>NC_140585.1:1264572799-1265983599 GCF_964204655.1 Triturus cristatus | reverse complement strand
GGGCCAGTGGTGCAGCCCAGAGCCCAATTGGGCTTGTTTGGGCTAAATTTGGGCTGGGGGGGATATGTATGCAGCAATTTTATGTCACCAGCCACCATTTCGGTGGGGTGACATGGCAGGCGGCCTGGGGGATAGATAGGGTGAGAAAATTTTCTGTGATTTTGTGGCCTTGAATTTATGTCTTCTACAACAGAAGGCTGCTGGTAAATAGGATAAGGGTGTGCACTGTAAATGGATATGTTGCTGGTGCTATTTTATTCCCTTTTGCCTGTAAGTAGGATTGCTTTTGTGAGTGTTATTTGATGCGGTCTCCTGCTACCTCGACGCTTAGCGACTGATCACAACCCGCGCCTCTGCCGCTACGCGCTATTCCCACCGCTTTCCCGTTGTGGGCGCCGGCTTTTGTCGGAATTCTTTCACTGGGAGTTGAGCCGGGCTCAAAGTGCGGGTGCTAGCGCAGGGCCGATACATGTGGTCCCCCAGGCGAGCGCCTCCCCCCCGCCCTCCCGCGGGGCGATCAGCTATTAATGTCGGCCGCGAGTGATCGCATCCGCGCCTCTGCCGCTACGCGCTATGCCCACCGGGAGCCGCCTTCCCGTTATGGGTGCTGGGTGTCGGAAATATAAAGCGGGGAAGGCTTTTGTCATAATTCTTCCGCTGGAGGGAGATAACGTTCCCAACTGTCTGCGGCCACTGTCTCCGTTTTATATAATAAGTACGGTCCGGGCGTTGGAGACCGTGGGAGGGCTGGGGGGCAAAATGTTGTGGCCTAGGGTACGTCGCCTGGGTGGGCTAGCTTTGACCAGAAGCATCTAGTATTGCTTCTGCTCCATGCCCCATCCTTCTTACACGTAATGGCTGCACGTGCTTGGGGACCCATAGGAGTGCGGGGGACAAACGCTTGTGGTCCGGAGTACGTCGCGTGGGTTTGCCTAGCCATCCCAAAGGGGCATCTAGTACTGCTGCTACCCCCCTCCTTCGTACACATGGTGGGGCGGTGGATGGGCTCGGCCGGGGCCGGCGGAGCGAGGGGGGGAGGTGCGGGGGGGATCCATGCTGTCCCTAGAGGTGGGTGGGGAGGAACGTGCGGGCAAGGGGAGGGTGGCGTCGGAGTGGAGTGCTGGGGTGGGGAGGGTGTGGGGGGCTTTGGGGTGGGGGTTGGGTCGGGTTTCGGGGTGCCGGACGCGTGGTCGCGTGGGCTCTCCGGGGGGGGGGCAGCCATCCGTTGATTTTGCGGACTTGGGGCGGGTGGCGGTTGGGCCCTGGTGGGGGTACCCGGTGGTGACAGGGACAGACAGGAGGACTAACCCCAGCATGTCAGACTCCTTGTTACTTTGCAGGGGCGGCAGGCGCGGTACTCGGGTGAGTTGCATGCGGCTCCACCCCACCGAGAGGATGGGCAGGCTCTGCCTCGTGTGGGCGGGCAGACCCCAACGAGTGACCTGCTAGATGGAATGTGTAGTAGGAGGAACGAGCTGTCTCCGGTGTCACGGCCCAGTGGGTCGATGCAGCCTCTGGGGGCACGGGGGTACGGGACACCACAGCAGGATACGACGGATAGGCTTGCGGTACCGCTGCTGGAGTGTTTGGATGTGGGGGACTGATCTGGTTTGGCAGGGAATGAGCTACATGGAGCGGGCTGTAGTCCCTGGGGACGGCCCGGTTGCGTTTGGATAACGGGCTGGACTCCATAGAGGACGGCCCATGGCTGTGGGATCCCGGGCTGGAGTCCGCGGAGGACGGCCCATTGCTGTGGTGATCACGGGCTGGAGTCCATGGGGGACGGCCCATTGCTGTGGTATCACGGGCTGGAGTCCGTGGAGGACGGCCCCTGGCTTTTGGGATGGTGTTGAAGGGAAGGGGGGGGGGTGTCTCTAATGCTGTGTCTAGTTTTGCAGAAGGTCAGGACAGATGGCGTCAGTGGTGGATGGAGTGCTGGCCTCCCCCGCCCCTTTTCACCACTGGTTAGGCGGCGGGCTCTTGTCAGGACGCCGACCTTGGTGCCAGGTAAGGCACAGGCGCACACGCGAGAGCGGTGGCATGCCACAAGAGGGGGAGCAGGGGAAGACATACGGCAGAGCACACGGAGGCATGCGTACGGGTGACACTCCGCTTGGCAGGGTCGGTACAGGGCATGGGAGGGTGTGGCAAATGGGGAGATGCGCTTAAAAAAGGTGCTTATGGGAGGGATACAGGTGGCCCCGGAGTCACCAAAAACGGCACGGAAGAGACAGGGACCGAAAAGGGGCCCGTACCAGGGAATAAGGAGGGGACTGCAAATGCTGTCGTCCCCGGTCGGAACTTGCCTTGCATGTGGATGACGAAGCCCTTGGGGGGCCGCCTTACGCCGGCCACCACAGAGCACATCTGGACGGGTGAATACGTGGGTATGTGACAGGGGGAGCTATCGGCAAAAGGGGATCCGCCGAAGAGGAGTGGGAGCTTGCCAAGAGGCCGGGAGTGGCCATAGCATTGAGGATTGGTTGGCTGCCTTCATTGATCTCCGGCGGGGTATACGGTGAAATATCCAGACAGGCCCGTCCCATGGTTGAAATCCATGGAAGTGGTCAGAAGGGCCCCGGTAACGTGCGGGGGATACAAGTGGTCACGCTATGATGGAGGAGTTCTAAGCGCGGGTAGCTGGGGACCCGGAAGCTGAGTGGGGGGGATAGGTACCCCAATCTTTACCTCTGAGTCCAAGCTGGCAAGCTCCCAGGGAGCAAAGGGGGAAGCTTTCTACACCCAGGAACCAGTAACTGCCAGGGAAGTGAGGATGTCTTCGAAGGAACCACCTAAACTGTAATATTTTTGTAACATATGTATGCATACTTTGAGGCAACTTAGAGGATCCTTAGTCAGACACAAATGTGCTGAGCGACCTCTACCAGTGATAATGGGTGGGGGTGGGGTTTAAGAAGATTCTATATACGGCCAATCGGATGCCGCTAGTCTGTCGCCTCCTTTCGGAACTGCCCCACCCGCAGGGGGGTGGGGGTACACGGCAGATGGCACAGGGAGCGGGTTTGGGGCATACTAGGACTCCACTGAAGGGGTGTGGGCCAGACAGTACTGCCAGTTTAAGCATGGAGGATCGTAGTGCTCTGGCAGTCACCCTTGGTGTGCCGCTATGGGACAGGTTTTTATCGGGCAGGGACAGCGGTCCGAACAGGGCCTGCAGCATACCGCCAGGAGCAGGGGTGGCAGCAGAGCTCGGGGGTATCTGGGAAAGGCTAGTCCGCACATGCACCGGGGCCTTGGGAACATTTGTTGGCGTTTTATCCATGGACCGTAGACGCAGGGCTCTTGCGGGAAACTGGAAATTTGCTAAGACACACGGGGACATGGTGCGAGCAGATTGGAATCAAGAACCCTGGAAAGGGCACATGGTGGGCCCGTTTGCAGGTGCCCCCTGGCTAACCATTCATTTCAAAACTTGGGGTGGTGTCAAAAACAGACGCGGGCACTACAGGTTGAAACCATTCCTCCCCTGGCAAGAAAGGCATACGGTTGGAGGTTCCGTCTTTACAGACAAAAACTACCGCTGGGAGGTTCCATATCCGGTGCACTATTTGAGCGTTCTCGCTGGTTTTCGGGGGGTTCGTCATGGCGCACTGGTGCAGAGACGGTGACACACTGCCTGGAGGACTTTTCCTGGGGAGCCAGCCCGGTTCTGCAGACTGCCGGCAGCAACTGACAAGTTTTTAGAGCTCACGGGTTACCTGCGGGAGAATTGGGCAGTTGCGTAACAACGGTTGGGCGCGTGAAAGGGGAGGCGGGCCCCAGGCTTTTGTCTGTCGGGCTGCTGGCCGGCTTTATCAGGTCCTGCGGCAGATTATGCCGGGATGCAGAAGAAGGGGTGTCTATTGTCACGTTAAGGTCTGGGATGTGCTTCGGGGCATTTCAGGTTTCGGAATTGCGGGCTGCGAAAGAACGGGAGGTTGCCCTGAGGGACGCGGGTGGGAGTGCGGCTCGAAAGAGCCAAAACAGGCTCCTAGCCATGTTAGGGCCCATTTCTTTTCGTATAGGGGTGACTACAGACGCCGCACATCGGGGCAAAACAGATGGTACGGGCAGTAACAGAGACCAGGCATGCCTTCTATAAAACAGGTGTTTGGTGGGTAGAGTTTATGCGTTCAGGACGTTGGAAGTCGGGCTGCATTATAACATACATTCGGCTGCGGGGCTTCGGGGAAGGGGTAGCATAGTGTTCATTTCTTGGTCTCATATATGTGTCTTTTCAGGTGTGGTGGCGGGGCCTGCGGTGGTGGAATTTTCCATATGGATCGTGGGACTTTCCTTTGTCATATGGGCAGAGCATTATAAAAGTTTCAAGGGAAAAGTTTGACTTTGGGTTTGGTCTCACTGTTGTTTCATTGTTCATGGCACAATACAGGGGGTATGAAGTGGCACAAGTTGTTTCATACGTTACGCAGGATGCTTCCGGGTGATATTCGTACTGATGTTTTGCTTATTCAGGTGGGCGGACATGACCTGGGTCAGTGTAAGGCTTGGCACTGTTAAAACGAATGAAGAGGGATCTCCTGGGGTCAGGCAGCAGGGGTTAGATTGTTAGGTTATATGGACAGAATGCCCTGGAGGGGGGCAGAGCGGCCAGCAGCGCTAGATAAGGCCAGGAGGTGGTTTGCCGGGCCTTGGTGACGAGGGGGCACAGGGAGAGTAGAACATCTGGAGCTTAGGTATGCTGCTTTTCATTTCATCGGAAAGGATGGGGGCACACTTGTCACGTTTCTGGACTGGGGTTAGACTGCAAACAAATCCAGGAGGTTGGATTGGGCATTAATAAAAAAGGTCCCTAGTTGGGGGGTCATAATTTTCTGAGTCACGTTTTCCTTAGTAATAGTTGGTAGGTCTGTTTACAGTTTAAGTTTATTGGTTGAAAAATGTCACTCCGGGTACACGCAGGAAAGGGAAGTAACATAGGAAGGTTACATAGATAGATATTTTAGGAAATGATAAGACGTTACACGTTTAATGAGTCAGCAGGGAAGACAGAGTTGGGGGTTTATAAATGGTTGCAAATGGGGAAACCTTAGGGGTGGGGGGTAAGGCAGGAAGAAAATATTTTGTGAGGTTTAGTTTTGTACGGCACATGCCAAGGATATTTGTTGTAATGTGCACCTGTCTTCAATAAAGCAGCCTTTTTCACACTTAACAAGCTGGTTGTGGTCTGTGCTGCACCCCCCTTTGGCCCAACATGAGAGAGAGCAAGGAAACACTTGAACTCTCATGGAGAGCTTAAATAAAAGAGAAAAAAGTTGTTTCCTAAATGTGCCCATACACGTCATCTAGTGAAAAGGTTGGTAAAGAGGCTGTGCTCCAAGGGTGGGACAAAAAAGAAGAAGGCGGCAAGCCAAAGAACAAGACATAATCAACTGTGAGTGACAATAAAGCCAACCAATGTAAGCAAGGGCAGGCTCAAAGCCCACAGTAAGTATTTGTTATGGTCTACAAGAGGCTTTCACCTACAGATAGCTAAAAGCTGTCCGGTAGGAGAGGTCTAAAGAGTCAAGTTTCCAGATCTGAAGCCGGGCTGGAGTGGTCCTAAGAGTTGATGATTGGTGATGCAATTGGGCTAAACGGGGATGAGTATCCATGTTTTTTTTTGCCAAATGTGGAGCCTACCACCAGTATAGTATTTAAGTAATTTCTTATGTCATTAACATCCCACTGGGAGCAGCTATCACTACAGTGACCTCATTCTGGAATCTACCCTATGCAGCAATGACGTCAGATTGGGACCTGCCAACACTGCAGCGTCATCACACTAAAAGATGGCCGGTTTGTAGTGACTTCACGGCTAGCACCAATTATTATCGATTATTAAATGCAGAAAACATGCTTATAAGAAATGAAAAGGTTGCAACATAACAGCCATTGAAAGTGAAACAGATGTGTAACAGAACCCTGTGAACTGGTTCACGAAAGCAGACTGAAGCTTTTACAGGGATTTTCTTCAACTTGAAGATTATCTGCGCGGTGCTAGTAAACAAACATTAAGGTAATCCCTCAGTTAGCGGCTGGACTCTGATAACTTGTCACCTTGCGTGTGTTTGTGAACATTGCTTACTTTTTTATTAGGGAAAAGCCATAAAAAATAAATGGTGATGCTCAACAGAAGCCTTTATTTGTTGAACAGTTGCAATGCCGCATTAACAGTGAGAAGTAAAAGCAGGAAGCGGCTCCAGGGTGCTCCCAGGCTCTCGAGAGCAAACTCTGCCAAAGTCAACGCAGCCAGAACTTCCATGAAAGGGTCGGCATGAGGGACAGCTGCGCCGTTTATTGTTCGCTTAGAACGAGGAATGCTGTGTTCTGCCAATCAAATCTCAGAATGGCAGCGCGCGGAAGGACGACACCGAAGCTGGCAGCGGAGTGGAAGGGCGCGAGCAAGGCTACAGCTATCAATAAATATAACAAGAGGTGCTGTGGCACCGGGACCGGGTGACTGCCCTCACTATAGCTGGTAGCAGGCAGTAAATTTGGTGATGCGTAACCCTTTGTCTTTGCTCGCATGATGGCTCATTACACTCTCGCGACACCACTGGGTGTAAACAGTAGAGAATGGATAGCGCGCGGTATACCCTGTTGAAAGCGCGCGGTATAGCCTGTTACATTCCCAAACTGTGCCCTATCGCATCATATATTACCATCAGCTCTGCGTCTAGAGTTTTCCTCCTGAGAATGTCTTGTCGTGCATTTGATTTCCTTGCTTAACACATACTACTTTATACGCCACACTCACACAAATATCGAACGGGAAGCAAACTGGAGACTACACCCGATTCGATATTTCTAGTTGTGTGGCATTACTCCAGCCAGCGCCGATTGCCCACAAAAAATGGTACTAGCTAAAACCTGGCAAAAGCTTTGCAGGAAAACACCACTTATTCCAAAATTTGCGCACCTCGGAATTAGTGATCACACAAAATATTAGTGCCTTCTTCCCAATTTCAAGGTGCGCAAATCTAAGCGATATGTATTAGTGAACCCGCAAACTACTGCAGTCCAAGATATGGTAAATTGAGGGTGAACTACCACACTTGTCTCTGCGGCCGGGACTCGGCAAAATGAGGTTATGAACCCGAAACCGGTCCTAGGAAGCTTGTTTCCGGTCCAGGGAAGACATGGCTTGGCAGTTTGGGCTGGACTGTTCCCATGAGGCACAGGGTCAAGACTGATTTGCATATGGCCATGTCTGAACTGGGGTGGCGGAGTGAGCTAAAGAATGATGATGGATTAAACCCAGATCAGTTGACTGGGGGTGAGTGTTTGATTTGCTCAAGCGCTCCGTCCATCAACCCTTTGGTATCACCCCTAGTTAGTGATGTCATTGCCATTACCCAGAGTTAAAATTTCTCAGTTTTTGGCAACAGTGCCAAAACGTGACCTCAAACCCCACCAGAACTCGATTTCAGAAAATCGTTTTCCTGAATTTCTCCATTCACCGTGCCAATGTGAATACTGTGTTGTGCCAGATGCAAATGTATGTGCTATAAAGAGTAAAATGCAGCATTTGTTCCTTCTTTTTTTATGTCGAAGCCTCCTAGACAGTTCCAAAGAAGTATTGGAGGCATGCTGAAAGGTTCCATAGGAATATATTCTGCCCATTGCTTACTATTGGCTTTGTGTTTTGCAACTCACTTGCTTTCTATTTACATGCTTTATTTGTTTTAGGCTGTCCTGCCCGTCTTTGTCCCTCTTGGAGCATAGCCTGTTTACCATCTCCGTGACTCTTTTTTTTGTAAGACACACCACAAGAATACATGTTTTCTCAGTTTCTACCACCTAT
Source organism: Triturus cristatus (assembly GCF_964204655.1). Classification (NCBI taxonomy): domain Eukaryota; kingdom Metazoa; phylum Chordata; class Amphibia; order Caudata; family Salamandridae; genus Triturus; species Triturus cristatus. The sequence continues at coordinate 1,265,975,792 of NC_140585.1, read as the reverse complement.
GATAGTACACAGCAGTATCTGTGCTGTATTTTTAAAAAAAGGTTTCCTACCTTCTATCTTTCTGCTTGACTGATTCTACTTATTTCTGCCACTACCAAATCATCAATCACTCATGCCTGTGAGGAGCAATATTCTGCCAATGAACTTGTTTATTTAGGTCAGTGCTTTTTACTAAAAGTATTACTTAAACAATGTTCTTCCTCAATTTCACGCCCATGCCATAGGCGCTGTAAGTAGGGGTGCCATGTTGGAGGTCAAAAGATAATGAGAAATAAACAGACCTTTACATTTTGTTTGTATTTTATCACATTGCTGTGCATTTAAAGAAAGAGGTCAAATGTTAAGCTCTATATTCCGAGGAAGGTTGGTGTTTCCTTTTCTTACTCAGACTGCAAAATGAGTGTGTTTATGTGACAATCTTGCTGGGTATTGAGGGTGTAAAAGGAAAGGTTGTAGGATGTTATGTTTTACTAGCACACAACAAAATTTAAATGCCAGTAAATGAACTGTACACATATTTCAGAATATAGCAGAATTAAGAAAGTATGAATGAAGCACATTTATATGTAACTCTGAAGTGTGGTGGAAACAAATATTTAAAAAAGACCAAAGCAAGTTAGTGCGCTAGGTAATGCGGATTTCCAAATATTGTTTGTGCCCTGTATAGTTTTATCAGTAAAACCATATGTTTGTGCAAATGTAATTGTAATTTCAACTTATACTGTGTTGTCTGTTATGACAGTGCACTACCATACCATGCAAATTCCACTCTATTCCTCTCCACTCTACTCCAGGTGAATCTATGCCCCTCTACTCTATAACAATCTACGCCACTCCACTCTACAACACTCAACTCTACTCCATTCCATTCTACGACTCTTTACTCCACTCTGCACAACTCTGCTCCATTTTATGACACTTTACTCCACTCTAATCAACTCCACTCTACACCACTCCACTCTGCAACACTCCGCTCTACAACACTGGACTCCACTCTATGCCACTCCACTCTATTCCACTCCACCCTTCTCTACGATATTATACTCCACTCTACACCACTCCACTCCACTCTACACCACTCCACTCTACGCTACTCCATTCTATGCCTCTCCACTCTTTGCCACTCCATGCCATGCCACTCTACTCTATGCAACTTCATTCTTTGCCACTCAGCTCTACTCTCACACTCTGCTCCACTCTACACCCCTTCACTCTACAACACAATATTCCAATCTACTCCAGTCCACTCTGTTTCACTCTACTCACTCCACTCTACTACACTCTGATCCAGTCCACTATGCAATAACGTACACCACTCCACTCTACGACACTTTGCTCCACTCTACACAACTACATTTTGTGCCACACTACCCTACTCCACTCTACACTGCTCAACTCTACAACACTTCACTCTACTCCTCTATACTCTATCCCCCTCCACTTTACTCCATGCTACAACACTATAGTCCACTCTGTGCCACTCAAGTCTGTTACACTCCTCTCTTTGACACTATACTTCGCTCTTCGCCACTCCACTCTACTCTATGCCACTCTACTCCACGACACACTATTCCACTCTACACCACTCCAATCTATGACACTCAATGCTGCAACAGACAACGCCACTCCACTCTACTGCACTCCATTCTAGGATACTTCATGCCACTTTAATCCACACTACACCACTTCACTCTAAGAAACTCTACGCAACTCTATGACTCTACTTCATTCTATGTCTCTCCACTCTACGACACTTACGTCCTTCCACACTACAATATGCCACTCCAATCTACACCACTCCTCAACATTACACTCTACGACACTCCCGTCCATGCTACTCAACTTTATGCCGCTCCACTCTACGCCACTCCACTATGACACTCCACTCTGCTACAACACTCCACTCCACTCTACATCACTTTACACTCCACTCTAATCAACTCCACAACACCACTCAAGAAAACTTTACTCCACTCCACTTTATGCCAACCTACAACACCCCACTCCACAACACTCTGTGCCACTCCACTCTATGCCACCTTACACTACTCCACTGTACCATACTCTACTCTACGCTACTCTACTCATCTGTACAAAACTCTGCTCCACTCTCTGGCACTCCATGTCACCTTACTTCACTCTACATCATACCACTCCAAACCACTCCACTCTACGCCACTCCACGACATTCTACTCCACTCTGTGCCCCTCCATTAAATGCCACTCAACTCTGGTTTACTCCACTCTACTTGACACTGCGCCACTCTACTCCCCTCTACACTATTCCACTCTATGCTATTCCATGCCACTTTAATCCACTCTATGCCACTCCACTTTACAAGACTTTACACCACTCTAGCCACTCTACGTTACTCTATCCCACTCTACGACACTCTGTTCCACTTTACAACAGTCTACTCCACTTTACAACACTCCATTCTACTCCACTCTATGCTACTCCACTCTATAAAACTCTACGCCATTCCACTCTTCGACATTCTACACCACTCTACCACACTTTACTCCACTCTCCGCACCTCCACTCTTTGCCTCTCCACTCTACACCACTCCACTCTAAGACCTTTACCCTACTTCACTCCACTCTACGACATTGTAGTCCACTTTATGCCAATCCATTCTACAGTGCAGTATTCTACTCCACGGCACTCTATTCTCCTCTATGCCACTTCACTCTATGACACAATACGCCACTCCACTTTATGCCACTCCACTCTGACACTCCACTCTACTGCACTCTATGCTATCCACTCTACGCCACTCCATGCCAATTTACTCCACTCTACGCCACTCAACGCCACTCTACACCACTCTACGCCACTCCACTATACTATTCCATTCTACACCTCCCTGACATGCTTCTCCACTCTAATCTATGCCACTCTACAGCACTTTACTCCAATCTATACAATTCCACTTCACACCACTCAACTATATGACACATCACTCTACCACACTCTACTCCACTATACAAAACTGTACTCTATCCCACTCTACTACATTATAGTCTAATCTATGCCACACCACTCTACACTACTCCACTTTTACACTCCACTCTAACACTGTACTTTACTCTACACCAGTTCACTCTGTGCTTCTCCACTCTACAATACAATATTCCTTGCTATTCCACAGCACTCTACTTCACTCTACTATACTCTATGCCACACCACTCTGACACTCTACACCACTCCCGTCTATGCCACTCCACTATATACCATTCCATTCCACTTTACTCCACTCTACTCTATGATACTCCACACCACTTTACTCCACTATATGCCACTCCACATCTCTGCAGTCTAAGACACTCTACTCCACTATACTATGCCACTAATCCATTCTATGCCACTCCATGCTATTCCACTCTACTCCATGCCCCTCTAAGCCCCCCCCACTCTACTCCCCCCACTCTTTTCTATGCCACCCAGTGGTACGCTGATCCACTGTACGCCACTCCACTGTATGCAGCTTCACTGTATGCTACTCTACACCACTCCACTGTATGCCACTCTACTCTTCTCTATGCCACTGCACTGCACTGCACTCCACAACATTCCATGACATGTCATTCTGTACTACTCCACACCACTTTACTCCACCCTATGCCACTCCACGACACTCTTCTTCTCTCTATGACACTTCAGTTCACGTCACTCTTCACCACTCTGCTTCTCCATTTACGACACTTTAAGCCACTCTACTCTACGACACTCCACTCTACTCTGTCACCCCTCCATACGCCGCTCCCCTCTATGCAGTTCCTCACCCCTTTACTCTATTCCACTCTGTTCTAGGTCACTCTACTCAATGCCACTCCCTCTGCATGTCACTCCATTGCACTCTGTACCACTTTACTTCACTCTAAACAGCTCCACTCTACGAAACTCTACTCCATTCTCTTCCACTCAACCTTATGCCACTACACTCTACGCCACTCCACTCTAGGTGACTCCACTCTACTTCACTATACTCCATGACACTCTACTCCACGCCACACCACTCTACTCCACACCACTCTTCTTCACTCAATGCCACTCCACTTTATGGCACTGCACTCCTCTCCACGACACTGTACTCCACTCTACAACACTACTCGATTCTTCGATTCTGTAACACTCCACGACACTCCACTCCATGCTACCCCACTCTACACCCCTTTATGCCACGCTGCTGTAAGCAACTCGACTCTCTTCTTTTCCACCCCACTGTACACCACCCCACTCTACGTTCCACACCACTTCCCTCTATGCTACTCTCCTCTATGCCACTCTACTCCACTGCATGCCACTCCACTGTATGGCACTGTACTGTACTCTATGCCACTTTACCCCACTCTACACCACTCACCTCTATGCCACGCCACTGTATAAAACTCTACTGCATTCTAAGCCACTCCACACTATGCCACTCAACTCGATGCCACTCCATGCTATGCCGCCCGACTTTAAGCCACTCCACGCCACTCTACTCTATGCCACTCCACTCTATGCTACTCTACGTCACTCCAGTCTACGTCATTCTACTTCATGACAATACACTCTACTCCATTCTACTTCACTTTATGCCACTCTACTCCACTCCACAACTCTCTACTCCAACCCTACAACACTCCAGTCGACGTGATTCTACTTCATGAAAATACACTCTACTCTACTCCATTCTACTTCACTCTATGCCACTCTACGACACTCTACACCACTCCAATCCACAACTCTCTACTCCACCCTACAACACTCTTCCCAAATCTGTGACACTCTACTATACTCTACTCCACTTTATGCCACTCCATTCTACGGCATGCTTCTCCACTCTAACCTACACCCCTCTATGTCACTGTATGCCACCCTGTGACACTCTACTCTACAATCTACTCCAATCCAGTCTACAACACTCTACTACAGTGTACGCCACTTTATGCCACTCCACTTTCAGCCATTCCACTCTACGCCACTCCACTTTATGACACTCTACTCAACTCTATGACCCTCTGCTTTACTCTACGCCACTCTCCTTCACCCTACTCCACTCCACGACACTTTATGCCACTCCACTCTGTGACACTTTATGACACTCTATGCCACTACATTCTACAACACTCTATTCCATTCCACTCTACACCATGACACCCCACTCCACACCACTCTACTCCACCCTATGCCACTCTTCCTCACTCCACTCTAAGACATTGCACTCCATAACACTCCACTCCATGAAACGCTCCTCTATGCCACTAGCTTTTTGTGATGCTGAATAGCTGCCACGTTGGTGTACATCATGTCTAAAACACATTGACAAAAGCCAATATCTCTTTAATAGGCGAGACCTACCGGGTTTGGCTATGCTCATTTGTATATCCTAGCTGATGGTGTTCATGTATGATCCCTTAACCAATGTGAAAAAATTTAAATGTCAAAACTGTGTCAATTAAACAGTTATTAGGTCGCCGCCTACCAGACAGGGCAGCTGTCGGGCTATGCGAAAGACATCTTGGGGACTTTTAGAAAGATGGTCTGGGGTTGCACTCCGCACATCGCTTGTTATTGACTGTGTGGTTGGTAACTCATGTATTCTGCCTTTCTATTTGGTGACTTTATTTGCTTTAGGCTGTGCTGCTTGAGTTTGTACCTCCCCATGCTAAACTGTGCTTACAGTATTCTTGCCCAACCAGGGCCGGACTGGCCGTAGCGGGCACCAGGCGTTTTCCCGGTGGGCCATTAGGGTGGGGGGCCGTTTTTGTTACCGGGGACCTGCAATAACAGACCCCGGTAACAAAATCGGCCGAAACCGGCCCTTGCAAACAGCTCGGCCACACCCCCTCAGCCCCCCGGGGGGGCCGGCCGAACAGTTTGCCAGGGCCAGTTTCGGTTCCCAGTCTGGCCCTGTGCCTAACCTTGTTTCATGAAATAAAAAGACCTTTAAATCTTATTCAAAGACTGAGGTGAAAGGTCAAGCTGGGTTTTTGTGGGAGCTTGGTATTTATTTTGCTTTTGGCTGATATCAAAGTGAGAGCGTTTATAGGTTTTTAGGAAAGCAGTGTATTTTCTCCATGGAGCCTGCTTGTGCCCTTTATTTTACAATTTTTTTAGATATAGCGATCTCAAAAGGTATCTAATTCTTCAGCTGCACAAAATATCTGCACATTATTTGCAAAATTCCTCTTCTTTGGTGAGTTGACTTAATTTGTGAAACTGTGTTTTTTAGGACAAAGTACAAAACCATCTTTCAGTCTCAGCGTCTGCCTAACATGGTGATCTTGGGCAATTTACACTGTTAATGGCCCATTTACTGTCAAGCACAGGATAAGATCTTTTCACAGCAAAGAGCCAGCCACATTGTAACACAATTCAACAAAGCTTGGTTTTCACTTTGATGTGTAAAGCAATGATATATTTATGACATCTGTGCCACCTCATTTTGGAGAGTTGTATACCTTTAAAGACACTTTTTATGAAAGCTTTTGTGTTTATGTTTAGCTATACAATAATTATGTGTTTGACTGCAACTGTGCATTTTTTGGTACACATATATTACTGGATATAAACAATTTCCTCATTTGTCCTTGCAGTCACTAAGGTCATGATTTCAATGGTGCAGCAGGTGCAGTAGCACAGGGGCCAAGCGGTTTAGGAAACCCACTGAGCACTGATTATTGCTATAATTTACTTGTTTACTAAACAAGCAGTCACAAGTGTAGTTATATTGCAGGCACTAGGGTTCTGATTTGACTGGCGTAGCAGGCGCAGTGGCACTGGGGCCAAAAGTTGTAGGAAACCTACTGAACACCGACTATTGCTATATTTTACTACTAAACAAGCAGTCACAAGTGCAGTTACCTTGGGGGCACTAGGGGCATGCTTTGAATGGTGCAGCAGGTGCAGCGGCACAGGCGCCAAAAGGTCTAGGGAACACACTAAACACATATTATTGCTATATTTTACTACTAAACAAGCAGTCACAAGTGGATTTACCTTGCAGATACTAGGGTCATGATTTGAATGGTGCAGCAGGTGCAGTGGCCAACGGGCCAAAAAGTTTAGGAAACCCACTGAGTACTGATTATTGCTATATTTTACTACCAAACAAGCAGCCATAAGTGCGATTATTTTGCAGGCACCAGGGCCATGGTTTGAATGGTGCAGCAGGTGCAGTGGCACAAAGGCCAAAAGCTCTAAGAAACTCACTGAACACCAATTATTGCTATATTTTACTACTAAACAAGCAGTCCGAAGAGCAATTACTTTGCAGGAACTAGGGTCATGATTTGTCTGGTGCAATAGGTGCAGTGGCACAGGCAACAAAAGATCTAGGAAACACACTGAACACCGATTATTCCTAACTTTTACTATTAAAAAAGAAGTCGCAAATGCAATTAACTTGCAGGCACTATGGTCATGATTCGAATGGTGCAGTAGGTGCAGTGGCACAGGGATCTAAAGGTCTTGGACACCCACTGAACTCCAATTATTGCTATATTTTACTACTAAACAAGCAGTCCGAAGTGATTTTTTAGGTTCTTTTGTAACCATTGCACCCAAAGTAACACATTAACTAAAGCATCTCCTCTGTTATAAAACTGTAACCTTTTGGACTTTTCTGTCTACCTACATCCTATGTTACATTCAGCACATGGATATGGCACATTTTCACAGTTTTTGTATGATCCTAAAATGCTTCTGTATCTGGACACACTAACACCTTGGCAATAGCATTCTGTATTCTATGACATTAACACTTCAAGGATTGTAAACACTATATAAATACTTATAACTTAGCATATGCAAAGCCAATAGGTCTTGCCTATGCGATATCTATTGGCTTTGTTAATGTTTTTAAGCGATCTAATACAGCAGCGCTAGCTTTGGTGCAGCATAACTGAAAATAAAATAAAAATGTGCTATAACGCAGCTAGCACTAGCTGTCATACAGCTTTTTTACATTACTTTCAGCCATTAGCAACAAAGCTAAAAAACATTAGTAAAGCCAATAATCTCACATAGGCAAGACCTATTGGCCTTGCCAATGCTTATTTCATTAATGCTGACATTTCAGGAGTGTAACTAAAATGTTCATATCTAAGATATCTCCATATTAAATATAACCAGGTGCAAATTAAAATTGCACATTAGTGTAACTGTAACCACCGCGGCCATGTTTTCTTGCTTTTGCTAAATGTGCCTACTCAATATTCTGTCTATAACGATTTAGAACTTCTCTTTTACCTCTTGATTCTCCAAATGCTATAAATGCTTTTTAGTTTTTTCAACAAAAATGTATGTTCTTTTTAAATTCGAAGGACCTTTCCCATGATCTCAGACTCCAGTACCTGTATACTGTCTTTGTTTGTAAGTCAATGTGTGTCTCATTGAAAGCCTCTATATGAACCTCTATATATTTGTATTTTGCCTTTGTTTATGTGCCGTTTTTATGTTTTATGGTTCGGGGGTGCCGCCCATCCAACTGAATCTGTCATTCACAGATATTGGCTTTTCTTATTGTTAATAAACCTTCTCAAAGTTCGATTGACTTGTGCACAGACTTTAACACATATTAGGGCCTCATTTAGTGCTTAGCAGATGGTTACTCTGTCACAAATGTGACGGATATCCAGCCACCTTATTACGTGCATTATATTCTATGGCACTAATAACAAGGCAGATGGGATATCTGTCATGTTTGTGACAGAGTAACATGTCCACCAAACTTTAAATCAGGCCCTTGTCATTTATATGACAACATTTTAAGTCCTATTAATACGAGGATGCTTATGGACATCAGTATGGGCCATATTTCAACATGGGAAATGCTTTGAAATGAAGCAATAATTTTATGAACATTTACAAGTGTAGCTACTGTGGCCGGTTTCCTGGGAGCCTGGTGCATGTATTGGTTCACTGCAGATAAGTGTCAAATTTGTGTATGGATGGAGTTTTTAAAATTGTGCTGTGTCACTCAAAGACAAAATGATTTTGTGAGTACTATTGAAGTGCAACACTTTTAAAACATACATTTATTTGATAGAGGTTTTTACATACATTCAATTTGTTTTTGAAAAATACACAGATTAATTTTTGACCTTTGGTTTGAAATTGTAAGAACTAATGGGCTTGTTTTATATCCTATGAAAAATAATTTATTGTTGCGTGATTATAGAATGTGTTATGGTTTTAGATGTTTTTCAATATTTTCTTTTAAAAAGGCAGGCCTAATTGGCCTTGATCCCAATTACCAGTGTTTACCATGGTGAAAATTGGTGACAGCGGTTTGGCACTCCCTTCCTTTGCACATCCACAAGATACCTACACTGTTTAAGGAAAGTCCATCAAGTACGATCATATTGTTTCCCCCATCCTATCCAGTGAAGTGTCATGTTGTGCTTATTCAAAGATCTTTTGAAGTTCTTTGAAACTCCAGCGAATGAGGAAAATAGCATAAGTGACACAAAAGAGTATATGAAGAATTATTTTTGGGACTTAATAGCCGGTGTCAGAATATGGATGGTTCATATTGTTAGCGCCCAAGGATTGGCAAAAATTGGGTTTGAATGAAACACCTCAGTTTACAGCTTGGTCCCTCGAAATCAGGATAACGCTTGATAGGTCGGATGGAACTTTGCCAACGTGTTGCGAATTGAGCATGGTCAAATTGTACAAGACATGAATATAATCAACTGTCAGGTTCTATTATTTTCTGTCAATGACGAGAAGTTGAAAAGGTTTCCAAAACCTTTATTTATCTTCAAAGGATTAGTGTGGTTTTGTCATCTCTATCCACTTAGTCCAAAATTACTAAAATATTGAATAAATTGTGGTTTAGTGATAACATAAATCAAAAACAGAGTGTTCCATAAAGGAAATTGTCAACAAAGTAGCTAAAGGAGCCTAACCTACCCTAATACAGAACCTGTGAAGAGTTCCTCGTAGAAAAGAGCACGAATTTTTTAACATCGATGTAGTCTGGAACTTCCCATAAAGAGTTGTTCTGTAAACTCAGCCGAGTTCCTCACATCTGCAGTAGCAACTGTAATCCGTAATAGAGAAATGATCATTTCAGTACCAATGATCAAGAAAAGTCGGGAAAAAGGGAGGTAAAATAAGTAGTAGCTTGTAGCAACAAGGAGCAAGGAATGGGATTTAGGATGGGTAAAGAATGAGCTCTCTCGAAGCAGAGTCAAAAGGGGTCTCAGTAAAATGTCCTCCATGTAGTCTCTCTCTCTAGGAACATTCAATTATAGTATAAAAATGCTCAATAATGTAATGATAATTAGCAGGTATATGATTGATGCTTTCAGCCAATGGAAACCGCTCATCCCATGGAGTCGTCGACATCTGCTGCTTCTCCTCTTGATTCCCACGATAAACATTCATACTGGTACATAGTAGATTCAATGTTGCAGATATGGAACCTTGGAGGAAAGTTCTCATGAAAACCTTCTTACGTAAGCTATTAGCTGCTTTCAATGCCCCATTTTCAATACACAGGGCTAAACAAATGCAATGAAACACATCCATCGAAAATGTCATGGTTAAGCATTCATAAAATATATCTAAATTGTTCTACATTCTAACAGTCCATTAATTATAAATTCATAGCAAAGCTCATTGTTAGTGCGGGATTATCTAATATGGTGTGATGAAGCAAAAGAACATAATCTTGAAGTCAGCACATTCTTTAGTAGGACGCTTGTGCTTGGTAAAATATTCTAAATAAATATCTATTTATCTGTGTGCAAGAGTCCAAAGACAAAAATGGATTTGGGCCTAGTTACGGAAGCACATCTAGAAATGATAGCCTACCCCCCCAAAAAAATTCTCCTTAACGTTATTTTTCCTACACGTTTAAAGCAAGCACATTTCCCCTACGTGTGATTGACTTATGAATTTTTTTAGCAGAGTTTAAATTCATTCTAAAGAGATTCTTACACGTTTAAAGCAGGCACATTTTTCCAATGTGTTATTTTCTATGCAAAATTATTTTTACAAAGGTTTAAATGCATTCCAAGGTGAAATTCTAATAGGGTGCTCAAGTCAAAATTTTATTTTAAATTGTATGTCTCACAATATTATAACCTGTTATCTATCTAGCAACATGCAAATAGGTCATATTGGGAAATTCAAAGCTGTATGCTCAGCCACAATTATATGAATTGGATCTAGCTGTAGAGATTAGCCTTGTATCCCATCGACATAGGTCACATTAGAGTCGTATAGACATGTAGCAATGAATGAAGTAGTATGTCAATACATCACTCTTTAGTCTTGATCAGAGTTAAGCAATCCCAAAGTTTCCGGACAACCCAGCATACTCCACAAGTAATCAAGGGCATCTGAAAAAAAGGACCCATTAACCACCTTGGTTCACTGTTTGAAGTGGGTTCAGATAACCAGGCCCTGCAGTGTAATAGGTGGTTGGATGACGTCAGACACAGATGACAATGGGAGAGTACTTCTTCTTAGTCCTCTATATCTGGACCTGGACCTGTCACTGATCCTGTTTCAACAGGTTTCTGTCACAATGGCTTTTAACCCTGGCAGCTACCTGCTTAGATGTCACATAACCATAGACTCCACTCAGATACATCTGAAGCTTCAAGACAGCTCCTTAAGTCGTTAATCAGTTGCTGGCTGCCCTTGTTAAATGCAAGGGTGTATGCAATCCAACAGACTATGCCTCTAGAACTCAAAAACCAAGAAGCTTCTACTTGGGCTAGCGGATACCACCTTCCCTGTTTCAAGTGATTGCTGTCCATAAGTACCCCAGCTACAGCATAATTGATTGACAACGAGCTGGGCATCACTTTGGGAGTAGCCATCTATCAAGTCTCATAAAGATAGCAATCTGCCACCTATGGTCAGGATGTCAGACTGGAAGTGCTGCTTGCTGTCATGTTTGGTTTATGTGTGAAGAAGCAGTACCTTGAGTTCATCTATGCTGAGGGCCTTCCAGCAAAAGGAAGGTTTTTGGGTGGTGACTGTATTCAGAACACACTGTCATGTAAAGCATTGGCAGTGAACTTTGCTTCTCAGTAGGGCATGGGCTCTTGCACACCTAGAGAGACAGGTGCCATCCTTGTTCTATGGTATAACTCCCCTGATGGTGTTTGGCGTCCTTGCTAGGCAATTTGAGCTACTAGATTGCTGAAGCCAGACTTTCATCTATGGATGTAAGCTTTCAAGTCTGAACCTTCTGGGTTCCTAAGGATTGGATTATGGACATTTTCATTCTCTGACATGTCATTATGTTGTGTGTGATTTGAAAACCAATCTTAAAACAAGTTTTTCACGTTTTTTTATATATTCTAAATACTGGGGCTATAAATTCTGCCAAAGTTCCTGTGATGACACAAGGACTTAATATAAAAGGACATTTCATATTATTAGAAATGTTAATGCACAATTATATAAGTGATATAAGATAGATAGATAGATAGATATCTTTATGTTTAGCTTTCAAGAATTGCTGTACCCTGCCAAAACATAGAGTTGGTTATACTGAGATGTATACCACTTCACAATTACAGTTATATTTAGTGTTCCAGGGACAAGTGACACTAATATCATTCTGGCTTCATTGCACTATGTTTCAGGTATCCCCTCATCCCTTTTGAGTGCATATTCTCGCTAGTTTCTCCTTTCTCTTCTGCTTACTCTAATTGTCTCTATTTTGGTTTGAGGTGTCCCCTATCCTAAGGTCCCCATTGCTCAGGGGGTCGAAATGCCGTTGACTTGCATTGTAAACAAACCATTGACAGTCTCTGTGATATAACCAGAAGGCTGTAACTAAACATTCTGTATTGCATAATAATCATTTAGATGTACCAAGAAACCTTGTTATATGCGACAATTTGTCACCCAATATCTGTTGGTTCTATGTTCACTGCGGACACTTCGCACACTGAAGTTATCTTTTCAAATATATTTTTTCAAAATTTGCATAAATCGAATTTGGTATTCAATTGGCATTGTGTGTGAACGTCTTCTCTTTCAGCATCCCTGTACCATAAGTAATTGCCATTGCGCATTGTTATTGCCAAATATTCTTTATATTATCCACAGGAATCACTGCCTCTTCCTAATATACTATGTACCCTAGTTCCTAGTGGGTAGGGTTTCCCTCGTCTTTCGAACACGCTCTATTGATAGGCATGGCCCTTTTTTTATTTTATCCTGAAGTCGCACTGACCAAGATGTCACTCTCAAAATCTGCAGTATTGACTAGGTGAACTCCACCAAGATTCCTTCCAAGTAAACAGAAACCTCTCACCATCAATCTATGTACTGTCTATGCAGTGCACTTTTCTGGTTTACCTGGTTGCATTTCTTCTCTCCCTGTGATGCTCTTTTGTACCTACTTGTAAGTTTGCTCTTGCTTATGCTCTTGCCTTCCCTTTTGTTTGTGCTCCACTTCACCTGTTTCACTTTTTCCCCGAGTTTTACCTTTATGCCATGCATCTTGCCAAGAGCTGTGGGCATGCAGGGACTCAGTGCCTACCTCTCGGCAGTAACCAGGACGACATGTGTTAGTAGCAGACTTCCCAGCAACCATTTTCCCTTGTTCTTTGATGCCCCTCCTCTTACTTCACATCTAGTGTACTTTTCCACTGCTCCTCTACTCCTCCTGTCATCTCTTTCTTTGCTTCACCATCGCTTCACCCTTCTCCCACCTGGCCTCTGCTGGTCCGCTCTTCCTCGCTTCTCCACTCCTCTCTGTCTCTGGGTGAGTTGGGCTTTTGTATGTGTCATGCCTCTGATGCCCTCTCATGGCTACCATCTATACTGGCGTGGATGTCTCCGTCCTTTCTATTTGTCTAGCAGGAGCCCAAGCACCGGGGATCCTTTAAAGGCCCCGACAATAGCCGCACAGAGATGGGCTTGGTCCGTCCTTAAAGAGGAGATGGGGGAAAAACACTGTTGGGCAGGGCTAACTCAGGGGCCACCCAAGCAGGGTGGATATTTCACCCGGCCACAATGCAAAAGTCGTCTCTAAAATACCAGACAAGTAATAGGGCCAACACTTCCCTAGCATTTGACTTCCCTTTAACAGATCTGTCTGGCAGACAACCATCAGGGTACCTTTATTCAGGTGGGGGAAATGCGGCCTCGTGGAAAGCTCCTGGAGCCAGAAACCTTCATTTTAATATTGCCTTCCCCGATTGTCTAATAATGGGGGACTGTGGACATAACGTTTATTTCTCAATGCCTCGTGTTTTTTTCCGTGAAAAACTGGGTGCACTTACTTTTAGAGATGGTCCGGTTTGTTTTCAGGAGTGTAGTCTGGTTTTCCATCGTTGTCCTGGCTTCCCTGCTCAGGTTCATATGTAAACAGCTGCTCTATTTAGAGCATTTCTGAATTTTTTACTCTTTACACACCTACATTAAACTCCTGTAGCCCTAATCCTAGTACTTACTCTACTTCACACACCTAATTTGAGGGCTGGATGCTCTAGACTGAATACACTCCCGCTTAGCACTGACATCGTGCGCTATTATTCGCCTTCTCACTTTCTGAGCGTCATCCAGTGGTTTCCTGTGCTGGTTCCATACCAGGTTTCTCCAGATGGACCAATGGGAGATGATTCTCCAAACCTGAAGTCCAATCTTCACTATTCTATTCTAGTGATTTGTCCATTTTCCAGATTGCATGAGGCATAATCCCTTAGACTGCCTTCGGCCTGCCCCTTGCTATGAGGTGTTTCTGAAATTCTCTCTCTCTCTGCCACATGGAGACACCGAACGGCGGAGAGAGCTACTCAAAGGGACATGCAGAGAGATCTGACTCTCTCAGGTCCCAGATAAAACTGTGCAGAGTTTTCGCTGCTGAGCACCGTAGTCAACACATCCCTGTCATTTTCTAAATATCTAGAGATTGCGTGAATAATCCCACTAAACAAAGGTTTCTGCCTCAGTCGAACTGTACTCCTCGGCCCTAGAGCTAACAAACGAGTCTGCAAAGAACAACTTGAAAGTTGTTTTTTTGGAATAGCCTTTTTTTTTTTACCAGAACACAGGGGAACCCTGGTGCAAATCCAAGATCTGTATGTTTGAAAAAGGTGAGGTCTTCGGGTTGATCAACCCCTTTACTCTGCTGCAATTCCCTACCAATAAAATAGCGGCTGCTCGCTTTGAGAACACAATGCTACCACGATTGTGCTGTGCTGGCATCTACCATCTGCTCACCCTAAGTCAGATGGATCAGTCAGGCATGCAACCTTCTGGGGTTCATATGACCCCCCCAAAACGCGTCCTAGATCATCAATTGATAATGGCGTCATGGACCACTGTCATGGTTGGGTTGCCGTTTGACAGCACCATGTCCACTCTGGGAATGATAGGGCCCAAGAATGCCACTACAGGAGTACCATAAAAACAGAATCCAGTGGTAGTCCTATGGCCCAGTAATTCACTGCAATTGCAAACCCAAAGAGAACCTGTGGACCTGGCCTGATGCTTATGGTCTGGTTCACACAAGTTGGAAATGTGGTCTGCAGTGTTGCAATAGAATAGATGAATGACAGGGGGCAGCACACTCCTTTTACTTCGGGTTAGAACAATAATTTGATCACTTGTGACTTAGGTGCTACAGTGTTATGCTCGCTGTCAGTCGAGCATCAAATGTATCAGGAAAAGAAACTAACCATGGGGTGGTTACCACTGTGCACAGTGCTAGGGGTAACTAAGACCCTTCGTTATAAATCACCTTAACATATGCTGAGTAATCAAACAAATCAATAAAATTCAAAAACCATATATTAATTCATATATGTCAGTTGTTGATACACGTATACATATGGATCGTTTTTTTGACCAATATACATCACTTATAGTGCATCATGGAACTGATACATTTATATCAATGAATAAGCTCAATACATCTTTAGTTCATTCAATTTGATACATAAGAGAGTAATGATGAGCCCAATGCATTTCGGGACCGGCACGTCCCTTCGTCAGGGGAAATCTAAGAACAAAAACATAATGATAATGCACATTACTGATGAATAAACACATATTGTTGATACTCAAATAGAACCATTAATGTTGATTGAACCGTCTGTGAGCCATGCTATATTTAAAACATACCACTATTTGTGGGGTTTTGTGAGTAGAGCAAAATGCTATACTAAAGTGATGGCAGCAAGAACAACGCCACCAAAGTAGATAATGCACCGTGATGTTAATTGGAAAGGGGATAGTCTCAGTTTTTTTAGAAATACAGAGAAGTAGGAGAGTACGGTGATATGCTGAGCGAGGTGAACTCACCTCGTCGAATGTACCAGAAGAAACCTCTATGAGGAGAGGATGACGGGCAAAAACAAAATTACCAGCCAGTGATCTGCTGCAGAAGGAACCACGAAGAAAAAGTTTGAAAACTAGGGGCTAGGAAGCGGATTGAAAAAAGAATGCAGAACAAGTGTAGACACACTTACCAACAACAGTTCACATGGGAAACACAGCGGTGTAAGGCTGAAATCGAAGAAGGTATAAATGAGAAAGATGGGACTGCCCATCAAACAAACGGAAAGCAGTGGTGTCCTAAGACATAGATCGGTAATAAAACCAAGGGGGAAACTTACTTGAATAACAAGAAAACGATGGAAACGCGAGCCGTAGGAACAGGTGCTGACCGGTACCTGAGTAGGATGCTTGCGTAAATGCAGCGTATCGCTAAATACTTATACGCTGCATTTACGCAAGCATCCTACTCAGGTACCGGTCAGCACCTGTTCCTACGGCTCGCGTTTCCATCATTTTCTTGTTATTCAAGTAAGTTTCCCCCTTGGTTTTATTACCGATCTATGTCTTAGGACACCACTGCTTTCCGTTTGTTTGATGGGCAGTCCCATCTTTCTCATTTATACCTTCTTCGATTTCAGCCTTACACCGCTGTGTTTCCCATGTGAACTGTTGTTGGTAAGTGTGTCTACACTTGTTCTGCATTCTTTTTTCAATCCGCTTCCTAGCCCCTAGTTTTCAAACTTTTTCTTCGTGGTTCCTTCTGCAGCAGATCACTGGCTGGTAATTTTGTTTTTGCCCGTCATCCTCTCCTCATAGAGGTTTCTTCTGGTACATTCGACGAGGTGAGTTCACCTCGCTCAGCATATCACCGTACTCTCCTACTTCTCTGTATTTCTAAAAAAACTGAGACTATCCCCTTTCCAATTAACATCACGGTGCATTATCTACTTTGGTGGCGTTGTTCTTGCTGCCATCACTTTAGTATAGCATTTTGCTCTACTCACAAAACCCCACAAATAGTGGTATGTTTTAAATATAGCATGGCTCACAGACGGTTCAATCAACATTAATGGTTCTATTTGAGTATCAACAATATGTGTTTATTCATCAGTAATGTGCATTATCATTATGTTTTTGTTCTTAGATTGCCCCTGACGAAGGGACGTGCCGGTCCCGAAAGGCATTGGGCTCATCATTACTCTCTTATGTATCAAATTGAATGAACTAAAGATGTATTGAGCTTATTCATTGATATAAATGTATCAGTTCCATGATGCACTATAAGTGATGTATATTGGTCAAAAAAACGATCCATATGTATACGTGTATCAACAACTGACATATATGAATTAATATATGGTTTTTGAATTTTATTGATTTGTTTGATTACTCAGCATATGTTAAGGTGATTTATAACGAAGGGTCTTAGTTACCCCTAGCACTGTGCACAGTGGTAACCACCCCATGGTTAGTTTCTTTTCCTGATGCAATAGAATAGAGGCAGAATGTTGTCTACTTCCCCTGATGTAAATCTATGCATCACCAGAAAAGAACAGCAGTGGTTAATGTTGTCCGAACATAATGTGAACTCCCATTTTAAATATTTGCATTTCAAAAATCTATTCCAAATACGAAATATAGGCACTCAAAAGAATCTATTTCCAGAGGAAAATCTAAAACACGTAAAGATGTGGCACCTGCATATCTTGTTAAAAGAATTGTCTCTACACACTTAAAAAATCCAAGAACAAATTATCTCTGGGTGAAAAGTCTGAGCGAGGCCGAGTCAGGCGATAGTCTGGCATCAGACTATTCATGCCTTTAAAGTTGGGAGAAAATTGCTTTCTGCGCTTCATTTAAACTACTCACTTCAAAGAATAAATCACATCCCCTGAATGATTAGTTCAGGGCAGATCATAAACACATGTTTTACACGTCTCTACCTGATAATCTACTGGAAGGAAAATCGGCTAAAGAAGCTGATGTTGTCAAGATACATTTTTTCCTACTGATAAGTCGATTACCTATGGTCTTAGCGCCACCGATGCTCTATCGATTCCAGATCCATGCTGTGGCTTTGTGTGATTTATGGCACTGGTTGTTGTAGGACTGTGGTGGACTCATCACTGGAAGACCATGAATGGTCATCATTGGTGTGCTGACATGGCCACGGGGAGAGTGATTTTGGAGGCTGTCGGAACACGAAGTTCACACTGAGGTCATCTTGTAAAAATGGTATTTACTTTGATGGTCAATTTCCTGGTATGCTGTCATTTCAGGGCTTCTTACGTAATGTCTGCAGCAAACTCATGAAGGAAGTGGTGTCTGCAACCCAGCTTTCTAAGAGACAGCTCTACATTTTGTCTCCTTGCTGTGGGTGTGTTTTAAGGCACTTGGGTATACAACCTTTACAACGCAACTTTTACAACGCACTACACTTACAACGCATTTTTTACAACGCAACATCCACTACAACGCATTCCATTACATCGCAGGACACTACAACGCATTTTTAAAAACTACCTTTACAACGCATTCCATTACATCGCATACTACCTTTACAACGCATACCATTACAACGCATAATATTACATTAAAACCCCTACACTATCCAACAATTACCCTACTGTTGCACCCCCTGGAGTTAGAATAGTAATTTTTACCCCTATACTATCCAACACTTACCCTACTGTTGCACCCCCTGGAGTTAGAATAGTAATTTTTACCCCTATACTATCCAACACTTACCCTACTGTTGCACCCCCTGGAGTTAGAATAGTAATTTTTACCCCTATACTATCCAACACTTACCCTACTGTTGCACCCCCTGGAGTTAGAATAGTAATTTTTACCCCTATACTATCCAACACTTACCCTACTGTTGCACCCCCTGGAGTTAGAATAGTAATTTTTACCCCTATACTATCCAACACTTACCCTACTGTTGCACCCCCTGGAGTTAGAATAGTAATTTTTACCCCTATACTATCCAACACTTGCCCTACTGTTGCACCCCCTGGAGTTAGAATAGTAATTTTTACCCCTATACTATCCAACACTTACCCTACTGTTGCACCCCCTGGAGTAAGAATAGTAATTTTTACCCCTATACTATCCAACACTTACCCTACTGTTGCACCCCCTGGAGTAAGAATAGTAATTTTGACCCCTATATTATCCAACAATTACTCTACTGTTGCACCCCCTGGAGTAAGATTAGTAATTTTTACCCCTATACTATCCAATACTTACCTTAAATGCAATGTAATATTATGCGTTGTAATGGTATGCGTTGTAAAGGTAGTATGCGATGTAATGGAATGCGTTGTAAAGGTAGTTTTTAAAAATGCGTTGTAGTGTCCTGCGATGTAATGGAATGCGTTGTAGTGGATGTTGCGTTGTAAAAAATGCGTTGTAAGTGCATGCGTTGTAAAAGTGTGCGTTGTAACGACATACATCCGGCACTTGCGATGTGTATTTCTTTCTTCCTCGGTACATGACTTTGTAAACTGTTCTCTGCTTACTAGTTACAGTGCTAAAAATGATGGGTTTAAGAAACCGCGAATGGCATTAAATGGATGACGTCCTGTGATGACATTTGCTAAAGAGAACTAACAGTTCTATCAAGAGATGATGGGAGTACCGTGCTGTATTTTTAGTGCCATGCCTTTATGTCACAGTGTGAGACTTTTACTTCCTGCTCTGCAGACTGAATCATGTTTAGGTGCAGGCAGGCTGAGCGAAGGGGCGGCAGGGCTGTGTTCCGTGGTCAACCAGTGAGACCTGGTGCATTTTTCTTTGAAGACTAGGGTGCTCCGGTTCATACAGGGGACTGATTGGCTGGGCTTGTGCACTTAGAGGTGGAAAAGGTGTTCACTTCTTCCCATGAGACTATAGATTGAGTTGTAAGTGAGCTGAGGTTTGAAAAGGTGGGAGCTTTTCATATAAGTGTAAAAACAAAATAACCTATAAATACAAATATATGAATGGGGAGGACACTCATGAGAATGAAGGAATAGGGAAATGGAGAGAAAAGGGAAGTGAGAGGAGAGACGACGAGAGCTGAGGGGAGAAAAAGAAAGAAGACAAAGAAGGGAACCACTGTGGGGATAGAGAGTGAGTGGTTGCACAAGAGAGCCATGCCGGGTACCAGTGCACAGCTAGTCGCATCCGTCAGGGGTTCACTCCCCAGCATCAGTGGACTGACCTACAGTTCCACTGGGAGGACTGCCTACAGACTGGTTCCTCTGGAAGGCCGGCAGGACTGCTACTTCTCTGTCTCATTAAGTCACATGTAGAGTCATACACAATCACTGACACAGTTGCGTTCTTAGCCATTCAGACTTTATTCAACCAAGACCCATTTATATTTAAGCAGATGTAGATCCTCTGCCCTGGTGCTTCCACCACATGGAACAACCTGTTTGGAGGGAACTTCTCGTAATGTAGTTGGTGGGTGGAGTGCTGCATCGTTGAGGCAGGCGACACTTGAGACGGAGTTAGCTCAGTGTTGCTGCTCAGGAACTTGTCCTACAGTCGATGGAAGATGGAACCATTTTTATCCTGGACCCTCAGGTCTAGGAATCTTTGGACTTCCCCTTGGAAGCAAGGCAGAATAAGGTTTTGTTAAACCTAAAGCACATCATCTATTGACTTTGTGAAATCCTGGCCTGCAGCCCTGTCTGCCATCTTGTAATAGAGGTGGCATGTACCCCTGAGAGATACAACATCGTGGTCGCATTCTAGTTCGTGTTTGAGGTAATTACTTAGTCTATATGAGCTTAAGGATTCACAAAATAGCTCTTATTATAATCAGCAGAAACAACGACCCCCACATCCACCTATTTCAAGCAAAATAAATATTAGGCCTTCATGCATGCGTTCAATAACACATTTAGTCGCAAAAACAAAGTGCGCATTCACTAAAACACTCATTGGTCCTATCACTCACATGAAGGTAACTAGGTGTTGTCACTGAAGGAGTAATTTCAGACAATACGGATGTAGCCAAGAAGACATTGCAACACTAGAAGAGATAGGCATGAAGGATTTTGTAAATCGAAAAGGACTCTTTTGTGATAAGGCGGAGGAAGTTGTCCCTCTGCTGCCTTCTCTCCAGTATCTAGAAAAAGGCAGAAGTGTTGGGAAAAAGATGGATCCGGTGTAGCTTGTGACTCAGGGCTCTCTTGCGACTTGGTTTTAGCATTGCACTGTTCTATGGACTGCCTTTTGCATTAGTGTGAACATTTTGTTTCCATGTTCTTTCTGACTGAGAGCCAGGGCAGCTGCTGTGTACCCAGGGGGGTGTGGGTGGGGCTGTTGGCTCCCAGCACAGTGCAAGCTGTTGTGTTTTGAATTCTGGGAAGTCCGTATGTATTTTTGTGGAGTCCGCCACCAATGTAGCACATGTGCATTGCCTAGATTTCCCACAAAGAGTAGTGATGCTATCTGTTCACTCTAACTCTGATGCGCTTGAAGAGTTAGTAACAATAGTTTGAGGATGAAACAACGTATGATATCTATGGCTTCGTGGTGAGAGTAGTATAAGTAAACATTCTTAAGATTGCGGCTCTGGGAATGAAAGTGCTGTGAATATTTTGTAAGGTAAGTGCTTAGCACGCCATATTTAGGGGGCTAGTTTTAATTCAGTACCTAACATAACAATCTATGGTTTTGCATTGTCGAGGTTGAGCTAGTAATTATGAAGCCATGTTATTTCAGACTGGTGTATGTATACACAATAGGCGTCATGGTGACCTGCACAGCTCAGGTGCATTGATTGGCATCCACCCCCTTGTGAAAATCAGCTCTAAGATTCAAAAGGTGAAATAAAGGTAATGAGAGGTGACTTTTGTTCAATCAATCAATCAATCATGGTATTTGTAAAGCGCACTACCTACCCGCGAGGGTCTCAAGGCGCTGGGGGGGGGAAGCTGCTACTGTTCGAAGAGCCAGGTCTTGAGAAGTCTTCCGAAGGTCAGAAGGTCTTCCGTCTGCCGCAGGCGGATGGGGAGGGTGTTCCATGTCTTGGCGGCGAGGTGGGAGAATGATCTGCCGCCGGCGGTCACTCTTCGGATGTGGGGGACGGTGGCGAGGGCGCGGTCTGCGGAGCGGAGCTGGCGGGTGGGGGTGTAGAGGCTGAGTCGGCTGTTGAGGTACGTTGGTCCGGTGTTGTGGAGTGCCTTGTGTGCGTTTGTTGACATCTTCCAGGGGTTGGTCAGTTCATATGAGGGAGGCAGAGAAGTGCTTAAGTAGAATCACCACTGTGCTCACAAGCCGATTCAGTCGCACATTTTTTGTCCCTCACCAGACTCAGTCAATTAATATCAGCCTCATGTATTTACTAATTTTGATCATTCAGTCACATTTTTCGCTTACTTATTGACGAAATATCCACTGCTTAATTTGCATAAAACATAATTGCAGGGACCAAAGTTTTTCTTCGGAGATTCCTGCTTGTGCTGCTGATTGTTGCCAGGGTTGCCAAATACCAAAGCTCATTACCCTTGATTGTACCTCATGGCCTTTCTTCCATCCTCCACACTTCCTGTCTCTTTAACCTACTATTTCCGGTTCCTTAGCATTCATATTTTCCCCCTTTGTCCCTGTTTTCCGATCTTTCTCGTCCTCCTTCTTCCTCCATTCTCTGCCTTTCTGTATCTGATGATAAAAGTTAAGCGGTGGTTCCCAGGAATGAACACATGCAACCGCTGGCACAAATTAAGCACCCAGTCCATCTCTCGGGCTCCGTATAGTACCAGAGAATGCCAGGGCCTTGGCAGGCATTCTGTAGGGCCACATAAATGTAAAAACAATAACCTGATTATACAATTAGAAGTTGTACTGAAAATGTGGCATAGCAGAAGCCCCCATGCACAAAGAGTGGACATTCCAGCTTTACAGTGAACACTTAACGTTTGTGACTTCTCGTCCGCCACGAGGAAAGAGAGTTCACTGAACTGAAGGAGCAGAAGGAACGGGCGCTACACAGCTCCCAGATTCTGCCAAGATCCCAAAGCTGGGAGAGGTCCTTGAACTTCGGATAAGGCAAGCAGCCTAGTGTCAAAACCCACAGGAAGAAAACACAAAATGGGCAAAGCAAGCAAGGGACAAAGAAAGGATTCGCAGTATTAATGTCTATAAGGGGCATATGTATAAAGCCTTTTTCCCGTTCGCAAACAGGCCGATTCTCAGAATCGTCCCGTTTGCGAACGGGAAAATGCCTTTTGGGATGTACCATCCCAAAAGGCGCTCGCACATTAGGGAATCGCAAAATTTGCTATTCCCTATTTTGCGAATGCATTTAAGGAATCATAAATTGTGATTCCTTAAATGCAATTCTGGAAGCACCCAAGTTGTGCGATTTTGCCTTAAGAAATCGCAAATTACCATTGGTGGTAATTTACGATTTCTATGAAAAATGCACTTTTTTGCATTTTTCAAAGTGCCATGTGGTGCACATACATGCCACATGTGCACACATACATATTTCAGGGGTGCAACAGGGTGTCCTTTTGACACCCTTGCACCCTTAAAATTGCATTCGCAATTTGCGAGTACCTAATGGGTACTCGCAAATTGCGAATGTCTTCCCTTTCATTCCTAGGCCCATAGGAATGAATGGGAAGGTATTCCTTAATTGCGAATCACACTTTGCGATTTGCAATTAAGGAATACGTAGGAATCGCAATTAATAATGCGAAACCTACATACATTTCATTTTGCAAGTGCTTAATAGCGATTCGCTAAAACTCGCAATTAAGGACTCGCAAAACGATTTTTTCATACATATGCCCCAAAGGTCTAACTCGTTAATTGATAACTATGCTGAGGCAAAACCTCAGACATAAGGCAATAGCTAGTCGCAGGAGTGGGGATCAATGAGTACTCAAGCTGGAAATGAATATCCCTGCATTGGTAGGCCGCAGGAGTGGAGTAACATCAGGGCCTTACAAGCATATGCAGTTGTGTATTTAATAGGGGCAGTAGGGCAAGTGTGCCAAGGGCTAACTGGCTTTATCTTTGTTTTAGGAATCTCCTGGTGCGCCCCCCGGGCCAGTGTGCAGGTGAAAAGTGGAACAAAAATAAATTGCATATATTTCAAATTCAAATGCAAGTTATTTGCAAACGTGAGTTCAGTCTGAATAAAGATAATTTAATTTTGCAAATGAATTGCTTGTATTTTAAGGTAAATGGTATGCAGCTCATTGTGTTTATTGGTTGTTAGTTTTTGCAGGGCTGAGCAGTGGAGGTTGGGGAGTAGTGTGTGAGTTGGGGGTAAATAGGTAATTAGTGAGTTAAGAACAGAGGTGTAATGGCCACCAGTAAAAGACTTAGGTGGGTAGTGGGATATGGAAGTCAGATGGCCAGTAGGGACAGTGAAATGTGTTGTCATAGTTTGGTATTGACTGAAGCAGGGGCATGTGGATTGTGACTGATGCGAGGCAGTGTGTAGAGGATAGGATGGGAGGGAAGGTTGGAGCCGGAGGTTGGAAGCTGGCGAGGTGTAACTGAGGTGGAGCAGGGCAGTAGGAACAGGTGGGAAGTGACGGATGAGACTGGCCAATTGCGACTAATATTGGGTCGGGCTCATATTATGCGAATAAGGCATGGGCAGATTTGCGGGACAGTTGGGTAGTGTTGAGTGTGTTCAGGGGTGTGGTGGTCAGACGGGTGGTGATGGGTGGAGTGGGGGTGTAAGTGGGGCAGGTGTGTAATAAATGAGGTGGAGCAGGAGGTAGGAGCATGTGGAGCAATGGGCAATGGCAAACGTGGCCTCAGAAGTGTAAGGAGCAGGTAGCTAATGAATGGGGTGTAGGCAGAATTGGGAGGTGAGTAGTGTCTGGGCTGTGGGCACGGGTATGAGCAGTCAGGCAGTGACGGTTGTGACAGAGGCGTGAGTGTGGGGTTAGTGGTTAGTGATGGAGGTGGGGGAAGGAGGAAAGATGTTAAGGTGGGAGAGAGACACCGAAGGCAGCTAGGTAATGAATGGGGTGGGAAAGAGATGTGGGTGAGTGGATAAATGCTGGGGTAGGTGTCTAAGGTGCCAGAAATTAAATGTACATCACATTCAGGCATCACCTGAGCAAAACTACCCTGTCTCCTGTCTCTAGCTCAAACAGCATATGTGCATGCATCTATTAAGGTACATCTCACTGCAATATCAAGTTATAGACGCTCGCCAAATTCTCTGTCTTTGTGGTCAGTCAGAATTATTAAACAAGGTATTAAATAATTGTTCAGGGTTTTCCCTCCAGTGGGGACTCCTCCCCCTGAGTGGCAGCTTAATGTAGTGCTATCACAACTAAAAAAGAGCCCTTTCGAACCCATACACAGAAGTTCCTGTCAAGTAGTACTGCTACTGGCATCAACATCAGCCATAAGGGCGAGGGAAATAGAGGCCATTACAACTAAGGAACCTTTCTTACGCTTTACAGATGATTCCATAATTCTCAGGACCAATCCGAAATTTATACCCTTAGGTCCCTTCCAATTTTCACTTTCATGAACATGTAATACTACAAACTTTCTTTCCAAATCCACAGTCACCAGTGGAAAAATCCTTACATGCACTAGATGTTAAAAGCTGTCTGAAATTCTACTTACATCGCACCAAGCAGGTCAGGACTACTGACCAACTGTTGGTTACATATGGGCACACTCGTTAGGGTGAACCAGTCACAAAAGCAACCATCGCTCCAAGGATCTCAGCTGCAATCCAGTTCTGTCATTCCAAAGCTGGCGAGCCGCTGGCGGCTAAAATCAAGGCGCGCTCAACTAGAGCAGTCTCCACCTCGAATGCCTTGCTTGCTGGAGTGCCTCTCGAGAAGATATGTCATGGGGCGACATGGAAGAATGTGCATATATTCACACATTATTATTGCCTGGAATCGGCGCACTGCAGCGATGCAGCTGTTGAACAAGTGGTGCTACACCAATTTTTGAATAAGGTGAGACACTTTTGGTTACATCTGTTTGCTTAAAGACTTTTACAAGTAATGAAATATGATCATATGTTTATTCACATACAGATGTATATTTCTCTGTATATATATTTTATACCCACCATCTGCTATTTGTGCGATCGGCATAAAAGTGTACAAATATAGTAACTGCTTGCTGATCTTATTCAAGCGTATGAAAATATGTGAAAGATCCAATACTGTAGAAAAAAATTAGTTACTTACCTGTAACTGTAGCGGTATCTTTCATAGATTCACATACAATCCACCCTCCTCACCTTAGAGGCTCCCCTCAGAGCAGTGGTCTACAAATGTTTTAATGCCGCACCCCATGAAAAAAAAGGTCAACGGGCCCCCCCTCAAGATTTTTCAGAATTATTTTTATTAAATTGGCAATGTTTAAATATGTCTAGACTTTGCTCAGATATGACTAGACTTATTTAAACATTGCAGTTAAGTTCTGTTACTGTTTTGAAGATGCAATCAAATATATGATTGCCAAATATACTGTTCTGGTCAGGCTGGCCATACTAACGCGTAAAGGTATCCACAGTGTGTTTATTAGAAATGTGGGGGATTTTTAGGATGTGTACCTCTGTCTTCAGAGTCATAAATTAAGGTATTGGATGAGAAATCCAGGTGAGCCTCAACCTTGCGTGGACTCAATGCTGCCAGTAGGTAACGTGTCCAGATGCCCGGCATTGGAAGCGCATGGTCTTAATTGGCTAAGTGTGCCTAACTTCATGTGGCATCTGACTTCATGGTGTTTTGGGGACGTGTGCACCCTTCCCGCCTTATGTGCTTTATTGGGGCCAATCTCCCTGGACCATTGTGGTGTTGCTGCTCCTATCTGTGGTATCGATCTGGGATTTCCTGTTTGTGTGTTTGTTTGCTGGCTACATGACACCCATCCTGTGATCTGTCATTCTGTGACCTCGGGCATCGGTCTCAGGGCCAACCTAACTACATATTTCTGAGTCTGAGTCAACGTGGAGTTCACAATGGGCAAATTAGTCAATAAAGGTGCTATTTCGTTTTTATACATGAATGTATCATTGCCATCAACTTTTTCAGTGTTAACATTTCCCCCTCTAGTTGAATTTTCAACTACACTATCCAAACCATACTTCATGACAGTTACTTTATTGGGGGATTATTGTTCTTCGGTCTTGACAATTACTTCTTTCCTAGGTAGTTGTATTCTACCCAAATTGAGGACTCAGTTTTTACAGCAGGAAATCCCCAATTGAACGGAGCCACACACAAACAAGAACATGATGAAAACCGTCAACAGTGACAGGCTCAATCCGGACAGCCACTGGGAGAGCCAGAAAAACCAATTCGAGAACCACTCCTGCTTAGGGGCACCTCCCTTCTCATGCATGTCTCTTTGTACATGGAGCAGTGCCTGGATGGCCAAGAGGTGGGTTGCTGTTTTTCCTTGATCAAATTAAGGCAGAGTTCAGTGCTGTTCATCACTGTAAGCATTCACCATCTGGTGATTTAGAGCCAGCGGGCATAGGCTTTCTTCTGCACGGTGAAGAAGGGTATGGACCCTCCCGTCGATACTTGTGAGTCCGAGAACAGTCTAAATTTTCTGGAATGCCCTTTGTACTGAGCCCAGCCAAACAAACTGCAGTTATTTTTTCACGAGTCTGATGCAGCAAGGTTGTCTTCTTCCTTAGCGGGTGCTGGTACAAGTCTGATAATTCTTCCCCGGGAATGACCAGGGTAGGAGTGTGTATGATCACAAGTGAACAAAGTCTGCGCCATCCGGGGACAAGCTGAGTGTAGGCAAACTCGCCGCAGTGCCAGTACATATCAATCAGCATGGAAGTGCCCCATTGCATATCCAGAATGTGGAGGATTGTGCCACAGTTTTCATTTGTACCCAATGGAAGTTTTCCTTTACTCCTGAAACGTAAGAAACACAGTGTAAGTTTCAGTGCAATAAGGTGTTGCCCCATCCCTTCTAAAATAAATAAATAAACCATGTGTATCCACCCACCTCGGTAGCCGAGATTACCTGACATGGAATCTCTGTGCTTTCGTTCAACTCTCCTCTATGAGACCCATTTCCTTTAGTATCATCCAGCTGGATGGCCCTACATAGGAATTCCATGGCGGGGGTCCACTTGTTGTTAAAGAAGAGTGCCTCAGATACACTAAGAGCCACCTTTGAACCACAAATGGAGGCTGGAGCGGATGTGTATGTGAATTGAGTTGGAGTTTTTGCTACCTTCAATAATCTCTTCTCTGGGAGGTCTTGGGACTGAACAGTATCCTCCCCTATGGGTACATAGAAGTGCAAAAATACATAATTTGTAATTGAACATTGCAGGTCTTTGATATGGATCCAGGGGGATGGACATGGTCCTCTGGTTATGATTTGGCAGCTGAAAGGTGGTGCACTTTGAGGTTTGTTTGCAGACATGTTGGATAAGAACTTGGCTCATTTGTTAATTCAGAAAAACATTGCATGTGCACCGTTAATAATGATCGTTTCTTTGGGAATCCTGTATTTCTCTCAGGAGTGGGTTTTCCACACTTCATTTCCGCATTTCTTTTGCGGGGCACCAGAAAGGGCCCCGGTCATGGTATCTTTTTGATGGTTAAAGCTTAAAGGTGGTTTATGAGTATTCAGGCGAATTAATCTATTTTATAAGCCTTCGTTCTTAACTGGGGGCTTCGATTGGAGTGTTCTTGTGATCATGGGGATGGATCTATTCGTTTTTATCTAGAGATTTATGGGCATCGCCGGTTTCCCTAGACCCGGTCTCTCTTGATGTGTGCCTGGGGGCATCATCGGTGCAGGTTGCTTTCAACGTACGCATGTGTGGGACTGTACGAAGAGGGGGCATGTTGCTGTTATGTGTTGGTGTTGGTTGCAACATGCCCGAGATCACATGTCTCGGCATTAGGCTTGCAATGTACCCCTCCCATGTGGCGCCAGATATTTTGGTTCCAACCTGTCTCTAGAGACTTCCTTTATTTTTGGGCTACTTTTGTTGGGTTTTGGGTGCTTCCCTAGATCTTGCGCGATCTGCTATTTCACTTATCATGAGGTGGAGGAGGTCGGAAAGTCGTTCTGTGACTCGCATGTACCCCTGATCGCGCGCCTGCTTTCTCGGATGGTGTATGTGAGGCCTGGTGCGTTGGTCAATTCCTAGGCCTGATACAGGGGTGAGCGCATTCTGTGTTCTACTCTCACCTGAAGCTGTGATGGACTTTGTGGCCTCCCCTCTCCCAGGCACCCTCCTCTCCCTCAACCTTGTCTTCTCAGTCGTGTTTAGAGCTGCAGTGTCTGGCTTGAGGCATGAGAATTCCGACTAGTGGGTGTGCTCCCGATGCTTATTTTGGAAGGGTATGGCATGGTGACCAAACTTCGGAAATTCGAAAAACCTGAAGGAAAGAGCAGAAAACATTGTTAAGATCATAACAACGTGGGGAACCTGGGGCCAAGGCCAAGAACCCTCGACGGAACTATACCTAGGAATGATAAATGGACCGGGACTCCCTTGCAACTCCAGAGCGACTGGCTAAACTGACAAACCTCCCCACCAGCTCAGCATCATACGGGTGCCTCACAACTTATGACTCTTATTTGTGTGCTGTGGAGGTTGTGGGATTTTCACTATCCCAGGCATATGGGAATCCCTGATCCCACCACTTGAGGACAGCTTTGTTTTAGTACTGAAAGGGGGCCTCTATCTGGCCGGATGCTTCTAGTTTTTGGGGCTGCTGTCGGCACTTCAAGCCTTGAAGGAAACATGAGTCCCGGGCTGAATGACCGAGAATGGGGACCTTTCGATTTAGTGATCGGAACCCATCTCATTGACTTTGGATGGGGGAACCTGGGTGCCTGCTTATCAAGTACTTGGTCTGGGAGCCGCCCTGGCCCCTCATCAGACTGCCCTCCTCCTAGGGCGTGACCAGCCAACCCCACCCTGGGGGATCAACAGCAGAGTAGGACCTTGGCTCTCACAGGGGCCCTTAATGGTGAACTTTAGTAAGGATTCTTGTTCGGCAGAACACATATAGCAGCCCTGAATACCCAGATGCAAGTAAAAGTTTGTATTCCCAACATTGTCCCATCAGTCCTTCTTTTGGCTTTGGTACAGTTAATTCTTGGGAAGTGGGTGAATGTGAATGGGTGGTATTTTACTCTGAAGTTTTATCTTACTGCGTATTTGGACACTATGTTTGTGTAAAGACATCACCTCCCCATACAGTTATCCTTCCCTGCCGAGGCTGTGGTCCGGTCCCTGTTGGGCTGAGTTTCCTGTCTGCCATTTCTGTTGTCACATGTTTGTCCAACTACTTGATCCCTGTTGCGATGGTGCTGCAGCTGACTGGGCTCCCTACGGCTGAATGTAAGGTATATTTGGGTTTCTTTGGACTTCGTTTTGTGGATTTGGATTTTGTGGTATGATTTTAAGTGGCATCTGTATGTCAGGTGGCCCATCCTGTGGTATTAGTAACATTACCAAAGGTCTCGTTGCTGCCAATCTCTCAGGCCTCTGCTGCTATAGCTAGGTCAAAACCCTCTGGGGTTTTGCAGTTGCTCCCTCTTTAAGACTGGTGCCATTTGCATGCTCATGGCCAACTCGGCCCCCTCGAGAGTGGTCTTTTTCAATTTGTGTTGGACCAATTTAGGAGTGTCTCTCTGGGCTTGCTCCTGTTTTTCTCTATTCTTCTCTTGTTTCTTTTGTGGTAATGCAATATATGGGCTTTAATTCCCATCAGGGTTTGGTGCCTAACCCAACCACGCTGTCCAATGAACTTTGTATCTCCATGGGCAGCCACTTTTTGAGAATATTGTAAAAGGATGCGACTTGTGGGCCCGTGTCAGTCCACAGTTGTCCTGTCTCTTGGCCCCATTGTTCACTCATCCTATCCAGAAAATTATTTATTGTCTTCCCTGGCTTCATAGTCTCTGCCATTAGCCCTCCTACGTCAGGGCAGTCAGGGGGATCATCTGTCTCAGGGCCATCTATATTCGGTGCCTGTATGAAGTGAATGCGGCCCGTCATGCTCAGTGTTTGTCAGCATAATTGCTGGGATTCACGCTTGGGCGAACACCGTTTTAGTCTGCTCTTCAATAAGACTACTTAGCAGATTTTTTATATCGCCTATCGCTAGGTTTATTCCTGCAGTGTTCTTCTCAAAGCATGGGATCCATTTCCCCGCTCCATCCAGCAATCGTGGTAGCTTTGTCCTTAGCCCTTCATTGTCCATTTGAGCCCACTGCACATAGATGGTCCCTGCTGTGCCTGTCTGTAGCAGTGGGTACATCTTTGCTTTGGGTAACTCTACTGGTTTCTCCTTAACATGGTGTTCCCATCTTTTTAGGCATTCCTCCATGTAGGGGAAGTTCCACCAGGGATCTCCTCCTCCTCCATACCAGATGCAGTCTTCAGCTATGTCCATGTCCTCTAGTTCAAAGAACCCCTCTTGCGGCCAAGGTCTATCATACTGGTCTCTTCCCTCGGTCCAGTGGGCTAGCAGCTGACAGAATGGCCACGCAAAGGTCCTGCCTTCCTCAAATATGCCATCTTATTTTTCCTATGTCTTGATTGCGTCAGCACCAGGCTACCTTGGTCCCTGATTTACCGGTCAGCCCCTCTCCTTTGTTTAAAATTTGGTGAGGCTCGGATGTCAGCCAAAAGCCTCTCTTCTAATTTGACCTCTGACTCTTCCCCGATCGGTGCCCGGTGCCTACCCCCGCTCTCTGCTTGTATGGGGGGTGCGCTGCTCTGTGTTCTCACTGTGCTTCCTATGTGTAAACTCTTTCTCTTTCCCTCTTTCGCTTGTGCCTTTCTTCTACATTGTGTCTAGGCTGCCTCCTTCACTCAGAGCTATGCACTGTTCTTTTCAGTCAGGCTTTGCCATCAGATATGTTCTCTGTTGTTCCCTTGGCTACCTGGGCAAGTCCTGTAGCTCCACCCTTGCCATTGGATCCCGGGGATCTGGGGACCCCTTCCCCACTCCCGCTAGCTGCATTACTGTCTAGAACTGCTACCAACCTCCCTATCACTCATGTGTGCTTGCCTAAATAAGTGAGGGTGCGTGTTCTCCGTGTCGCATGGGGTTCTATGTGTCAGGTGCGATGGACGTGGGGTCAAACTTCTGGGAGCCTTTGCACCAGACTGGGGTTGCTCTGTGACTTCTTGGGCCTGCTGGCTTGTTAGTCTCTCATGCCCAGGCCTAACCACTCGTTATTCGGTGGAGGGCATGCTGACTTCTTCAACTGGTGGATTATAGTATCCTAATGCGGCGAGAGCACATTCACACCTGCATATGGTGGTGGAGGTGCTGACGCCTTGTTTGTTATCTATAGTGCAGGACTGTCGATCTGGGCCTCCTCAAAGATGCCTCTCTCTTATCTTTCTTTTGACCTGTGTGTTTGGTTTGTATATATGTTCTCATGTGTTCAAGTAGTATGTTAGTGTCGAAAGTTCCCTCCTTTGTCCAGGAAAATGAATGTGCCTTCTTGTATGTGTGCCATTCTTGGCCAACCTTGTTACGTTTTTTAGCCTGTGTGGGGAACCGGGTTTGCATGTGTTTTAATGGTGTCTCCATGATAAGTTTGATAGTTTTAGAGGACAAGATACCTTAGCTTCTTTGTTCTAGGGACTTTCCAGTTTTGATCTGAATCGTGGGGAAAAATGGACACAGGGGTTTATTGCATCTAATTAAGTAACTATGAGCTCAGCGCAATGTACAGATGCAACAACAATTCAATAAGAACATTTAATAAACACTGATAACAATGCATATGAAGGGTTGAAACATAGAAAAAGTGCAATCACTCAATCAATCAATGATTTGTAGAGTGCTGCTTATCACCCGTGAGGGTATCCCGACACTGGGGTGGGTGGCTGCTGCTAGGAGTTGTCAGTCATACATCCAGGTTTTTTGGCCATCTCTGAACTTCTGTAGGGTGGATGCAGTCTGGAGGTGGTGTGGGAGGCCATACCTGGTCTTGGCGGCTAGGTAGGAGAAGGCACGGCCACCACTTCTGCATTTGTCGAAGCGGGGTGTGTGAGCGAGGAAGAGGAAGTAAGTAGGTAATTAAAGCATTTATAGAGCGCGCAAATCCCGAGGCGTCTTGGTGCTATAATGTGCAGTGTAACAAGGAACTTCTAGAGAGAGGGAAATATTGCATTTTTACTTTGACGGGAATAGCCAGGTCTTGATCGTCTATTTAGTTGAAGCCTAGTTACCACTGGCAGCGAATTCCAGAGTTTGACTGCCCGATCGTAGAGACTTCTTCCCCCCCATCTAGCCCTTCAAATTTTGGGACCTGAACCAGTCCTTTATTGGCTGATCTCAGGTGCCGCCACAGGACGTGCCATGAGAAACATTTCTGTAGGTCCAGAGGCCCCCCACCATATAGTGCTTTATGCACCAGACACCGAGCCTTGAATTCAATTCTTTGCTGGAACGCAAGACAATGAAGGTCCTTAATACTATTGGAAATAGGATGGAATTTCGGGATCTTAAGCAGCACCCACGCTGCAGTGTTCTGCAAAGACTGAAGTTTTAGTAGTTGGCATTTGTCAATGCCAAGAAAAAGAGCG
The DNA here is from genome assembly GCF_964204655.1 of Triturus cristatus. Lineage (NCBI taxonomy): Eukaryota > Metazoa > Chordata > Amphibia > Caudata > Salamandridae > Triturus > Triturus cristatus. The sequence continues at coordinate 1,265,941,994 of NC_140585.1, read as the reverse complement.
TTGCAGTAATCAATTCCAGAAAGAATTAAGGTGACTAGTACAGATTTTCTGAGTTCTTGGGGAATGAATGGAAGAATTTTGCGCAGGATCTTTAGGAGGAAGAAGAACAACGAAGTCAGAAGATTGATCTGAGCTGTAAAATTGAGCTGATCGTCAAACATAACTCCTAAGTTTCTGACCCTTTCAATGGAGTCAGGACAACGTCCTGCCTCTCCTAGCCACCACCGGTGATTCCAAAGTGATGATCCTTTTCGAACTCTATCACCTCAATTTTGTCTGTGTTCAATTTAAGATAATTCCGATTCATTCTCCCGATGATGTGCTTCAGGAATTTGTGAAACATCCCAGCCACTAGTTCTGCACTTGAGGATATAGATATAGCTATGTGTCGTCGGCGTAAGCAGCCAGCGAGAAACTGTGTGCTTTGATCAGTTTAGCCAGAGGTGTAACATAGATGTTGAACAGGGTTGGTGACAGTGCTGAACCTTGTGGAACTCCACACGGGAGAGAAAAGGCCTCCGATGCAAGGTTACCCGAGCACAACCTCTGTTCCCTTGAGGTAAGAAAAGAGGTGAGCAGGGTTTGAGCCATCCTCTTAATTTCAACTGACTTCAGCCTCTGCGTTAGTACCAGATGGTTAACAGTATCAAACGCTGTTGAGAGGTCCAGTAGGATGAGCACGGCTCTCCCCCACTGTCCAGCTGTTTATGTACCTCCTCTATGGTCATGACGAAGGCTGATTCTGTGGAGTGGTGTGGTCTGAAGCCATGTTGGGTGGTGTCTAAGAGTTCATTGGATTCTAAGTAGCATGGTAGCTCTTGATTGTTGGATTTTTCTAGAATTTTGGCTGCAAGGGGTGGGCATGATATAGGCCAGTAGTTTTTGACTTCGAAGGGTTCTAGTGAGGGCTTTTTTTTAAATGGGCCATATACAAGCTTTCTTACAGGAAGAGTGGAAGGTACCTGACATAAGGATCTTATTCAGGAGCGTAGTTGTCTTGCAGGTTGGTGGAAGTTCATTTTGTGGTTGAGGTAGGCTGGTCCTTTGTTGCGAAGGGCCTTGTAGGTGTAGGTCAGTAGTTTGAACTGGCACCTTTTTTGGACAGGGAGCCAGGGGAGCGCTCAGAGGTGGGAGGTAAGGTGGGCTCATCTCGCTCAAGAATGAGCCTGGCTGCTGCGTTTTAGATGATTTGCAGTCTGCTCAGCAGTTTTGAGGTGATGCCCATGTAGAGGGATTTTTCGAAGTCCACCAGCTGGTGATGAGGGCTTAGGTGACAGTGCATTTGGTGTTGATGGGGAGCCATTTGTGTATTTTCCGAAGCATGCGTAGGCTGAGAAAGTAGGCTGAGGTGACAGCAATTTGTCTATGAAAACAGTATCTGAACAATATTGACTCCTGGCATCAATTACAGTTCGTGAGAAATAGCAGCATCTTCATATGAAACATTGGGTCATGGACAAAAACACAATACTTAGGACAAAACAGTTTGTAGTACATTAACAGCACTACAGCATCACACATATACCATACATCAACAATCGCACCCTGTATCACACCCAGGGGCCAAGCGTACCATCTGTATCATGCCCAGTGGTCCAAGCGATCAACACCTAAAAATCTGACAGAGAAAAAAATGAAGAGGTTGTCTAAAAAATAACAAATCCTTGACCCGCTCCTAGCACATGTTATCCTGTGACCAGGGGAAGCTCTGCGGGGTACATGGAACTTAGTGAGCCTGATAGTCTGTCAATATCGGCCTCGGGCCAAAGATAATAACAATAGTTCACAAAGAAAAGGAATTACTCTAGAACCACAGGCCCCTCTTGGCCAAACACAAGTTACATCCAAGTTCGCCGGTCCAAAGCTTTTTCCCTAAATGTTTGAATTGCACCCTGTATCACACCCAGCGGCTCAGCGTACCATCTGTGTCATGCCCAATGGTCTAAGCATACCGGCTGTGTCACACCCAGCGCGAAAAGCGTACCGTCTATGTTACACCTAGCAGTCCAAGCAACTAACACCTCTCACTTCTTTCAGAAACCAACAGTGATGGGAAATCGGTGGCACTGAGAAACCCCTTTAGACAAAAAAATAAGACGGAGGTGTCAACTCCGACAACAAATACAATAAATGTTCACCTTTCCTAGAGTGTTGACTATCGAAAAAAGGTGACTTCAGCAGGATCGCCTCCGAGGCCGCCTTATGACAGCTCTGCAAGGACATATAAAATAGGTTATATGCTAGATTTCTGTTACTGAATACCATTCAAAACGCTCCTATGTTTTGGAATTTGACCAGAGTTGCTCACACAAGTTTGTACACGTCCTGGCTGATAATAGGGACCTATCTTTACAGTCATTTATATTTGTTCCCTGTGTGCAATATACACACATGAATGAAACAAAGCGTAGTAGCTCTTAGTGGAGGAAAAAATTCAAAACAAGGATACATGTTTTGTTTATTGTCCACACAAAGTCTTAATTATTGTGTTGTTGCAAATGTATTTGTAGGTGGTCTGTTTTTTGTTAAATGCTGTGTGGGTTATCAGCATTGATGCCCTTGATCTATAATTTGTTATATATGTTGGTCAACTGTTATGATTTTGTGATGCCATAATGATGGAAAGTATCTTGAATTTAAGGTGACTAAATGGTGGTCACAGGAAGGATTTATGTGACTACGGAGGTTTAAATTGGATGTGTTGAAAAGATATCAGCATTGGCATTTGTATTTTGTGATTCATTGTACAGTGGTCTAACCTTGCTGATGTAATATTGGCCCATCCCTGATCTTGAATAGATTTCTGTCAGTGACAGGGCACTCAGGTTATCTTTTACGCTTCTCCCTAGTTTGCCATATGCCACATGCTTTACTAAGGTTCTGATGTAGTCTCTTATCCTCTGTGACAGCTTCTTCAGCCCCGTGGATTCAGCAGAACTTCCAATCAATTGCTCTGTCTGCTCACCTTCCTTGTTGCACAAATGTGAATCCGTCCGGGCTTGGTCCCCTTTCTATGGCTGCAGTCGGATTCGATGGTGGCTCGCCAAGATGTTGCTTGAACATGAAATACCTTGAAAAAACAAGAGACATAAGGCATTTGGCAAAACAGAAACAGTTTGCTTAATTAAACAATGCAGCCAGAAGCAGTCACAGGCATCGAGTCTGAGAACTGTCTTCATTTACAATTAATCTAACATAGAGTTTTATACAGTTCATTGAATGCAATAATAGGGTTCACGCAATCCTTTGTTGGTAAGGAATGTGTACCTCTGTCTTTGAAGCCATAAATTAGGGTACTGGATGAGTAATCCAGGTGGACCTCGACCTTGCGTGGACAGAATGCGGCCAGCGTGTGATCACTGCGTGAATTGTGTGTGCTGTGTCTTGATTGGCTAAGCGTTCCTCACTTTATGTGGCATCTGACTTTATGGTGTTTTGGGAACGCATGCTCCCCTCCGGCTATGTGTGCTTTATTGAGGCCAATCTACCTTGACCAATGTGGTGTTGCTGTGCCTATCTGTGGGATCGATCTGGGATTTCCTGTTTGCGCGTTTGTCTGCTGGCTACGTGCCACCCCCGCCTGTGATCTGTCAATCAGTGACCTCAGGCCTTAGGCTCAGGGCCTGCCTAACTACGCATTTCTGAGTCAGGGTCGACGTGGAGTTCACAACAGGTGAATTTGTCAATAAAGTTGCAATTTCATTTTTATACATGAATGTATCGCTATTCATAATGACATCAACTTTTTCAATATTAACAATTCAAGCAACTGTACCTATGCTAATACTGGAGACCTACAGTTACAGGTAAGTAACTCATGTTCTTCCGTCTGCAGATCTACTGACAACTGTGAGAGCCTCAAACACCAGTGGCCAGCAATCCAAGACCCTCTGCACTCGAGCTCCACAGCCCGGGTCCATGACTTCTGACTGCGTCTCCTTGGCCTAGAGGTCTCCACAACCTAAGCCCCACTCTGGGTTCACCTGGACTTGCCCCCAAGTACCTCCATGCAGTCCTTGTTTCAAGTCCCAATGACTTCAATGGTGTAGCGCTCAAGGCTACCATCCCGACCAGCACCTCTGTACTAAGGTCACCCCAGTGCAGGTAAAATGAAACTGCTGATGGCACTTTGGACCTTATCCCCCTAGCACCTTAAGTCCCAAAGGGCACCTCTGAACTCCGCTTGCACGTACCTGTTTGTTATCTGTGTTTTTCTACCATAGCATAAGCGGTCCAGTGGATTTGTCGAGCCCTGATTATGGTATTCGAGCCTCGTGCCTCAAAACTGTTTTTTGAGTATTTTCTGATTTTCCTCTAAGATTGATATCTCCACTTGTACTTAAATTATTTGAAAGACCTTGGTGTCTAAAATCAACTGTATTTTTTATAAATTGGTCTAGGATTTCTTATTGAGTGTGCAAACCATTTATTGACTGTGTGTGTGTGCAACAAATGCTTTACACTCCTCTCTGATAAGCATAAGCTGCTCGACCACACTTCCACAAAAAGAACACTTGGGATTATAAAAGTAAGCCTTGTAAACCAGTAAGGGTCGTCTGGACTTTTTGCATGGTGTGCCCTCACATTGGCATCACTACATAAAAAGTCAGCGTCCTATATTGGTGACTCACTCAGTGGTGGGGTTTCAGACTTGCATCTGCTGCTACCACTTGGTCATAAGTGTGTTCTTACCAAGAAATCCACAATTGACACTAGTTCAGAATAATTTTTGAATTTGTCAATTATTGAGTTTTTCAAAAAGTTTCTAATTGTAACTTTTAGGGCCTTGTGTTAAATACCCATTCCATTGCACTAGAAATGTTACATGTACTAGTCAGTTAGGCCTTTAAAAGTTTCTAGAAAGCTATTGCTTGATTTTCTAAAAAAGTCCTGACTGGGCTAAATATGTTTGGCTCAGAGATACAGTACAGGAACTCAACCTGACCCCTTTTCTGAAGCTTAGTATGCAGCAGTTAAGGACCCTCAGTAAAACCAAAAACATTGCTACTGGCTCAAACCCACAAAGCCAAGCATCCAGGAGACCTTTGCAGACTTTGATGCAGCCCAGTTGGCAAACGGTCTTCTCACCTCTGAGGAGGAGAATTGCTGTGAACGTGGGACCGTAGTCAGTTCCCAAGGGGGTAGCCCCCTTAACTTAACCAGAGCGGATGAGGACATAATCTAAAATGGGAAACATCGGTTACATCGCGGTGTTCACACCGCAATATCTTTACAACGCGGGTATTACAACGCAAGTCATTACAATGACTTGCGTTGGATGGCGCGCTAACCTAGGGAATAGTATAATGTACTATTCCAACACCCTCCCTACTGTATGTAGACTGGAGTTGGAATAGTAAATCATACTATTCCTAAGTCCAGCGCCCTACAGAGCAAGTCATTGTAATGACTTGCGTTGTAATGCCTGCGTTATAAAGGTATCGCGGTGTAAACACCGCAATGTAACGTCGCATATTCATCTAAAACATCTACCCTATCTCTAAACCTTGAATGCCCTCCCCTTCTTGGGGTAAGTCAGGTAACTCCAGAACCCAATTGTCCACGGACTCGATAATTCTCGTTTCGGTGCCCACTCTAAGCACGAGTTCACACTATGCAGCTCTGGGCAACAAGCCTGCTTAATCTCCACAACGGCCCCCCGCGGCGGGATGCCTGGCTTTCACCTTGGGGATGCCCAGTACGGGTTATCTTACAGGGAAAAACCAGGACGGGTTCCCAATGCAAGCGCCAAGATGCCCGTAGGGTGATAGTTGCGCTCTATAAGTACTCCAATCAATCAATCAATCACAGAGAAATAGAAGAATTAGATGAAGAAGATATATATCTTTCAAGAGTAGCCAAAAGAGTAGCCCTTGAAACCAAACTCCTGCCTAGAGTAGCCCTTGAAACCAAACTCCTGCCTATAGAAAGAGAAAGGGCTGAGAAGAGTCTAGCACCCGTGGAGGGTGGCAGCAAAATAAATAGGGAGAAGGAGGAAACATTTGATCCCATAATCCCCAAATGGATTGTCCCTAAATAGGGTGCGGGCGATGACATCACAAAATGGTTTACAGCTTTTGAGAGGACTTGTAAGATGAGGAAGTTACACCCTTGCCACTGGGGCTCTCTACTGTGGGAATTGTTGTCAGAGAGGTGCAGGGATAGGCTCCTGACACTTGATGAGGAAGAAGCTAAGTTCTATGACCACATCAAGGGTACTTTGATCGAGCTCTTTGGTCTCACAACTGAAGAGTACAGAGTAAAGTTCAGGGAGATTTACAAACCCTTGAATCAATACTGGGTAGACTTTGTTGACTTCTCAGTCAAAACACCAGGTTGCTGGTTGAAGGACAGTAAGGTGCAAGATTATAATGGGCTCTACAATTTGTTGATGAAGTAACATCTGTTGAGTAATTGTACATCTGAGAAACTGGATCGGTACCTAGTGGATTTAGGGTTAGTCTCTCCTCAGGAGTAGGGGAAGGACCATGACCACTGGGTCAAAATAAAGGTGTCCAGAAAAGCCCATGGCGAGGGTGACCAAAAGAAATGTGTCACTGTCCCCTCTCAGGGGAAAGATGGTGAACCCTAAAGGTAAAAACCCAAGGAGTCTTCTAAAGGTACATAAAACCTGTTCAGGAGGGTGGGCCCTGAGACTCTTCCCAATCCAAGCTTGGGTATCAGGGTAAAAACTGGGATCCCAAAAAGTCTTGGGGCCATCTGTGTAAGCAGAATGGACACTGAATCGTGGACTCTACCTGCCCCAAAAAGGTTCCTCCTAGTGCTGCACCTTCAGGAATTGGTAGTCTCCAGATGGGATCCCAGGGAGGACACTGAAGCTATCTTAGTATCAGATGGTGGGATGGATATGGATACTCTAGCTGTCTGGCCTAGTAACCTAGGGAAATACAGACAGAAGCCTCTTATTAATGGGATTGAAGTGGGAGCACTGAGAGATATAGGTGCGAGGGTCACCATGGTGACTAAAACACTCATATGCTCAGAACAATACTTAACTGGACAGACATATCCAGTTATCAATGCTTATAATATCACCAAAGTTCATCCCATGGCGACCTTGGAATGGGGAGGGGTTTCTGGCCAGAAGAAGGTAGTTGTGTCCTCTGCCATACCAGTTGAATGTCTGTCAGGGAATGATCTGGAGACCTCAGCATGGACTGAGGTAGAGAGGAGAACCGACGCAGCCATGCTGGGAATACCTGAGTGGGTTTGTGTAAAAACAGGAGCACAGAGCAAAGCCCAGGATGAAAAAGAGGCCTTAAGCCTGTAATAATGGCTCAAGAAACCTCCAAGAGAAAAGGTAGGAGGGCTGGGAAACCAAGTTTCACACAGACACAGAAAGTTCAGATCCCCTCTTCCCAGGGAGAAGACCTCCAGCCCCTGGGGGAACTGAACCTAAAGAACTTGGGAATTACATGGCAGAGCTCCTAGGCCCAAGGGGGCCCTCTAGGAAAGATCTATGCCAGGGACACAAATTCTGGCCCAATCTTGAAAGCCTGAGACAGCAAGCTGCTGCACGGGAAAGGAGAGATATGAGTGGTTCCCGCAGGACCTGCTGGGAGATAGGACTCCTGTATACAGAGGCCAGAGTACCCAAACCTGGTGCCAGTAAGACAGTGGTAGTGCCTCAAATATACAGAGTGTTTCTACTCATTTTGGCCCACGACATGCCAGTAGCTGGGCATCTTGGACAGGCCAAAACTTGGAGTAGGTTGGTCACCCGCTTCTACTGTCCAAACATGTCCCAAAAAGTGAAGGAGTTCTGTACTCCTGTATTACATGTCAGGCTAGTGGCAAGACAAGTAGCAAACCTAAGAGCCCCTTAATTCCACTTCCAGTGGGTTCCCTTTGAAAGGGTAGGGGTTGACATTGTTGGCCCTATTGACCCTCAAACAGCTTCAGGCAACAGTTTTATTCTGGTGGTAGTGGATCATGCCACCAGGTATCCTTAGGACTGTCACTGCTCCTGCAGTTGCCAGGACCCTCTTAAGTATTTTTACTAGAGTGGGTTTCCCTAAGGAGGTGGTTTCAGACAGATGTGGTAAGTTCATGTTTGCTTACCTGAAGCAATGTGGACTTAGTGGGGGTGACTTATAAGTTCACCACACCATATCCTCCACAAACAAATTGCCTTATTGAAATGTTTAACAAGACCACGAAAGGTATGATTATGGGGCTCACTGAAAAGCTCAGGAGATAGAATGGCCTGCTTATTGCCTACAGAGAGATGCCACAATAAGGACTGGGTTTTGGTCCCTTTAAGCTTCTGTTTGACCATCTTGTTAAGGGTCCTCTAAGTCTGGTGAGGGAAGGCTGAGAGGAGCTTCTAAAAGAGCCTAATCTGGACACAGTGGACTATGTACTTGGCCTTCGTTCCAGGATGGCTGAGTACATGGAAGAAGCAATCCACAACCTTGAGGAAAGCCAAAAGCTTCAGAAGCAATGGTTTGACCAAAAGGCTGCACTGATTGAATTTCAACCAGGGCAAAAGGTATGGGTAATGGAGCCTGTGGAACCTGCGGCCCTCCAGAATAAATGGAGTGGATCCTACCCAGTCCTTGAGAGAAAAGGGTGGTCACCTACTTGGTGGACCTTGACACTTCCAAAAGCCCCCAGAGGGTCATCCTTGTGAATCGCCTGAAACCTTTTTTATGACAGGGCTGATCTGACTATGCTTATGGTCACTGATGAGGAGCAAGAAGAAGAGAGTGAAACTCTCCCTGACCTCTTCTCTAACTGGGCCTGTGGAGAGAGTCAGCTTGTCATAAACCCTCACTTCCCAACAGCAACCTGACTGCAGGCAAGTCTCTTTTCGCTAATCCCTGGTCAGACAACCTGATGTACACATAATATACAGAGGACAGCCATCCTGCCAAAAATCAAATTTAAAGGCAGTTTGACCAAGTTAGGGAAAGCATCAGAGCTAAGGTCAGCAAGATGCTGGGGTTAGGAGTGATTGAACCCATTAAATGTCCCTGGCCCAGCACAGTTGTCTTAGTCCCCAAACCTCATTCCAAGGTAGGTAAACTAGAGCTGAGGTTTTGTGTGGACTACAGGCGTCTCAATGCGGTCACAAAGATTGATGCTCACCCTATTCCAATGGCAGGTCTTATTGACAGGCTGGATGCAGCAAGGTTGCTTAGTTCCTTTGACTTGACATCAGGGAACTGGCAAATTTGTCTCACCCCTGGAGTCAAAGAAAAGTCAGCATTCTAGACCCCAGATGGGCATTGCCAGTTTACTGCAATGCCAATTGGTTTAGTGCAGCACATCTAGATGATATTGCTGTCTATAGCTCCACTTGGTAGGAGCCCCTGACCCACCTTGGAAAGGTCATTGAGGCTCTTCAGAAAGCAGGTCTCACTATCAAGACCAGTAAGTGCCAGATAGGGCAGGGATCAGTTGTATACTTGGGCCACCTTGTAGGCGAAGGTCAAGTTCAACCCTTACAACCCAAGATCCAGACTATTGTGGACTGGCTGGCTCTAACAACCCAGACTCCAGTCACTGCATGTTTTGATTTGTCTGGGTATAACAGGAGGTTTGTGAAGGGGTATGGTACTATTGTGGCACCTCTCACAAAACTGACCTCCAAGAAACAACCAAAGAAAGTTAACTGGGCAGTGAGCTGTCAAAAGGCTTTTCACACTCTGAAAGAAGCAATGTGCACAGCACCCATACTCAAAGCTCTAGAGTACTCTAAGCAGTTCATTGTGCAGACTGATGTCTCTGAGCATGGGATAGGGGCAATACTATCCCAGACCAACGATGAAAGCCAGGACCAGCATGTTGCGTTTATTAGCAGGAGGTTTGTTATATCCTTATAGTGTTATTGTATATTACCCAGCCTAGTTGTCTCCTAGCTGCTCAGCCAGAGTGAGAGATGGTATTGGAATGTTGGTGTGACTGTGATGAATGGAATGCTTGGGTGCCTGTGTGGAGGATTGGTGACAGTTTGAGATGGGTTGAGCAGCAGGCAGGCTGCTCCTGGTGGGGCTGGAGTAGGGGCTGGCGCAATGGGTACACCTGGCTTAAGGACTGTATATATTAACTTACCTGCAACTTGGAACTAATAAAGAAACCTACAAAACTCTTCCTGGCTACCTGTCTTAAGACACAACAAGGTTACTCCCCAGAGAATAGCTTTGGAGTGCCATAAAGAGGAAAGCCTTTGCCATGGTCTGTCACTGAGGAAGCTGAGACCTACCTCTTTGGTACTCACTGCCTTGTTCAAACTGACCACAGGCCTCTCAGGTGGTTAATGCAGATGAAAGGAGAAATCCCCAAATTGTTGAGGTGGTCCATCTCCCTACAGTGAATGGAGTTTACAGTGGAACACAGACCTGGGATCGACCATGCCAATGCAGATAGTCTTTACCGATGAAGACTCTCTTGGGAAAGGTTCCTCTCATCCTCTTTTGTTTGTGGGGGTTGTGAAAGAAAGTGCCTGTTTTAGACATGGGCTCCCCCAATTTTTTCCCACTGGTACTGATGCTTTTGATTGGAAGTGCACTGGGTTCCTGCTAACCACACCCCAGTGCAGTGCTTATACCCTAAAAACTACACAAATGATAATTGAAACTCAATTGTAAGACCCTGGTAAATGGTACCCCTGGTGCCCAGGGCATGGGTACTAAAGAGAGTCCCTAAGGGCTGCAGCATATATTATGCCACCAAAACAAACCCACATTCAAACTGCAGACAAACTGCCATCGCAGGATCCGTGAAATGGTTCAAGCCATTTTGAAAAAAACACATTACCTACTCCCTGTGGGGAATGCTTACATACACTGCATGTATTAGATGTAAGTCACCCCTACAGCAGGCCTTGATAGTCCTATGGTAGGATACATTATATTATATGTCAGGGCACATCTTCATGAGCAGATATGCCCCTGTGATGCCTAGTTCCATTGCTAGTCATTGCAAATATTCAGGAAACCATTTAGAGGACATGTACGGGGCACTGGTCATTACGAGTTACCTAGCTACATGATGGTTTCCCTGAAAGTATTGGTGTTTAGCATCAAATATATGTCTTAATAAATCTGTACTTATGCCAGTCTAAGATTTATGAGGATATGCACACAGAGGGCACCTTAGAGGTGCCCTCTGTAGCACTACCAGTCTCTTAGTATGTTGTATGACTGGTATTTTCCAGCCTGCCACCCCAGACAGGTTTCTGGCCCCCTGCAAGGGAGAGCCTATGCTCTCAGAGGCCCAGAATAATGCCTGCTCAGCAGAAGGTGTTCTCACCTGCTCTAGCAGGATGGCTAGCAATTTAGCATATCAAGGCCAAAGACTTCAAAGCCTCTGCCACCTTTGACATGTAATTCCAGCTTCCCCACAGACCTGGGGAATGCCACCCCATGCTCTAAGGCCCATTTGACACCATTGCAGGCAGTAAATCCGTTTTTCAGCAGGCGTGTTTCACCCACAGGCTAGCCATACCTTGAAGGTGGGCTACCTAAAGTGAACAACTAGAGATTGGTTTTACAATCTTGTCTTTGGTGAAATGGGGATTTCTGGATCAGGATTATGCCCACTCCTCACAGGAAGTGGTCATATAGGAGGTGTAGTCACCCTAGGGGTAGTTAGCCCTTTGGCTACTACCTCATACTCCCCTAAATGCCACTAAATTGAGTATTTAGCAGTCTCCCAGACACTAGGTCCACAGAATTGACTTCCTGGGAACTGAACAGGAGAAGGAAGAGACAGCACCACAAGCACCAAAGACCTGCACAGACACTGACACCAAACCCTGCCTTGCTGCTTGTTCCTTACCAATTGGAAATACCTGCAGCTGTGCATCCTCCCCAACACTTGAAGGACTGTTCAGCATATCAACAACTAGCTATCATATCTCTTGGGGCAGAGGAGCCACCCCCCTGCAGCTGCAGGTGCCGACCACATCTGTCTGGCTCACTGTATTGCTGGCCATCGGGCCCACCGAGGGAGCATCACTTCAGGAGGTGGTCTTCTTGGATTTAGGAAGTCAGCCCAGTCTATGAGCTGCGTTTCGAGATGCTACACCCTCCAAGAGCTTCCCTGCACCAATACCCTGAATACTGGGGCACTTGCACCAGCCAAGACTTGTTGTGTGACCAGCCTGGACACCACTGCCTTGGATGCCTTCTTGCACTTTGGAGGAAATCAGAATAGATGAGACCCATGGCCAGAGTGGCCTTGCTGTTTTTTTTTCTTCCCTCTACAGATCCACCAACAACTGTGAGAGCCTCGAACACCAGTGGCCAGGCAGACAACACCCTCTGAACGCGAACACCACAGCCTGTGCCGGCGACTTCTGACTGTGTGCCCATGGCCTAGGGGTCCCCACAACCTGAGCCCTCCTTTGGGTTCACCCGAACTTGCCCCAAAGTCCCTACTTGCAGCCCTTGTTTCAAGTCCCATTGACTTCAACAGTGTAGCGCTCAAGTCTACCATCCTGACCAGCACCTCTGCACCCGGACACCCTAGGGCAGGTAAATAGACACTGCTTGTGGTACTTTGTACCTTGGACCCCTAGCACCTTGAGTCCCAAAGGGTGCCTCTGAACTCTGCTTGCAAGTACCTGTTTGCTATCTGCGTTTTAATTTCTGTTTTTACCCCATAGCAGTGGCCCTTCTTGTAGGCATAGTTAAGCAGCGAGTCCTGCTTTCTGTGGTTTCTATAAAGTAATCTTTGCTTTCCCTGATAGTCATGGTGATGGAGCATAAGCCAGAGCCAGGAGGAATGCAGCTGGGGCATGGGCCCAGTTAACACCACCCTGGTGACACCACTGCTCAGCTGCACTGTGACATGCACAACAGCATTAAAATATGCAGGCCCAAATTACTCAAAGTATGGGTGCACACTGTGACTCTCCTCCGCAAACTGCACAGAGTATTGGGGCCTAAATGCCTTCTTGGAACACCTCTGCTGACATTTGCGTACTTACACTTTCACAGAGAACACGTTTTCATGTGGACATGTGTATGGAGCTCCCAAACTATCTTTAGGTCTCGGCTCTAGACAGAGTATGCGTGGTCTCGAAGAGACATGTATGTGCATTGTGGGCTTCAGCCCACCCATAGACTTCCCATCTGCTGGTTCCATTGTCGCTCTCATATTCTTTCTCTCCATTTGTCCATGGCTTGCGTACGTCATGCCTCTTCCTGTGTTTAGCCCTCCCCAAGTGCATGGACCAATTACTACTATCCATCCGCGGCTCCCAATTTAGAATTTCCTCAAGAAACTACTTTTCACAGCACTTAACACAAGCACTCTTGTTTTCCCTCGTTCTGACCGCCATTTAGATAACCAGGACTGTAAATCTTGTCACATTTGCTGTGCATTCAAAAACAAATGTCAGACGCTGTTTTACCAACGTGCCTCTTTATTTTTAATTTGCTGACTTCAAAGTGAGAATGTCCTGGGTTTGCTTGCCCGCCCTCCAACCCCAACCCTCATCGCTGCTTTCCCCCTCCTGTCAGGGCTGTGTGGCTCCCTGAGGCCTGCACTTCTTTAGTCGGCGGCTTCCCATGGCCCACGTTTCTAACTCAGAAGCTGGCTGCTCTAGGTACCGTATTTTTTATTCATCAGCTGTTCCGGGCACTGTATCCTTTACTTCAGTGTCTGCCAGAGTGCTGTTTTTCTTGAATGCAGGCTTTGAGAGATGCTATCTGTTATTAACTTTTTGTCAGATACTTGTGCTTGTTTCCAATGTACCTGCCACTAACATCGAATGCATACGTATGTCTTGTTGACCTGGTTGCGTTCACTCCCTTCACCAGTTTGAAGACCATTGTGTCTAGAACAAAATGATTAGGAAACGTACGCCATTAATAATTTACAACTTCCAGGATTTTTCACCTATGAATATGATTGAGTGTTGGAATAACACTCTTCTTACCTCTCTGGTTACCAAACCTAGGCAAGCGTTGAAAACTGTGTGTGACTTTGTCTGGACTAGTGGACAATTTGGAACCAGGCAACGCGAGACCAAATGAGACCGCCATGATATCTGCTGCAAGCTTGGGTTCAAACAGAGAGTGACAACAGAAACAAGCATTATAAAGTGAGTAAGTTTAGTTAGTCATATAAAGCAGAGGTAGTCTCCTAATACATTTGAAGACTACTTAGGAGTTTTTTCGTGAATTTGATCCACTTATGTGTGACATTTCCAGTTCCTGAGGATGTGTGATATCTTGTTTGTATGGGTGTCCCTATAATTGTTGCTTCCACCTGCCCTCTCACGTCTTACTTGCACATCTCCCCATCCCCTCCTGCTTCATCCGTCCCCCCACTACCTCCCTCATCGCTGCTGCTTTTTTTTTTTCGCTTTGCAATTTTCCATAGCACGAACATGATCCTTAGGTATTGGACCACTTTATGTGCTCACTAGTTACATTACACAATAGCACATTAATTGTCGTAGGCAGGGGGAAGAGTAAGTGATTTGCCACGAATCACAGGATGTTTAGCCGACGAGTTTTTTTTGCCCCTCCATGTTCAGTTCACTGTCCCGCCCCCTCACATACAAAAAAGAGCTGTAATTTGGCCTGCACTGGCTGCATCATAGCGCTATTTTTAATGACTTTTAGCCATACAGAACAGCAGCTGTGCTGCTAGACAACATGGCTTAAAGACATTCACATTGACAAGGCCAGTAGCTCAGGCACTGCCGAGACCTATTGGCTTTGCCAATGCTTGTTAGAGAGAGACCCCATTCCCCTTACCCGAGGCCAAGGGAAGCTCAGTGATGTCACCTTATGGCCCAGCAGTGCATCTGCTTGCATTTACAGCCACTGGACAGGTATAACCTGGATTTGGGGTGTTTCAAACCCTCTTTCCACTGGCAGCATTCCTCTCATTTGCGAGAGAGGCTCAGTGAGGGGTTACGTTTTAATTTCTTATTTTATCTCATAACATAAAATTCACACCATTAACCATCCATCACCTAATAAACACCAATGTGCACCATTTTCGTGATTTCAAGCTGGCTAAAGAACTCCATCAGAATAGGAACATCCGTTAACAGCAAGTTTCGCTGTTCTAAAAAATACACCCAACCAATTTTATTTACTCTCTAAATGCAGTTTAAAGATTTTATGCTGAGTTCCAGAAGTCTGTTTGGAAATAATGTTCAGACATTTCCGAGCTCATTTAAATATTGATGTGCGCAAAACTTACATGTGAGTTATAAAAAGGAAAACCAACCAAAAATGTTTCTTTCCTCGTGCCTGTGTGATGATGTTAATAAATAGGGGTGGGCGAAGCTTGCGCAACTACGTGTAGCATAATAGGCAGAATTTTTCGAGATTGCCCAGAATTACGCGAAAAGAGTAATTCTGCATTTAGCTCTAAATTCTTAGTGAAACAAGCATTTGCAATGCAATAGGTCTCGCATTTATAGGAGTTTGAGCTATTGGCATTGTAAATGACAATGCTTTTTATTTAATTTTGGTTTTTTTAAAACATAAATAAAAGGCACAGTCATTTATAATGCCAATAGCTCAAACTCGTATAACTGCGAGACCTATTGCATTGCAAATGCTTGTTATCTATAGAGGTCTGAGTGCATAAAGGCTCGTTCTATTTACTCGACCATCAATATACATTCACATCCAATAAGGGTACACCACATAGTGCCTCGATGAGCACAGCAAGTCTAGAAGCAGCTAAACTATTTGTGTAGAAATCTACGGGCGTAGTCATGTACTATTGTAAAGCCTTCTATCGGGCCACTGTATCCTGTGTTCTAAGCAGAACAGGAAACTGCAATTGAAAGGATGTTTGCTATTTTTTTTTCTCCAGGCGCCCGTGTTGTCTGTAATTGCAACAGTTGCGAATGGGCCATTAACCAAGCCTAAAGGCTCGGTCTGGTTTCGATGTCTGTGGCGCCTGTTGTGTGATCGTATTTTTCCCTGCAGTAAGGGAGGGGTAGGAGCGTCTGAGAGAGGGGGGTGGGGAGGAAAGACTGCCATGCGAGGGACGCTGTAAGCGTGGCTACGGGTTTACAAACAAAAAGGTGAGAAAGTGCATGCCAAGCAATCACAGAGTGCTTCTAAGTCGCGTAAAGAGACATTTCTGCAAAATGTCAAAAATGTGTGTGTGGCACTTAGTCTTTAATGGAACCTGTTGGGCACTAATCCATTGTGTGAAATATGCCGTGAAAGAAAATAAAAATACATCAGACCTCCATACTTTGGCCGTGCCATGCACATTCCAGTAATAACTTCATAGACATCCAACTCCAAAATCTTCACCTCAGGTAGGTGTGTGACAGCAAACAATCCTCTACCCAAATAAAAGAGCGGAAGCCAACCAAGAACAAAACAGTGCATGGCTCAGAGACAATCCCAAACATTTCACAGAACAAACAATGGCAGGAAAGGCTGTGTATCCCAAGCTCCGGAAAGACCCCCTTCCTGTCCGTTTGCAGTGGTCCGCTAAAAGCCAATCTGACTTCCTGGTCATTACAATGTACACCGCGAACAGAGCTACAGGGGGACCAAAAAATTTAATATGTAAGGGGATTAATACCCACAAAACTAGGAAGGGAAAATTGTCAGCCTAGTTACTTCAATGCCTGGGGTTTTCAATGAAAATCTATGGGCGTTGTCGAAATTGGTATGTTGCTGGAAGGAAAAACGTATATAAAATGCACTGTGCAACAAGACTACAACTATAAATTAAGACTCAATGAGTAAAGGAGAGGCATTCATGGAGGGAGGAAGGGAAGCGGCCGTGCGGCCGCGAATGTGAAAGTGATAGCGATCGCGATTAAACATCAAAGCGCCGCGAAACTGAAAGAAAACGAATGCTTTCAGGCTGCCAAATGGTGCGCGCGCCCGGAGCACATGCACTGTAGCTGGCGGCCTGAAATGCACTTGTTTCCACTTCCAAAAGTCGCTTACTATAACTCTCGCCAGAGTAGCGCTAAAGCGCTGGCTCAGGCGAGACCTAAAAATGCCCCCACGCATTCAAAATGGATTTAAGGATCCATTTTGTCCTCAGTAAATAGCGCTAAATGAACAGAACATAAATAAACATCTGCAGGAGCAGCTGCTTGTGCTCACTAAAGAGGCTCTGACAGTAGATCCCCCCCCCCCCACCCCCCCCCCAATTACCCTTAATTACTTAAAAGGGCATAATCGTGTTATTATCGGTAATTCCGCGTTATAAAATAGGCCTGTTCAATTTTAAATGAGGAATATTGTAAATGTATGGCATATCGCGACATCACTGCCAGTGGCATCTCTATGAATTACATATGTAAGGAATCCCCTCACTATATATGGTAGGCCTCCGGCACTCCACTGTTTTATCGTGTCTTCATGAAGAGCTGCGGGGAGGCAGGGAAGCGCCTGGTTAGGAGAAGTTTTTTTTTCTTTTCGTTCAAGACACTTTAATAAACCTTATAACTATACCCTGCCCTAGATTTTGGTTCAGGACTCCTCGACACACATAATAGCTTGTACATCCCTGGGGTTGGGGAGAGGTAGGGGCGGCGGACATTCCCGAGCCCAGCAGTCACCGCGCGGACGCCATCTCTGACTCAGCTGCTTGGGTGACGGTTACTCAGCGCGCGCCGAGCAGCGACGGCCTTCTAAACATGGCAATGTTGGACTTCCCGCACCAAAAGAGTCCTGAATAACGCAAATCATCGGTCGGTGTGATCCAGCGGAGTGACCTCACGGAGCGGCGGGGTCCCCCCACAAAGTAAACAGAGCAAAGCTTGACATACTCCAGGGGAGGGTGTTGGCAAAGCCTTCCCTGAGGCAGGAAGCGTGCCAGCCACGAGACGAAGGCGCGCGAGGGAGAAAACTTACAGCATTTCTTTCCGTTACTTTTGCTCTTGCAGCAAGTAAGTGCATCGATTTAGTGATGGAATAGCAAATTAATAAATAGGAACACTTTTTATTGGAGTTTCCATTTCCGCCTCCTTATATTGCTCACCAAGTCAAGATTGCGAATACTTTTGTATGTGTTTTATTATTTAATTCTCCTACCCAGCAAGTGCTAGTTTGTTTTCCAATTGCTTCAATGAACTGGACCATCATTGTGGCAGGTGGTGGGCCACAATGCCACCTTCAAATACTCAATTCCAAAGCTCTGGCCCAAACCCCACTGTCCTGCACCATCTTGCTGACCTGCATTTATGGAGAACCCAGGTAGTCCAGAGGAGCCAACCCCAAAACACCAAAAAGCAATCTAGACCCACCCACCATAGATGGAGGTGAGATGACATGTACCAGCCTACAACTTCAAGTGATTTAGCCCCCAAGAGTATCGAGACTGCCTGATGGGCACATTCTCCTCCACCTTGATTTGCTGTTTTACTTTGGCAACTTCCTCTTCAACATGCCTGGTACCTAACTACCTCCGACTAGCATGTGATAAGCATAGACCCATCTCTCCTTGCAAGGTGAAGTGTCCCGTAGTCAAACTCAAGGGTTCCCCTGAACCTCACTGGTTCTGCAGGACACCGAATACTGAGTTAATGACTAGAAGGCTAGGTATCCTCGTGTGCCCCTTTTCACTCTAGGCAGACCCAGCTACTTGATTTTGGAATTCTAGCCTGTCCTGAAAATCTCATATGAAACGAGTTCCCCAGTTATCGGAACAGTGTACCCATGTTACTGTCGCAAATGAGACCAAAAACATCCAGGTTTTATATCCCAGAGGATTCCTAACCATAGATCATAAGAAACAGCTAGTCCTCATTGGGAAGTCCAGTATTGTATTATTTTGGCCTCACCCAGTAGTTCTGAGGAAAATATGTAGTCTATAAAATGTGGTTGGTTGACTAGCTCAAAACCCTGTAAAGCAACAGAATCAGAGAAATGTATTCACCAAAATGGAAGATGATGCAGATATCTGTAACTGCAGTCGAAGTAACAGACCATGTCGATCTTTCATCCAGCCAGAAAAGGTCATTTAATTCCCCCAGCGAAAACAGGAAAAGCCTACTTTAAGATAAATGTACAGGGACACAAGCACATCCAAGAAAAGAGAAATGGATGTGCAGAAATAGCTGCCTCCCAATGCGATAGCCATTCCTTGTAGAAAAGGCATACAATTACTACTTAGGGGAGGCCCAGGTACAATATCTAACCCACACGAGGCTGGCAAGGGTCCTCCTCAAAAAATGGGAAAGCAAGCAGGTAGAATTTGATTAAGAGGCTCTAGCAGAAGGTTAAAGAGCAGGCTAACTGGGTAAGAGGCTGAAGGTGAGCTACATTGAAGTTGGGGGCATGGAGATCATAGTTATCAATAGTTCAGCAGGTGTAGTGGCACCGGGCCTGGGACTAGGAGCTTCCCACTTCACTATAACACAAAATGATGAGACCCGCTGCAGATTGTGGTGCGGGGCCTCGGAGACCAATACATTTTACAGAAATAGTAGACCTTAGCTTGAAGAGGGTTCTCTTGAAGAATGAGTGCCCACCTGCACCACATGGGTTGCAGTACTCCCCTACCAGAGACCCTTGTTGTCTTGCGTGCAAGTGAGGTGGCATCTTCATGGCTTCTTAAAATTTCTTTTAAGATTGTTTAATCTTTTTAGGTCTTACCTGCGACAGCACATGCACTCTTGCTTGCGAGAGATGTTGTATATAACAAGGGACTTGCAACCCAGCCATTGATTAACATTAATTAGCTTCATTTTCACTCCTACGTGTTGCCATTCGAATTGGCCAGCAGGTGATGGCTTCACTGTCTCTTCTGTCGTCTGGAGCATGGACTAAGTACTGATTGATTCAGCTTAATTGCTGTTGTTCCACTGATTGTACTATGATTGAGGTACTACTTTTATATTTTATTTTCGTCTGTTTACATTGTTGAACCTCTTGCCATTTGTAGCTATGTGCCACACGCTCTTCAAAGAAGCTCTTTTCCCCTTTGAAATGGATTTTTATCGTGCCAACAGATGCTATCTACTTTTATTGTGGAACAGATGTTATCTGCTTCCGAATACATTTTCCCTAAGACATGGACACGTGCAATTGCTGTCTTTCTGTGATAGGATTTTTTGCAAAATGTAATTTTTTCCCCCTTTTTACGCATGGAGAGATGAACTGATTTGCTCAAAATCACAGGGGTGTTGGCCCAAGCCCTAACAAGCACTGGCAAAGCCAATAGGTCTCGCCTTTGAGACTATTGACTCTGCCATTGCCTTTTGTTCATGCTGTACGGCATTCTGGACTTTGGCAATGATTTGTAGCAATGTTGTATAGCAGCATGCCAAAAAAAATAATTCAAAATAGGATTATGATTCATCAAGCGCCAATGCACTTTAAAAAAAAGTGCATTAGCCCTGGCTGCATCATAGTGCTTTCTTATTAATTTTAGCCACACTGCAAAGCGTCGGCGCTGCTGTACTGCAATGACTACAAAATATTGCCAAAGCCAATAGCTCTCACAGGCTAGTCAGTCAGTATTTCTTTATTCGGAGCGTTTAACACTCCATAAAACAGAGCAGATAAATAAACATTAAAAAAAATACAACAGCATAATTATATGTTATACAAACCATATATATTAACAAAAATAAACTACATAGTACAGACCCATGCACAAACTGGGTTTCCGGTGGGCGTCTAGCCCACAGGTAGCCATTTCTCTATCAAGCTCCTAACATCTAAGGAAGGGTTCAGACATCTTGAGAGTGGACAGAATGGTGCCTTCTGGTATTTCTAGATACCACACATAGCTGGAAGTCATCACAGAGTTGGTGGGATCACTGTAGCCCATTCGCTAGTGACTGCATCATCCCCCCAGAGCACTTTCTGGGAATAAATATGGCACCCCTGGCACCCAGAACCAGAACCCTAAATGATTTACAATAGTTACTTTGTTTAAGGCTTGTTGCTGGAAGTCACAGCTACCCAGGGTTGAGCTAAAGTTTTTTCAGATGAGCCTGACTGGACCCAAGACATTTTTTGCAAGTGATTTACACAGTAAGGTCACGCAACTATTAAGGGTGGGCAGCGAACTCTGCTCCGCCAGCAGAGTTTGCAGAGTTTTGCCAACACCGCTCTCTGCTAGGAGTGCAGAGTTCAGCCAAAAACTCTGATTCAGCCATTTGGCGGAGTTTGTCCCCACCACCCACCCCTAAATGAAATGAAAAAGAAAGAAGGACAAAAGAGGCAGCTGTCTTTTGATCTGCTTTCAGATACAACAGACCTGTGAGGGCCATTTTGTAAAAGAATACCCTTGGGTAAAAAAAGGTATATCTACGTTGTACTGTGCCCTCTCCCTAATCATATATATACATTTAGTTATTACAATGAAAAATATATATTTGTAATAGATATTGTTTTCATATTTAACATAAAATATTAACATTAATGTAAAATATTTCACATATTCATATTTGTTTTCAAATATTTTCGAGATGTGTATATAGTGATATGTGGGAACATGGCGGCCGCGAGGTAAACGGTCGCAGACCGGCGGAAAGGAGATGGGGGCGTAGATCGATTTTGAGCCAACCCCAGCCCCCCCCGCCCTTAACTTAGATAACTGCGCTTGATGTGGTAAATTCTTGCTTTGGAGCCTCGTAAGGAAGGGAAAAGAAAACTTATATTGGGAGGCATGGCGGAGCTTCTGGGCTCTCTGAGTCGGGCTGTACTGGGCGTGCCGGAGACGACGTGGTGGGAGGCTGGAGCGGCAGTACAGCGGCTGAGAGTGGTGCGCGCACAGCGCGGTAGAGGAAGCACAAGTCTGAATGCGGCGCTCGTTTCATACTGCCTCACTCGGAGGACAGACTCCCTAAGGATCAGGAGAAGCGATTACCCTCAAAATTGCCAGCAGGGTTGGAAGGGGGACGGGGTAAGTGGAGTCCCACCCTCCATGGAGAAGGAGATCTTGCACCCTCCTGAAGGTAAGAAGCGGGGGGAGCCTCTGGCTGCTCACCCAGATTCAATTACAAGGTACACTCTCCATACCCGTGCCCCAGGAGCTGTGGATAGCCTTAAAGGGGTAGGCCCAAGTTTTATTCCTACTGAAGGACGTCTATCTGTCAGTAAACCACCCGCAAAATCCATAAAAGTTGGGAAAGTAAAGAAGAATTAGGGGAAGAGTCCGAGGGGGAGCAGTAAAATGATCTCACCCCTCTTAACGAAGATAACCCCCTCCTTAAAAGCCTACTACAGGGTATTGTAACAAGATATGGCGTCTGGGGGTGACGTACAGAATGGACAGAGTGGGGAGGATGTGGCGGATATGGCTAATCCTGGAGAATCCCTCAAAGGCGGAGAGGCACAAGGAAATAAAGAACCTCAAGATGGGGGTATCACCATAGTGCGCTTTCACATTACAACCCAGAATAGGTTTGATGCCCTGCAAGGGAAGGACCCTTGGGAAGGAGAGCAGGCAAGCCGAGTTAGAGATGTCAAGCCACAAGTAGACCCAGGGCCCTCTATGCTATCAATGGGAGCGGTTACAGTGGAGCCGCAGGTATCGCTGCTAGAAAACTCAGGGGCTACATTAGCTACCATTCTAATGGAGATGAAAAAGAAGTTGAGAGGCCGGTTCGAGGTGTCTGAGGCTAATCAGGCTGACATACAGGCATCATGTTCAGTGCTCGCCCAAAAATTGGATGATGTGGCTATCCGAACAGGTAATCTGGAAGAAGTTGGCTCCCTGAAGAGTGAGATTCTAAAGAATACCAAGGGAGTAGAGATCTTGACAAAAGAGAATGCGAGTCTCAGGGATGACCTTGAGAGGTTAGAAAACCATTCTGGGAGGAACAATCTGAGGATCCTAAATATTCCGGAGGCAGAAGAGGGCCCAAATCTTAAATAATTTATGGTAAAATTGCTATCCGAGACAGTCTTGAAGGATAGACCGGATATAGACCTAAATAGAGAAATACAGAGGGTCCACAGAGACGCCTTTAAGAGGAATCTTCAGCGTCTCAAGCCAAGGAAGATTCTTATTCATTTTCTCTCCTATTCGGTAAAAGAGGTCATCCTGGCATCTGCATTAAAAAATGGCCCCTATGAAGTTCGAGATACCCAGTTCACCATCAGATCAGATATATGCCACGCAACCGCCCAGAAACAGTGGGAGCTGGGGAATAAAATGGGCGAACTGAGGGCCAATGCTCAATTAAAATTCCCTGCCACGTTAAGGGTAATGTGGAATAATCAAATGAGCAATATACGATCAGTAGAGGAAGCAGACAGATTGATTAACACTATTAGGGGAGGTGAGACACCGAAACGATAAGCCTGTCAATCTTGAGAGGTTCTTTGTTTGAAAAGTTAGACATGTATAAAATATCATGAAAGGGAATAAAGACTATAATTAAAATAAATAAATTAGGGATGAGGTTAGATTTCACATTATCTATGCACATAAAACACATTTAATACAAGAGGTACATAATCATCACTCAGGTTTTGTGGGGTGGGGGGAATGGGGAGGCACAATATATTCATTTATTCTTTTTTTTTGTACCGAGCACCTCCTTCCAACGGTTCGAATGCAGGGCTCTATGCCTGGGAGTATGGGGAGGGTTACCGGGGAGGGGTGCAAGGCTGCACAGGGTGGGGAGCAGAGGGAGAAAATAAAAAATAAGTCCTCATTAGACAGATCTGAGATAACATACAGCTTATATGTGTCCAATTGGTTGCTGAGGAATCAAAAATCCTTTGGTACAAGGGGTACCGTTATAGGGAATAGTGGTAGGAGGTGACAATTAAATAAAAATCATAACATGGAATGTGAATGGATTAAGATCGAAAAAAAGACAACGGATGGTAATGGGACACTTAGAAGCGTCAAAGGCTCAAATATGTGTTATTCAGGAAACTCATATAACAGCAGATGAGAGCAGAGGGAGGTTTTCTAAATATAATTGGTTAGGAAGTTATGCAACATCCAACCAACTTGAATATACAAAGGGAGTTGCTATACTAGTAAGGAAAGGATCAGGGGTGGAGCTAAAGGCGTCTAGTACCGATGACTCAGGGAGGTGGGTGATGGTAACGCTTGAATGCTCAGGTATAGTGTTTATATGTGTTGGTTTCTACAGCCCAAACATGGATGACCCCCAATATCTAGTGGATCTGCATATGAGGTTGGTAAATAAATCATTTCCTATAGTAATAGGAGGAGATTTTAATACATTGTAGGATCCATTAGCGGACAGATCAAAAGAGCAGGAGGAGGCTACAGGTTCAAGCACCAAAAACAAGACAGGCTTTAAAATATATGCACACAGAGGTAGGAATGGTTGATGCCTGGAGACATTTAAGGAAGGGTAAAAGAGCTTACACGTTCCATAGCAAGAAGTACCACTCCTTCTCCTGGTTAGATTACATATTGGTGGATAGAGAATGGGCAGGGAAAATAATGGATGTCCATATATCCCCTGGCCATATATCGTACCATAGTATGGTTAGTATCACACTGGGGGGGATTGTGGTAAGGAAATGGGGTAGATGGACCCTGAAGAGAGCAATCCTATTAGATCCAAGAGTTGTCGCCACTACGAAGGAAAAAATGGTGGATTTCTTCCTTATCAATTCTAACTCAGCACCAATAAGCACTGTATGGGACACCTATAAGGCCTATCTCAGAGGGGTACTGCAAAATCAGGCTGCATATAAGAACAGAGAAGAACGAGCAGAACTACAAAAATTGGAGGAGTAGATAGAGACTTTGGAAAGGATATTGCAGCAAGATGTATATTCCAATGATGAGACAGTAAAAAAACTAGATGAAGCTAGATTTTGCTATAGGATGAAACTGGATACTAAGAGCAGGGAAAGATGGGAGGCAAGCTGTAAGCAACAGTTTGAATATGGGGAAAAAGCAGGGGCTCTCTTAGCCTGGAAGGCGGGGGCAGATAGGGAAAGAAATCATATTAGAGAGTTGGTCATAACTTCCTTCGGGGGATGTATCTAACAATGAGGAGTTAATGCAGGAAAGAATGATAACACTATTCGCAGAACTCTATTCGGAGTTAGAAAGACCCTATGCAGAGGCTTTAAAGAGCTGGCTGAGCAATATCGGTCTCCCAGTCTTAAAAGCAGAAGGAAGGGACAGTTTGGATTCTCTGTTTTTGTCAGCTCTGGTAGCTTCGAGTTGAATTCGTGGACCTCTTCAGGATTGGTTCGTTGCTCAATGGGTTCCACCCCTTGATCGTTTCCTCTCTGATAGCTATAATAGCACAAGAGATAGAGCAGATCAAGTGAGGGAAGGAAAGGATGGGGACAGCGGGGAGGGAGACCTGCAAAAAGTGAAGCACACTGTTATACACGGTATCTATGCGCAGTCTATACAGTACACATGTAACATGGGAAATGCCTGGAGGATGCTCTAGTACCTGTAAAAGAAAATAACCAGGAATTTCATAGAATGTCATGAACAGTGCTGTGGTTCAGGGGTTTGCTGCAGATTAGTTAATTCCCATAGTTTACATTCCCCAACAATGAACCTGCCGAATTTACCAAAAGAATTAATACATCCATGTAAGCCTTTCTTAATTCACACTCTGTTATTCCATGACCTCCACCGTTTCTCAACACGGCTTCGCCCACGGATGTCAATGCACTTTAGTTGCCGGTTCGCACCCCGGCTTCGGCCCTCAGTGCTCCACCATGTAACAGAGTTTGTTTCCGCCTCCAAACCCTTTATTTCTCTGTGCTGAGCGGGTCTTAGTATATACAATAGTCTTACAGCCGTTTCCTTCACGGCGTGAATTCTCTCTCTCTCTCTCAGTCACACTCGCTGCACACAAGTAGATTTCGTATCCCTACTCGCACTCAGCCTGGTGTGACAGTTTAGTGATTTCCAATACTGTGTCAGATCGCGTGCATGAAGCCTGTGCACGAACAAGAAACAAAGGGATCCCCCTGTACCAAATACTGCGTTAGAATCCCAAGAGCAAACTTCACGGTGCGTGAGCACCCTTACCTAACCACGACCGCCTCTCGCCTGGCCTTGCTGCACCTCAGGAACCGTTAGGAATATCCGGCACAGCCTTGCGCGTCTGCTCCCTTCTTCAGCAGCGCGCGACGCCGGAAACGTCATCGCGTGCAGGAAATGCGTAAGCACGTCCCAGATGCGCCGCACAGACCTCTGGGCAATGTAGTTCTTCATCGGAAACGCCGCCGATCGGTCCTGACAACGTACCCACGGGACGGCTCGTAACAGTTTTCTGAGGTAGAAATAAGAGAACAAATAAAGCATATGAAGAATGGTAGGGCGGCAGGACCGGATTCAATTCCGGCTGAGGTTTATAAGTCACTAACAGAAGAGATAGTTCCAGAATAGATGTCTCTATTTAATGCTATATATAAGGAGGGGGAGAAAATTCCAAATTCTTGGAATGAGGCGATTATCATGTTAATCTTAAAACCTGCTAAGGACCCGAAAAATCCCGACTCATATCAACCTATATCTTTATTAAATGTGGATTTAAAAATATATACTGGGATATTGGCGAGGAGATTAGCTAAGGAGGCAGTACAATTGATACACCTGACCAGAAAGGTTTTGTTCTAAAGAGACAGATACAAGATCTAACACTTTCATTTATTGGAACAATAGATTTAGCGGTCGAAAGATCAATTCCTTTGGCGGTGATCACAATAGACGCCATAAAAGCATTTGATCGGGTTAGCTGGTCATTTTTGTGGGCCGCTTTAGATATAATGGGATTTAGCTCTAACTTTATTGGTGCAGTACAAAAACTTTGTGAGCAGCCCACGGCAAAAATTCTGCTGAATGGGGTATTAACAAGAGGATTTGATATTAGGAGGGGGACGTGACAGGGCTGCCCCTTGTCTCCCCTTCTTTTCGATATATATATGGAACCACTTGCAAACAAATTAAGGTTAGATGATAAGATCATTCCCATACACCAACTCCCGACCCACAGTAAAATAGCCTTATACGCAGATGATCTTGTAGTCTATACTTCGGACCCAACACAAACATTGGCAAGATTAGAACATCTGACCGCCAAATTTGGCTTACTTTCAGGGTATCTTGTCAACCTAGAAAAAACGTAATGTGTTGGAATATGGACGAATGGGGTGGCAGAGTTTCCCCGGAGATAAAATATTTAGGGATATTAATTGTAGAGAAGATAGACGAGATTCCCCGGGTAAACCTGAAGCGTGTTATGAAGGAAATAGGAATTTGGCCAGGTGGAAAAATCTACCACTGTCGATATATGGGAGGGTTAACTTGATTAACTTGATTAAAATGTCAGTCCTACCAAAACTAACTTACCTTTTTAATGGTATAACACTCAGCTTCCCAAAAGAAGAAATTACGAAAATCCAAGGAAAGATCTCTAGATTTATTTGGGCTTCCTGGGGGGGTACGGTTGTCTTGGAAAAAACTTAGATCTTTAAAAAAAGCGGGACTGCCATTACCAGATATTAGGCTGTATTGTATGGCCTTTCAATGGAAGAACCTTCGTATGCTGGTGGGAGAACCTGAGAGTTCCACATGGGGCTTAATCTTGATTGAGATGACTAAAGAAAATGGAAGAGCTTTTCTTTATAAATTTGGAGCACAGAATTTTTTTTAAAAAGTAAGATTGAAAGTGCTGAAAACAGCTTTAAGCCTATGGCTGACAGTGAGACGAATCCTCAAGATAGGCTATTTTTCAGAGTTCGCTCCAATATGGAACTCCCCGGGGACACCGGAATGTCTCAAGGATGCCCTGAGCCTACCCCTAAAGGAGTAGAAAAATGGGGTGACCTAACATCAGAAGGCATAATGGTCCCATGGGAAGTTTTATATATTAAGACAGGCAGCAGGCCCTCAAGATTTAAGTACCTGCAGCTTACCTCATGGGTAATGACGGCAGGGCATGATGTTGGAGGTAACTGGGAATTTGAGACGTTAATACAGGACTCCTCACAGAAAGCTAAAGAAGTAGCAATGCGGTACAGACATTTTTTAGACACGGAGGAGGAAAAAGCTCAAGATCCATCTGAGGTCTGGACTGGGGTGTTGTAGGAGGGAAGTATGAAGGCTACGTGGGCTGACTCAGTTAAACTCTTATACGATATTGTAACTCCAGCTATTCTCAAAAGACACCATTTCTTTGTTATGCATAGGCTATATTGGACACCATATAGATTATCAAAATTTGTGCAACAGCCGGTGCCAAGATGTAAAAGGTGTAACCATCTCAAGGCAAATGATCTACATGTCTTTTTTGACATGCCCAGGGTTAAAGGATTATTGGAGCTCAGTGGAAAAAAATATAAGGGACATCCTAGGAGAAAATATAATATTAACAGAAACGCTGCTACTCTTAGGAGTGGACTATGTAACTCAACAGGCTCTAAGATTTAAACAGAGGGGGTTATTGTTGTATTTAATCCTTCTGGCTAGAAGGGAAATTTGTAAATACTGGTTAGATCCCCAACGCAATAACCTGGATGAATGTGGTCAAATGGACATGTAGATTCGATATAAAAAGTGAAAAAAAGACCCCGGCTGAAGTGTGGGCCCCTTTTTTGAACTGGTTAAATTGAAATGATAACAACCTTAGAAATATAATTCGGAAACTCAGTCCACTGATTACATCAACCCATGCATTGGGGTGGTAAGCAGATTATCACGTTTCCCCCCGTGTTCTTCTAAGAAGGACAATTGGGTGCCGTGAAAGGTGCTGGATGTAACTGCTTGGACCATAGAAGGATCAAGGGTGTTTCGGTCTCTGAATTGGCCCAGTTTGCAGTAACCAGGGTATAATGAGGACACAAAAAAAAAAGATGTGTATATAGTTCTTATTGGCATTACTGTAGGTCACACAAGTCTTAGAGATGGGAGCTCTATTGGCGATCAATGAGAATAAATTGTTTTTGCTAGCACTCCGTGAACGGCCCACACTAGAGGCATCCTTCCAATTGTCTCTGAGCTTTGATGTGTGTTGCGATTGGCTGAGGACGCGGAAGTTCCTTTCAGTTACCATAGTGCGGTACCACACAGGGCAGTGTGAATATGGCTGTGGAGGAGCGTGGAAGGATTGAACCTCGCAGCCAACACAGCACATCCAGCGTCAACTGGGCAGGCTGCATCCTCTTATACCTGCGGCACCGAAGCATCCCGCACAGAGATAAACCTGCTCTTGTACCAACTTCTCTGCGAAAGCCATGGCGGCAGCACAGGGGCGGCGAGCCAAGTTACAGAGGATAAAAGGACATGGAATGGGCCAGAAGTGGTGGAAAGGGGTATCATGAAGTGTGCGTAGTGTCAATAGATGAAAGAGAAGGCTGACTGGCAGGTGCTTTGAACAACTAGAGTGCTTGGGGAGTGGATGGAGGTGGGGAGCGGTGGCCAGTGGAGGGGAGCTAACGTTGAAGTCGAAGGGCAGACAAACACGCTGTGCTCCACCAGCCAGGTTTGCAACTGCGTGCTGCCATAGGGCAAAGTGGAACTTCGCAGAATTCCATGGAGTTTTTAGTCAACTCCATGGAATTCCACGTAGTGCAAGTCCGCCAACTCCGTCCACCCCTAACAACTATAGCATATAATACGTCCAAATTCTCACAGACTACAGATACAACCACATTAAAACCAATAAAGCTAACAAATTCACACACAACTCCACATTTACAGGGAGAATCTGATGTAGACATTACCTTACCTTTAAAACACAAATTAAAAAATTGGGTACAGAGAAACATATATAGTATGGGTGCATCTTCTGCAAGTAGAATAAAGCTGGCCTACATTGTACAAACTGTAAATCCTTCAAAAGAGGTAAAATAAACATTCTTCTCTGCATCAAATAAAAACTAAAAGAAAAATTCAAATGTAAAGTATATTGTTCGGAAAATCAGCACATGGACCTACAGGTAAATGTGACAACTCATTGGCCTGATACCTGAAAGCAACACGCATGCGCGCTGTATTAAGTAGAATCTGGTCAACATAGAAGGGAGTTTGTATTAAAAACCAGACCAAAATATGGCTGAATACTAGGCTGAATGAGCATACATTCTCTACCAATACCTTTATTTAAATTCTGCATAGGCTCACTCATTCTCCCTGTATTCAAATATTGACATATTTTCTAATAATGTTCTGCAGTACTTTAAGTTCAGCGAAATAAGTATCTTTACCCATCTTTATACATAAAATGTTATTGTAACTGAACCATAGAATACGATTAACACAGTCCAAAAGCACACAATCCCTGATAAATTATTGGTTTCACTCCGCTGCCGTACCATTATGGTATATGTTTTCCCCCCATTTATGTTTGACTCCAGCTCCTCCATGAACATTAAAACAATTGTCTAAGAGCCATCAACACTCCATCGTCAGCATAGAGCAATATAGGAACGCAACAAGCTCCTATATGTGGGACATGTATGGCCCTATTTACTGAAAAAAATCAATACCATTCACATAAAGAGTAAAAAGGAATTGAGCCAAAATACACAGTTGTCTCACACCACTTCAAACTCTAAGGTGCTCTGTGCATTCTCCTGTATGGCCCTAGTAGACAGATGCCAGTGTCCATATAGAATTACCTAAAGAAAATATATTATGCCTGCATCCACTCCCATATCCGAGAAAAGATCCAACATAAAGGAGCGATTAACAGAGTCAAATGCACAGGAAAGGTCTATAAAGATCACAAAAGTGTCCCTGTGTTTACTTGCTAATAAGTAATTTTCCCTTCCTGAAACCATATTAGACATTACTCACTACCTTGTTTTCCATTGCCCACTCTTCTGATCGCGATAATAATATCCTTCCTATCACCTGAAGCGAATAATCTAGGATGGGAGATTGCCCTATAAGATGTCGGGTCGGCATTATGGTCAAGGCTTCATCAGTTCATTAGGAAAAGGCATGACGGATTTCATAGGCCTCCTCTGTTTATTATAAAATGTTATGATAAAGGCAATAGGCCATACCTACTTATTGTGAAAATCATATATTAAAGACAGAGGGGTTTTAAGGAAGGGTTACTGCTACACTGTACCAAACCTGTAGGCAGGTAATTTGATACATGGAATTTCACAGATATCCATAGAAAGCAAGGGTGTTGGTGATTCACCTGAACAACAAACAAGCGATGGAGACAGAATTTTGCTCTGAAATAATCCTTGTTACGTTCTCTTAGGAGAGATAGTATTTTGCTTTGCATTTTGATGTCTGTTTGTACTGTTATAGTTGCCCTGCGAGCGTAAGCTCTGGACATCCGGCCTGAATTGGATAGGGTGACAAGTCAATGTTACAGGATGTCAGCCTTATTGTTTATTATGGCAAGTTATGATAAGGGCAGTAGCCCTGGCATATTAATTGTGAAAAGTATTTAAGGGCGCATTGTTATTACTCTGAATTAAAGCATACAGATAGGTTTTTGTTACATGGAATTCTACAGATGTTTAGTAAGCAAGGGTTTTGGTGTTGGTCACCCCTTCTGACAAACCATTGTCTGAACAGCTACAGGCTTGATTGGTGTTCATTGGAAATGTTATTCTAGATGCCAAAGGTCTAGCCTGTTGATAATGAAAAGTATTACAAAAACAGTCAGCCTGGGTTATTTATTGTGAAATTGCGTATGTAAAGCCAATAGGCCTCTAACAGTAGATTGTTATCACATTATGTTAATGACCTGTTTACCGTCCGCCTTCATACATGGAGATTGAGCAGCAACAGTTGCCAGCTTTAGAGCCTCCGCCCAAAGTCTGTAATGTTATTTTGGCAGCTTGGCGTCGCTCCACCAAGACAGTATACACCCAGCATTGGAAAAGATTGGTGGCATGGTGTACAAATAAACATGTTGGCCCTTTATATGCACCCCTTTCCCAAGTTCTATTTATCCTTAACCTGGCATAGCAGGCCTCTGCATTGAGCATGTTGAAGGGCTATTTATTTGCTCTCTCAACCTATCTGTGGCTGCCCGATCAGCCTTCCCTATTCAAGTCCCCAATTGTAAATAGGTTTCTTAAAGGTCTTCAACACATGTTTCCTCCAGCTCTCTTCGTTATGCTTCAATGGGACCTCAGCTTGTTTCATACTTTTCTGATGTGCGCTCCCTTTGAACCGCTTCATAACTGCCCTCTAAGACTCCTCACGATCAAGACAGCATTTCTGAAGGCAATTACCTCTGACCAGCGGGTCAGTCAACTGCATGCGCTGTCATCTCAATCTTGACACATTTCCTTTTACCCAGACAAGCTGATCCTTTGGACTTGAGCATGCTTCTTGCCAACAGTAGTCACCCCATTGCACGTAGGCCAGTCCATCGCTGTGCCTGCTTTTAATGCTCCACTTCATCCATCTGAGGAAGAGAAGAGACACCACCTGTAGGACCCAAAAAGAGCATTGTCATTTTACCCGGAACACACACAACTGTTACGGGTAGATGAGCAACTGTTCGTGGGGTATATTGGAGCCAAGAAAGGAAAGGCCTTGCAGAAACAAACCATCTCCCAATTGATTGTGCTCTGCATTAAGATCTGCCACGCACTAGGTGAGCAGCTACCCCCGGAAGGCTTGTGTGCTCATTCCACCAGAATAAAGGCTGCGACCACTGCATTAGCACATGGAGGTCCAGTCCTAGACATCTGGCAGGCTGCAACATGGACTTTGCTGCACATATTCACCAAGAAATATTGCTTGGAAGTCAGGAACATTAGGATGGGTACTTTGCCCAATCAGTCCTGCAGGATATCTAGTCTAAATTGGTTTGTAGACCCTCCTCCTTGGAGGCATTGCTTAGGTATCTAGTCTATGTTAAGGAATCTGCGGCTAAAGGTTTTTATCAGATGAACAAGTTACATACCTTCAGTAATGCCTTATCTGGTAGAGACTCTATCTAGCTGCAGATTCCTTACTGTCCCACCCATCCTCCCCGCTCTGCGAACAGAGTTTTAGGTACAGGGCTGATCCCCTTTTCTGGGACCTGGTTTTAAAGACGAGTGGTCAGTGTTCTTTGTGGCTTTGCTCTCCTGGCA
Organism: Triturus cristatus; assembly: GCF_964204655.1. NCBI lineage: Eukaryota > Metazoa > Chordata > Amphibia > Caudata > Salamandridae > Triturus > Triturus cristatus. The sequence goes on along the minus strand of NC_140585.1, from coordinate 1,265,909,031 downwards.
TGGAAAGTTGTAAAAAGAAACTGAGGTTACGCGCTGGGGTGGCGCCTATATGACCATTGCACACGTCACTTCTGGCATGGGCAGTGACTCCACGCAGAGCTGAATTACACTACCTAACGGCGTGCAGGGGCACTGCTCACGAAAAAATTCCGGATCAAGTCTGACATCTAGGGATAATTCTAAGGCAACTAATCTACAGCTAGTCTGTACAAGATAAGGTGTTACCAAAGGTAAATAACTTGTTCTTCAAGCCAATGATAACAGCTACAGACCTGGCCTGAATGGTTCACTAGGAAAAAATATTTCTGATGGCATAGTTCTAATCTGTTTATTATGAAAAAATATTATAAACACAGTAGGCCTGACATACTGATTGTGAAAAGCATACATTAAAGTCAATAGACATTTAAGTGAAGATTGTTATTTCTTTGTATTAAAGCCTACAGAAAGGTATTATTATTATTACACAAAATATGTCTGATTATGTTTTTAGGGAAGAATTTTGGTGCTGCTTACCACCTCCCACAAATTCTATTGGGAGAAGACTTACATGGAATAATTCTTGCTAGAATCTCTTCTTACCTGCCTTCCAGGAACTTGTAATAATAAAATCATTAAATAATACATACATCCATTTATGGAAATATATCTATCCTTATAGAAACATAGAGGGCCTTTGAGTTAACGCTGTTGTTCCATTGGTCTATCTGAGTAACATTTACACTCTGTTTGCATCCATGAGAGAATACTGCATCGCATAGTGGTTCAGTCCACATCAGTCACTGGCTTTCCTGCCCGTGAATGACGGGATTTTCTCATTACATATGTACATCCACCTGAAAATGATTATTCTCCAATATCAGGGCTGGTTAGCCAGTCCTTTTGTTTTCAGTTTCCTCCTTTTATAGTCACCTTTTCATTTTGTTGATTCTCCCCTTTTTGTTTTATTCTTTCTTAAGCATATACTACAGCTGTCCAGGCAGTGCTAACGGAGCACTTGCTTGCTGCTTATTTCATCTGCAGTGCTCAGCATCCTACGTGGCCACTTCCTCTTAGTTAAGAGACTATTTTGGAATGCTGTTGTCCATAGTGTACATTGTTTTTACCATTCTAAGGTAGCCAGCCCGTGGTTTCTAAATGTGGTGGCCAAGCTGCAACTTTAAAACAATAATAGACTATTTACTACACCTTATCACTATGGACACTTGTTGCTATGCTTAATTTCGTTATTGCAAGCAAATATCCGCTGTGTTTAGATACCAGCATGTTTTTTTTGTTTATCTGTTTATCTTTCATATGTTGTTGAGTTTGGTAGTGTTGTATTGCAGTTGTGTCAAAGGGTGAATGAAAAATTAGTCAGTGGATGGATAAACTGATACATGAGTATAAAGATGAGTTAAGGAGTGTCATGTATGACAGTTATTGAGTGGATAAAACCAACAGTTATGTTATGTTAATTTAATTTATATCGCGCACAGATACTCAAAAGTGTCCCGGCGCGGGACATAGAGGGCAACCATCAGAAAGGTATGCAAATAAATATGTTTTCAAATTCTTTTTGAAAAACAACGGATCCTGAATGTTCCGGAGGGAAAAAGGGAGAGCGTTTCAGGCAACAGCAGCTTTCCGAGCTAGAGAGCTGCCTCCAAGCCTTTGACATTTAAAGCGGGGAACCTGAGCAAGGCGCTGGGACATGGAACGCAAACAACGCGCTGGAGTGTAAAAGGCAAAGCGTTTTTGCAGGTAGATGGGGCCAATTCCATGAAGAGCGCTCTGGGCCATGACCAAAGATTTAAATTTGAGTGGTCGGCTACATTAAGCCACTGCAGAGAGCGCAAATGAGGTCTCATGCTAGTCCTGGCCGAATTTCAAGATGGAGTCAGGCTGCCGCATTTTAGACCACCTGGAGTTTTTTTAACAGATAGCCCGGGATGCCCACATTAAGGGCATTGGCGTAGTCCACCCGAGACAAAATAAGGGCGCTAATGACAGTCTCTTTCGCCGCCCTAGGCAGGAGTGGGAGAAACTTCTTCAAAGATTTAAGGAGGCCAAAACAGGTCCCACCAAGTTTCTTAATCTGTGTAGCGAAGGAGAGGTTCTCCTCAAACCAAACACCCCAGGTTCCTGGCAGGCTTCCCTATAGAGGTGGGAATAGGGAACTCAGGGGGCCAGAGAGTTTCTCTAAAATTTGAGGGAAGCTTTCCACATAGGAGAATCTTCGATTTATCTTCATTGCACTTAAGTTGTGCGGCAGCCAGCCAATGAAAAATTGAGTACAGACAGTGGTGAGCAGAAGAAACAGAGTCCGCATTCTTATCCCAAGTGAAAAGAAGCAGGGTGTCATCTGCATAGGCCATGACCTTAGCCCCAAGTTCCTCTGCCAGATACACCAAAGGTGTGAGATAAATATTAAAGAGGAGGGGGCTAAGGGAAGACCCCTGTGGGACTCCAGTAGTCACTGCCTGGGAAGAAGAGGAGGACGTTGGAAGCCATATCTGCTGAGCCCGTCCTTCCAAGAGGGATCTGAGCCAACCCCAAACAGTACCTGACACCCCGATCTTGGTTAGACGCGAGAGGAGGAGGGAGTGGGGGACAGTGTTGAATGCCGCCGACAGGTCAAGTAGAATTAATACTGCCTTCCCGCCGGCATCCAGACACTCCCTAATGGCCTCCGAAACCTCCACTAGGGCAGACTCAGTACTGTGGGAGGCTCTAAACCCTGACTGGGCTGGATGCAGCAGGCCTTCTCTCTCAACAAACTCTGTGAGTTGTCTGTTCACCACCTTCTAACACACCATGGCCAGGCCGGGTAGAAGAAAATGGGGCGGTATTTCACTGTGCTAAGTGGGTCAAGCGACGGCTTTTTTAAAAGTGGCAAAATCTTGGCCTGCTTCCAGTGACACAAAAGATGCTTTTTTCGTAAGCCAGACTTATCGGCAAGTAGCCACTGCTTGTTTACCAAGTTATGAAGCGGTGTCCAGACTTGAAAGTGAGACTAAACCACCTCACCTGCTGTTATCATAACTATCTGTATACCACCTACAAACTGCCATCAAGGCTCTAAGCTTGCAGTGTTGGATTTACCATGAGTGCTGTCCAACTGACAAATAGTGGAAGACATGCAAATGACATCAAAATCAAATCTATTCTCATCTCATTAATTTTGATATACCTTTCCGAATAGTAACAAAGAAGGATTTTCAGTAAGGTACTTCACAAAGGAATTTATTCATTTTACAGTTGACGTCGTTGTCTTGTGCAGTGTGCTGTAGATTTCTGTTTTAGGATTTTTATGCCACTTTCCACTTCTGGTTCCTGGTGTTGCTTCAGTTCGTTGGCAGGTGGTCTCAAATTCCTGACCATGCTCCCTTCCATAGTGGCGAACAACTGCAGACCGTGACATGGCACTGGACTGGCATCAGTGTGCGAGTCACCGAGCACCTGGCGGGAACCTGCTCTGGCTACTTGGTTGTAAAAGCTAAGTGTTGAATGTTAGGTAGAGCACACTTGGGCGCCCACTGGTTATAGATCTACTGAGAGAGCATATACAAGGCCTCACTATGCAAATGGGAAAGATGATCCCTCCCCAGTTGCACAAGACCCAAAGATAGGGATTTGCAATGAGTCCAAACGTGGAGATTTGAGAGCCCAGAAAGAAGGGCCATATTTATATTTACAGAGCAGTGTGGGGCCATGTTCATTACATACATATGCAGTTCAGCACAAATCAAACGGCTCCCTTAACCGGGGCCTACGGATCCTGACCAATCTGGATGCTGTCGCACAATACTACTTTGGAAAGTTACCAATAAGACATTCAAGAAATACATTATTTTTTAAGCTGTAGCAATTAATCATTGTCACAGCTATAGCAATACCTCCTTCAGCAAACCAAGTAGTAGATTAGCCCACAACCCAATGCAATATATTATTCTAGATGCAATACAAGTCCATGATAGAAGCCTAGCATATGCATTATTATCAATTATACAATTAACACAGCAATACATTGTTTTAGAAATTATAGAAAATGTGTTTCTAGAAGCCTGGCATTACATAACTATAATAGCTCTAGCAATTATCATAGAAGAAGTTAGAAATACATTAGAAGTGAAACCACAGAGTACATTTGTACTAGACTCTGTTGCAAATCCAAATCACACCAATATATAAGTCTAGAAGCGGCAGCAATACACAGTTTTTGTAGTTATACCAAAACCACCTTCTAGAAGATTTCTGCTCACCGATACCTTTACTGTACGTTACCTGCCCTAGGTTTTGCTCCAAGTATAAATTGCTGCCAGAAACAGGCATGTAGGCAATCTAACGCATTGCGCCACTAGTGGATTCATGTGGTTCGCTTGCGATGGTCACCTCCTAAGATGGGTCCTTGCCCATGGTTCCTTCTTTGATTTTTGCCTATTTCCTGTGATGCTGTAAGCTTCGGAGCAGCTTGGTTCCCCTTACGCTGGTTCAACTGCTCATGCAGCGACACAGTTATCATCCAATGAGCCCTAATTGAGCTGAAATGCACCTAAAAGCTGCTTCTCCGTTTTCTATGTGTTTTTTGCCCCAAATGTTAAAGCTGGGCCTGGAATGTTGAATGGTCGGACTGCTTTCAGGCTCCCTGTAGATGCTATTTTACTGAGACATTGTGTAAAGACTTATTCCAGATAAAGGCATTTTGACTGGCTAAAACAGAGCCTGAAACAAGATTTTACCCAAAGTTCCACTTTTGATATTGCTTAATTGTTGAGCCCCTCTAGCCTTTGAGATATCTGTTGTTATTCACATTAGCCTTCAAGGAGCGCCTCTACAAGAGCACCTTGTGTACGCTTTGCTTGTGTATATACCTGAGGACTGCTTCTGCCCTGAGGTGCAGAGAAAGAGAGGAGCTCAAGGTCAGTTCAGTTTCACCCCATATGATCACTACTGACGAGAACCTACACTGACAGCTTTCTTCTAAGTGTCTCCTGGGGCTTTGAAAGCGTGGACATTATATGTCCGCTCAGAGATAGCGTGGTTCCTGTTACAGCCCATTTCTTTGCGGAAAATGTGGCAATGGCACGATTGTTTCAGGAAATATGGGCGGGTTTAGCTTCAGAACCGGAAGTGCAGATGTTGTGGGTGAAGTGGGCAATAATATAAATGTTTTACATGTGCAAGGCACATGCCAAACAGTACGGTACACGGGTTCAGGATTTCAAAGTGTCTTAAGCTAACATATAACACACAAGCAAAATGCAGCTGATAGAAGGAAAGATGGAAAGAAGCTGCGTGTGCGCTGAGGGGGATGCCCCGTGAGTCAATGACTGGGGCTGCCTTCTGTGACTTATCACAGATGGCATTCTGAAAGAGAAGCACGCAATGAACTGACTAAAATGAATCCAAAAAAGGAAATCAAAATGTAGAACATGAGTGCTTACATTTAACGTGATTGTTAAAAGATGAAGGAGTCATGGTATACCGGACGTTAAGTAATTCTTCGAGTTCGGTTGATGGATACTTTTTAAGGAGACTTGGAAACAGCTCAATACAAGGCGCTTCCACTAACGCTGCATAGCTCACACACAGCAAGCCCTCTGTGTGGGAGTGTTGGGTGACCCACTGCGGAGCGGCACTGTCAGCACTGGGGCCATCCGCCATCTTATGACTGGAGATCGCTCCACAGTTTCTAAACGAGGCAGAAATCCATTTGCAATGTGAGCACAATGTCTAGCGCTGTAGATTTTAATCAGGAGGCAGGAGAAAAGTTTCTGCAGTTAAAGGCAAATGGACTATCTGACCATGGGTTAAGAACTACCTTAAAGTACGCTCCATAGCTGGGCAGTATTTTGTGGTGCAGTGGCTCTTGTCGCTGCTTCTGGAGTATAAACCATTCACAGGATCAACTAATGACAGTGTTTCCACTCTTGGTGAAAAACCAGACCCGCTTCGGCGGGATCTCAGCAGAGCTTTTGTCTTCGTCACTGGTCTGCTTCTCTTGACTATTAGTGGATTAACTCGCTCATAATCACTATAACTCCCTACACTAGGACACAGAGCTATGTGGTAGTACGGCCATTCCCAGAGAGAGACATGTGGGCAATCATCAATGTTCCCACAACACGAGCCCCGTGCTTTTGATAGATGACGAGAAGCTTCTAAGTGATCTAACATCCTGGCTCCTTCCCATCCTCACGTTGTTATCTCTGCCACCTAGGGGTGAAACTAGAAGCACCTTCTATAGTTTTATAATACCTGGCTTTTGTATGGTACAAGGTACATCATTTTAGGCTCCCTAATCCTCTTCGTGAATGAACACACTCACTAGATCCTTTCTTTCCACCTTTAAGTAAGGATTGAAACCTGCTTCTCCAACACACAGCAAAGTCTGTACAGTTCCTAGTGTCCGGGATATTAGATCGTTTTCTTGGGTCTTCTATGTTGCTGTGTTTTCCCCTATTTCCTTCTTCCTTGATATTGGCTAGCCTGTACCCCACTGCTCCAGATTGAAGGTATGCTAATGGGGTCAAACACAGTTTCATACAGCGGAACTGCACAAGCTCTGCTTCTTGGATGTGGGGAAGAGTCATCCAGTACATGCCTTCGTTGTACGTTTGCATCTATGGGCGGTGTCTGTTGCATTCCCACTCTGGCACGGGTCTCACGCTAGATTCCTCCCCCAGCCTGGAAGTTCTAATGCGAAGTGAGGCAACTGAATCGGCCAGTCCCGAACCAGTTATCTGCCCGACTCTGGCCGTTGTCACACCTGCTGGTCTTTAAGGGATGGGCAATTCCTCGGTGGAACCGCCTGCCAATCCCTATTCACATGAATGGTCCATTTTATGAGAGCAGGAAATCAGTCAAGGCATGAATACTAGTAACCACGAGAATCTGCATCTGACCAGGTGCCCCTCTGCAGTAACTGGTTATTGCAAATGTAATAGTAGTGCTGTTCATTATGCCGCCTGCACCCCAAGCACAGAATGAAGACATTTATGTCTTGGTGATCACTTCTATGCTCCCACTTAGAAAAGACCTGTACATAAAGCCGAAATCCTCAATCAGACACAGAATATATGGAAGATACCCTCTTCCAATCCCACAATTTCCAGAAGAATGGACACCACGTTCCAGGCTTTCAAGGATTGTCCAGTCTGTGTGTCTTGAAGCCCCATAGTTCAATCTGAAGTGGTGATGGCATCCTTTCTGAAGGACTAAACAATGTCCTTCAAAATGATATAATGGTAAAGTGTTCAAAGACTCAAGAGAAGAGGATTTCCCAGGTGGAAAGTCTCTGTCTCTCAAATCAGTCATGGCTAGCTACGATCACCATCTCTACCTCAAGCTCTATATCTACTTGCTCCTGGACTATATAGAGGAAGAACAATGGATTAACCATGGCTAAAGAAACTTGGGAGTAGAAACAAATGATTTATGAGGCCTTCAATGACAACCAAAAGGGCCATGAAAACCGCTCTGTCCATGCATGGATCATAATGTATTGTGTTTTTAGACCTGAGTGCAGAGGCCCAGGAGAAAGCCATATATTCACCCTTTGATGCGAATAATTTCCTCAGTCCAGTAATGCATGAGGTCCTCCTGCAGTACAAGACTGGCAAAGTCAGAGCCAGTGCTATCTATGTGATATCAACTAAACACCTCTTTTTCAGCTGGTAAAAATCTTCCAGCCTTCCAAGGCTTTATAGTCCACCAACTGACATTAGTTACTTGAAATGAAAAAAATTAGGTTCTTATCTTGAATCTTTACTATCTCACCCAGTTCCGACCTCTGCAAAAGTTCAAAATGCCAACTCAAGTTCACTTATAGCAGCCCTACAAAGTAACAAATAGATGTGACCTGTCGACCTTCAAGAAACCCACTTGCATCTTCCCGCCCTGAAAGAGCACGGATGAACATCCCTTTCCCAGTAGTAAACCAACACTACCAGTTAAGGATGCTACCATTCAGTTTAGGTGCTGCACCTCAGATCTTCACCAGCATACGATACACTGCTACCCTTGCCTAGATGATTGTCTCATTCAAGCAGCATACAGGAAGGATGAGGAGTCGGCTCTGACATTGACTTTGGACACCAAGTATAAACTTGGTCTTTCAGACAAGAACTAAAATACATCTCTGGTGCCCTACAGAGAGATTCAGTTCGAAGGGTAAATTTCAGCTCTATCCTGGCCATGGCCCTCCATCCTTCCAAACAGCCAATGGGCATAAGTCAGACAGTGAACCCCAGCTTCATGGTGCCAGCGATTTGGCAAAGCACATGGAACAATAAAGTTGCAACTGTTGAAGTACTGAGGTCAGCTGCAAGAAAAACAGTAAACATATGATCCAATTGATCAATCCTTGGCATCTGTGCATCAAAATCATCATTGTCATAAACCACCCTCCTATAGCGCTCTTCCTTACTCTTTTCATTTTCCTCTCTCCCTGTTTCGTTACTTTCATCCTTTCTCTTTTTGTGTCTTCACTGTGCAGCCCAAAGACACACCCTCTTTCATATTCTTTCTTAAGACTGTTATTTATGAGCATTGTCTGCAGACCTGCAGGCACAGGAGGTTCATAAATAATTCATGTTGACGAGAGAGCGAGGGCACCCCCCCTTCAGCTGCTAAAGAGGGGGCTCACTACGCCAGTGCTTCTGTCTTGTCTTGTGTTTATGAATTCTTCTGCCTCAAAGGCAGCCCCAACACTTGTACGGCTAGCTGTCTCCCACAACGTTTTCATCTCTCTCTCCTTTCTAGCCTCATGCCTGTTCGTTGGCAGATTCCTTTGCTGATTGGGTACCTTTCTGTAAGTAAAATATCTTGTTGACCCCATGGGTTGTTATTGGAGCAATATATACATTTTGTCGTTCCTATGTACATACTAAAGCATATTGGCGAAAAACATGCTGTTTACAATCTGAAGGATAATTTAGATAGACAGTTCAGAGATGTCCACCTTAGGATGGGTGACTCAGTAGAAAGGTGTAATAGAAGAACTAGGCAGGTCAAGGAGTATCAACAAGGACAGGGCAGTTCTATCTACTTCGTTTAAGTAAATAGAGTAACTCATTAGGGATTTTTTTCAACGTCTGTGGTACATCCCTAGACTAAACCACGTTCTTTTTCTTTAAAGGTTGTCTGTGCCACTCTCCACACGCTGCCGCTGCAGGTATGAACGGTGGGGCTCTGGGGCTGGCTAGGAGGGTGGATTTTGGGAGACGACCACAAGGGAAAATTACATAAATAATGAATTTTCCCTCTTGGTCGTCTCTCGAAATCCTACCCCAGCCTGCCTCACCGCTCTTTCCTGCAATGGATGCGGCTGCCACTCTCGTCTCTTCCCCTTTTACCAGAAGTGTCAAAAAGGGACGAATCATTGCAGTGGCGTTTGGCAATGTATAACTATATGGGAAATAATGGATTTTTTTAGCTATACATTGAAAAAAAAGAAAGTATAGACGATTGCTGCCAGGACCTCTTTCAGAGGGCCACAGAGCAAGCAGGAAGTTCTGGGCCCTACCGTGGGGATTGATGTTTATACTCCTGGTTTCCCTTGGCTCGATTTACTATTGGTCCTGAGCAACCTGACCAGGTACCCCCTTCAGCACTTGACTCTCTGTAGTAGAGTGAGTCGAGCATTCCAAGTATTCTTGGGAGGCCCACCCCTAACTTATACACAAACACAAAGTAAAAATAAAGCATACACAAACATTACACACAGTCACCTATGTCAGGGCTCTAAAATTCAATAGGCAAGTCTCTGAATCCCACTTCCCTCTCACTAATGGTAGTGGATATTCTCTGTTCACTATCTGCAGCATTCCTTTAAAGCCCCACTAGTAGTCTGAATCCCATAAGTCCCACTCCGACTCTTCCAAAGCCAAAATATTTCCATGCACTGAACAAAATCCACCTGGGAATTCTGGCCCATATATTAGTCATACCTGCTCCTGTAGGGGTTGTGCAATGGGAGTCCCCTGGGGCGCTTCACTCTCCGATGTTGTGAATTGCTACAGCAACTTCTGACAGTGAGTAGCAATCGTGGCTCTGCTGAAGCAGGGGCTGGGAGTCTGGAGCGCTTTCTCTGGTGAGGCATTAAATTCCTCTGATCATTCTCACAGTAGGGGCTCAGGCAAGCACAGGTCACCAAGGTGCCCTCGCCTCTTAAAGATAGCGGAACCAGGCAGCGTTCATTGTACTTCACAGTGGCCCCCTCTGGCAAATGGGGTCACCAACCTTATTCTGCACACGGGCAATGGCACAATCTGCATGGCAGCAACGTATTCATCATATTGGTCTCCTTTGACATACAGGATCAATGACTTCACTCTGCCCATGGGCTTGCCCCAATTATCATAGCAGTCAGGCTGGCATGCAATCCTCACGGCGGCCCCCTCCTGTATGTGGGTTCACTAAATTCACTCAGCACAAAGGCTACGCCCAATTGACACGGCAGTCTTGCAATCTTCATGGCTGCCCCCTCTGGCATACGGGGTCACCGAGTTTACTCTGCACACAGACAGCGACCCAATTATTAAAATCACACCTAACTTCACGGCAGCCCCTTCTGGCATATGGGGTTGATGACTTTAATCTGCACATGTGTGATGACCAGATTGGTGCAACAGATGCCTCTGCACACCTCGCAATGAGGATCTAGACACCAGGATACCCCACTGCACCTTGCTCCCTCCAAGTTCTCTCCCTTTCCTCACAGGGCACACTGGTCTTGGTAAGCAGACAGGCACTCATGCTCTATTTTCCGGTGGCGAGTAGTATTGGATTTCCCTGGGTAATTTCTCCTCACCCAGCTAGGAGATTGCCGACCTTAGTTCCGAGTCCTAGTTACAACCAGAAGTCTTGCAAACCTTCCCCTCCTCAACATACAGTCAGATTGACTGCATGACAGTTGACAATTTTGGGCGCCTTGAACTCTCCTTCTCATCGTGCATTTTCAGACACATAATATGATTAAGGATCTGAGTCTTTAAAGTTTGTGTTGGGGGTCTGCTTTCTTTTGAAGAGCCCACTCCTCTTCCCTGCCCTTCCTCCAGAAAGCAGTCAGTCAAAGCAGGAGTTGCTCCAAGAGCCGTATTACAGAAAGTGTCCTAGGGCGCAATGGATGTTTGCTCGCAATTTGCGTGCCCCATGCAAATGAGGGATCACCCTCTCTCGATAGCGCTATCGCTACATGTGTGCCGGCACTATCTTACTAAAGAAGGGGCTGCACAAGTGTCTGCAGCCCCTTCTGTAATACGAAAGTGCCCGAGGCACACAAAGCGGGTGCTAACTAACACCTTTTGCTTTTGGGGCAAGTTAAACACACAGCAGTGGAACTTTACAAGGGTGATCCTGTAGTCTTCGCTCCAATGACACAAGTGAAAAGGCTTGTTCACTCCTACTGATCACTACACAGTTTGCTTCCACCACAGCGCTCGTGCTACTTTTTTTTTGTTTGTTGTTTTTTTCAGAGTTTTATATTGCGTGAACTTAACCCGAAGGTATCAGAGCGCTTTACATGAGCACCAGTTGCATTCATTTTTGTTGGGCACGGGGAGATTAAGTGATTTACCCAGTAGCCTTTCACCACTGTGAGGGTGGCGCTTTGGGCGCCTCCCAGTCCTGCAAGTCTAAACTCCATGAGGCATGCATGATTTGTGTTTGCCCATGACAACAAAAATCAAGACCAGGCATCTAGACATCATTGCAACTGGCTCACTAAAGACAGGGGTAACCATCGGTCACCATGCAAGGGACTTTTCCGTCCCAACCTTACAATTCCACCCCCACACTCAAATTCCATTAGAACTAAAATGTATTTGATATTTCTGTAAAATGTATAGCTCACACAATAGGATTGAGTCCCCATTCTCGCTCTGCTTCCTAGTGAAGAGGACCTGAATTTTTTCCCGTTCCAGTTTAACGTACTAGCGCGGAGGCCCAGCATTACTTCTCATTGCAACTTTACCTCAATAGTAACCTTTTAGAAGGCGTCCAGGTACAGAGGTCCTCAGCACTTTTCCCACCAGGGTGCTCCTTTAGAATAGAAAAGAGGCAAGTTATACCATCCCAGTTTACAGGGACTTTCAGCCAGGAAGTGTATTATCTTCAAGACACTTTGCAGCGACATATAGACCTCTTCACAAGAGTAGCGCTAGCTTCCACCTCTATTCCCCATTCGTTGCTACAGGTCCCTAGGTTCAAGCTTAGCAGGTGCGGTGTGTGCAACTTTCCCATGATGGCTGCATCTCACCAGAATAACCTTCCGCTCTCTATCTGTGCTACCACAAATCATTTTGACATTCATAAAAATTTAACAAAATACCTGTCCTGTAGCTAATCAGTGTTCCTCTAATGTTGATCTGTAAGACACAGCACCAGGACACCACTGGGAAGCAGTGGCGTAATAGCTTCATAAATACTTACAAAAGGAAGCACCAGTGCACATCTGCTTGATGAAACCATATTGCCACCCAACTGATCTGTTTTAAATGAACTCTGCACACATTTTCAGTTTCAACTCCGCAGACTTAAGTTTGTTTCTACCTATTTTATTGCTACTGCTCCCTATAAAGGTTTTTAGGAAAATAAATGAACTACTAACCATCTAATTTTCATGAAGGACATCCTCCTCTGGATCCAGTGCAGCCGGTCTTCTACCACTCCACACAACAGACTCGTTTCAACATGTGTGAATCATTCTCTTTAATATTATTAGATCTTTCTGTGGCTTCTGAGGCAGTCTCCCATGCAGTCTTGTTAGCGAGGTTTTATGGGTTGTGAGTGCGGGAGCCTACTCTCGCTTGCATTACAACAAAGTCCAGGACTTTTTTCTCTTAAACTTTTGATTTTAAATATGTGTTGCACGAGGTTCCTCGGTGTCTTCTTTAAGTTTTACAATATTCAGTATCTATGTTTCCCCTTTCTCTAGATCAGTTGTCTTCAAACGTTTTAATTCTGTGCCGCCCCCACCCCTCCGCGGAAATAATAAACCCACCCAGCCCCCCTCAAACATTTTCACACTTATTCTATCAAACTGCCAATGTTTAATAAATGTCTAGGCTTATTTAAACATTGCAGTTAAGTTCTGTTAGCGATTTAAAATTGCAATCAAATACATGATTGCCAAACATAATATTCTGGTCAGCCAGGCCTTACTAGCGTGTAAAAGTATCCACAGTGTTATTATTAGAAATGGGGGTGGGCGTTTGAAGAATATTTGGAGTCCCTTCCCTTTTGACACCTTATCCCAGCCAGGATATAAATGACAAAAGATGTTAGTAATGGCCCATTACTTAATATAAAGCACTTTAATCAGATAAATGCTTCTTTTGGCCAGAGCCTGGCACCGCCCCCCCCCAGTTTTAAGACCCCTGCTCTAGATTAATGTGTTAATTAGGTTTTCATTGCCAACCGATGCAAACACACAATTCATCAGCAGACTTGATGACAAAGCCAATAGCCTTCGACATGGTCTTCGTGCAGTTACTAGCCAATGCATATGGTGAACAGAGCTGTTCATCTCATATAAAGGCTGCTACGTCAGGCCCGTGTTTCATTTTATCGGCTTCCAGATGCTGAGTTTCGTATCCAAGCAAATATTTCCAAAAGTCGCTGTTTAATTCCCTTAGCATTGCACCAGGCTTGTCCCCTGTACCTCCAGTCTCTTAGGAAGCGCTACATTTCTTTTCAAGCCACCACATTCTGTACTTGCTTTCCTTTGTCTGCTGGTTGATGACTTGAACGTTTCCAAAGCTTCAAAACCATGGCTTTTTTCTTGCAGTTATTATTAACCCTTTTCTGGCTCTCCAACAACACTCTCACAGCGCCAGAACACCTAAGGTAACTGGGCTCTGAAAAACAGTTAACATAACATAAGCAGTGTCCCAAACTGTGAGTGGGGTGGCTCATGCCAGGTTTCAGGTTATGCCCAGACGTGGGTCCCCTGTTCTCCATGCCACTGGAATCAAGCTATCCTGACTGAAGAGGGGTGAAACCCCGAAACCGGTCTTAGGATGCTTGTTTCCAGTCCAGGGAGGACCTGGCTTGGCAGTTTGGGTTGGACTGTTCCCATGAGGCACAGGGTCAAGACTGATTTGTATATGGCTGGGTTCAAACTGGAATGGCATGGTGAGCAAAAAAAACGATGGATTTAGGCCCAGATCTCTGTACTGGGGTGAATGTATGACATTCTGCTGCATTCTGTCCATAAACTGTTGTTTTTGCAGGTTTCAGGTTCAGCAGTAATTAAAAACTGACTGTGAAATGAGTATCTGACATGTCCTTCACTTAACATGCAGAAATACTGATCAATTTCTCAATAATGACTGTAAAGATTGTTTGTACATGCTTTTATCCCAAATGTTCCATCCCTCTCCCTAAGTATATATTGTATACAACTTGTTAACCCTGTAATCAATCAATCAATCAAACATTTGTAAAGCGCACTACATACCCGCAAGGGTCTCAAGGCGCTGGGGGGGGGGGGGGGGGCTGCTACTGATCGAACAGCCAAGTCTTGAGTGTTCTCCTGAAGGTCTGCAGGTCTTGGGTCTGTCGTAGGCTAAGCGGAAGGGTGTTCCATGTTTTGGCGGCGAGGTGGGAGAAGGATCTCCCGCCGGTGGTAGTTCTTCGGATGCGCAGAACGGTGGCTAGTGAGAGGTCGGCGGAGCGTGGTTGGCGGTTGGGGATGTAGAAGGAGAGACGACTGTTGAGGTAGGCAGGGCCGGTCTTGTGGAGTGCCTTGTGTGCGTGGATGAGGAGCTTGAAGGGTATCCTCTTGTTGACGGGGAGCCAGTGCAGGTTTCTCAGGTGGGGGGTGATGTGGCTGTGGCATGGTACGTCGAGGATCAGTCGTGCCGAGGCGTTTTGGATGCGTTGCAGTCGTTTGATGAGCTTGGTCGGGGCTCCCGCGTAGAGGGCATTTCCGTAGTCGAGTCTGCTGCTGACGAGGGCCTGGGAGGAGGAGACGGCATTGACTTGCTTGGTCATTGAGAGCGTTGAGTCTAGGATGATTCCCAGGTTGCGTGCGTGGTCTGTGGGTGTCGGGGCTGTCCCCAGTGCTGTCGGCCACCAGGAGTCTTCCCAGGCTGAAGGGTTGGAGCCGAGGATGAGGACCTCCGTCTTGTCCGAGTTCAGCTTCAGGCGGCTGGCCCTCATCCAGTCTGCGACGGCCTTCATTCCTTCGTGGAGGTTGGCTTTGGCGGTGATGGGGTCCTTGGTGAGGGAGAAGATCAGTTGAGTGTCGTCGGCGTAGGAGATTATGTTGAGGTCGTGCTGTTGGGCGACGTGTGTGAGCGGGGTCATGTAGATGTTGAACAGTGTCTGGCTGAGGGAGGAGCCCTGGGGTACGCCGCAGATGATCTTGGAGGCTTCGGATGGGAATGGGGGGAGGCGGACGCTCTGGGTTCTTCCTGAGAGGAAGGATGTGGTCCATTCCAGAGCCTTGTCTCGGATCCCTGCGGCGTGGAGGCGTGCGCGTAGTGTGCGGTGGCAGACGGTGTCGAAGGCGGCGAAGAGGTCTAGGAGGATGAGTGCTGGGGTCTCACCGTTGTCCAGCAGGGTCCTAATGTCATCGGTGGCGGTGATGAGGGCGGTCTCGGTGCTGTGGTTGCTGCGGAACCCTGACTGGGAAGGGTCCAGGAGTCTGTTTTCTTTGAGGTATCGGGTTAGCTGTTTATTGACGATTTTCTCGATGACTTTGGCCGGGAAGCGGAGCAGAGAGATGGGCCGGAAGTTCTTGATACCCTAACAGGTCAAGTCCGCGCTCTATAAAACACAAATAAATAACATTTCATAAATAAAACCCCCTAAACTCATCCATATTACTGATGCTGACCCTGTTCACAGTTTACGTGCTCTACTTCATCTTACGTTCCCTAAGAATGTTTGTTTTTTCTACGTGTAGTGTCTTTTTCATGTGCTCTATGTCTGTAGTATTGCACATACTCACAAATGAGTCACCATTAGTTGTCTGGGTGAGTTCAGATTATGGGTGGGGGTACATGATGCACGATTGAGAGATCTGGAGTATAGTCCGAAGGCAGTTTGGCTTTCAGATTACAAACCATCAATTCTTGGCCTGCTATAGTTACCGTTTTATGTACAAGTGTGTGAAGAGGGTATTAAAAGCTACCAATATTTTAACAGCACCAAAGGAAAAGAAAATGCTGTGTTTACAGGTGAGGAGAGGGAGGTAGAGTGAGTTTGTATGTGAACATGGTGACGGAGAGGTGACACAAGAATGAAGATCCAGAAGAACAGAGTGAGTAGACAGTGATGCTGAGCAAGGAGTTTAAGACTAAGATGTGTAGATAGGGGATTCAGAAAGATTTGGGGAGAAAAGGGTGAACATGTTTAACCAAGAAAGAGGTGTGAAGCGAAGAACGGGAGTAAATGAGACATTTTAATTCTGTTTATTCACAACCACATAATTGTCCTAACTAATGTAACTGATTTAACTAATGATCATTAGCCAAGCCAATTGGCCTGGCTTATTTTACACATATATTTGTTGTTATGTGGTAAGTCAACTAACTCACTGTGAGTCATTTGGGTGTCTCGCAGTGAGGCACCCAAATGCTGTTGAGGTGGTTCGCTGTGTGAAACAGAGAATTTTAGTTCACAAGTTGTAAGCCGCACATTTAATTATGTAGTCCTGCTTCTTGGAAAGAATTCCTAGTTATGCTGCTTTGGCCACACTCCTTTCAGAGACCCCACCTTTTTCATCTTACTTAAAGCAATGCCAGAATGTCTCAGTCTATGCTAAATCTATTGGCGTTGTCAATTTATTTTTTGCATGTTACACAGAAGTCGACCTGCTGTATAACATGGCTTAAAGTGAAAACAAGCGATATGACACGGCCAGCTTCGACCGGCATAGTGTTTTTTCCCGTTAACTTTAAGCCATGTTGCACAACATATCACCTGCTGTGCAACATATATAAAAAAAAACAAAGCCAATTTATTTCGCATAGGCAAAACCTACTGGCTTGGCCAATGTTTGTTATTTCTTTGACTTTTTTCTCTCTTTTTTTCTTCTACTTTTATTCCAGTCTCTTGCTCCATTTTTCACGGCCCTTCTTTTTACATCTGTTCTTCTAATATTTGTCTCTTTCTTCTGATCTTTTCTTCTCATCTTTCTCTCGCTAATTTTTCTTACTCTTTCATTTTCGTCTTTTGTTTCTGTTCTCATTCTCTCAAACTCTCAGAATTTTCTTTAACTGTCGCTCCCTCCTGCTTGTTTTATCCTTTTCAGTCTCTCCCACTTTTGTCTTCTCTTTATCATTATTATTTCTTATTCTTCACTTTGCTTTCTCTTCTTTTCTTTTACTCGTATGTCTTAATCTCCTTGTTTCTGTAACCCTCTTTAGTACCTCTTGTTCTTTCCATCATTCCTCTCTTGTTTTCTACCTACTTCCCTGCCTTTTTTCTTTCTTCCCCTTTCAAATATTCTCTATTCTTTCTCTCGTGCTTTTCTGTCTCAACACTCGTCTTAATCTCTACTTCATTCTTTATTTCCTCATCGTTATTTATTCTCACACTTTCTTTTCCTCCCCTAGTCTCCTTTGCTATTGGCTTATTCTTTTGTGTTCTTTCTTTTTCATTCTTCCATTTCTCGTTCCAGTCCCTCCCTATTTTCCTTAAGCGGTGTGCTGTCTCACTCTTGTTCTCACTGCATCTCCCTCCTAAGCAGTCCACCCCCACCTCCCCCACTTCATCTGTCTTTCTTCTCCTCTCTTCCCTCATCGCCTCCTGACAGTGCTCTAAATCTGGTGTCCCAGCAGACGGGGCCTGGCCTGCGCCTCACCCCTCCCATCACTCGTTCAATCACGGGGGTGACGTTGCGCTGCCGCCAGCTCTGACGCTGTCAACTTTTCCTTCTTCAAATTTGAGCTAAGTCATAATAGTTGTAATGTCTCCCGAGACCCGGCCGGGGCCGCCACGCCTCGCCTCTGCTGGCGATGAGTAAGTGGGGCGCTTTGTTCAAGCCTCCCAGGGCGTATCTGGACCGCTCATACTCCGCGCGTTGCTCGCGGTGTTTTAAAACGGAACTTGGAAGGCCAACGGGGACTGAGTAAACTGCTCCAATTGGCCCCAAAGCTTTTAATATCTTCATCCGTTACTTTATCTACTTGGCCCTCTGTAAACCGTGTGGGCCAATCCCAGTCAGGATATGAGCCACAAAATAGGTTAGTAGTGCTTTTTGTGCTTTGAGAGGGCAGGCACAAAGTCCTACACTTATTTATTTATTTATTTATTACGAGTTTTGTTGTTAAACGTAAACAGTACACCGTCTTGATTTGAGAGGGAGAGTACCTGCACTTCTTGGTAGAGGTGCACAGACATGTTGCGGACACTTCCGGAAGCAGAGAGGTACTTTGCGATAGTGGCTGCACTTCTACTTTTACATTTCAAGTACTACCCATAAGTAGGGGACGCGGGTGGCGTAGTCCCCCTACTATTTTAGGGAGGGGACTCCATTCCCCTAGGCTGAGCCCGAAGGTGGCTGAGAGGTGCCACCTTGTGCCTCATCACTGCAGAGTACATTTACAAACACTGTATGGAAGTAACCTGGCCACAGAGTGTTTTATAACCCCTCCCCACTGGCATCCTTCCTTTTAATTGTGAGATAGCTTCGAGGGAGATGGGGGTTGGGGGTTCGTTATCTTTTAGTCTTTTGACTGAAGAAGACCCGAGAACGTCTCTCCATTCATCCTTCAGTTGTCTAGTGAATTGCAAAATTGTCCTACTGTTGTGCTAGGAAGCTGGGTTTGGAGAGTACCAGCAGGACCCAAACTTGTATTAACAGCAAGTTTGACTGTTCACAACAAACACCTAGCAAATTGTGTTTACTCTCTAGCCACAGTTTAAAGATGCAATACAAAGTTTCACATCCCATCTTAAAAATACTACCACTTACAGCCATATCGCAGCTGAATTGCACATTGAGATGCAAAAAACATGTTTATAAAAGGTAAAACAAACCAATTTTTTTCACGTTTCTGCGTGATTATGTTAGCTTGTTGTTTTTGTAAAGTATGTCTGTTCCATTTTAAGTGAGGACTATTATAAGGGCACACTTCCTGTGATGTCACTTATTCTTCACTGGTGGCCCACTGTGGCAAACGGGATAGCCACAACGAGTCTGTGTGGGCTCTGTGCCCTACGTACAGTGCTAGTTTCTTACCTAAGTCGAAGTCAGCCCTCTCCGGGCATAAAGGTGTCTCCGAAAACAGCCTCTCGCACAGTCTACAGCCCGATTGGTGCAAATCCGAATCCTTACACCTCGCACATTGAGTCCTTATGATAGGGCTTCCCAATGGACCTCGCTCCCTCCAACACTTTCCTCTTCCTCACAGGGCACACTGGTCTTGGCAAGCTGGCAGGCACTGGTGCTCCAGGCTCCAGGGCAGGTTGTCTTGGTTTCCCTAGGTGGTTTCCCATCACCCACCGGAGAGACTAGTAGGCCTTGGCCCACAGTCCTGGTCACAGGCAGAAGTCTAACAGAACCTCCCCTTCTCACATAGTCCTCGCTGGCTGCTTGGCAGATGGCAAAATATTGGAGGCTCAACCTCCCCTTTCTATGGTCCTTTTGCAGACATCAAATGTGATATAGGGTCTGGTTCTTTTAAATTTGATGTTTGGGTTCTGCTTCTTCTGAAGTTCCTCATGAAAGATGTTTGTTGCAGCAGACACGACTCCGAAGCTGATTGTCCACAACACAATTCATGAGAGTGACCAGAGTACACACCAGAATGTCAGCCTCAGTGACATGTGCATCAAAAGATTAATCCCAAGCCCTAAGCCCTACTCTTTATGATTTGCTTATAAGCCACATCTCTCTTCCTGAGCCATTTCCAGGCCCCTTCCTTGTGATTTATCACTGAATGAGCAATCTATTGAAATGTAAAGGGAGACTTCCATTTTCCTCCATAGTGCCCCCCATCTCACACAAATGCAACAATACACAAATCTGTCCGGGGGACTCCTCTCCTCCTCAAGCCTTCACCCGGCAGGCTTGGGCTTCACAAAATGGAACCCAGGGTCATCCTTACAATATACCGTTGCAGGCACACTCACTCAGTGAACATTCACAGCACACTTTGGGTCCAGCACTGCTACCTACATGCAATATTGCCTTACACGTACACATGCATTCTGTACACACACTAAATCAATGTGCACTGTTTAGCATTGAAGCTTTTCTATCTTTAACCAGGGTGTGTTATTTACAAACATACACACTGCCAGCGCACACACTCACTATGTTCACGTTGCACAACACTTTACCCTTCACGTATTGTACTTCACTCAGGCACACATACACAGAGGGAATGCTTTCCCTTCAAACATAATACACATGATTCCATCTCTCATGTAATGTATTTCTCTCAGGCATACATCCACCCAGCAAATCTATTAACCACACATGCATTGCACATTACTGTACTCTTCCCAGACATACATACAACCAATTCAGAGTCACTACTCCTGCGTTGCTCAGCACTACACATCTTACCTGATGTAGGCAAAGAGTGAGATAAGCACATAGAATCGGAACTTAAAACAGGGGAGTGAGCCTGTAGGACTCACTCCAGTGACACAGTGAAAAGGTCCTGTTCATTCCTACTGATCACTAAACAGCAGTGGTGGCTGGCACAGAATGGGAGTGGCAGGGTAAAACATAAAAAAATAAAAATATCTTACCAGGTAAGAAGAAGGGTCTGAGGGAAGTTTTCAGACCTGCGCGGATAAATCCCCTACCATATATGACAACGTAGAATCCGCGGGTCCCTAGAAAAAAAAAATATATGTATACAGACAAGTAACCAGCGCAACCCAACAGGAAAGCACAAATGGAGGAAGTCCTATTTAAGAGGATGAAATCCCATCACCCACCGAGGTGGCATGCCTCATCATTTGGGATCTCCTCTTGGCTGCAACCTGGTGCAGCCAAGGAGCTACAACTCCTTGCTAGTGTAAAGGAGGAGCTCGCGGATGTTTTAGTGTTATCCGGGGGCTAGATCTCCTAAGATCGATGGAGCATGAAACAGTGTGGTGAAAGTGCGTGATGCAGTGTATAAAGAAAGTGCATTACAATTGACTACCAGGAGAAAAAAGAATTTATTAAGTATCCCGTGGTGTCAAGGGTTAAAAACAGTAAGAGCGCGGTCGGAATTAATGTGCGAGCGCGCTGGTGAAAATGCTGAGAAGATCTACATGTTTCAGCCAACCTTGATCAGAAATTGGTCATGGCTTTCTTCAGGGCCTAGTTGTTACTACTGCAATACTAAGTGAGGGAAAACTATCACAAAAACAATTGGATCGATGCAACCAACAGTATACCTGTGTAATGCTTAAAGTAGAAACTACAGGGATATGTGGTGAACTCCTGTTGGAAAAGAAAAAAGACGAATTCAAATATGCATACATGCTTATTGTGTGTATATACAAGAACATTTTCAGTCAATGGAAAATGCTACATTTCTCAGAAAGAATGAGAGAAGGCAATATATCAAAAAAGCTTACCCGTATTAAATTGGGAGGACTACCCACCGCTCCTGTTAACAACTCATGGCGTGAGGCAACGCTCTGTGAACAAAAAGAAGAAACTAGTCCCACGAATCTGGAGTGTTCCTATTATTTAAAAAAATTGTGGACCTGCCTGGCACCACCACTTCTACTTGTTGACCGAATGGGGGTTTATCAAGGTTACCACACGTGTGGAATATGCAGGAAGAAGGAGTCAAATTGCACAATGCTATTTTGAGGAGCAGCGTGCAGAGTGACAAATCAAGTGCAGTCTAACAGTAAGGATGGTTTACTAATGGTAAGTGCATTAAAAAAAATTTCACTGTCGAACACACTCAACATTGACAAGACAAGGGTATTTATAAACGTCACAGGCATGGTGAAAGCTATGCCGAGGCTCTGCTTGGGACAGCATGATGCTTGGTGGCCCGTGTCCTAGAAACCAGTAATAATGATACGCCTGTATTAGTAAAAGCAGTGCCCAGTTGAAAGTTGCACCGGGATTTAGCGTATGTGCATAGACCCTAGCCAGCACCAAAGAAACAGGCCAACTCCCCAACACACCACTGCACTTATCTGTCCGTCGCTACCTCGGGCTCGATCCGGGTTGTCACGAGCAGTAGCGAACGGACGAGTGCGCGGGGTTAAAAACTAAGTAAAAGTAATCATTAAGGATCCTCACCTGTGGCGGACCGTTGTAATTGCGCATCTTGATGCGTCAAGCGGCATGTAATCCTAGCCGCGACCCGCTACTGCGCGACGTGATCTCATGAAACTACCAAAGATTGTGTGGAGTCTGGGTAATGTAGTTTTTTCAATGACGGACGGTATGTTGACATAGACGCGTACATGAAAACACGTCTCTAATGTAAATTTAACACGCAGAGGTAGCGCCCTCACTAAAAAACAAGGTTACTGTAGTATGATTGCCACCACCCGATAATTGTGTAATGGCTTTTCTTTAAGAAATGTAAAGTATGCTTACAAAGCCTAATGTAATGCGATGGACCTGCAAACAAAGATTTTTTTATAAAAACAAATTTGTGCTGTATCTTCAGTACCCTGCTAGCAGGGGTATCGTGCACGATGAGAAAAAGTCCAAGTGCACAACCTCAAAAACGAAATAATGAGGCTATAAACAGAGTATTTAAGTAGAGTTCTGTTGAGGTACCCACAGTCGTGTGCATTGCAAAGATACCTATAGTCTATGTGTAGCAGGAAAAACAGTAAATGCCACTGAGCTCAAAAAAGGCATATGCGAGGAGTGTATGAGAAAATGGGAGGTTATGCCCTAAGATACAAGAGACCGGCTAGTAGGGCCACCACGCTATGGGATGCCAGGAATAAACAGCCGACCACATAGACCGGTTTCCACAGTGTCATCACGAAGTACAAGACTTAAGGATGCTGGAAGAGTCATATTTGCACCCATATAAGTATACTGAACAAGCTGTTGCTGCTGTCGTGCAATACTCCTTAAGATGTGCTAAGGTGGGGCTGTAAATTGTTATATCTCCAAGTAAGGCCCACCGGTTGCAACGTCAAGGGTAAGGAGCTATTCTTGCTGATAATGCAGATCCTGACACCGGTCAAAGAACTGAAGACTCAAACTAGGGTCCACGGGATCTCATCGTTCAGCCCCTCTGAGTCACTGCGTAACTTGAAGACACAACGCTGTTCTTTTCTAAATAGGAATCTCGACACATCAGTGATATGTGCTGG
The DNA here is from genome assembly GCF_964204655.1 of Triturus cristatus. Taxonomy (NCBI): domain Eukaryota; kingdom Metazoa; phylum Chordata; class Amphibia; order Caudata; family Salamandridae; genus Triturus; species Triturus cristatus. Next base: position 1,265,885,787 of record NC_140585.1, on the reverse strand, counting down.
TATGTATGGCTGCTCGAGGATGGTCCAAACCATATCCTCTGGCCTATGTTTGAGCTTGAGGAAATGGTTGGTCAATCTAGTGGATTGTTTTCTGCACTGGATAGTGCTCTTGTGCTCCATAATCCTCTGTTTAACCTTCCTGGTTGTCATGCCAACATATTTTTTGAGACAGGGTCATGTTATTAAGTAGATGACTCTCTCGCTATTGCAATTTGTATGCTTGGTTTGTCTCCACGGTCTATGAGTCCCAATGTCTAACTCAGTGGTGTGTTTAGTTTGTGGACACACCGCACATGTACCACATGGATAGTGTCCTTGGACCGCTGGCATGTTCCAAAGTGTAGCTGGTCCTGGGGCATTGTCACCTCTAGGTCGTGTGTGGACAAGACAATCCCGCAGATTCACGTCTCTTTTAAAAGAGAAAAGAGGGGGAGGTATCTTGTCTTGTCCTTTGTTTGGAATGCACCAATGTTTGCGCACAATCTTCTGAATCTGGTTGGACTGTGTGCTGAATGTATTCATACAGGTAAGTCTCGTAAGTGGGGGTTTTGGCGCCGCAGGTTCTATCAATGCCTCGAGGTTGTTATTGGAAGCTCTTTTGTAAGACTGGCGTATCAATTGCTGAGGGTATTTCCTAACCCGCAGATTCCGAGATAACGCGGTGGCATTTTTCTGAAATATTCAGTGGTCGAGCAGTTCCTTTTAAGCCGAAGGAACTGGCCAAACGGCAGCCCTTCGCGTAAAGATTTCGGGTGGAAACTTTCAAATGTTAATAACGAGTTTCTTGCATGGGTTTTGTGTATAGTTTGCTTTCTAGACCCCTTGCTGATGGAAAAATACATAAGTCGAGAAATGGCAGGCTCGTTTTACTCGAATCCATGGTGAAATTGAGAAAAGTGTTCTGTGCGTTCAACGAAGCATGGAATGCATTGAGAATATACCCATCTCCTCTCCATATGACGAAAATATCATCTATATAGTGTTTCCACTCGATGCAATGGCCTCGAAACGGGTTGTCCTCAGTGAGTACACAGTTTTGCTCGAATAGGTGTACATACAAATTCACCAGGCTGAGGGCGAAAACACTGCCCATCAAAGTACCCGATGTTTGAAGGTAAATACGGTCTTCGAATCTGAAAAAGTTCTCAGTCATAGCCATGCTGGCGCATTCCATGATGAAGGGAACTAGTGTGCTTGTAGCACACGGTCTCAGGTCAAGAAGGGCCCTGACAGCATCAAGTGTCTCTCCCTGAGGGATGCAAGTATAGAGGGATTCCACGTCAAAACTAACGAGGAAATCCGTCTCAGTATTAAAAACAATCCCTGGGAGTAGTTGTAAGACATCCTTAATGTCTTGAAGGTAGGTGGGCATTGCTTTTTACTAAAGGTCTTAAAAAGTAGTCCACGAACATGGAGAGAGGTTCAAAAAGCAATCCCAGTCCCGAGATAATAGGTCTCCCCAGTGGGGGACGCTGGGCTTGTGCACCTTGGGTAACACATAAAAATAAGGCATCACCGGATGAGTTGTTACAAGGAAGCTGCCCTCGTGGGCTGACACCCAGCCCTCTGTTCTGGCTTCCTCCACCAGATCACTGATCTCCTTCATGAGCCTTGCTGACGGATCTGTTTTCAGCAATCGATATGACCATACGTCCGTCAGTTGCCTAAGGCATTCTGCCCGGTAGTCAGAGGTATCCTAGATGACAATGGCACCGCCCTTGTCAGCGGGCTTGATGGTAATGGAGGAATCTCTGGCAAGGGAGTCAAGTGCTTGTTTTTCTATTGTGGGTAAATTCTGGTAGTGATTTTTGGACGTCGTACTCAGCTTGGAAACTTCTTGAGTTACAGCTTTTTCAAAAGTTAGTACCTGATCTGGTACTGCGTGGCTGGGGGGACTAAAGGTAGATTTGGCTCTCAAACCACTATCTGTATCCTCATCACCAGACAAGATGTCATCTCCCTGTTTGTCTTTAAAGAAAAAGTGGAGTCTTATCTTCTGGAAAAACCAGGCCAATTCACATTGGATCAGAAATGGATCACCGGTGCTAGTTGGAACGAACCCTAGGGCTCTGTTGAGGACTGTTTCCCCAATTTCCGTCAATGCTTGTTTGCTCAGGTTGACCACTAGTCGCTGCTGGGTCCTGTCACCGGTGGACCTTTCTTCATGCTGCGTAAACTCCGTGGTGCTGTTGGAGGGCTCCAATGTACTTGCACTTGTTGTCCCCTTCTCCTTCCTCGGGAGTGTACCTGACCCAGTTCGAAAAAAGACTGGTTTTGAAAATACTGTGGTGGTGGATTGAAGGGTATCATTTGTGGATGAAAAGGTACATTTGGGTATTGCCAAGGTGCCGGTGGCCACCATTGGGCCTGCTGGTGACCTCTCCACTGTCTTCTGTTATTGCCTCCCCTACCTCTGGTGCGTGGTGCAGGCTGTTCTGTGGAATCAGAATCGCTGGACCAACCCTCTGACCCTGAGGATGAATAGTTTGAACCGTATCTTTTGCCTCTTCTGTTAAACTCTGGTGGTACATAACTCTCATGAGTACAAGGGTACACCTTTTCTAATGAAAAACGGGCCAGGTCCTTCTTAAACTTTTCAATCTTGGTTAATAGGATGCTGTCTTTAAATTCTTTGTTTGATTTGTTCATTTCCTCAAGATTCTTCTTGAAAGCTACATTAGATAATGTAGTTTTGATCTGTCCCTCAAGCACCTGAATCTCAATGAGTATAGCATCGGCAATGCGTTTCGCGGTGCAGATGATGAGGATTAGCCAGTCACGAGTGCATCGCCATGCTATTAGTGACCAATCTTTAAAAAACTGTTTATCTTGCAGAAAGAGTCTGGGGGTATTCGTGACAATAAACCCCGTAGGCACACAATTACCGCAGAGATACTCCGTCACAATTGCGCCATGGATACTTGTGCGAGTATGTGATTTCTTAAGGACCAGAAGTTTAGACAATGCCTGTGACGTTTATAAATACCCTTGTCTTGTCAATGTTGAGTGTGTTCGACAGTTGAATTTTTTTAGAATGGAAATACCATTAGTAAACCATCCTTACTGTTCACTTGATTTGTCACTCTGCACGATGCTCCACAAAATAGCGTTGTGCAATTTGACTCAGTCTTCCTGCATATTCCACAGGTGTGGTAACCTTGACAAACCCTCATTTGGTCAACAAGTAGAAGTGGTGGTGCCAGGCAGGTCCGCTATTTTTTAAATAATAGGAACTCTCCAGATTCGTGGGACTAGTTTCTTCTTTTTGTTCACAGAGCGTAGCCTCACACCCTGAGTTGTTACCAGAAGCGGTGGGTAGGCCTCCCGATTTAATACGGGTAAGGTTTTTTGATATATTGCCTTCTCTCATTCTTTCTGAGAAATGTAGATTTTCCATTGACTGAAAATGTTCTTGTATATACAGAAATCTGAAAGAAACACGTTAGTTAGATTCCTCACCTTAGAATATCCCCAGGCGTCAGACTGGATCCGGAAAATTTTTCGTCAGCAATACCCCTTGCGCGTCGCTAGGCGTCGTCTGCGGCTCCGCGTCCGTCGTTGGCGTCGTGCGCCGGAATGACGTCGTCGGAGTACTTAGACGCCGCCCTCGCACGCTGACGTCAGTTCTTCTTTTTTCTGCGCCAGTAAGCGCCGATCCGGGAGAGTTACCCCTGTTAGTCTTTTTTGACTAAACCTTTTTGATCCTTGTCAATCGACATCTGGTGCCGGTAGGATGCCTGGATTCAAGGCTTGCGATGATTGCCATCGACTGATGTCGGTGACCGATCACCACCGCCGGTGCCTCTACTGCCTAGGCCCCGACCACGACGCGGAGTCGTGTCCCGATTGCCAGGCGTTGACTTCGAAGGCTAGGCGGGAGCGGTCCCGCAAGCTTCTCGAGCTTCGCCACTCGGCTCCGCGCCCTGCGCGATCCCGGTCCAGGAGGAGGTCCAAGGATCGGTCGCGGAGCCGCAGCCGACGCCATCATCGGTCGTCGGTCTCCAAGTCGTCGGGTAACACTCTAAGAAGTCCAAGAGACGGCATCGCTCTTCGGACTCCCCTCGCCGGTCGCGCGACACGGCCGAGGGTCCGGGTGGTTCCACCCCCGCGGCTCCGTCGGAGCCGCAGGCGCCGCGCAAGTCCCCATACCCTCCGGTCCCTGGGACTGACGCGACGCCGGCGGAGGTCAGTGCCTTCCTCTCGGCCATGAGAAACCTGGCTCCGCCGTCGACGCCCGCTGGCGTGCCTTCGGGCCCCGCGGACCCGACTGGGCTACCTTGCCTGCCGGCGGCTCCGGCCCCGGCGCCCTTGACGGCGCCGGCCTCGACGCCGCAAGCGCCCGAGGGACCCGTTCCCGAGTTCCCGCCGACGCCGGTCGACCTTGTCACGCCTCCTCTGCCGGCGTCGACACCGGTACCACCTCCGACGCCGACTCCACTCGACGTCGAGCCCCAGTTCAGCCCCGCTCCGGGCCCGGCGCCGATACGGCGTCGATGGACGCCGCGTTCGGCGCCGCTGGAGACACATTTTGTCTATCGCCCGGCTCCGATCCTTCCTCCTGTATACCAGGAATCGGATGATGGGGACAACTGGGAGGGATCCGAGGATCCTATGGCCGCTCAGGCTCAAATGTCACAGGACTGGGCAAATGAACTGGGGGAGGCCAGTGGTCTGGATACCTCTCCGGACACTGGATTCATCTCTCCTCCGACTGTGGCTTCGGAGGAGGGTGCTGCTTTCTCTGTGGTGCTGCGCAAGGCGGCCGCAGCCCTTGGGCTCGAGCTACCTGCCGTGGCTGTGAGGACTAACGTCCTCACTGAGGTGCTTCAGTCTGCAGAAAGCTCCACTGAGCCTCTGCTGCAATTCAATGAGGCCCTCATTGACGTTCTGCAGGGCACCTGGTCCAAGCCCTCCACAGTTCCTCCTGTGGACAGGAACGTCGCCAGGCGCCACCGCCCTGCTCCGGGCGACCCCAGTTTTCTGTCCCAACACCCTACCCCCGAGAGCCTGGTTATCCAGGCCTCTACCTCCCAATCCTCCTTCCCGACCGCTCCGCCGGACCGGGATTCCAAGAGACTGGAACAGTTTGGCAAGAAGCTGTTCTCCTCCCTTAGTTTGGGCCTGCGGTCCTTGAACACCGCCTGTCTCTTGGACCGTTATTCCCACTCTCTGTGGGATGCGGTGGAGGACGTGCTGCCCCTGTGTCCGGAGGAGGTCCAGACACGACTTACCCAGGCTCTGGCCGATGGGAGGGATGCAGCGCGACATGCTATCCGATGTGGGCTTGACACTACGGACTCACTGGGTAGGGCAATTTGTACGACAGTGGCGCTTAGACGTCACGCCCGGCAGCGGTCCACGTCATTTTCGGGCAATGTCCAGAGCAATTTCATGGACATGCCCTTTGATGGCACTCGCCTTTTTGGCGAGAAAGCGGACAGTGCGCTGAATCGCTTTAAGGACTCCCGGGCTACGGCCAAGTCCTTGGGCCTCTCGGCCCCGCGATCGCAAACTTCCGCCTTTCGCCCCTTTCGTGGCCAAGGAAGGGGTGCCTCCTCACGTACGCCTAGCCACCAGCCGCAGAACCAACCTGCGCGCGGTCGCGGACGTGGTTTCCGCCGAGGCGGTTCTGGAGGACGACGAGGTCAGCCCACATCCACCCCGGCAGCATCCACCTCAAAGCCTTCCTAGTCCGAGCTTTCAGGCCCATTCCACGCCAGTGGGCGTCAGAGTTCGCCATCACCTGCTCCACTGGCGGTCCAGGACAGGTGGGTGCTGCAAATCGTCCGAAGGGGCTACTCCCTCCCCTTCGAGACGACCCCTCCAGCCATGCCACCGCAGCACCACCGTATCTCGGGGGATCATTTGAATCTTCTCCACGAGGAAGTTTCGGCCCTCTTGGCCAAGGGGGCCGTCGAGCGCGTTCCGAGCCCAGAAGTAGGTCGTGGTTGTTATTCCCACTACTTTCTGGTTCCCAAGAAGGGCAAAGGAGGCCTACGCCCTATCTTGGACCTCCGGAACGTCAATGCCTTCCTCCGGAAGGAAAGGTTCAAGATGGTTACTTTGGCTCAGGTTCTAGCTGCCCTAGACCCTGGAGACTGGATGGTAGCGTTGGACTTGCAGGACGCATATTTCCACATCCCCGTCCTGCCGGCCCACCGGCGTTACCTGCGGTTCACGGTGGGCCAAGAGCACTTTCAGTTTACCGTGCTCCCCTTCGGCCTCACCAGTGCCCCTCGGGTGTTCACGAAAGTGATGGCGGTGGTCGCAGCTCATCTGCGCAGATCAGGGGTTCCAGTCTTCCCCTATCTCGACGACTGGTTGTTGAAGGCGGGCTCGCCCCAGACAGTCGTCTCCCACCTCCAGACTACGGCGGATCTCCTGCATTTGCTGGGATTTTCCATCAACGTGCCGAAGTCACACTTGAGTCCCTCTCAGAAGCTCCTCTTCATCGGAGCGGTTCTCGATTCGGCGCAGTTCCGGGTCTATCCGCCGGAACAACGGGTCCGGGATATACAGGCCCTGATTCCCATCTTTCGGCCTCTATCCTGGGTTTCGGTCAGGCTAGTGTTGCGGCTTCTGGGGCTGATGGCCTCCTGCATCCTACTAGTGCATCACGCCAGGCGGCGCATGCGGGCTCTGCAGTGGGACCTGAAGTTTCAGTGGGCCCAGCATCACGGCAACCTGTCCGACCATGTCTTGATCTCGGAGGGCACTGCACAGCAGTTGCAGTGGTGGCTCACGGACCGCGATTGGGTCAAGGGCAAGAGCCTCTCCCTTCCCCCACCGGAGCATGTCGTAGTGATGGATGCGTCCCTCCTGGGATGGGGTGGCCATATGGGAAGAGGCGGAGATCAGAGGCCTCTGGTCTCCGGCGGAGTCTCGTCTCCACATCAACCTGTTGGAGTTGAGAGCGATCCGACTTGCACTGAAAGCCTTCCTTCCCTCTGTCAGGGGAAGTGTCGTGCAGGTGTTCACGGACAACACCACCGCCATGTGGTATTGCAACAAACAGGGCGGGGTGGGGTCGAGGACCCTTTGTCAGGAGGCTCTGCGCCTCTGGACGTGGCTGGAACACCAGGGCGTCACCCTAGTGGTTCAACATCTGGCGGGCTCTCTGAACGCCAGAGCAGATGAACTCAGCCGCCGGTGCATGATGGATCACGAATGGCGTCTGAACTCCGAAGTGGGGGAAGGTCTCTTTCAGCAGTGGGGAGAGCCTTGGTTAGATCTATTCGCCACCGAAGAGAACGCGCAATGTCAGCAGTTCTGCACGTTGGAATTTCCAAGGCGGCACTCGCTCGGTTACGCTTTTCGTCACGAGTGGAGTTGCGGTCTGTTGTACGCCTTTCCGCCTATACCACTTCTGCCCAGAGTGCTGAAGAAGATCAGGCACGACCGGGCCCAAATCATCTTGGTGGCTCCGGATTGGGCACGAAGGTACTGGTATCCCGAGCTACTCAGTATGTTGACCGATCCTCCGATACGTCTGCCCCTTCGGGAGGATCTTCTGTCGCAGCAGCAGGGGACGGTCCTCCACCCGAACTTGTCCAGCCTCCACCTCCATGCGTGGAGATTGAGCGGCGGCAGTTGATGCCATTTGACTTGCCTCCTGAAGTCTGTGATATCATTCTGGCAGCCAGGCGTCCCTCCACAAAGACGGTATACGCCTGCCGGTGGAACAAATTTGTGGCATGGTGCACAGCAAAGGCTGTGGATCCCCTTTCCGCCCCTCTTTCTGAGGTTCTACTGTTTCTTCTTTCTTTGGCCCGGCAGGGCTCTGCCCTGGGCACCCTGAAAGGTTATCTTGCTGCCATCTCTGCCTTCTTGCGGCTTCCTGATCAGCCTTCTCTTTTCAAGTCCCCTGTAGTTACGCGCTTTCTGAAAGGCATTACTCACACGTTCCCTCCTGTCCCTTTTGTAATGCCTCAGTGGGACTTGAATCTTGTTCTCACATTTCTAATGTGCGCTCCCTTTGAGCCTCTTCATAATTGTCCTCTTCGTCTGCTGACGCTTAAGACTGCTTTTCTGGTAGCCATCACCTCGGCTAGACGGGTGAGTGAGCTCCAGGCTTTATCTTCGAAGCCTCCTTTTCTCTCTGTTCATCCGGACAAGGTTGTCCTTCGGCCTCGTCCCTCCTTTCTTCCGAAAGTGGTGACCCCATTTCATCTTGGGCAGTTTGTCACCTTGCCCACTTTCTTTCCACCTGGGCATCCTTCCAAAGAGGAAGAGAGCCTCCACCGTCTGGACCCAAAACGTGCGCTCTCCTTTTATTTGGACCGCACAAAGCAGTTCCGGGTGGACGACCAACTTTTTGTTGGATACGTGGGTGCTAAGAAGGGGAAAGCTGTGCACAAACGAACCATCTCTCGGTGGGTCGTTTTGTGCATCAAAATTTGTTACTCCTTGGCAAAAAAGGACCCTCCTGTTGGGCTGCGCGCCCATTCCACTCGGGCCACAGCGGCTACTACTGCTTTGGGACGGGGTGTCCCTTTGCAGGACATCTGTCAGGCAGCGACGTGGGCTTCGCTACACACGTTTGCCAGGCATTATTGCCTTGACAGCCAAGTCCGGAGGGATGGCTTCTTTGGCCGTTCTGTCCTCCAGGACTTTCTGGTGTGATCTTGGTTCGCAGACCCACCACCGGGGATGGTATTGCTTGGGTATCTATTCTAAGGTGAGGAATCTAACTAACGTGTTTCTTTCAGATGAACAAGTTACTTACCTTCGGTAACGATGTATCTGTATGAAACATTAGTTAGTTAGATTCCTCACCGACCCACCCATCCTCCCCGTTCTGCGAACTGACATCTAGGGTTAAGGTTGTCCTTTTCAGGCCCCTAGATTTCTTTTTGGCACCAGTGTCGGTCTCTTGCATGGCTCTGCGTTCCTGGCGCGGAAAGCTATGTACAAGAACTGACGTCAGCGCGCGAGGGCGGCGTCTAAGTACTCCGACGACGTCATTCCGGCGCACGACGCCAACGACGGACACGGAGCCGCAGACGACGCCTAGCGACGCGCAAGGGGTATTGCTGACGAAAAATCTTCCGGATCCAGTCTGACGCCTGGGGATATTCTAAGGTGAGGAATCTAACTAACTAATGTTTCTTACAGATACATCGTTACCGAAGGTAAGTAACTTGTTCAATAAGCATGTATGCCTATTTGAATTCGTATTTTTTCTTTTCCAATAGGAGTTCACCACAGTTTCTACTTTAAGCATTACACAGGTATACTGTTGGTTGTTTCGTTCCAATTGTTTTTGTGATAGTTTTCAATCACTTAGTAATGCAGTAGTAACAACTAGGTCCTGAAGAAAGCCATGATCAATTTGTGATCAAGGTTGGCTGAAACATGGAGACCTTCTCAGCATTTTCACCAGCGCGCTCGCACATTTATTCAGACCGCGCTCTTACTGCTTTTAACCCTTAACACCACGGGATACTTAATAAATTCTTTTTTCTCCTGGTAGTCAATTTTAATGCACTTTCTTTATACACTGCATCACACACTTTCACCACACTGTTTCATGCTCCATCGATCTTAGGAGATCTAGCCTCCGGAAAACACTAAAACATCCACGAGCTCCTCCTTTACACTAGCAAGGAGTTGTAGCTCCTTGGCTGCACCAGGTTGCAGCCAAGAGGAGATTCCAAATGAGGAAGCATGCCTCCTCGGTGGGGGGGGGGGGGGGTAATGGGATTCCGTCCTCTTAAATAGGACTTCCTCCATTTGTGCTTTCCTGTTGGGTTGCGCTGGTTACTTGTCTGTATATATATTTTTTTTTTCTAGGGACCCGCGGATTCTATGTTGATGTCAGGGTAAAAAATAAACCAAAAACACTTACCTCTGCACGCCAGCCTCTCCTCCATCGTTTTGTCCTCCCAGTAGCAGGCAGCACACAGGCTCCCCTAAGCCAATCACAACGCTGCTGTCACCAGCATGATAGCAGCATCGTGATTGGTCTGAGCAGCCTGTTTCGGCGTTTAGACAGGGAGTGGGTGCCTGAGCATGTTCTCCACCCAGGCTGTGCCATACAACCGGGTGGAGAACATGCTACGTGTGCCCAAGACGGCCGGCCAAATCGTCATATGTACTTAAGTGCACTCACCACTCCTCCCCCTGCTGGCTGTGGCGATAGCAAAGCACCGCCCCACCCCAAAACTGACTTCAACACGGAAAAATAAAATGATAATAGCTTCATGTTATTTTTCCTTTTTTGCACTGCTGAAAAGCAGTAGGGCGACGCTACTCCGCCTTATCCGCCAGTGCTATACGGTATGCTGCCACCACCTCACTTGTGCTGCTTAACTCCTGGTGAAGGCGGTAGCCTTCCACCACTAACAGGGTAGCACTTTGGGCACCACTCATGGTCCAGCAAGACCGCAATCCATGAGACAGGCCGATGTCATGTCACACATGCATGGTCCTTGTTCGCTTTTGACAAAACTCAGCATCAGGGATCCAGACAACAGTGCAGTCATGCACTCATGGCAGGGGTACATGTCTTTACCATGCAGGTTACGTTTCCATCCCAACAGAGTTAATTAGTCATGCCACATGGTTGGTGCCATACTAGAGATGGCTAGAAACTATATAATATTAGAACATTGGAATGTCGAGATCTCCATTGAAGACAATGAAGCATCTGCAGGCTTACGATGGTTGATATGAGTATTCTGCCCAACATTCTGTTAGTCTATATATTTCTCCCTTTTTAATTTACAATATTCTACCCTTAGTGGGTGGAATGTTCCAATAGCCTTATAACCGATCTGCTTCAGGCTATACTGGGTATTGAAAGCCCATTTGCTTGTTATAATCCCTCGCCTTCGGCTCAGGCCTATAATTCTGGTTCAGACTTTTGACAACCAGTGTTGCCCTCAGCATCGGGCTATAAGGCTATATTACAGCACCATGTCCAGTAAATTACTACCATATGTGCTTCTTAAAAAACACATTGAGGTGTGTCTGAAAGTGACAAGATCTGGGCTGATTGCTACATGACTGGCACAGAGTTCCAAATTCTAACGGCGGAGTCAGAGAAAGATTGTTTAGATGGTTGCTTCTTTCTGAGTTTATAACTTTTGCAGTTTCCTGGAAAAGTAACTTTTGATTCATAGCGTATGTAGCTCTGGATATGAGGATGGCTTTATGACTCACACCTGCTGAATTTGAGACTTTTCTTGGCATGTTGGAGGCTAGTTAGAGAAGTATCGGGCTTGGTATTATGAAGTCACTGACAAGTAAGCTAGCTATAGGTGCAATGGTGCGGGCTGCACTGTTGTTGACGGTATCAGCCAGTATCTTTTCATCCATCATCAAAAGGAAAGAGGGTCGTTGTACGATGCTCTCAGTTCCTCTTGTGCCACCACAGTTTGAGTGGTGTAGGCATGAGAATTAAACAACCCTTTCTAAAGCCCAACGAAGTAGCTAGAGAAGTAAACGTGAGTCTCCCTCATTACTCTCTGTCGTAAGCCGGTATTGTGTACTTGGAGTGCGTCTGGAGGTGAATATTTCCACTGAATAGTTCCTTCCTGTGGTACTCACTGCATGTAGGTACAATGCATGGTTTAAAGTTGGTTTATTTCACAATGCGCTCCCTACAAATATGCATTCAATTGTAAACTGCCCAAAGGGGACAACACTAATTAAATTTGAGTTTTACAACTCCAATGAGCCAGTGCTTTGTGTATCGCATGGAACAGATACCAAAACTGCTGACCTTTTATGGAACTAAAGTTTTGTTCTATAACAAGCAAGTGCCTCCAAGGGCCTTATTTGTAGTTTGGCGAGTGGCATACTCTCTCACAATCATGGTGGATGTCCCGTACTCCGTAATACAAATGCATTATAGCGTATTGCACTTGTATTATGCAGGATGGGATATTTATAACGTTTTGATGCAGCATCCATCCCACCATACTCTACATAAAGCCCCAAGTCTTTGACGACCAATGCCTTCCCTCTGGTTACTATCTGACTCCAGGACTAAGCTCATGTTATGTAATTAATGTAAGTCTCTCCACTGGTGCGACGCTCCAGGCCTTAATTATTAGGTGAGGTCCGCCCTAAGAGCCTGACGCAAAACAAGAGAAACAGTACAAAACAAGGTGGTCACAGTGGATGAACCATCAAGTCAATTACATCACCCATAAAAAACTATGCAAACAATTGTGCAAATTCAAGTATATTTATATTAGCTTTTGAGTCATGCAAATGAACTGTACATTTGTAAATAGGTGCTCCAAGGGGAAAGAATTATGCTCAAGGAGGTGCTCTTGTGAGGGTTTGAAAGTGTGAATCAGGGGTGTTTATACAGTATTAAGAATGTGTCTTAAAAGCAACCCTGTCCAGTCGCCTGATAGGCTAGAAACATATCAAAATACACAGTCTAAAGACAGATACAGTAAAGCAATTGCTGTTATCTATGCTGCAAATCAAAATCCAGTACAGGTACAAATTGACAGTTGACGTTTCAACCCCATAGCCAAACGGATTTACATTAGGTCCTTAAACCCGGGGTCTTCATCAGAACAAAGGGAGCCACCTACAAATGTTTATTCACAAAGTGAAAGGGTTGCTATGGATGACAGATATATGCACTAAAAAGTGATTAACTACAGACAAATTTTGCTGCTGTGCTGCCCAATGGCAAAATTCTACAGCACACATAGAAAGAGGAAAAAGCCTCTTGTGATTGTTTTTGTGCAGGAAAGTTTCCCTTCCTGCACAAAAATAATCATCCCCGCAATGCAGGCACTCTTGCACCATGGTGCAAAGGTGCCTGCATTGGCGCACAGCAGCCCATTGTGCGCCAGCACAGGGGACAAGGACAGGAATGCGCCGTATCCAATAGATACGGTGCATTCCTGCCCTTTTCTTTTGCTGTAGGTCAGCACTGCACTGCCCTACGGCAAAAGAAAACACAAATGAGGCCTAAGTGCATAGTGGCCCTGCCGCTAATGGGACTAGCCACCCTTTCTTCAGGGAAATGAAGGAGACAAGAGAGAGCTTCACTGCTTCCAGTCCAATTAGGTAATGGATTTATATGCTTTCAATATCTGGTATTTGTTTTGTTTATCTTGTTCATCATAGAATATATGTGGGTTGTCATGCTCCTGAAGTAGTTGTCGACTTTCATGTTTTTTGTGACAAGCTCATTAGCGATGGGATGACAGAAAAATATCAAATATGATATTTAAGTAGCTGGATGCAAACTTCTGAGATGATCCTGTATAGTTTTTATGATAGTGCACACAGTAAAGCCGGAGTACCGGATATGGAACCTAGCTTGGGTGGTGTATGACCCCAAATCAAGTTGCGTTGGAAGGGCTGGTTTCAGACAAGAAAGAACAATTACTTTCTTAAGTCCCCTCACTCACCAGGGTTTCCCACTGGTGACATGCTTCATCATTAGGGTCCTCTCAATCCGCTGCGGATTGAGGCGTGCTTCGACTTCGATTATGTAGGAGCACTAATATGAGACTATGTGTCGTGCAGTGTCAGTGGAGTGGATGGAAAATTAAAAATACCTGGCTAGTGGGCGAATTATTTTATTCTAGCTCCTAGTCGGTATATTAAAAGCAGGGGTACTAGAGAACAATGTAACCATAATGAGTTAAAAGTCTCTAGTGTTGATCAACATGTTTCGAGCCTCCCTAGGGCTCTTCCTCAGGACCACACAGGGGCCAGCCCTGTGCGTTCCACTCCTAAGTGACCTAAAAAGTGAGGTAAATAAATATTTAGTGGTAAGCGATGTGCCACACCTACTGTGTGTGCACTATAATACATACGATTTAACTCAATGGATCGTAGTATCTGTAGAAGATAAAACAGAGCAATGTTAGAAATACATTTGCCTGCCAGGGCACTGGCAGATGTTATACTGGCAGATGTTATACTGCATGCAACACAATGCGTCTCTCCTCCAAAATCCAAGGTTAGTGTGGTAATTTTGGTAATTGTTGGCTACTGAGTCTAGTTTTGCGTGTTTAAGATAACCATTCCATGCATTCAGTTCAGTTTCTTTGTAGTGGGTTAATCGAAGAAGAGTTAGTTGTGATCAATAATTGGGTGGTACTGATGTATCTGAGAGAAGGTACTGAGGAATATGGCGGCCGGCTAAGGAGCGGGCCATAAGCCACTCACCTCTCCGACGTATTAGACCCGCCGGGCCGCACTGACCATGGACGATGAGGTCCTGCTCGAGTTTCTGTTTTCCGCGCCGGGACACTTTCGAGTAGCTGTGCGCTGTACAAATTAAATATAACATAACATAACTGCAGCAAAGCGGGGGTTAGAATGCCCCCAAACCTTTGAAGCTGCACAATCCTGAGGCCCTCGAACCGCGGCCTGCCAGGTCTGTGGTTCCTGGCCGCTCTGCAGCTACGCTGGGATCAGCGGGCTGCAGCCCAGATGCAGCTCCAGGTCACAGGCAGTGGCGTCAGCACAAGCGTGCGGCCGAGGTCTGTAGTGCAAGTAACTTCCCCCGAGGCACTCCACCTCCATCAACCTATGATCCCCAAAAATATCCCCACGCTGGGTGCAAAAGAGAAAGCACCACAACTGTAACAGACATAGGGGTGATTGCATCTGCAGCAGAGGAGGACACGTCTCTTTCCCCATGACCCAGGAGAACATGGGGGGGCTACTGCGTACACTTTGAGGAGATAAAAAGTAGATTTACACTGTCCAAGGCAAATCAAGCAAAAATTTGCTACGTTTGCGAGAGCCTAGAAAACAAACTCACTGGTCTCTCCGAAAGAATAGGGAGCCTGGAAGCAGCTTTGGTGACCATGAGAGAGGAAGCAGCAGGGAATAGCAAAGAAATCATAAATCTTAAATCTAGCGAGAAATTACTCCAGGAAAAGATTTAAGTATTAGAAAATCATTCCAGAGAAGCAACTTAAGAATATCCAATGTCCCCGAGGGAAGAGAAGGGGGAACCTAAAAGAATTTGAGGTAAATCTCATAAAAGAATTCACACCAACTGTCAGGACTTTAGATCTGCATCAGAACATATAACAGGTGCATAGGGATCCATTTAGGAGGAACCCCAACATAGATAAGCCCAGGAAGATCGTTGTAAATTTCAACACCTGCCTGACAAAATAAATAATTCTTACTGAAGCGTTAAAAACAGGCTCATACACTAAGGATGAGTGGACCTTCCGCATTCGCTCAGATATAGCTAAGGAGACAAAAAATCAACAGTGGGAGCTAGGTAAATACATACAAGAGCTCAAATCCTTCGGTGCTACTGCCCAATTAAAATTCCCTGCCACACTAAGGATAATGTGGAACAATAAGATGTACAATATAAAAGAGCCAGCTGAAGTACAGAATTTAATGACAAAAATGAAAACCCAGTGCTGGGCCTGGATCAAAGCAAGGTCAGAGGCTTGCATTAATTCGGAGAGGTGAGGGTGAAGGGCATGAAGAAAATGCCCAGCTTGGTCAAAGGGAGAGTTCCTAGGGGGCGCAAACACTATATTGTTACACATTGGGTAGGGAACAGTGGGAGAAAATTATTTAAAAAAATAGATCCTCATGTGTGGCAGTCATCACAAGAATAAGGCGTTCGGGAATAAGGCGGGTCTTTAGAAGATAACCGCTTCCAAAAACACCCACAGCGTAAGAGTATTAAGTTAGGAATATAAATGGTCTAAGGGTGCCTGCCAGAAGAAGGAGAATTCTCCAATTCTTCAAACAGTCAAATAATTACATTTTAATGCTACAAGAGACACACCTCCGGCAGGCTGAGTGGGAAGAAATCATTAAGGGCCACAGATGGATCAATCAGTTTGCATGCACAAATCAAAATTGCAATGTTAAAGGGGTCGCAATTTTGATAAAAAACACAGCTCATGCCAAATTAATAGATGTCATCGCAGACCCTAAAGGGAGATGCTTAATTGCTGCCGTCAATATTAACAACATCAAATTCTCTCTGATCACCTACTATGGCCCAAATATAGACTTCCCATCCCCGCTCCAGGAATTATTTCAACAACTCCTAGACAATAATAAGATTATTATAATGGCAGGCAATTTTAATGCATTACACAATCCAGTCTTAGATAAATCCTCCCCTAGGCCAACAGTCAACACACCAAAAATGAGAAATTTCACACAGTATCTAATGAAGAACATGGGTTTGATAGATCCCTGGAGACACAACGCGGGTAGCAATAAAAGTTACACATATCACAATAAGAAATATGGCCATGCCTCCCACATTGACTATGTTCTGATTGACACTAGGTTAAGCAATAAAGTCACGGCAGTCACTCATCAACCAGAGCATTTATCGGACCATTCCGCAGTGAATTTTGAGTTAACTCTAGACGGTGGCGCACCTACTCACAGGTGGACCCTGGATCGATCTCTCTTAGAAGACCAGAAGATAGTAACTAGCCTGAAACAGGACACCCTAGATTTTTTTGATCAAAATAAAAACTCAGCCCATCCAAGAATAATCTGGGATACTTATAAGGCCTTTATACGTGAGCGACTAATAAATGATGCTGCGCGTAGGCGGAGGGAAGCTAACTACAAAATAACAGGGCTAGAAAGGATAATGGCTGCTGGGTACATAGATTTAAATGAAGCAGTCGACCCTGGAGAGATTACAGGAATTCAAATCCAAATAGATGAAGCTAAAAAGGAACTCACAGAGCACCAGGAGGAGGTTATGCTACAAAAATAGAATGCTAGCCAATTAGCGCACTATGAATATGGGGAAGACTGTGGGAAATAATTGGCATGGAAGGCAAGAGGGGTTCTTGTCAGAAATTCAATTAAGGAAGTAGTAGTGGAAGGAACTGGGGAAAGCTGTCAAAATGATCAAGACATCGGGAGGGCTGTCACCTCTTTTTTTCAAAATCTATACTGGGAAGACTGTTCAGCGACAGATCCACAGATTAACAACTAGCTAAGATTTGATCCACCACTAAACCTTACACAAGATAAAGAGGAATATCTTAACAAGCAAATAAGTCCCTGGGAGGTCCTTAAGGCCATCAAGCGCCTAAAGAGGGGCAAGGCTCCAGGGCCAGATGGCATCCCATGTGGGATTTATAAGGCCTTACGTAGGAAATAGCCCCAGTTTTGACCTCCCTATTCATTGTCATATATTTAGACGAAGCCCCTATACCTCATACGTGAAATGGTGCCACAATTACCCTAATTGTAAAGCCAAACAAAGAAAAACAATGTGAATCATATAGGTCGATCTCTCTGCTTAATAACGACTATAAGTTGTTTACAAATATTCTGGCCAAGAGATTGGATAGGGTTTTGGGAGAACAAATCAACACATCTCAAAAAGGGTTTATGACGAACAGACATTTACATGATCTTGTCCACGATTTGGTGTGTGCTATTGATTTAGCGACAGATAAAGAGCTCCCCTTAGCCATTATGATGGTAGACACCACTAAGGCGTTCGATAGAGTAAGTTGGCTCTTTCTACATGCAGTCTTAAGATTTAATGGGTTAGGAAATAACTTCCAAAACAAAATCCAAAATATATATAGGATCTTGGTAAATGGCTGTCTTACTTCTGAAAAAAAGATTGGCAGAGGCACTTGGCAAGGTCGCCCTCTATCCCCGTTACTGTTCAATTTATATATTGAACCCTTAGCCAGGAGGATCAGGCAGGAACAGCGAATACTGCCATTCCAATACCAAGAATGGATAAAGAAAGAGGCCCTTTATGCAGACGATTTAATGATTTATATACAAGTTCTTATAGGAGCCTATCTCACCATCTTGGTTCTTTTAAAACACTTTGGGAGAGTATCAGGTTATTTAGTTAATGAAGAAAAAAACGAGATTATGCGATGGAACACACCAGTAGATACTACTCTTAAAAAAGAGTGAAAAAGGAGATAAGGAATTTAGGAGTCCCGTGTTGAAACATTTGGACATTATGGTTCAGATAAACTGTTCAAAACTCATGAAGGAAACTAAAAGGCTTCTTAAACTTTGGTCCCATCTCCCTCTATTATTGGCAGAACTAACCTCATCAAAATGATATTCATCCCAAAATTCACATTCTTGGTTAATGTGCTACGTTTGTACTTTGAGGCTAATTGGTTCAGGAAAGTACAGGGGGAGTTGAATAATTTAACTTGGGCCAACAAGGGCATTAGAATAGCCTGGAAGAAACTTCGTAAAAAAATGGATCGTGGAGTAGCCTTCCCAGACTTTCAATTGTACTGTCGGGCCTTCCAATTGAAACATTTTAGAACACTGTTAACGAACAACTACCAACAGAGGCGGTCTTGTTTCGGAGCCCTCACCAATGACTTGGCAGAACATGGAAGCCACATTCTCTTCAAATTTGGTCACCTAAAATTTTTCAAAAAGGTTCGCCTTAGGATCTTGATTGCGGCCTGTAAGCTCTAGATACAGGTTAGGAGAATCCTTGGACTCCCCTTCTATAGTCAAATGGCTCCGATTTGGAAGTCCCCCGGAACTCTGCTATGTTTATTGGATTCATTAGCCACTCCATTAATGGATGCTGGGATAGAGAAATGGGGACAGCTGATGGGTGAAGCTAATGTAACCTCATGGGACTTCCTCGTTAGGGAAACCAATAACATGCTTTCAAAGTTTAAATACCTGCAACTAGTAAGTTGGGCTCAAGAACAACTGGATGTAGGTCTCTCCACTGACTGGGAGAAAATAAATTGTAGTACTAACTTGCAAAGGAAAGAAGTGACCATGTGGTACTGGATGTTAATCCATGCAGAAGACGGCCCCAATATGTTACCAGAAGAAAAGTGGAAAGAAGTCCTACCTGCAGCTGATCTACTATCCTTGTGGAAAGTATCCATGGCTATTCTTTGTTTTTTTTTAGATATGCACCATTAAGAAAGAATCATCTGTTTACTTCATATAGGGTGTACTGGTCTCCCAAGAAACCTTCCAAAATATGAGAAAAACAAAGTGTCCGAAGTGTGACTTGGTGAAAGCAGACGACGTACACATGGTTTGACAATGCCCAGCAATACAAGTCTACTGGCGGGAAACATCCTTTACCACGCAACCATTACAACGCGGTATGGTTACATCGTGGTTTTGACAACGCAAGTCGTTACACCGACTTGCACTGGAGGGCGCTCTAGACTAAGGAATAGTGTGAATTACTATTCCAACACCTTCCCTACTGTACGTAGACTGGAGTTGGAATAGTAATTCATACTATTCCTAAATCCAGCGCCCTCCAACGCAAATCGATGTAATGACTTGCGTTGTCAAGACCGCGATGTAACATACCGCGTTGTGATGGTACGCGTTGTATCATCATACATTCCTACTGGCAAGACATGGGTAAGGTTTTAACAACCCTGATGAAAAGGAGAATAGAGGTATGCATACCATTGATTATATTTGGGGTGCTACAAGAGGATGGCTTCAAGGGAAGAGACAGGAAGCAAGAACAACTTTTATTTACCTTGATAATCATAGCTCGCAGGGAAATTTGCATTGCCTGGGTTTCATACGCAGGATGGTTAAAATCAGTTAGCCGCAAAGGTAGACTAGACAGCATAATCGGGTCCATAAAGAGAGATAACACCTGGAAGCCACTAGCTGCATACACCCCTTAATCACCACTCTCCACATAAAGGTCCAAGGATTAAGACACCCGCATCCACAGACAGCCTGGGTCGGTGACCCCCACAATCTCTCATACTGAAGGCAAAAAGGTACATCATGGGAGAAATTGACCAGCAGGCTGTGGGCCTGGGTTGCCAGAAATGGATTACACCTGATTATAAACCTCTGTCACATATGAGGACCCACACAAAATTAATTGGGAGGTATGTGATCAGTTGCAGATGGTTAGTGGGATTAATAGGTGAGTTGGAGAATATTACCTACTGTTAGGTTGCAGGGGTATGAGTTTCCTAGAAGGAGAAGTAGTAATGTTGTAAATGAGCTGTGGGTAGTTTGCAGGAATACAGAAATAGAGATCAAGGCAAATAGGTTGTGCTCAGTGAGAGGAGGAATGCAGAGGATGGAAGGAAATAAAATAAAAAAGGAGAGACGAACAATGTAAGATATATATATGGGTTACAGATGCAAACATTGAAAATGCCTGATGTTCACCCTCTAAATTGGCCCACAGTATTAAGTGCAAAAGCAAAGAGGGATACATTTGTATAAGTCTTTCTTTGGCATGACACATGATGGTGGGTGAAGACAGCTTTCCCAGATAGTGGAAGTATATTGCCGGCTTTTCTGTGGCTGGAGGGTAGGGATACAAACACTGGGGTGATCAGGCTGATGACTGGTCTCTCCTTGTCAATGTAATGAAGATTCAAATAGGAATTGGGCCAGCACTGCCCTTAGTAGGTGGTTGAGGTGAGGGTGGAATTGTAGATTGTATTGTGCAAGGTGAAGCGGCCTTTAAGGTAAGGCAGAGTCTTTTGTCTTCTTTGATCACACTTTCAGTTGGGCTGATGACAGAAACCTCTTTCTCTTTGTGCCTCTGTTGTGGGTGCACTGGGCTGGACACAATGGCTGTGTCTGCAAGAGCAGCTTGCAAAGGTAATTTGCATTGTAGAGCACCAGGTTCTGTTTTTCTTTGTGCATCTTTTTGCTGTTCCATTGGTTTATTTTTCTGCGCTTGGTGCGAGTACATAACTTTTTGGGTAATAACCTTTGCTGAACCAGTTGTAGAACTGTTTCACTTTGGTTATTTGTTGGGAAAAGACTTGATAAAGAAGGGGTTAAGTGTTGATAGGTCGCGCTTCTTCCATTGTCTGTAGCTCGTTTGGTTTGTCTTTGCTCCTGTGGAAGTTAGATTTTGGTCAGAATAACATTAAAGGACGACAGCCGATGGTCACTCTATATTATTGAAGAGGAGTTATAGTGTCAAGTCTTAATACCACAACAATTATGACAAAGTGTTCTGCTCCATGTCACGGATGAAGGTAGATGAAGATGATAGAAGGGTTAGAGACGGGATTATAATTAACTGAAAGAGGGGCCAATCACGGGGGCAAACATGGTGGGTGAGATGGGTACCAGCGTTTTTAGAGGGCTCAACAGGTTGAGAGGGGTACCAATTGAATGCAAGGAGCAAAGTGACCTGGAGTATTTGAAGAAAGATGAAGATGAGAAGGCGTGCCAGTCAGGTTGGGCATTTATGTGCCAAGAGAAGAGGTTAATGATGAAGGGAAGGAGAAGAGAATGAAGAAAGGGGTTGAAAACAGCGCAGGAGGGTGAGAAGGTAAGGAGTGGAATCATGGTGGCTAAAAAAAAGAAGGGGCAAAGAGTAATCTTTCAGAAGTATGTGTTCAATTTGATACCTCTCTGCAAAACACCCTGTTTGGGGGAAGGAGGACTGGGGTACATTTCTAAGACACGCCCTACAAATGCCCTTGCTTTCCACCCTGTCCATCTGACCTTGAATGGGCTGCGCGTGTCAGGCCGCGTGATCACGCTTCCTATAGCGAGTGTTGGATGTTGGCCTCGAGGGACCTCCTAATAAGCTCACTTATTTGGGAAAACAACGCTGAAATCCTCAACATGGCCATTTATAAACAATTCTAATCCTTGCTCCTGCCTGTCTACATTATCTCTTCATAAAGAATCAATGATTCCAGTGTTTTCATTTGCGGATATTTAAACAAAAACTTTTTATACTGTGATTATATTTTTAAAGTTAGAGAACAAACTTAGTTTCAGCTGAAATGGCTCCTTTTTAACCCCAAGCAACCCCAAAGCGATCCTCCATGTCTAAGCAGATTAATTCCTTAGGGCAGTGCTTCCCAAATGTTTTAGAACCGTAACACAATTTTTATAATGACCAACATTCGCGATCCACCTAGCTTTAATGGACATGAGGCACGGGATTCATTTAATGTAATTAAAATATAGTGTTGTGGCGCACTGTTATTTACAGACAATGCATTTTCCATTAAAATGGCGCCCAAATTTGCACACAGACATACAGTTGTATGGTTAAAACTACACTGCACGTATGATAATGTAGGGAAATCGAATGTCAGTGAATGTTTATCATTTGTGCATCACCAAATAAAGTGGCCCATTAGGATGTAGGGCGGATCACCACCGCCCGCATGGCGGTGGCGATCCGCCCTACATCCGTCCCCGCCTGCCATCCATTTCCCCCCCGCCATATTAGTATGGCAGGGGGGACCCCGGCGTACGTAAAGACCATCCGCTGGTTTTCCGCCGGTCACACACCGGGCAGAAAAGGGGCCGGCTATGGTGGCGGTGTCTGTTAGACACCGGCATCCATATTAGGAAGGCAGCAGTAAGCTGCCTTTCTGTGGCAACGCCGCCACGGAAAGGCATGCGGACAGGGACTTCGGGGTACCGTTGCGGGCCCCCAGGGTATTGGGGGGGTGGGGGTGCACATGGGGGGTACCTATGGTACCCCCCTGCATTTGCATGCAAATGCACAACATGCAGTTTTACCATTGCGGCGGGTGCTGCTGAAAGCACCGCCTGCCGCAATGTTAAAAATGTGTGATGCGCCCGCCAGTGTGGCGGGCGAATCCTAATATCCCCCACGGGACCGCCGCACATATGGAATCCGCCCGCCATCCTAATGATGCCCATTGTGTCTTGATTTGTTTTCATCCTATTGAAATTTTTGATTCCATCATTCTTTGAAATTACAAAAAAGCGTGCTTCATTTTTGCTTTTCTAACTGCTGAATGTGTACAGTTCATTTACAGGTATTGTTGTTTGTTACAAAAAAAAAATACTACAGCCTTTCCTTTCACACTCCCTGTACTCCAGCAGGATTGTCAAATAATTCACTTTATTTTTTTACATATTTATGTATTGCTTGGACTTTTGCGACACACTGAAAATCCTCTTGCAACCCACAGTTTGGGAAACACTGCCTTATGGAGTGGCTTGACACCATTGTCCGAATAGGTCTAAGCCAGATGTTACACTTCAGGCTCCTTTTCTCTTTCCAGATTGCCAGCACTCTCTTATTTCTTTCATACCACACTTGAGGACTTTTTGGGCTGCTCGGTACAGGAGATTGGTTATATTGGCTGTGCTGCCCACTCTCGAACCAGCAGACTTTAATGGATGTGCGCTGTCACCTGTAAAAAGAATGTACAGCATTAATCATGATAGCTAATTAGGCGAAAACACGTGTCAAGTATCCATCACCTGGCCAATTGTAGTGTTTACTTTTGTCGTTCTTTTAAAGTGCTTACTTTACTATGCAGCAGCTTCAGGGTGCTTTAGGAGGGGGAAGAAGTGAGGTTTTCATTTTTTTAGAGGGGCTGCCGAATCAAATTTTGAGGCGTTGTAGAACTAGTGGACTACTGGCAATCTTCATCAGTTGGGCTTTGAAGCCTTTAAAACTTCAGGATGTTATATTCAAGCCTAAGGTGTGTATGAATGGAGTTCCAGAGGGTGGAGCCAGCCACTGAACCATTTCATGTTATCCTGTTGCATTCTTGAGAGGTCCCAAGAGATCCACTGTACATGGATTGTCAACCCATGAGCACTGAACGGTTGGGCTAGGCCTTTCCAGGCAAAGTTTTATAGGAATGAGAATGTGCCCTCATGGCAAGCCGAATGAGGCAAGGCAAGAGAGATGTGGTTGGAACACGGAAATCCAAAGATTGCTTGGGTGGCGAGATTCTGAGCCCATAGCCTTGTCGGCACACACCTAGGGAGGGGCACCAGTGTAGATAGCATTAAAGTAGTCCAGGCACAAGCTTGCTTCTGCTGCTCTCCAGAAGTAGGGGTACTACCTGAGTTGGCATTTGTCCTCAAAATGAAGGAATCATGAGCAGATTATAGAAATAATGGAGTCGATGTGTAAGATTGGCAGTTCTTGACTATGATTTATTTGAACATTATTGGAAATTAGTTTCTCAAGTTTTTCTGAAGAGTTGCGCGGGAGCTGTTGATGGTACAGCTTAAACATGCAGTCAGTCAGACACACCAAACAAAGTTGGTAAACAGGCCACAGTGCAGAAAAACTGCTTTGAGTCTTTTAAAGCCCTCCGATGTAACTGGGAGTGTCATGTACTTTGTAAAATGCTACAGAAAGGCTTCGGGCAACATTTTCCCTCCCTGGGTCTGGAAGGAATCTCTGTTAACCGATTACAGCAATCCAGTGTTCTTGCTGAGTTGAACTTCACTTTTATTGTCCCGAGAATGTCAAAAATAGTTTGCTCAAAAATAGCCTGCCCACTTATAATATTTGTCGCAGGACATGATGCACATTTGCCTCGTGCAGTCTTTTCCTCTTTGAGGCAATGAGAACATTTTTGGCCATTAAGCTTGGCCACTTCTTAAATTTGTTTAAAAAGGCATGTTATTCATTTTTACTCTTGAGGTTAATAATTCAATCTGCCACAGAGACACTGAGTACATTCATGGATTGTTTGGTTAAGCAGACAAGACTAATCCCCATAACCAGTAGCACTGGACTAACCATTGACTATGGATTCCAGAGCAGTGTACAGCCGCGCAGAGCACTTCAACGCCTCATCAGTGGTAGCAAGCACCATATAAATGCAATTACAATACAATATTCTTTTAAAGACAAGGACATGACAATTGGCGTAACCTTCTTAACATCGTTATCTCGTGACATTCATGCAACATTGTACACTGCAGCAAGAGCCTCCTTTCCAACACAGAGCAAAAACACCAGGAACGCTGCATCCTGGTGGTAAAGTAAGAGGTTCATCTAGTAAGTAGGAGCGAAAACAGGATCTGTGCAATATCTATCTGTACGTGGAAAACACATCTAGCTTGATTAATTGATTAGAAAATTGATAAAATACCCTGTTAGGCGTCCTGGCAGTGGAAACACACAATTTGATTGAACCAAAAACAGGATTAAAAGGGCTTTGGAGAAAGGACAAAGTTTATGAATGAGTCTCAGATGATTTGAGAAAGAATTCCAAAGGACAACTCCAAATCAAGATAAATACCGACCCCGAAGTCCAGTGTTTCTAATCAAATGGATAGTTAAGATCCCCTTTATGAAATAAACCTCACAGAACAGGGAAATAAATGATTATAACATCTTTGATGGCTTTATTTCGGTCCTGTGCCATGGATAGCACAGTGGATCATAATAACTGCCTTAAAGTAGATCCTTTTCGACACAGCTAGCCAAGTTTAAATGGAGAAGAATTTGCACTGTGAGATTTCCTACATTTCAGAAGGCGCGTCGCCATGTTTGGGACACTTTGGAACCTGCCTAAGAGACATTTGAGGAGGCCCATATACAAGGTGAAATTCCTAATCAAGCCACAACATTATTCAGGCTTGAATCACCCAATTCTTGCCTTAAAGGAAGGACATTGCAAAGTGTCCTCGGAAGGGCCTAGCAGGTAGCTGCAACATTTTTAAACTGCAGAGAAAGTGATAAGCTGGAGTTAAATGTGAAATGTGACTGCAAGATTTCGAACAAACATAAATAGCCTAATTGACAAGGCTACTTGGATTTGGTCCAGTTAGATGAAGGACATTCAATAACCAGTATTCCTTTCTTCCGGAATTTAGTTTTAAAGTACTGACTGCCATCCACTTGGCAATTCATGGGAACACAGTTTGGGATGAGTTGATGAGCTTGCAAGGGAGCCATCTACATTATTAACATATCCAAAGAAACTGAGAGTCAAAGGATCTTACAGGACTGCCTGTGCCGCTACATTAGCGTTAAAACATGTGGGGCTCAAAGAAAAATCCCTCTGACACACCAGAACGCAGAGGCAGGGTGAATGATAAAAATATTTACTTAAAAATATTGTGTGACATGAATATTTGTTGATAATATTGCTACTACAAGAATATAGTTTTTTTATGTATATAATATCGTTGTTAATATATGGTCGAAAATAATATTGTTTCTTTAATACAGTTGCTTTAAATATTGTTTTTAAAAAAAATGCTTTTTAATCTGTTATTATATAAAATTAATTTTAGGTGTTTGTATTATTAAAATAATTGTTTTCGTATTTTACTATAGTTAGTAGTTAGTCATTTTTTATGTTATGAACTTTTTTTATATGTGATAAGTAATTTATAGTTTAGTAGCAACTTGCTGTGTTTGTAGGGGAATAGGAGAAGAAATTATTTAAAATAGAGATTTTATTTTTTATTTAATTATTTGTATGTTAAATAAGTGGTAAATAATTATGTACATTTTTTATTTGATTGATTGTAATTTTAAATTAATGTATTGTGTGATTACTAAAGGACATTTTATAAGTGGGATATTGAGTTTGCCATGCAATAGGGTGGGAAGTTATTACAATTGTAATTTTATTTTTGCAAATATATTTTATGATAATTAAATATTTGATTGGTTATCAATTATGTAAGTTATATTACTTATTCTTTAGAAGGTACATTATTTGTATTATATATCTTTTTGAATTTACTCATAATTGTATTTAATAAACTTTGTAAAATATATATTTATTATTGGTTTTCATTTTATTTGTTTTATTTAATTATTATTTTAATGTTATTGTAGTTTTATTTATATTTCTTTATTTTGGGGGTGTGGGGTTTTCTTGAATAGCAGGGAAGGATGTGTATTTATTCTACATGTATTTATTATTATTTGTTTTGTTTTTATTTGTTAAATTATTTTTGTATTATTTGTCTTTTACATTTATTTTATTATTTATGTAGTATACCTATTTAATTTCTAATATGCTTTAATAATTTTATGTTCTTAGATATTTGAATATATATAACATTTTTTAATGATTTGTAATTGAAATGGGATAAATAACCCTTCTTAAGTTCAACACTTTTCTTGTTTTTGTTTATGTGGGAATGAGAATAGTAAATGTAAACCCTCCAAAGTCCAACAATTTTCCTACTGTAGCTTAGATAAATGTAGGAATGGTAAATCTAACCATTCTAAAGTCCAACACTTTTTCTACGGTTGTTTACATTGAAGAGAGAACAGTAAATCTCACCCCTCCAAAGTCGAACATTTTTTCTGTTTTTGTTTGCCTTGCAGTGGGAATAGTAAATCTAACCCCACCAAAATTCAACGGGGGATATTCTCAAGGACCTATCGCCGAGTTAGCGGCACTTCATCACCGCCAAGGTGGCGATAAATTCATCGCACTATTCACAAGCTGGTGCTAACAGCCGATATCATCAGTTTTCCGGCGATAGCAGCCGCAAAAAACATCACCACAGATGACACAGGCAACTAACGCTAATGAGATGCAGAGTAGGTGTTCCCGTGCAAAAAGCCACGACAACACCACTTCGCAACATTCTCAACGACCAGCCAGATCGGCGATAACTTCACAAAACAAGCAATAAGGTGCGTTAGCAGAAGGGATTTAACACCTGCTCCTACCTGGTGTAAAGTCGGATGACAACCTGCACCATGAAGGGAAGCCAAACCCAGAGCCACACCTACAGAACGACAGATGCCATGGAGCCACTGATCATGCAGCTCGGAGCCCTAAGAGGGTCACAACACACACCGCTACCACCCCCAGGACACCCCCCCCCCCCCCCGGACAAAGAGATATCACATCAACTGTACGAAATGCGGAACAAAACAATTCGCCTGATGTCACACAATCACAACAATCAACAAACATGCGTGGTCAGAAAAAGACGAATCAGTCATTCATTTTTGAATTTCAAAACAAAACAATTTATTCAAATTAAACCAAATACAACTATGTGGAAGAGTCATGGCGTGTCTTCTCTGGACAATCTGTAAGTCACAGCCTGCAAGACAGAATTTAAAGATCGAGAAAGAGAGAGAAAGAGAAAGGGAAGGAGAGCGAGAAAGAGAGAGACAGCAAAAGCGGGAGAGAGTATGCCGACACTGGGGACCCAGGCCTCACTCCTCATCTGCTGCCACTGGTGTGTCTCCAACCACGTGCCTGTACACACTGCAGTCCACCAGGTCCCTCATCTGAAACAGATTACCGAATCATGAATGGTGATTGGCCGCCCCTGCGCAACCAGATTAGAATGACAAATCGTGTGCCTCAATGAGCATTGTCCGTATACAATGAGGGACTGACTGACGCATTTCACTGAGGGGTGAGTCCCTATTGCCAGCTCCACCTCTGTGAGCCAGACATTTTGGTTGGGATAGTTGCTGATAGACCTGTGCTTTTACGTGTTTTCAGCAATGTGAGCATGGTGTCCAACTTCTTGCCATGTGTATCAATGTGATCCATCACTACAGGCTGTGTCCACCCATGTGAGTGTGAGTAGGTATGCGTAGAGATGTTCTGTTGTCAAATGTGATGGGGACACTACTTTAGGCCTGCCAGCGACTTAGACATTACATACGCATCCCTATTCCTAACATTGCATGGGGCCAAGTTGTGAAGGTGCGCAAATGTTGTTTCTGTGCATTGAGGCCACAGCTAGTGCACACATTCCCAGTCATCTCATTGCCTATGTGTGTCACGGTCTCACATGTGCATTGCTTTCATTTCCCAGGGTGTACCTTTTTGTTCAATCAATGTCCTTACATTCATCCATACTTTCAGACTTGATCAATTATGGACATGACACATCTGTCATTTTGAATGTTTTATTCACATTCGTTGGGGTTGTCGGAGCTGGAGCAGTACATGGCCATGCAAACACCACATTACATTGTAGACCAGGGTTTGGCCAGCCAGAGTCATTTAGGGATTGACAAGTACATCGGAAGAGGTAGAGGACAGTCCGCAGTGCGATTGCTGTGTTGTTGTTGGGCAAACAGAATATGGCAGTCCATGTCGAGGTCCAAGGTGAGTGTCGCGGAGTGTTTCGTGAGACAGTGGAAGGTGGTGTTACAGGGCATGATGCAGAGGGCAGCAGCAAGATGACACAGGGCATATGGTGGAGAGAATAGCTACTGTCTCCATCTTACTACTACACAGGTGGAATCACCTGCATCTTCGTCCTCTATGTCATCTGTCTGACCTGTGGGTGCTGATATTTGGTCTGCAGCACTGTGTGCCACTGACACATCAGGGGCCGGAGATGTGTGTGTGGAAGTACCAGCAGCATTCATCTGGGACTGCCTTAGTGGCGGCAATGCCCTGATGAGGATCTGCAGGGCATGGAAGATACCAACAACTTTTCGCTGGTGTGCATCCGTGGCAGCCATTCTTTCCGCATACATATACTCCATGTTCTTCATTATCCTCATCATTTGTGCCAACTCTCGGCTGACATCGCTGAGGCCACTCTGAGTAGGCAGTTTTTCTCCTCTCAGAGGCATGACTCGAGCGGCGTCGGACATGGATTGTTGAACATCATGGTGCGAACTGTGGGTGTCCGTTGGTGAGTGTAAGTGGTCCCTGATGTGACTCAGACACCCACGTATGTCATCCAGTTAGGCTGCCATGTTGGCGAAGCCCACCCGCACATGTTCAGCCACCTCCTTCTGGCATCTAACACCCGGCCTTGGAATGCCATGTGTTCTTGGGTGAGGTGCTGGGAGCCAGCCGTGGTGGTGGGTGCTTCCTGCTGTGTGGTCTGTACAGGGGGTGGGGTCACCTTGATGCAGCTGGCCTGCACTGCTCCTGGGGGTGGGTTGCGGAGGCGGTCCACGAGCCGTTGGGTGTTGAGGCAAATGTCCAGGGGGTCCTCTTCATCATCACTAAAGAGATGTCTGCTCTGCTCTGCAGGAGGTGTTGATTGTCCCTCTGCAATGTAAAGGGGAGATGCTGGTTGACAGTGTGTTCCATGTATGTTGACGCATTGTACATGTTTACATACAGACTTCAAGACAATGTGCATTGTGACTGTTTGGGAGTAGCTGACTTTTTCATGCTGGATAGTGGACATTTTAACTACATCAGAGATGTGAGGTTGTACACGTACATTATCATCTCACAGTTTCCTGCTCTACCAGATGTGATTCACCAGTTTCTACGCACAAGCGGAACCAGTTGTGTCCTCTGCAGTGAAAGTGTTGCACTTCGTACCACATTGTCGTCAATGTTGATGTGCTGTTATTTCTATGTGTGTGCTGCATTGTGGGTGAGTCACCCCTGCAGCTGTGATTTTGCTGCCCCTTATCCCTTTGGGTCGGTGTGCCTTTGACTTCTGTGCTCCTACAGTGCTGAAATGTTGCAGACGTGGCTGATTTGGGCTCTTAGGCATGGTTTATCTGCAGATCTGTTGTTGCCGTCAGGGGTTGTGTGTGCATGTGGATGTGTCAGGGTGTGACCTGCTCCTTTCCGGATGTGTTCTACACTCAGCCACCTCAGTGTCGTGGCGTGCAGCATGTCATGATAATTGGACTGCAGCCATGCTATTCGTCATGCAGTGTCATTTGCATTGTCAGTGTGGCTCACAGACACGCAGATTTGCTGGTTTTCACACGTGTGCATGGGTTGGTTGTGGGATTGGTGGTGTGTGGGGGGACACTTTTATGCACATAGTGGACGTGGGCCTACTTGCTGTTTGTATGTGTGCTGCAGTGTGTCAAGGGGATCAGGGACATGCTCTAGAGTCATTGTGGGTGTGCAGTGTGCTCTACTTAATTGTGCATGTGTGCCATTGTGCCCATCTCCACCCGTCCCCCAGGCCCTGTTCGGTGCTCACCCTGGTGCTGTTATGTCAGGTCATGTCGAGCAGTGTCCAGACCCCCAACTCCTGCCACCGTCTCCCCACTCATGACTGTGGACACCATCATCTCCATCTCATCCAGCTCCTAGTGTTCCGCTGGACTGCCACCTCCAGTCTGCATTGCTGCCTGATTGTTGTCAGCAAGTTTCTTCTTGGTTTTGCGCTTTGCATCATTCCAGCGCCTCTTGACTTCTCCAAATGTCCTCTTCCTCACTACGACTGCATTCACCTTGTCCAGGACGTCCTGCCATATTGCATTTTTATTTGCCAATGGCACGTTGGGGGTGACAAACAGTTGTTGGTGGTGTTCTATCACCTCCGTGATGATGATCCTGTTTTCCGGCAGACTGAACCTCGTCTTACTCGTCTTCTTCGCCTTGCCCTTCCGTGATCCCGAGGTCCCAGGCGGGTCCTCCTGGAGGCTTGTGGGGTGCTGGTCGTCTTCTGTACTTGCTCCTGCTTCCTCCATGGTGCTAGTCAGTTTGTATTATTTTGTTTGTGTTTTCGGTATTTTTATAGTGCATTTTCCCGCGTGACGCGTGGGAATTGCAGGCCTGTCGCTGGTTATCGCTGATTTTTGTAACGCGATTGGCCACATCGCAACTTTTTCAGCGTTTGTGTTTTGCGTTTTTTCGGCCTCGCGTTTGTTTTAACGCGTTTTGGCGCGATATCGTGAGTCTATTGCATGGTGCCGCCGGATTGAGAATACAACGTTAACACGGTGTTATTTTCCCGCAATAGACTGCGATGTGCAAAGTTGCGTTAAGCAAATTTTGCGATATTTAACACACGTTCTTGAGAATATCCCCAAACGTGTTTTCCACTTTTGCTAAAGTTGGAGTTAGATTAGTTAATGTGACTCCTTAGAAGTTCAACACTTTTGATAATTTTGTTTATTTTTGCTTGCTGTTATTTTAAAAATGTTTCATTTTTTTCTTTAATGTTTATATTTTAAAATGTAATTTTGTATTCAAATTTTCATTTTCTTTTTTATTTAAATGTGATTTGTGTTTTTCTGAATATATTTTTGTTAATTTTATTTTCAATTCAAATTGTATTATTATTGTTAATATTATTGTCATATTTTTAATTCTTAGTTTTAAATATACATATATATGATTTAATGTATTTAAAAATATATAGATTGTGTTTGTATTTTCAAGAACTATACATCTATGTATTATTTAAATTAAACCTGTATTCATTTAAATAGATATATTGCTTCAAATACATCACTTAGAATGCTATAAATATTAATTTTTCGATATACTTACAATTTTTTTGATGATATTCTCTCCCACAATACAATATTTTGGACAGAAGATTTTGGTAGTTTACATACAAATATGCAAACTCGATATTTTTGTAGATTTTTTTGATACAATATTCTTGTGCCACAATGTTCTCAATATTCTATCCGCCAGAAAGTATTCAAGCCGCATGAGTGCTCCTTAAATGATACCAAATTGTTCTAGGCTAATCAACAGTGTTGGACAGTCAATGGCTTTGAAACCAACGGAGTGATTCAATGAGATCAGGGCCAAAACTCTGCCTCCATTCAGCATTAGCCTAGCATCTAATGCAGCCATAGAACTATTGCAACCTAAGCCAGCTATATTTGTCACAAAGTGCGACGGGAAAGATCAGCCTTAAATGTCACATGCCTACCTACAAACTTATTGGAGTCATTACTTCATTCCTATTGTAAAACAAGAGTAGACTTGAATTTTGAATGTGCCAGTCCTTAGGGTAGTCTCTTAAACGCAGTAAAATGTGGCCCTCTTTGTGAAATGCACATGAGTCACAGCGAGATTGTTCTGCCACAAAATGTTTTGGACATTTGGAAACCTTTCAAAAATCCATGCATAGAAGATCGAGAGAGCAAACAAATAGAAATAATTTTCATGGCACATGATTTGAATAATTGTATTGGAGGAAAAGTCTTTCCTTACAAAGCAGTGTTGTCTAAGCGCCGATACGTAA
Source organism: Triturus cristatus (assembly GCF_964204655.1). Classification (NCBI taxonomy): domain Eukaryota; kingdom Metazoa; phylum Chordata; class Amphibia; order Caudata; family Salamandridae; genus Triturus; species Triturus cristatus. The sequence goes on along the minus strand of NC_140585.1, from coordinate 1,265,853,201 downwards.
AATTTAATTTGGATGTCACATAATGCTTTCTAACAAAAACAATAATTAGACTGTGTAGCTACAATATAATGATGGTTATCTTGGCTTCCTTCCTGGTCAGCAGTGACACAGGGCTGTAAAAAAGGGCTGGGTTTATGGTGTTTATACTTAAAAACATTTGTGTGTAACAGGATGTGCAGCCCTGATTGCGCTACTACTAAGAATGCTATGAAAGATGTGAGTAAGCGACTGCCCACTTTTACCAAGATGCATTTGGGGAACGCTGGTGCTGGCTTGTCAGTCAGTGTCCGATCCCATCTCTTGTCTGAGCTAGCGATCTGCACGAGTGCTGATGGCTTCACTTGCCCTCGGGTGTCTGAGTCACACAGTACTGGCCCGAGTCTCCCTGCAATCTGGAAAAGTAATGGTAGGTTTGGCGTTCTGGCCCACGGAACGCCTAGGGTGCAGAGACAGAATATTGAGTCAAAAATATTGATTTGCACAAATATCGAGTCATAAATATTGTGGGTCAGGAATATCGACAGACAAATTCTTGTATTGAAGAATATCGATTTTAGGTAAGTAATATCGATGTTAAAAATATCGAAGTGTGTAATAACGTTTGCAAAAATATAGTTAACAATATCGATTTTTTTATTAATGTTATGTTTTTTGGTATATATATTTATATGTATGAGATGTATTTTTTTGTATAAGAATTGTTTGTATTTTTATTATATGTGTTAACATTTTAGTAGTTGGGGTTTATAGGGGAATAGGGTGGAAAGTAATTTAATTATATTTAGGTGCCGATTCTGATCCTGTAAAACCCGGGTACGAATGGTCGTACAGAGCGTATTCTCCGTACCACTCGTACCTGGGAAAACCACCTTACAAACCCGCAAGTACGATTCGTACAGAAATACCATTTGCGTACGAGTCGTACAAAACACCGACTGGGAAAAAAATACCCACATTTCCGACCCGGGACATCGCGTACGTGACGTCCGGAAGGAGTCAGGCAGCGTTTTACGGACCAGCTAGTACGATCCGTGCCGACGTCACTCCGCACCGCTCATTTTTTACGGCAGCCAAAAACTCCCGGGAAATTGAGGACGACGAGAAGAAGGAGCACTGGTACGCGACGGACAGCCATGGACCCCATCCTACGTGTCATCTCGGCCCTCCTAGCCTACGACCTGGTGCACCGAAACCGCTGCAGACGCCGCAGAAGGTCAGAACAACACTCAGGGGCAAAGGGGTGGGGGGGGCGAGGGTCAGGAAACATAACCCCCCCAAGTTAAAACATATATATCCTGCACATAACTTACCCCCATGGTCTGGTCACTTCGGGGGGCGTGTCCACCAATCCCACGTACCGCCACCACGGAAGTGGACGTGGACGCGTACCCGTCACCACTACAATGGTGGTACGGGCCGTACCCACGCTCTGGGGGGCGTGGGTACGGGCCGTACCACCATTGTAGTGGTGATGGAGGTGTACGCGCCGTACCCACGCTGTGGGGGTGTGGGTATGGGCCGTACCACCATTGGGGTGGTGATGGAGGGGTACGCGCCGTACCCACGCTGTGGGGGCGTGGGTACGGCCCGTACCACCATTGTTGTGGTGATGGAGGGGTATGCGCCGAACCCACGCCCTCACAGCGTGGGTGCGGCACGTACCCCTCCATCACCACTCCACTGGTGGTACGAGCCGTACCCACGCCCCCACAGCGTGGGTACGGCGCGTACACCTCCATCACCACAACAATGGTGGTAGGTGCCGTACCCACGCCCCCACAGCGTGGGTACGGCGTGTACCCCTCCATCACCACCCCAATGGTGGTACGGCCCGTACCCACACCCCCACAGCGTGGGTACGGCGCGTACACCTCCATCACCACTACAATGGTGGTACGGCCCGTACTCACGCCCCCACAGCGTGGGTACGGCACGTACCCCTCCATCACCACCCCAATGGTGGTACGGCCCGTACCCATGCCCCCACAGCGTGGGTACGGCGCGTACACCTCCATCACCACTACAATGGTGGTACGGCCCGTACCCACGCCCCCACAGCGTGGGTACGGCGCGTACCCCTCCATCACCACCCCAATGGTGGTACGGCCCGTACCCACGCCCCCACAGCGTGGGTACGGGCCATACCACCATTGGAGTGGTGATGGAGGGGTACGCGCCGTACCCACGCCCCCACAGCGTGGGTACGGGCCGTACCACCATTGGATTGGTGATGGAGGGGTACGCGCCGTACCCACGCCCTCACAGCGTGGGTACGGCCCGTACACCCTATGAATGCGGGGTTAGGGTCCGTCCCACCTGTACCCCTACGGCACCAGTACAGAATGGATACAAGGCGTACACACGCCACAAATGTTGGCATAGGGCCTGTTGCAGCATATAAGCAGTATATTGGTGTGTGTGTATGCACAGGACAGCAGTTTTCTGCACCAAGGGTGCCGGGGTTCTGCAGAGGACTCCCAGCAGTGGACAGAGACATGGGGGAGGGTGCATATCGCTCCCAGCAGTGCCCAGACATATGAGGGGTTGGTGCATATCACTCCCAGCAGTGCCCAGACATATGAGGGGTGGGTGCAGAGGCCTCCCAGCAGTGCCCAGACATATGAGGGGTGGGTGCATATCACTCCCAGCAGTGCCCAGACATATGAGGGGTGGGTGCAGAGGACTCCCAGCAGTGCCCAGACATATGAGGGGTGGGTGCAGAGGACTCCCAGCAGTGCCCAGACATATGAGGGGTGGGTGCATATCACTCCCAGCTGTGCCCAGACATATGAGGGGTGGGTGCATATCACTCCCAGCAGTGCCCAGACATATGAGGGGTGGGTGCAGAGGACTCCCAGCAGTGCCCAGACATATGAGGGGGGGTGCATATCACTCCCAGCAGTGCCCAGACATATGAGGGGTGGGTGCATATCACTCCCAGCAGTGCCCAGACATATGAGGGGTGGGTGCAGAGGCCTCCCAGCAGTGCCCAGACATATGAGGGTTGGGTGCAGAGGACTCCCAGCAGTGCCCAGACATATGAGGGGTGGGTGCAGAGGACTCCCAGCAGTGCCCAGACATATGAGGGGTGGGTACATATCACTCCCAGCAGTGCCCAGACATATGAGGGGGGGTGCATATCACTCCCAGCAGTGCCCAGACATATGAGGGGTGGGTACATAGCACTCCCAGCAGTGCCCAGACATATGAGGGGGGTGCATATCACTCCCAGCAGTGCCCAGACATATGAGGGGTGGGTGCATATCACTCCCAGCAGTGCCCAGACATAAGAGGGATGGGTGCAGAGGCCTCCCAGCAGTGGCCAGACATATGAGGGGTGGGTGCATATCACTCCCAGCAGTGCCCAGACATATGAGGGGTGGGTGCAGAGGACTTCCAGCAGTGCCCAGACATATGAGGGGTGGGTGCATATCACTCCCAGCAGCGCCCAGACATATGAGGGGTGGGTGCATATCACTCCCAGCAGTGCCCAGACATATGAGGGGTGGGTGCAGAGGACTCCTAGCAGTGCCCAGACATATGAGGGGTGGGTGCAGAGGCCTCCCAGCAGTGCCCAGACATATGAGGGGTGGGTGCATATCACTCCCAGCAGTGCCCAGACATATGAGGGGTGGGTGCATATTACTCCCAGCAGTGCCCAGACATATGAGGGGTGGGTGCAGAGGCCTCCCAGCAGTGCCCAGACATATGAGGGGTGGGTGCATATCACTCCCAGCAGTGCCCAGACATATGAGGGGTGCGTGCAGAGACCTCCCATCAGTGCCCAGACATATGAGGGGTGGGTGCATATCACTCCCAGCAGTGCCCAGACACATGAGGGGTGGGTGCATCATCCTCAGATGACCACAACTCCATGGGTCCATGAACGCATCCCCAATGTGCGACTATGTTGAGAGTGCCATATCAACACATCACTGACAGCAGTGTCCCACTCCCATGAGGATGGATGTCATTCCCCCACTGCATGACACACCACATGTGGGTGCGATGACAAATGACACATGCATACCCACCCCTTGCGGAGGCTGCACAATACACACACTGAGATCATGTCACAAGACTGTATAGTCTTGTGAAACCCACTAAACTAAGAGAGCCAAAGGGAACACACACTGTCACGCACATTCCAGGACTGATAGGAATGTACAGATGCTGGCACAGCCACCACGTTGTTGTCTCCCATGGAAGGAATAGGGTGGACTTCCCACAGATACAATGCCCACAATTGTCAGTCAGGTGACCAAATACCCTGCAGAACAAGTACCATATGTGTGCTAGGCTGGGAGTACACACATGCATAGTGCGGAAAAGGGACCATTTCCCCATGGAGGCATGGCAACATACTCTATACACAAGTACAGTGACTACCAAGGATGGCACAGACGATGCAGCCGGACACATTGCTGAGCAGGCATGGACATAGTTGAAGGGATCCATCAGCCAACAAGGGAATGTAGACACAGTTCAGAACAACAATGGTGCAACTCCCTGCAGGGAAGATGTCAGGTGCCACAGAGGAAGGAACACTCCTTGGGACAATGTCTCAAAACACAAAGAGCATACACGACCAAAGAATCATTGCAGAGACCTTGTGATGCCACGCAGATACCAGGGTCCACCCCATGAGCAGCAGACTACTACATTTCCCAAATATCCAACACATGATCACCACCCCAACTCATGGAGCATCAGCACCAACATCAATACCTGAAAAGCAATTGTGTGCAAAGGAAAAACAAAATGCTTTATTTATTTATTTATTTATTTTAAACTTTATTGTGCAGAAAGCAACAGTACAAACGTGGGCCTACAACCACCAGGGCCGGCCGCTAGCACATGCATGCCAATTACGTGACGTCACAAAGCAGCGACTGATCCCCAGAGGCGCAGCAGGATTACAAAGTTATGCTCGGCAACTCAGAAGTTAGACAAAATACTGATATTTTAAATTGTGAAAAGAAGAAAACGAACAAAAGGAAAAACAAAACACAAGGCGAGAAACAGTCTAGACAGTGTCAAGCGCCGACGGGGGGACTCCACCCTACCAGGTAAAGAATCAGGAGGTCAATAAAGATGACCGGGGGGGGGGGGGGGGGGAGGCAGCGGGGACACCAGAACAATCAGCGTAAAAAGTACAGTACTCCGGGAACCCCAGGATCAGGGGGACAGGGAAATATCAGAAGTATCTTCAAAAGGGGGCGTACAAATGTCACCTCGGTAGGCGTTCCACTGACCCCAAATTCTACCCCACGCCCCAGGCTTGCCCCGCACCAGATATACCGTCTTCTCCCTGAACATACACCAGTCCATGTTCTCCTTCCACACTGACACGGTGGGAGGCCGTCAGGAACCCCAAAGCTGCGCGATATCCCTCTTTGCAATCATGTTCCCAAGTGCCGCCCACCGGGCCTGGGCAACGTTATAATCATTCGGCTCCCATACATTCAGCAAACATCGACGAGCCTCAGGCAACAGAGCAACCCCAGTGACACACTCCATTACCGCATGCACACGGCGCCAGTAAGCCGCAACCTCGCGACACTCCCATAGGATATGAAGGAAGGTGGCACTCATACCACAGCCGCGCTTACATAGCCCATCCAAAGAAAAACCCATCGCAACCAAACGAGGACCCGTCACATACACACGGTGAAAAGTTTTAAGCTGGACAAGACGGAGACGGGCAGGAATGGCGACCTCTTTCGGGGAAGACAATGCAGACTGCCAGTCCTCGTCATCCAACTCCAACCCGTCTCCGGTCCAGGCCTCCCAAATATGCACAAGGAGGTCTGCCCGACTGTTGATTAACTTCTTATAAATCAAAGAAATCGTACTATCGGGCAGATGACCATCAAGTATACGGTCCTTGAGGGGTGAAGCTACGGGGATCGTGGTACCGGCCTTGAAGACCGACAGCAAAGCGTGGCGAACCTGTGCGTACCTGAAGAACTCCCTCTCACTCACTCTGAAGCTCCGCAAAGGATTTGACAGAACCTTTCACCCAGAGATCACCCACTCTGCTAATGCCAATCATATCCCATTGCTCAAAACCTTTCGTCGTCCAGAGGCATCCCAATACGTCCGAAGCAAACAGGGGGTCGCTCGTGTCAGGCGATCATTCCAACGCATGGCCACATTGGCATCCCTCCACGCACGCACTGCAATCTTAGTGGGTCCCGTTAGGTTCCTCCCCGCCGTCCGAGAATAGAGTGCTCTATTGAAGTTGCCACCAGGCAACTGATATTTATCCATCTCGAAAGCCGGATTTGGGCCGGGTGCATATGTAGCATGGTTGACAGCGGACAGCTGGGAGGCCCAATAGTACCTCCTGATGTCCGGGAGCGCAATGCCCCCGTCATACCAGGGGAGAGTCAGTTTTGCAAGAGCGATACGAGCGCGGCCGTCCCAAATAAGCCTCCTCTGTAGACCCTCTACCTCCCGGAAGTAGGCCGCCGGAATAATATCAAAGGAGTTCTGGAGTGCGTAAAGAAATCGGGCAGGGACATCATTTTAAAAAGTGCCGCTCGACCGAGTGGCGACAACGGCAACCTACACCAGCGAGCCACGTCCAACTTTAGTCGCCGCAGAGGAGGAAGGAGATTATGCTCATGGCGGACCGCCGGGTCCAACGATACGTAGATCCCCAAGTACTTGAAACCTGATTGCGAAATTTGAATGGGAAACCTATTCGGCAAGGGGGGAAGGTCACCGGAAATAACATACACACAGGATTTGGACCAGTTGATAATCAGCCCGGAGTTTTCCCCGAAAGAAGTGAGGACGTCAAAAAGGACATTAAGGGATTCACGCGGGGAGGTGAGGTACAAAAGAATATCGTCGGCGTACAACGAGACTCGGTCCTCAAAGCCAGGGGCCCACTGAATGCCCTTTATCGACGGTTCCCATCGGAGCCATGCTGCGAGCGGTTCTAAGGCAAGAGCAAAGAACAGGGGGGACAGTGGACACCCCTGCCTAGTACCCCTCCCGAGAGCGAAGGGCTGGGACACCCTCCCATTGACAACAATCTGAGCCAGCGGATCCGTATATAAAAGTCTGACCCAACTAATAAATCCCGGCCCGAAACCGAACTTCGCCAGAGTGGCCCAAAGGTATGACCATTCTATCGTATCAAAGGCCATCGTGGCGTCCAAGGAAGCCAAGATGGCCGGCTCGGAAAGAAACTCCGCCCTGGCGAGAACGCCATGCAGACCCCGCAGGTTGAGAGCGGTGTTCCGGTGCGGGATGAAACCAGATTGATCTGGATGGATCAGGTCACAGATAACAGCGAGTAGGCGATTAGCGAGGACCTTGGCGAGGATCTTTGTTTCAGCATTCAGTAGGGAAATGGGCCTGTATGAGGCACAACTATCACGAGGCTTGCCCTCCTTGGGAATCACAACTATGGTGGCCAGCCTCTGGTCACTAGGGAGGGAACCAAGCTCACGCGACTCCAAAAACATATCACGGAGAAAAGGCGCGACTTTATCCGGACACAACTTATACAATTCAATGGGCAATCCGTTGGGGCCCATAGCCTTACCAGTACGAAGGGAACGAATCGCGATAGCAATCTCGTCGGCTGACAACGATGCCTCCATGCACTCTCGATCCTCTTCAGACAGGCAAGGCAGCGCAATATCCCTCAACAAGGAACGAGAGTCAACCTCATCTCTGTCGGACACCGGGGAGTAAACCACACGAAAATAATCAGCAAAACACTCCACAATCTCGCCAGGGTCAGTCACACGCACACCACCGGAATCCTGAAGCACAGGGACCACGCGGTTCACTCTCTCCTTCTTATCGAGCCACGCAATCAGTTTACCCGCCTTATCCCCAACATCATACAGTCTACCTTGCTGTTCCCTGTACAGTGTCTTGGCAGCGTCAGTGACAAGGGATTTGTATTCGAACTGTTTCAAGCCAAGGGCGTGGAGCCTATCCTGGGTGACACCCGAGTCTAGCTCAGCCTCCAACTCCAGTATTTCAGCCTCCAGCCTCACAACCTCCCCATTCCTAGCTTTCTTGGTCTCAGCTATTAAAGAGAGGGCCTGTCCACGAATAACAGTTTTGAAAGCTTCCCACAGGGACACGGAGGACAGGACAGACCCCTCGTTCTCCAGGAAGTAGTGGTCGAGCGATTTAATGAGGCTGTCGCGAGTCCTGGGGTTGCGCAGATGCCAAGGGTTAATAGGGGCGATCCGCCCCGCGGCTTGCGTCCCCGTGTCAAAAAGCAGCCACACAGGGGAGTGGTCTGAAATACCCCGGGCCAAGTGTCGAACCTCCCCAACGTGGGTGGACTGGGCCGCGGGCATGAGGAAGTAATCAAGCCTAGAGAGACTCCCATGAGCCCCGGAGTGGAAGGTGTATTGACATTGCGTCGGGTGCATTAACCTCCAGCAATCCACCAGACCGAAGGTGTCCAAGAACCCACCGAGCCATGATTGGGAAACGGGAAGGGCCCTGGGGGGGTGACGATCCAGATCGCCGGATAGCACCGAGTTAAAGTCCCCACCCATGAGGAGAAGACTATCGGGGAGTTCCAACAACAGCCGGCCGACATCCGAGAAAGTAGAGGTCTGGAGGCCTGGGGGAACATATATCGTGACCAAGGAAAGGGTCTTGCCCTCCAACCTCCCAGTTAGGGCAGCATAACGCCCTCTGTCGTCAAGGATGACCTTATCAATCTCTAGAGGGAGGGAGGACCAGACAAGAATACCAACCCCTCTGGAACCAGTGGTGAACCCAGAGTGTGCAACCAATCGGTATCCCCACCTGTTCATAGCATTGCACACATTGCCAACCAAATGCGTCTCCTGCAGGAGTACGACATCAGGAGTCAAACGACGCAAATATTGTAATACAACACCCCGTTTGATACGATCCCCCAATCCATTGACGTTCCAAGATATCAACCTCAACCCACTACCCCCCATCCCCACAAAAGTAGCAGGAGTCTCCCCACAGAGAGCAGGACACCAGAAGCAAAGAGAGAACCAATATGCCGCCTTGAGAAAAGAAAACACAAACACAAACCCCCCAACCAAAACCCGTTACAACTCCCCCCTCCCCGCACCCCTGCAAACAACAAAACCACCCCAAAATGCAGTGTGCCTGTCCCCCTAACAATCCCATTCTACAAAAAGACCCTGGAGGAGGAGAGAGGCCCGTCTCCGCCCACCACCCAGACACGAACTATTATAAGACAAAATATACAAAAAAGGTAGAACCCAACTGAGCAATGTCCGAGTATCAAGGTTAGGGACCAAAAGATCACTTCTGTGGAGGCTCACCACCTTCGGCACCGCCAGGATGCCCCGCTCGATCGCCCCGGCCGGGCAAGGAATCCAACCAGTCACTCACATTGTCCGGTCGTTCAAAAAAGAAGGTCCGTTCCTCATGTTCCACTCGAAGCCTGGTAGGGAAAAGCATAGCATACTTCAAGCCCAGGTCCCGAAGACGTCGCTTAACCCCCTGAAAGCCCATCCTCTGTCTCTGCACAAGTTGAGTGAAGTCCGGGAAAAAATTGACAGAGGAGTTTTCACATTTCACCGGGCCGTGCACCCTCGAGGCCTGCAAAATCGCATCACGGTCCCTGAAATGAAAGAGTTTAGCAATGATAGGCCTCGGGGGAGCGCCAGGCTTGGGCTTGTCGCCCGGAACACGATGTGCACGCTCCACAGCGAAAAACTTGCTGAGTCCAGAAGGGGCAAGATGAGTAAGGATTAGATCTTCAACCAGGAGGTCAACAGAACGAGTCTCGGGATTCTCCGGAACACCTATGACGCGGATGTTGTTGCGTCTTGCCCTGTTCTCAAAGTCGTCCAGCCGATGGGACATCAAGTCGTTGGCCAAGGTCTGTTAAAAGTCCCGACACATCGGCCGTGAGGCTGGAGGTCTTCAAATCCAATGACTTCACCTTCTCATTAGTTTTGGACAGGTCAGCCCTGATTAGAGTGACGTCAATGGCGACCGTGTCAATTTTACGAGACAGGGCCGCATACTGCTGGCCGATGGTCTCCTTCATGCCGGTGATGGCGCCCATAATGTCCTGCAGGGACAAGTCAACAGGGGCAGACAGGTCTTCTCTGGCGTCCTCCGGGGTACTGCTGGAAGGCCCGGGAGATCCTTTGACTTGAGTATAGCGGTCCATGACATTTGTCTGGAACTGTCCCCCACGAAGAGACGTCTTGGTCTTCCGCTTTTCGGGTTCACCCCTGCCCGCCATGGTGGAAGATGCACCCCGGAGGGGCCCACAAGACCGAGTGAAAATGGCCGCCGGCAGGTCGGGCACCAGCCGGCCAAGAAGCTGGCTCGTGGGGTCCGGAGAGAGGCGCGACTTGACCCAGTACGCTGTGATGAGAAGGCAGCGATGACAACAGAAGGAGGCCGGATTGGTCCCCGGCCGAGCGAAACAGGCCCTCGATCAGACCACGCCAGAAACCGAAAGCGAAACCGAAAGTGGGGACACGGCCACTGAGGAGGTCCCAATGCCGTTGTTGTTCAACTACGCCCCGGCTCCACAGATCACCAAGTCCCCGGCACGGCCCCAAGGTGGGCCTCAAAAGTTCAAAGTGCCGTAATTTCGGTCGCCCAAGTCCGATTCAAATTCTGGAAAGAGTTATGGACTCAGTCTAGGTTCGCCTTCAAAAGTCTGTCCAAGAAATCAGGATATCTTCAGGATAAGTTGCGGCGAGGGTCCGGGGAGCCCTGTGCTCACGCGACCATCTTGGATGCGCGCTAAGCTCCTCCCAAAATGCTTTATTAAGCATGAAAACAAAAAGTAGAAAAGGACACTATTTACAAAGGCCATGGGCCAGTCCAGACACAAAGTCCTGGGGGGGGGGGACACATGGCCATGCGTCTCCCCTAGCTTGCCTGCACATTAGATACCTCTGGTTGATCGACTGGGGTGGGGGCATCATGTGGGGAAGGACCAGGCACCGCAGGGACAGGAGGGGGTAGGGCAGGTGTTGGGGGTGCAGGGACGGACGACTCCACCACAGGGGGTGGGGCATCACCAAAGGTGGAGGTCAGTACTGTGCTGCACACGTCCTCAAGATCTTGCAGCGTCTCCCCTGCACCCGAAGGAACCACAGGCCCCAAGGAGGAGGGGGGGTCGGAGGGATGGGTTGCAGCGCTACTGGGGGAGTTGGTGGAAAGGAGGGGGACTCTACTCCCCTACCCGTGGAGTGCCTTGCCCGTTTGCGTGCAGGTGAAACAGTGGGGCTGAGGCCCAGCACAGCCAAGTAGGTCTCCTTCTCAGACTGTGGGGCAGGGGAGCTGAGGGGAGTGACATCGGAGGGACTGGGGAGTGAGGCATGCGGACTCCTACTGTGGCTGCGTGGCTGCCTGTGTGCCCTAGACCGAGTGGGTGTGCCTTCTTCCCCCTGAGTGTGCGTGACAGGAGGTGTGCACTTGCCCTTCCCTGTTGGTGTGCTGCCTGTGTCTGGTGTGGTGCCTGCCTGGGAAGGTGTGTGTGTGCTTGGGACAGGAATGGGAGTGGGAAGTGTGGATGGCGCAGGGGTAGGTGGTGGGACGAAGCGCTGCAGGAGACTCACTGCTGCCGTCAGTGACAAGTCCATGGACCTCAGCAACATCCGTTGGCCAGACATCGCTGATGACATGCCCTCCATGTACAACACCATCTGTGTCAGCAGTCTGGTGTGGCCATGGAGGGCAGTCAGGATCGATGTCTGCCCAACCTGCAACTGCCGCTGAATGTCCACAGACTCGGCAGTGAGGGCAGCAGGGGAGACAGGGGCAGGGGGTGCGGTGCCTGGCACGAAGGAGACACGTTGTTGCCCTACACGGACAGAAGGGACCCGAGCAACTGGGAGGGCGGTGATGGGAATGGAGGGGGCGGTGACAGTTGTAGTGCTGCTGCCAGCTGTTGGAGCCGCCTCCGCCCCCTCAGGGAGTTCAGCCTCGGACCCGTCTGCGTCGTAGTCGGTGGTGGTACTACCCAGGTCCTCCGCCGCACTCCCCTCGCCCTCCGTGCCACTTGATGCTGCCGACTCGCCAGGAGTGGTGGCACTGGTGCTGGATCCCTCCTCCACATCCGTGCAGGTGTCTCCCTCGGTGTTCCCCGATGTTGCTGTGGGCAAGGTGAAGAGACAGGAAATAATCAGTCACCTGTGTACATCTGACACATGAGTCCAAACTAAATAGGTCACAGTGCATATCATGAAAAGCATAATGAGGAACATCTAGAATACCCAGCACATATGTAAGCCCTGCACTCCCCAGTTGGTTCACCCAACATGCCCCCTGAAATAATGAAAATCAGGACACCACAGCAAATAACTGGATATCCAATTATACAGAGAAGCTAGTGTCTGTGAACAGTGGAGCACAGGCAGACCATGACGGCATGCCACCTCCTGGTCACTGTGAACGAAATAGTATTGGTGCACCCAATGCCAAATAACAGACGCCAATGCTGAAGGGGTCCCCACACTCCTAGACCTGTGAGTACTGTAGAAAAGCAAATGTAATACTATCTGATCCATTGGGAAGCACAAAACTTTACACAATTGACATATTTGGAATGTGTGAATGTCCCACCTGTGGAACAGAACACACATGTGCATGAATATCAGAAGTCACACAAGGAGGTGCACACAAAACTACATTTACACAGTCATAGTATGAGCTGCCCGCCTAATGCCAAAAGCCAATGTTAAGAAGAAATGTGGTAACAGGAAGTGCACATACATGGCACCACGGTGGTCGGGATGACTTGACACCGGTAAGTTGCCTTCAGCAACAACCAAGGACTAACCCAAATGCTAACACACTGTGGGAACATGGATATGTATAAATCCTAAACAACTTTTGGCCTGAAATGTGAGCATGTTCTAATTGTGCCAGCGTGTTCCACAAAAGTGTAAAAGTGGTACTTGTGCACTCCCTTGGGAGACATCTGTCATGCATGCACATCATTGTCCTTCACAAAAATCAAAGTGAAGCATATAAACTATTGGGACATGTTGACAAGTGTAGTGAGTGCCAGGGCACATGCCTTCTTGAATAACAACTTAAAACATGCCACCTGTCACATGGTCATCCGTACCATGATGAAACAGTTGGCAACACATCTGACACACTACCTGTCATGTGGAGTGGCACACATGTCCAGACACAGGACAATGCATTAGCAAATGGCCCTGAAATTGTGTTGGAATAAGGAGCACCTGTACTGAGGAGACACCCTGATGTGAACGAAGAATGTCCACACATGTCAGTACACACAGACCAAACCACATAGCATCTGGAGCACACACCCGTGCCAATAATGGATGAGCAGGAAACATGTTTTTTATCTTATGACACATGCTGCAAAGCACAAACATGATACCCTGCACAACATGCCTGGGTCACTGCACATTGAGTGCCTGTCCAGACAATCATCACACACTGGTCAGACCTGGCAAGGAGACATAAGGTATGGACATGTAGTCCTTGCCCGCAAAAACAACCCATTCCTGAGACAATGTGATTGAGACAGCTCAAAAAGTGACACCTCTCAATCTGGGTTTACTAAAAAGTGCATCAGGAAATCCTAAATGTACTCCACATCACCTCGTGAGGCTGCCAACACATATTTGTGACACAAAACCTCAACAGATTGTTGTACATAGACACACAGGCACTGGCCAGTGTGAGGATGCAGACGCAAAATGGGGTCAGCCTGTACAATGGGCACATGTAGCACACTTTAGATAAATACAAATGAGGCCAGGGAACAATGCCACAGAGGGAAAACTATGCTGAACACATTGAGAATGGGCACAGTGTTGGATTACACACATGATACAGAGGCAAGGGTGTCTTAGGGTACTGAAGTGGGCGCACTGCTCCATGGACCTGGAATTATCTGACTGTAACATGAGCTACCGTCCCGGCACTATGCATATCTCCCACTCATGCACATCATGTCTGAGGCCACAACATCGGTCATGCATGCTGCAAGTCTGTTCATTTGAACACTCACACTCCTATGTTGAGACTCAGCATCAGTGCCAACTGATATGGACCCCCAAATGACTGTACAGGACAGGGCACAGGCAAGGTAACAACACATGTCCCCGACCCCACCCCCACATGATGCAGACAGCAATGTGCACTTGGATTAACCGCCAGCCTAGATGACCATGTGCAATAGTGATTACACACAGACCAGGGAACACATGTCAAGGAGGGGAAAGGAGGAAGAACAGCAGCGGATGACTTTGGGGAACAGAAAATGCAATGCACATATTATGTGACTAGGCACTTCCCAAAGCTGGTGACACACAACAAACACACATGTACCTACCCCCTTGCTGCTGCTGCATCGCCTGTAACCGCCTATCCATGTCAGGGAAGACCACCGCCAGGACACGCTTCATTTGGTGGGTCAGGCGCCGGCGCCCGCCGTGGGGGCGTGGTGGTGAGTCCCCCAGCAGGACCCGGGCGATCCTCCTGGTCCAGCACCGGATGTCCTGCCAGCGTTTCCTCACCTGTGCCAGGCGCCGACTGCGACCCTCCGCAGATCTCACGGCCCTGACGGCCTGCTTCCATATCTCCCCCTTGGCGTAGGCAGTTACCTGTGAGGATGACTGTTGGAAGGCGGACCCCGAGGAGTCGGCGAGACCACCAAGGGGGGCCCTCACACTGTACGAAGTAGCCGAGCGCTGCTGAGAAGTCTCCTGAGAGATCCTTCTCCTATCACGTACTAGCCCAGTAACACCACCACACAGGACTCAAGGAGGTTGTCTCAAGACAAGCAATTCTTTATCAGCAATAAAAAGGTTACGAGATCAATATTTACACGATGGGATCGCGGGATCCACCAAAAGTCTCAGTGTCTCTTTGGAAGGGTAGGGGTAGCGGGACAGTCTTTGGCAGGAGTGCGGTACGAGGGTAGCTGGGGCCCAGTTCTTATCCTCAAGCTGGAGGACCTCCGGATCTCGGAGGGGTCGAGCCGCGACGGCGTCAGCAGGGCTCTGGCGTACAGTTCGTGGAGAGCCGCGATCCAATCAGCAGGGCTCTCAAGATGGTTTCTGCTCAGCTCGAGCCGCGACGTCGTCAGCAGGACTCCGAGGGAGGTTTCAGCGAGGTTGGGCCGCGACAGCGTCAGCAGGGCTCCGATGTTCCAGGTGGCTTCAAAGTGTTCACAAGAAGGAGCCGCGACGCAGTCAGCAGGGCTCGTGATGGTTCCGACAAGAGTTCTTCTCCGTAGGGTCAGCCGCGATTCAATCAGCAGGGCTCTCGACTCCGGGATACAACTGCCGATCTGTGGCGGGGTCGCCCCAGATATAGGTCTGGAGCCCTTTGATGTCCGGACCCATGCGCCCGGGGGGGGGGCGGAGAGGCCGGGTGGAGGTGGCCAGACGCCCAGCAGGAGAGGCGCCAGGCCCAAGGGAGTTGCAGGGCGATCACACCTCGAGAGGGGAAGACAGTTGGGGGTCCCATCGATACTGTCCTCCGCCGGGGGCGATGAATGGTTCCTGCGGCACCCCCTGGCCAGTCCGTGGTGCCGGGATGTCGGGGCTTCGCTGGGGTCGAGGCCGGGTTGAGCGGGGTCGCGCTGGCTGGTGCCCAGAGTCACGTGGATGCCAACAAGATGGCGGAGCCACGAGGGGTATGCGACCGCGTGCAGCTCAGGATGAAGGGCCTTGGTGCAGTTCAGACGGGTGGCCCGTGAAGGCCGGGTCGGGGAACGGGCACAATCCGTGGGGTTAAGGACCACGCCACGAGGCCGGGTCCAACAGGCGTCCCCCCCAGCCGAAGGCATGGAGAGTCACCCATCTCCTTGGGGATTCTCCTCGTCAAGGCGGAAGAAGCGGGACAGGCCGTCGGCGTTGGCGTGGTCATTGCCGGGCCGGTGTTCGACGTCAAAGTCCATCCCTTGTAGCGAGATGGACCACCGCAGCAGCTTGGGGTTCTCGCCCCGCATTTGCATTAACCACCGCAGGGGCCGGTGGTCGGTCTGGACCCGGAAGTGGGTACCAAAGAGGTAGGGCCGGAGCTTCTTGAGGGCCCACACTACAGCGAAGGCCTCACGCTCAATGGTGCTCCATCGTTGCTCTCGGGGCAGTAGTCGTTGGCTGATGAAGGCCACTGGTCGGTCGAGCCCCTTTTCGTCGGCTTGGGACAGGACGGCCCCGATCCCATACTCGGAGGCGTCCGTCTGCACCACGAACTCCTTATTGTAGTCCGGGGCCTGCAGCACCGGAGCAGTGCACATGGCTGTTTTCAGGGTGTCGAAGGCTGCTTGGCAGCGGGGTGTCCAGTGCACCTTCTTGGGCTGCTTTTTGGACGTTAACTCTGTGAGGGGGCCAACAATGCTCCCATAGTCCCGGATAAACCGCCGGTAGTATCCAGTGAGGCCCAGGAAGGCCCGGACAGCGGTCTGGGTAGTGGGGGGTTCCCAGGCCTGGATGGCATTTATCTTCGCTTGGAGGGGGGCCACCTGCCCGCTCCCCACTTGATGGCCCAGGTAGGTCACGGATCCGTGGCCGATTTGGCATTTGCTGGCCTTGATTGTGAGCCCGGCCCGCTGGAGGGCGGCCAGGACGGCTTTAAGGTGGAGGAGGTGCTCTGCCCAGTGGTTGCTGTACACGGCAATGTCATCGAGGTAGGCCGCGCTGAAGGCCTCAAGCCCGGCCAAAACCTTGTTCACTAGTCTTTGGAAGGTGGCCGGGGCGTTCTTCATTCCGAAGGGCATCACCCGAAAGTGGTAATGCCCATCCGGGGTCGAAAAGGCGGATCTTTCTTGGGCGCCGGGGGTGAGCTGGATTTGCCAGTACCCGGCGGTGAGGTCCAGCGTGCTCAAGTAGCGAGCGGCCCCCAGGCGGTCGATGAGCTCGTCGGCCCGGGGTATCGGGTGGGCGTCTGTCTTGGTTACGGCATTCAGGGCTCGGTAGTCCACGCAGAATCGCAACTCTGGGGGGTGGCCGGGAGCTGCGGCCTTGGGCACCAGGACGACAGGGCTGGCCCACGGGCTGTCGGAGGGTTCGATGACCCCCAGGGCCAGCATCTTCGTTACTTCGGCCTGGATGCAGGCCCGCACTCGGTCAGGCACCCGGTAGGCTCTGTGTCGCACGGGGGGGCTCTCCCCGGTGTCGACGTCGTGGACGCACCAGTGGGTCACCCCCGGGGTGAGGGAGAAGAGGGCTGCGTAGTCCCGCAGCAATTGCTGGCAGTCGTTGCGCTGTTCCGGAGTCAGGGAAGAGGCGAGTTGGACCCCTTCGATCGATCCATCATGAATGTCGGACTGCAAGAGGTCGGGCAGGGGCTCGGAGTCGTCCTCGCCCCCCTCGTCGGTCGCCAGCAGCAGGCTCAGTTCGGTCCGGGCAAAGTGGGGTTTTAGCCGGTTAGCATGTAGGACCCGGAGGGGGTTCCGGGGGGACTCCAGGTCGACCAGGTAGGTGACGGGTGTTTTCTTCTCCACTACCTTGAAGGGCCCGGTCCACTTGTCCTGGAGGGCGCCGGGTTCAACCGGGGCCATGACCCATACCTTCTGACCTGGCTCGAATTCTATGGTAGAGGAGTTCCGATCGTACCACCGCTTCATGTCCTCTTGGCTGGCCTCGAGGTTGGCTTCGGCCATGGCTCGGAACTTGCGGGTCTGGTTTCGGAGGGTCAGGAGGTATCGGTAGACGTCAGGAGGGGCGCCTTGGGGCTTCGTCTCCCAGCTCTCTTTGACCAGGCTGAGCGGTCCGCGGACCGGGTGTCCGTACAATAGTTCAAACGGGCTGAACCCCAGGGACTTCTGCGGGACCTCCCGATAGGCAAACAGGAGGCACGGCAGCAGGACATCCCATCTCCGCCTGAGGGGCTCTTCTAGCCCCTGGATCATTCCCTTTAATGTTCTGTTGAACCGCTCAACCAGTCCGTTCCCCTGAGGGTGATAGGGGGTCGTGAACTTGTATGTGACCCCGCACTGCTGCCACAGGGACCGCATGTATCTGGAAATAAAGTTCGTGCTTCTGTCGCTCACCACTTCGCGGGGAAATCCCACTCGGGAGAAGATCCCCATTAAGGCCCGGCCTACCACGGGGGCCGTTATAGTTCTTAGCGGGACCGCCTCCGGGTACCTGGTGGCGTGGTCCACGAGGACCAGGATGAAGCGGTGGCCCAGGGCGGTCTGGGGGTCCAGGGGCCCCACGATATCGATTCCGACCCGTTCGAACGGGGTGCTGACGGCTGGAAAGGGTTGGAGGGGGGCTTTGACCCGACCCCCCGTCTTCCCGCTGGCTTGGCAGGTCTGGCAGGACCGGCAGTGGTTGTCCACGTCTCTCCGCATCCGGGGCCAGTAGAAGTGGGTCACCAGACGGCTGTACGTTTTGTCTTGCCCCAAGTGTCCGGCGAGGGGCACATCATGTGCCAGGTTGAGCAGGAACTCCCGGAAGCGGAGGGGGACCACCAACACTCGGCTGGCCCCGAGTTCTGCCACTTTCTGCTCACTGTATAGCAGGCCCTCGGCCCAGTAGACCCAGTGGGTGCCGGTCTGGTCCCCGTTGGTTTGGGCGGACGCTTGCTGGCGGACCCCTTCGAGAGTGGGGCAGGACTGCTGCTCTTGTTGGAACTGCTCCCGGGTGGGGCCCCCTTCGTGTCGCCATTGTGTCAGCTCTGGTAGGGCGCACGGGGAAGCCATCTCTTCGGGGGAGGATTCACTAGGTCCAGGGTCGGTGTCCGCCTCCCCCTCGCTGCTGGCGGGAGGTGGTGCGAGCCCCTCGGGCTGGGCGGCCCCGGAGGCTGAGGATGAGCGGGGGGCCCGGGTGGTCATGGACCGGGTGATGGCACAGGCCCAGTCAGATAGTCCCAGCATTCGGAGGTGCTCTCGTCGCTCTACTTGAGCCCAGGGGGAACTCTCCAAGTCGTTCCCCAGGAGGCAGTCGACGGGGGCGTCGTCGCGTACCGTCACCTTCAGCAGGCCCGTCACCCCTCCCCACTCGAAGGGGACCAGGGCCATCTGGCACAGGCTTTCGCTGTTGTCGGCCGTCCGGACGGGACACAGCACATTCGGTAGGATCTGTTCGGGGGTCACCAGGTGGCAGCGGACAGCGGTGACACTAGCGCCGGTGTCACGAAGGGCTTCGGCCCGTTGTCCATTGACCGTGACCTGCTGCCGGTACTTCTGTGTGTTGCTGGGGATGGGGGTGCAGGGTACCATTTCTCGGCTACCCAGGCAGACCAGGGACATGGCTGCCGGCTCCCATTCAGTGGTCCCTCGGTCGAGGGTCTCCTCTTCCTCTTCTCCTTCTCCCAGGGCGGCGGCCGCCAGCTGTCGGGGCGGGGGCCCGCCGGCCCCGTTTCTTCGGTTCAGGGGGCAGACCGGATCGCTGGCATAGTGTCCGGTTTGTTGGCAGCCGTAGCACGTTACTGGTGGCCGTGGTCCGGGTCTGGCCGGGGGCGCCCCCCTTCGGGCCAGGCTCGGGGAGAGTTGTTGCTGCGGTGGCCCTCGAGGGGGGCTCCTGGGGGCCCCGGCGGGAGGGTCTCGGTTCCTGTTCGGCCCTCCCCCTCCACCGCGTTGGCGGGGGGGTCCGGTGGGGTTCCTCTGGTACTCCCCCATTGAGTTCCGGGGACCCGGGAGTTGACCCATCGATCGGCCTCGACGGCGAGTTTTCGCGGGTCGGTCATTTTGCTGTCGAGGAGGTGCTGTCTCAGTTCCACGAAGCAATTGTTGGAGAGATGTTCCCACACGATGAGGTCGACCAGCTGCCCGTAGGTGGTTACTTTGCTACCTCTGATCCACCCTTCTAGGGCCCGACTGAAAAAGTCCACATATTCCACCCAGGTGGTGCCCGGGATTTTCTTGCAGTCTCTGAACCGCTGGCGGTACATTTCTGCGGTTAGCCCGTAGCAGGTGAGCAGAGCCTCCTTCATGGGATCGTAGGAGGTCATCACCCCCTCCGGCAGCTGGAGCAGTGTGTCTCGACCCTCACTCAGGAACCGCCCCCAGAGGCCCGCGCCCCAGTCTTTTCGGGGCACCTGATGAGAGGTCATGGCCACCTCGTAGGCCTTGAACCATTGTTGGATGTCGTCATTCTTGTAGTACTCCTTGATGACCTCTTTCGGGATATGTACCTTGGTTTCGGCAGGCGGTAGAGTGTCTCTAGTACTGGGGGCGTTGGTCCCTCCGTTCTTGGCCTTGATTTCGAGCTCCTTGAGGCTGCGCTCGTGCTCAAGGGTCAGTTTCTTTTCCTCCAACTCCCGGTGTCGCCTCTTCTCCTCTATCTCTTCTTGAAGCCGTAGCTGCTCTAGGGCCAGTTTCTTTTCCGCCAGCTGGAGTTCGCCATCCAGCCGCAGTCGTGCGAGCTCTAGCTCGTGGTTCCGGACCTTCTCCCGCTCTCGTATTTCTTCTTCGGAGAGTCCGGTTTCTAGGCTCTTTCTTCCTCCGGTTGCCGGAGTCAGTGCGGTTGATATGGTCTCAGTCAGGGGCAGGGGACCTTCTTCCTGGGAGGGGCCTGCCCCGGCCTCCAGCCATGTCCTCAGAGCTTTCTGCATGTCCTCTTTGGTACTTAGGCCGGTGGTTGCAATGCCTTTGTCTTTGCAGAACTGTTTTAACTCTTTGTGCGTATATTCTTCCAGCCGTTCTGGCTGGAACTCCATTGTCGCGTTGTTTTCCTGGCTGCTCATGATTACTGTCCGTTTGGATGGGTAGCTAGTGGGTACTGGCTGGTACGTACTGCGTTCGGCTCGGATCCCGTCGCTGGCCACCAAATGTTGGAAGGCGGACCCCGAGGAGTCGGCGAGACCACCAAGGGGGGCCCTCACACTGTACGAAGTAGCCGAGCGCTGCTGAGAAGTCTCCTGAGAGATCCTTCTCCTATCACGTACTAGCCCAGTAACACCACCACACAGGACTCAAGGAGGTTGTCTCAAGACAAGCAATTCTTTATCAGCAATAAAAAGGTTACGAGATCAATATTTACACGATGGGATCGCGGGATCCACCAAAAGTCTCAGTGTCTCTTTGGAAGGGTAGGGGTAGCGGGACAGTCTTTGGCAGGAGTGCGGTACGAGGGTACCTGGGGCCCAGTTCTTATCCTCAAGCTGGAGGACCTCCGGATCTCGGAGGGGTCGAGCCGCGACGGCATCAGCAGGGCTCTGGCGTACAGTTCGTGGAGAGCCGCGATCCAATCAGCAGGGCTCTCAAGATGGTTTCTGCTCAGCTCGAGCCGCGACGTCGTCAGCAGGGCTCCGAGGGAGGTTTCAGCGAGGTTGGGCCGCGACAGCGTCAGCAGGGCTCCGATGTTCCAGGTGGCTTCAAAGTGTTCACAAGAAGGAGCCGCGACGCAGTCAGCAGGGCTCGTGATGGTTCCGACAAGAGTTCTTCTCCGTAGGGTCAGCCGCGATTCAATCAGCAGGGCTCTCGACTCCGGGATACAACTGCCGATCTCTGGCGGGGTCGCCCCAGATATAGGTCTGGAGCCCTTTGATGTCCGGACCCATGCGCCCGGGGGGGGGGGAGGCGGAGAGGCCGGGTGGAGGTGGCCAGACGCCCAGCAGGAGAGGCGCCAGGCCCAAGGGAGTTGCAGGGCGATCACACCTCGAGAGGGGAAGACAGTTGGGGGTCCCATCGATACTGTCCTCCGCCGGGGGCGATGAATGGTTCCTGCGGCACCCCCTGGCCAGTCCGTGGTGCCGGGATGTCGGGGCTTCGCTAGGGTCGAGGCCGGGTTGAGCGGGGTCGCGCTGGCTGGTGCCCAGAGTCACGTGGATGCCAACAAGATGGCGGAGCCACGAGGGGTATGCGACCGCGTGCAGCTCAGGATGAAGGGCCTTGGTGCAGTTCAGACGGGTGGCCCGTGAAGGCCGGGTCGGGGAACGGGCACAATCCGTGGGTTTAAGGACCACGCCACGAGGCCGGGTCCAACAATGACAAAGTGAGACAACATCACTACACCTGCTCCATGTCACAGATACACACATTTGAACATCTTTGATATGTTGGACAGGGCATAGTATGCTGCCAACGAATAGCACCTTTGTCATAGGGACATTAGGCTCTGTGGAAGCCCCAATGCACTACATGGCATTGAAAGTACACAGGTGGCATGAGGAGTGCGACACACTCCCTGATCATGGCACACACTGGACATCACAAGCAACACAAAGCTGATGGCCAGCACCTCCAAGCAGTCACATGCCCCAGGCCACTGACCCAACAACAGCAGACTACACAGACACACACAGGCACAGATCATTCACCTGCCAGTGGCAACAGCCGATACAAACCTCACTCTGCACATGTGCCACTTGCCTGGGGGGTGTCACAGGCGTGGGGCTAGCCCAGCAAGTCAGACACACAGCACGGATCACTTCTCAGATCAGATGGGTCGAGCGGTTGCCTCCTCCATGCAGCTGTGGTGCAACACTCCACATAGACACTCACCCACATGACAAGGAACATCCACACACATCAATGTCCAGATCATTTGGACACTCTCACCACAGCTCCACTCAACTCACACACACCTGTGGGTACAGTCACCTGTCACACGGGGGGAACACTGAATCACCTCAGGACTATAGAACAAGAAGGGTCAAGAGGATTAGCTATGCTGAATGTGCCATGCAGCATGCAGTGAATGTCACAGTAAGCACAATGCAAGTGAGGAGTGCACACATGAACCACATCATGCTCTGCATGACAAACATGAGCCATTCCCCCCCCCCGGACCCACTCTAAACAACATTTCATGTCTGTCACACCTGGATACAATGCCAGAAGTGCCAGTCACAAAAAGAAGGGGCACAGTCAAAGGTAGCGGAGTCAGCACTCACCTGCACCCCTGGTCTACCATACAGGCTGGGGAACTGTGGGAGGATGACGTCCAGCAACGCCTCATTCTCTTCCTGTGTTAATGGCTGGGCCCTCTCCACAGACCGCGACATGGTGCCAGAGGAATCACAAGCAGCAGCAGTGGTGTCGAATCAAAGGTTGTGCAGGCAAGTGCCCTCTCATGGGTTCTGCCTGACTTATATCTGCCTTGCTGGCCTACTTCAGTAACAGGAGTGCAGAGTGATTGGTCAGACTCCTTTGCATCCTACGGTTCCTCCAATCCCTTTAAACATACACCAGTGACAGCATTAGCATTTTTTCAAATTTGCAGCATCATGTCAAGTCAACAACCACTTTGCAACAATGTATAATGTGGCCAACTGCTTTTTCCAGGCCACATGATGGAAAAATTTGATCTGCAAACTGGGTATCCATGACAACCAGCATGCATGTAGGCCCTAATACTTGTCCCTTATGTGTCCCCATTGTAAATTTCAAATCCCCACATAGGTACGGTGCGTTTCACACGTACCCCTAGGGCACCACTACTCTAGTGCTACGGGCCGTACACACGTGTGTAGGGCCCGTAGCACTATGGTAGTGTTGGCGTAGGCCATAGTGCTACGGGCCGTACACGCGTGTGTACGACCCGTAGCACTATGGTAGTGTTGCCGTAGGTGTACGCCATAGTGCTACAGGCCGTACCCGCGTGTGTATGGCCCGTAGCACTATGGTAGTGTTGGGGTAGGCGTACGCTATAGTGCTACGGGCCGTACCCGCCTGAGTACGGCCCGTAGCACTATGGCGTACGCCTACGGCAACACTACCATAGAGCTACGGGCTGTACCCGCATGTGTACGGCCCATAGCACTATGGCGTACGCCTACGCCAACACTACCATGGTGCTACGGGCCATACACACGCGTGTACGGCCCTTAGCACTATGGCGTACGCCTACGCCAACACTACCATAGATGCTACGGGCCCTACACACGCGTGTGTACGCCCCGTAGCACTATGGTAGTGTACGGCGACACTCCCATAGGGATAGGACCAGTGTGTACACGTACGTGTGTACGGTCCGTACACACACGCGTACTCCTACCCAAACCCCATATAGTGATACGACCGTACCCACACCCTCATAGCGTGTGTACGGTGCGTTTCACAGCTTACACTGGTGATAGGAGGCGCACAGGAAAGGAATGGAGGTGTCTGACTCGCACAAGGATGGACATCAAGTCATTGTCAGTGCAGTCTTTCATGTGTAGGGCCTAGGTGTGTCAGGCAGTGAAGTGGCACATGTCTCCTCATGTTTTAACCCAATAGTTGTGTGATGACCTGTGTACACATGTCATGTGTGCTGGGGCACTATGTGGCGCACTTCCCCTTAACACCTTTTACATGTGTGCATGTAGTTCAAACTTGTCAAGCACTGTATCACTGGCATGGCACAGACACCCGCAACTGTCCCCTGATGCCAGGTACACGGATGATGACACCTGACATCTCACTACCAGCGTGCCACGATGTGACTATGTCATGTGTGTGTCATGTGTCCCATGATCTTGCTGTTGGTGTTCCGTCAACGGCATCTGATGTAGCTGTATCCAACATGTGTCTGTGTGTAGATGCCCATGTCACACTATTACGCACACCAGGACACATGTGGAATAACACGAAACGTGTGTCTGTATGCATCGAACAGGGACTTGCGAGCTTAGGACATATCTGCGTAGTCTCAATGTCTGTGTGATCATTTTTGACATGTACCCCTTCATGGCAAGGTGTGTGGTCTGTCCTTTTTCCATGACATGTGACCTGTGCGTCTAGCTTGCCGGCTGCTGTCTGTATGAGATAACATCCTTCAAAAGCACATATGTGGATGTATGTCACTCCTGTAATGTGTCTGGCTGTTCACTCACACTTGCCCACAGCTACTTTCATGGCATGTCATGTAGACCTTGACAATCCACGTTTGTAGCTGGCTGTTGGTAGGAGTATCACCTGGCTGGCATACGTGTGCAGGATGTATTGCACAGACCAGAATCTGTATGTAGCATATGTGTATTAGCTGTTGAACATGTGCTCAGTTCATTGACATTGGTGTAGTAATGTACTCAATCTTCGTTATTCCTTCCAAATTTCTGCAGGGCACTGCCTCTCCCCCGACCAATGCCAGACTTGGCTGCCATGAGGGAACGTGACTGCATACGCCGCTACAGATTCCCCCAACAGTTAATTGTGGACCTGACAAACAGGCTGGCACCACACCTCCAACCGTGACACAGTTATCCGACTGCGCTGACCCCCAAGATGAAGGTGATGTCAGCCCTACATTTCTTTGCCACCGGTACGTTTCAATTGACCATAGCTGATGTGGGTGGCATGTCCCAGACCATGTTCAGCCGTGTCCTGCATGATGTTTTAGAAGCCATGTTGGAGCACCTGGATGAATTTATCCATTTTCCAACTCCTGAGCAGTTGACAGGTATCAAGGGTGAGTTCTATGCCCTGGGAGGGATGCCCCATGTAATTGGGTCCATTGATGGGACACATGTGGCTTTGGTACCACCACAGGCACAGGATGTAGCCTTTCGTAACCGTAAACATTATCACTCCATTAATGCCCTTGTGGTGTGTGTTGCTAACATGGTGATTTCCCATGTCTGTGCACGTTTTCCAGGGTCAGCACACGATGCCTACATCATGAGGCGTAGCAGGGTGCCAGAAATGATGCTGCAGCTGCACAACGAACGAGCATGTCTTTTTGGTGGGTATACTCTGTTTGTCCAGTATTCAGCGGTATCTCAGTATGTGACGGCATCTCCCGACCCACTTCTTTACATGATGTTTCCATGTAGGGGACTCTGGCTATCCCAACATGCCATGGCTGGTGACGCCTCTCCGCAACCCGAGAACAGCTGCAGATCACCGTTACAACAACGCCCATGGGCAGACCAGGCGAGTGATTGAGAGGACGTTTGGCCTCCTGAAGAGCCGATTCCGTTGCCTCCACAAGACCGGCGGGTCCCTCCCATATGCACCGGTGAAGGTCTGCAAAATCTTCCTCGTGTGCTGCATGCTGCACAACATGGCAGTGGAGAAAGCTGTGCCACTCATCCTGGATCCCGATGAGCAGGAACATCCACCCATGGAGGATGACGGCCTTGGTCATGAGGCAAGTGAGGAGGAGGAGGAGGAGGACATCCGGAGTCAGCTCATACGCAACTTCTTCTTATAATGGTGAGTCCCTGGGTCTGGTTGTGCATGCTTGGAGCCTTGTGTGGCATGTGTTGCAATGTGTGTGTCCAGCTGACTGTATGCTAGGTGACTTTGACGTGTGTGCTGATGTGTCACTCGAGTGCTGATGTCATTCCACACAGTTTAGCTGACACACTCAATTGACAACTAGCATGGTGTCAACCTTATTCATGTAGAGTACATGACCATGCATGCGGATGACTATGTTTTTCCTGACTTCTTGTGTCTCTCTCATCCCCAGGTAGTTGCGCATTCTGTCTGCTCGTGGCATCATTGTGCTCCTGCTATTCCTCATGAGTAATGCAACGTGTGCTGAATCAGCGTTACATGCACGGACATGGTGAAAATTCTCCTTTGGGTAAGGATTGCAGCAAGGCATTTTGGGTGTGGTAGTTGTTTGTAATGTGTGGGCACTGCTCCTGTGCAGGTTTTGTTACTATGCATACATGTCGACTCACCATGGGGCACATGACATGTAGCATGACTCGCATGAATTGATAGTCACACTTCGTGACAGTCATCTGTTATGGGATTGTGGTTTTTGATGAAGGCATCAATGTGTGTACAACTTCCTTCTGAAACATACGGAAGGCTACGGGTGGACATATTGCGGGACATCCCCATAAGAGGTTCAATGGGGAATTGCAGCCTCTCCGTGTGCAGCAGGGGATGTTTGGCTCACCCCCTTCACTTGTGTGCCACTCCCATGGATTTACAGCATCTGTGGTGCGAAGGGGGTGTCCAGTGTAGGTCCCACATGTTAATCCAAAAGACCTGTGTGTCTGTTAATATTGATGCATTTCCATAGGTGTGAGCCTGAGTAATTAAGGTGTTCCTCAGCCTCCAAGGTGCCTCATCTCTGTCAATGCAGGTCTCTTGCCACTGTGCATGCGTCATCTCTGGCATGGTTGTCAAGGATTGTGCATATGAGTCTATGTGTAGATTGGCAACCTGCATGCTGTTCTACAAGTATTTTATTCTCTATTGTGCATGAAGTCCATGGCTGTGTATGTGTTTTGGTATGTTGGTCCCCACAACGGCCCGTCAACACCTTCTGGGGTGTGTTTCCTGTGCGCAGCTTGGCCTTCAGTTTCATGATCCGGTGTCAGTCATCTTTGGGGATTGTGCATCCTTTGTCTCTGGGTGTGCCATTGAAAACCGGTCACTCCTTCCTTGACATACACCTGTTGCAGGAGTCCTTTCTGACATCCTAGTCTTTGTGTGGAAATTGTGGCATAGTTCCCAGGACATGCCGCCTGCTGTTGCAGCCACTGCAGCAAGGGCACACAAAATTTCCTGATTTTGCAACACACACATCAAAGATGCTCCTCCCTTCCTCCATCAACCCATTCATTTGGCTGTCATCAGCTTGTCTGTGCCACAGTTGCGGCCACGCGGTGCCAAAGGCTGGACCGTCTGCACATGCAACGTGCACATTGCACAAGCCTCATGTCCTTGCATGACCCACATCACACTACAGTCTGATGTTGCAGCCACCCTCCAAGCAATGTCCATCCACACATCGGCCGCCAGCTCTCAGGCATACACTAAGCGCACACACAACACCTTTGCATGATGAGTGTGCAACTCCGACTGCCTACACAGCGCTGCCACGCCTTCCAGGCCCTGTCACACCCACCAGGTCATGTCCCTCCTACTCCCCACTGGCTCTGTACCCCGGCAAGGCCATGGGAGTGGGACTCAAGGCTTCTGCATGTAGTATGCTGTCGTTGTGAGGCACATGGCACAGGTATCATCTCTCAGCGTGTCAATCTACAATGTGTCCAGGACCCCCCCTCTCCACCATCACATGCACACACAACCTCATCATCAACTCGTATGCCATTGACAGCCAGGTGCTCCACACCCTCACCAAGGACGCAGACATTGCCAGTTCCAATATTCTAGATTGCATGAGATCCATTGATGAATGGCAGAACAGCAGCCACCTGAGGCTGGACTTGTACAGGACTGAGGTCAACATCTGAGGATTGTCCCCTTACAGCTGGGTCAACTGTTTGTGTCCCACCCGCAGAAGCCCCGCACAAGCACCCAGTGTCCATGCACACAAGATGGTGTGCATCATGGATTGCTTGCTCACATTTGCCATGGTAATCACCAGCATCTATGCCTCAGACTGCAATACCCTCTGCATTATGCACATGATCTCCAGATAGATCCACTCCAAGGAAAGACGGACCATCCTCCAGGTCCACGACAACATCCATGTCAAATACTGCCCTCTCCTCTACGGGGCAGCCACATCCAAACTCCCAGGACATTTGGCCACATCCAGGCTGCATCTGCACACTTCAGCTGCAACATCCCGCAACCCAGCCACATCACCGTCCAGCAGAGATGGCTGCAATGGATCACTGTGTGCTGCAGGATGACCTTCAGACTCCCCACCCACACTCAGGAGGCAGGCCACAACCCTGACCCAACACCAACCTTGTACCACTGTCATCCGAGAACCCGTAGTGCCATCTCCGTGCATCCAACCTTGACCTGGCCACCATTCTTCAGATCCACCGTTCTCCCACCTGGGAACACATAACCTGGGACTCCCTCCCCGGGAACCTCCGAATGAGGCATGACCTCTACGCCTTAATGATACTCTTCCAAATAGATCTGTCCGCACAGTATTGCAAGCAACCCCTCAGCAGCTTGAGGCCATCACAGGTGAGTATTGTGCTCCATGTCTTCATTGACTGATAAATTGTGACCCATGTGTGTCCTGTACCAGACTCAGATCCCAGGGTAGGGATGGCTGGAGTTAGTTCAACACTCAGGCATAGTTTGACATTTACACACACATATGTTGTGGACTAATGCCAAATGACAGCAACATCTCATGAAAAAAATTTATTTTTATTTTTGGTGGGTAAGTCTTTTGGTAGATGTACTAAGATGCTCTACTGGGTGCATAGAATCCAAAGTTCACAGGGGGAGAAGGCATCCTTGTCAGTTGGAGTCATTAGAGTCCAGACCACAGTGTTGGTCATCATTGGTCAGACTGTGACCAGCAAGTCCATGTGGCAGAGAATGTCATTGGGTGAGGTGCTGCTGTTGCGCCAGTGGGCCAGGTGCCAGGCCAGGTGACCTGGGAGATGTGGATGGTCCGCTGACTCTCACGGTCTTTTCCGTGGACGACCCACCTTCCTTGCGGGACCCTCAGATGCAGGCCTTGACGATGTCTGTGATGCTCCGTCGGATGAATCCTCCTCCTCCTCCCTCCCTGTGGCTGGTGCTGGTCTTCGCCTGGTGGCACAGGGAGGGTTGCCCATGTTGTCGGCGATCCGACAGAGTGAACGGCTCATGTCCGTTTGCACCGCCAGGAGCTCAGCCAGCCTTGCCTCCATCCGTTCTTGGTGTTGTTGTTGACTGGCATGTTGCTCGGCCTGCAGGTTCTTCATCTCGTCGAGGGTCCCCTTCATCTCTGTGAGGCTCGACACTACCTGGCTGATGCCCCTGGTGTCACACTGGTATGTGTCCAGGATGTGGTTCCCTCAGCTGGCTGGTCAGGTTCGCGCCTCCGCCTGCCTCCACTCCCACCACTCCTGCCCACACGAGCCTGGCCTGCCGTTGTGGGCACATCGGGTCTACGGGACCCCTGAGGGATGGCATTTGCGGGGTTGTCTGCCTCCTCCTGGGTGCCCGGAGAACCTTGTCCCTCCTGGTCAGACTGGCTCTGTTGTTCAGTGCGAGCAGGGCTCCTGGGTGTCTCCTGGGATGTGGCAGGAATGGGGGTGGGGGTTGGCAAAGATGTACCTGACGCAGGTGCTGCAGGGGCTTGGGCACCAGAGGGGCCAGGTTGGTCGGGGTCATCCACGGAGTGGTGAGAGTCGTCGCTGCCGGTGGGATCATCTTCACGCTGAGCCTGGGACTGTGATTGTTCCACCCCATTGTTGGGGGGAGGTCGATGACGTTGCCCTGTGTGTGAGAGAGAGACAATGTTAATGCTGTTTCATGCCACATCCATGTTTCATACATATTCTCAAGTTGTCACAGATCCTCCAGGTAGTTGGATGTGCCTAGCATTCCTCTCAATGTCCACTTGGGGATGGGTATGTTGCGGGGGACAGATTGGTATGTTCTCCTGAGTGTTTGACCAGTAGAATTTTGGCTCGGATGGTTATTTGGCGATGGATTGGTCTTGTTGTGTCACATGTCTATTGTGAGAGTGGGTAAACCCGTTGCCTGCCCCGGGGGTGTGTGCTTGTGTGAGGGTGGGGTGTGTGACCAGGCCTGCTGTTGGGTGTAGTGTGATTTGTCATTGGGTCTCCCAGGTGATGTGTCTGTCCCCTCATGGTGCATGCTGGCATGACAGTGAGTTTGAGTGCCTGTGCTAGATATCTGAGCTTGTGTAGTTGGTGTTTGAGTGTACAGTGGTCACAGGAGGGCCTTGTGCTGCATACAGCAGGGCCAAGTGTCCGCTACCTTGTCAGTACTTTGGCAGTCCCTGTGCATTGGGCATGGTGCATGGGTATGTACCTAGGTCATATGGGCTGAGGGCATTGGTGTCTGCTTCTGAGTTGCACAATGTGTTGTGTGAGCCCCACCCTCCCAGCATCCCAGACATCCAGTCTTGGGTTTGTGGTTGGTGTGGCCTGGGACATGGCATTGCCTTTATTTGTGAATGGGGCATGGAGACGTTAGTGGCATGAGCGTGGTTTTTGAGTGTGGTTGTGTGCGGTGAGGGCTTGGGGGAAGTTGCGTGCATTTTGTGTATTTGTGTTGTGGATGGCATTCCCCCCATGTTACGTGAGTTGTTTGTGTACTCACCAGGCTCTGCGACTCCTTCGACTCCGTGTACTCCCACCGGCGGAAGCATGGCCATCACCTTCTCCTCCCAGGGATGGTAATGTACGGGTCTGCGGGGCAGCCCGCCTTCAGTGATGTTACTCTGGGCGTATTCCTCGTTCATTTTCCTCTTGACTGCCCTGCGCAGATCGTACCACCTGGCTTGGCATTCATGCCTGGTCCTTCGGATGGGCGCAACAGCATTCACCTTATCGACGATCCTCTGCCACAGGCTTGTTTTTTGGGCTATGCTGGTCTAACTGACCAATGTTCCAAACAGCTGTGGCTCGACTCTGATGACTTCGTTGACGAGGAGGTCCAGCTCCGCCCTTGTGAACTTTGGTTTCTTGTCTGTGGGCATGGTGTGGGGTGTGGGTGTGGATGGTTGTGGGTGTGTGGGTGTGAATGTGACGGTGTGTGTGTGTGAATGTGTAAAGGGGGTGTTTGTGAATGAGGTTGTGTGAAGGTGTGTAAGTTAAGGTGTAGTTAAGGTGTAAGTAAGGTGCAGTTGTTTGTCTGTGGAGTTTGTCAGCAGTGGGTCTGTTGCAAAGGCTCATGGGTTGTGTGTGTGGGCCCTTTTTATTGGTCCATTTGTGGGTTTGGCTGGGTTTGAATTTGTGGTGGGTGTGTTATAAGAGGTGGTTGTGATTTAGAGCCTCTGTTTGCCTGTTTGGATGTGCCAGGTCAGTCATAGAGATGTATTTTGTCATGTTGACGTGTTTTGTGGTGTTGTGCGAGTCGAATTGACCCTCCTTGCGCTGTTTTACAGTGTCCTGGTTCTGTACGAGTATTTTTCGCGTCGGTACGGTCCGTACATACACGATGCTGGGTGAGGGTGCTGGGGTACGGTGTTGGGGTACAGTGCGTACAGGTATGGGGCTGGGAGACGGGCCTGGGGTGCGGCGCGTACAGGTGGGGGGCTGGGGTACGGTCCTGGGGTACGGGGTGATCTGGTGCGGGGCTGGGAGACGGGCCTGGGGTGCGGAGCGTACATACACGGGGTGGGGGTATGGCGTGTACATACACGGGGGTGGTGGTACGGCGCATATATACACGGGGTGGGGGTACGCCGCGTACATACACGGGGTGGGGGTACGGCGTGTACATACAAGGGGTGATGGTACGGCATGTACATACACGGGGTGGGGGTACGGCGCGTACATACACGGGGTGGTGGTACGGCGCGTACATACACGGGGTGGGGGTACGGCGCGAACATACATGGGGTGGGGGTATGGCGCGTACATACACGGGGTGGTGGTACGGCGCGTACATACACGGGGTGGGGGTACAGCGTGTACATACATGGGGTGGCGGTACGGCACGTACATACACGGGGTGGGGGTACTGCGCGTACATACACGGGGTGGGGGTATGGTCCTGGGGTACAGGGCGTACAGGTGCGGGGCTGAGAGACAGGCCTGGGGTGCGGAGCGTACAGGTGCGGGGCTGTGCTATGGTGTTGGGGTACGGTGTGGAGGGGGGGTACGGTGCTGACATACGGGGGTACGGTGCTGACATGTGCGGAATGAGGGGCGGCTGTACGACTCGTATCCGGGCACAAGTGTACCCGTGTACATGTGTGCTACAGCGTTCGCTCCGTACGGGGCCTTTTACATGCGGTTGTGTATTCGGACGGGCGGTACGGATCGTACTTGCGCGCTCAGACTTCTGTTTTACGATTTGCACGTAAAAATGTCCGGCTCCCTATCGGACACTTTTCCCGACGCTATTCGGACGTAAACATTTACGGCTCCCTCTCGGACCATTTTCCCGACGCAATTCGTATGTATTTTTCACGTACAAATCGTACTTCGCTGTTTGTACGGTACTTGTACGATTCGTACGTGAAAATATACGGATACGAGTCGTACGCAATTTTTTTTACCCGGATCGGAATCGGCACCTAAATGTATTGAATATTTTTTTATTTATTAATATTTGTTAAATTGAGATGTTAAAGTGTTAAATGTGTAAAGTAAATTATTATGATTAAATTAATAATTTGTTGTTAATTTTAACTAATTGACAATTATGGTAATTGTGTGATTAATTTTAGGTGTGTGTTGTGGTGTTTATAGATGTAAATGGTGGGAAGGGTGGCAAATAATTTAATTTTAATCCATTAATTAATAACTAGTTAATCCATTTTAATTAAAAAATGAGTAATTAATTATGGTAATTGTGTAATTACTTTTAGGTGTGTGTTTTGGTGTTTATAGGTTTAAACGGTGGGAAGGGTGGAAAGTAATTGAATTTTAATTGATGAATTAATAATTAGTTGTTAATGAATTTAAATTAATTAATTAGTAATTAAATATGGTAATTGTGTAATTAATTTTAGGTGTGTTTTGTGGATATTATAGTGTTAAAATATGTGTCCTCAATGATATTTTTTATTATTAACATTTTTTTAATTTATTATTAATTATGGAAATAAATGTAGATAAAAATGTTGAAGTGTTTTTTATTTGTGTGGTAGGAAACAAAATAAATACATTTATGCTTTAAATAATGTTTGTTTGTTAAAATATGCACCTTTTAAATATTGTTTATAAATGTATTTAATTTATTTTATATAATATTTGTAGCTTTTAGTTACATGTAATGAAAAATTTCCTAGCTAACGTAATGGAAAGTTTCAATTCTATTAAGGACTCGGAGGCGAGGATTATGCCTTCTTTTTTCACTTTAATCAATAGCAGCGAAGTACAACAGAAAACTACATTTCCCATGAACCAAAGGGAAAATGTAGTCAAAAAACAGTACGTGAAATTAACCAATCAATGAACCAGCACAGTGTCCAATCCGGGCAGGACGCCCAATATAGTCCATCAACTGTGTCTCCTCTTCCTCTTTCTGAGCGCGGAACCAGCAAGCATCAGCCCTTCAGGAATCTTGCTTGTGAGAATCCGAGCCTGAGGACAAGAATAGAACATTACCGCAGGAACTGTAAATGCCAAATTGTACAGATGACATAATAAACAAGCCCTGCAAAGGAACAACGTGTCAAAGAGAAAAAAGGACAAATGCATTATGCACAACAGTGACTTAACATATCGCCAATACCGCAAACCAAGTTACTTACAGTAGTACGGGAGGGGTCTCCTCTAGGAAGCCAGGGCGAGACAATCCTCGCCTCCGAGTCCTTAATAGAATTGAAACTTTCCGTTACGTTAGCTAGGAAATTTTTCATTCTATGTCAGGACTGAAGGCGAGGATTATGCTTGTTCAAAGCTTGCCCACAACCACATGAGCCATATTCAAAACCGGTTTGAAATAAAACCGCTTGAAAGTATAGTCCGAGGACCAGTCTGCAGCGTTGAGGATATCTTCCAAACGCGCCCCTAAGCTAAAAGCCTTTGAAGCCATCGCACCTCTTTTGGAATGCGCACCAAACTTGCTAAGGTTGATGCCTGCTTCCTGCATCACCCAGCGGACCCATCTGGCGATGGTAGGAGAAGGAACCGCCTTAAAAGGCTTCCGAAGCAAAATGAGGAGTTGTCTCTCTCCTGGAGGGCGAAACTCCTCGGTCATCTCCTCGTATGCCTTGAGGCAACAAACTACACAAAGCTTCGGAGAATCAGGAAACTGAGGGTAGGAAATCGTCCTAGAATGGCACTTTGTGCGCCTCAATAATGTGAAAGTCACCCCCTCCGGGGTAAAAATTCTACCCGAAATGTCCAAAGCCCGAACATCTGATACCCGCCTGCAAGAAATCAGGCACAGAAGCATGGCTAATTTACCAGAGAGCTCTTTTTGCGAAAGAAACCTATTCGGCTGCCATGATAAAAAGAGGTTAAGCACTTGGTTCACATCCCAGAGCTCGGAATAACGGGGCTCCGGAGGCAACGACAAGCGGATACCCCGCATCAGACGACACACAAGGGGATGCTCGCCCACCGGAGATCCCTCCACCGGGACGTGGCCTGAGGAGATCGCCGATCTGAAGGTATTCACCGATCGGTACGCGAGGCCCTGAGACGCCAATTGAGCCAGAAAATTCACCACATGGATGACATCTGAGACCAAGGGATCGAAACCCCGTCGCATACACCAACGGGACCATCTACCCCACGCTGACCTGTACCTTTTGACAGTGCTGTCTGCCCATGCTTTAGTGAAGAAAGTTTCAGCTTCTCTCGAAAGGCCAGGGGCTTCCCATCTACTCCGGAAATCCGCCACGCCTTGAGCCACAGCGATTCCGTGGACACTAGAGGGTGCGGATTCCCGTCCGGACTCAGAAGGAGAGTTGGAAATTGGGGAGTAGGATTGGAAAATCCCAGGAAAGTTCCAGAAGAACTGGAAACCACACTTGAGACTTCCATAAAGGCGTAATCATGACTAGATCTGCCATTTGCCGGCGAACTTGAGCCGTCGACCTCGTGATCATCGCAAACGGGGGAAACGCATAGCTTAGTTCTCCACTCCAATCTTGGAGAAACGCATTTGTGGCGGCTGCCAGAGGGTCTGGATGCCAACTGAAAAATCGCGGAATCTGGTGATCCAGACGGGACGTAAATAGGTCCACCGAGAAAGGGCCCCAAAGGTCGTTCAAGGTCGCAAAGATGGACTGATGCAAGCGCCATAGGCTGGAATCCCGAAAGTGGCGAGACTGAAAGTCTGCTTCCACATTGGCTCGACCGGGAAGGTATTGCGCTGTGACAGAAACCTGACTGTCCAGGCAGTGCTGCCAGAAACTGGCCGCCAGGTCAGAGAGAGCATTCGAGTGGGTGCCCCCCAGGTGATTCACATAACGGACTGCCGTAACATTGTCAATTTTTAGAACAACACAAGATTGCACCGAATCCTTCGTCCAGCAACGTACTGCGAAGGATTCTGCCAGAAGCTCCAAGCAGTTGATGTGTAACTTCTGTTCTTCGGGAGACCACAATCCTCCTGTGGAGAGGTCCCCGCACCATGCACCCCAACCAAGTCTGCTGGCGTCCGACTCTATAACTATGTCTGGGGTGGAACCGAAAATTGCTCTCCCGTTCCACGCCTCCATATGATCCAACCACCAATGAATCTCGGCGCGAGCCTCGGTGGATAATGCGACCTTGTGAGAGTAGGGGTACCCTTTGCGTTGGAAGAAACCCTTGAGCCGCTGAAGCGCTCTGTGATGTAGAGGACCCGGGAAGATGGCTTGGATCGAAGCCGACAGAAGACCCACCACCCGAGCCAACTGACGGAGAGAGATCCGTTGTTTCGTTAACACGCAACGTAATTCGTGTCTGATCTTGGAGACTTTTCTGGCCGGGAGGCTGAAAGTGGAAGTAGTGGAGTCTATGACGAACCCCAAGAATGTAAGATTCTGCGTAGGACACAGAAGGGACTTTGTCTCGTTTATGACAAAACCGAGCTCCTGAAGAAGCGAGACCGCCATCTGGAGCTGCTGCGTCAGCTGACACGGACATGAAGCTATGAAGAGCAAATCGTTGAGGTAAACAATCATTCTGACCCCCCTGGATCGCAGGTATTCCACCACCGGCCTGAGAATCTTGGTGAAACACCAAGGAGCTGAGGAGAGGCCGAAAGGGAGAGATGTGAACTCGTATGTGTGATGACCCCAGGAAAACTGGAGGAACCGACGGTGGGGCCGAAAAATCGGGACCACCAGATAGGCGTCTTTGAGGTCCAAACGAACCATCCAGTCGAGGGGTCTCAACACGTCCCGAGGAAGATGGATTCCCTCCATCTTGAAATGCCGGTAAACCAACCATTGGTTGAAGTCGCTCAAGTTGATCACGGGTCTCTTGCCCCCGTTGGTCTTGTCGACCAGAAAAATATTGCTCAGAAACCCTTGAGGGTGGGGAGAAGAGAGAGAGATAGCCCCCTTCGCTAGGAGCGACGTAATCTCTGCGTCTACCAAAATCGCGTCTTGCGCTGAAAACTGAATAGGGCGGGGCAAGGTCGACTGAACTGGGGACCCCTGGAACTCTATGTGGAAACCCCTAACAGTCTGCAGAACCCAAGCATCGTGCGTGATGGTTTGCCAAACGTGAGAACAACCCGCCAACCTATGTCTAGTGGGGAAGAAGGGAGAATTCTCACCTGGGCTAGAGGCTGCAGCTCCTCCCCGGAATCCTCTGCCTTTATCCCGCCGTCCGCGTGTGGGGTAAAAATTGCCGAACCGGGACTGGTCCTGGTACTGTCCAGAGCCTCTTTGAGCTGGCTGGCGTTGCTGGCGACCGGCCGAGCGGCCCCTGCCTCGGCCGGCCCCGCGAAAAACACGAGGGAACACCTTTTTGATATTGGATTGTGCCCGATCTAAAGAGGTGAACGTATTCACAAATTTTCCAAGCTCCTTGACGAAGGGTTCACCAAATAATCCACCCTGAGCTACTGCACCAGCTTCGGAGTCTGCCAGGTCACCTAACTTTGGATCGATTTTTATAAGGAGGGACCGGCGATGCTCGGTGGAAAGGGCACAGTTCGCGTTCCCCATGAAAATTACCACTCGTTGTGCCCAACCGGACAAAGTCTCCGGGGAAATAATGGAGCCTGACTCCTTTGCTTCTTCAGCCATGTCTAATATTTTAGTGATGGGTCCCAAAGCGTCCAGGAGCTTATCCTGGCAGGCTCTCCAGGATCTGTCAATCCCCTTTTTTGGATCTTTAATGAACTTTTGAAGAAAAGTACCCATTCGAGGGTCAATTTCAGGTGTGAGGGACTCTTTACCGTCCAGAGTGGGGCGGGGGCATTCCGCCCGAAGGCAGTTAAGTGCCTCTTTTTCCAGAGGGCGCCTAATGTGGGCGGCCACATAGGCCGCTACTTTGTCCGCCGGCGTCCAGTCCGAAGACCGTGGGTGGACGATATTGTTAGGGTCCAGCATATCTGAGGTACCTGGGGGAGTTTGAGAAGTGCCAGGGAGAGATGGGGTGGTGGTGTCACCAGAGGGGGGTGCCGGAGCCGCAGGGAGGGAAAGACCAGCTGGAACTGACCTGTGGCTATCCAGAAAAGCCTGCCTAAGGCAGTCAAATGCATCCCCGTTCACCCCCGCGTCACGGGTACGCTTAGGCGAAACGGCCGATGGGGTAGGGGTTTGGGAAGTCAACTGTTGAGAGAGCTGGGCAAAAGCCAGATGAATCTGAGAGGAAAGCCTGGACTCCAAAGGGGAGATAGCTTGATCCACCGCCCGGTAAATTGATGTGTCCATTGCCTCATAAAAGGCGTTGCCCCAGGGCATATCCGCGAGGGGATCCTCCTCCTCCTCTGGAAATTCATCATAATACTCCATGGGGGAAGGGATGCACTCACGGCAAGTGAGGGAAGTGGTAATGAGGCCTGAAAAGGCGGAAAGGGAAGCCTTTTTAATAGGGCTGGGTGTCAGCCGGTCTGTCTTTTAAACGTGGTCCAACCACCACTAAATACCGGGTTCAAGCCCGAGAGACTATCTGCTGGCCAACAAAAATTTTAAGAATACACACCCTGCGCTGGGTGAACTGATCTGGGCAAAGTCCCTTTTTTAAGAATACTGGACCTCAAAGAGGCGTTCTGAGGGAAAATACAGACTGTGCCCCACACAAGCTGGATCTGGCAACAAGCGTAGTAACAATATGGGGCAGCGTGGCTTCGTATCACCTCCACTGCCGCCTACACCGTTATCGGCGTTCACCTCAGATCAGGGACTCCAGTGCACCGCGCGCGCGTCGTTTGAAAATCCCTTTGAAGAGAGATCAAACGACGCGATGCGGTGCACAGCCTTCCATGCCCTCTGGCGGTGGGAGGACCAGGAGCGCAGCCAGCTGACGCCGCGTAGGGATGGGAGACCCGTACCCGCGGCCAAACTTCCTCCAGCGCTGTCCACACGCTGTGAGAAATCAAACGCGCCACAAGCGCGCACCAAACAAAAAATAAACAACAATCCGGATCGCTCAGCGCTAACGTGTCAAGCCGCGCTTGACGAAGCAAAGCTCACGATCACCTCAAACAGTACAGCGCGAAGCGCTAACAGCAAAAACGAACCTTTGAGAAACATATACTGTTACAATCATTAATCAATCATGAATAACCAGTCAAAAAATATATACAGACAATCATTACTTGAATAATCAGTCACAGATATGAAAATGTACTTAACTTGCTGCGTAGCAGCGAAGAAAGAGGAAGAGGAGACACAGTTGATGGACTATATTGGGCGTCCTATATGTTTAATATATTGAATCGTATATTTTTTAAATATTGTTTATTTTTATAATTTGTTTTTAAAATTCAATTATTTAAATGTTATTAGTAATTTTTGTTTCTCTGCCATCCAACACTTTCCCTCCCTAATTTTGCACTCACTGGAGCGGGAATAGTAATTTTTACCCTTCCGTTATCCAGTATTTTCTCTACTGTTGCACTCACTGGAGTGGGAATAATAATTTTTACCCCTCCTCTATCCAATACCTTCCCTACTGTTGCACTCACTGGAGTGGGGATAGTCATTTTTACCCCTCCGCTATCCAATACTTTCCCTACTGTTGCATTCACTGGAGTGGAAATAGTAATTTTTGTCCCTCCGCTATCCAGCACTTTCCCTACTGTTGCAGTCACTGGAGTGGAAATAGCAATTTTTAACCCTCTGCTATCCAACATTTGTCCTACTGGTGCACTCACTGGAGTTGGAATAGTAAATGTAATTCCTCCGCTATCCAACACTTACCCTACTTTTGCACTCACTGGAGTGGGACTAGTAACTTTTACCTCTCTGCTGTCTCAATCAATCAATCAATCAGTACATTTGTAGAGCGCATTACTTACCCGTCAGGGTCTCAAGGCGCTGGGGGGGGGGGCGGGGGTGCTGCTACTGCTCGAACAGGCAGGTTTTGAGGAGTCTCCTGAAGGCCGGCAGGTCCTGGGTCTGTCGTAGGTGGATGGGGAGGATGTTCCAGGTTTTTGCGGCGAGGTGAGAGAACGATCTACCGCCGGCGGTCGCTCAACCGATGCGGGGGACGTTGGCGATGGCGAGGTCAGCGGAGCGAAGCTGGCGGTTCGGGGTGTAGAAGGTGAGTCGTTCTTTGAGGTACGCTGGTCCGGTGTTGTGGAGAGCTTTGTGAGCGTGGGTGAGGAGCGTGTGCGGAGGGTGTGGTGGCAGACAGTGTCGAAGGCGGCCGAGAGGTCCAGGAGGATGAGGGCGGTGGTTTCTCCGTTGTCCGTCATGGCCCTGATGTCGTCGGTTTGCGGCGATGAGCACTGTTTCGGTGCTGTGGTTGCTGCAGAATCTGGATTGGGATGGGTTCAGGATGTGGTTCTATTCGAGGAAGGAGGTCAGTTGCCTGTTGACGATCTTCTCGATGACTTTTGCCGGGAACGGGAGGAGGGAGATGGGCCAGAAGTTCTTGAGGTCATTGGGGTCAGCTTTGGTTTCTTGAGTAGGGCGTTGATCTCAACGTGCTTCCAGCTCTCCTGGAAGGTGGCGGTCTCAAAGGAGCTGTTGATGATCTTGCAGAGATGTGGTGCGATGGTGGAGCTTGCTTTGTTGAAGATGAGGTGCGGGCAGGGGTCGGATGGTGATCCGGAGTGGATGGTGTTCATGATT
This sequence comes from Triturus cristatus, assembly GCF_964204655.1. Classification (NCBI taxonomy): domain Eukaryota; kingdom Metazoa; phylum Chordata; class Amphibia; order Caudata; family Salamandridae; genus Triturus; species Triturus cristatus. Next base: position 1,265,812,807 of record NC_140585.1, on the reverse strand, counting down.
TTTATGGTGTCTTTGTCGTTGACGTGGGTCCAGGAAAGCAGGGGGTTGATGTGGCTGGAGGGCGGTGAGTCTGAGGTGTCTGTGTCTGTCGGGGGGGCCTGGTTGCTGAAGCTGTCGTGGATGTCTGCGATCTTGCAGTGTAAGAAGGTGGGTAGGGAGTCGCAGAGGTCTTGTGATGGCGGGATGTCGTTGGAGTTGGAGTTGGAGCTGAGATTGGAGAGTTCCTTCACGATGTTGAAGAGCTCTTTGCTGTTGTGTGCGTTGTTGTCAATGCGCTCCTTTTGGTGTTCCGGATGAGTTGGGAATGTCTGCGGATGGTGCTCTTGTAGGCTGTGTTGCTGTCCGGTGTCTGTTCGTGGTGCCATTTCTTCTCGAGCCTACAGCAGACCTGCTTGGATGCCTGGAGGTCGGCTGTGAACCAGATGGTTTTTCTGTCGGTGCATCTGTTTGAGGGTTTCTTGATCGGGGCAAGAGTGTTGGTGCAGTCGTCCATCCATTGCCTGAGGTTGAGGGCAGCGGAGTCGGTGTCGGTAGTGTCCGTTGGTGGGTTTCGGGCGAGGGTGGTGACTAGATGGTCTTTGGTGACTTTGCTCCAGCTGCGGTGGGGGGCCCGTTGTGTGTGGTGGTACGTGGTAGGCTTCTCGAAGGTGAAGTGGACGCAGCGGTGGTCGGTCCAGTGGAGTTCGGGGGTGTGGCTGAAGGTGATGTGATTGCTGGCTAAGAAGATGGGGTTGAGCGTGTTCCCTGGCGGAGTGGGTGGGAGTCGTGACGAGCTGTTTGAGTCTGAGGTTGGCGAGGTTGGCGAGCAGGGTGGTGGAGTTATTATCGTTGGTGTTCTCGAGGTGGAAGTTCAGGTCTCCGTGGAGGATGTAGTCCGTGGATGCAAGGGCATGAGTGCTGACAAAGTCGGCGATGGAGTCACTGAACTGCGGCCGGGGGCGGGTGATCTGTAGATCAGGGTTCCTCTGAGTGTGGTGTTGGGGTCGGTGTGGATCTGGAAGTGCAGGTGTTCGGCGGTGATAAGCGTGTCGTCGGTGCTGGTCGAGATTCGGAGGGTGTTTCTGTGGAAGATGGTGATTCCTCCTCCTGTTCAGTTGTTGCGGTCCCGGTGGGTGATCTTATAGCCGTCAGGGATGGCTATGGCGATGTCGGGTGCCAAGGAGGGGTTCATCCAGGTCTCCGTCAGGAAGGCGACGTCTGGGGAGGTGGAGTCAAGTAGGTCCCAGAGTTCGATGGGGTGTTTGCAGGCGGAGCGGGTGTTGAGTAGAAGGCATTGGAAGCTGTTGCAACCTACCCCGGTAGGCGTGGTGGTGGTTTGGAGGCTGGTGTAACAGCAGTTCCGGCAGGAGAAGGGTCCATGGGTCCGCTTCGGGGTGGCCCGGATGCAGGTGTGTGATCGGCCGGCGTTGTGTGCGTGGAGGGTGCTGGCGTCGGGTGTCGTGACGTTCGCGGGGGCCAGGGGGTCTGGTGCTGAGCGCGGTCCAGGCGCGAATGGGCACAGACGGGCTTGCCTTAGGCGTGCCTTCGGTGCGGCAGCGGCACGCCCGCAGCGCGGCCGCCATAAGAGGAGGAGGTGGAACGAAGGAGCAGCTGGGAGGCGGGAGCGGGACGAATGGGCGAGCGGTGGGGAAGGGCCGCAGGGGACGCAGCGGCGAGAAACGGGAGAGCAGAACGGGTGGAGAAACCAAGGGCACAACAATGCAAAGGAAAAACAAGGAATGAAAACAGAATACAAGCAGAATACAACAGAATACAATAAAATACAGAGTGCAGAGTCAAAACAGAAGGCAGACAGGAAAAGGGGTAGATCGAGCCCACAGATACCTACGGCCTACCACTGGCCACCAGGGATTAGGCGCAGGTGGTAGCCTGCGGGTGGAGGAGGGTCTCGAACTCACAGCAGTGGCGGCAGCAGCGGGCTAGGAGACACGGGCACAACAGGTGGTGCTGTGCGGTGTGGGGAGTGACCTGCCTGGAATAGGGTCAAGGGTCGCTCTCCTTACCACGCAGCAACCGCCATAAGATGGGGAGATGGGAGGGAGGAGCAGCTGGGAGGCGGGAGCGGGACAAATGGGCAAGCGGGGCCGTAGGGGACGCAGCGGCGAGAAACGGGAGAGCAGAACAGACGTAGAAACCAAGGGCACAACAATGCAAAGGAAATATAAGGAATGAAAACAGAATACAACAGAATACAATAAAATACAGAGTGCAGAGTCAAAACAGAAGGCAGACAGGAAAAGGGGCAGATCGACTGCACAGATACCTCAGGCCTACCACTGGCCACCAGCGATGGGGCGCAGGTGGTAGCCTGCGGGTGGAGGAGGTCCTCGGACTCACGGCAGTGGCAGCAGCAGCGGGCTAGGAGACACGGGCACAACAGGTGGTGCTGTGCGCCGTGGGGAGCGACCTGCCTGGAACTTTTGGAGTGGGAATAGTAATTGTTTCCTCTCCACTATCCAACACTTTCCCTACTATTGCTCTTACTGGAGTGGGAATATTCATTTTTACCCCTCCGCTATCCAACACTTTCCCTACTGCTGCACTCACTGGAGTTGGAATAGTAAATTAAATTATTCCGCTATCCAACATTTTCCCTACTGTTGCACTTATTGTATTGTGAAATGTAAGGTTTTTTTTAAATATAATTCAATTGTTTTCATTAATTATAGAATTGCTTTCATTTGAATGTTTATATATATATATATATATATATATATTCACTGAAAAAACCATAGGTTTCACATACTTTATAGTTACGAATTAGCATTTAAAAAACCTTGCAACTTCACTTAAAAAACCATAGGTTTCACACATGTTATAGTTAGCTGGACATTTCACTCGTAAAAAACAAATGAAATTCCCCCGTTATAGTTAGTGCAGGCAACTATAACTCACGCGACCGCAATCCTCTGCTGATGACGTCAGATATTACATCACTGTATTTAGACACTTATTTACCCATGTCTTCTTCCATTAATCTTTAGCTATACATATATTACAAATATTTATTTTTCATAAAGACACATATGTCATCAGTGATGTAATATCTGACGTCATCAGCAGAGGATTGCGGTCGCGTGAGTTATAGTTGCCTACACTAACTATAACGGGGGAATTTCATTGTTTTTTTACGAGTGAAATGTCCAGCTAACTATAACATGTGTGAAACCTATGGTTTTTTAAGTGCGTTTGCAAGGTTTTTTGAATGCTAATTCGTAACTATAACGTGTGTGAAACCTATGGTTTTTTTCAGTGAATTTGTACGGTTTTTTAAATGCTAAGTTATGTATTTATTAATTATTTTTTTTCCAGGTTTTTCAGGTTTTTCGCACCGTGCGCGCGCTGTGGGCGCTCGGTGCGCACCTCGCAATTTAAAAAAATAAAAATAATTGTTTTTTTCTCCCTTGGGGGTCCTTCTGTGACCCCCTGACCAAGGCTAAGGGGGTCAGGAACTGTCCACTCTGCCCCCTTTTCACGTTATCCAAATTTTTTTTTCACCCCCTCAGACTGCAAGAGACAAAATGGCGGCCGACACTTCCTGGTTTCGACCGATTCGAATGTTTACCGACATCTAACAACCAATCAGAATTGCGCTCGCGCACGGCAGGGTGCGCGCACTGTGCGTGCACGGCAGGGTGCGCGCACCGTGCGCGCACGGTGCGCGCGTATAGATATTGATATGCTTTTAAATGCTAAATACTGAACAGATTTACACCAGAGCTAAAGGCACTTCCTTGACCTTATGGCTACCTCTCTGCCCAATTTCACGTAATTCTGTTCAGCCGTTCGGGCTGTAGCTGCGACTAACGGTCCTATGGAAAAATGCATGGGGAAAACGCGTTTTGGGACCCCCCCCTTTTTCACGGCCCCCGCTTGACGAATCACCCCGAGACTTTCAGGGTAGGAGCTGAATGGAGCGACCCATTTGTTTTGAAAATTTCGCGAGAATTCGTCAACCGGCGCCAAAGTTATTCAAAATAGAATTTTGAGATTTCCTATGGAAACTAGTTTGCAACTATCTACTGGCGACCGCCAGTAGATTATATATATATATATATATATATATATATATATATATATATATATATATATATATATATATATATATATATATATATATATACATACATACATATATTTTATTTTTATATAATTTTAAAGTAACAAAATTAAATAAAGATAAAAGTGAATAAATTATTTTAAAGTATATATATGTATGTGTATAAATTGTTTGTGTGTTTATATTTTTTTAAATTAGGTTTATTTTTTATATTTTTATATTTAGTTAAAATGTATATTGAATTTAATTACTTTTGTTAGAAATAATATTAATATTCAATATATTTAATATATATTACTTTATTGTATATATATATATATTTTAAAATCTATGTTTTTACATCTATATTTTTTACTTCGATATTTTTGATTCAATATTTTTGTACTTACCTGTTAAGGTATGGGAGTTGATATTTTTGTAGTAGATACATCAGTGTTTTTAGCATCGATATTCTATCAGTGAACCACCCCTATCCCCTGACTCGACCTCACCTCTGGCACCCAATACCCTTTTCCGTGCTCAACTCCCTCTCCTGCCTGTGACCCAACATCTATAACGTGCACCCAGCCAGGGGAAGAAGCTTCCCCGTACTTCCAGGTTGCCCCACACTCTGTGACCCCCCTCCCTGTATGTCCCCCTCTCGAGGCAGACGTGTCACCCCTCCCGCCCCCCCTATAAGGGGGTAAACCCTCTTGGGATGTCGCACTGTCTCCACCTGAAAGCGGGCATCTCCCCTGTTTAACAGCCCTTATCTGCCTTACCTGTCACCCCCACACCCTTGTCCTTACTCCAGGAGGGCCTCAACCACAACTGACACTGGAACTGGTTCTTTGGCCCTCTCTGACCCCCCCATTCATGGCCTGCACCTGCAGTGCACCAAGATCCCCAAGCAGCTCCCTGTCATCCCCATCCCAGCTGAATCCACCTTTCCAACGAGCCAATGGGCCCATGGGGGCCCTGGCTAAGTATTCGCTTTTCTCAAGGGAAACCTCCCTTCTGCTGCCGGCCCCCACTGCTGCTCCTCTGGCCCCCGGACCCCTGTGTGATAAGGAACTCTGGGGCTGAATACGAGTTTGGTAGTGATGCGCCGGCTCTCTGCCGACACAGCACTGCCAAAGCTGCGCAAGGACCGCCTGCCTTATTATGAGTTAAACTTGTGTAAGATGGACTGTCCTTTGCTCTTCCCACAGTGGTGCCTGAAAAACAGGCACCGCAATGAGACGGCAAAAAAAAAGTTCCAGCATGGCATGGAGGGTGACGTCCATGCCGGGCTGAAACTTTGGGGGAATACACACATAGCAGCACATGATGTGCCTCCCTGAATGTATCCCCATGGCAGGGGGGCATGAACCGCCAGCCTTTTCCCACCACGATTTGGCTGGCGGTGCAGGAACTCGTAATATACTCAGCGTGGCTGTGGCAGTCCTGCTGAGCATCTTACATTGTGGCATAGCTCCGCCACCACCAGGGTACGACTGTTCCCAGCACAGCCGGTGGTCCTCCACCACAGCAATTTTTAGAGTTGTAATGCAGCTGATGGACCACCACCAGCATGAGTGCAGTGGATAAGGCCATAAACCGCTCACCTGCACTCCCAGTGTGTACCGCTAAACCCATCCCCGTGACTCCCCGCTGATAACCGCCAAACCTCTAAACACACTTGCAGTCTTTTTCAGGCCTTCACTTTCACCACCTGGCCTCTCAAATACATCACCCGGCCCAGCTACAGCCCCCTGCCGCAGCTCGTGCAGAGCCGCGAACACGAGCGCCGCAGGCTTCCACAATGGTGCCTTTCACCTCACATTACCTCCCGACGATCCTATAGCAACCATCAATGCCAGACTCTCCCCTCGCCCAATACCGGCCCCAAACTACTTTCGGGCTGCTTGATTCACTCTTGAGCGGCTCCTCCAACATACCTGTGCTGTTTTATGGACATTTTTCAGTGACTTCCACAGCGGCAAACACACCCAAACTGCAGCTGCCACTGTCTCTGACACACAACGCACTGGGCAGCCGGAACACACATTGGCGCTGGCCACCACTAAGTCCAGGTGCCCTGCTTCCCTCAACAAGTGAAGCTCTTTGGCCACTTTGTTTCTCCATCCCGCCAAATGACAATGTTCTCCTTACCGTACTTCTCTGCCAGCCACCAGGTCACATACCACAAAATGGTGGCGATTTAGCCTAATTAAACTGGCTATATCCTTGTGCTCCATCCTCCTGCTGCGTATAGGCAAAAATTCTATTGGCAGTCGCCATGACTGTACCACCTCCCCCAATCATCCTGGGGGGGGATCAGCTGTCCCCCAACCCCCTAAAATGCAAACCTGCAATGAGGACTTTAAGTGGGGAGGGCCCATAAAAATGAACTTGATTTCCCATCAATGACTGTAAAAACCCTGAAGGCAATCCATGTCAGCAATGCAGTCCTGGTATACATTTCACATGTTTTACTTCAGCTTGCATTCCTAAAGACTATTTGGTTTTTCAAGCTGATGTGTTTCTCTAGGTTTCAGTGCAACTTAGTTTAATACACCCTTTGAACTAAGCCACTAACAGGTGTCTGACGAGTGAAAGCAGTGCAAATTTCTCACAGTGCCTGTCAGTGAGTCATAAGTGTGTAGATTACGTGCACATCCAGTTCTTAGCCTCTGCAGAGGTGCAGAGAGCAATGTTGCATACATGGCAATCGTATTTGTGGGAAAGTGAGGTATGCAGTTGGAAGATTTCAGAAAGATGTGTGGAGAAAAAGGGCATACATGTTTTACAGAGTGAGAGACTGCCGAGGGAACTGATGTGAAGGAAAGAAAGAGTGTCTGGGATCCTTTGATGACAACTACCTCTTCCACAGACCTTAGTAATGTACAGTATCACATTTTCAGGATTGAAACATTTTGAATTCTAATTATTCACAGCAAAATCATTCTTGTTAATCATTAATCTCATACCCTGGCAAAGCCGATAAGACTGGATTGTTTTAGGTACATGCTGGGTGTGAAAAGTCACTGGAAGTCACCCAAATACTAGTTAGGTGGCACACTATAAAGCACAGAATTCTAGTTTAATTAGGGGACGCTCTTGGACAGGATAATTAGCTACACTTCTTTGACCATACCGCTTTTAGCAACTCCCCACCTTTTTCGATCCAACTTAAAGTATTACTCGTGATCTATCATCGCATGTACACAGTTTGGTAAAGAATGCTTTGCATCACCCTAGTCCTCTTGTTTATTGTGGCATGCACCCTCGCCCGGTTAGTATTCATTGTCATATTCTCCCACTTGACTCCTGCACTGTACTGCTCAGATGTATTTGTTCTTCTGAGTGCACATCTTCTCACAATAAGTCGCCTTATACTTAAACAGTGTTCTGTTAATTGTGGGAGGGGACATCTTCTGACTCTCACACAAACTCAGAAAATCATCTTGTGTAGTCCTCACAATATAGCTGGCTCAGAGTAGCTTGTGTTGAAGTACACCACCCCTAAGTGTATGTACTTACAACACAACACTTAATTACACAACTAAAGCAGACATGTTGGACTCCTATTTAAAACAAAGGAAAACTACCAGCACCAAACCATTTCCAAAAATCCCCTCCAAGAGTAGGCTATCCCTGCCTCTACATTCCTTCAAACAACTATCTCAAAATGAGTTTATGGATATGGTCAAAGCAAGCAGGCTAGCCGGCTGTTGTTCTAACCATTGTCCATCACAAATCTTCAAGAACATTCTTTTAACTACCTCTGCTGCCACACCAGTAAGAAAAACCTGCTTTCCCTCAGGTTCTGCGGGACAGAGAAGCTAAAAAGGTAGACCAGTCGGCCAAGAAGTTCTTTTCATCGGCCAGCATGGCCCTTAAGTCGACGAATGCAACTTGCCTATTGGGACGCTATATCCATGTGCTCATTGACTCGGCGAAGAAATTGGCGCCAAAGCTTTCTGAGGAGGATAGAGCCGGCTTCAATGAAGTTTTGACTGATGCCCAGGCGGCAGCACGCCAAGTAATACAAAGTGGGCTGGACACGGCAGACTCAGTATCGAGAGTCATGGGGTCTTCTGTTGCCACCAGGAGGAGTGCGTGGCTGAAGACTTCTGAGTTCTCCCTGGATGTGTAGTCGACTTTGTTGGACCTGCCGTTAGATGGGTCTGGTTTGTTTGGTAAGAATGCTGATGCTGCTCTTGAACGCTTTAAGGAGAGCAAGGCTACCGCTAGGTCTTTGGGCCTTCAAACCCAGTCAAGGGGGTCTTTTAAAAGATACAGAGGCTTCGGAAGGGCATCCTTTCGTACTTACAGACAGACCTAGCAGCAGCAGCAGCAGCAGCAACAGCAGCAAAGCTCTGTGTCCAAAGGTTACAGAGGTAGAATCAGGGGTCACTCACATGGTCGTCAACTCTCCTCCTCCTCTTCCTCCTCCTCGGCCCCTCCCACCATCGCAAAGCAGCCCTAGATCTGCCATTCTGGATCATGCTGGTCCTGTGGGGGGCCGGCTTACCCATTTTCTACAAGATTGGGAATCTGTAACTACAGATCTCTGGGTTTTGGATCTTGTAGAAAATGGGTACGCCATTCCCTTTCGGGAATTCCCTCCAAATTACCCTCCTTGTCAAGGGGCTTGCTCGGAGGACCACCATTCTTCTTCTGCAGGAGGAAGTCCTGAAGTTGTTTCAAAAAGGTGCGATAGAGGTGGTTCCAGAGCAGGAGAGGAGTCAGGGATGCTACTCCCGGTATTTCCTGATTCCGAAAAAGGATGGCAGATTGCGTACGATATTGGACCTCAGAATCTTGAATCTTTTTCTAAAACAGGAGAAGTTCAAGATGCTCACCCTTGCTCAGGTTCTTCAAGCGCTGAATCAGGAGGACTGGATGGTGTCGATCGACTTGCAGGATGCGTATTTCCACATCCCCATCCTGAAGTCGCATAGGAAGTATCTCCGGTTTATGGTAGGATCGCAACATTATCAGTTTGCGGTCCTTCCGTTTGGTCTTACTACTGCACCCCGAGTCTTCACGAAGGTGATGGCAGTGGTGGCAGCCCATCTCAGAAGGTCGGGGATCTCGGTTTTCCCCTATCTGGACGACTGGCTGATAAAAGCGGAGTCGCCAGAGAATGTGCTACATCATCTGCAGGATACAACTCAGCTGTTGTACAAATTGGGTTTCTCGATAAACATGCCCAAATCTCACCTGGTGCCCTCTCAGCGCAACCTGTTCATAGGTGCGGTACTGGACACTACTGTGTGTCGAGCATTCCCTCCTCCTCAAAGGATTCTCGACATACAGGAAATGATTCCTTTGTTTTACAATGGAGCGGTCGTTCCAGTTCTGAAGGTTCTTCGCCTGCTCGGTCTGTTTGCTTCCTGCATTCTATTGGTCAACCATGCACACTGGCATATGAGGGCGCTCCAGTGGTGCCTCCGCAGGCAGTGGTATCAGCACAAAGGAGATCTCAGGGAGTCTGTGAGGATCTCCAGAGAAGCTGAGGCGGATCTGTCTTGGTGGAGCGTGAAGGGCAATCTGTCTCAAGGAAAGACCTTTCATCTACCTCCATCGGTGGCCACAGTGATTACGGATGCATCCACTTTAGGGTGGGGTGCTCATCTGGGGGATCTAGAGATCAAGGGTCTTTGGTCTCCAGAGGAAAGGTTGCTTCACATCAACCTTTTAGAGTTGCGGGCGATACGTTTGGCACTCAAGGCCTTCCACCCTTCCCTTCGCGGTCAGTCTGTTCAAGTCCTGACGGACAACACTACCGCGATGTGGTATGTCAACAAACAGGGAGGAGTGGGGTCTCTTTGTCTCTGCAGAGAGGCTCTGCGTCTATGGTCCTGGGCTCAGGGCCATCAAATTTGTCTGATGGCAAATCATCTGGCCGGGGTTCTAAACGTACGTGCGGACAGTCTCAGTCGGCAGTTCTCCGCCGACCACGAGTGGAGGCTCCATCCAGAGGTGGTTCGTCACGTCTTTCGGACGTGGGGAACTCCTCGGGTGGACCTGCTCGCCACTCACGAGAATGCTCACTGCCCGTCATTCTGTAGTCTACAGTATCCGATGCAGGGAGCGTTGGGGGATGCGTTTCAGTTGAGTTGGGGCTCTCGACTCCTTTACGCGTTTCCTCCCATACCCTTGATTCCTCGGGTTCTGAGGAAGATTCGCCAAGACCGGGCCCAAGTCATATTGGTCGCCCCGGATTGGCCAAGAAGGGTGTGGTATTCAGATCTTCTCCACCTCTCCTCGTGCCCTCCGCTCCGTCTCCCTCTGAGGGCAGACCTCCTCTCGCAGTCGGAGGGGCAGGTTCTACACCCCCACCTCCAGAGCTTACACCTTCATGCCTGGAGATTGAACGGGGCAACCTGAATTCTTTTTCTTGCCCACCTGATGTGGTAGATGTAATTTTGTCTTCCAGACGTCATTCCACCAAATCTATATATTCATATAGGTGGTCTAAATTTGTTCTATGGTGTGGAGAGAAGTCAATTGATCCTTTGAAGGCTCGTCTATCTAACATTCTACAGTTTGCCCTTTCTCTTGCTCAGCAAGGCTTTGCTGTGGCTACTGTAAAAGGATACTTATCGGCTTTGTCGGCTTTCCTTTGCTTGCCGGATCAGCCGTCTTTATTCAAATCACCTATTGTTCTTCGTTTTCTCAAGGGCCTCACAAACAGGTTTCCTCCTACTCCCTTTATTGTGCCTCAATGGGACTTAAACCTTGTCTTGACTTATCTGATGGGTTCTCCCTTCGAGCCCTTACACAAGTGTCCCTTGAGACTGTTGTCTTTTAAGACGGTCTTTCTCATTGCAATCACCTCGGCAAGGAGGGTAAGTGAGCTTCAAGCTCTGAGTTCAAAACCCCCGTTTTTGACCATTCATGCTGAAAGAATGGTACTCAGGACCAGGGCTGTATTTCTGCCTAAGGTGGTAACTCCCTTCCATCTGGGGCAGTCCATTACCCTTCCATCCTTCTATCCTCCCCCTCACCCTTCCAAGGAGGAGGAGAGACTTCACCGCTTGGACCCTAAGAGGGCGGTGAGCTTCTACCTGGACAGGACTAAGGACTTCAGAGTTGATGACCAGCTCTTCGTGGGCTTTGTTGGCTGCAGGAAAGGTCGAGCGGTGCACAAGCGCACCCTTTCCAGATGGATTGTCTTGTGCATCAAGATATGCTACTCCCTGGCTGGTAAGGAACCTCCAGAGGGTTTAAGGGCTCATTCCACTAGAGCAAAGTCTTCCACTTCTGCTTTGTCTAGGGGCGTTCCTGTGGAGGACATTTGTAGGGCGGCAACTTGGGCCTCCCTTCACACCTTTGCAAAACATTATTGCTTGGACACCGAGGTGAGGAGGGACGGACACTTTGCTTGTTCCGTCCTTCAGGACTTTCTGGTATAGAAGGGTGGACACCCTCCTCCGGGAGTGGGACTGCTGTGGGAATCTATTCACAAGGTGAGGAATCCACTGGCAGATGTATCCATCAGAAGAACAAGTTACTTACCTTCGGTAACGCTTTTTCTGGTAGATACAGTATCTGCCTGTGGATTCCTCACTGACCCACCCACCTCCCCGTTGTCCACCCTTGTATACCTTTAGTATATGATGGTGTTTCAAGTTATATTTGTTACGGTCAAAGGCTTTATGTTATTTCTTTTGCCTTCCTGTTTATTCTCCACACTGTGTGTGTTGCTTTATATATTATATACTGTGTATACTGTGTATATATTGCTGTCAGTCCGTCCGTGTGCCTCGAAGGCACGGAAAAAAGTGCAGAACTGACGTCATCACGCCGACGAGGTCTTCTTATGGAGCCGGTGACGTCAGCGGAGTCGCGAGCGGAGCCGTGTCTCCGTGACGTCGTCTTCGACCCCATCGGCGTGGACTGCTACAAAAGTTTCCGTATGTTGCTGGCGCAGGGGATATTCACAAGGTGAGGAATCCACAGGTAAATACTGTATCCACCAGAAAAAGCGTTACCGAAGGTAAGTAACTTGTTCTTTAGGTCTGCTTAACAAATGTATGTATTATGGTTAAAAAATATATATGTATATATATATATATATTACCTACTGGCGGTCGCTAGTAGGTAGTTATAGTTAGGACCACGTTTCCATAGGAAATCCGCAACATTCTATTTTGAATAACTTTGGCGCCGGTCGACGAATCCTAGCGAATTTTTCAAAATAGGTGGGGCGCTACGCTCCGCTCCTACCCTGAAAGTCTCGGGGGGATTCGTCAAGCGGGGGCTGAGATAAAAGGGGGGTCCCAAAACGCGTTTTTCCCATGCATTTTTCCATAGGACCTTTAGACACAGCTACAGCCCGAACGGCTGAACAGAATTACTTGAAATTTGGCAGAGAGGTAGTCCTCAGGTCAAGGAAGTGCCTTTTGTAGGTTTGGTGTAAATCTGTTCAGTAGATTCAGAGAAAATAGCCTTTAAATCAATATATATATCTGAACCAGCTTACGGTGCGCTTACGGTGCGCTTACCGTACGCGTACGGTGGCGTGCGCGAGCGCGATTTTGATTGGCTGTTAGATCTTAGTAAACATTCGAATCGGTCGAAACCAGGAAGCGGCGGCCGCCATTTTCTCTCTCGCTCTCTGAGTTGGGCAGCAAAAACGATGCCAAAAAATGTCTAAAGAGGCAGTTTCTTGAGATCCTAACCACCCAGCATTGATATAGGGGTCCCCAAACAACTCCCAAGCCCAAAAAAAAATTTTGTTTTTTTTCGGAAAATCGCCGATTACACCATTTCCCCACCCCGTGTGCAAATGGTACCCGAAGGGCACCATTTGAGCATGGCTTATTAAAGGTAAGAACTAAACAAAGAATAAATTTCACAAAGATGCGCATACTATGTCCCCCATGTGCGCACGGTGCGCGAAGCGCATCGTGCGTACATGGCCCATCCCGCATAACGTGGGCACGCGGTGCGCGCAGCGCACCGCGTGACCACCGTGCGTGCACGGCACTAACTGCGTAAAGTGGGCGCGCGGTGCGCGAAGCGCACCGCGTGCTCACTGTGCGCGCAGCGCACCGTGCGCGCACGGAACGAACTGCGTTAACTGGGCGCGCACGCCACGAATGGCGTAAAGTAACTTAGCATTTAAAAAAACGTACAAATTCACTGAAAAAACCATAGGTTTCACACACGTTATAGTTAGGAATTAGCATTTAAAAAACCTTGCAAATTCACTGAAAAAAACATAGGTTTCACACATGATAGTTAGCTGGACATTTTATTGATAAAAAACCAATGAAATTCCCCCGTTATAGTTAGTGCAGGCAACTATAACTCACGCGACCGCAATCTTCTGCTGATGACATATGTGTCTTTATGAAAAAAAAATATTTGTAATATATGTATAGCTAAAATTTAATGGAAGAAGACATGGGCAAATAAGTGTCTAAATACAGTATTAGCATCAGCAGAGGATTGCGGTCGCGTGAGTTATAGTTGCCTGCACTAACTATAACGGGGGAATTTCATTGGTTTTTTATCAATAAAATGTCCAGCTAACTATAACATGTGTGAAACCTATGGTTTTTTCGGTGAATATATATATATATATATCTTGATTTATGCTTAACATGAATACAGGTCACTCCATAGTTTTCATATAAGTTATTTGATTAGATGCTTATGGAGCGCTTTTTATTTTATTTATCTATCACACTGTGTAAATATGATATTAACAATTGTATCTATAAGTACTTCACAATTGAAATATTGATAAAAGTATAAAATTAAATGTTATATATATATATATATATATACATATATGTATGTATCTATATATAAATACACACGTAAATTAGCTTTTATGTACAGCAACACCTGAAAGTCTGAATTTCTAACTATCTATCCATACTTGCACATATGGAACTTTATGCAATACCATTTTATATCTCTTTATTGTTTTCATTTATCATGTATACCCTTTCTATGTAATTATATATCTGTATATCATATTACTTTACTCCTATGAAACAAAGAAAGAAAGTAAGAAAAACTTTAACTCCCTTCAATGCACTACTCTGACTTATCCTATTCCTCTCTTAATATATCCTCTACCTTCACTCTCTCACTCATGCCAAACTGTATTCTAATACTATGATCTCCCTAAGATCTTTTCTTGACTCTTACCTCCTCTATCCCTCCTTGACTTACCCCAAACCTCAGTCTACTGCTATGATCACCCATATAATCCTTTGTAGACTCATACCTCCTGTATCCCTCCTTGATCCACCCAAAACCTAATTTTACTACTATGATCTACAAAATAACACTTTCTAGACTCTTCCGTCCTGTATTATAATAATAATAATAAGCGGCATTTATAAAGCGCACAGCTACCTACAGCAGAACAGTCCCGGCGCTAAATGCAGATTACCAAAGAGGGAAGAGGGGAGAGCTACGGGAGGCTAAAGAGCCAGGTTTTTAGTGCTTTCTTAAATTCCTGTATTCCTCCTTTGACTCATCCCAAACATAATTTTAGTAAAAGTATGTCCCTCATAACCCTTTCTAGACTCTTCCCTTCTCTGTCCCTCCTTTGACTCATTCCAAGCCTCCTCTAACTAATATGATGTCCCAAATAACACCTTCCATCCTCTATCCCTCATTTATCCTATTCAATCAAACTAACAGACTCACATGTCCACCACTCAAATTAACAATGTATATTTACTTACTCTAATCCACCACTAATCCTTTGGGTTCTGGAGATGCGGGTTAACATGTCATCACAGTGACTAGCACCCAAAAGCAATTTTTCATGGTGGCAGACCTAGCTGTCCTATGTGGAAAACCAGACTACAGATTAAAATCCTAATGCTGCTTTGGACGGAGAAAGGGTGCACAGACAGGTTACAGTGCAGTATGTTCAGTAGTTTTGCTTTCAATTTTTCAGATGTGAAGCCATGTGGATTCATGCAAATGTATCCGTATGTATAAGTGGTCCTTCGGAGCCCTGTTGTGGCAAGAAACTTAATCAAATGTGTTGTGAAAACCAATCCTAATACTGTATCTCCAAAATGGGAACAGCTAGAAAAATAATTAGATAAGTATTGTTAATACTTTAAAAAACTCCAATTCAGTGGTGAAGTAGAATGTTTTTTATTACATACTAAGGAAAAGTAACTTTTAAAAAGTTATCTTTTCCCTGCCTGAAATTCCTGGAAGATAAATTTGCATTTGCTCTCCCACTTCTGTCACTTAGTAATTAGCATTTGACTATGTGTGAAAATGGTGTGAAATACATCCCAATTGAGGCTTACACTGGATGTGCACAAGGAAAGGCTTACTTCCCATTCAGACTTTAACCCTCTAGTGTCCAAGCTTACTTTGAAACCCATACTACAAAAGGGAATTTCACTGATCTACATACCACTGGTAACAAATATACCTGACCCCTAAATGGGTCTGAAGGAAAAGTGGGAGCATGATTTGGGGGACTTATTTGGAGCCTAATGATTCGAGGCAAAAATGGTAGCCAGAATCCTTGTAATCCCTACCTGACTGCACATTATCTAGGTTAAAGGGCTGATTACAATGGCGGGGAGACCGCCACCAACAGGCTGTTGGTGGCGGTCTCCCCACCATTTTAATCAAGTTTACTGCCTACCACATTTTGATGGTGGGTGGCTGTGTGGTGGTTGGAAAGACTGACCGCCACGGATTGGCGGTGTCTACCAGGCACTCCTGTAGGGATTACGATGTCCCCTACCTGCCAGCTGTTCCTTGGCGGGTAACCCGCCATGGAAAAGCTGGTTAAAAGGGACAATGGAGGCCCGTAGCGTGCCCCCCTGGCCCACAGACATGGGACATGCATATCCCTGCACCATGTGGCAGGCACTACTTGGTGCCTGCCACGTAGTGCAGGGATATGTGTGGGATCTCTCTTTTGTATTGCGGCGGGTGCTGCAGAGCGCAGCACCCACTGCAATACAAAAACATTGTCAATGCGACCGCCACGGTGCCGGTCGCATTATAATTAGCTCTGTGGGACCGCTGCCATGTAGAAGGGCAGTCCCAATCCCCTATACGATGGCGGGGGGACTAAAGTCCATCCGCCATCAAAATCAGCCCCTAAGTACTTCCATAGGATCTTCTTCACACTATGGAACTATGGAACATAGTCGTAGCCCTTACTCCACATGCCTGCGTTGCAAGGCTGGTAGGGGCAGGTTCACACATATAATCTCGAAATGCACAGTTATTCAGAGATACTGTTCCTGAATCTTTGATACGCTAGAGCTTAGTACTTGGTTTACCACTTGACAGAGACCCTACAGTGGCATTGCTGGGGTTGTACCTGGGATGGATATGCAATGCAGGATATAAACTACTAGTTGGAATTGGAGGTATGGTGGCTAAAAGGGAGATAGCATTCCACTGGCCCTCTATGGCGCTCCCTTCATTCTCAGAAAAGTTGAGGGGCATGGATTACTGAAGCCTTGCTGAAGTATCAGTTAATAAGGCCTGGGGCTGCCTCAAAAGCATGCAAAGATTTGGGGATCAGGGTAGGAACGCTTTCACACTGTCAGGCCAGTAGCAGGCCTAAACCCAACTCAACCTAGCTCTGCTTTCGAAGCAAAATTTATGTAATAGATTTCCAGACTATTGTAGCTATACAGTGATTGATCCGAAATGTGGGGGTATAATGGAGTGCTTACCAGGTATTGGAGTTATTCACTGTTGTTACGTTTGATGGGGAATGCATGTTTTAATCCGTTTTTTCCTCTAGCTGGAAGCTGTGATTTGAAAATCCAATAAAAGATATTTTAAAAAATTGCGCTTAGGTCCCAGTCTACACTGATCATTTACTATCATTGGCACTTTGTACTTTTTTCCACTATTCCTATTTAAAACTTTATTGGATTTTTGTCATTTTGGTGTCATTTTGTTTATTAACTTTTGGTCTAATATTCGAATTTGGTTTGGGAATTTACTATTTTGCATTTTGACTTTATTACAGTTTAGTACTGCATAAATGCTTTACACATTGCCATAAATTAAACATGTCTGCTCCGTGCCATAGCTACCAAGGGGTTAAGCTCAGGTTAATTTAGTGACTTTAAGGGATCACCCTGACAAGAGTTGTGGTTATTCCAGGAAGTAGGTAGCCACCCATCTCAATTAATAATCCAATTTCTTACACCTGGCAATTGTTTAAATACCTGTCAAATGAATTATGGCCAAGAATATTATTTGCTAAGAAAGTTCTAAGATAGGGATATGTTCTTGATCCATCACTATTCACTGTACATGTTATTAGTTTGAGTGAGAAATTATGCTGTATGTTATTTTCCCTCCCAAGGTGGAAGGCATTTACCTGCTTTCTACTGTTGTATTACAGCATTTTTATAGCACTTACCTGCCCATTTCCTACTCTTTGACTAGGCTCCAAAGTGCTTTACAGCTAATCAAGTACGTAACTACTCCATTTGATGTGAATGGCTGCGATATGTTGTTGGTTGTCGAGGTAAGTGTGGCATGTTTTGGGGTGGTGCACGAGACCCAGGGATATGCTGCCCAATTTATGCAGTGGCATGTGGTAGCAACATATGCATGGGAGCTCTTTATAAGACATTTTTCTAACTAATGGTAACCAGAGTAGGGCCTTGAGGGTAGGAGAGATATGGCCCTATTAACTCAAATATATGACTTCTCTGGCCTCAGCATTCTGCATTTGTTGAAGCATAACTATTCGTTTTTTAGTGGCCCAATGTAGAGGCCATTTGTATAGTCAAGGCTGGAGGACACCAGCACTATTGATACCTGAATCCAGTATGAAAGGCTAAGATAAGGAAAGATAAGTTGTACTGTTCTCATCAAAAAGAAATTACCTGTGGTCACTTTCTTAAATTAGGTTTTGAGTGAGATGCTGGAGTCCAAGAATACAACAAGGTTTTTCACCACCTTGGATGTGACTGGAGGAAGAACTAGAACTGGGGGAGTGGGTGATAAGAATCTGTTGTGCTTCCAGTACCCACATATGAGAATTTCCATTTTTATTCAGAAAATTTAAAGGAGGTTCTTTAGCATCCATGAGTGTACTGCCAGGAGGCGGTTTCCAAAGCCAGAGGTATTTAGGTCCGATGGATGTTCTAGTTTTAGTATGGTTTGTGTATACTTTCCGTGGTTGTCACAAGCGAATTTGAAGGAGTTAAAAGAGATAGGACCGTGGGTTTTTGAATGGCACTGCATGATAATTAACGTGTTAATAGTGATTTTAAAATCTGTGTATGCAAGAGATGTAAAACTATGAGCACAATTCACAAAGACAATCTGAGACAAAAGTCTAGCTGTACAACTTTTGGTATTCACAGAGGTCATTTACAATTCATATCTTTATGTCTGCAGTCGGGCCGGAATCTCTTCACTTTGGTGGATTCTCCGTACCCAGGGCCGGAATCTCTGCAGTCGGGATGGGCACTGCCTTCAATCCTAAACACCTGTGTAAATGCTTACAACCCCCTCTCTAGCTAAAACACTGCAGCCCAACAGCCAATTCCAGCCCTGCAGTAAACATAAAAGCAGAGCTACCACATACAAACCCTTTCAGACCTTTCAGTATGTTGCTGAATGTGTTTGTTGCTCTACCCCTTGCTCTGATTCAAGAAGATTTTAGGAGGACGAGAAGGAAAATATAGAGAATAATCAGACAAAGGATAAACCTGTTTGGGATGTCCAGCCAAGATGTCATAGCCAGATATACCGTTTCCCCCAAGATTTTGTCTTGGAGATGGTTTGTGAGTGTGATCAATAACTTGACTCTGTATCTTGTCACTTCTGTGCCATCCCAGCCTATGTCAAGAACCTTGCAGCTCTCCACTTTTTTGCTACAGGGTTGTTCCAAAGGGTCTCGAGTGACCTTGTGGGTATCTGACAAGCAAGTCAGTCCCAATGCTATCACCAGGTACTGAGCTGCATTAATAGGAGAGCCCACCTCCACAATCGAGTGCCCAATACATATAGTGGGCCAATTAGTACCACTCCCTATGCAACTAAAGTTAAATGGATCTGCAATGACCAACCATCAAAAACATAATAGCAAATAATAAATTATAAATTCAAACCAAATCTGCCACACTGACTCTCAAAGGGCATAATATGCGAAGAAGGTAGTGAATATTCATAATTAATGACGTTACTCTGTCCATCTTTCTTAGTGGTGCCTCAGGCTTTGTCCCTGTAAAAACATACATGTTGAAAAATCAGGTTAAAAAGGTTGTACTAGTGACGATCTAAAAGAAAGAAGCAAGTATCACCCTGGGAGTTATAAGTGTACGTACATTTCCTCATCAATGTTCAAACCAAAAGGCTCTTTAGTATCCATCTCCAGAAGGTATCTGGATTCTAACCTTCAGAGCGCCCTTTCTTTGTCTCTTCCTCTCAATTTCTTGGGCATACTGTCTATAGCACTGTAAGTGAGTAACCTGTGGTCCCCCCATTTACCTCCTGAAAGTGTTGAGATACTGGATAATTCACAGCTACGTTTTTGATAGCCCACAGGTGCTGAAGAGTCATTTGTGTACTGGCCAGATTGTGCTACCAATGTACATCTTGGAGCAAGGGCAAGACAGGGCATACACTGCATATTCGGTTTAACAGTTTAAGGTCTATTTCATCATCAAAGTCTTCTGGAAGGGTGTATGCAATTCAGTAATATTTTTTATATTTATGCAAGCTTTACATTTCAGGCATCTCTTGAAGACTGGGCTAGGTTAAAGCTATTGTTTATTTTTAAAGTGGTTACCTCGCTCTTAATGAGGAAGTCCCTCATAGAATGTGCTTTTCTGAATCTAATCTTAGGCCTAGTTGTCATGCATTCCTCTATCACCAGTAATTTTTTGATAAGGTACCAATGTTTGGTAAGTGTCTTCCTCATGATTAGATGTTTATCGTGGTATGTAGTGGTTAATCTGTCAAGAGCCACTCACCTGAACTCCAGGACTTCCTTTAGGGAGATGACTGAACTTAATACCCCCTGACTCTGTCCTCAGCTGCATTGACTTTAAATAAACACTGAGCTGTGAATGGCACCAAGGAGAAAGGGGTTGGGACGAGAAAGAGTGAGAGAGCAAGAAGAAAATAAAACACGCTCACTCTCTGGAAACCAGACTCTCTCTCAGGGTTCAAGGTGAGGTTCTCTGGGTTCAGGGCTATGTCCTATTGTTTTTTTTCTGGGGACAAATGGGAGTTCACTGTTCTTCAATGGAACAATCTGTGCATAAGTACAGTAAGCAACAATTAGTTCTTTCATAAGGTGTACATTTTCCTCTTTTCTTTACTAGCACAGTATGTCACTAATTATCACCTAACATTGGATGTCTAATGACACTTCTTTCTGTTTGAGTCAGTGCCTGGGATTCTATTCTTTTCTCAGGCAGCAACTGTAAAAACCAATGTACACATCAACTGATTATCTCCTTTGTACACTTCCATCAATGTTATGAAACCTATGTGTTATCTTTTTACCTTGCACTTGTTCTCATAATAATGTAGAAAACCTTCTTTTTCCTTTAGTTTGAAAACAAATAGATGAATAAATAACTAAACTGCAAACAGTTTTATAAAGATAGCACAATTGTTCCTTGAAAATGTCCTTGCTTACATTAGAAAGATCTTGAAACAGTCTTCAGAGCAGTCAAAACGTCCTATAAATCCTTGCGGTATGGCAAATGCCTCAATTGAAGTCACATAAAGGATGCAAATAAAATACCTGATGTGAGACGTCTCTTCACGCTGGCAAGACGTGAATGAAAACGAAGAAACACTCACTAATCTGTTTTTCTCCTTCTTTTTCAGGAAACAGGCAGACTGGAAGTTGCCTGATCCTGAACGAACCTGTAAGTCAGGCAGAAGCACATGGTAGGATGAGGCAAAACCTGCAGCAAGCCAGCAGAAGACAGAAGAGGAGTGAAGATCGCTGTCAGCAGGGAGCTGCCGGAGTCGTCACTGGAGAACAGGTAAGTACCCTGAGAGCAGAGGCCAAGCAGTGAGCCTTCTGCGATGCTGTTATGTATAGGCTGCTTAACATGGGCTGATTTGCGCGCAGAGGAAGGGAGGCGATATCTGTTGGCACGTGCAGCAGTACAGGCACGTTCCTTCCTGAAGCAGTTGGAAATGTGCTCAAACAGAAGACTTGGCACAATATGCTCAAAACAAGGGCACACAAGTTATAAACAAAAAGTAATTAAATAAATGCATAAAGTCAACCCCCATACGTTTACATTCAACATAAAGAAGGGGATTGCATAAACTGCTGCCTGTAAAGTTTAGTAAGTATGATGCCAAAACATATACTAGTTAAAACAATCAACAAATCTCAATAATGATAGGAAATTAAAGTAATACCAATACCATACAGTATGTAGGCACTTTTCCTACTTAGCTATGACAACGGACAAGTGTGCCTGCCTCAAGGTCTGAAGGGTTGATACATAATCTGATGTTTTGCCCAGTGTTGGTACTGTTCTTCTGCTTACTATTACTGAAGAGGGCATCTTCCCTTTTAAGTTTGGCCATCCTGTGTTTAGCTGTGAATACCCTTGTTGCCTTAACCTATGAGTACTGTTGTCTGGTCCCAAAGTAGTCCAGGATACTGCATATTCATCTGGCTCGCAACAGCTCCCCAAATGGGATACTGTTCTTGAGGTGCTACTGGGTAAAATCTCCTTGTGTGAAATGTGCTGTTGCTAGAAGTAGGTTTCTTATACACAGTAGTTGTAAGTTTAGAATCTTTCACTATGATTCTTATGTCTAGAAAGTCTATGTGGGTGTGGCTAATATCACTGGTGAAGTGTAAATTCAGGCAGTTATCATTGATGATATCCATACACTGCTTAGCTGTTGCTTCATCAGCCTTCCATAGTACAAACAAGTAATTGATGTATCTGACCCATACAAGAATCCTGTCCATTCACTCGCCCATCTTTGGTCCATTGAGTACCTACTTCTCCCACCAGCCCATATGCAAATTTGCATAGCGGGGGGGGGGGGGGCAAGCAGGTACCCATCACAATACCCCTCAACTATTGGAACAATTTCCCTTTGAATAGAAAATATTTCTACTCATGTACCATTCCCTCATCTGTAACAGCATAGGGGTCGATTACAATGTCGTTCGTGCACCTTTCCGACCGAATCAGTTTCGGAACGGTTTCTGACCGAATCGAATTCAGGGAGTCCGTCTGTCCGATTACGATGGTTCCGAACACCGTTCGGTCGGACTCCCATTGATTTCAATGGCAGTCTGTGTTCTGACCGAATACACCGGCTCCCATTGAAGGGGTGGTTGGGGAAAATCGTGTACCCTGTGGCGGGCACCCCAAGGTGCCTGCACAGTGTACATGGTTGGAAAGGGGGGAACCATGGGTACCCCCACGGGCCAGATTCAGCGGCCACTGGGTGAAGGGGGCCTGCTATGGGCCAGCAAAGTCAGATTCTGACAGCCGATCCATATCGGTACAACCGATTTAGTAAGGCTGTCTGAATCTGACATCCTAATCGCTCATTTGGAAATGCTGTCCATAGACCTGTACGAGTCGGCTCCGTTTGACTCGGTTACTCTTAATGTCGTTGGGAACTGAGTCTGACAGTCCGAACGGGTTCCGAACATCATGATCGGTGATTCGGAAATGTTTCCGAATCAGTCGGAAACAAGGCTTCCGAATTGGATTAGAACAAATGGAATGCCGTTTGGAGCCTTTCCTAATGACATTGTAATCGACCCCATAGTGCTCTGTTTGTAATACTTGAGTGGTCTTGCCCTAAGGAAATTCTGTGCTGCTCACAGGCCATCCTTGTGTTGTATACTGGTGTAAAGCAAGGAGACATCTAAGCTTATCATCAGCATATCGTCCTCCCAAGTGGGAAGGTTGCATACTAGTGGTTGCAGGAAGCGATCAATGTTCGTTGAAATGTTCTCAAATAGACTCCCAATAACCCCTATAATGGGTCTCCCTCGTGGCTTTACCAGATTATTGTGGATTTTGGGAATTAGATAAAAAACATGGAATCAGTGATGTCATTTGAGATGTCATCAGTGATGTCATTAGTGATGTCACTGACCATGTCATGAGTGACGTCATCAGCAGTGCATTGCGGGGGCGCGAGTTATAGTTAGCTGAACTAACTATAACGGGGGAATTTCCCCGTGGCGCGTTTTAAATTGGTAGATTAAGTCCCCTGGAATCCTGAGGGTCCCTGGGGTCCAACTATCCTACGAGGTACCTCCTGTAAGCGCCACAGAGCTGCATTGCAGAGAGGTGTAAAAAGGGGCTTGGCCTCTGAACACCTCTCTGCAACGCAGCTCCCTGGCGCATACTGGAGGTACCTGAAGGGCTAGTTGGCCCCCAGGGACCCTCAGTATGCAAGGGGAATTAATTCCCCAACTTACAGTGCGCCAGGGGGCGTGTTTGCGCAGTGGTGAAGGGAGGGGGCGGGGCCTGAGGTGACATGTGTGCAAACACGCCCTGTGGCACGTTTTAAGTTGGGGAATTAATTCCTCTTCAATCCTGAGGGTCCCTGGGTGCCAAGTAGCCCACCAGGTACCTCCAGTAAGCGCCACTGCTCTGCGTTGCAGAGAGGTGGCCCAGGCCATGCCCCTTTTTACACCACTGTGCAACGCAGCTCTGTGGCGCTTACTGGAGGTACGTGGTGGGCTAGTTGGACCCCAGGAACCCTTAGGATTGAAGAGGAATTCATTCCCCAACTAAAAATGCGCCACAGGGCGTGTTTGCACACATGTCACCTCAGGCCCCGCCCCATCCCTTCACCACTGTGCAAACACGCCTGTGGTGCATTTTAAGTTGGGGGATCAAGTCCCCTTGAATCCTGAGGGTCCCTGGGGTCCAACTAGCCCACCAGGTACCTCCAGTAATGCGCCACAGAGCTGCGTTGCAGAGAGGTGTAAAAAGGGGAGTGGCCTGGACCACCTCTCTGCAACGCAGCTCCCTGGCGCATACTGGAGGCACCTGGTGGGCTAGTTGGCCCTCAGGGACCCCCAGTATTGAAGGGGAATTAATTCCCCATTGTAAAACGCGCCACAGGCCGCGTTTGCAGAGAATTGCTAGGAGGGGGCGGGGCCTCCGGCACGATTGCGTGTTTTGTATTGTTATGTATTTTTAGAAGGGGCGCTGTGTGGCCCCCCTTCTTATTACTTTTTTGGGAGCCCTGGGGACCCCATCCCCCAGGGCCTTACCCCATTTGAAAAAAAAAATTGAACAGGAAGGGGGCTGCGTGGGTCCCCCTCCCGTGGCCAATTCCAGTCCCAGGGACCCCATCCCCCGGGGTATGGACACATAAATATATTTTTTTGGGGGAGGTGGGCTGTGGTGCCCCCCTGCTGAGGCCTCTATTGACCCCGGAGACCCCATCCCCCGGGGCCGGCCTTTATTGATAGATTTTTTTGGGGGGGGACGGGGGCTGCGTGGCCCCCCTCCCAGCACAATTATGGCCTCAGGGACCCCATCCCCTGGGGCTGGCCTGCATTTTTTTAAAAACATAATTGTAGGGGAGGGGGGCTGCGTGGCCCCCCTCCCGGGCCACTTCTAGCCCCAGGGACCCCATCCCCCTGGGCTGGCCCTCTCCGTTGGGGACCGTGGGGGGAGCCCCAATGCCCCCACGGTCCCTCCCCGCTCCCCGCCTCCTGCGGGAGCCGGCATTGCTTTTCCACACGGCGAGCTGCTAAGATGCAGCCCCCCGTGTGGAAAAGCAATCTGCTTTGGTTTTTGGAAGAGAGAGCAGGTTTGTAAATGGAATAAGGGTTATTTTTTAATTACATTATCTGTCTCCTCGCTTTATACTTCAATCAATCACCAGGACGGAATGAAGGCATTGCAATATTATCTTGACCAGAGATCATCAGAATGCTTACACCACAACAAAATGCTTAGAGATATGACAGAGTTCTGTCTGAATAACAATATCTTTATGTATAAAAACATGTTGTATCAGCAACTACGAGGTGTTGCGATGGGGGCCAGCTTCTTCCCCAGCTACGCATGTCTTCACATGGGCTGGTGGGAGGAGTTGGTCCTCCTCAAGAAATATGCAAGCATAGTCAATACCAACATCAAAGTCTGGCTAAGATATATTGATGATCTTTTTATCATCTGGCAGGGGACCCGGCCAGAGACAGAAATATTAATCAAAGACCTTAATTCCAATAACCTGCATTTAGAGTTCACTGCAAATATAAGTGATCAGGTAGTCGAATTCTTAGATGTACAGGTTTATATTAAAGATGGAGAAATTGCCACAAGACTATACCGCATGAAAACTGCTGGAAATGCTATTCTGCATGCTACCAGCGCTCACATCTTATACAAAGTATACCATATGGTGAGATGCTCAGATTAAAACGCATAAGCAGTAATGATGAAGACCTACAGATTGCTCAGGTCGCAAGTCAAAAACGATTTCTTGAGAGAGGATACTTCAAGAAAACAATTGCTAAAGCCATACAAAGAAGCAATAAAGTTAGCAGAGAAAGCCTTCTAACCATACAGACAAGGGCCAACACTACCAATGTTATGACTAACCAACAAGAATCTACTCAAACTACAGAAACGTTTAGATTCATAATTGGTTATAGCAAACAAGCTAAATTTATTAACAATATCATCAAGAAAAATTGGCCCCTTGTTTTGAGTGATCCTATCATAGGCCATTCATTACCAAGTAGACCAGAAATCACATATAGCAAAGGGCCTTCGATGAGGGACGAATTGGTCCATAATGACCCATGGGATTGCAAAAAAACTACCTGCTTAAATCAAAGAAAGGGTTTTTTCAAATGTACATCATGCAAAGCATGTCAACATGGGGAGAATAAATCTTCATACAAAACACCTTTCAGTGATAAAGAAAAATCTATATACATAAATTTGACATGGAATATGTAATTTATGTGCTGGAGTGTCCGTGTGGCCTACAATATGTTGGGAGCACGGTTCTCCAGGGCCACAAAAGGATACTCCAGCACTTAAGAGCCATAAAAAACAAAGTTCAAACTTACCCTGTAGCACGCCATTTTGAAGAGTCACATAATGGAGACTCAAATGGTCTAAAATACTTTCGAATTGATTACGTACCTCACAATAAAAGAGGAGGCAATAGAGAAAAAGTCCTTAGGAAGTTAGAAACCAGATATATTTTAGAATTAGACAGCAAACAACCAGCGGGTCTCAACGGAACCTATAATAAAATGTTGTATAATTAATGAGTCTTAAACCAATTCAAATCAGTAATATAATATCAGTACAAAGAATTTTTAAAATACCAAGATTTATGTAACTACCTCTCTTTTCTCACAGTCGTTTTTATGGGTTCTAGTTTCTTTTTTAGGTTTTACACGCACATAAAAATATAGTCACAATTAAATGGACACATGCAATTTTATAGAAATATCGCAAATAACAAAATTAGGAGATTAAGGTTTGGGAATTATAATCATGACCACTATTAGGCAGCATTAACCCAATAGGATGAAATATTGACATAGCCGTATTTGCACATACTCTATCCTATTAAGGAGAAAAAAATATATATATATATTAATTAGTGTAAAAAATGACACTTTGTCATGAATTAGATCACAATATAATGCTGGTATCGTGACATTATATTTTATGTATTCACCAATTTATTTATTATATTGAAGTCAATTGTGGTTTTATATATTTATATATTTATTACTATAAATGACTTTATTATAATCAGTATTGTGGCTATATGTAAGTATGTTTACGATGTCTATTGCCATTCCAGTTGCGATACACTTAGATTTGTTTTGCACCTGTCACTTTAAAAAAGAAAAAAACACACCAGGTGGAAAAAATGGATTAAAAGCACTGCATTGACTGTGTATCGCGTCATGTGATCAAGGGCCTTTGGGCTCGAAACGCGTCATGGCTGTGCTTTGTTGGAGCAGACAATAAAATAATACTTACAGCACCAAATAGTTTTCCAAGCTCCTGTTTGCAGCGGTGAAGCGAGTGCAAGAAAGGAGTAGCAGTTATATAGATCTGACTTCTGCTGAGAAACGGTGGAACGTCAGTGGCACCTGCGGGAGGAGCTACTGTCTCCTTATTATAGCCTGCCAATATTAAAATCTGCCACAAGGGCCAAACACCCTATTTATAAGATCTGATAACAGCACAAGAACTGCTCAGACAGTGGGAGAGCACTTCCAAATTCAATAACTATGCAACTGTTGACTCTACTACTAAATGAACCACGATAGGATGTATCTGATTTAGCAGGCCTGCCCCTGTTATTGATCTTATTGGGTTTTCTATTGAGGAATCTATGTGACTGTAGATGGGTATGGGGGAAATTTGTAGGGCATCTTTTTTTACTTCTGCATTATTAGAAAAATGGGTTAACATTCTCCTTTTTTCAAATCATACTTAGGAGTATGGGTTGTAAGACGATAGCTGGAGGACGCATAGTCATACTTCTAAGAGCACAATTTATCCTTCACTTTAAGATTCCTCCTTGGAGGTGGGGTCTGTTGTAGGATAGGTTCCTAACGCACCGAAGGGGGGTGGTTTGTTGGTGTGAGGATGTGATTGTTACAAGCCTGGCGTAGTGGCTGGGCAGGAATGGGTTTGATTCTGGGTAGAAAAGGAGGGGGAAAGGGGGGGAAGTGAGGTATGTTGGGACTCAGGTGTCCCATAGTGCTAAAAAGAGGAGATAAAACCTGAAAAGGGGAGTGTGTTGGAAGGAGATTTGGAAAGATTTATCAGGATAATGTGTGTAGGGAGGTCAGCAGATTTGTATTCTATGACAAATAGTATTAAAGACAGTCATCTCCAGGGGATTGGGATCCTTAGTTGGAAAATAATGGTATGCATTCTCCTGCAAATGAGGCATAATAGAGAGGAAATTGATGCTCCTTATCCTCATCTTCTCTGTATTTATTTATTTATTGTTAGAGTTTTCTATAGCACGAACAAGACCCAGAATAGGGTATCAGAGCACTTCACAGTACAGAGTAACAAATTCAAGACAGTTTAGTAGGGTCTCAACAGATAGAGATCTGGCATATATGAAAATTGGATAAGTACAATTCGATAAAAACATGCTAAGTAGACATAGGTAGTTCAGTTCGGTGCATTAGGACAAGTTCAAGTACAAACATATTTAGGATTTACAAAAACAGAAAAAGCCAACAACGACAGACCAAGGTTGGGCACTTAAATTCCAAAGTAAATGTCATCAATTTCGGTACAACTACTTCCGGCATCCGCCGTTATTGAATGCTACAAAGTCCAAGGAATTCACAGATAAGGAAGGTGCACTCAAAGAAGTTCGACCACAACAAGCAAATATATTCCAAAATTCTACTTTAGTCTTTATTTACATTACAAGATGGTCGCTATTTATATAACCATAATACATCTATGGATGCCCTGTTATTTATTTTTACTTTTGCTGCTACATGCGTTTGACGTTGTGCCGCTTTCCGCGTCTCAGAATGACGGCTTTAATTGGTGGCGCGAGATAGAGGGAATGACTGTTGCAGGTTATTATGCTGCCTGTCACGTTTACTCTACACTGGTAGGTTTTCAAAAGTATACTTTAAGCTCGGGAGGCGACTTGGTTGTTTGCCGTGTTTCTGTTGATTATGTCCTTTATAGCCAGACTTAGACACGGGAGGCTCGTGTTGGGCTTCATCAAATTTGTCCTATATCAAATTATTCTGGTTTAGATTTTTGGTGTTTTTTTGTGATATAGGGACCATATTAGCATCATAGATGAACTTATTACCGTTTTTCGGTTGCCTTTGGTATTCCCATGTGACATTACCATTTTGAATGTAGGCCCGTTTACCTTTAAAACACGATAAATGAGCATTTTGTCTTGTTTTGCTTCTCTTATGCAGATATGGTCCACATAAAGCCAACGCGTTTCGTTCCATATTGTCAAAAGGAACTTCTTCAGGGCTGAAAACAATCATATAGAACCATTTTTAGGTCTCGCCTGACCCAGCGCTTACGCTGGTCTGGCGAGACTTTAAGTAAGGGCTTAAAAAAATGCTACCGCCGGCCACAGCTTGCAGTGCATGTGCGTGGCTGTGCGCTTGAGCAGAGGCGCCATATGGCGTGGTTACTGCTGCGCGCACCACTCGCGCACATGCACTTCAAGCTGTGGCCGGCGGTAGCATTTTTCCCCCGCGATCTTGCAGGATCGGCTTTTGGCATGGGCAAGCTGGGTCCAGGCTAATGGCGACAACCTAAGAGGGCTTAAGGAGCTGTCTGCACTAAGGACATGCAGACACCAGCATGCCTAGCGCCTGGCTTCAGGAGCTGCAAGCGCTCTTTATAACACTCTACCAGCCAGCCTTCTTATCCTCCCATCACCCTCTCGCTCCCTGCTGCCACACACTATAACCCCACCCCCTCCAACAAACAACATGCTCCACCAGCGCGGTGTAAAGTCCAGGGCTGCTATTCAGCAAATTCTCACTACACATGCTCTTCGGGATGTCTGGTGGGCTTGCAGGGGGGCTGAACCGGGGTTTACATTTTATTCCACTTGACATGGTACATCCTACTGTCTCAATATGTTCTTTGTTAGAAGTAATCTCTTACCAATGGTATCTATTAAGTTGAACCTATGGATCAATTCAGATCACAATTCTGTATTATTGACAATTAAGATAAATCAAACGGTACCCTTACAATCTCCCGACCGGTGGACCTTCGATCGTAAATTGCTATTAGACCCTACATACGTTTATTTAATGCGGATTTGTCTCTGCAAATTTATTATCATCAATAGAGGATCCACTAGTACAAACATAATCTGGGATGCCTTAAAACTTTTGTGCGGGGCCAGACCAATAGTTTTATTTATAATAAAGATAAAAACGTGTGAGCCAAGGAAATTGAATTACAGGCGTGGTTGACTAAATTGGAGCTGGAATACTCATTCTGTCACGGTAGTCATAATGATATTTCATAAATATTTGAACTTATAAAAGTGCTACAGGTTAAATTAAAAAAGATAATCTGGGATAGGGCCTTTGCCAAATATCATGCAAAGTATTTATCATGCTTTGAGAATAGCGAGGAGATGTTGCGCTTGCTAGCTTTCCAACTTAAGGAAAAAAGTAGCATGAATTTAAAATCAGGTATAAAAGATGTTAAGGGTAGTGCAGAGCCCTTAGATACTAGCTGTCTTTTAGCAGTATTTTACTGAGTTGTATTGAGAGGACTGTCAGGCCTCACGGGACATGATTGATAGCTATCTATCGGGCACAAGAATTAATCAGCTAACAGTAGACCACTGGACCATGCTGGAGGGTTATATTACTGGTGCAGAAATTGGTAGTGCTGTATCACAGCTTACGATGGCTAAAGCAGCCTGGCATGACTTCGTACTTGGGACGACTGACGGCAGAGACAGGACACAAGCACGAAGTACTCGCGGTGTGGAATGACGAAGAGTTACGCCAACTCCTGTGAAGATTCTATGATGTCACCAGAATGAGAGAGGAGGTCGAAGGCAGCGGAGCTCCTCCCGAAGCAACTGTCGCAGCAACGTCACACGCAGCAGGCCACATGCAGCAGGTGAGTAGGGCGAATGAGTTGCATGCATTGCTTCTTTCTTTTCTTCAACTGGATTAGACTTAGCCTCACACACCACTTTAACGTACAACTCTTGGCCGATTAGTGCGTTTGAAGGAAGACAGGAATGCCAGTGTAAGCAATCTATTGGGTTTTCTTGTGCCGATAGCCAACAAGCTCACCGTGGACTGATGAGAGCGGAGACCAGAAAAACAAACCTCAAACTGTAACGACCGATATGGATGTGGAGGGGTGAAGATCTTCCGCTGTTGTGGTAGAACTGCAGCGTAACTTGAATTTTCGGCGTGGGTTAGTGAAGAAGGATCGTGGCAAAAATTGTTGTAAATAAATTGTCACCAGCAAGTCCTTTCTTGTAGTGTAGTTTAATTCAAGTAGAGAGGAAATACAAGAGCGGACTCTCCACGACAGAAGCAACTCGCAACTGCCGTGGAAGAGAACTTAGAATCGCAGGGCAACACAGAATACAGGAGAAGGAACATTCTACCATCACTTACAATACAAAGCATGTACTACACATGACTCCATTCCTTCAGAATTCTATGAACAATTTAAAGATATTCTGAGCCCTCTTTTTAGCGAGATGGTTAATTCTCCTGCCTGTTTGACTACAACATCATCGTCCTGGGCTGAAACCTATATAGCCATATTTGTCAAGCAGAACAGGATCCGCTTAATTGTGGGATATGTCGCCCCCATCTCGTTTATTAACTGTGACTCCAAGATATATACAAGAGTCTTATCCAATCGACTGGCCGGGGCATTAAATTCATTGTTAGAGCCAATGCAGCATGGGTTTCTTCCTCTCACGTGACACAATTTTGCATATAAATCAAGCCATAACTGCTCTGGATGGGGCAGAAGTATCTGAAAGAAACACGTTAGTTAGATTCCTCACCTTAGAATATCCCCAGGCGTCAGACTGGATCCGGAAGATTTTTCGTCAGCAATACCCCTTGCGCGTCGCTAGGCGTCGTCTGCGGCTCCGCGTCCGTCGTCGGCGTCGTGCGCCGGGATGACGTCGTCGGAGTACTTAGACGCCGCCCTCGCGCGCTGACGTCAGTTCTTCTTTTTTCCGCGCCAGTAAGCGCAGATCCGGGAGAGCTACCCCTTTTAGTCTTTTTTGACTAACTCTTTTTGATCATTTTTGATCCCTGTCTGTCGACATCTGGTGCCGGTAGGATGCCTGGGTTCAAGGCTTGTGAAGACTGTCATCGACTGATGTCGGTGACCGATCACCACCGCCGGTGCCTCTATTGCTTAGGCCTCGACCACGACGCGGAGTCGTGCAACGACTGCCAGGCCCTGACTTCGAAGGCTAGGCGGGAGCGGTCCCGCAAGCTTCTCGAGCTTCGCCACTCGGCTCCGCGTCGTGCGCGATCCCGGTCCAGGAGGAGGTCCAAGGATCGCTCGCGGAGCCCTAGCCGACGCCACCATCGATCGTCGGGCTCTAAGTCGTCGGGTAAGTCCAAGCACTCAAAGAAGTCCAAGAGGCGACATCGCTCTTCGGACTCCCCTCGCCGGTCGCGCGACTCGGCCGAGGGTCCAAGTGGTTCCACCCCCGCGGCTCCGGCGGAGCCGCAGGTGCCGCGTCCGCCCCCATACCTTCCGGTCCCTGGGGCTGACGCGGCGCCGGCGGAGATCAGCGCCTTCCTCTCGGCCATGAGGAGCCTGGCCCCGCCGTCGACGCCCGCTGGCGCGCCTTCGGGCCCCGCGGGCTCGACTGGGCGACCTCGCGTGCCGGCGGCTCCGGCCCCGGCGCCGTCGACGACTCCGGTCTCGACGCCGCAGGTCCCCGCGGGGCCCATGCCTGGGCCCCAGTCGACGCCGGTTGACCTTGTCACTCCTCCACCGGCGCCGACGCCTGAACCACCGACGCCGTCACCGGCGCCGCCGACGCCGACGCCTGTGACGCCGACGCCCCAGTTTAGCCCTCATCCGGACCCGACGCCGGCACGGCGTCCGCCGACGCCGCATCCGACGCCGCTAGAGACCTACCATCTCTACAGTCCGGTTCCGATCATTCCTCCTGTTTATCAGGAATCGGAAGAAGGGGGCGACTGGGAGGGGTTCGAGGACCCTCTGGCTGTTCAGTCACAGCTTTCTCAGGACTGGGCAGATGAACTGGGGGAGGCCAGCGGGCTGGACACCTCGCCAGACGCTGGATTCACTTCTCCTCCGACCGTGGCTTCGGAGGAGGGTGCAGCATTTTCTGTGGTGCTGCGCAAGGCGGCTGAGGCCCTTGGGCTCGAGTTGCCTGCCGTGGCTGTGAGGACCAACATCCTCACTGAGGTGCTTCAAACCTCAGCAAGCTCCACTGAGCCTCTGCTGCCGTTTAACGAGGCCCTCACTGACGTTCTGCAGGGCACCTGGTCCAAGCCCTCCACAGTTCCTCCTGTGGATAGGAACGTTGCCAGGCGCCACCGCCCTGCTCCGGGCGACCCCAGCTTCCTGTCCCAACACCCCACCCCCGAGAGTCTGGTTATCCAGGCCTCTACTTCCCAATCCTCCTTCCCGACCGCTCCGCCGGACCGGGATTCCAAGAGACTCGAGCAGTTTGGCAAGAAACTGTTCTCGTCCCTTAGTTTGGGCCTGCGGTCCTTAAATACCGCCTGTCTCTTGGACCGTTATTCCCATTCCCTGTGGGATACGGTGGAGGACGTGCTGCCCCTGTGTCCGGAGGAGGTCCGGCCACGTCTTTCCCAGGCTCTGGCCGATGGGAGGGATGCAGCACGGCACGCCATAAGATGTGGGCTTGACACCACGGACTCGCTAGGTCGGGCGATTTCCACCACGGTGGCGCTCCGCCGCCACGCCTGGATGCGGTCCACGTCATTTTCCGGGGATGTCCAGAACACCCTCATGGACATGCCCTTTGATGGCACTCGCCTGTTTGGTGAGAAGGCGGACAGTGCGCTGAACCGCTTTAAGGACTCCCGGGCTACGGCCAAGTCCTTGGGCCTCTCGGCTCCGCGGGCGCACACCTCCGCTTTTCGCCCCTTTCGTGGCCAAGGAAGGGGCGCCTCCTCACGTCCGCAGAGCCACCAGCCGCAGAACCAACCTGCGCGCGGTCGCGGACGTGGCTTCCGCCGTGGCGGAAATGGAGGCCGACGTGGTCAGCCCACATCCACCCCGGCAGCATCCGCCTCAAAGCCTTCCTAGTCCGAGCTTTCAGGCCCATACCACGCCAGTGGGCGGCAGAGTTCGCCATCACCTGCTCCACTGGCGGTCCATAACATCGGACAGGTGGGTGCTGCAAATCGTCCGAAGGGGCTACTCCCTCCCCTTCGAGACGACCCCTCCAGCCATGCCACCACAGCACCACCGTATCTCGGGGGATCATTTGGATCTTCTCCGCGAGGAAGTTTCGGCTCTCTTGGCCAAGGGGGCCGTCGAGCGCGTTCCGAGTCCAGAAGTAGGTCGTGGTTGTTATTCCCACTACTTTCTGGTTCCCAAGAAGGGCAAGGGGGGCCTGCGCCCTATCTTGGACCTCCGGAACGTCAATGCCTTCCTCCGAAAGGAAAGGTTCAAGATGCTAACGTTGGCTCAGGTTTTAGCTGCCCTAGACCCTGGAGACTGGATGGTAGCGTTGGACTTGCAGGACGCATATTTCCATATCCCCGTCCTGCCGGCCCACCGGCGTTACCTGCGGTTCACGGTGGGCCAAGAGCACTTTCAGTTTACCGTGCTCCCCTTCGGCCTCACCAGTGCCCCTCGGGTGTTCACGAAAGTGATGGCGGTGGTCGCAGCTCATCTGCGCAGATCAGGGGTCCCAGTCTTCCCCTATCTCGACGACTGGTTGTTGAAGGCGGGCTCGCCCCAGGCAGTCGTCTCCCACCTCCAGACTACGGCGGATCTCCTGCATTTGCTGGGGTTTTCCATCAACGTGCCGAAGTCACACTTGAGTCCCTCTCAGAAGCTCCTCTTCATCGGAGCGGTTCTCGATTCGGCGCAGTTCCGGGTCCATCCACCGGAACAGCGGGTCCGGGATATACAGGCCCTGATTCCCATCTTTCGGCCTCTATCCCGGGTTTCGGTCAGGCTAGTGTTGCGGCTTCTGGGGCTGATGGCCTCCTGCATCCTACTAGTGCATCACGCCAGGCGGCGCATGCGGGCTCTGCAGTGGGACCTGAAGTTTCAGTGGGCCCAGCATCACGGCAACCTGTCCGACCATGTCTTGATCTCGGAGGGCACTGCACAGCAGTTGCAGTGGTGGCTCACGGACCGCGAGTGGGTCAAGGGCAAGAGCCTCTCCCTTCCCCAACCGGAGCATGTCGTAGTGACGGATGCGTCCCTCCTGGGTTGGGGTGGCCATATGGGAGAGGCGGAGATCAGAGGCCTCTGGTCTCCGGCGGAGTCTCGTCTCCACATCAACCTGTTGGAGTTGAGAGCGATCCGGCTTGCACTGAAAGCCTTCCTTCCCTCTGTCAGGGGAAGTGTCGTGCAGGTGTTCACGGACAACACCACCGCCATGTGGTACTGCAACAAACAGGGCGGGGTGGGGTCGTGGACCCTTTGTCAGGAGGCTCTGCGCCTCTGGACATGGCTGGAACACCAGGGCGTCACCCTGGTGGTTCAACATCTGGCGGGCTCTCTGAACGCCAGAGCAGACGAACTCAGCCGCCGGTGCATGATGGATCACGAATGGCGTCTGAACTCCGAAGTGGTGCAAGGCCTCTTTCAGCAGTGGGGAGAGCCTTGGTTAGATCTATTCGCCACCGAAGAGAACGCGCAATGTCAGCAGTTCTGCGCGTTGGAATTTCCAAGGCGGCACTCGCTCGGCGACGCTTTTCGTCACGAGTGGAGTTGCGGTCTGTTGTACGCCTTTCCGCCTATACCACTTCTGCCCAGAGTGCTGAAGAAGATCAGGCGCGACCGGGCCCAAGTCATCTTGGTGGCTCCGGATTGGGCACGAAGATACTGGTATCCCGAGCTACTCAGTCTGTTGACCGATCCCCCGATACGTCTGCCCCTTCGGGAGGATCTTCTGTCGCAGCAGCAGGGGACGGTCCTCCACCCGAACCTGTCCAGCCTCCACCTCCATGCGTGGAGATTGAGCGGCGGCAGTTGATGCCATTTGACTTGCCTCCTGAAGTCTGTGATATCATTCTGGCAGCCAGGCGTCCCTCCACAAAGTCTGTATACGCCTGCCGGTGGAACAAATTTGTGGCATGGTGCACAGCAAAGGCTGTGGATCCCCTTTCCGCCCCTCTTTCTGAGGTTCTCCTCTTCCTTCTTTCTCTGGCCCGGCAGGGCTCTGCCCTGGGCACCCTGAAAGGTTATCTTGCTGCCATCTCCGCCTTCTTGCGGCTTCCTGATCAGCCTTCTCTTTTCAAGTCCCCTGTGGTTACACGCTTTCTCAAAGGCATTACACACACGTTCCCTCCTGTCCCTTTTGTAATGCCTCAGTGGGACTTGAATCTGGTTTTGACATTCCTGATGTGCGCTCCCTTCGAGCCTCTTCACAATTGCCCTCTTCGTCTTCTAACTCTAAAGACTGCTTTTCTGGTAGCCATCACCTCGGCTAGACGGGTGAGTGAGCTCCAGGCTTTATCTTCAAAGCCTCCTTTTCTATCTGTTCATCCGGACAAGGTTGTCCTTCGGCCTCGTCCCTCTTTTCTTCCTAAAGTGGTGACTCCATTTCACCTTGGGCAGTCTGTCACCTTGCCCACCTTCTTTCCGCCTCCGCATCCTTCCAAAGAGGAAGAGAGGCTCCACCGTCTGGACCCAAAACGTGCGCTCTCCTTCTATCTGGACCGCACAAAACAGTTCCGGGTGGACGACCAGCTTTTTGTTGGGTACGTGGGCGCTAAGAAGGGGAAAGCTGTGCACAAACGAACCATCTCTCGGTGGGTCGTTTTGTGTATAAAAATCTGCTATTCCTTGGCTAAAAAGGACCCTCCTGTTGGGCTGCGCGCCCATTCTACTCGGGCCACGGCGGCTACTACTGCCTTGGGACGGGGAGTCCCTTTGCAGGACATCTGTCAGGCGGCGACGTGGGCTTCTCTACACACGTTTGCCAGGCATTATTGCCTTGACAGCCAAGTCCGGAGGGATGGCTTCTTTGGCCGTTCTGTCCTCCAGGACTTTCTGGTGTGATCTTGGTTCTCAGACCCACCACCGGGGATGGTATTGCTTGGGTATCTATTCTAAGGTGAGGAATCTAACTAACGTGTTTCTTTCAGATGAACAAGTTACTAACCTTCGGTAACGATGTATCTGTAAGAAACATTAGTTAGTTAGATTCCTCACCGACCCACCCATCCTCCCCGTTCTGCGAACTGACATCTAGGGTTAAGGTTGTCCTTTCAGGCCCCTAGATTTTATTTTTGGCACCAGTGTCGGTCTTTGCATGGCTCTGCGTTCCTGGCGCGGAAGGCTATGTACAAGAACTGACGTCAGCGCGCGAGGGCGGCGTCTAAGTACTCCGACGACGTCATCCCGGCGCACGACGCCGACGACGGACGCGGAGCCGCAGACGACGCCTAGCGACGCGCAAGGGGTATTGCTGACGAAAAATCTTCCGGATCCAGTCTGACGCCTGGGGATATTCTAAGGTGAGGAATCTAACTAACTAATGTTTCTTACAGATACATCGTTACCGAAGGTTAGTAACTTGTTCATTTGGCAGAGTGTCCTGCCACTATTTCTGGACTGTTATGGCATCTATGGGATTCTGCCCCAGGTTCCTTTCCAGAAGTAAAGCACTCTATCCTCACTTAATGGTAAGGGTCACATGCATGGGGATGCTGTTTGCACAACTTGTGTCCACCATTCTTGTTTGCCTTGTAGTTTAACCCATATCTCCAGGCTATTAAGCTAACTTCTGCTATTCCACCTTTGCGTTTGCATACAGGGGAAGCTAAGTTGTTGGCTTATGCAGTTGATATTGCTGCTCTCACCTCTTACCCTGCAAAGGCATTGATGGCAATAGAGATTGCTGCTAGCACTTTTGGGAAAGTCTCTGGGTATAGGCTTAATCAGGATAAAACTGAGATTATCGCAAATAAAGAATTCAATCCATCTGACTCCCAATATGTTACATCGACTAGATATTTAGGGGTCAAAACCTCCTTTAACATGGATAAGATGATATCAATAAATTATAACTCACTTTTTCGCGGAATCCCAAGCTTGACTCAGGGGACTGGAGCAGGCGGTGATTCAAAACCACCCTAATCGCTACAAGTTGCATAAAATGTGGGAACCAGTCAGGTGGGGTATCCAAGAAATGGGACATGGAGGTGACCTTGAAATAGGACAGAATTAGGCTATTTGATCTATCTTCAGGCTGACTCTTTAGTCTCCTTTTCTTCTTGGGTATGGACAAATGAATAATACTTGCTGACTTTCTGCCTATTGGTATGATGGATTTTGATAATGATTATTGTTTTCTTTTTTTTCTCTCCTGTCTTTTGCTGTTTGATATACGTGGTCTGATATGATGTTTTGTAAAAAAAAAAAAAAAAAATCTTTGGGGGCTGAATAAGTTAAATCCTTATTCCCTTCTGTACTGGTAGTTTTGTGCTGCCAAGATAATATTTGGGGCATGAATACTTTATGGCATATTTCACATAACTTGACTTACGAGTAAGATGTTGCTTTATATATATTTTGAATGTAAAATTAATAAATACCTGTTATTTTAGAGCCCTATCCTCCAGGACACTATCTACACTCACTTCCTACAATGTTGCTGATGATCCTTAACATGGTCTGAATGTTCCTCTCTGCTTATGGATGCCTGAGATGTGGGACCCGGTGTGGTCGTCAAGGCTATGCTGTGGTTAGTGGTGTGGCCACATCAAATAATTGTAATTCATAACTAGGGCTACAGGAATTATGTGGCAAAGCAGGAGCAATTTATGGTTAATGGGTGGTTGAGTTATGTATCATGAAAAATGTTTTTATGGCGGAAATGTAGTGGATAATAACAATGTAGGTGGCACATTCTTTGATATTTTGACACATATTTTTGAAGGTAGATTCAGGAGAATGTGTGCAGCCATGTTTTGGACTACTTGATGTTTGTTAATCAGGTATTCTGGATGTCCAAGATAGAGGGCATTTCCATAGTCCAGTCTTGAGGTTTTCACTGCTGGACGACCATTTTTCATGCTGTAAATGAGAGAAACTGCAAGAACTGTTTTAGTGAACACAGTATTCCAAAACATTTGTGTTTGGAAGGACAGACTGTAATCAAATTTGACTCCCCAGTTCTTAACTGCCCCCCCCCGTGGTCCTGAGGGGGGGCATCTTCAGGCCAAAAGATCTGCCATGTTTCTGGTTTTGTCTGCATGGCACTTTAGTTAGTGTAAGGCCAACCCGTGAAATACCACTGTCAGGCAGGCTTTTACAGATTTTCCAGAGATCCTTTCTCCCTTGCCACATGAGAACAGCTGAGCATCATAAGCATACGATATAACTTGAGCTCCCAGGGCTTCTGCTATCTGGGCAAGTGGAGTGAGATACAAGTTAAATATTGTTCGGCTCAGGGCCGAGCCGTGGGGAACCCCCACCATCAGATCACAAGACTTTGAGGGAAAAGGAGGAGCCCAGACCTCCTGACCTCTTCCTTCCAGAAAGGAGGCAAGCCAGTCCAAGGCTTGACCCACTATCCCGATGGATTGGAGACATACTAAAAGTCTGGAGTGAGGACCCGTGTCAAAGGCTGCTGACAGATCTAACATGATCAGCACTGCTTTCCCACCTGTATCCAGGATGCCTCTGATGTGTTCTGTTACCTCCATTAGTGCTTTCTTTGTCCTGAAGTTGGGTCTAAGTTGGACTGGCTAGGATAGAGCAGGTTGTTGGTTTCCAGCTATAGGGAAAGCTGCTGATTTACATGCTTTTCCAGCACTTTAGACAGGGCCGGTAATAGAGATATAGGAGAGGGTAAAGTAGCTTTCGATAACAAAGCATTGAGCACCTTATTGGCCAGAGGGTTGATGGTGAGTGCCCCTAATTCTACCAGATTGGGAGGGAAACGGTCTGAGGGAGACCCAGATTGAAGGTTGCATATGTCTGTTAAAGAACTCTACAGAGGGATATGTTGGAAGCTAAAGAGTGTAGCTGTATTTGAGGTGATAGTACTGGATTGCATTAATTCCAACAAAACATCTCCTAGCTGGGAGTCAGAGGACAGACTGGCTTGAATAAATTAAGATCATGTTTTGAAAATAAGTTGCCAGCTGTTTGCCCCAGTCCACTCACTGAAAGATATTGGGATCTAGCGCAACCCTCCGGGGACATAAAGTTTTTAACAACTTTAAAGATTTCCCTTGCTTTGTTTCCTACTCCCTCAAGCCTTTCTTTCAAATGAGTTTGCTTAGCTATTTTAACTTAATATTTTTTAAGATCTGCCTTATAAACTCCTTTGTCATTAGTATTGTATTATTACGTCCATTGCCTTTCCAAGTTT
The DNA here is from genome assembly GCF_964204655.1 of Triturus cristatus. Taxonomy (NCBI): domain Eukaryota; kingdom Metazoa; phylum Chordata; class Amphibia; order Caudata; family Salamandridae; genus Triturus; species Triturus cristatus. The sequence goes on along the minus strand of NC_140585.1, from coordinate 1,265,772,729 downwards.
TTACACCATTTCTTTTCAACCATGAGACGGTCTGTAAACCATGTACTAGACAGCTTATTTCTGCAAGGTCTGGACTGGTTCTAATTTATCGGTGATATCCTGAATCCATTTGTCTAGAAGGCTGCAGACATCCTCAACTGAGCCTGAGAGAGAGGGGGCACTTTCTACCAGGTAGCGAATGAACTCCACTGGCTGGAATTTATGAAAGGCTCTCATGGCGTATGGGGCCCTGACTGTCGAAGGTTGTGCTTTTCTTAGGGTGGCTAAGAGAATTTAATCAGGTAGCGATCCATCCAAACTTGAGGAATGGGGTTTGCAAAGTGACATTGGAAAACACTTGATCAAGCACATGGCCTGCTTGATGTGTCAGGCTGAACACACTTTGGATACGTTCCAGAGATGTCATGGTATCCAGCAGTGCCTCCACCTCACTGTCATCCATCTTATGCAAACAGCTTAAAAACGCGTCCCTCCCCGGTCCAACACAAATTGTTCCGATTGTTTGGAAGGAGGTGCCATCTACCGGTAGTAAGCTACGACCACTTCCGCCCTATACCAGACGGGAGGTTAGCAGTCTAGCATACCTCTCTACATAAACACATGCCTGGACAGATGCGCAGCGGATGCTCGCATCGGTCACGCCGCTGGCGCGCCTATGGCAAGCCCGTCTGCGCCCATCCGTGCCTGGACGTCACCAGGAGCAGGAACCCCTGCCGGTTTTGCCCAAAAACTAACAAACGAGGTGAGGACCTGTCGCATCTACACCAGCCAAGAGTTGGTCAAGATTAACTACAACTATTCAACAAGACAGATAGCAAATAAGGCATGCGCCTCATCCCCAAAAGTAGTTGGTCCGTTCTCTTGCATTACCTGTAAATTCCAAAGTATACATTTAACCACATCGATGCGAGTGACGGAGCGATTCCGTCATGCGCGTCAGTTGCGCTGTGCGTATGACGGAACCGCTCCGTCATGGTCCCGCCCACGCAATAGAACCTTCAGCACAGCGCGGTAATCCACGCCGCGCTGAAGGGGTTAACTCAGCCACCGAGAGACAATCTCACCACTGGGCAGGGTATTGGAACTCCTCACCATTCCATAGGCAGGAAGTGCTCTCCCAGGACAGACAGTAGCGAAGGCTGGAACTGCTTTCTGGCTAACGTAAAGTCTTTGCCAAAGCATGCAGTCAACATATGGGACCTGCTGACCTCCACTAACCCCACATTTTTACTCCTTGCAGATTTTAACGTGCACAGCGAAAACCCAGATAATCCAGAGGCGACGTCCCTCCTGACAGAACTGTTCTCACTCAATCTAACTAAAATACATAAGGATCCCACTCACCAGGCAGGTCATACGCTGGATCTAATACTAACAAACTCCCCCAACATATCCTATGGAGCAACACACCCCTTGGTCAGATTACTCCATGATCGAGTTCCGCATCAGCAAGACACAGACTGTCCCCAAAGTCTACACCAAAAAAAGTTATAGACAATGGCATAAACTTCCGCCCTCACATTTTCAAACCAATTTTATTCCACCTCAATACTCTGAAACTGACAATGTAGAGGAACGCCTAGCCTCCTTCAATTCTAGCCTGCTATCCACTTTGGACAGCTTAGCTCCTTTGAAACAGTGCCCCACGAACATAAAACGCCGCCAGACACCGTGGTACTCTACCACCCTTCGGCTCGAAAAAAGTAAATGTAAAAAACTCGAACGCTGTTTGCGTCGCTCACATGACCTAGCAGACAAAGAAAGATTTAAGTATGCACTAACACAGTACCATAATAACCTGAAAAACGCTCGTAAAACTCACATCACAGCCCAACTTGAACAATCCGGGAGCACTCCGAGAATTCTCTACCAGATCCTAAAAACATTCACCAACCCCAAAGCCTGCGACATTGAATCCGCCCCATCTCAAACGCTGTGCGACAATATAGCAAGACATCTAACTCAGAAAATGGATACGATTTATAATAAAATCACCTCGTCTAAGGGCCCTCAGACTGACCCTAAGCTTGATCTCCCACCAGCCACTCCCACTTCTCACACGCTGGAGAACTTCCTGTTACTTACCACAGAGGAGACTGAAGCTTTATTAAGAAGCGCCAAAGGGTCCCCAATAGATCTCATACCTGCTAAAATAGCTGCCACACTATCTAAACAACTAGCCTACCCCATCTGCTCTATCCTAAACAGCTCCATGAAGGAAGACATTCTCCCACCGGATTGGAAAGCTGCGCAGATTATCCCAATTATAAAAAACTCCACACTCCCTACGGAAGACGTAACCAACTACCACCCCATTTCACTACTTCCCTTACATAGCAAAACTTTGGAAAAATACATTATCAGATTTCGCTGAATCCTCGAACTGCTTGGATCCCTCTCAATCCGGATTCTGTCCCAGATATAGTACAGAGTCAGCATTAGTGGCAGTCACGGACGACATCAGGATGCGGTTGGATAACAGTCAAGCGGTACTCTTGGTACTGCTTGACCTATCTGCTGCATTCGATACCTTCTCCCACCAGATTCTACTGAGGAGACTGGGAGACATAGGCCTTAATGGAAGTGTCCTAAAGTGGAGGACCAACTTTCTGTCTGACAGAATGCAGACCATTAACCTAGGTCCATTTCACTCACAGACCACCAGGGTGACCAAGGGTGTACCACAGGGCTCATGTTTGAGCCCTACCCTGTTTAACAGTTATGTTACGCCCTTGGCGAGACTATTGAGGAATTTGGGATTTACCCCTATATCCTACGCTGATGACACCCAACTGCTTCTCTCCTTTGACAAATCCAATATCAACATTCAGACCACCTTTGCTGAGGGTATGAAGGCCATCACAGAATGGATGGCGATAACGTTCTCCAGCTCAATGCAGCTAAGTCAGAGATTATGCTGTTTGGGGAAGCTACAGTGAAGTGGTCCCCTAGCTGGTGGCCAGAGGAATTAGGTTCTACCCATTGTCCAAAACAGGTGGTAAAAAACACCTCGGGGTTCGGTTAGACCACAAACTTACATTGGGAGACCATACCACCTCCACTGCTGGTGCATGCCACCACAGCCTTAGCCTACTCGGAAGAGTTTTCCCTTTTCTGCCACTATCGACACGGAAAACCTTGATCCAAGCATTGGTCCTAAGTCGTCTGGACTATTGCAACACTCTGCTGATCCCAGCCAATGAAAGCTCCTTAAATAAACTCCAGGTAGTCCAGAACACCACGGCCCAAATGGTGACCAATGCTCCCCCCAGGACCGCATCACTGCACCTTCTTCAGAAACTACATTGGTTACCAGTCCGGAAGAGGATCAAATTTAAAATCTGTTGTATAGCATACAAAGCATTAACCAACCTTGGCCCCAGCTACCTAAACGACAAGTTTATTAGTTATGTTCCTTTCAGACCCCTTCGCTCTGGAGCTAAAGCACTGCTTCAAGTTCCTCGCTTTCAAACAGACCCCCTTAGGTGGCAAAGCCTTTTACCATCTGGCCCCACACTACTGGAACAAACTCCCCATTCACTTGCGACAATGCACGGACTATCTGGCATTCAGAAAGTTGCTGAAAACCTCACTGTTCTGCTTGTCCCTCCTTGGTTTTATACGGCGGTCCTAGCGCCGAGATACCCTAATGGGGTGATTCTGGCGCTCTATAAATAAAATAAATAGAAATGCATGTGTAGATTGAGATCCCCCAAAAATATAAAATGAGCATATCTAAGTGCTAGATGCACCAGGGCATTGCCCAGGGATTTAAGCAATGGACCTGTAGGGCCCGGAAGTCTATAAATTAGTATCCTGACCAATGATTGTTGAAAAGTCATAGTAATGCAGAAGTCCATCGATTCTGCTCCTACCAAGCCCTCATTCAGGATAGTCTGGCAGTCATAGTCTTCTTTATAAACCAAGACTAGCCCTCCTCCCCTGCTGCTCAGGTGGTCTTTTTATGTATTTTGTATCCATTAGGAATGGCAGTGGCAAGGACGGGGATGGTCGTCTCTGAGAGCCATGTTTCTGTCATAAACAGTATGTCTGGGGTTTCCTCATTCAGAAAGTCAAAAATATTGACTGCATGTTTCAGCAGTGAGCCGACATTAATTAAAGCTGCAGAGAACTGAGCATTACTTTTCTTAATCACTAGAGTGAAGGAGGTGTACATGTCCCATGGTGGAGGGTTTAGTTGAAAACCACATTGGGGACAGAGGTACAGATCTTTAAGTGGAAGTGATGGGACTTGTACAGCACATTTTTCTACAGGGGGAAGACTACACAGGAAGGCCCTACTATAACATATAGGCAATTTATCTTCTGGTGAGCAACGGGTAAAGTGGCACCACTGGTCGCTTCTGGGATGCTGACGGACGCTGATAGGCGCAGAAGGGCTTGCCTTTTGCACGCCGGTGGTGTCCCCGCTGCGTGCATCTGTTCAGTGTCCGCACAGTGCCCCCATTATATGCATGGTGCCTTGAACAACTAGAACACGCACTGCCCAAATATGGCACCTCAAGTTATCACAGAGTGGGAAAAATGGCTGATTTCCGAATTCTAGTGGAATTGTTTGCTACTCCTATCACCCATCAAAGTGACACCACCCACTAATGTGCAAATTGAGCGACAGTTCAAGTGCGAGTGCAACAATTCAAATTCAAGTATTACAGGTTAAAAAAAATATGTACATAGCTTTTCACAGATTAAAACAGAAACAACGATCTTGTGCAAAAAAGCAGAATCACCTAGAGCTGCTCATCTGCGCAGTGTCCGTCATTATATGCATGTGCCCTTTAGCAACTAGAGCTCGCACTGCCCAAATATGTCGCCTCTAGTTATCCCGAGTGGAAAAAATTGCCAATTTCCAAATGCTAGTGAAAGTTTTAGCCTATTGGCCATAAGGCACATTCATTATGCAGACTGTGGTGTCTGGCCAGTGAGGCAGCAATTAACCACCTTTGAACCAGGTAAAGAATGGATAATATGAATGATGTTTAATACACATAAAGAAGGGGAGAGGGTCTGAAAACTCTACTCCTACCCCCCTAAACGCAAGCTTATACACACCAAGAGGAGTAGAGAGTGTGAAATGGGAAAGGTCTTGGTGGAGGCACGTGCACAGTGTGAAAATACTGCCCTCCCCCACAAAGTTGTGACATGCTTCATTATTGGGCTTTGCTACCAAACACCCCCGTGCAGACCAACGCCTGGGGTGGAGCAAAAGGGAGGGGAAGACTATACAAACATGTAAGATATACAAATATTTAATGCCAAACTATAATGTGATCACCGAAAGTAAAGTGCAGTGGAAGTTAAAAGTAGCTTGAGATGGGTTATTTTGTGCATTAAAACACGCTATGCCTACGCCTTGGCGAAGGAGGAGACCCCAGAAGGGATCAGAGCCTATTCCACCAAGGCCAAATACACCACTTCTTTCCACACCAGAGGCGTTCCAATCGCAAAGATCTGCAAGGCTGTGATGCAGGTGTCCCTACACACTTTTGACAAACATTACTGCCTGGATTCTGAGGTGTGTAGTGATAGTCACTTCTCCAGATAAGTTTTGCAGGAATACCATGTGTCTAACCATCCATCAACCCTCCTCCAGGGGCAGGGTATTGTTCTGAAATCTGTTATACAGATGAGGAATCTGCTAGAAATATACATAAGAACAAATAGTTACCTGCGGTAATGTTTTTGATGGATTTTCTATCTATCTGCAGATTCATCACTTACCCATCCACCTCCCCATTTGATGGTTGCGTTATAGGGAAAGTTAATATGACCATATTTATATTTTGCTACTGCACTACTTCGTCGTTAGAAGTCCATCTGCTTGCCTTGAAGGCTTGAACAAAATGGACGGAAACTGACAAAGTTGCACCAGTTGGGTACTATATGGCTTCAGTGAGGTTACCCATGCCACTTCCAGTGTTGTTATGACACCTGCGCCCCATACCGGTGACGTGAGAGCTTTGGAGTTTCCAGATCCAGTCTGACGCCTGGGTTGAGTAATCTGCAGGCAGATAGAGTATTCACCAGAAAGATTATTACTGCAGGTAAGTAACTTATTCTTAAGAGCTAAATCTCACTGGAAATGGTCACAGCCTATCACTAATGTTGGAAATGGAAGTAGAAGGGGAAAATCCGTTAATCCCGGAAAAGGAAAATGTGCAAACCCCCAAAACAAATGTTTGGATTCCTTGCCTAGACACACATGGCATAATAGCTCTGTGGCTATAAATCGTTAGGTTGGAAAGAAAAGGAGATACGATTTGCTTCTCATCTTCTTTTGTGCAGTATTTACCCCAGCTTGTGAGGCTAGTCTATTGTATTTGCGATTTTATAAAATTCTGACTACTAATACTAAATGAGCTAAAACAGCTGCATGTTCTACTTTTAGCATCGACTCTAATAGTTGTCCCACATATGTTAAACTGGAAGAGGAAGACTGAGGGGGCAATTTTTCGGGGGACTTACCGCCTCTGAGGTTTCCTGTACAAATAACTTCTGGGCTGCAGTTCTGCTGGCACATATCAGAGCCCCCCGTTGATTGGCTAAGTGACGAATCCACCCCCAATCAGTGGGACATTTAAACGGCAGCAGCGCAACAGCACTGCATACTTGGCACTTCACACCCACACACAGGATAAGAAGCATCGGGGGAAGAAAAACAAGATACAAAAGGTCGCCAAACAAATCCCGAAAGATAATGCGCGGTATCTGGTCCTCCGGCGCCTTGGCCGGGCCCCACTGGCTGAAGCTGCCAAGCTGTTCACACGCGGATTCGAATTTTTGGGAGGGGAGTAAAAGTGAGTTTGACTGGTGTTGAAGAGAGAGGCGCCCCCTGGCTGTTGCTGTGCACGAACCTCGACCACACTTGGATCGACTCCTGCCCCCTCCTTGAAAGGTGGGTTCCATAAGATGCTGTGAACCCGGTGTGGACGTGTACAAGGCCTCTCCTCCCTAGTCAGGGGCAGTGCTATCGTTGGTTCAGCAGGTGCAGTGCACTGGGGCCCAACGCCTTGAGGTGCTCATTGAACCCTGGTCATTACTGCACTTTACTATCCCAACAGCAGTCAAAGGGGCACTTCCCATGCTTGCACCGGGACACACAGCATCATTGCTCAGATACTGTTCCCAGCATCGGCATTTGTCATGGCAGTCTCGTGGTAGGGGTTCTATAGATCCCTGATCGTCGTAGCTGAGAAACCACCACAGGAGGTGAGCTGCACCTGATCACTGACATGTTTTTATTTTTTTATTTAGCATCCTCACTAAGCACTTCAAACCCATCATCATCACGTAGTATTTATTAACCATGGGAGATGTATTAAAAACTTGTATGAAAAACACCAAAGTCCATTGTGTAACTAAATCACCAAACATATCCATCATTGTAGCCACCGATCAAGTATATAGTAAAAACAACCGATCAAGTATATAGTAAAAACAATGATAAACCAGCTTTTCATGATTAAAGCAGCATGTCTGAGTATTAATACAATACATCAAATCCCCACTTGCTCCTTGCAAATAACAATTCACGGATTCATGTAACAATCTTTATTCAAAGTCCCCCATGTTGCATAATTTTGTAATACTTATTGCACATTGAAAATAATTAACTTAAGTCGCACGAACAGGCAATGTTTGTTACAAAATAAAAGAAGGCAGGCCTACATTGTCTGAGGCTCAAAATGCTCAATATGCGCAGCAAGTAACTTTTCCCCTCGGAATAAAAATAAATACATTTAAAAAAAAGCATAAAATGGAAAGTGGTTTGGACAGAACATGAGTCACATGGGCAAGGAGGAAGCTCGTTCTGTTTGCATCCATTTTACATAGGAAGAACCCAAATCTGTATATTTCTCTAGTGTGTCAGGAAATATCTGTGCTGCGGTTTGGTACCCTGTTTGAGATGTGGCTCAATGCCATTTGTTGTTGATAGCTACTATATGGCCTTACCGTGGGTTTACAAGATCTACGTCGTCTCTTTCAGCATTACATAGTTCTGGGGTAAGCCCCGGGTAACTTTATGAATGCTGCGATCAGCAATGCATTCTGGGTCGATGAATAACTCTGGCACAACCAAGCTGTAACAATGTGAACATATGTAGGACAACCAAGGGATCCTGAATAGGTTGTCCAGCTTTAGACAGTCAACAGGGACCAATCGCTTACAGCTCGTCTCCGACTTTACCCGTAGTGAGAGCCACAACATGAAGGGACACAATTTGATGTAATTCTCAATATAATCTGGTCCAAGTCGTGACATATATAGATTAAAATGCTGGCAGGGATGGCCAGTAATCTTCTCGAGAACTTGTTTTCAATTTTCTGGATGATCGAAGAACCAATATAACTCTGCAGTAACGCTCTGGAAGTAGTATCCTCATATGTTTACTTTTGCAGGTAGAAATCATTTCGTTTAATGATTTTGCCCCAAGTTGTGATGCAAATCTAAACACTGCTTTTCTAAAGTTACAGAGAATCTTCCAGGTGCATACATCGTCACACGCTACCCTAAAGACGAGAAAGTACGATCTTAACATATCGTAAAGTGTGTGTCCTTTTTTAGCTCCCCTGAGGTCGTATATCATAATATTCTTGTTGGATAAGTTGGAGGTAAGATCCAACTGGTCCATAAAGTCAGTGAATGAATCAATAAATAGTTGGAGCCCATAGAGGTTCTAGACATGAGTACCATGTCATTGGCGTAGGGTAATGCTTTACCTTTTTAGGTCTCGCTTGACCCAGCGCATGCGCTGGTCTGGCAAGACTTATTGAGAGGGCGCCAAACAGTGCTACCAGGCCAGCCTAGAGCTACAGTGCATGTGCGCAGGCGCGCGCGCCGGGCTTTACCGCGATTACTTTCACTTTCGCGGCCGCTTGACATAGCCAATACGTCTCGCTTTTGGGACCTTATAAGTATTTAGTTATGCAACTGTTGCCTGGCTAAACACTTATAAGGTCCCAAAGGCGAGACCTATTAGCTATGTCAATGCTTGTTATACAATGTGAAGAGGGGACAAGCACAAACTTTTGTCGAACACCCCAATCTAGTCTTAATGGGTCTGTCCATTTCCGATTAGGTCCAAATCTCACACTAACAGTGACATTACAGTAGGACTGTCTCCCAAAACAAACAATTGACTTATCCACACCCGAATTAAACATAATACTCCGAAGCTTCGACCGGTTCGCCCTGTTGAAAGCCGAGCTGAAGTCCATGAAGGCCAAATGTAATCTACCTTGCTATGCCCTTGTATAATCCATCATATAATATTTTTTATTAAAAGATACAGATTTGTTTAACCCTACCCAGCCTTGCACCCGAGCTGAAGATCAGAAGAATACAGTTTTCATTTGTCCAAACCTCAAGCCTGTCCAAAATAATCCTACCAGCAATATTGGCAATAAAATCTATAAGTGAAATCAGGCGGTAACACTTAAGGACTCCTTTTCGCCTTTTTTACAGACAGATACAGTAATAGAATAGTTCCAAAACTGAGGCGCGTCTACTTAGCAGCACGTCTACGGGCGTTTGTTACAACAGGTGCTCACAGGGCAATATCATCTCTATAGATGTCCACAGGGAGACTGTCAGGGCAGGAGCTTCAACTCTGAGGCTCTTATTGATGGCCGCAACTACGTCTTTCAACCCTAAGTCAGAATCAACGGATCAACCCTCCTGGACATCACCAGAGAGAAGCGTTATTGGACCCTTACTTGTTGTTGAATATGCTTCCCCAAAATGGGCCACTCACCTATCCGAGTGGAGTAGGGTATCCAGACCCGAGGCAAAGATGTCTCCAAAATATGGATGATTAATGATATTCCAAAATGCAAAGTTCTCATTAATTTCACTGCCAATAATAAACCCAGGTGTCTTCCCTGATTTGATTTTCTTGTTGGTCATTCTACATGCTTGCACTTCTTTAGTATTTTTAAGGGTACTCTGTGACGTAGATTGAAGGTTATGTTATGCAAGGGAAAAGGTAGACTCAAACCATCGTCAGTCATGTGTTACTTTAACGTGTTGCATAATATAAAAAAATCACGATTCCCTCACTGGTCTTCTCCTTAATAAATCAGTATCTGCGTCATTCCGCACCTCAGGCTAGAAGAAAACGTCGACAAATTACGATGACTAAAAATTAGATCTAAGATTGAAAAGTCAAAAGCATAAAGTCTGAAATCATTAGTAAAAGTCAGCCATGCTAGCTAGTCCTACCTATAAAAGTAAGCTTGAGAGAACTGGCACTATGGCAATTCTCAGACAAACAACAGGATATATTTTGAGATGAGTCTATTTCATGCTTCGCCATATGTAACATGGGTAAAGTTTATCTGCTCCACCCCAAGAGGCTCAAAAATCAACAAACTGCAGTTACCTACTTAGATAAGTGGAATGGCTGTATCTTTTGAGTGTATATAACTTTCAAGTGCCTGGCTAAGAGAATTGACCATAACCATGCTTTGGTGATATAAATTGCTATTACAGAAATAAATTAGTAAGAAATTCTTTACGGCAGTAGTTCCCAAACTTTTGACTTCTGGGGACCCCCACTTAATCATTACTGGAACCTGGGGACCCCAACTGAATCATTATTCGAATCCAGGGACCCCCCACAAATCATTACTGGAAGTTGGGGAACCCAGCCTAAGCAATGTTGATGATTTGAACCACAAAACAATACACAAAAAAGCATTCATCAAACAAATACACAAATAACACATTTTATTTAATTAGAAAACATATAAATAAAGAAGAAATTAAAATTTAATTTTAATAGAATGGCTGGAGCTTTTATAAATTCAATTATGGCCGCTCATCATCATCCATCCTATATTTAGTTTGATGTACTTGCACTACTCCAGCAAATCGATCTGAGGATATTAATTTAATTTTTAGCCTCTAGTTTCAAATTTCTTCACATTCACAGTATGCTTTAAAATGTTCAATTGTACATTTAGACTCTTTGTATATCTACACTTTATTGATATGTTAATATTATTCAATTTTCAAAGTAGTCGCGGACCCCCTGAGGAGGCTTTAGGGACCCCAGTTTGGGAACCACTGCTTTACGGCATTGCACTCTACTCGTAGTAGCTGATGGTATCCAGTCAAAATATCAAGGGGCCCATTAGGATGGCGGGCAGACGAACACCCTAGTGGTGCTGGGACCGGCAGCCAGACGTGCGGCGGTCACGCACCACTGATTAGGATGTGACCGCCACCCTGGCGGTAGCATTCCGCTATCTTGACATTGTGGCGGGTGCTGCTGTAAGCAGCACCCGCCGCAATGGCATGTTGTGCATTGCCAAGCACAACGTGGCAGGCACAGCGCGGTGCCTGCCACCTTGTGCATGGCAATGTAGGGGGGTACCACAGGTACCCCCAAGTGCAGCCCCCCATCCCCCCACCCCCCCAGGGGCCCGCATTGGGCCCCCAAAGCAATTCCCGCTAGCCTTTCCATCGCCGCCATGGAAAAAACCTTTGAGAACACCCATGCTAATATGGATGGCGGTGACTGGTAGGCACCGCCACCATATTAGTGCCCAAGTCCGCCCGGCCGGCAATTGTAACGATTGCCGACCGGCAGAAAAGCGGCGGACGCACTTTGCGTCCGCCGCGATACCCCCCGACATGATAATATGGCGGGGGTAAATCAGGTTGTGATGGCGGGCAGATTAGTTATCAACTAATTATTCATTATTAAAAATAAATTACTTCCCACCCTTTACCCCTAAAAACCCCACAACCCGCAACTAAAATTAATTACACAATTTCCATATAAATTAACAACTATTTATTAATCAATTAAAAAGAAATCACTTCTCACCCTTTACCCCTATAAACCCCACAACCCGCACCTAAAATTTACCAAAAATTGAAAAACCAATCAATATTAAAAATATCAATTAAATAAATATTAATAAATAAAAAATATTCATTAATTTATCATAATTAAATTACTTTCCACCCTATTCCCCTATGATAACTATGATTAATTAATTGATAATTAATTAGGGTAATTGTGTATTTATTTTTTGTGTGGGTTTTGGGTTTATAGGGGTGAAGGGGTGGGGAATTTTTTTTAATTTAACTTACTTTATAATTAATTGCTAAATACTAATAGTTATTTGATTTTTTTTTACATTTTGTAATTAACTTTTTTACAGTTTAATTTTAGTTGTGGGTTGTGGGGATCATGGGTGTAAAGGCTGGGAATGTAATTACATTTGATGTGTTTGAATTTGTTTATTAATTAATATTTGTTTAATTGATAACTAATTATGTTAATTATGGAAATACTTTTTTTATGTGGGCTGTAAGTTGTGTGGTGTTATAGGTAGGAAGTAAATAGACTATATTTATGTAAACATTTATGTTTTTGTTAATAAATAATTTCTAAGGGTAAATATTTATTTGTTTGAAAATTATTTATTTATTCTATTTAATATAGTATTTGTAGGTGTTTGTGATATGTATTTAACATTATAACATGTTTTTATTTTTAATATTAAATATATTTGTATTCTAATTTCTCACGACGGATTTGAGTCTGCTCTATCGAACATTGTAAGTGGTAATCATCCTGGGTACATTGGTTAGACACCTTTCTGAAGGTAATTTGTCTTTATTAAACAGGACATCTTTGTGTTTTACATCTTTCAATTTAGTTGTTAATTTTATGTATGTAGTGCTCGCAAGTTACTGATTTGTGGCCTAGAGTATAATCAGTATAACTTAGTATTACTTTTATGTGTCCGAATGAATGTGAACTACTAAAATCTTTTTGTCATCTCTATTAGAAGGTAAAAGGTCACTGGAACATAACCAATGCCGGTACTCACTGCTGCACAAAAAATGATGATTATTTTGTGATTGCGCCAGAATTTGTATATAATTGTTTATGAATTTCTTTAATAATATCTATAAGGGTCTTTATCCTGATCAACATGTGCCCTTTGACGGTATGGTGATTATTGCTAATATCACACATTGTAGTATGCTTTTTATTTCTACTGTGACGTATTAAGGGCACCGCTGGCGGTTGTATAGTAACTTGACAAAGGCAGTTCCGGCTGAAACGCGTTGTTTTCTGCACAATAAATCACCCCGGGATTAAATTGGTGTGCCGCCTCCTTTCCGATTGGAATTTGGACTGTTTTGAAAGACATTTGTGACTTCTGCCACCACGGCTGGCACGGACGATTATTGGGCAAGCGTACGGCATAACAGACAGACTTCTGTATATATATATATATATATATATATTACCTACTGGCGGTCGCCAGTAGGTAGTTATAGTTAGGACCACGTTTCCATAGGAAATCCGCAACATTCTATTTTGAATAACTTTTGCGCCGGTCGACGAATCCTTGCGAATTTTTCAAAATAGGTGGGGCGCTACGCTCCGCTCCTACCCTGAAAGTCTCGGGGGGATTCGTCAAGCGGGGGCTGAGATAAAAGGGGGGTCCCAAAACGCGTTTTTCCCATGCATTTTTCCATAGGACCTTTAGACACAGCTACAGCCCGAACGGCTGAACAGAATTACTTGAAATTTGGCAGAGAGGTAGTCCTCAGGTCAAGGAAGTGCCTTTTGTAGGTTTGGTGTAAATCTGTTCAGTAGATTCTGAGAAAATAGCCTTTAAATCAATATATATATCTGAGCCAGCTTACGGTGCGCTTACGGTGCGCTTACCGTACGCGTACGGTGGCGTGCGCGAGCGCGATTCTGATTGGCCCTTAGATCTTAGTAAACATTCGAATCGGTCGAAACCAGGAAGCGGCGGCCGCCATTTTCTCTCTCGCACTCTGAGGGGGGAGCTGATAAACAAATGCCAAAAACATATAAAGGGGCTGTTTAGACAGCGCCCATGCACATAACCATATTAGTTGAGTCTTCAATGATCCCCCAAGGCAAAAAACGGTAATTTTTTATTTTTCGAAAATTTCGCCGATTACGCTTACCGTACGCTTACCGTACGCGTACGGTTAAAAATTAAAAAAAAAAAAAATCCACACTCTCTCCACCCCGTGTGCAAATGGTGGCCGAAGGCCACCAGTTGTGCATGGCATGTAAGAGCACAGCATTTCCCCAAAAAATTTCAACAGATTACCTATCACAAGGAAGCGCATAATATGTCCTCCATGTGCGCACGGTGCGTACATGGCCCATCTAGCGTAACGTGGGCACGCGGTGCGCGTAGCGCACCGCGTGCCCACCGTGCGTGCACGGCACCGTGCGTGCACGGCACTAACTGCGTAAAGTGGGCGCGCACGGAACGAACTGCGTTAAGTGGGCGCGCTCAGTGATGTCACTGACCATGTCATGAGTGATGTAATATGTGACGTCATCAGCAGTGCATTGCGGGGGCGCGAGTTATAGATAGCTGAACTAACTAGAACAGGGGAATTTCTAGGGTTTTGTACGAGGGAAATGTCCAGCTAACTATAACACCCCTGAAACCTATGGTTTTTTCAGTGAATTTCTAAGGTTTTTTGAATGCCAATTCCTAACTATAACGCCCCTGAAACCTTTGGTTTTTTCAGTGAATATATATATACATATATATATATATATATATATATATATATATTATCTACTGGCGGTCGCCAGTAGATAGTTATAGTTAGGACCGAGTTTCCATAGGAAATCTCAAAATTCTATTTTGAATAACTTTGGCGCCGATTGACGAATCTTCGCGAAATTTTCAAAACTAATGGGGGGCTCCGCTCCGCTCCTACCCTGAAAGTCTCGGGGTGATTCGTCAAGTGGGGGCCGAGAAAAAGGGGGGGTCCCAAAACACGTTTTCCCCATGGATTTTTCCATAGGGACTTTAGTCGCAGCTACAGCCCGAACGGCTGAACAGAATTACGTGAAATTTGGCAGAGAGGTAGGCCTAACGTCCGTTTGGTGCCTTTTGCAGGTTTGGTGTAAATCTGTTCAGTATTTTCTGAGAAAATAGCATTTAAATCAATATATATATCTATACCCGCGCAGCGTGCGCGCAGGGTGCACGCACTCGGCCGTCCGCGAGCGCACTTCTGATTGGTTGTTACATCTTAGTAAACATTCGAATCGGTCGAAACCAGGAAGTGTCGGCCGCCATTTTGTCTCTCGCACTGAGAGGGGGGTGAAACACAAAGGAGAAAAACATGTAAAGGGGGCACGCTGGACAGTTCCTGACCCCCTAGCAGGGGTCAAGGGGTCCCAAGAGGTCCCCCAAGGGCAATTAAAAAAATTACATTTTTTTCGGTAATTCGCCGAGTGCGCGAAGCGTGCGCGCACTATAGAAATGAAAAAATTCCAGTGAGGTTTGCGCAGCGTGTGCGCACGGTTTAAATGCTTAAAAATAAACTTGCAATGTTAGTCCCCCCGTGTGCGCACGCTGCGCGAAGCGCAGTGTGCATGCATTGCTTATTAAGACATAACATTTTATGCCAAAACCCTTAACATCAAAGCGTATCATGTGTCCTCCTTGTGCGGACGGTGCGCGTAGCGCACCGTGCGTACATGGCCCATTAAGCGTAACGTGGGCGCGCGGTGCGCGTAGCGCACTGCGTGCCCACCGTGCGTGCACGGTGCGCAAAGTGCACCGTGCGTGCACGGCACTAACTGCGTAAAGTGGGTGCGCGGTGCGCAAAGCGCACCGCGTGCTCACCGTGCGCGCACGGAACGAACTGCGTGAAGTGGGCGCGCGGTGCGCAAAGCGCACCGCGTGCCCACTGTGCGCGCACCATGCGTGCACGGCACGAACGGCGTAAAGTAACCTAGCATTTAAAAAACCGTACAAATTCACTGAAAAAACCATAGGTTTCACACACGTTATAGTTAGGAATTAGCATTTAAAAAACCTTGCAAATTCACTTAAAAAACCATAGGTTTCACACATGTTATAGTTAGCTGGGCATTTTCCTCGTGAAAAACCAATGAAATTCCCCCGTTATAGTTAGTGCAGGCAACTATAACTCACGCGACCGTAATCCGCTGCTGATGACGTCAGATATTACATCACTGATGACATATGTGTCTTTTTGAAAAAAAATAAATAAATATATGTATAGCTAAAAAAAAAAAGGAAGAAGACATGGGTATATAAATGTGTAAATACAGTGATGTAATATCTGACGTCATCAGCAGCGGATTACGGTCGCGTGAGTTATAGTTGCCTGCACTAACTATAACGGGGGAATTTCATTGGTTTTTCACGAGGAAAATGCCCAGCTAACTATAACATGTGTGAAACCTATGGTTTTTTAAGTGAATATATATATATATATATATATATATAACTGTATATATATGTATATGTTTTTTTTATAGTTTTATTTTGTTTGTTTGAAATTTTGGACTGACTGGATAGAGAATAGTAAATTTTACCCCTCCGCAATTCAACACTTTCCCTACTGTTGCGCTCACTGGAGTGGAAATAGTATATTTTATCCCTCCACTTTCCAACACTTTTCCTATTGATGCACTAACTGGAGTGGGAATAGTAAATTTTATCCCTCCACAATCCAACACTTTCCCTATTGATGCACTAACTGGAGTGGGAATAGTAAATTTTATCCCTCCGCTATCCAAGCCTTTCCCTATTGATGCACTAACTGGAGTGGGAATAGTACATTTTATCCCTTCTCAATCCAACACTTTCCCTATTGTTGCACTGACTGGAGTGGGAATAGTCATTTTTACCCTTCCACTATCCAACACTATCCCTACTGTTGCACTCATTGGAATGGGAATAGTAATTTTTACCCCTTCGCTATCCACCACTTTCCCTACTGTTACACTAACTGGAGTGGGTATAGTAAATTTTATTCCTCTGCTAGCCAACACTTTCCCTTCTGTTGCACTGACTGGAGTGGGAATAGTAATTATTACCGCTCTGGTCTCCAACACCTTCTCTACTGTTGCTCTCATTGGAGTGGGAATTGTAATTTTTACCCCTCCGCTATCCAGCACTTTCCCTACTGTTGCACTAATTGGAGTGGGAATAGTAAATGTTATCCTTTCGCTATCCAACACTTTCCCTACTGTTCAACTCACCGGAGTGGGAATAGTAATTTTTATCCCTCCGCTATCCAACACTTTCCCTACTGTTGCACTAATTGGAGTGTGAATAGTAATTTTTACCCCGCCGCTATCCAACACTTTCCCTACTGTTGCACTCATTGGAGTGGGAATAGTCATTTTTACCCCTCTGCTCTCCAACACTTTCCCTACTATTGCATTGACTGGAGTGGGAAATTTAAGTTTAAAGATTTCTAAATAGTTTAATGTTTTAATTTATAATAGAATGTTTTAATAGGTTTTTTGTTTTTGGTATATGTATATATTTATATATGTTAACTTTTTATACAATTTTTAAATTATAAAATACATTAAAATGATTAGTTTAGTAATTGTTTTAAAGTGTATACATATATATATATATATATATATATATATATATATATATATGTATGTATATAAATTATTATATATTTGGATTTAATTTTTTTAAATGTATTTGTTATATTTGTTAAAATGTATATGAAACCTAATTTAGGTTTTAAAAAATTAATTTTTCAATGTAATATTTATTACTTTATTTTATATATATAAAAACCAATATGTTGTACAACTATATTTATGACATCAGTATTTCTTTTCTCAATATTTTTGTACTTACCATTATAAATATAGGGTGTCGATATTTTTGACATCTATATTTATAACTCGATATTGTGGTATGGGGATATTTTTGTTGTCGCTATTCTGTCAGTGAACCGTAGCTGATAATGCAGGGAAGCAAAGAGAGTCTAAGTTATTTTTCCTAGAAAGGAGACAGATACTGAATAGTCCACCCTTGGTGCACCCTGATTTAGATGCAATCGCTGGGCATGTTAAGAAGGATAGCCATCAATAATATAAGATTGAATAGCCCTAGTTTCCTGAAAATAAATGAAATTGAAACCCTGAATAAAATGCAGCTAATCAGGATTATTTACTATTGAACTTAAACCTGCTGCATTCGCACATTTAAGAATACTATCACAAGATTTTGCCGTGGGCTCCACCCTTATAATTGGCAGTAGACCTTTCTATTTTTTTTAAAAAAATGTTTTTATTGGCATTTTTTAAAATTTCAGTACAATAACAGTATGGGTTTCCAGGGAACATGATTTTCTTCGGTGTTACAGCAACAGTATCATTCAACAGCAGTGGTATACATGTCAACCACAAAAGGATTTTCATAGTTGGTAGCACAAGCCCCCCCCTAACCCCTCGGATATCACTGAGTCGTTTATCAGGAGACCGTAATGCTTTATCCACAGCTTCCATATTTTCTGAAACTTTTTAGGGCAGCCCCGTGCTACATATGTTGTTTTCTCTTCTAAGATATACATGTGGCAGTAGACCTTTCTTAACAGAGTTAGCATCCTTACTAGTGACTTAATCTGCAGGTAATAGTTGCTAGTTGATAGATTGATCGCACCAGCGGAGCATTCTTGGTACCAGTAGGTATGTTTTAAGAGTACTAACCCTAAGGTTTACAGCCCTGATTACTTGTGGCTCCTGAGAACATGAACAGTCAGTCGGCTTGTAAAAATACTCCAGCACTAGCACCTTTATCTTATAGTCACATAAAAAGGTGGAGTTAAGTCTCCTTAAGAGGTCACCTATGACACATACTCTTAAAATTAATCTTTATGCAGTCTTCAAAATCGTGCTTGTACCCATTGCCCCCCCAAGGAACCTTTCTCACCATAATGATTTCATTATGAAAATAAAACTATAACGTTCTAATCTTCCCCTGATCAAATGCACAACTTTATTAATTAATTGTTAAAATTCTTCACCCTGTGCAGATTGTAATAGGGACATTCTTTTGGGACTATAACAAAAAGAGTTACTTGAGAAGGACGTTGAAGAGGCACTGGGATCTGTTCCAAAGCTGGGAAGACAGTATCGGTAAGAATGAATTGGAGGGACAAATGTTATAGTTTTCTTGAACATACAGCTATTTATATCAGGGCATTGTATAGTCCCTCAAGAATGATGGATATTAGGTTGCAACCAGTACCGCGGCAACCGGGTATCAGTGACAAGCTTAATTGGTAATTGTTCAAATAAACTTGCGTAGGTGATGCGCGTGGGCGGTTTTGAAATGCTGCACTGAATTGCTTTTAGTCTACCCATAAGTGAGTCAAATAATCTCACCTCAGCACTTTCTCCCCACAGCTCACAGCACACAAAGATTCTTTTTTATGGTCTGGTTTGGCAGCACATCTGTCTCCACACAAATGGGGCCGATTCCGGGTCGGAAAGCACTCCGACCGAGCCGGATCCGGAGTGATTTTCGACCGAGCCGGAGTCCTGCAGTCCGACCGAGCGAGTACGATGCGACCGTATGCTGTTGGACTCGGTTCGGTCAGACTCCCATAGAAGTCAATGGGAGCCGGTCGTACGACACGTACATGGGCTCCCATTTCCTGAATGGGTACGTCGCGGACAAGGGCACCCCCTACAGTGGGTACGCGTCGGTGCCATCCGCACCGTACATGCCTGTGTTGGGGAGACCCATGGGTCTCCCCCTGTGTCCGAGTCGTAGGGCTGCGGGTGACAGGGGGTCAGACGCGGACCCCCAAATGCAACCACCCGGACAATTTGCGAGCCGGACACTCCGTACTTGCTCGGTTGTACAGCTGTACGAGTCGGCCGGAAAACACGAATACGGCTGGTAGTTTTTCCGGCCGGATCGTGTTCGGTGCCCTTCCGACCTGGATGGGAATCGGCCCCAATGTGTTAGCATCCCTAGATAGAGGCTTAGGCTCTGCCCACATGTTGGGAGGCCGGGAGTACATGTTTTGATTTGGCAGAAGTTTTGTGCTTCCACAAAAAACTGCTTGCCCTCCACACAGCTGTGATCATTTTGTTTATTTATCCATCTGCGTTAGCTTGATCTTTCAGGGGCACAAAAATGACATGTCCTGCAGCTAAAGTGTGTTAGATAACTATATAATTTAGGATGAGAGGTGCCCGTCATTAGTTAACACTTCATGTGAAGGACAAGCCGCAAGTTAAATCAAGCATTGGCATAGCCAATAGGTCTCGCCTTTGGGACCTTATAAGTATTTCGTTATGCAGTACAATATCCTTCGTGCAACAACATCAACTGTTGCACGGCTAAACACTTATAAGGTACCAAAGGCGAGACCTATTAGCTATGCCAATGCTTGTTATTCTTCTCATGTTGTTAATCCTAGAGAAAGTACAAGGCCCTGTTTTGTGATTTTATATCGATTGTACGTCTTTTTATGTAATGGTTTTAATTAGGCGTCTACAAATAAAAAATATACGAGTCTGTGTCACATGTGATGTTGTGTTATCAGACATAAGAGCTGGGGGAATCTCTGTGATGAATAAATGAAACATGTACTTGATAAAAGCGCACAGTACCGGTGGCTGTGCTGACACTAGAGATACAAGTTATATCAGAGTCACATCAGGCTTGAAAAAGATGAGTTGAGATTTTTATGGACGATTTTTAGATCAATACTGGGAGATGCCATCCAGGTTAGGAGCTCTCAAGAACTGCCCCAGGATACATTTAAAGCGCATGAAATTTCAAAATGCGATTTGAATCTGATTGCAGTAACCGCCCTGGGAAATCCAGGGAAATTTATGGAGATGTTAATGATCACTCCCCCTTCACTCATCAAAATGCGGTGAGCGATTCCTGACATCCTACCCTCTCTGGGGAGCCAGAGACTGAGCTGCGCCCCATGAGAGGGGGTATCACAGTGGCCCACGTTACGACTCAGGCATCAACCGCACACACGGACGTGAGGGTGAACTTGTCTGTGCCGACAGCACCGGCCATCGCTCTGAGGCCTCCGGACTTTAATGCTGCTGCTGCACGGTGACTTCTCACCAGGAACATTCTTAGGAGCCGTGTCCATGGAGTAGGGCCCTGCTTGCGTTTCGTATCCCTAGTGCTTAATTTGTAAAAGAATGAGTGCCTGGGCTCAAAGTTTTGATCAGAAGCCCACGGATAGCGCGACAGACCGTCGGGTGCGAGTACCAAGGAGGTTTAGTATCCATTCTATTGCACGCCTCTCGCCCACCACCAGGCACTCTCTCTGCCCATTTATTTCACTCTTTCAGGTTTGATTAAATCCTTGATTTCTTTCCTTGGAATTGTTTTTCAATCATTCTCTTCCTCCTCCTTTCTCTGGGTCAACGTCGAATGAATTAAAATAATTACTGGTACCCAAAAACTAGTGCCGGTGAGTTCCACTTGCAATCACCGGTTCAAATTAAGCACTGCGCGTCCCACAGCAAGTCATATTTCTAGTTTCGTCTTCTTGGAATGGGCTGGGAGTTTTGGTCCCTGTAGGCACACATCATCCTCGTGGGAGATCGGTATCCATAGGGCCGATGCTACTGTGGGTTTTGTTTCTCATGAGGCATGTCGCAGGGGCTCAGTTTCGTGGAGCAGGGCTTTATAGTCGCTTTTCAGTCCCTCTCTCACTATGTCCGTTGTAGCTGAGCCTCCACGGAGCAGGGTCATGTGAGGGGTTTTGAGTCTCCTGTGAGATCAGTTTCCAGAGAGTCAGACCCTCACTCATTGGACTTTGCGTCCTCCAATAGGACACATACCTCTGCTGAGGCATGCTGACGGGATCTCACAGCTTCCTGGTTTTCCAGGCCGTGGAAGCAGCTGCCCTTGGAATTTGGAGAGTTAAACGAGTTTTCCAAACACCTATTAATAGCCGTGGCAACAGCTGTGAGCTTCTCAAACCCTGCAGTGCCACAGGTGTGCCACAGGGCACAGCTGGTTCCGGCGGCCTACACCGGTTCATTTCGAGGGCTGAGGCCGAAACGTGCCACTGGCCGCCCACGTGTTCTACAGGTGCTGCTATGGGCCAAATCTGCTTTCACGCTTTCGGGTCTACGTGCAACCCCACGTGGATTGTTTTCATGCAAACAGTGGGCTGCTCGAGAGACGAGATGGGACTCCTGTTGGCTAAACAGAAGCAACCTGTTTACCTCAATCCGCACCACCAGCGCTCCTCCTGTTCCAGCATTTACTCTCGCAATCTGCTCTCCACTTCAACCCAGAACATCAGCACCCCTGTTATTCCCGTACCGGGCTGCGCCTCCGACATTGGGTGCCAGCCGCCTGCCGGCTGGGAAGCTACGCTACCGGTATGTGCAGCTGAGGTGTGGATCTGGACGGGAGGGCTGCATGGAGCACTATCCCACTCACACCTTCTGATCCCAACATTTCACCTGCCAGCACCTCCCAAGTTCTCACCCACTACGCCAAGGCGCCACCCCCAATGTCGTAGACTCACCGTAACTGGCTCACATGCCGCAGCCTTCACCCGGACTCCGCCCCTCCGCATGACTTTATTTTCTTTAATGAACTGCATATGCGAAGGGGCATTTTCGTTGCTACGACAATGAAAGCTTCGCAAGATGGCGTCGGGCTGTCCACAGGCCGTACGGACACGCGCTTGCTGACTGATTTGGACAGATGGCGAGAGCAGCCATCTTTGTCCATGCAGACGCGTGCACGTAAGCCCACAGGGAGAATTGATTCCAAAAGGTCCTCCCCATGGCGAGGGCAGCGCATACGCTGCTTTCGCCAGGCGAGACCTAAAAAATTGGAAATAGAGGAAGTGAAGGGACGATCTTTGCCACAAACAGCGGCTGACTTCCATCCTTTTACCAATGTCACCAGCTATCCTTAAAATCAGTGCCCACGGTCCCCGAGTGGTGGACTACCCTGCTTCTAACGGGCCTGCTCTTTGCCTGGCCAACCTGCACAGCAGGAAACAGAGGCGTGCTTTTTAGCTCCAAGTTTAATTGCCACACCTCCTCCAGCAACCAGGGCCTCCAGTGCATTATGGGCTATGTGCTCCTTACATCCCCAGAGTGTCTGTCAACCCGTCTTGCACAGCTGAAGCAAAAGCACGCATTATAACTCCGAGTTAAAGTGCCAGCCTTTTCCACCAGCAAACAGGGCCAGCAGTGCAGTATGGGCTATGTGGTCCTTACAGCCCCTGAGTCTCAGCAACACGTACTGGGCACAGACAACAGAGGCACACTTTATGGCGCCGAATGAAAGTGCCCCGCTTCCTCCAGCAAACAGGGCCAGCAGTGCAGTATGGGCTATGTGGTCCTTACAGCTCCCGAGTCTGTGGCAGTGCATCCTGTGCAGCGGGGAACAAGCACAGTCTATAGCAACAGATCCTCACTTTATGTGCATCGCCTAAGTGTGCGTAGCATGCGAGGCGAAAGGCAGTGCTTATTAGCTTGAGTTTAATGTGGATAGCTTTGGTGGTGTGAGGGTCATAGATGGTGAGATGGGTAGTTTTTTTTACGTTTTAGGGCCTGTAAGAGGTTGGGATCCTTGTCCATAGAGGTGGCGCTGGTCTTGAGCACCTTGGTTGTGGAGAATGATATACAGTGGTCATATTCCTGGTCTTTAGAGCAGACACTTGGTCTCTACTCATGGATGGAACACTTGGCAAAGTATTATGTGACTCTGGGCGAATCCTTTCAGCTCCAAGTTCCCAATGTAATCAATATGTGCAAAATATTGTAAATATATTTATTGTAAACATCTAACTGTACAGTTTGCTGTCTAATTCCATCCCGAATTTGTGTTCCAACCTCCTTACCCTGATCAGCAACCACTCCTATAATGTTCTAAGTACAACAGCTCAAGTTTAGCAATCCTGCGGCAATTAAATTGTTCCCTGTAAAGTGCCCTATTTCTCATCAATCGAGGCTCATGAAGTATAAAGCACCTACAAAAAAGGAGGAGGCTTATTTATTGGTTTCCTTATTTACGTTGAGGTAGATGATAAGCTTAGCAACTAGGAGGGTATACTACACCATAGGGGCGATAGGAGAACTGCAAGAAAGTGCAAATTCCTTTTGGAACACAGAGGATGTGTGATGACATGGACCACAGTGTGCAACAGAGTATCTCATCTATGTACAAGGCCATGGATTTAGCAGGGCACGATAAAACACATAGCCGTTATTGGACCTCGCTCTTTCTGCAGGGTTTCCCCCAATTTCTGGTTTCTGTTGCAGAACCCATTTTTGTTGACATTAGGACTCTGCACACTTTACCTCTGCTAACCAGTGCTTGCGCTCTGTCCCTAAACCAAGGTAAAATTGCCTTACACAGTAAAGGCTCATGGGGCACAGTGCAGTGTATTTTAAAAGTAGGACACATATACTTACTATTGATTAAGACTGGGTTACCACGTTACTTTCAATAAGTGCTAAGTTTGGATTGTGGTCAGATAGGCATATACTGTTTACACTCCGATAAATTGTAATTTAAAGTCCTTTGTAAAGGTAAAGACGGATTTTAAGCTAGAATTCTGAAAAAGCCAATTTTACAAAGCTGTCATTTTTTGTCTCAGCCATTTGTGCCTTCTGGCAGTGTCCTGGGTCACATTCCAGAGGGTTAAGCCCAGGTCAATGTGGTGACTTTTGTGGTTCTCACTAACAAGGTTTGTGGATGTTGGCCGAGTTGGGCTTCCTCGCCTTCAACCAGTAACCTAATTTCTTACAGATACCCTGTTTTGTGGCTGTGGGCTGGGGTATGGGTTGATTAAAGACTGATATGTAATATATTATGTTACACTGTTTTTGTATAGTGCACATTTGCTAATAATTTGGCCCTTCATGTTTTGCTGCAAAGACTGTCTGAGGTTGTCTGTGGTTGTGAGATCTGTTTCGGGGATGTCCATGAACATGCCCCTGGGTATATGAGTAGGTGTGGATTACAATGAGTGTAACGTTTTGCTTGTTTAAGTGACTGCTTCAATCAGAAAATGCCTTGTGGTAACAGTACGCAGCATTCGAGTAACATTTTCTTCTCAAACCAGTATTATGTCTGCATCTTGCTTCACCTTTGAAAGTGAGGTATGTCCTCGCTTTGGTATATGCATGGGTTATCCCTGCTCCTGGTAGTGGTGTTGATTTTCTGACTTTCCACCTAACTTTTGTCACCTGTCAAAGCGTAGCCCATTTGCTTGGGGTCTCACTGGACCACACACGTACCAGCAAAGCACTGTCTCTCCTACATGTTGGTGAGTGATTTTTTTGGTGGTGTCAGGTTGCTACAAGTTCTCCTCCAGTTGTTGCTTAACTGATCCTACTGATTATTAGAGTGGCCCAATTTCCTCTTTAGATGTAGAATTAGCTGCATTGACAAGTTTCGTTAATATGTGCAAATCCTTCCTGGGGTTCTGAATGACATCCCTCTTAGACCAGTGTCCCATTTTCCTGTATTTTGTGAACCCATGTTCCATTTGTGTTTCTGAGTGGCATGATTCTCATTCTCACTTCTCTGCTGCACTGTTTTTAGTCTCATTGGATTTATTCAGTGAATGTTCTCTCTCTCGCCTTATCTGATTTTCTTCTTAATCCTTATGTCTCCACTCTTATTTCTTTCCGATGGGCTAGCCAGTGAGATCTTTATATATAAACTGTGATGTTCTTTTGCATGATGGGTTTTTCACTGATTCATGAAATGGAAGATGTTGACCCATGAGGGCTATTTGAGATCAGTTTGATTTGCTGACGGGTGGGTGGTCATTCCTGTAGGACAGAAGCAAGGTAGCCATGGCAGGAAAGCAGAGTACCGATCTGCAGTTTTGGAATCATCACTATCTGGTGATGAATCCAATCTGAAGGAGTGAAACAAGATAGGCAGGTGTGAATTTGCTCAGTATAACAGTCCAGCCCGAACTGCCAATGGCAAACAAAGCGGTACAAAAGAGGGTGGTGATTAGAAACCGGTCCTAGGAAGCTTGTTTCCGGTCCAGGGAAGGCATGGCTTGGCAGTTCGGGCTGGACTGTTCCCATGAGGCACAGGGTCAGACTGATTTGCATATGGCCATGTCTGAACTGGGGTGGCAGAGTGGGCTAAAAAACGGTGATGGATCAAACCCAGATCTGTTGACTGGGTGTGAGTGTTTGATTGGTTCTGATGCTCCGTCCATCACCACCCCCTTTTGTACCGCTTTGTTCGCCATAAGTTGGCAGGGTATGCTCAGACGTGAGTCCCTTGCTCACTTTGCCACTGGATTCAAGCAAGCCTGACTGAAGACAGCTGAAATACCAGAAACCGGTCCTAGGAAGCTTGTTTCCGGTCCAGGGAAGGCATGGCTTGGCAGTTCTGGCTGGACTGTTCCCATGAGGCACAGGGTCAGACTGATTTGCATATGGCCATGTCTGAACTGGGGTGGCAGAGTGGGCTAAAGAACGGTGATGGATCAAACCCAGATCTGTTGACTGGGTGTGAGTGTTTGCTTGGTTCTGATGCTCTGTCCATCACCACCCCCTATTGTACCACTAGTTCTAGTGGGCACCTTGCACCAGCCCAAACAACCCTTATTGATGATTATGTTTAAGACAACCTTTATTGAAAGCTATCCTAGTGGTAGCTATGGAGAGCAGTCTTCAGGCTAAGTCACAAAGGAATGTAAAGCAGCTTGGTTTACCAGATTATAACCTCCTGAATGACTAAATGAAAGGAGAACCACACAAGGTATATAAATAAAATATAAGTATTTATTTCTAAACGCTCCCTACTAACCTCTTTATGAGATTAGAGAGCAAGGCACACAATCATACAGTTATTAAATGACAGTATATAGCACAATATACAATGGGCCCCAGGAGGAGACCAAACCATATATTAAAGTGGTATAAGAACCACAACTTGACCAGACACAGTGCCTAGAGCACGTAGAATCGCTGGGACCCCAAGGAGCCACCCAAGGCAGTGACACAGGGGACCCACGGGGGATGTGTGCAGTGTGAGAACACAGCCGCGAGCCCCGTACAATTCAATGGGAAAGTCGCAGTTGGAGTTTTAAAGAATGAGGACACTTAGGAGAGGACTTCTGAGCAAACCCTTTCAGACTTAGAGCATTCTAGGGCCAGCACCCACGGGAGCACCAGAGTACTCGTGTTACCTCACTCAGGGAAGCCGGGTGCATAGGTGTCAAATGGTGTCGGGAATCGTCGTTGATTTCAATGGCGATGTGCTGCAGATTGCTGCTGCCGTGGAAAGAAGAAGTGTCCGGTGTGATCCAAGCCTGGATTGAAGATGTGAAGAACCTGAAAGCAGAGGGGACAGAGTCTGGGTCACTTGCCAGTGACCAGGGGCATGCCCACCGATGTCGGGTGTTTCAGGTGCGAAGAGGTGAAGCTTGATTCCACTGCCACGGGGACCAGGAGGCATCGATGATGACCGCAGGCGAGCTGTCCCACAAAGGATGTCAAGTGCTGGGGAGTCGGTGTCCTGATTGGAGACCAACAAGCCTTGGCAACGGCAACCCATGCGTGAAAGAAAATGGCTACGATGTGGACCAGCAAGGTCCTGTGGACTCCCCAAACAATGGATAGTCAGGGCATGTCTGGAGCAACCAGGAAAGCCCGTTGAAAGTTAAAGTACCCTTCTCAGGGACCCACAAGTCAACGGACAAGGGATCGCGAAGGGACCTCGAGAGGAATTACTCAATACCAGCCCACGGGTCACTCGAGGAGTGTAGGCCAGTAATCTTCAGTGGAATCACTGCTCGGGTCTGGACTACAAGTAGCCCAAAGCACAGCCTTAGGGGTCACCAAAAAGCATATGCTGCTGCAAATGGTCGCGGTGTCCAGGGGTTCGGGTTGCACGGTCTCCACAAGGGCTTTGGATCTCAGGTTTGCTGAGAGCACGGATCGGCCTCGGGGAAGCTTGGAAACCCACCTCCTTTGTTGCAAAAACTTTGGAGTCCTTCAGGAGCTGCGTAGTTGCCAACCAGACAGTTGCGTCTTTGGTGCCTGCCTTGAAGGGAAGTAACTCCTTTACTGCAAGGGAGATTCTTCGGTCATCCAACATCGTGTAGATAGTAGAAGTTCTGGGATTCTGTAGCAGAGTTTCGTCTAGGTAAATCTAAAGTCCTGTAGTCAGGGGTTCCTACTTTATACCCAAGGAAGGGGTGGGACAAACTCTGGGGACCCACCTATGGGAGGGTCTGGACAGAGGGGTGGCTACACCCATATCCTTTGTCCAGTTTCATGCCAGAGTAGGGGCTGGTAGCCCGTGCAACCGGTTTGAGCTGGACTATGCACAGGGACACCAAATGTGCCCCCAGTGCAGACTTCAAAGCACTCTTGGAGTGCACCCACTCAACCCCAATACACTAAAGCCTGTCTGGGAGGTGGTCACACCTCCCTGTGACAGGAAACCTATTGTCAAGGCCTCCCCTGCCGGAGTTTCGTCCAGCAGCAGGAGGACAGACTCGTGTCTGTGGCTGGCAGCATCCATTTTGTGATGCCAGGGCTTGCAAAGCTGGTACCGGGTATACCAGGTCTGTCATATTTCTCCCTCTAGTAGTATCGAATCATACCTCCCAGATCAGTTACTGCTGTGGAGGTATGATTCCAGGGTGTTTGACACCAATGTTTCCGTGCAGCCATTCCAAAGTTAGCATTTACCGCAAGGTTATAATGCACTTAAGAGTATATGGTCTGGCTGCATCACAAACAACCCATAAATAAAGGTTCTGAAGGCTGCAGATGGGCTCTGCTCATGCATGGGCACCCTCGCACTTAAAACCCAGCACCCTGCCTTCAGGATTGATAAGGCCTGCCATAGGGGTGACTGATAGATTTATATGTGCAGTGATATGGAGAGATATAGAGAACCAATATCTCAGTAAGGGGTGCATACACCACCTTACACAGGCTGCTGTAGCAGACCTGTTGTGTCATTTTAAATGGCTTCCCTGGGGTGGCACAATACATGCTGCAGCTCCTGGTAGGCCTCTGGAGTACCTATGCCCTGGGTACATAGTATACCATATACTAGGGACTTATATGGGTACCCCAGAATCCAATCTGGAGTGTACCTAAAGTACATGTAATCATTTTAGAGAGGAAGCAGCTAGGCTGGTGCCCTGGATAGCAGGGGCCCAGCCAGACTAAAGTCGAAAAACTGTGAAACATCAGCAAAAAGTGGGGGTAGCTATAAGAAGCAGATCCTACTCTCCTACAGTTATATCCTAATTTAGCTCTATATCCCCCCCCACTCTGAAAACGAACCTGTGGAGCCATTACGCCCTCTGTATCTTACATGTCAAACCTTATTCTTCTGCACTACGGCAGTTCTTAAACTGTCTATTTTATTGATTCTCACATCTACATTATCCTTCATTTACCCTCTTATTATCACGATATGAGTTTCCCGTAGACTCTTTTCCTGTTCAATTCTGATATCTGACTCCTCTCATCCACTCTCCTAATCTGCGTGGGAGGATATACTAAAGCAAAATATCAGACTTTAACTATTGTGATACATAAAAAGTATAGCCAAAATATTTACTCTCTCACTTTCCTGAAGATAAGTGTGTGCATGTAAGTAAATATAGATTTAATGTTCTTAACTCCATATTTATGTACCATTACAATTTATATCTTCAAGGTAAGTAGCTATAAAATCTGCTAAAGACTTCTTGCTGCAGATTCCTTACCTTAGAAATATCTCCAGGTGTCAGAGTGGATCTGGGAATTTTTTCTTGAGCAGTACCCCTGCTTGCCGGTTGTGGTATCGTTCGGCTTTGCATGGCGTCATCCTTGCCGGAAGTGACATGCACTTTTCCTATATAGGCGCCACCCCAGCTCGCTGATATCAGTTCTTTTCTTTCCATGCCAGTCAGCGCAGTTCCGGAGAGCTACCCCCAGTCATTTTTTACTGACCTTTTTCAACTTTTTGTCGAAGTATTTTTTGAGAATCTTACACTGGTGTGGCAGGATGTCAACTGGGAAGTCCAGCTTGAAGCCCTGCGGCACCTGTCACCGACGGGTGTCAGTGACAAACCCACACCTTGTTTATCTCTGGTGCCTCAAGCGCGACCAGCAAGTGAAGGCCTGCGTCGACTGCCATGCCATGCAACACAAGGCATTGAAGGACGTTTCTTCAAGCTTCTTGCCCCTTGACATGCAACACCATGGCGGTCCCGATCATGGTCGAGTGAAAGGTCCCGGTATTGGTTGCAGAGCCCAAGATCCTCATCGCACTCAAAGTTCTCCTCGAGTAAGTCCCACAGGAAATAGAAAAGTAAGAAGTCGAAAAGGTCTTTGACTTCGCCCCATCCCTCGAAGTTATCCGACGAGAAAAGGGAGTGTCATCATTTGAGGCCTGGCTCTGCAGTTGAACCTGGGCTGTCTCCACACCGCTTCAAGTTTCCGGGAACTGAAGCAACCCCCGCCCAACTTCATGAGTTCTAGGGGGCAAGGCACATCATATTTGGGCGGCCTGTTCCTGCTGATGTGCCTTTGGGCTCGGCAGGTTCGGGAGGGGCCCCTACTGGTTCTCTGCGAGCGGTTCTGTACCCGGCTCCATCCTGGCCCCTTGAATCCACTGTTGGATCCGGACCGGTGCCGGTCATACCATCTTGACCTTTCCTGGCGCTTGTCCCAATGCTTCCGCCGGCGCCATCCCCATTCTCTTCCCCGTCTCCGACACCAGCTTCGACTGGAGCCAAGCCTTCCAGGCGGTAGCCTGAGCACCATGGGTTGGGACTCGGGGAGAATTAGGAGGGGTCGCTGGACCCTAAAGAATACCAGCCCCTAGATCCTAACAGGTTCTGGTGTGAGGATTTGGCAGATGCCAGTAGACTGAACACCTCTCCAGATACTGGTATGGTCTCTCCTACCGTGGCTACAGAGAAGGGAGCCTCTTTATCTATGGTGGTGAGAAGGGCAGCCGAGGTCATGGACCTTAGCCTACCCTCAGTGGCAGTCCAGACTAACGGCTTGAAAGAGGTTCTTCAGCCGGGAGTGAACCACTTCTCCCATTTAATGTAGCCATCACGGACATCCTGCTTGAGACTTGGTCAAAACCCTGCACAGGGGCTCCTGTGAACAAGACGGTTGACCTCTGCCACTCCCCCAACCCAGGGGACCCCAATTTCCTCATGCAGCAACCTACCCCGGAGTGCTTGGTGGTCCAAATCTCCACCTTGAGTGTAAATCCTGGTGCATTCCCTACCACTCCACCGGATAGGGAATCTAAGAGGCTGAAAACCTTAGAAAATATTTTTTTTCTTCCACCAGCCTAGCACTGCAGTCCGTGAACACTGCATGCCTTTTGGCCCATTACTCCCATGCACTGCGCGATTTGTATGCACAGGTGCTGCTCATGGTCCCGAAAGAGGCCCGGGCCCTAGTTTCCCAAGCTGTTGCAGATGGGGGAGATGCAGCCAAGTTCACTATCCGATGTGGTCTGGACACGACCGTCTGGCTGGGCAGAGCGGTTTCTTCATTGGGGGCCTTACTGCACCACAATTGGCTGAGAACAACTGGCTTTTCTAGGGATGTAAAAGCGTCGCTTATGGACATGCCCTTTGATGGCTCCCGTCTCTTCAGAGACAAGTTGGACTCAGTGCTGGAGCGCTTCAAGGATAGCAGGGCTACGAACAGGTCCATGGACCTTTCCATGATCCCTCGCCAAACCCCAGTCTGCCTTTTGCTCCTCTCGTGTGAATGGAAGTGGTTTCCAGCCACATTTTTAACCATCCAGCCACCATGTTGCGCAAGCTTCACCAGCCTCTGCATGACCAAGGATGCGGTAACCACCTTCAAATTTTTATAAGTAGCGTTAACCAGACAACACTAACTATAACTTGCCACTCTACCATGCACTGTGTTGTGACAAATAATGTCATTTGAGAAGTTATAAGTATCTGATAGAGACTTCTTGCTGCAGATTCCTTACGTTTGAATTCCGCAGGCATCAGACTGGATCCGGAAACTTTTGCATTAGAAATACCCCTGTGCGACATTGGGTGGGTCCATCCGGCACCACATGATGTCTCTGATAATGTTGCCTCAGTTGTGATGGTGCGGTCACCTGTATAGGCACCACCCAGACGTGCGACATCAGTTATTTTCTTTCCGTTAGCACTGATCCGGGGAAGAACTATCCCTCAGTCTCTTTTTGAAAGGCTTTATTCAGAAAAGATTCTTGTGTGTCAAGGGATGACCTCGAGACGGGTAGGTTTTAAGCAGTGTGGTTACTCTTACCGTGCCATGTTGGTAACCGACCCCCATCTTGTTTGCTTGTGGTGTCTTTAGCAGACCATGACTCAAAGTCGTCCTGGGACTGTGGTCCAACTGCCGGGCCATGGCGCTGTAGGCCTTGAGGGAGCAGTCCATGAAGCTTCTTGTGGCCCAACCGTTGACACAGTCGAGCGCAACTCCTCTGAGGTCTCAGGCCTGATCAAGGAAGAGAAGGTTGCGGGACCACTCTAGGACCTCCAAGTCCACTTCTCGCACTCGAGGTCCTCTGGACACTCAGGAAAGAGGCATAAGAAAAAGAAGGTCCAAACAGACTTTGGCTTCACCTCGCCTGTTGTCAATTGACGAGATGGATGGGGAGCATTGACGCTCCAGGCAATGTTGTGCAGATTCATTGCCGGGTCTGACGCCTCGCCTCCCCTCATTTCAGGGAGCCGGAGCGGCCCCTGCTCAGATTAAAGAGTTTTACGAGGCCATGCTCCATGTATATGAGTGGGCCGAAACCTCTGGTGCACCCTCAGGCACTGCAGGGTCAGAGGAGGTCCCATCAGGCTTCACACTGATGGCTTCGCCTCGGCGCTGATGGGATCTCAAGGATCCGAGTCCGGATCCGGGTCGGCGCTGGTCGTGCCAAAGCGACCAGCCCCTAAGTCAATGCTCGGGGCACCACTGGCGCCCATCGATGGTGCCAGCCCCATTCTGATACCCGACAACTTGGAGTCAGATTGACGTTGGTCGACTTGAACACTTACGGAGCCAAGAGATTCTACATTGTTGCCTATTTATTTTGAAGAGGTTTCTGGCATAGGAGAATAATGGGAGGGGTCTCTGGACCCTTTAGAACGCCAATTGAAAGCTCCTTGTGAGGAATTGGCCTAGTATGAGGTGCTTGGAGAAGCCAGTGAACTGGACACATCAGCAGATTATGGTATCCTCTCTCTGCCATTTGTGGCCACAGAGGAGGGAGCATCTTATGCCCTGGTGGTGAGGAGGGCAGTGGAGGTATGGCCTTGAGTTGCCCTCGCTGCAGGTCAAAACTAATCTCCTGGCCGAAGTGCTTCCACCTGGGGCTTCCTCATCCGAACCCCTTTTGCCCTTTAGTAGAGCACTGGAAAGTTTTCCTTCTAGTCACGTGGCCCAAGCCTTGCACAGGGGCTCCTGTGAACAGGACAATAGCACGCCTCTATCTCCCGGCTCAGGGTGATCCAAGTTTCCTCATCTAACAACCTACCCCTGAGAGCTTGGTAGTTCAGGCTTCCACATCACATACTGCGTTCTCTTCAGCTCCCCCAGCCAGGGAATCCAAGAGGCTGGATGCACTTAGGGAGAAGATGTTTTCTTCCACCAGCCTTGAGTTGCGATTAGTGAACACTGCATGCTTATTGGGCCGTTTCTCGCACACCCTTTAGGAAACGGTTGTGCAAGTGCTGCCACAGATCCCAGAGGAGACCCGGGCCAAGCTTTCCCTAGCAGTGAAAGATTAGAGGGATGCAGCAAAGTTCACCATTAGGTGTGGCTTAGATATGACTGACTCGATGAACAGAGCACTTTCGTCAATGGTGGACTTACAGCACCACCTCTAGATGGGAAAATCTGGCTTCTCGGGTGATGTTCAAGCCAACCTCATGGCCATGCCCTTTGATGGGACTCTTCTCTTTGGAGAGAACGCAGACTTGACATTGGAGCGCTTCAAGGAATCTCGTGCTATGACCAGATCCTTGGGCCTCCCAGTAACACCTCACACCCAGTTTCCCTTTGTGCCAGTGGGAGGGATTTTCAGCCACTTCAAACATACCCCGGCCACCATCCTGCACAGACTCCCCAAGTTGTGCAAGGACGTGTACGCGGTACATTCAGACCTCGTGGGAAAGGTAGCCAGAAGTGTTCTGCCACCCAGCCGCTGGCAGCTGCAGCTTCCAAGCATTCCCAGTTTGGTTCGGCAAGACCATGCCAGTTCAGTTGGAGGGAGAATTCAACATCATCTCCTCCACTAGCGGTCCATATCATCAGACAAATGGATCATTCAGGATGGTTATTCGCTTGCTTTTCAGTCTTTTTCTCCCCCTTTACCGCCAACTCAAGAACGTCTGGTGGAGGCTCACCTATTATTACTCTGAGAGGAAGTTACAGCTCTCCTGGCGAAGGGAGCTATAGAGGAGGTTTCAGAGGGAGGCATTGGTTGTTACTCTCACTACTTTCTGATACGAAAAAAGAAGAGTGGTCTACTTCTTATTCTCCGGACTGTCAATTTCTTCCTCAAAAAGGAGAAATTCAAGATGCTCATGTTGGCTCAGGTCTTGTCTGCCCTAGCCAAGGAGACTGGCTGGTAGCATTGGACATTCAGGATGTGTATTTTCACATCCCCATCTTGCCGGCCCACAGGTGTTACCTGCAGTTCAAGGTAGGCCACGAGCACTTTCAGTTCACTGAGCTACTCTTTGGGCTCACCAGCGCACCTCGCGTGTTCACCAAGGTGATGGTGGTGGTTGTAGCTAATCTGCACAGGATAGGGATATCAGTCTTCCCCTACCTCGATGAATGACTTGAAAAAGTCTTCGTCCCAGGCTGTTGCTTCCCACCTCCAGAATATGGCGGATCTCCTGCATTCGCTGTAGTTCTCTATAAATGTGCCGAAGTCACTCTTTAATCCTTCTCAGACACTCTCTTTCATCAGAGCTGTTCTGGACACAGTGCAGTTTTGGGCTTATCCTCCCGAGCAGCGAGTCCAGGATATTCAGGTTATAATACTAATGTTTCAGCCTCTATCCTGGATTTCGGTAAGAATGACTGAGGCTGCTGGGACTCATGGCCTCCTGCTGGTAAATCATGCCAGATGGCATATGCGGGCTCTGCAGTGGGACCAGCAGTTCCAGTGGGCGCAGCATCAGGTTCAGATCTCGGAGGGAACTGCAAAGGACCTGCAGTGGTGGCTAAGAAACCGCAATTGGATCAGATGCAGACCCCTCTCCCTTCCCCAACCACATATCACAGTAGTGACAGATGCATCAATCCTGGGATGGGGCAGTCATCTGAGAGAGGTGGAGATCAGGGGAATCTGATATCTGTCAGAGTCAGGGCTCCACATCAACTTGTTGGAGCTTCGGGCGATCCGGCTGGCTTTGAAAGCATTTGTTCCATCTGTCAAGGGGAAGTTGGTTGAAGTTTTCATGGACAACATGACTGCCATGTGGTTCTGCAGCAAGCAGGGCGGAGTGGGGTCCTGGACCCTTTATCAAGAGTCCCTGCGCCTCTGGACATGGCTGGAACAGCAGAGCATGATTCTGATGGTTCAACACCTGGCAGGTTCTTTGAATGCCAGGGCAAGCGAACACAGCCATCTATGCCTAGTGGATCACGAATGGGGTCTCCAGTTGGAAGTGATGAAAGGTCTCTTTCAACAGTGTAGAGAGCCTTAGATAGATCTTTTCACCTCCAAAGAGAACGTGCAATGTCAGCAGTATTGCACACTGGAGTTTCCAAGGCGGCTATGGCTCAGAGTCACTTTTTTTGCAAGTGGCGCTCAGGCCTCCTGTATGCCCAGAGTTTTCAAGAAGATCAAGAATGACAGGACCCAAGTCATCGTTGTGGCTCCAGATTGGGCAAGGAGAGTCTGGTATCTAGAGCTTCTTCTAATGAACATCGATCCTCCGAGCAGGCTGCCCCTTTGGGAAAATCTTCTGTCGCAGCAGCTGACGAGGGTCCTCCACCCGAACCTGTCAACTCTCCGCTTCCTTGCATGGAGATTAGGCGATGACAGTTGATAGCCTGTGAACTTCCTCCCGAAGTACGTCATATTTTCTTATCAGCCAGGTGACCCTCCACTGAGGCTGTATACACCTGTTGTTGGTAAAATGTGTAAAATATTGAACAGAAAGATCTATTGACCCTCTTTCTGCTTCTCTAACTAATATTCTTCTTTTTATTCTTGCCCTTGCCCAACCATGCTCTGCTTTGGGTACTATCAAGGGTTATCTTTCTGCTCTGTCCGTTTCTTGAGGCTGCCAGACCAACCCTCTTTATTCAAGTCCCCTAATGTAAATAGGTTCTTGAAAGGGCTTGTTCATATGTTTCCCCCTACGTCCTTTATCATGCCACAGTGGGATCTCAATCTAGTTGTCACATATCTCATGTATGCTCTCTTTGAGCCATTACATAATTGTCTCCTCCAGCTGCTTACCCTCAAGACAGCCTTTCTAGTGGTGATAACATCTGGTGGGGGGTGAGTAAGCTGCAGGCTTTGTAATCAAAGCCTCCCTACCTTATGATTTTCCTGGATAAGGTGGTGCTTCACACCCATGGCTCATTCCTACCTAAAGTGGTGACGGCATTCCATCTGGGTCAGTCGGTCACACTGCCCACCATTTTTGCTCCTCTGCATGCCCCTAAGGAAGAGGAGCATCTCTAGCGCCTGGACCCAAAAAGAGCATTGTCGTTCTACATTGACCACACAAAAGCGTTCTAGGTGGATGCCCTACTGTTTGTGGGGTATGTGGGAGCTAAAGAAGGTCAGGCACTGCAGAAACAAACCATTTCACGCTGGGTTGTTATCTGCATTAAAATCTGCCAGCCCTGGCTTGGAAGCAGCCTCCTGGGGGT
Organism: Triturus cristatus; assembly: GCF_964204655.1. Classification (NCBI taxonomy): domain Eukaryota; kingdom Metazoa; phylum Chordata; class Amphibia; order Caudata; family Salamandridae; genus Triturus; species Triturus cristatus. The sequence goes on along the minus strand of NC_140585.1, from coordinate 1,265,736,016 downwards.
TACAAGCCCATTCCTCCAGGAGAAAGGCTGCGACCACAGTGTTGGCTTGTGGAGTGCCAGTCCTGGATATCTGCTAGGTACAATGTCGGCGTCACTGATTCTAGCTGCAGATTTTTTGCATACCCACCCATGTCTCCCCGCTCAGCTGGATCATTTATAGAGCTAGGGTTGTTCCACTTCACAGGGCCCTAGTACTGACACACACTAGGCAGTTTACTTCATGACTCGGTGCTTCCGGTGTGGAAAAAGTGAAAAGGAACTGATGCCGCATGCTTAGGTGGCACCTATATAGGTGGCCTCAACATCACAATCGACACCAACGACGCCGGCGAAGTCATGCGGAGCCAGATGGAGCGACCCTATGGTGCGCAGAGGTACTACTCACACAAATGTTTCTGGAAGTAGTCTGGCACCTGGGAAATTCAAAGGTAAGGAATCTGCAGCTAGATGTTGTCCCTACCACATAATGCTTTACCGAAGGTACGTAATATGTCCATTATGAATGCTATGATTTTGCATGCTATAAGTGATGTAGTATGCAAGGGTATAAACAGTGCATGGAAAAGGCATGAGTTATAGTTAATGTAGTGTAACAAGTGAGGTGACAAGATTGTAGTTAGAGGAACGCGACCTATAGTAATTTGAAGGTGTTGCGTAAATTATAAATTGAAGTTATAATTATAACTTTACAATGTTTAATTTCAGTGTATTGTAAGTTGGGTTTGTATAGAAAGAATGCAGAAGGTATTTCTAACTACAAATTATCCTTAAGCTTGTTTTTTTATTGTATTTTAATGGTTTTTATTTTTTTAATAAAAATGTGTTTCAAATCGCAGTGTGGAGTGTCATCAATTGGAATGTCGTAAAGTGGAGCGTAGTACAATTCAGTGATGGAGAGTGTTGTAGAGTCTAGTGTCGTAGAGTGGAGCATTGTAGAGTGGAATAGAGTGGAGTTGAGTAGAGTGGAGTGACCTAGCGTGCAGTGAAATAAAGGGTTATACAGTGGAGTGGCGTGATCTGTCGTATCGTGTGAGTGAAGTCACATAGAGTGGAGTGGTGTGTTGTACAGTGTAGTGGCGTGTTGAACAGTTGAGCTGAGTCTTGTAGAGTGGAGCGTCGTCGACTGGAGTGTCACAAAATGGAGTGCAGTGGAGTGGAGTGTCATCGAGTAGAGTGGCGTAGAGTGTCGTAGATTGTCATAGAGTGTAGTAGAGTGTTGTAGAGTGTAGTGGCATAGAGTGTCATATAGTTCAGTGATGTTGAGTGCATTGTGGTGCAGTAGAGTGGCGGAGAGTCTCATGCTGTGTAATGTTGAACAGTGGAGCATCATTATCTGTGAAAACACAGTGCATGTTACAGTGTCGAATTATAGTTAGTGTTTTCTGGTTAGCGAGCAGAAAAGTGTGTGTAGCAAGGCCCACCACTTTTAATAATTTGAAAGTGATGAATAAATTGTTATAATTTGTTTAGTTTAAACTTGGTCTGTATAGGGAAAAAAGGTATTTCTAACTATCTAAGCATTAACCTTTGGTTTTTCATTGAATTTCAAGAGATTAAAAAAAAAGGGTTTGAGATCATAGAGCCCTGTGTCGCAAGTGGAGGGTTGTTATGTGGAGTGTTGTACGGTACAGTGGAGGAGAGTTGTAAAGTCTATTGTCATAGACTGGAGTATTGTAGATTGGAATCAAAGTAGTAGTGTAGTAGCATATTGTACAGTGTAGTAAAAAGTTATATAGTGTGGTGGCATGGTGTTTCATATAGTGGTGTCAAGTATCATAGACTAAAGCAGCAAGTTGTACAGTGGAATGGTGTGTTGAACAGTAGAGTAGGGTGTTGTAGACTGTCAAAATGGAGTACAGTGTTTTAGAGTGGATTAGGGTGAAGTAGAGTGTCATAGAGTGGAGCATCGTCAAGTGGTGTGTCATACAGTACAGTGGAGCATTGAATCGCAGAGAGAAGTTGAGTGGGATGTCATGAGTGTCACGAAGTGTAGTACAGTGGCATAGAGTGGATGGGCATAGAGTGGAGAACAGTGGCATAGAGTGTAGTACAGTGTTGTAGAGCGGAGCTGCATGAAGTGGAGTAGAGTGTCAGACAGTGGAATGGCTTAGAGCGGAGTATAGTACAGTAGCATAGAGTGGGATAAAGTGTAGTAGAATGGAGTATAGTGGAGTGGAGTACACTAGAGTGGGGTAGTGTAAAGTAGAGTAAAGTACCATAGAGTGGAGTGGCATGCCGTAGACTTTAGTGGCGTGGAGTGCAGTAAAATAAAGTGGCGTAGCATACAGTCAAGTAATGTGTCGTAAATTGAAGTACCGTTTTGTACAGTAGAGTATAGTGGCTTGTCATACAGTATTCAAAAGTGATGTAGACTACAGTAGAGTCAAGTGGCATACAGTTTAATTGATTTTTGTAGTGTGGAGTCGTGTACAGTACACGGTTGTAGAGTGTGCTAGAGTGGATTGGCATACAGTGTTATAGAGTACAATGACATTGAGTGGTGTAGAGTGGAGTGGCGTACAGTGGACTAGTGCAGCAGCATGGAGTACTGTGTCAGAGTAGAGTGGAGTAAAGTGGGGTGAAGTGGCATTCAAAGAGTTGCATACAGTGTTGTATAGTGGATTACAGTATTGTTTAGTAGAATGGAGTGTTGTACAGTGGAGTGAAGGGTTATAGATTGGAGTAAAGTGTCAAGAGTGGCATACAGTGTAGTAGAGTGAAGTTGCATAGTATTATAGTGTGTGACACAATGGAGCTGCATAGAGTGGATTGTTGTAAAGTAGCGCAGAGTGAGGTAAAGTCTTGAACAGTGGAGTAGAGGCAAGTGGAGTGGTATAACGTAGTGTGGAGTAAAGTACAATAGAGTGTATTGGTGTGTCATAGAGTAGAGTTGCAGGGAGTGGAGTGTACTGGCCTAGTGTAGGCAGTAAACTGTTATAAATTGAAGTGGGATCTTGTACAGTACAGTGCAGTGCAGTGTTGTATTGAAAAGTGCTGTATAGTGGAAAAGTATCATATAGATTATTGTACATTGGAGTGTACGGTTATAGAGTGGAGTTTAGAGTTGGACAGTGGAATGTACGGGGATAGAGTGGAGTAGAATGTCGTAGAGTGTCATGAAGTGACTTTTATAGTGTGGAGTTATATAGAGTAGAGTACAGTGTCATACAAAGGAGTGGCATAGAGTGGAGTGGCGCACAATGTAGTTGCATAGAATGGATTACTTTAAAGTGGAGTAGCATACAGTAGAATAGCGTACAGTGGAATACTGTTCAGTGGAGTGTAGAAGAGTGGAGGTGCATACAGTTGACTAGCGTAGAGTGGAGTGGTGTTACAGTGGAGTGAAGAGTGAAGTAGGGTACAGTGGATTAGTGTACAGTGGGGTGGCATACAATGAACTGGCATAGAGTAAAGCCAAGGAAACTGGTATAAATTGGAGTGGCGTCTCATACAGTAGAGTGGAGTAGCATGTTGTACAGTGTTTGAAACTGTCGTGGAGTGGAGTAGAGTGTTGTACAATGGAGTGTACAGGCATAGAGTTGAGTGCAAATTTGGACAGTGGAGTGTACGGGGATACAGTGCAGTAGAGTCTAAGTGTGGCATTGAGTGTAGTAGAGTTTTGTTATATAGATTGGAGGAGAATACACTGGAGTGGCATAGACTGGAATAGCATACATTGGAGTTTATAAAGTGGAATAGCATAGATTGGAGTTGTGTAGACTGGAGTGGCGTACAGTGGAGTGGTGTAGATTGTAATAGTGTATAGTGTAGTAGCATACAGTGGAGTGTCGTAAAGTGTAGCAGCCTATAGTGCAGTAGCGTATATTGGAGTGGCATACAGTTAAGCAGTTTAGGCCGAAGTGGTGTATTCTGCGGTTGGGTAGAGTGTAGTAGCATACTGTGGATGGCTGTAGGAAGCTGGCCCTGTATATACCATACCAAAATGAGGTATAGTGTGCACAGAGTCCAGTGGAACCCCAAAGATAGGCAGAGGTAAAAGTAGATAGCACCTTACTCTCTATCTGTGGTGGTGTGGGCGAGCAGTAAGGCTTTATCAGAGGGTAGTGCTAAGCATTTGTTGTACACACTCAGGCAGCAAATGATGTCACACACTCAAAGAATGAACTCGGATCAATTTGTTTGTATAAAAATATTATTTAGGTATATGTTTTTTCTAGAACCAAGCAAGCCTGGTACAGGTAAGTGTAAATGGTACTTTTCAAGGCAGGTTGAACAATACAAGCAAGCTGAATGAAAATGTCTTTCTTACAGGTTTGTAAATATTTTCAATACAGTAGAAATTACTGTTAGATTACTTTTTCTACTCAGTGTGATATTCCTAGATATCACACTGGGACATTTCCTAGAAAAAAAGTTAAGTAAAGCAGTTTTTAGTTATTTGCAGTTTTTGAAGTTCTCATACAAAACCAACTCCACACTTAAAACTATTTTTAAGGAAAAACAGTCAATGTATTCCTATGGAGAAAAATGAAGTTATGGCTTTACAAGTAAGTCCTCGTTTGTGGGAGTTGGTATTCTGGGGTTAGAACCAGGGTTCCCACAGGGTCAAGGATGCACTCTTGAAACACCCCCAGTGGCACTAGGGTGTCTGGGTGCAGAGTGCCGAGGCCCAATGTTATCCAGTTGGTAGCTGTTCACGATCAGGCCACAAGGTTGTGGGAGCAAAGCCCTCGGTGTTAGGCTCAGGGCAAAGGGGGATCCAAGTTAGCACCCAAAGTACACCTGCAGCGGCGCAGGGCGGTTGGGCGCAGGGTGCTGTTTTGGTGTTGGGTGCCATGTTGATTTCAATGGGGATTCTATGGTTGCAACAAAGACTGCAGGCTCAGGGACAAAGATCTTCTGGAGGTGACCACCATTTGGAGAGGTAAGTTGGGATGCCTGGGGATGCTGTGACACCATCAGTTGGGCCACCCAAGGCCGTGGGACGTCAGTGCAGGGGTGTCTTTAAGCGTCGGGTTTTCTTACCAGCTCCGGTCGCTGTCGTGGGGGTCCTCCAGAAAGATGCTGCAAACGTCGTTTGGAGAGTCGAGGCAGGTCAGAGATCACCAGATCTCTGGTAGGATCGCCAGGGAAACCTCCTTGTGGTGTTGGGCCACTCGAACTCGGGCCGTAGGCATCGGGTGCAGAGTGGTACAGACTCGTGGTTTTGGCTGGGGACTGAGCCTGTGGGTGAGCAAATCCGGTGCTTAGGGAGACAAAGTCTTTGACTTGGAAGGCAGGGCAGGTCCTTCGGGTTGTGGAGGCTGCTGGCTGCAGGACACACCAGGATTTCAATGGAGCAGGTTTGATGTGGCTGGTAGGGCTGGGGCCAAGTCAGTGGGCATCCTCCTCTTCTTAGTTTCAGCACTGCTTCTTCGGTCCTTTTTCTTCTCTTCTTCTTGTTGTTTCTTGTCTGAAGAAGCAAGGTTCAGGGTTGCCTCTAAATACTAGACTATGGGGTGCTACAGGTAAGTAAATGTTGGGACCAAAGGATCCCTTCACACCCCCTATTATGCTACCCTCCAATGGGAGGGGGGCATATGCCTCACTCTGGTTGGCTGGGTCCGTCCAGCTGCAAGGTGGCGGGGACTGAGAGTTGTGCTTCACCTCGCCTCCCCCACCTGAGGAGTGGGGTTGGCAAAGGTGGGCACATCTCTCTTCCTCACTTGGTTTTCCCGCTGATTCTCCTGCTCAAAGTGTGGGTCACAACCAGTGGGGGCCAGTTGCTGGAAGCAGCAAAAGGCCTGGGGAAGCTCACAAAGGTGGCAAGCCTTTGAAGCTTCCTCTTGGTGGACCCTGCCTATCTAGGGGGAGAATGCTTGGCACCTCGTCTCAGGATGCGCATTGTTTCAGAACCCCAAGAGCAGCAGGCTCTTGACCCAGGGGTCCAGAAACATGTCTGGTGGTGGCAGCTGGCAAGCAGCCACTTAGCCTGGACTCTAGAGTTAGGTCGTTTTTCAGGGGGCATCTCTAAGATGCCCCCTGGGTACATTTTTCTTTAACTCCTACAGTGGCATCAGTGTGGGTTCAATGTGCTGAGAAGTTTGATATCAAACTTCCCAGTTTTCAGTAAAGTCATTATGATGCTGTGGAGTTCGTAATGACAAACTCCCAGCATCATATATTCTTAATGGCATTACTGCACTTACAATGTCTAAGAATTGGCTTAGACATTGTAGGGGTACAGGGCTCATGCGCCTGTACCCTCACCACTGGTATAGGGCACCTAGCTAGAGGGGTGGCTGACCTATGCCAGAACAGTTGGTTATAGGGATGGTACACAGGACTGTGTGCCATGTCGACTCTTCACTTTGTTCTGCACCAAAACACGCAGCCTGCAATGGTGGTGTGTGTATGTAAAGGTACAGGGTCTCTAAGGGTGGCACAATAAGTGCTGCAGCCCTTAGAGGTCTTCCCTGGCCACAGTGCCCTTTGTACCTATGGTGCCTTTTACAAGGGACTGACATGTGGCCAAACAGTGCCAATTGAGTTTTGTTTTCAATGCAGTTTAGGGAAAGAACATAGGCCCTGGGTACCTGTTTGGCAGGAACCTAGCGCACACTCAGTCAAAGTACATCAGCAGTTTGGCAAAAAGTGAGGGCAACCATGCAAAAAGAGGGCACATTCTTACAAAGGCATACAGTGGGGTAGAGTGGAATACCATACAGTACAGGGGCAAAGATTGAAGTTGTGTACAGTTAAATAGCATAGAATGGAGTCTATTACAGTGGAGTAGCATATAGTGGAGTACAGTGAAGTGGTGTGGAGAAGAATAGCATAGAGTGTAATAGCGTATAGCATATGGTGGAGTCTTGTACAGTGAAGAGGCGTAAAGTGGAGTGGCATACAGTGGAATAGCTTATAGTGGCGTGACTACAGTGGCATGACATAGGGATTTATGTGAAATTTAGCAGCAATGTGTATGGTGTGCAGAGTAGCATAAAACTGCGATTTGCGCTGCCTTGCGTTTCTCCAGATTCACCAATTAATGCAGAGCCACACATGGTGGCCTTGCGTTGCTTTGTAAATCTGATGTAAGTATTGCATTATCCATGCGTCACCATGAGTGATGCAAGGTTACCGCAATCCAATGATGCAGCTAGGCCTTAGTTATATTCTGGGTCATTGTATACGTGATAACTTTGCAGTATACCATGGTACCTGGCAATGACAAGCCAGTATATAATTGATTAATGGCTATTTTCTGAGAATGAAAAGGCAGCCATATAGTTTTTACTACACTTTGTCTGTGTTCAGTGTTAGGGCCTTAGATATTGGTCGGTAGTAGGTCCCTACCTATTACCACCTTATTAAAGTGGTTATATGTAGGGAAATGTATTTATACATTTTTAATATATTTTTAAATAAGTTTAAGGCCTTGTACTGTGGTAGTTTCACAAACGTTTGTGAGATCTACGAAAGTACCATGGTGACAGATATCACTAGGTTTAAATGCCTTATAACCAACTATAACTACAGAGTGGGGAGCGGATTTAAAGGGATTTGTTTCTTTGTATCTATTGCATTCGTTTATTGGTTTGCATAGTCATGTGACCATAAATGTGTCTCTTAATTATTCTTGTGGTAATTCTGAAACTTTACATATGTAGTAAAGTTTATGTTTTTGGTCTTCTATGCTACTTTTAGTAGGATTGTGCTACATATGAAGCGCAACGTGAATCAACGTCAATCAATGTTGTTATAAAAATTAAGATTTTTTTTCCTTAATGGCCAATTATCATTTTCTCCATATAGTAGTTTGTATAGATCACTGCTAGATCACTTTTCCATTTTGGTGTGCTGGAGTACATAAAGAAGATGTTTTTTGTTCTGCTTGTTGGGATCGGTTTTATTTTGTGAGCCAGAGAGCATGCAAAGAAAACATGTAGATTAAGATGTATTCTATCAGTTATGTACTTATTTATAGGTTCGCATTAGCATGTGACCATAAATGGGTCTTTCAGTTGTTCATGCTGTAAATCTGAAACTTAACATATGCAGTCCAGTTTGTTCTTTAGGCTTCCTTGGTGCTTGTGCTACATATGATTGCCAAAGTGAATGAAAGGCAATCATTTTTAATGTTTTAAAAATTTAGATTTTTTTTTCCTAGTGGCCAATTATCATGTCCTCCAAATAGTAGTAGTTGTGTGGCTCACTGCTAGGTTGATTTTTAATTTTGTTGCCCAGGGGTGCATAAGAAAGGTGTTTTTGTTTGTTTTGTTGGGCCAGTTTTATTTTGTGAGCCAGAGAGCATGCAAAGAAAATGTTGGTAGATTAAGATATATTCTATTAATTGCATATTTGTTTATAGGTTTAAATTAGCTTATGACCATGAATGGGTCTTTCAGTTGTTCCTGTAGTAAATCTGAAACTTTGCATATGCAGTCTAATTTATTTTCTGGACTTCCATGCCACTTTTAGCAGTATTGTGCTATAATATATCACCAAGTTGAAAAACATTATAACTTAACATTTACTTACTCTGCTTACCTTCAGTACCCCCACAGGATCATCTGTGCCCCTAATATGCAAAACTGCCAAATTTCATAAAAATCCAGCCAGTTTTTGCGCTATGCGAAATACAAAATTCTATGGAAAATGTTTTTGGTTTGAAGCCCTTTTTAGGACCACCTTTTTTCTTTGCACCCCTAGGACCAAACGCCACTTAACTTTCAGTCCTCCCAAAATGAAACGGGGGAAGCTGGTTTGCAAACTTTCACACATTCGTCAAACAGGTGCAAAGTTATAAAGGGACAAAATCCCTATCTTTGGTCAGCCTAACTATAACTGCAGAGTGGCTGCCGTCACTCTGTAACATAATTATATATATACATATACATGTACGTGGAGTCAGTTCCAGCAAATCTAGATGTACTTACCTTTCGATATTTTATCTACAATATTAGTGTCCCACGATATTCTGTATTTGATATTTATGATCTACACAAATGCCCAATCATAAACAGTCCAGGAATGTCTGCTGGTTATGTGCTCATCATAAGAAAGCATGTACAAAGCATGTACATCTCCTCCACCAACAACCCACTCCGCCAACCTGGTGAATATTTGTCTCCTCCACCACTTGTAAGAAGGACCCGAACCCCCAGAGATCTCCCAGACCTCTCCAAGTAAGTAAATCCTTTCAATTTCGTCTGTCAAACGCTTGATCTTTCTTAGCTATTAGTCTATTGTAGCCTAATCATATGGTTTTTCTTCCAAGGAAATCAGAAGATTTGACCATTACCAACAATGCTGTTTTGGTAAATCTGCATTCTTTATTGCACCAGTGGTCTCCCCCTTTAATCTGCTAATATTATTTTTCCTTGAACTTCGCAGGACCAATTTAGTACTACAAGACTTAGGGGCTGATTAGATGCCACCGTAGCGGTGTTTTGGACCGCCGCCAGATATGCGGCGGTCCCACCACTGCGATTAGGATGCACCCGCCATACTGGCAGGCGCATCCTGGGCCTTTAACATTGCAGGCGTGCTGCTGGCTGCAGCTCCATCCGCAATGTTAAAGGTGCTTGCACCGCATTTCCCTGCACCACGTGGCAGGCACCACGCTGTGACTGCCACTTGGTTCATGGAAATGCAGGGGGGTACCATTGGTACCACCCAGTTCAGTGACAACTCCACACACTAGGAGGGTCCGCAACGGGCCTCCAAACCCAATCCCCGCCAGCCTTTCCATCGCCGCCATGGAAAGGCCTCTGCAAACCCACATCCTAATATGGCGGACAGTGCCTGCTAGGCACCGCAACCATATTAGTGGCTCTGCTCTGTCCGCCAGGCAATCGGTGCAATTGCCTTTGGCGGTGTAGCGGCAGACAGACTTTTCGTTCGCCGCGGTACGCACCGCCATCCTAATTTGGCGGTAGGTAAATCACTATGTGATGGCGGAAGGACCGCCACCGCCTGCCCGGCGGTGGCGGTCCTTCCGACATCATAATGAGCTCCTTAGTCCCTGCATGATTATGTGACATTTTTGACAAAAGTAAGAGTATTCTGTGCTTGGGACCTTGAGCTAAACGCCTAAATTGTAAGACAGGCACTCAAGACACAGCAACCAAAAAAAGTTGTGAATGATAGTTGCCAGATCAAGAGATAACTATTTGATAGTTAACAGATTTGCTGAAATCTCAGCATTCCCATGTAAATCTCACAATACAATACCCTGCTGTGTTATTCGAAGCAGACTGAACCAGAGAACTGTTGGGTGGTGGTTACATTCAATCCCCATGTCTCCCACAATGTATATTAATATTGGCCAATGTGCAATACTTACTGCAATCTAGTCAATTAGTATTTGCCTTTCAGCACACCAACAAGAACATTATGCAGGGGTCTCTGAAGGAATGCAGCCATTTACATTTCTGACGTACAGGATATTGAGAGATGAGTAGATTTTATCTGAAGCCTGCATCTTTATGAAAGTAATTGGTGGGACAGACCTATCCATAACCTCATAGTTCTCCTTGGATCCAGACTCGAAATCAGGCAGTTCACGGTATGTAAGATTAAAATTGCCTACTATTAGGCCGCGGGGTCAGTCTATAACTAGAATGTTGCTGTTAAGTCAAACTGCTGTAAATGCTGAATAAGTTCATAAAGAGTGTTCAAGCTATCATTCCTCACATCCCTATTGTATACATTACAGAGCTGCCCTTCAGTGTTTAGAATCCAGAGCCTCACGGTCAGGATACCCTAGATGTCAAAAGGAAGGTAGCGAGGTTCACATTTTAGGTCAACGGATATCTATACCGGGTGGCCAGCCAATGGTCACCCTCTATCATTCTTGACTGCAGGTACAAAGTAGGTATGATACGCATCTGTATTTAAGGGGGCTATTAACCATGTTTCCTGTAGATACATTACTGTTGCCTAGCTAAGGAATTCCTGGAAATCGAGACCAGCAACATTACAGCTCAAACGTGCTGGATACCCATGATTAGTTTCAAAATGTGGATTGCCTATTTAAGGTCAATATTTTGTTAGGCAGGCTTGAACTCCATTGGAGGAGGAATGGCATTGCGATATAGGACAGCAGCTATCCCTGACATGGTCTGAGATCCTCTACTAGTGAGACTTGATCGAGTCGGACAATTTTCTTTTGGTCCCCCTTATGAATAAGATACAGTATTGCGTTCAGGAAGTTAAAAATGTATGAATTATTTATTGGTTGATGGAACTCAGCTTAGGAAACAAGTCAATGAACAATAGAGAGCGATCAGCATCCATTAGGTGCTGAAATGCAGGTCAGCTACACTTACCGGGCCTATTGGTTTAAACAGTAGTGGTCTTCTGATGCTGATGTAGGTATAATGATTGACTTGGCATAGATTCACTGAGTGAGTGTCAGCTGCCCGTTTATTCATGACATTCATAAACGGCATTAAAATTACAAAAGGTTTTAAACATATTTTAGCTAAATGTGCTTTTTAACTTATATTTGATATGGCAGATTTTAGTACTTATAAATTGAAACTTTGTAAGATTTTTAACTTCTTTCTACAAGAATCCAGATGAAATGGTTACCATATATTATTTATGAGAATTGTTTTTCCCTTTTAAATTTATTGTTGTTTCTGTACTTTTATGATGATACCTAAGAATGATAAAATAAAGTTGAAATTGATTGACTAATACCTTAATTGTACTTATAAAAACAACAGCACTACTTGGAAATTAGCTGTATTGTGAGTTATAGAGGTGCTTACCATACTAGGCCTTCTGCCTGATACCATCCTACAAGAGGAGGAGCCTGATTACAAATGCCTCTTAAAATTGCAATGCCTACAGAAACAAATATGTGCATAGGGATCAAATTATAAGCAGTGCAATTTCTGTCCAACAGGTAATTACCAGGCACGATCAATCAATCAATCAAGGATTTATAAAACGCTGCAAATCCCCTGTGAGGGTCTCAAGGTGCTGGAGTAGCTGACTGCTTAGAGGTGATTTGTTCATTCGAACAGCCAGGTCTTGAGGCCTTTCCTGAATTCTCAGAGCAATGGGGCAGTTCTGAGATGCAGTGGAAGGTCGTTCCACGCTTTGGCCGCCAGATGTGAGAAGGAGCATCCTCCACTCTTGCTTCGGCAGATTCAGGGGGTGTCTGCGAGGAATAGGGAGGCGGATCGTAGGTGTCTTTGTGGGCTGGTGGAAGATCATGTGTTTATTGATGTATGTTAGTTGTGTAGGGCTTCGTATTGTCAGACACTACGCCTTGTCTTGCTTGCACTGGCGTAGTAAGGTTTCGCAGGGACGCAAGGGACCAACTTCCCAAATCACGAAATAGTAACTTGTGATTAAACTCTCTACCAAGTTAAAATTTGAAATAAGGGAGGAGGGCCGGATACTGGATGTGGTTGAATTCTTGTTGTCGACCTGCGAGGCAACAAGTGAAGATGTTGATCAGGATAACTTTTTAGTCAGGGTATTTACTAACTATATTGCACGATTAAGATTACTTCTATTTGAGTTTTAACATTTAGTCTACCTGCGAGCAATGGTTATCTGGCCTACGTCCCAGTATTTCTTGTGCTGTGGTTTTGATGGGTGAAACTTGAGGATCAGGCAATGTCTTAGGTAGTGCAGTAGTATTCAGCTGAAAGTAAAAAACATTTGAGTAAATACCACTGAACCTTTTAAACTTCACATACACCTTGTCTCATTTGACTAACCTATTACACTTACTTAGAAAGTTTTGTGACTTCTCCTGCGCACTTTACCTATTTGGTAGAAGAAAAGAAAGAAACAGGAAAGCAACCTACAAATGAATCTTAATATGGCAGATTCAAAACGATTCACGAATAAACACTGTTTTTGTATCTTCCAAAACACTGCTTGTGCAATATCTATTTTACAAGTCTTTCAAAGTCCGATTAAGTAGGTGTTGATGTAGCATCTGATAAAGATCCAGTCGTTCTGATTTCTTTTTTTGTTTAGCAGAAGTTCCAAAAATGTGCTTAAGTCATTTGACCTTTCTTGCAAGGGCGCCTTAAAGCTTAAATCTATTTATCTCCTTTCCTTGTTTCTCTTTTCAGGTCCTGCCGTCGTGAGAGGAAGAAGAGTTCCGGTGCTGAGGTCTGGAGCCGTTGAAGACAGCTGCGTGGCAATCAGGTAAGTCGAGGGGGTTTCTAACGCCGCTCCTGTCCGGGAAACAAGCGGAAGGCAGCGGAAGGCAAAGCACCTTCCAGAAGGTGGGTGCGGCTTTTATAAGCCAGCCACTCCCTAAACGCCTAACACGTACCGTTACGTTTTAACGGGATGGCGCGCGAAGAGGCACATAGTTCAATGCAAGCAATGTACCTCTGGATCGGTAGCGGTGAAATCTTTGTGCCAGTATTCTTCAAGTATTTATCCATCTTTTTGAAATTGCTACAAAGTCTCAAGGCCAAATATACGAATACATAGTTGCCAAGATCTCCAAAGCCAGAATTCACATTAGGGTAAAAACATAAGCATTATGTAAATTCACAAAACACACAAACCATATGGAGTGCGAAAAACAGTTCACCAAGCATAATGTAATCCACAAAAACACACAAACCATATGGAGTGCTGGTGCACTGGAAAGGGGTGGGTTTTCTTTCCTGTAGCTATAAATGCTAAATTCTATGCCCATATACGTGTACAGGAATGGGATGTGAATGCGGAATCGTTATTCATGACAAGTATTCATGGGTCAACATCTTGAACTGACATCTCTTCTGGATCGGGAGCCAGTGTAGCTTCTTGAAGTGTTGTGTGCTGTGTGTCCATTTGGCATAATAATGCTCGCACCCCTCTTAAATTTCGGGATGAAAAACCTGCTAGAATTTTACAGCAAGAACACCTGCAGATTTTGATGCACCAAAATCTGCATGCTATTCGCCATTAATGAAATTAAACTTGGAATAGGGGTTATTTATAACAGCGTACATATTAGAAGCATTGCTCGTGATCAGGTCCATAGTCTTAAGTGTTCTTCGCGACATCCTGCAAGTGAAAGCCTAAAAAGAACGTGCTTGGCAATTCATTTGAGTATGCAGTGGTGTGTGGTTTCTGTTGTTACAAGGCTTATCGTAATGCTTCTTACAAGGTTAGCCACCTTTATCCTGAGTTCTACATCCATCTGAGAATGGCCTGGGATATCTGCAAGAGGGTCTATGTCATAATGAAGAAATATGGAATACCTTTATGAAGAGCTAATGATGCGAAACCTGCAATGAATGAAAGTGTACTTAACAATGCATTTAGCCGCGGCCCGTGCAGGAAAGAGCGGTGGGGTGTGGGGCCGGTTGTGGGGGAGGGGGGGGGGGTATTTCGACAGGCCATGACGAGGGAAAATTAATTATTTATTTAATTTTTATTTGTGGTCGTCTGGTGAATCCCTCCAACCCGGCCCCACCACTCTTACCTGCTCGGGACGCGGCTGATTGCATTGACAATTATGAAGCAACAATTATAAAGAAGGCCAAAACAAAGGAAATCCTTTACAACAGTTTCAGCCACTATTCTTACCCTAACCCAAACTATGACCACAAGTCCACCACTAAACCACAACCTAAAGACAACCCTGACCACACCACTGATCCTTTTCCCAATGCTAAGTACGACTCAAATCACAACCCTAATGAGGGGCACTATATTTAGCCTAACCATTAAAACATACCTATCTCTAATTTCATTTCGAACCCTAAATTTAACCCTATCCCTACTAATCTGGAGCCATTGCTAATGAAAACTACATTATTTGAGTTACAGTGGGTTGAGTTCGTTTTTACTTAAAATAATATATATATATGAAAATATATATACATATATGTGTATATATATTATTATTATTTTTTTAAATCATTTCACATTCTTCGTTGTTTTTCTTCCTTTTCGTATGCTGTGTCCGATTTTCTTCAGTGGAATGTTTGCTCTTGAGTCCTGATTGAAGGGCTTCTATAAGATGAAAAGTGACGATGTAGTTGATAAGAGCCACTGTTGCTGTGGCCTTGGCTCTAGCCATATGTGTGCTTACATTGCAGGAGAGTGCCAGGATGAAAGGATTGTGCTTTATTAATACACGCCTGTACCAGGATGGATATTATGCTTAGAACCTTCGGGTATATGCCCTTCATTTGTATCATAAAGATGCTTCACTATTATGGGTTTCTTTTTGGATCCTTCTCTTTTATAGGAAAGCGCCTGATTGGTCCCGTGTTACAAAGTGTGTACCATACATCAGGGAGGAACAGCCATGGAGTTGATACACTTCCCATTATAACTCTTTGTACAAGTTACTGTATTCAACATACACAGGGAGGGACATTTTCCATAGTAAATGGTCAAAAGACATCGCTTGAGTGACTATCAGTGGAAGAGTTAGCATTCTGCATACAAGCTACCCCATATGCTTGGAGAAGCTGGCAAAATTCGCCTTTTCCAACTTTTTCCCCCTTGTTGTATTTCAAAATGTAATTGTGTATGGACCTTTTGCGAGGTACAGTATAAAGATCCCGCACAAATAAGAGATAATTGACATCTTAGATAACAGAATAACTAATTAAAAAAGAACTGCATTTCTGGATTGGAAAACTCTCTGCTTCAATGATGAGCCGGAAGGGGCACATCAGAGGCATTTTGGGTGCACCAGAACTCTGAGGCTTGTAAAGTTGCCTTTCATGAATCATTCTGTTTGTGTTACTTATTATTATTCCTGTGGGATATGATTTTCTTGTACCCGCCTCAGATCAATTCTATGTCAGGACCGGAGGCGAGAATTATGCTTTTCCTGTCTCCATTTTATTGAATAGCAGCCGTTTTTATTCAGCAAACCAAACTAAATTTCCCATGGGACACTGGGAATGATAAAAACGAATGATGTCGAACAGTCCCCCAATCCAGCAGGAGTCCAATCAGAGGCCCGTATCTCCATCATAGTCCTTCGCCTCTGTCACCATCTCCTCTCTCTTCGCTACTTGCAGCCCAGATAAGTGCTTTCTCATCTTCTCTCTGTTCATTATATGTGCTGTGTATGAGGTTAACCGCGATGACCTGCACAACTCTAGATAGGGGCCTGGGTGGCGACCGCGGTGGCCGCGGTGCGGGCTGGTATATAGCGCCATCTTTGTTGCTGACACTACGAATAAGGAACACCACAACAAAACACCCAAAAAACAACATAGACCTGCCGATTAATCAAAATACACAGCTAATGACTGTAATAATGTCAACGTGTATAACGCCGCCGGACCCCCGGTTTGCCGGCTGAATGGCTGTGTCATACTGTCTGGACGCATATACCTATTGTCTAATTGACTCGACACTTAAGATGGTGAATGTACGCTATAGGATGATGACACTGTGAACAATAAAGGTTTTAAAAAAAAAAAAAATTATATGTGCTGTGTACTTATTTTGTACAGTGTGCATGTTTCTTAAGTGTTGCGGGGTGTCGCAGGACTGCGTCACTAATACATTTTCCTGGCATTGGTAGGGTCCTCCCTTCGCTGGGGGTGGCGGTGTGGGAGCGCCATTTTTTTATGTCTCACGACGCTTTGTTTGGAATTCCTGTCACTGGGAATCCAGAATTGCACGCCGCCTGCCTCCGCCTCTAAATGCCCCTGGAGAATGACGCCCCTATCTGGGGTCAATACAGGCTTGCATTCCTGCTCCGGTTGGTAACTGACGACCTGAATGGTCGGTACTGAGAGCCTATTTGACATCCCACTGGAGTCTGTATTGCTGCGCAGCTTGTGGGAACACAGTCCCAGGTGGCTACATCGCCCCATAGTTGAATCAAGCACTAGGGGTATGGTGTCCCCAGGGCTTGGACCCCTTTGACTGTGAGCCTCTGCTCACTATTGAATAGCAGGACCCCAGCACCTCCATCACTAGCGTTGTGCGCTCAACTCACATTAGTAGGCGCTTTATATAGCGCTGCGCTTGGTGTTCAATTAAGTGGCTTTCCCACTACTACTAGCTGCCATATCAATTATCGTCCTGCACGGTACCCAGACTCTAAGCGCTCCAGACAGCGCTGTGCTGCATTTATGACTAGCGGAAACTCCCCTACCACTGCCCTCATTGTTGTGCCCCATTAGTTACTGGCCATGGATCAAGAGGGTGACACTCAATATGATGGGGACACTTTAGCTGCCCTCCCATGGGACGATGAACTTTCTGATGCTGTTGATGCGGAAGAAGCCATGGCTCCAATGGAACAGCGTTTGCCACAGCAGATTGCAATTGGCTCAAGCTCAGAAACAGAAATATCATGAGACAAATTATTGTGTCAAGAATATTGACGACAAAAATATTGTGAAGGTAAATGTCTATAGGTGAACAAACTTTTTCTATGTATATAACTACACATATATGTACCTTGACGATACATTTATATGTCTTCAAGGTAGGTAGATGTGGAATTAGGAATAGTAAATCAATACTTACCTATTTGCACTTCCCTTCTCGATATTTTTGTGTTCAATATTTTTGGCACGACATTCTATCCACACAATATTTTTGTTTCCAATATTCGGTCTGTGATCCATTGAGGTGGCAGGGATGTGTATCAGTGATATTTGGTAGGAGACAGAGTGGATGCCCCAGAGACACCACAGTGCTGATGATGGTCTAAAAATGATGGCCTGGCCAAGATCTCAGCCTGACAGGCATAGATTGACTGTGAAACAATGGAGAGTGCTCACATGGGGTGTTCTGAGAATCCTGTGGGTGCACGTTGGAGACATGGTACTCTTTCAACAAATGCAGTTGGCATTTTAAGAGCCTATTTGATTTTCAGCCTTTCTTCAGCAAGAGCTGTCTCAATACAAAGCACGGCTTATGCAATACGACTAGAAAAACATCCATTTATAGTTCATCTTAAATAATATACGAGCGTAGCTATGCCAAAGATGTTGGAAAAAGACAGCCGAAGGCTCATGCAGAAAGACAGGAGCAAAGAAACACGTGTAACAACTTGATAGGAACCCATGCCAGACAGCATGAGGCACTCTAGTTGGCAAAAGTTGAAATACCAGGTTTCACAACAGTTCTCTCTCTGAAGCAGTAGATTGAATTAGGCGTGTTTATGGCACCACGTTGTACAAATCGCCGTCTGCAATGTCTGCAGGGGAAGGGGAAGATAAGACATTGGAGGGAGGAAAGCAACTAAATCTTTTGTCTCCTGGAAGGTCAGACGTGGAGAGTTGAGGTCATGTCTTGTGGGGAGTGATTCAACAGTAATATTTCCTCAATAAAAAAATGTTCAGGAGTCTGCGATGGGCAGAGTATGTACAGGAGCGACTAGGAAGGGCTCAGGGCCACAAAGAGCTCTCTGAATGGTACTCTGCGTGCTTACCAATGTCTCTACTTACGAATAAACTTAGCCTACACTCTAGAAGGGGAGGAGACTGGAATGTAGTGGGAGGCACACTGCATGGAGGAACAAGGGCTGTCAAAGCAATAGGTGTGGCACTGGCTGCTATGTTTTGCTTTGTCAGCTTTTTTTATTGTGGTAGATGCTGTGTGCTCACCAAAATAAGAAAGTATTGGTTTAAAGCATTTTTTTTGTTTGTGTCAAAAAGCATAAAGTGACATAGCAACTCCGGTCACAAAGGGAACTACTTTGTGTGCAGATGTGCTCTTTGTGAAGGAGCAGAATGTTGTCACTCACAGAGAAGGTAGCCAGTGGCTAGAGCGGGCCGATTCACTGGCCCGTGTTGTATGCCTCAGGGGCAGAAACAAAAAGTGAATGACACAACTGACCAATACATACATATATATATATATATATATATATATATATATATATATATATATATATATATATATATATATATATATATACACAGACACACATATATGTGTATGTGTGTGTGTATTACCTACTGGCGGTCGCCAGTAGGTAGTTATAGTTAGGACCCTGTTTCCATAGGAAAACCGCAACATTCTATTTGGAATAACTTTGGCGCCGGTCGACGAATCCTCGCGAAATTATCAAAACTAATGGGGCGCTACGCTCCGCTCCTACCCTGAAAGTCTCGGGCGGATTCGTCAAGCAGGGGCTGAGAAAAAAGGGGGGTCCCAAAACGCGTTTTTCCCATGCATTTTTCCATAGGACCTTTAGACACAGCTACAGCCCGAACGGCTGAACAGAGTTACTTGAAATTTGGCAGAGAGGTAGTCTACAGGTGTTCTGCTTGGGTTTTCGGATCAGATAGAACCCGCTCATCAGAGCCTCTCTAACCCAGCCAGAACGTTACCCTCTCCCTAGGGCCTATTCACAACAAGTAACCATAGATATATACCACCTAAGGACAGGGAATTCCTACTATATATATATATATATATCTAGACCTCTTATAATACAAGTGGCGGCCTCGCGATCCCAGACGGACCCAGGACTTCCTACCCAGATGGCAGCCTCAGCCTCGCGGTCCCAGACGGACCCAGGACTTCCTACCCAGACGGCAGCCTCAGCCTCGCGGTCCCAGACGGACCCAGGACTTCCTACCCAGACGGCAGCCTCAGCCTCGCGGTCCCAGACGGACCCAGGACTTCCTACCCAGACGGCAGCCTCAGCCTCGCGGTCCCAGACGGACCCAGGACTTCCTACCCAGACGGCAGCCTCAGCCTCGCGGTCCCAGACGGACCCAGGACTTCCTACCCAGACGGCAGCCTCAGCCTCGCGGTCCCAGACGGACCCAGGACTTCCTACCCAGACGGCAGCCTCAGCCTCGCGGTCCCAGACGGACCCAGGACTTCCTACCCAGACGGCAGCCTCAGCCTCGCGGTCCCAGGCGGACCCAGGACTTCCTACCCAGACGGCAGCCTCAGCCTCGCGGTCCCAGACGGACCCAGGACTTCCTACCCAGACGGCAGCCTCAGCCTCAGCCTCGCGGTCCCAGACGGACCCAGGACTTCCTGCCCAGACGGCAGCCTCAGTACAAGTTCATCCTATGATTACCATAACATACAACAAGGGACTATTTATCAGATCACACAAGAACTGCCAGTTTGAGCACAACCTGTTCTCTGGTTCGAGGGGCTCCTCTCTCCCTTATTCAGTTACCACTTACCTGATCAGGGTTAACATCTGTTCATGTCAAGTCACAGCTGACTAGAAGAATAGGCTACCCTCTTATACAAGAACACGCAGCACTTGTTGATTCACTACAAACTGGATACTTTATTACTCATTACACATACAATCACATAACATTACGATATAACACATAACCTGCAAGGAAAAGTGTAAGATTAAGTTGTACACTCTAATAAGAAAGGGTCGACATCACCTTAGTAGTATGTAGCCTGCACTCAGTGGTCATCTAGGCTCCCTTCTCGTCTGTGCCTCGGCTCGCCTGGAATCACCCTTCTCCGAGTCACTGGAACCTCTTCCTTATCGGCTACTCTCTCCTCTCTGGCTATTCTGTTAGGAAAGCATCTGTCTCTCGGTTCTTCTCCGCCTTCAAGATGGCGTCTGTCTTCCCTGGAATAAGTAGTAGCTCTACTGCTAACGGCTAGATGCCGCCTACGGACTGAACATGTAACTGCCTCAGACTTTCACTAATATAGAGGTGCATTTCCTCATGGAAAATTCCGGCCCGTAACCTGCCGCCCACCAAATTCTTGTACCTCCCCGTACCAAGGACACGTTCCCAGCCGGCCGGCCTGATGTAGTGTCTTCGGTATGAAGAAAAATACAATCCTTCGATAAGGGCCGGCCTGAACCGGTTCTCTCCAAGCGAATAACACCTCATAACTAAAACATAACTCTTGACCTAGAAGAATCCCAAGCTGCCGGAGCAGAAAGAAAGATGGAGTCTCTCCCGTTTGAGGCCTATCAGGCCTGAATTCAGCACGGCTCCATGAAATACCCTCACTACAGGACAGGTTATCCCTAATACTAATCTATCCCCTAGGATATGTGTGCAAGCCCTGATCTATGGGGAAGAACACAGGATCATGTCGAAGTGCCTAGTAAATAGGCTCCATTCACTACTCTAACCCTTAGACTTGGATGGTAAGAGACTGAAGTCACACTAGTCACCCTTTAACACAAAAAGGCCGGGAAAATCGAGCAGTACAACAGGTCAAGGAAGTGCCTTTTGTAGGTCTGGTGTAAATCTGTTCAGTATTTCCTGAGAAAATAGCATTTAAATCAATATATATATCTGTGGCAGCTTACGGTGCGCTTACCGTGCGCTTACGGTAAGCTTACCGTACGCGTACGGTGCCGTGCGCTAGCGCGATTCTGATTGGCTGTTAGATCTTAGTAAACATTCTAATCGGTCGAAACCAGGAAGCGGCGGCCGCCATTTTCTCTCTCGCACTCTGAGGGGGGGAGGAAAAACAAAGGTTGAAAACATGTAAAGGGGCATCTTAGACAGCTCCTAACCACCTAGCCATGATTAAGGTGTCCCCAAACAACCCCCAAGGCAAAAAAAACAATTTTAAATTTTTACGAAAAAACGCCGATTACGCTTACCATACGCGTACGGTAAAAAATAATAAAAAAAAAAAAATTATCCACATTATCCCCCCCCCCCGTGTGCGAAAGGTGCCCGCAGGGCACCTTTTTGTGCATTGCATAAAACATATAGCAACAATTAATAGATTACGTTTCTCAACGAAGCGCATAATATGTCCTCCGTGTGCGGACGGTGCGCGAAGCGCAGCGTGCGTACATGGCCCATCAAGCGTAACGTGGGCACGCGGTGCGCGTAGCGCACCGCGTGCCCACCGTGCGTGCGCGGCACCATGCGCGCACGGAACGAACTGCGTTAAGTGGGCGCGCACGCCACGAACGGCGTAAAGTAACTTAGCATTTAAAAAACCGTACGAATTCACTGAAAAAACCATAGGTTTTACACACGTTATAGTTAGGAATTAGCATTTAAAAAACCTTGCAAATTCACTGAAAAAACCATAGGTTTCACACATGCTATAGTTAGCTGGACATTTTACTCGTAAAAAACCATTGAAATTCCCCCGTTATAGTTAGTGCAGGCAACTATAACTCACGCGACCGCAATCCTCTGCTGATGACATATGTGTCTTTATGAAAAAAAAATATTTGCAATATATGTATAGCTAAAATTTAATGGAAGAAGACATGGGCAAATAAGTGTCTAAATACAGTATTAGCATCAGCAGAGGATTGCGGTCGCGTGAGTTATAGTTGCCTGCACTAACTATAACGGGGGAATTTCAATGGTTTTTTACGAGTAAAATGTCCAGCTAACTATAGCATGTGTGAAACCTATGGTTTTTTCAGTGAATTTTATATATATATATATATATATATGTATATATATATATGTACACTATTTTTGTAAACTAAAGTCAGAATGTCTTAGCTAACGTCGGACTGACAAAAAACAAGCTGACCCAGTGCAGTGTTCAAATGTTTTCAAATGAAAACTCATTGTGAGAGTCAATGGTTGCACACCTCGAGCTTCCTTCATAAGAATGTAACAATCGTAGTGTAAGAGTAGACTTTGAAGTAGTAAAGGTTCAGGCAGGTGACTGAAGCAACGGGGCAATATCAAACTGCTTAGTGCCAGACACAGTCTCACATTGATCAAGACCTACAACTGTAAGAAGACTGCAAAGATACCCTGAGGTTAAGCTAGGGAACAGTTCATTCTCGGGAGCAAGTGGCATGCATTCAGGACAGCACACTAAAATATACTCTATAGTAAATTTTGAAAGGTGAGAGATGTCCCACTACGTTTTGAAATTTCGAGTAGGGGCACATTAGGCAAACTGACAACTGATGTTGGTCAACAGTCACTGACAGACACTGAAATGATGAATCAAAGCAGCCAACCTGGTGACCTTGATACCAGCTGTTGATTCATCACCATGGTAGCTGTTCCATCGGTATATATCACCTTAAAGTGCAGATCTGCGTGTGCCATTGGTGCTCTGCTCCAGTGCATTGTGTCTCCCAGCATTGGCGACGAACTAGACCCCTGACGATCTGAAGATAATCACTGTGGGGTTGGATACCAACACGTTAGTGGGTGATGAGGGTGAGGGGTTCACTTAACTTACCACCCTCATCATACTGAGGTTCAAAAACCTAACAGTGAATCCTAGGTTCTCCCAAGCCTTCAAACGGTCTCAGGGCTAGATTTGCTCCACTCTGTTCTCCCTAGTGTTCCCCGTTTATTCTCCAAGGGGGCACGTGCACATATAAGCTTGAAAGTAGCAACAGTGAGGTCAAGCGCACCACTGATCACAAAAAAAGTAAAGACTGGACCACATCCTTTCAATGTACTCTTAGGCAACCGGAAACTCCTTTGCCAGGCATTTGCCCAATGCTGGGACTTTTCCCATTTTCGAAAACTGTCAAAACGTTCTGTTGACCCTCCTCTTCCCCCTGCCACCCACCTGGCTCATATCATAGCTCACGATCCTTCTTTTTTTTTTTAATGCAATTCTTTCTTAGAATTTTAGCTTATACAGAACAGTCAGCAAAACCCTCAATATGGTTATTACGATCACTGTCTTTAATATACAAGCATAAAACTCAACCTGTCCAAATGCAGCATTGCAAACAATGGGGTTTCTAATTGGGGGCTCTTCATAAGTTACAAGTGTGGTCCCTTACAGAGAAACAGTGAAGACCCGGTACCAAATGCCCTAAAGGTTATTGCTCAGCGAGGGGTCTTAAGTGGGCCTTACAGGCAAAAAGAGTGGGTCTCCGCCAACATCCATTACTAAGAATGTTGTGTAGCCCTCCACCGGACTCTCAGTATATCCCAACTGGCTCACATGATAGCACTGTAGGGAGGGGGCTCTGGTCTAATCTTTTGTCCCTGTTAGTAGATGATGCTCTCAGTAGGCGCAAGTGCTTGTTCCTAGTAATTATCAGTTAACTCAGCCCAGTTGAGGGTTTCATGAATAGTTCCCAGATGACTTCGAAGAGCTCCATTTGGTCATTGATCATGTATATGACTTGCTTACTTTCAGCAACTCTGCGAGCTCAGAGAACCATTCAGAGAGGGTGGCAGGAGATGACTTCCCCCAGAGACGCAGGCTACACACCTTGGCAGTAGCTAGTGTCACTAAGCACCATTGATGAACAAAAAGCACGCAACGGTGAACCAGGTTCAACACTTTAATCCCCGTTGCTCATTTTAGAATCAATGTCCTGTGCATCAACTTCCAGCACTCGCCGTTGCAGAATGCTAATGTTGCCAGAAAATTCCTTGAAAAAGGAGGTGCACAAAATGTTCATCAATCTTCTTTATTCAACATAACCTTAAAACCAGGCACTCAGCTGAGTGCCTGGTTTTACGGTTCTGTTGAATAAAGAAGATTGATGAACATTTTTCGTTCCCTTGACTATTATTTCCTAGTGCACCTCATTTTTCAAAGAATTCGCTAAGCACCATTGGTTATGTTTATTGGCCACTACGCAGTCCACCATATCATGAAAGAGGGTGAGGTGTACTTTTCATTTCGGGCCATATTTCGGCCCAGTATGAATCAAGTGCTGTATCAGTGCCAGAGGATGTGCGGGAGGTTACAACTGCCAGCGAGCATGATGTGGTAAAAGACCAATTCTGTGCAGTCTCTGGAGAGTCCAATGTTAGTTGTGTAGATTCTTGAAATACTTGAATTTTAGCTTGGGTTCATGGAGAAAATATCATGTGTACTTAGAAGGGTCACCCGGCCCTCTGGATCATGCAATCCTTGGAGACTAGGCTGCCAATGTTCTCCAGCGATCTTCCTTGTGGAGGTGGAAAAAGTGTATCTATTAAGTGACCATATAGGCCTGAAACCACTCCCTTATGTCTACCCTAGGTCTATAAATATTGATGTATGGACACGCTGAAGATCATGCATATTGCTCCCTGACCAGCTCCTAAAGTCGTACCTCAGTTGGGCATATGGCCATGGTTGGGACTGGACCATGGTGAATTCAAACCAAAGTTCCTGAAAGGTTTTAAGAGTGTCACCAACAAACAGCTAATCTCTTTATATGAGTCCTTGGTCTCTCCAAGCCAGTCAGAACCCCCAACTGTACTTCACAATTGTGCCAGTTGGCGGTGAAGGCATCAAGCTATGGATTTAGCTCCTAGAACCATGTGCATGCTTCCAGATTGTCTACATGGCTCTAAACACAGGATTATTTGCACGGAAGATGGACGAAGTCTGAAGAGGGCTTCTTTGTTCTTGTCACATTGAAGTATATCTTTTTCAATGTAGTCTCACATAGGTGGGTCCAGAGAGATAGGGGTCCAGTGCACTAACTTAGAAACGTGGTGTGCAGTGAAATATTAATACATGAGGTAGTCTATTCCCTTCAGATGCATTGTCTGCATACAATATATCGATTTTTAATCAGGCCAGTAGTCCCCCATATGAAGGATTGGATCACCAAATTAATTTTACCTAGTGTTTTTTGGGGGATCAGGACTGGAAACATCCCAGATATGTACCTGTGTCTGGGCACAATGAACATTTTCACAGCCTGCCCTCGGCCCATAAGGCCAGCTTGAGATCAGACCATCTGTCAAAGTCAATCCAGGTTTTAGTTGTGCGGGGGAATATGTTATCCTCAACCATGTTGGACAGCCTTCTATTGAGGAGAATCCAAAGATAATTCATCCCTTTTGGCATTCATCTGAAAGGAAAGCCTTTTGGCTCCTGTGGTGACCCGGGCATGGGCATTACTTCGCATTTACCCCAATTCACCTGATAACTGGAGAATCTGGTTTACTTATGGTCATTAGAATGTTATTGACATAGGAGTGCCTTGGTCATGGTAACTAATTGATACCCCACTTGATGTGGAGAGAGAGAGTCTGAGCTCTGCCACTGGGGATTCTAGGGATAGGAGGAACAGTAGCAGAGAAGGAGGACCGTCCTGTCTAATTCCCTACCTTATGGGGAAACTATGCAAGAGAAAGTCACCATTGTTGGGCTTTGCCTCTGGGGCCCGATACAGCCATTTGTCCTTGTCTATGAACTGGTGTCCTAGTCTGAACATATCAAGTACAAATAAGACTATGCAACCCCATCAAGGGCTTTCTCTGCATCAAGTAAAATGGCGACTGTTTCCTGGTCCTTATTCCTGGATTGCCATAACATATGTCCTGCCGTCCTCATGTGGTTCCTGGATGAGCACCCCTGTACAAAGATGGCCTGCGAGGGGTGTATTGAGGATAGTATCACTTTGCCCAGTCTAGTGGCTAATATCTTGGTTAACAGCTTAATGTCCACATTTATGAGAGATAACTGGCCAATAGCTTTCACATTCCAGTAGGTCTTCGCTCTCTTTTGGCAATATTGTGATAAATGTTTAATTGGAGACAGCACTGAGGCAAGGTGACTCCTTCACCTTCATAAAGGCTTTGCAGAGCATTGGGACAATCGGGGGTTTGTAAATTTTGCATATTTTGCAAACCTACAAATCCCTCTTCCTCGGGAAGTTTACATGTCAAAAGTTTAGAGATGGCCTTGTTAATCTTCTCTGCTGTAATGGCGTTTAATAACATCCTACAAAAGAGAGGGTAGGAGAAGAGAGCCAAGGAATATATCTTCTTTGTCATGGCCAATGGTGTCATTTGCCATTTAAAGTGACTCATAATAAGAGGCGAATACCCTCCGCAGTATCTTCAGAGTGCGTGAGAAGGCGTCCCTGATAATTGTGCATAGAAGGTACTATCAGTTGTGCTTTTCTTTGTTGTAGTTGGAATGCAAGCATCCTTCCCACTTTTCCCCCCTTCATAATGTGGCCACTTTCATTTTGTTAAAGCCTTTTCTGCTGTGCATGTGTAGTGTTTGTTCAGGGTGAATTTCCCTACCTCTAGTTGTCACTATAGGTGGGACAAAGAGGCCGAGTTGTAGTCCGCTGCCAGTTTTGATATAGCATGGTCCAGACACTTGCTCTCAGCCTCAAACAGCCTCTTTTTGAGTGCCGAATCCCTCATTAAGAAGCATCTCCAAGTCGCCTTACCTGCCGCTTATGGGGCGATGCTACCGAATGCATGTTCTCTGTATGGTACTCACGGACGTGTATCCAAGAGGCTTGTCTCCACTGGGATTTGATAATTGGAGATGGGCATCCTCCAGTGCCCCCCAGTGGTTAACAATGGGCTGAGTAGAGAGAAATGGAGACCGGGCGATGGTCAGACACCCCGCCAGGCAGTATATCTGATCAGAATGACAATTGAATACGTGAATCCCAAACGAGGAAGAAGTCTATCCTGGAGAACGTGCCATGTATTAGGGAGTAAAAGGTATCATCTTCTCCTGTTGGATGGGCCAGGCACCAGACATCCACTGGGCCATGATCCTTGATCATGTCATTCAACAAAGCTCTGTCAGGTACGTTGTATTTGTCTGGGCGGACAGTGCAGTCAAGAATAGGTTAAATCATAATGGTCCAATCACCCTGATAACCACTCTTGTGTTCCTGATTTCACTCAGGAGCCTGGTTAAGCGAGAGAGAAAGGTGGATCTGTTATTGTTGGGAGCATATAAAGCACCTAGGATTAGAGTCTGTCCCAAAGTTCTCATTTTCACAAATATATTTCTTCTTTCCCCATCAGGCCATGTATGTATTACATTATGTGAGAACACAAATTGCCTCCTCATTGAGAGAATTAAGGCGTAGTAACTAACTTCAAGGATTGGTATGAATAATGTCCTATCCCACCTAAAGATTAATTCAAACAACAAATTATGCCTGAATTATACATTCATAAATAACTCATAATTGTCGTACTTCTCTATCATGAACCAGCATCTCCATTTATTGAACAAGAAACCATTTATAATTAGTGTCAAGGAAATAGCACTGGCCCGCTGTCACGACAATATCACCAAGCTTTCATGTAGTCCAGACAATGTTCTGTGGGAAAACGGTCGACTACCCAACAGCCCTTTAGTCTTTTTTCAGTCCTCTCAAAGTGTTGCTTCCTGCCATTTTCTACGCTTTTAAAGACCTTCTCTATTAGATCTCCTGTAGTGGGATGGACGCGGTCTGTTGTGAGACTCAGGTTTTCTATGACAGTGTATACTGCTACCATCAGCTGCTGGTTCTATTCCATTCCATGTGCTCTGTAGTTCCATCTCCATTTAGGATAAGCCCTCTGAGTCCAAAAAATCTGAGATTTCATCTGGGTCATGGAACTCATGGTCTGGCCCTTAACAATTTTGAGCTTAGTTGCAGGTTCAAGCAGGCTACATTTGTTGTGCTGTTCGAGCCAGGTCTCAGACACAAACATTTATTCCAAATCATCTATGTGTCTTAGGAGAAGTCTGCCACAATCTGCATCTGTTGTACTTCAAACTGGAAAGGTCCCTCATGTTTTTCAGCTACCTGTTGTATCATTCATACCTCTGCATGTCTGAGCAAGCAGGCTATTATTGCCCAGGGCGAGAGGAGGACTGGGCGCACCATGGTCAGATCCTGTATGCCTTTGGATATCTAAATGGCTGTAAATTGGGTGTCCAAAAGTTTCAGCAGCATAGTCTGTAGAAAGGAAGTCCCACTCTTCCTGGACTCCGTAAATGTGAATATTATTCTGTTAAGAATGATCTTCCAGGTCGGTGACCTTTTGCTTGAGGCGCAAAAGTTTAGACCCCATTCTGGTTGTTGATTCACTTTTCTGTCCGAGACCTCTAGTCTCCTATCCATTGTATCAAGTTGTGTATGTACAGATGTAAGGTCAGAGTGCATTGATTTGATTTCTGTAGAAAGGTAGGACAATGTGGCATCAAAGCCTGCCATCTTAGTGCCCAGGGCAGAGATTTTCTTTGTAATTGTTACCAGTGCCATTTCTCTATAACTCATTTTTTCGGTATAGCCTCCACCATGGTGCCTGCAAAGTCTTCAGAGAACATCAACTGCTGTGAGGATTTCGAGGACATGTGACTGCCTGTGAGCTGCTATGGGATGCTAACTGTGCCTGGGTATGCAAAGGAAGTATCACACGTGTTATGTAAGACTGATTCTGTGAGGCCAAGTATGCAGTTGGTAGAGGCCACACTGACCTCAGATATTGGGAGTTGTGTGCTTGGTTGGTATTGTCCGTAAGGCAGCCTGGATTGTATTTAGGGACTATTCAGGTCTGTCTGTGTGAGCAGTTACGAACTGTGCCCATGTCCTTATATGATAGAGGGCTTATCCCCAGGCTTGGGGTGGCAGTGGGGAGGGGATAGGGGAAGTTCATGCTCGCTGATTTATGGCAGTGGTAGGAGAGTCTCCCATGAGGCTGAAAGTTGTGTGGCCGGCATATCTGTGCGGTTCATTTCCTGCTATCTCTGGTTGACAAGTGCTGATAGTTGCCAAATTATGAGGTATATAAGGGGCCACACTGACCTCAGATCTTCTACGTATGGTGGCCCTGTGAGTATCATCCATAAGGTGGCATGGACTGTTTGTGGGCTCTTGCAGGTCTGTGGAAGCTAGGTGCTAATGCCTAATGCCATATCCTTTAATGGTGAAAAGATTTATCCCATGAGGAAGAATGGGAACAGTGTTTGTGCCTGCTGACTTCTGCTGGTCCAGAAGAACCGCACGGTGGGTAGAAGTATGGCCTGCATGTCTGTATGGTTCACAGCCTATTTCTGGATGGCAAGCTGGGGCCACAGGAATCAGAACCCACCCCCACTTCAGGAGAGTCACCGTTATCTGCTCCTTCAGCCCGCCCTGAATCTTAGCTCTGTCTAGGCCTTAACTACTCCATGCAATACTCTGCACCAGTCCTGTAAAGACTGCGCCTCTTCCTGTTATCTTCTATTCTGCATGTCCTCCTGAGGTCCCGGTAGTCCTTGATGTGAAATCCACACAGGATTGGCTTCCAGTGAGGAGTGGAGGAGATGGTGATCTGGTGCCAAGCAGCTACATGATCAGCTGTGATTTGTCATTGTACACCCAGATTGAGGTGTGGAACCTTGCATATGGGCGTCCTAGCTCACTGAGGGCACTGACGGTGTTGATTTTGGGTCAAATGGTGGGGGGGCACTTTACACCCCCAAGCTGCTGTAGTGAGGTGGTCTCTCAAGGAGCTTTAAGTGGAATGAAAAGTGTGGTGGGTCTCTACAAAGGGGCATTTCCTAATATGCACAATTAATAAACCTTTCAAGACACACTTGGCCTACATAATTAAAGGTGTGACTAAAAAAACATAAATGAAAATCCTGTCCTTTACATAGCGTGCTGCCTGACCAGTATTTTGATGCCTCTCAATGTCGCATAACATCCGACACATGTCCCTAAAACAAACCAGCCCTATTGTTTTTTGGGTGGTTGTTAGATGTATCAGATAAATAAACTTCAAAAAGTGTGTTATGAATGACTAAAATTGAAAATGTTTCATACATGAAGCCGTGAATTAAATATTACTAATGTCTGTGAAAGCGGTTGTTGCCTTCAGAATTTCTCAGCCATTCCTGTTCTCCCCTTCTCACCACTTTCTTCTGCAGTCTCTCACTCTGAGACACTTTTGCCCTTTTTCTTACTTCATCTTTCTTAAATCCTCCATTTGAATATCTCTCACATTCCCACAGTTACCACCGGCATTATATGCGATAATGCTTTGTGCGCTCTGCAGAGAGACCAGTGTCGGCTCCTCGCTAAGGCAGAGGAGTGTCACCCTACTGCTATTTCAGCAGTCCGAAAAAGAAAATGATAATAACAGGAAGTTAATATTATTGGATTTTTCTATGCGGGAATCGGGCGGAGGTGGGCTCTGTGACGCCAGAGCACGGGAGGATTGGTTTGCTCTCCTCTAGGGTCGCCGAAACCGCCATGCGCACTTGGCATGTTCTTCATTCGGCTGTGTTGCACAGCCCCATGAAGTACATGCGTAGCCTCCCAAGGCACTGCCTGAGCATCCAAACAGGATAATTAGACCAATCGTGATTGACTGGAAGAGTCTGGAAGTCTGGGTGCTTCCGGTGCTTCCAGCACAGCAGACAGAGGAGAGGCGTGAGGCTGTGGGAAAGGCGTGCGGCGGCACAGCGGCACGGCGGAGCAGATACATTTATTAAAACATTTTAATCCACCCCACCACCCCGTTCCGAGGCAGCCGCTAGTGAGAGAGACCAAGGTTTAGCTGTGTATGTAATCTGAACACCTCTATGACTCAATGACAGGCACTGTGAGAAACTCACAGTGCGTTCTGCTTCAACTTCAGAGCTCTCAATCATGCCCCATCGTAAACACCCACCGTCAACTGAAGGTGACTGAACTGAAAGTATGCACTGTACAACAGTCAGGTGTTGCATAAAAAAACCTGTAGAAACACATCATCTTGAAAAAAAGCAAATACTGTAGGGGATTGCAAAGGGTAGTAAAACATGTGAAATGCAAACAGGGATTACATAGCTGACATGCAATATCATAAGGCTTTTTTACAGTCCTTGTTGATAAATCAATCACTCATTTTGACAGTTAAGGACTTGCATACCATGCCCGATAGAGACCTGTTTCGAAGTCAGGCTTTAATTACTGTTGGGTCTGAGACCTGTCAGGACTTGACGCACTTAAAGCCCTGGTGCACTCACTCCAGCAGTATCCCCGATCGGCAGGAACAAATTACGGAGCGGCTATCTTCCTCCGTAGCTGGCTCTGCCTCTTCCAAAGCCCACTCTCCTGAAGCAATGCCCACATGCACGAACTGTGCAGACTGTAACATAGCAAACCTCAGGCAAACTGTAACCAAGTAAATTATTGCATCCTTCATTGCACTTGGCTATTCAGGAATGAAGGTGTGATTTGTTATGGTATGTCTATTTGTATATCACCCTAATCACATGTGAGGGTGTCCAGGCGCTTGAGGAGGTGTATAGGTGAATGTCCTCAGAGTTATTCAAAGAGCCAAGTCTTCAGCTTCTTGCAGAACTCAAGGAGTAAGGAAGAGTCTGATGTGTTTTGGGAGGCCAGTCCATGTTTTTGGTGTGATGTATGAGAATCAACGACCTTCTGTACTGCTCATGTGAATGAAGGATATGTGTGCGAGTGAGAGTGAGGCTGAGCGTAAGTGTCTCTTATACTGGGCCAGTGTTGTGTAAGGCTTTGTTTGTGTGCGTGAGAAGTTTGCATTGACTGCACATGTGAATGGGGAGGCAGTGGAGTTCTCTGAGGTGCGGTGAGATGTGGGTTCGGCATGGGAGGTTGAGTATGAGTCTTGAGGCGGCATTCTGGATGGTCTGTAGCCTGTCTAGTAGCTGCTTGAAGATTGTGATGTAGAGTGTGTTGCTGTAGTTGAGCTTTCTATTGATGAGTACTTGCATTATGGTACATCTAGTGTTCTGTAGCAGGCACTTGAAGCTTTTTTGTAGCATACTTAGGACATGGAAACCGGCTGCACTCACTGCATTGACTTGTCCTCTCATGTTGAGCGTGTCATCCAGGATGCTCCCCAGATTCCTGGCGTGGTCGGTGGGCATTGGTGTGGATCCTAGCTCCATCTGCTACCTGGTGGCATCCCATGGGGAGGTCTTGTTCCAAAAAAACAGTATTTCCGTCTTGTCAAAGTTGAGCTTCAGGTAGTTGGTACTCATCCATTCTGCTACCATGGTCATGCAGTTGGTGAAGTTGGTTGTGGTGGTGGTCATCTTGTCTGTCAGGGAGAGGATGAGTTGTGCATTGTCGGTTTAGAGGATTATGTTAATGCCATGGGATCAGATGATGTTGGTGAGCATTGCCATGTAGACGTTGAACAGGGTGGGGCTGAGAGACAATCAGCCGCGGCCGGTGCAGGTAAGAACGTTGGGGCTAGGTGAGAGGGGATTTCGACAGCTGATGATGAGGGAAATTAATTATTTCTTTAATTTTCCCTTGTTATCGTCCATCGAAATCCCCCCGTCACCTGGCCCCACCGCCCCACTGCTCTTACCTGCATGGGCCGCGGCTGGAGGCAATCCCTGGAGGACTCTACAGATTAGGTTCTTGGTCTCGGATGTGAAGAGTGGCAGTCTGACTCTTTGGGTTCTTCCCATGAGTAGGAACATTTCCATTTGAGTTCAGGTACTTGGATGCCGATTTCGTGGAGTCTTCTCATGAGTCTGTTGTGGGATACTGCATCAAATGCCGCAGAGAGGTTGAGCAGAATGAGGGCTGCTGTTTCTCCTCAGTCCAGGATGGTCCGAATGTTATTGGTGGCTGTGATGAGTGCTGTTTTAGTGCTGTGGTTCTTTCTGAATCCTGATTGAGTGTTGTCCAATCAGTGGTGTAGTTCGAGCTGGGTTGTGAGTTGCTTCTTAATGGTCTTCCCTATCATTTTTCTTGGGTAGGGGAGCTGGGAGATCAGCAGGATGTTACTCAGTTGTTTCCTGTTGGCCAAAGGCTTCTTGCAGAGGGCGTTGACTGCTGCATGCTTCATGTCTTCCGGTAAAGTGGAAGATGTGATGGAGGTGTTGATGATGCAAGTGAGGATGGTGCTGATTGGTGATGCTCCCAGGTTGTAGATGTGGCGGGGCATGGATCCGATGGGGCCCCTGAGTGGATGGCCCTCATGATCATCGCTCTGTCGTCACTGATGAGGGTTATCCATTCGGTGAGGTGACCATTTTGGTTTGTGATGGGTACGTAAGAAATGAGATCTCTGGGGTCGGGTTGGTGTGCAAAGTTGCTGTAGATGTTTGCTATTTTTCTGTGGAGGATGTTTGAAATAATGTTGCAGC
This sequence comes from Triturus cristatus, assembly GCF_964204655.1. Taxonomy (NCBI): domain Eukaryota; kingdom Metazoa; phylum Chordata; class Amphibia; order Caudata; family Salamandridae; genus Triturus; species Triturus cristatus. Next base: position 1,265,702,380 of record NC_140585.1, on the reverse strand, counting down.
GTTCTTGGTAGGGGGTGATGTTGATGGGGGCTGAGAATGTGGCGAAGGCTTTGATGATTGAGAAGATCTCCTTGCAGCTGTTGGAGCACCCTTCAATGCATTTAGCTAGTGCTCTTTTCTTAGTGTCTCTCAGTTGCTGGTGGTAGTGTCTGAGTGCAACCTTGTAGCTGATTCTATCAGTGTTTTGTGGCTGGCTCTCCATTTTCTGTCTAGCTATTTGCAATGTTGTTTGGCATCTTGAAGGTATTCTGTGTACTACATTGCTTGCTGGTTGAATCTTCTTTCTACATTGTTCTACTTCAAAAACTAGAAAATAATTTCTGATGAGCAGTGGCTCCTCCGCTATGGCGGAGGAGCGTCGCCCACCCCCTGCTGAAAAAAAAGGAAAAATAAAATGATAATAAAACCAATTTATTATCATTTTATTTTTCTTTCCCCGCTAGAGCCAGCCAAGTCTGGGTAGGGTGCGGCCATGATGACAACAGGGTAGGAGTAGTGCAGCACTGTAAGTGCGCATGACAGTTTGGCCAGCCGTCTTAGGTTTCTCTAACCCAGCTGTGTTACACAGCCGGCTTGGAGAAACAGCACGGACCTCCAGGCAAACCAAGCCGCTCAAACCATCATGCTATTGAGAGCAGCGCTGAGAATGGGAGGGAGCCTGTACTGGTGTACCATGGACTGCTGGGACACTATCAGGAGAGAAGAGGAGCACAGAGGCGAACTGCAGCGTTGGCGACAGAACAGGTACGTTTTAAAAAATATATTTTTATTTCCCTAATCCCACTCCTGCCCCCCAACTTGAGTTTTGCGGCAGCCACCACTGTTTCTAACCAGTGATCTGAAGCACAATGATATGACTTCAAAGTGTATAACAGTGATACAGTCCAGGAAACATACATTTCTAGTTCTAGTAACCACTGTACAGTTAGGACTGTCGAATCAACAGGCGAGCAATTTTTGATAGTACACTTCAGCTTTCCATCCCTGGATTTGAACCAGTTACCACAAGCTGGTGAATGTGAGCTCGTCTTTTGAAAGTCCTCATACTGTCTGTTGGCGGCAAGTTAGTCATTGGCTTCCAAAGCAGAACCGATTCATCCATTTTTATCCCAGCCCCTAGACCCCCACATGCTGTTACTTCACCAGTACTCTCCTTTTCCATTACATGTGAGGCTTCTTTATGAGTTCAAGCCAGGTTTAACTTGGGAGACCTCTGCAGTGGATTGTGCAGATGAGGGAATGTCATTAATCTGGGTGTCCTCAGCCACGTGAGAGATGTATGTGCATGGAGCATGTGAATGTGGGTGTATATGAGTGTGTGAGAGAGATAAGGAGATATATGTCCCCAGAGTATGTATGTCTGTTTGCACGTGTTGGTGTGTAAGAGTGTTTGTTTTGTTAGTGTGTGGGTGTGTTTGCATTCCTGAGCTGTATACCATTTGTGTAATTATGTGACTGAAACATCAGTGGGTGGAGTATGCGGATGGGGGTGTGTGAGTTTGTATTTGTGTGTGCGCGTTATATGTAGGATATGTCTGTTCATGGAATACGTGGGTTTTCTGTTTGCATGTGTGGATCTGTAAGAGTGCGTTTTTGCATTTTTATATGAGTATGATTGCATGTGTGTGATGTATGTGAGAGATTTATGAGTGCAGAGTTTGTATATGTTTGTATGTTTGTATGTGTAAGAGTGCGTTTGCTTGTGAGTGTTTCTGCACATTTGTATGAGTATGTTTGTATGTGTGGAGTGCATATGATTGTGTGTCCTAGTGTGTGTATGTGTGTGAGAGAGAGAGATTAATGTGCATAGTCTGTGTTTCCAGTGGCAGCTTCTCCACTAAGGCGGAAGAGCGTCACCCGACTGCTCAACAGGAAAAATAAAATGATAATAACATATCGTTACCCAACATTAAAAACTACCCCAACTACCCATTCCTCTCCCACAGTCTTAAGGCCTAAAAACTTACACTATCCCGACCCCACTGCCCCCCGCCATCCCTTAAACGACCCCAATCGCTTCCACTATCCTAAAACATACACCGTCCCTTGCCCTAAAAACTAACCCAACTACCCATTCCCCTACCACTGGCCTAAGGCCTAAAACCCTGCACTCTAACTTACACTACCCTGACCTATCCTGCCCCCCTGCACTGTCCCTTAACCCCTTCGCCGTGGCGCGAATTCCGCCGCGGCGATGGGGGGTTTCGGGGTCAGCGCGGCGCCGCCATGCTCGTGACGGAACCACTCCGTCATGAGCCACGGGCGCGCTGTGCTCATGACGGAGTGGTTCCGTCACGGCGCCGCCCACTTGCATTGAACGCCCGCACAGGCGGGGAATCAGTGCCGCGTGGGCGGAGCGGCCGCCAACGGCCGCGGCATGACGGAACCACTCCGTCATGAGCACACGGCGCCCGTGGCTCATGACGGAGTGGTTCCGTCATGAGCAGGGAAGAGGTTAAACTACCCCAACCCCTTCAATTGCCCTAAACCCTACCCCGACCCCCTCCCAGCCCTAAAAACTACCCCAACCACCCATTCCCCTCCCACTGCTCTAAGGCCTAAAACCCTACACTACTCCGCCCCCGTGCTTTCCCCTAAAACTACCCCAACCCCTTCCACTGCCCTAAAACCTACCGTGACCTCGCTCTAAAAACTAACCCAACTATCCATTCCCCTCCCACTGCCCTAAGGCCTAAAACACTGCATCCAAACTTACACTACCCCAACCCCCGCACTGTCCCTGGAACTACCCCAACCCGTTCCACTGCCCTAAAAACCTACCCCTACCCCCTCCCAGCCCTAAAAACTACCCAACAACCCATTCCCCTCCCACTGACCTAAGGCATAAAACCCTACACTACCCTGACCCCATGCTGTCCCTTAAGCTACTCCAACCCCTTTCACTGCCCTAAAACCTACTCCGACCCCATCCCTAAAAACTAACCCAACTACCCATTCCCCTTCCACTACCCTAAGACCTAAAACCCTGCACCCTAACTTACACTACCCCGACCTCGCTGCCCCCTCTGCACTGTCCCTTAAACTACGCCAACCCCTTCTACTGCCCTAAAACCTACCCGACCCCCTCCCAGCCCTTAAAAAATAACCTAACCCCACTTACGTCGCCGCAGCGTCTTCCTGCTTCCATCTTCCAGCAGCTAGACCGCGAACTGCCTTAACCACATATGGCATGCATGGTAGAGCTTTTGTAGTCGTAAAACGTGTGGTTCAGACTGCGGTGTTCCGACTGTTTCACAATTTATGGGCATAGAGTCTATAAGTCTGCACATGTCAATGTGTAGGAGTTTGAGTGCTTGTGCATGTTTGAATGAGTATGAATTGGATGCGTGGGGTGCATATGCTTGTGTACGTGTGAGGTATGTATGAGTATGGAGTATGTAAGTGCAAGTGTGGTCTGCAAGAGCGTGTGCATGTTGGCATGTGTGGCTTTTGTATGTGTGTGTACGTGAGAGAGGGAGAGGGGGGCAGAGAGAGGTGAGCCTGTCTCCTTGTGCTGCGATGTACAGGGCGGATAGATAACTACTGCACTAAGTACTTAAATCCACCATGACTGAGGGTATTGACAGACTGATTTCCTCATGATACATGTCAAGGTCGGTGCACTTAGTTTCTGTCAACACACGAGGCTGACAGCTTGTTTTCTCACAGCACTTTGGAGTTTCACTCTGGTGATAACAGCTTGAACTTTAGGACGTGCTCTTCCCACGAGGCCAGATGCGAGAACTCAGCGAAGAAAAATTAAAACAGATTGAAATCCCTTTCATTCTACCAAAAAGTTACTCAGAGCGGATACTCCGTCCTTGAAACCAACAGCTGTCTCTCGATGGGATCCGGCTCACAGTATCACAACATTGTAAATTCAAAGCTGCTTTATCAACACCCTCCTTGACCAACCTGATGAACACCTCTTCAACACTAAGTGAGGTCCCCAATTCTCTAAAAACTGTTCTGGTCACTCCATTGTCAGAGGTCGGACTGCCATGGCAGGAGGGTTGACTCCATAGTGTTCCCTTGTACTGCTATTGTCAGATGGCTGGTAAATGTATGACCGCTTGTGTGACTCTTTGCTCTTCCTCACTCATTTTCACTCGTTCACTCTTGCGTAGACAGAGTGACAAATACATAAGAACTGTAGCAGTCACACATGGCATCTACAACACCCTTCACGCTATATAAAACTTTTCAAATAAAATAAAAAATATAGACTACAGACACGCTGTTCTACCCAAAGCACTTCCACCAAGTAGCATGCTACCCATCCTCAAAGCATTGCCGTGCCTTATCAGAGGTAAGAAGCTATATGGAAATGCAATGCAAAACAATCTTCATTTATTTTGGTACACTGTGGATATGTGGCTTCGCCATGCCTTCCTCAGATCTCCCCTGTCCACCCATTGTGTAAAGGTCAGAAGAACCTGTTAAAGTTGCATGTAGTACAGTGCAGGTGCATTCTCCCCTGCAGTATATTACACATACCCAGGGCTTTAAGTGGGATGAAAAAACTGGGGGGGGGTCTCTCAAAGGGGCGTGGCCAATGTAATTAACGGCGTGGCTTAAAAACAAATATGCTAAAAATATGTGCTTAGCATAGTGTGCCGTCCTACTTGTAGTTTGCTGTTTCTGTCATTGCATCCAGATATATGATACAAGAAGTAACATCATACCTACAACACGTCAGGTGTATTGGCTTTGTCAATGGTTGTTAGTTGCATAATATAAATACGCAGCAACTATGGCTTGTTGTATGAAGGGGGGGGGTGGAGGGAGGTTTGGGGCGGTATCTATCACTTGGTGTGGGGAACAGGAGAGGTGCCTGCCAATGTATACTACTGCTCAGGGTAGGGAGAGAGATAACAGTTTGTTTATTTTTTACAAGTTGTTGTTGTTATGGGGAACCAACAGAGTCACATGAGATTCCGCTTGGTTATACAGGCTGGAGAAAGAAGGAGTTTAGTGCACGGACCTCTGGTGCATGTGTGGGAGGGGCGTACGATATTATTGTCGTGACAGTCCAGACGTTGAAGATCCTTAGCTGGAATGTCCATGGGATAGTGGGCCTGGATAAACGTCGCTGGATATACGCCTTCATGAGGAGATATAGGGTAACAATTGCGGGGCTACAGGAAACACATATATGGGGGACTGCAATACAAAGCCTACGTAAGAGATGGAGAGGGCAGATTTACGCCACATCATACTCAGGTTTCACACAGGGGGCACTTATATGGGTGGCCCTAGGGGTCCCCTCGCAACATATTCATCATGTCCTAGACCAGGAGGGAAGATACGTTATCCTATTTGGGAGATGGAAAGGGAGAGAAATATGTGTGATTAATATCTATGCCCCCAATCTAGATTGTCCGGATTTCTTCCCGACTGTCCTGAAGGCGGCTACTCCGTACTTGGGGGTACAAAAGGGGGTGGTGATGGACGGAGCATCAGAACCAATCAAACACTCACACCCAGTCAACAGATCTGGTTTTGATCCATCACCGTTCTTTAGCCCACTCTGCCACCCCAGTTCAGACATGGCCATATGCAAATCAGTTTGACCCTGTGCCTCATGGGAACAGTCCAGCCCGAACTGCCAAGCCATGCCTTCCCTGGACCGGAAACAAGCTTCCTAGGACCGGTTTCTGGCATTTCAGCCGTCTTCAGCCAGGCTTGCTTGAGTCCAGTGGCAAAGTGAGCAAGGGACTTGGGGGCAGCTGAGGTCCTTCTTTTTGGGGTTTCTAATTGTATATTTGATGGGGACTTGGCTAGGGAACCCCCTAGAGATCCCACCAAGCCTTGCATGCTGCGATCTCTTACTGGTATCCTGCATGGTATGCAATTGCGAGACGAATGGCGAGCATGCAATCCCACCAAGAGGGAGTTCTCCTGCTATACCCCTGCAGCCCAGACCTTTTCCTGCATTGATCATTGTTGTCTTTACGGGGCCCTGTCTGCTGCCAAGCAGACCATTTCATACTTACCAAGGGACCTCTCCGACCACGGACCGTTGCTATTGACCTTGTCCAGCGGACCTGGACATCCACCTATTCCGCTGTGGCGATTTCTAGCGGAGGGCCTTACGGACCCCCTGTATGTTCAGACAGTGACTGAGGCCCTCAGCCATTACTTCGGGGAAAATTGGGGTTCCACGAACTCGAGGTCTATGGAGTGGGAGACAATGAGGGTTTGTATGCGAACTACTTATGGAGTTCGTCAGCAGCTCAGTGCTGATATTGAAACTTTGGTAAAACGTATACAGTCCCTAGAACGCGTATTGCATAAGACTCCCACTGACATGACAGAGTGGACACGATCCTGGGGTAACTTCTTGAGGCCTGGCCGAGACTGGAGAAACACAACTATACCACGTACAGGCAACGACTGTACATGGAGGGGGACAGGTCGGGGGCGCTCTTGGTGCGACTCATCCGCACAGAGACTGAGCAGATTCCGGTGTTGAAGCTTTGTGATACTTTGGGGAACGAAGTGTACACCCAAGATGCGATCATAACGGAATTCGCTACTCATTTGCGACAGACATGTGCTGCTGAGGCGCCGATTAGCCTGCAGGCGTTACAGGGTTTTTTAGGGAACATAACACTCCCTATCCTGGAGGAGGAAGATGCCACAGCTTTGGGGGCCCACCACACAGGGGATGAAGTATTAGCCGTGATCCATAAATTAAAACCTGAAAGATGCCCGGGAAGTGACGGTCTCCAGGCTGAAGTTTATAAGAAGTTTGCCCCACTGCTGGTGGATCATTTGTTGGCCGTGTACAATGAGGATTTGGATACGGGGACCCTTCCTCCCAACATGATGGAAGCGCTGGTGACCATGATCTTAAAAGCAGACAGGGATCCCCTCTCCCCGGGCTCTTACAGACCCGTTTCCCTGTTAAATATTGATGAAACAATTCTGAGCGGGGTGTTAGCGGCGCGCCTTTTGCCATATATGACACGATTGGTCCACCCAGACTAAACCGGATTTTTTCCTGGTCGCAGTGCAACGCATAACCTGCATAGGCTTGCACATGTATGGCATGCGCCACACCTGCGGGGGGAGGATTGGGCTCTGTGTCTCTTGGATATCTGACAGGCCTTCGACTCCGTTGAATGAGATTATATGTGGACGGTGCTGGGACGAATGGGGCTGGAAGATGGATATTTGCAAAGGCTAAAATTGTGATATAATAAGCCAGTGGCCCGGGTCCGCCTTCGCAACCAGGTGTTGGGCATCTTGGAACTCCAGAGAGGTACTCGACATGCTCCATGTGGTATCTATGTATGCCGATGATACCTTGGTATTTCTTAGGCACCCATCAGACGCGGTTCCCGAGCTCCTACAGGAGCTCGATGCCTTTGGTGCACTGTCAGGGCTTTGCCTAAATCCAGGGAAGTCTAGGCTTTTCCCAATGGGGAGCCTGGTGGGCAAGGAGGAGAGTGACCTACTTGGGGTGGGGATTAGAGCCTTGGCACGTTATCTTGTGATTCGGCTTTTGCACACACAGGAGACCTACCTGGAGTGCAATATGAATATGTGACGTTACACCACGATCAAAATGATTGCGGTACGTTACATCGCAGTTTTTACAACGCAAGTCGACTGGAGGGCGCTGGACTTAGGAATAGTATGATTTACTATTCCAACACGGACAGCATTGATTAAAATGGTGATTCTACCATGTTGCTTATACACTATGCAGAACTCCCTTTACCGTATTCCATGGATCTACTTTCGTACATTAGATCACTTTCTGGTGGATCTCCTTTGGGGGACCAAGAGGAAAAGAGTGAAATTAGACACCCTACAGAGGACATGGGAAAGGGTAGAATTGAGGTTCCTAGGCTGGGTCTTTACTATATGGTGACGCAGCTACAACACGCCGTCCAGTGGCTAGATGGCGATGACAACTGGGAGAAACGGTTGCTGGAGGGCAGCAACGGAGGGACTCCTCTCCCGGATCTTCTCATAATGGGATCCCGAGTGCCATAGAGCTTCCCCTATATTATAAGATCTGTGACCGACCTATGGGAACGTGCAATAAAAACTGTGGTAAAAAGAGCGCCCTATGCCCCAGAAGCCCCGCTGTGGGCGGTGGTACAACAAATTAGCCGAACGATGTCCACTCTCCGCTGGACGGAGGGGGGTTGCTCCACGATGGGGGATTTAAATACAGACCAACAGTTTGTTAACAGAGAGGAGGCGGAAAACTTGTTTGGTTTGGGTAAGGGACAGTACCTTCAGTATGCCAAGATCTCTGCTGTTGCACGTGATGTGTGGCCGACGTTCCCGGCGGAGCCACCTATTTCTACTACGCTTCAGGCTCTTGTGTCATTGGCAGGTGGTCAGTGGGTGCGCAAAGATGATAAACTGGAAGAAGATACGACAGCTTGGTATGCTTTGATAACAGACGTAAATGGAGGGGAGGGCCTTGCTTCACTAGTGGTGGAAGAACTAAATAGTGAAGGAGATGATTCTGAGGGAGTAACAGGCCCACAGTCCTCGCGTGCCCTGGGCGAAGTGTAGCCATCCACACACATTCTCAGTATCTGGCCTATACCCTGCCGGTAGGATAGTGATTTCTCCACAGGTGACTCGGGGGTGGGGAAAGTTAATGTTCCGACACAATGTTTTGTGTTTTTTCTGGCTACGATTGATTGCTGTACGTCGCTATACAATACCGTATATATTGAAACAGATGTGATGGAAAGTTGTTGTCTTTTTTTATTCCTTCCTTGTTTCGGGTGAGATTATACTTGTAAGAGTGACTCCTTTGTGTATTTGCATACGACCTGCAATGTTAGCCCAGAGTATTGTATTATGTTTGCAAAATTAAATCAATAAAAGCATATTTATAGTGCTTCACAAAATGCGTGTGTACTCAAAGCACGCAGTGAGCATGTGACTAAGTGTGTTCCTTTTAAAATGTACCTTCAGCTCTCTTCGGGTAGTACTATGAGCAGGGCAGGCGTCTCACGTCTCACCCACTGAGTGTGACTCTTGTTCTCTGGAATACAGTCCCCCCCCCCCCCCCCTGAATAATGTGAACAGCCATCGACTCTCAAATCATCACTTTCATTGACATTGTTTTTCACCTCTAAAACCTGCAAATCCCAGCCTGTTGATTGTTGTCCCTTGGCATCTGTGTGTGAGTGGCCTTGAGAGTCTGAGGACGACACCTAAGCCCTTAATCTCAGCTTGGCTGTGGTTGATGTGCTGGTAGTAAGGGAAGCGTGCCAGTATATATCCCCTGGGATCAGCGGATGGGATCTGCCCTGATGGTTTCAGAGCCTGCCAGGAGTCTGACAAAAGTATTGTGTAAGTGAAAGCACGTGCGGGTGCTAGCTGCCAAACTCCCTGATGCATACAATGAGACAATCCGGAGGTCTATGTTTGAGGGGTATGAATATAAAGATTTCATTTGTGTCTGAAATGTTTATCGCAGGCACTAATGTATGGATTCTTCAGAGGCCGGGAGAGGGCGGGGTGACTGGGTACACTGTCCAGAGGCCTAGGCCTCAGAAAGGACCATGTTAGAGCAATGCCCAATCATCTCAGCAGTCCGGTGTTGATGGTTCCACTCGCAGATGAGCCTAATGGCCCCTGAAGGCTCCTATCCTTCCAGGTGCATTGAAACTGTGTGGGTAATGTGACTGGCATCTGCTATCCATATCATGCCAAAGGAAGGGGAGAGGATGTAGCCTTACGATTAGAGCGGTCAACCTCGAAGCTGGGGAACCGGGTTCGAGTCTCGGCAAGGATGCTCATCATCCTGTGATTCAGGTTAAATCACTTAATCTCCCCGTGCCTAACAAAAATGAATGTGTTCTTGTGTAACATAACTGGTGCTAATGTAAAGCGCTCTGATACCCGATGTCTCGGGTCTAGTTCGCGCTATATAAAAACTCTAAAAAACAAAGGACTGACATCAATACACCAACAAGGTGGCTGTTGAACGGCAGTACTGCATGTTTCAACGGTAGCTTCTCGGCCACCTGGACTTTAGAGAACTGTGGTACCTTGTGTGATTCCAAGGTTCCCAGGTCTCGGGAAACACTGCTTCAAGCCTGCAGGTGTGGCCTGGGAGCTTCACTTCCCTCGGGCTGAGTTCTGTGCTCCTGGGTTCCTGTCTGCTGCTCCTTGCACCTCCAGCTCCAAAATGGCAATCACCTGCCTGAGGGTTTGCACCGCCTTTTAAGTTACTACACTAGTCCGGTTCAGGTTTTTATTTCGGTTTCTTTCCCCTCTCCATCATTGCTGCATCTTCCTTGATTCCTTTCTGGTTTTCTCAGTCCTCTGTGTTTCCTGTCATGTGATGTTTGATGTAATTTCCTTTTTCTGTTCTTTTATTTTTATAAAGGCCTCAGTCTGGTTGCAGGGTGCATCGTGTTCCCTCGCTTGTTTCTTTGCTCCCTCCACTTGCTGATCCTAATTCCTCCCTCTTGAAGAATTCCGTTATCAGATTTCAGATTCTTGAGTTTCTTCAAACCTTTGCCTGTTCATCAGACAGTAGATGACCCGGATCAGATTATGGTCAGCATCCAGATGTGAACAATCCACAGCTCTCGGGGTACACAGGTCTTTATGAGCCATTCATGGGTATAACCAATAGCCGACCTTCAAGGATGCAAAGCTGCTCCTTGAATAATGAACAGCAGCACGAGAATTAGAGAGTTTGAGGAATGCCTTTCATTTGCCAGCTTAGAAATGACAAAACAGAGTGTAATTTAGCGATATTTATAAAAATAACGTATCATGGGCGAGATCTACAAATTACTGCCACAGTTTACGAGCATTATTTGCAACCAGTAAAGAATTTTACGAACTGACCTATGTACTAATACGCCGGTTTGTAAAATTAAAATTCAGAATCATAGTGGGTTGCAATATTAATGAAGTAGGTTGCAAATTGCAACAGGGATGCATCATAGGGATTGCGGCCTGCTGGAGTCAGCAGACCCCCATATCTGTGATTACTTTTAAATAAAGCAATCTTTTTTTTTTAATGTAGTTCATTTTCTGTAAAGGATAAAGAACCGTTTTCGTGTTTGTTTCTTCGAGAGTTGGCAGTGGTCCTGTGGATGACTGCCAACCTGTGAATCAGTATCCATTCCCAATCCATTTCAGGAGTCAGAAACAATTTTCTGACTCCTAAAATGGGATTAGTGCATCTGAAAAAGCGTTTTACAGTCATAAACGCTACATTGGAGCGTAATTGAGTGGAAAAATACTTAGTACATCTGGTGGCAAGTTTCTCTCACCGCAGACTTGATAAGAGTCAATGGAATCTCACTCACGTCACATTACTGACTGATACACTGCAATGGAGTCTCACTCAGTCCTACATCAGAGACCTCCTACTCGACAGTGGAGTTTTACTCAACTCCACAGCACTGACCTACCCATCAATGGTGTGTCACTAAAACTGACATCACTGACTGCATGCATTTCAATAGAGTCCTGCACAGTCCCACTTTACCGGTCTCATACACTTGAATGTGGTCTCACTCAGTCTGAAATCACAGACTTCCTGATTCATGTATTCCCTATCACTCATTGCCTTAATCATCATTTTTTCATTTGCCAATTAAAACCCTCTGTAGGAGGTTTTACGAAGGAAGACTGGTGCCTTACGGGGAAGGTATGCCAAGGAAATACCAGCAACACAGTAGGGTCGTCAGTTTCTAAATACAGCCAATAGGCTGCACTCTGCCAGGCAGACTTGATCGTGAGACAGGGCATAAATATGGTAGAGTTACATAAAAGGGAAAACAGCTTGAGAGTGGTCAGTCCCGCTAATATCTTCTCACACAAGTGGACACAGACGATAGGACAATCCTTGTTGTTGCACAATCCCTGTCCCAGGGGTCCTTATAAAGAGTTCCAGAAATACACTCTCCAGTTGGCATGGCTAACCAGATCCAATGCATGGATTTTTAGTGCCCTAGGAAAATGGGATTTTCCCATTGGGGTGCCCTGCCTTTCCTAACAAGTCCAATTTGGAGGCCACTTATTAATATATTGCGCCCCCTTGTGGAGTACTGTGGTGCTGCCGCAGGGCGCTGCCTTCAGCCGCCTTAATAAAGTGGTTGCTCTTGCACTGACTGTTATGACCCGAAAGGCTTGTTATAGCGATTTGAATAGGACTCTGAAGGGGGCAGTAAAGATCTGTAGGCCTGTAAACACAAACCAGCATTGGGAAGGTAAAATGGGGGGTAGGGAGGTGAGAAAAGAAACATTAGAGGTCTTAGCTGTATGGGATATTTAGAATAACTTGCACCACCCACATGGGAAGATGCAGCAGCTATAGCAACGCTCAGACAGTTTGACTAGTAAGGTAGAAGAATACACAAAGACAGTACATAGGTGTGTACTAAATTTAGTTTGATAACTCAGGCAAATCGTTAACACATAGAGGCTCACTTGATTTTCTGATGGAGAATGTTAGTAAAGTACTCAGGCGCCTTCCCTGTGCTCGATGGCACCAGGAGACGCTGTTGCCAGAATCGTGGCTGTCATCTGAGGATGTACTGAAGAGCCAGTCCAACACTTATACAGGAGCCAGGCCAGTCATCATCTAGTTAACTAGCAAGAAAAGGAAAGGTAAATGCATAGAGAGAGGGGGAACAAAACAAAGTACAGGACTTGAAAATGTGTATGAATTCATCGAACGGGAGCCAATCGATCAAAGCAGTTAGAAGCAAACTAGTTCTCACTGCATCTGCTTCTTACATTGTCTTGGAAGCACCTTTCCTGTCACCCTGTTTAGCCCACTGCCCCTGTCAGATCTGGAGGGCCCTCCCTTGTGCTCACCCCAGATGCTACCGTCTGGCCCACACCAATCTCTAGGTTCCATTTCTCAGTCTTTAAGATGCACCATAGAGCCCTTTCTTCCTTTACCTTGTGTGTGTCAGGCCTTGGCGCTGACTGATGCAGCCACCCCTGGGCCCACAGGGCTAGCCTGTCCCTCAGGAAGCATGAGGAGGAGGGCGATGGACCTAAAGTGGTCGGAATCCTTTCAGCACTGAGCCTTGCATCCTGTTAGGTGACGCTTATTCTGGAACACACAACACAGCCAAAGTGAACCGAGCCACCCCATACCTAAAAGGCTTTCTAGGGCACAGCTCACTCGGAGCAGACTGATACCCCGCTGTGCGAACTTATTGGCAAGGAGTGTACTGGTCCTGCCCAGAGCTATCACCAGCTTGGCTGGAAAGTATCTTTAAGAGCTCAGCAGAGAAGCGCCTCATCGCATCAATGCTCCAGCAAACAAAAGCTTTCCTAGTTATTGCGGGTAGCAGTGGGTGGTATCTCCAGCAGCGCCTTCCTTCATTTCCTGAAAGCCATACCCAGGGTACCTCGGTTAGTACTGCAGTGGCAGCATGGGCCCCTCTGGTAGTCGAGCCTTCTTCGATAGAATGCTTCACCCTTTCACCGAGGCTCATTCAAGGAAACCTGGACTGCAAGGGTAGATTGGAACTGGTTTCCACAGTGTTGAGAAAGACCCCCTTTTTTAAAGTCTCCATACTGTCTGAGGGTGGGAAACCGCGTCACTGCCACCTGCAGTGGGCTTGAAGCCCCAGCGATACGATACCTCCATTATTAGCCCCACACACATTTCTTCGCCCCGCACATCTCCACCGCTCTGCACGTGCATCACCCGCGAGTGCTCCCAGTAGTCCTTATATTTAAGTTCAGGTTCTGCTGAACTTGGGCAGACCTCTTCTGTGGAATATACCATTAATCTGGGTCTCACCGCTACAGGCGCGCGGGAGGGGCTTCGGTCCCTCTCCATGATGGAATCTGGAAACAATTTCTGTGAATGGACTGAATAAAAAAAAAAAAGCTGGAGGCTGCCAGGAGCTGTAAATAAACAGTGCGCCTTGTCCACAAATGGTACTGATTAACTCTCCTGCGCTGTTCCACCGGCCCATAACCTGCCACCCCTACCTCATGCCGGGAAAACCTCACCCTGCTGCTGACGGCCAGTTAACCCCCGGACTGCTGAGATGGAACAGCGCAGCTGCCGCGTGAGGAGAGCATCTGTTGTAGCACACGGTCCTTACAGCATGGAATGTTCCACTTGTCCACCAGCTCTCAGGTGTTTACTCCTGGGCCCCCATTCCTTGTTCTATACTGATCAAGGACTTTGAGCCTTGCCGCAGGCCGGCTCTACGTAGGGCCGGCTTTAGGGCAATGCGACTGGTGCTGACCTGGGAGAGGGAGGGGAGGGGGCGCTGTGTCTAGCAATGACTTACTATTTAAAAACACCTGCAGCAGAGTTCCTTGTGTATCCAGTTTTCAGGCAGCATAAAAAACGTCAAGTAAACTCTTGTGACTAATGTTTCTGCTAGAGAGAGAGAGAGAGAGAGAGATGAGGGTTTTGTCTAGGGGCAGTTTTGACTAGCCATGAAGTAGCGCCGAGGGTTAATATGCCTGCTGCAAAGAACGCCTACCGTGCAGATCACAGATCTGTATTTTATGTGGACAGCTTACTGCTTTTGTCACAGAGATCCTTTCGTCACCGCAGTTCATGACATACAACCCTAATATAGAACAGCGACTGTTACAAACTGTCATCAAAGAGCTGCATGCAAACTGCATAAAATAGGTTAGGAAGTTATGTTTTTCCCCAGTCTTTCATTATCTATTCCTAATGTTGCTGAAAAGGGTTTGGGTAAATATACATTCTTATTAGTGAAATCAGCCTTTACTAGTGCTGTAAAGCAATGAAATACATGTGAGAGTTGCTATGGAGAGATGAGGAGCACTTTTGATTGGTGCTCATGAGGGAATCTGAGAAGGTGGTAATGGGGGGAGGAGCGCTAAATTGATTGTTGCACCGGGCGCCACCAGGTCTAAAGCTGGTTCTGGCTCTAAGTCTCCCTTGAGTGTGTGAGTTTCTAGTGCTGCACTCTTGGCCCTCAGTAACGAAATTAACAGCCCAGAAGAACGAACACAGCACTCACTTTCGTTTCCAGTCGCCCTGTGTCTTTAAAGCAGTGACTGTTTCTCCAGCACAAGCACTCTTAAAAAGTTCTACACCTTGTAGTGCCCTTGGTCTTATGTAACATTTTCTATGCACTGACTTACACATACATTATTCATTTTCCCTATGTGTGTTTGATGTAAAGTGCTCCACACCATAATCTGGTATGAGAAGCACTATAAAACAAATAGAATACATGAGAGAGGGGCTATGCAGAGATGAGGGCTACTGTTGAAGGCTGATAGTGAAGGAACCATTGTAGTGCCCCAATAAAGATTGTCATATTCTAGTACACTGAAAGCCTTTCATTTACTATGCTTTAAAAGCTAACACAATTGAATATATATTGAAAAATGTGTTGTAGAATGCACAATTTTTGCCATTTCCCCCCAAATTGTCTTGGGGAGAAGCCCCCCTAAAACCCTATTTGTAGTGGTCAGACACGCTCGCTGCACTCGCTATGCAACCTTTGGGGGCTGGTCTGACAAAATTTGCCAGGGCTGCTTTGAATTCCCAGTCCGGCCCTGCCCTCCAGAAATTGAAGAATTTTCAATTCTCTCTAAATTTTAAAGGAGTTCCTTGAACTTTTCTAAAACTTTTCAGTATAACTTTGTTATGCATTTTTTCTCTCTTAAAGATGTGTGCTCGGGGGGCGTGGCTAGCGCCCGAAGACAATGGCGGCTCGTCTGTAGCTCTCCCGTGTCGGCGGGAGCGGAGGCGGCCTGAACGCGTTACTTCTCGCATTTCCCGAAATGAGAACGGAGGAGCATTTGTCGGAAGTCATGCGGCGTCGGGGGATCTCCTTTTCACGCTGATTAAGGACTCGTAGGCACTTCTATCTAATTTTTTTTTCCTAGGGCTGTGACGCGGCTCCGCTGTAGTAGCGGCCGCCATTTTGGGTGCTCGCGCTTACGGAGCATTGCCGGTTGAAATGTTTTGCTGCTTGTAATATATACATCTCTTGAAGCGCTGCAAGGATGGGAAATTAACATATTGTATGACCTGCATTCCCATTTCTTGGTCTGTTTATGTGTTATGGTGCCTGAATAGCCGTCATTCTCTGCAGCTTTATCAGTAAAGTTTACCTTAGTGCTGGATATAATGGTAATGTGGTAAATATTTCATTACCGGTACTATTTTTTATGCGGTAAAGTCTAGTAAGAATAACTCAGTAAATATAAGAGGCAGAATCCGTGGTATTAGAGGTTCTAAAAGGCTTTATTCCTCTACAAAGGAAATACAATTCGAATTGCAGGCTTCACACTCCATCACCATGAGGGTTCAGGAAGGAAGGCAATACATTATTGACAAGTAATGGTATTTATATGGAAAGTCATTACATTAAGACAGATGCAAGAGGCGTAACAGCTGATAATACAGATATAATACACATACGTAATGAAAAAAAGGCGTAAACATAGGTGTAACTAAATACGTCATTAAACATGATGTCACAAGTGGGTGGATCCATGAGAGAATCCTGCAATGTCAGCAGAAATACTTGGCAGAGATGCGCGCGCAGCCGCATGACGTGTGATTGACGTGCAACTAGAGGGTGAAGGGGACTTGACATTTAGCTCTACATGTGGAGACAGAAGTCTGGGGGGTCATGTCAACCTAATCCCAAATCATATCTGATATCTTATGTTTAAAGAACTGTATTATCCAAAAGGAAAAGTCTCTCGGACGGAATCTTTTCTATACTGACTGTTAGTGCGTGTACAAGCGTCTAAGTGTCTACATGAGATGCGAGGGGGCAGGAATCTTCCATGGTAACAGGGGCTATGAATTACTTGCATGAGGACAGTGAGGCCTGGCCCTTTGCACGGTAGCTGGAAGAATGTTTACCTAAACTACTAGACAGGAATGCATCGGATGAGGAGCGAAGCAGATAATCTTGAAGGTGAAATACAGTTTTTGGCAGGCAACAGGCTGGATCAGGCACCGTTAGCCGCGCAGGGAGTAGGACAAAGTTCATGGATACAGATGCGGGCTCGGGCTGGAGCTTTCAGAGGCAGAAAGCAGGAAAGGCTTGATGGCAGAATTCAGGGCCTACTCGCCTGAATCTGTAAAATGTGGAAAGTGAACCACATAAAGTCGGTGGCCTTTCATACTTAGGAATGGAATATCTGACCCATTCATGGTGGATCTGAAAGAGGACATGTTGACGGTGGACGCACATGTATTTGCGTCTTCAAAACTGGAGCTGGAGGGAACATACATGTACTTATAGCATGCACATGGAGCCGTTGGGGTCTACGATAGGGGACATAACTGATCACAAAATTCATATTTCCTCATTCCCTCCTTGTCCCCTACGGACCCTCAGGAGATATCGATCTTCATCAATCCATCGATCTGTTCATATAGCATCATTTGTTCTTCTTTCTTCTTCCGGGATTTTGAACGAAAACTTGGAGGTGGGATGCACGATGTGGCACATAGGTCACAAATCGCTGGCCCACATTGTAGACATAAGCAGCAACTGAATAGTATGAGAAAGCCAATACCTAGGAAGGATAGGATCCTCCATCCCCAGGTAGACAACACGCTCCAGAACCAACCGGACCAAGTCCAGGTGCCTGGGCTCTGGTGTATCTGGCTTATAATCTTATGAAGGCGGGTTATGGCTTTATATACTGACGGTGAATTTTCTGGTATGAAAATGCAGCAACTTGATCCGATGACTCTACAAGCTCCGCCCCTATCGGCCAGGATGACGTCAAGGACAAGACGATTTTGAAGCACAACAATCCGCATAGCAGACTGCTCTTCTGTTAAATTGCCTAAGGCGGAAGTAGTCTCGTTTACTACTGCTTCAAGGGTTCTAGTTAATCTACGTATCAGCTTACTATTAGTGACTGTACCTATATAGGGAAAGAAACCTTTATTGAAATCTGTATATTGTTCCCATGCCGTTTCAGTGTAGTCGACAATCGGGAGATCTCTCTGCTGTCTATTGTGTACTAAATGGGTATTTCTGTGATAATCAGGAGGAGCTAGGAAAACAGGTGGCAGAAGGAATGCTATGTAACAGGTACCATCCCAATCTAGAGGTAGACATATATATGCGGTCTGGCCACATATGAAGTAAGAATGACGGGAAGCTCTAAATGTAGATTTGCCTTGATCACTGAATTTTATTACAGTGGTGCATTTACTATGGCCCATGTGTATGGAACCATTCTTTCTTACACATAATTCCCCTTTAACTGGGAATACTGACATAGCGGGCAAGATGGGTGTAGCTTCGGATTCGACATTCAGAATCAGGAGGTTAAGTGTAAAATTACCTAATCCATATACTTCATTTTCTAGATCAGTTCCTGTTCTTTTGGGAAGTCCCTCCTTGTTAGGGTAGCAGACTTTAAGCAAAACCAAGTTCAGGTTTCCCCATACCCAGTTGTCTTGATAAACTGCGAAATTTGAATCTAGGGAATTAATCAAACTAAACCATGCTCCACAGGAGCCATTGTGTGTGAACGGATACGGAAAGAGGGGCAAAACTCCCTTATAGTTCTGATAGGGAGGGAGTCGGCCACATATCCAACAATTTGTAGCATTGCTGGTCTGATGGGAATGATGTAACATACTAATGAATGTGTTGTTGCGCAGCGCAAATCTATAGGACAACTCATGCGGAGGTAATTCGCTAAAAGAATGTTCAGCAGTAACATTGTAAGCACGTTTAGAAATAGGGTAATACATATGCAGCAATATACTAAAAATGATGATCAGAAGACTTAGAGAAAACAAAATTAATAATGTTACTGTGCAGTGACTACGAAGTGATTTACAATACGCATGCTTTTTAAGCTGCATCTGTTGATTTCTTTCTCTATTCCGGTCTAGAGGATACATGTCAGAGACAAATTCAACCGATTCACCTTGGAGAGGACTTAAACAATCAAATTGTCTGACTTGCTAGACCGTAATTTCAGTTTATAAAGTTCTGTTTTCGTGGGTTCAACCAAGGGGAGCTTTGAGTCTGTCTGTGAGGAAATGCAGGGCTCAGTATCCACACTGGACGGTAGTCCATAAAATTTCTTGATATGACTCGAGTGCAACCACCCTTTACGTCCCTCGATCTTCACGGCTGTCCTTGTGGTTAGTAGAACAAGCTTTGGCGATTTCCACCTAGGCTCCAGTTGGGTCTTCCGGTCGAAATTCCGCACTAGGACCATATCACCTGGAACCACGTCATGGGGCTTTACCTCAGTGTTATCGGGAAAAGCTGCAGCTACCTGTGAACGACAAGATTGTAGTGCAGACATCAAGGAAGCCAGGTAATCTGTCAGCATATTACAGTCAACATCAGTGATTTTGCGAGGTATAGGCGTCCCCCACATATTTGGTGGTCTACCAAAGATCACCTCGTACGGGGATAGCCCTGTTCGAGAATGTGCTACCATTCTCATATAAAAGAGTGCAACTGGTAAGGCTACTATCCAATCGACACCTTTTTCTCTACATATTTTGGACAATCTAATTTTCAGAGTTTGATTATGGCGTTCCACGAGACCTGCTGCCTCGGGATGTTGGACACAGTGGAATTTCCATTGGTAGCCTAACAAAAGTGAAACGTGTTTCATTAATTCGGATGAGAATGGCTGGCCGTTATCTGAGTATACAACACGTGGCAAACCATATCGTGGGAAGAATTCTCGCACTAGCTGTTTGGCAGTAGTCGGGGCAGTGTAATCTGAAACCGGGTAGGCTTCTGTCCAACGGGAAAGAGCACAGACAACTACGAGAACATATTTGAATCCTCGACATCGTTCCATCTGGATATAATCTATCTGGAGGACTTCAAAAGCATGATCGGGAGGTTGAAATCCACCCTGCTCTACGGGGATGCTTTTACCTGGATTAAACTGACAACATATCATACAGGTACGTACTTTCTGTTTGGCTGCTGCTCGCAAGTGTTTGTTGAACCAAATGTGTTGAATACTGTCTAGCATAGCTTTTTCTCCTAGGTGCGCTGGACTGTGTATTGTGTTAATGATGACTTGAACCATGGAATCGGGAAGAAACCATATAGATTTTTCCTTCGTCATCCATCCTTGATCCGTTTGGATCCCTCCTAATTCAGTCCATTTCTTTATTTCTTCTGGTGTAGCGTGTGTCTGTATGTCAATTATATCAAGGGCGGGATCCTTAACTGTCATGCAATGTGTTGGTGTCGGAACTATTGTCTTTGTCGCGTCAGTTGTATGAGTCTGGTTCTGAGCAGTCTGTTTAGCTGTTCTGTCAGCTAGGTCATTACCCTGAGAAATGATATCGGTAACTTTTGTATGAGCTTTGCATTTCATAATCGATATTGCAGTAGGTAAATGAATCGCATCTAATAGGGCTTGAATGAGGGGTCCGTGTTGGATGTGGGCACCGTGAGAAGTTAAATAACCTCTCTCTCGCCACAGCACGCCGAAGTCATGGACGACTCCGAATGCATAACGTGAATCTGTGTATATGTTGACTTTCTTATTTTTGGCTTGAATACAGGCTTGTGTCAGAGCGATGAGCTCTGCTGCTTGAGCTGACAAAATGTTAATACAATTTGTTTCAATTACTTCAGTGTCTGTTGTGACTGCGTAAGCGGCCACTAACTCTCCTGTACTTGTTCTCATACATGAACCATCTACATACAATGTCAAGTCTGGATCTAATAAAGGGATATCTGTCAAGTCTTGTCTGGGTTTTGTCGTGATAGTAATGACTTCAATACAATCATGTGCTAATGGATCTGTTCCATTTACTGGCAAAAGTGTGGCAGGATTTAACGTATTACAATGTCTGATTTCTATGTGTGGCTGAAACAATGTCAATTCGTAACCGGTGAGTCTCGCTATAGTCAAGTGTTGTGTTTGTGTGCGGTTCAAGAGAACCTCTACTGCGTGTGGTACTTGTACTGTCAATTGATGTCCTAACACTATGGCATCGCTTTGTCTGATTGCTAAAGCTGTTGCTGCCACTGATTTCAGGCACGCAGGAAGAGCCTGAGCTACTGGATCTAATGTACTAGAGAAATAAGCACATGGTTTGTGTGATCCTGCTTGTTCCTGAGTGAGTACTGACAAGGCAGTACCTTCGCGTTCTGTAACAAATAGTGTAAACAGTTTATTGTAACATGGTGTTGCTAAAACAGGTGCTTGGCATAAAGCTTTCTTTAAGTTTTCAAAAGCATGTGTATGTTCTTGAGTCCAAGGGAGGGCAGTCGGTGTGGCGGCCTCCTGTGTTGTCAACTGGATGAGTGGTTTTGCTAGAAATGCATATTGAGGGATCCACTGCCTACAGTATGAAGTGAGGCCTATAAAAGCCCGCACCCCCTTTTGTGTCTTGGGTGGTGGCATGTTAGCAATTAACTGGATGCGGTCGGGTGTAAGCTGTCTTCCCTCCTTGGACAGCGAGTGCCCAAGGTAGACAACTCGCGGGACACAGAATTGCAGCTTAGAAGGGGACACCTTGTGCCCCTTGTCGGCCAGAAATTTTAAAACCGTCAGTGACGCTGCTTCACATTCAGGTTCGCTTCGGGCGGTGATCAGCAGATCATCGACATATTGAAGCAAGGCAGTGTTAACTGGCATGTGGATACTGTCAAGTTCTCGTTTTAGTGCTTGGCTATAGATGCTGGGGCTTTCTGTAAATCCTTGAGGTGCGCGTGTGAATTTAAAACTTCGTCCATTCAAACTGAATCCGAACAAATATTGACTTTCCGGATCTATCGGGACGCTAAAGAAAGCATTCTTGAGATCAATTACAGTGAAGAACGTTGCTTCTGAATCAAGAGCAGTTAGTAATGAAGAGATATCTGGGACCACAGGGTATTGTGGTACAATACATTTATTTAATTCGCGCAGGTCAATAACTAATCGATATACTAGTGATGCTTTTGGATCCGTTCTTTTAAGAATCGGAATTATCGGGGAATTGCATACATTGGAGTCGGTTTCGACAACCACTCCTTGTGCAATGAGTTCGTCAATGATTTGCAGTAAGGCCGCAACAGCATCTGGTGGTAACCTATATTGTCGCATTCGTGGTAGTACTACTCCTGTTTTTAGTGTGACTCGATATGGTGTAATGTTCATGCAACCAACATCAGTGGGGCCTTGTGCCCATAAATGCGTAGGTAAGCTCTGCAGCCGGTGATCCATGTCTCTGGACACGTAGTGACCTTTAAAATCACGTAAAAATAATCGTACTCCTTCCGGAGAACAACATATTATAGCTCCTAGAGCTTTCAATGTTTTTATACCTAACAAGTTTTCTGGACATGATTTAGTAAGCAATAAATCTGTAGTTCGTGTCAATGGACCAACCGTAAGTGGAAGGGGCTGTGTTACGTCATTAATTATAGGTTTTCCTGAGAATCCAAGGGAAATATTTTGTGAGCCTGAGAGGGGTGCCCCTGGAACTTCACTGCGTCGTATAGTTGTTCTGCTTGCCCCTGTATCAAGTAAAAACTTTCTGTCTTCCCCTAATAGTTCACTATGTACATAAGGTCCCTCTTGATCTACAGGAACCTCAATAAGGGGTAAGCCAACTTCCCTCTCTAGGCTATTTCATGTGTATCGCTGATAATCAGGATAATCTGCTTGTGCATACTGGTACATCTGTTGCGTTGTCGCTTGTGTGGCAGCAATAGGCTGCGCTGGTGGTGGTGCTACGGTCTGTTGTGGAGCTGCCTGTTGCGGAGCTAGTTGTTGCGGAGCTGACCTATGTTGTGCATGCTGAGGAATTTGTTGTTGATTCTGATCCTGTCTAGGTGGACGTGGTCTTTCCTGAGTTCTACCCGTGGCGATATTATGTTTCAGAACTGGACAATCGTGTATATAATGACCTTGTTGTTTACAATAGTTACATGTCCCTTTAACTGGACCTGTTGAATCACCCTTTTGGTGACCATCAGCTGGAACTGACTGAGCAACAAGCATTTTCATTTTTGTATCTTTCATACGTCTTTGTTCGTGTTCTTGTTCTTCTCTAATTCTATTGTGGTGATATTGTAACATCTGTAACATCTGTGACGGGGTGTTACCCTGCCAGGTACTCTCAAATTTCAATACTCTATTCTTAACTTGCGGCAGGGAATTTTCAACTAATTTTGTCACAAACAAATGTGGATATGACTCGCTACTTGCTTTTATGCCACTATTTATATCAAAACATTTTTCAAATCGGGAATAGAAATCACTAGTGTCTTCATCTTGCTTTTGTTTACAGGCTGAGATTGCACCCCAGTCCTCCTTTTTCGTAGTTAATAAACGTGGCAGTACCTGCACTAGTAATCCTGGTAGTGCTGTAGTCTTTTCCCCAAGCCCTGCTCCTGCAGCTCGGGCCTTTTCTTCGTTTTCTAATGCTGTCCAATCTATCTTTTGGTCTCCCACCTCCCATTCCTTTTCTTTGAGTTTCTCGTAAACACCGGCAGGCATTAACACTTTCAGTATTTTCATAATGTCGGGGTAGGTATACTCTCCCATGAGTAGCATGTCTTTTATCTCACGTTGGAAACCTGCTGGATCCTTGTCATGGGTGGGTACTACTTTCTTCATTTCTAATAATTCGATTTTAGTTATAGGAGTGTACACAAACACGCGTGTAAAGTTATTACCTTCACCTCTGATTGGGTGTACTTCGCGTAACGGATTCAGTCTATCTATGTGATACATTTTTCTTCCCATAGTGGGAACTGGAACGTGTTCTGGGCACACGAAAGTTATATACTGGTTTCGAAATTCTAGAATTTCTTTAATCAAATCAGTACCTGAACCTCTCCATTTATTCGTGAGTAATTCGGTCAATATGTCAGGTAAGGGTCCAGGATCGGAGTGTTGACTTTTATATAATATAAGGAGGTGTTGAATCATGTATATACTAGCTAAACGCTGTTCGTCTGGGGCAAGATTCAGAAACGTGTGTGCTAGTGCATCATCACTGTATTTGTCGGGACAGTCAGCCCATTGTACTGCTGACCTGGCTAATTCTTGTTCATCCATGGAATCGAGCATATGGTACCCCCTTCGGTCTCGGAGTAGTTTATCAGCAGCTTGGAATAGGTGTTCAGGGGACCTTGTATATAACATAGGGGTTTGAAAATGTCTATTACATTCTGGACGTATCGGACATATCGGATCATTGAAGCCTCTAGTATTATTATGGGGTCTTCCTCTACCTACGTAAGCTATCGTTTCTATTTGTTCTGATTCTTGCTCCTCCTCTCCCTCTGATTCAATTCTGTCTGCTTCTCGTCTTTCTTTATGTATTCGTTCTACTTCCTTGCGGATCTTTCGGCACATAACTACTATGCATGACTGTTTATCATGTTTCTCGTCTGATATGTTCTGACCCCATTTGGCAAGTTTTTGCATGGTATCATGATCTGCCCCAGGCCTGTCTTGGTTCCTGATCACGCAGTTTATGAAAAAACGTAGTAGTTGTCTTTGTACATCCACTTTCTGGTATTCCATAGCTTCGTTAATACTTTCTGGGCCTCGCCCTGTTTGGACAAAGTGATATATATTGTCTAGGTGTTCAACCATTCCTGGTATCGTCATTAAATACAATGTAGCCCGTCTTATACGTAGTGATGATATTAGCAATCTGTCCTGTTTACCTGGCACTGGATCGTATCTACAATCCACAAGATGTTCTCTAAACATGTCGGATGTCACTAGATGGGGTGTACGTTGGAGTGCTAAATCTCTAAGGGTCTGTTTATTTCGTGGTGGTGTGGCAAACATGTCTGTCGTACCTCCTGTAGCACCGTCTGAGGTGCTAGGCACGAAAGGATTCGTTGGACGTAAGATAGAAATTGTAGATGCGGGAAAAACAGTAGAGACGGACGGACCTGTTGGAACTGGTGCAGGAGTTTGCTGCTGCGGAGATACAGACGGATGCTCTTGGTGTTGAACACCATCGGCAAGCGGTGTGTGTGGTATGGTATTAGCATACTCGGGAGCTACGTCATCTAAATAGGAGGAAAGGAAAACGTCCTTTGCTGTTTTTGGATGTGCTTTTGTCGGGAGCAATGGAGGAGTCAAGTCTTTTGGTATTTCCGGGGTAGCCTTAGGTAATCCTTCGGCCAGAAGAGGATACATACCATTCATAAGAGTGTTACTTTGTCTATCTACTTGTTCCGATTTAACTCGGGTACCTTCCTCTATTAATAAAATTTCTCGGGTTTTATTCGAATTCTCCCTACCTTTCTCTTCCTGTCTGAGCGCCTTTTCTGTACGTCTATATGATTCTTTACGCCATAATTCAATGGCATCTTTCTGTGACTGTCTGGCTTTCTTTTTCCATAATTCTTCTTCTACTCTCATGATGCAGTCTGCATCCCAGGTCCCCGCTGCGGGCCATCTTTGACTCTCTGGTAAATCCTTGGTGTAGTCCACCCATAAATCAAGAAATAACACGGCATCTAGGCCATGCTTATGATACATAAAGTACCCTGGAGTGTCCCTAGGTGGGATGGGAACAGCTTCTTCGAGTACCCCTTTCCTAGTTTTGATCTGTCTTAATTTCGAAAAGAACGGCATTTTTTAGATCTGGTTACTTAATCTTAGACAACCTTAATACAAATAAACACAATAATGAACAGTCATTCACACCACAATGTATAGAACGTATTAAAACATTTAATATTTAACATTTAACGAATAGTGATGACTAATAAGAAACTAGTTACTGACATAATACTAACACTAAATAATACTTAATTATATGCAAGACATACTAGATATACTGCTAAACAGTACAGATACACTGCTGAAACAGTGCAGACCGGATTTGTGTACCCAAACCCGTCTTGACCGGCACAGACTATGTGCACGTTTAAATGCCTCCCCGGTAATGGTACTCACCGGGTAGCTCGGAACGGAAGGCCTCGGAACTGAACTGAAACTGGACCGGACTGGACTGGACTCGACTGGACTCGGAACTTCGGAACCTGGTGGGCCTCTGTATACCTCGGATCTTGCTCTCTCAGCTAGGCTCTGGTCGGGATACTTCACACTTCTCACCGCCTCGTCTGGGTGTTGATCGCAGCCTCAGTCACCTCCGCTTGGCCGGAGGGAGATACAGGAAATCCTGCAGGTACGCGTTTTTGTCCGTTCAGCTGTGGCAGGAGACCGGGCCTGCAATGCACCTCCGGCGCGTGAGATGAGAAAGTGTCCCTGTTCGGGCGCCAATTTCTGTGGTAAATATTTCATTACCGGTACTATTTTTTATGCGGTAAAGTCTAGTAAGAATAACTCAGTAAATATAAGAGGCAGAATCCGTGGTATTAGAGGTTCTAAAAGGCTTTATTCCTCTACAAAGGAAATACAATTCGAATTGCAGGCTTCACACTCCATCACCATGAGGGTTCAGGAAGGAAGGCAATACATTATTGACAAGTAATGGTATTTATATGGAAAGTCATTACATTAAGACAGATGCAAGAGGCGTAACAGCTGATAATACAGATATAATACACATACGTAATGAAAAAAAGGCGTAAACATAGGTGTAACTAAATACGTCATTAAACATGATGTCACAAGTGGGTGGATCCATGAGAGAATCCTGCAATGTCAGCAGAAATACTTGGCAGAGATGCGCGCGCAGCCGCATGACGTGTGATTGACGTGCAACTAGAGGGTGAAGGGGACTTGACATTTAGCTCTACATGTGGAGACAGAAGTCTGGGGGGTCATGTCAACCTAATCCCAAATCATATCTGATATCTTATGTTTAAAGAACTGTATTATCCAAAAGGAAAAGTCTCTCGGACGGAATCTTTTCTATACTGACTGTTAGTGCGTGTACAAGCGTCTAAGTGTCTACATGAGATGCGAGGGGGCAGGAATCTTCCATGGTAACAGGGGCTATGAATTACTTGCATGAGGACAGTGAGGCCTGGCCCTTTGCACGGTAGCTGGAAGAATGTTTACCTAAACTACTAGACAGGAATGCATCGGATGAGGAGCGAAGCAGATAATCTTGAAGGTGAAATACAGTTTTTGGCAGGCAACAGTCTGGATCAGGCACCGTTAGCCGCGCAGGGAGTAGGACAAAGTTCATGGATACAGATGCGGGCTCGGGCTGGAGCTTTCAGAGGCAGAAAGCAGGAAAGGCTTGATGGCAGAATTCAGGGCCTACTCGCCTGAATCTGTAAAATGTGGAAAGTGAACCACATAAAGTCGGTGGCCTTTCATACTTAGGAATGGAATATCTGACCCATTCATGGTGGATCTGAAAGAGGACATGTTGACGGTGGACGCACATGTATTTGCGTCTTCAAAACAGGAGCTGGAGGGAACATACATGTACTTATAGCATGCACATGGAGCCGTTGGGGTCTACCATAGGGGACATAACTGATCACAAAATTCATATTTCCTCAATAATGAAATATAAACCTCATCTCTCCTATACTTCAGAGCTGCCTTGCATTACTGAGAACTTTTCTTCTTACAATACTCATGTCATACTTGCTATTTTCCAAGGCGACTATTTTCTTCATGTGTATGGTGTTTTTTTAAGCTAATTCCAGTTGGGCTGCTGTTCGCCCTTGCCTTTTCATGACCTAAAACTGGCCTTACATAACTTGTGCTAGCCTTTTACTTTTGGTTACTCCAGTGTAGCCTTTACCTTATGGTCTCTTTTTATTACCCTTATGACATCAAATAAGGCATTCTCATAAAGATGTAATCATTATATCTCGTTACATTTTTTGCGAATACATCTTGTTGCATTTTTTCAGAGGAATTATATACTGACGTTAAGCACGGCGAGATTTCTTTTTCATTGATTTGCCATTTAAGTTTTTGTCTCAACTTATGGGAAAATTAACTAAAGACCTTTCTAAACCCAAGTCTTCCGCACGTCGATTTCTAATTCACACCAGTTCCCGCTATAATTGTCTTTCCATGGAGGACTCAACGAGCACTTCACCTAAAGGTGTTTCGACATCTAATACATCGCTGTCCTCTGGAACCACCAAAGCATCGAGTAAGCGGTTGAAGAAGGATCCTCCTTCTCCCCCTAAACAACCTGCTTCAGTCACAATGGACTTGTTGCTTGAAGAAATACAGGCCTTGCGTCCGTTTATTGAAGAAACAAATTCCAAGCTGCAGATTCTCACTGATAGGTGGTCAAATGTAGAAGACCGTGTCACAGCCTTAGTACAAAATGTTGACTCTTTAAATTCTTCTACTCCCAAAGTGGATTCCTTGTGCTCTCAAGTCTCCCTGTTGCATAGACAGATTGAGAATTTGGAAAACAGGAATAGGAGAAATAACCTTCGCATTTATGGTTTGCCAGAAGGAACGGAGGGATCAGACCCAATTGTCTTCTTCAAATCCTTTCTCCCAAAGATTCTCAAGTTGCCAGATGATACCTCTTTTAACATTCAAAGAGCTCATCGGTTGGGACCGTTGTCATCTTTCTCGTCTTCCTCTACAGCAAAGAAACCGAGGGGAGTGATCTTATATTTTCTGGAGTATACTGACTTGCTCAATTTTTTATCTGCGGCTAGGGCAATTGATCGCATTACCTGGTCAGGGAACTCCCTATTCTTTTCCCAAGACTATGCCAAATCAACTGCAGATCGACGCAAAGAATTCCTTATGCTGAGACCACAGCTCCGTTCCATAGGCGCACAATATGGCCTCTTTCATCCTTGCCTATTTAAAGTGACTATCAACAACAAAACCACTTCCTATGATGATCCAGTTAAATTGAAGAGCTTCCTCTACTCTTATCACGCTGACTCCATGGATACTTCCTCATCACGCACCAAACAGACACTTTGGATTCTGAAATGCCTTTGTTCTTTTGCATGTTTTAGATTTATTTCTGGTTTGTTGACATGTTGATGTTTGGTATTCGTGCACATTTTAACTTATATCGTTTCATTTACATAACTAACCACCTTTTTTCTCCTTATAGGTTGTGTCTTCGCGTCACTCTTTTCCTCATGTTCCATCGTAAGTCAGGTCTGCCCTCCCTCCCGCCTTCCTGCTTGGGTCCTGGACACGTCATTGTTCCGTGTGGCCTCACACACCCCCACCTTTCGTTTGTCTTGGATTATATGTAAGTCTTTCTTTGTATTAAGTTTTTATGTATTTTATATTGCATTTTCTCTTTTCTGTATTCCCTTTGCTTCGAGAGCTCTCCTTCAATATCCTTCTACTTTAACACTGCTCTGCTCTCTATGCCTCTCTTTTACATTTCAAATGATGCTTATTCGTTTTTATTCGTTTTTATTTCTTTTCCTTTCTCCTTTATCTTTCTTCACATTTGACTCAATGTCTTTTGTAGTTGGTTTAATGTTCGGTACGGTTTGACTTGCTTAGAGATTCGCTGCTGTTCTTGTTTACCATTCATCTACAGTTTTGTATTATGTCCTTAAAACTTGTGTCATGGAATGTCAGAGGTTTACATTCACCTATTAAGAGACAGAGAGATCTGACTCATCTGGCCAAGTTGGGAGCAGATATAGCTTGTCTACAAGAAACTCACTTGACGGCTGAGGAATCTGTTAAGTTAAAGAGAGGTTGGGTGGGAGAGGTATATTTTTCCCCGGGTGATGGCAAACGCAATGGAGTTCCTTCTCTTTGCTGTAAATCCATTCCTGTCAAAATGTTATCGAAATGTGCAATAAGGAGGGTAGATGGCTATTTGTTAAATTAATGGTGGGTAATGCTCCAATCTCTTTTTTGAATATTTATGCACCCACAGCTGGAGATGCCTCTTTTTGGACTTCCTTGGCCCAACAGATCACACAATGTTTCGATGACAATTTTATCCTTGTAGGAGATTGTAATGAAGTCCTTGACCCCTTTCTAGATCGACATTCGTCAATCCCTTATGTTCCTCGTAAATCATATAGATTTTTCACACATACCATTAAGCAACACAAGCTTATTGATGCTTGGAGACTTTGCAATCCTACATTGAGAGAATACTCTTATTACTCTCCGACTCACTACACCCAATCAAGACTAGACTATTTTTTTATATCCCACAACATATCTCAATCACTGGTGGCAGCAGATATTGACTCTATTCTAATATCTGATCATGCTCCTGTTACTATTCAGCTGGATGTTTTGCAGAAACCCAATCTCCCTCGGAAATGCTCTACTTTTGGATTCGACATTCACGTCCTCTTTCATTTCCTTCCAGAATGAATACTTCCTCCTTAATCACTCAGATACTTTGCCTTTTCATGTGACTTGGGACGCTTTCAAGGCTTCTGCTAGAGATTTTATTTTTAGATATCTCTCTTCAAAGCGGAAAAGAGCACAAGAAATCACTAACGCCCTTTTTACCAAAATAAAGAGATTGGAACATTCCTACTATTCTTCCAAATCAAAACTTTGTTTGTCTGAACTTATAAATGCTAAATTTCAATTTAACAAGGAGACCACTAACAATGCCTCTAACTTTTTGTTGAAGTCCAGTGCAACATTTTACGGTGGCCAGAATAAAGCTGGAAAACTTTTAGCTAATTATTTGAAGGTTAAACATAATAAACTTAATATAGATTCTATTTTCGATAATACTCACACATTGAAGTTCAAGGACGAGGATATCCTAAATGAATTTATTCAATTTTACAATACATTGTATACATCTGAGACTCTTTCTTCTGACCATTCTATTGTGTACTTCTTTTCTAGCATTCACCACACCTCTGTTACGCGCCCAGAACTTTCACTTTTAGAATTAGACCTTACACGAAAGGAACTTCTTACTGCCTTGCACACACTTAAAAAGAGCAAAGCACCTGGTCCAGATGGTTTTACTGTCGAGTTTTTCACTCATTTTGCACATTTACTGATCCCCAAATTACATACTCTTATAACTACCTTTTTACAATCAGGTGGATCTTCTGGCTCTTTTTCTGATGCACTTATTTACCTTATACCTAAAGATGGTGAAGATCCACAACACTGCAAAAATTATCGACCTATTTCTTTGGTTAATATTGATTATAAAAAAATGTCAAAAGCCCTAGCCTTACGTTTGGAATCTCAATTACCCGATCGCTTAGGAACAGAACAATTGGGTTTCGTCAAGGGTCGACTCATTACAGATAATACTAGTTTATTTTTTGACGTCCTTTCCAAGGCTTCACATATTTCACACTCATTAGCTGCAATAGCTTTAGATGCAGAGAAAGCATTTGACAGAGTTGAATGGCCTTATCTTTTTCATGCACTTAAAAGGTTTGGCTTTGGCCCACAAATTATTGCTTTGATTTCTATTTTGTATTCTAATCCGAGAGCGGCTGTTTGTGCTAATGGTGGTATGTCTTCCTATTTTCCGCTTGGTAGGGGTGTTAGACAAGGTTGTCCACTTTCTGCGTTTCTTTTTAATCTCGCCTTGGAGCCTTTTCTTTTAAGAATCCGTCAAAACGGCAATATCCATGGTTTCACTTTCAAAGAGACTCACATTAAGATGGCAGCTTATGCTGATGACGTTCTTTTATTTCTTTCACAGCCCCAAACCTCCCTCCCTGCCTTTTTGGCACAGGTTGAGTCTTTTGCATCAGTCTCTGGTTATAAATTAAATAGAGATAAATGCGAAATTCTGCCTCTAACAAAATACACTTTTAAAGCTGACTTCACTGCTTCAGGTTTCACATGGAGTCCCCAATTCATCAAATATTTAGGTTTGCATTTTACCCCCTCAATTTCAGCAACAATATCACGCTGCATGGAAAATTGCACTTTTAGATTGTCATCACTGACATCGAAATGGCATCCTTTATACTTATCTTGGTGGGGTCGTCTGGACACTATAAAGATGATGTTGTCTCCTATAATTTTGTATACAATTTCTAATATTCCCTTATCTATGCCCTTAAAGTATTTTAAGAAATTAAACTCCATTTTGTCTTCTTTTCTATGGAATAAGAAGAAGTCACGTATGTCTATTTCTAAACTAGTTCGTCCAAAATTGGAGGGTGGAGTAAATTTCCCTGATTTCCCTACTTATCATAAGTCCTTTTTATTACATCAGGCCTCGAAATGGCTTTCTGAAACTCCCATTAATTGCCCCCTTTGGGCCACACTTGAACAGTCGTTAATTTCCCCATTCTCCTTCCAAGAATATTTATCTTTTACACGTAAACCACAATCTATATCCGCTCCTGTAATTAAGCACACCTCTAAGCTTCTGTCACCTCTGTCCTCCTCGAATTCTAATGATTGGACCACATTTCTTAACTCTACTATATGGCACAACGTTCCTATTTTAATAAATAATAAACCTATATTTTGGTAGTCTTGGAGACACCGGGGCCTGATTTGGGTACGTCAATTATATGTGCGGGACGAGATTATGTCCTTTTCTCACGCTTGCATCTTTCCATTCTAAGTATTCCCTTTTATCGCAAGCTCTCCGAGATGCGTCCTTGCATTACACAATCTCTTCTCAATCCGCTCCTTGTGAGCCATCCTCTACAGAGAAATTACGCACTCTCTTAGTTAAACACTCTAAAGCCTCAACCATATATAAATTCTTACACAGCTCCTCCACTCTGAGAGAAAAATCTAAAGTATAACTATCTTGGGAAAAAGAATTAGAAGTCTCTTGGTCTGTGGAGTTTTGGGATAGAATTTGGCTTCAACTTAGGAAATCCTCTAGAGCTGCAAACACTACACAGAAGCTCTTTTTCGTATATAATAGACTCCTACTTTCCCCTCTCATTCTTGCTGCAAGATATTCTGACCTCTCGGATGTGTGTTGGACTTGTTCTTCCCCCCATGCTGATTTATATCATTTACTTTTTACATGTCCATTTGTTCATAGTTTCTGGGAAAAGGTATGGTCTCAAATTAATTTGATTTTTGGTTCCTCCCACTTCCTTTCTCTCACACATATCTTTTTAGGTAGTTTGTCCTCTATTTGGGCATATTGTAGTTCCAATGTAAAAATAATAGATTTACTGTTGGCGGTTGCCTTTCAGCAAATAACTAAGAATTGGTAAGATCTTACTAAATTGTCATACCAAGCATGGTGTTATGGTGTTTGTTACAATCACAGATTGGACACTAATTTTGTTTACCCACTACATATGGCATCCAAGCGGTTGCACCTATGGTCGCCTGTTACACTATTTATTGATGCAAGTGCTCGGCGCTCTCTGTTCCTCACCCCCTTTCAACAAGGAGTGACTAAACCTCCATGACTTTTCTCATATTGGCATTATATGATTTATTGATGTTTGACTTTGTTGTATACATTTTGGTATAAAATGCAGTTCTTTTTTTTTGGTCACTGATTTTTTACAAGTCACTGTTGCTCCTCTTTCCTTTATCACAGTTGGATGACTTACATTGTTCACCTTTGTGTTCATCAATAATTGATTGTTTTTTTTGTTTTGTTTGACATTTCTCCTTTTTTATTGTTATTATATTTTCTGTATTATTGTTTTCCCTTACCTTAATAAATTTACTTTTTGAACTTAAAAGATGTGTGCTCATTCCTGTAAGTCATTGTCTAACAGTGCACATTGACAGGAGGCTATCTATTGATTTTCTCAATCTGTGTTGTTTAATTATTTGCTTTCATTACTGTATGTATATTGTTTAGCGTCTTTACTCTATCATGTAAGATTAGTTGTAGAGTGCGGGCTGTGAGCACTATTAATTTAAAATTGTCTGTTGTTTTACACGTGCCTACTCGTTGATCGATCTGGAAGTGCAAGCCGGACGCACCCCTGCTTGCCCTTTCACCAACTTTCATCCCCGGAATCACCTTTTTTTGAATGAGGGGGCGGAGTTGGTTATGATATGCTTGGAAATTCTAGTCTAGCATAGGATCATTATTTTGGAAGAAATTTTTGTCACATGAGGAACACAGTTCATTTGGTCAAACTGGTGGGATAATTCAGTTAGACAATCCTGTGGAATAGTTGAATTGGTAATACTGGTAGGAAAGAGTGGTTGATGTGCAGGAACTCGGTTTTCATCATATGTAATACAGCTCAATTGTTGACGTCCATGATAGCTTAATTGGTTACACCACTGAAGTCGCTTAGCTGGATACTAGTTTGAAATAAAAAAGCTTGTCCCATCTGCGGGATAGAGACAGTTGATCCAAAGGGTGAGATGGTCTGGTCTCATTGACGGGCATTATCCGGCCACTACCCGAAAGTTGATATCCCTTTAATGACCTCAATATTTTGGGTCAAATCGTTTTATGTCTCATTCCGTTAGACCCCCCTATAAGACTGGCTTAAAAAAAATCTGCACATACATAAAACCCATCTTCCCGGATTTGCATTTGGACCCAAACAGTTCTGGACTACTGGAAAAGTGTCTCAAGTGAGCTGCCTGTCTTGCTTCCTCCACACCAACCACTCTTCAGCATGAGGGTCCTGCTGAAGTTGCCACCAAGCAGAAACAGTAAGGAAAATGATCGAAACCTACTGGATTACTTTGCAGGTCCTTTGAACAAGATAGCGCGGCTGATTACAAATGTGCCTCCTCAGTTTGTTGCCGTTGTGCGTTATCTCAGTCAGCCACATACGCCATAACTCCTTGGGTCCATGTATGATGTAACCCACCTGGTCATCCTTATGGGAATGATCTGTCAGTCACAATTATGTGAAAGACGAGATGATCCCATATGTGCAACAGCTCAGTTAGTCACATATGAAGTATCTCGTATTATCCCAAGTGAGCGATAGTTCAGTTTTCTCCTTCCGTAGTCCTCCATGGTTGCTCGAATCCTTCATGGTTGGTCAGATCTGTGGGACAGATTAGTTGGTCAGAACATTGGATACCTTAATTTGTCACAACTGTTGATATTCAGGGCATCCTCCAATAATCACCTATTAACCCTTTCGATGCGCATGACGGAGCGGTTCCATCATGCGCATCGGTCGCGCTGTGCGTATGACGGAACCGCTCCGTCACGGCCCCGCCCGCGCAACGAACCTTCAGCACGGCGCGGTAATCCGCGCCGCGCTGATGGGGTTAAAGGCTGTTTCCTGGATCCCATTGCACCCAGAAGTTATTGGGGTTCATTTGTGACAATAGCAATCATTTACCACTGGAGTCCTGGTGCCCTAATACTGCCGAGCCTCAAAAGCAATAACCAAGCGCTCCTGTTTGGCACTTGAGACTTTTAGGGTAGCAGGTCAGAGCAGGCTAAGCCATACTTAAGGAGGTGACAGAGGTTTAGACATCCAGGGTACAGTATGACTCTTTAGTAACTGTTTGTTCAGTTAGTGGTTTACTATTTTAAAGTAAATAAGAAAAATGAATATATACATTTAAATAAGGATCAGTAAAGAATGCCAGAGATACAACAACAAGCACTGTATAGCACTCACAAGCTAAGTGGTGTGGGGGGTGTTCACAAAGTCAAGTCTGCAGCCTCGGAATACCACAATCCACGGTTCTTGTAAAAAGACCAGAGGAAGAGTAGCCCTCTAATTCTCAGTCTAATAAAGTTATACTTCAAAGGATGCATTTTCATGTTGTTACTCTTCAGTTGCCAGGCAATGATTTCGGTTTCAGTTACTGGTTCTGGGATATTAATGGCTGGTTCCGGTGCCAGTGCACCAGAATACCCGAGAAAGTTAATGAAAAGCTTCAAGGACCTGTACCTAGAGAACCATGGACTGTGGGCAAAAAGTTCCAGAGGTGCCCACAACTCTGAGGGCATGGACTATAGTCACCGAGAGAGCAAGTAAAGCTAACAGGCCGCTGTCTTGGCTAGGGACCTGGATTCAAATGTGTAACTATGGAACTGCTTGGGCTAGAATGATGAAGTCAAGGCAACTGGAAGCTGCACACATGCTTTATGGCTGTCAGGGTGGAGGAGGTTCAGTCACAACCGTAGCGGAAAGTGACAGCTCTTCACTCAGAATCCTGGCGATTCAGCTGATGGTGTGGGTGGATTCTCGAGCAGTTGGCTTGGCGGAACCCCGTGTCCTGGCGCTGTCTCGGAACAGTTGGGCTCTGGGCTACACTGGCAGGCAGGCACTTCCCTGAAAGATGAATCCAGCATCTTCTCCTTAGACAGGACTCTCTCCTTGCACAGGATGGTCACATCAGTTCTCCCTCTTGAGTCTGTCCCAAGCGTTGTCGTGGTCTAGCAGGGGAGTTAATGACCAGCAGTTTCCTGTCCCTGGATAACAGGTTCTTCCAAGTGACCCTAGTCTGTAGCTCCTCCTTAGGTGAGGAACATGGTATTGGTTAAGAGGTCCTGTACTTATGACCATTGTTGACCAGTGGGATCAGCTCCCACGTTTGAGTCTTGGCGGGCTTCCCAGGTCTCCATCGGGCAAGACACCTAAACGACCAAGGCAAGCAGGGTTTGCGTTCAACTGTAATTTCTCCTCGTCCAGTTTATGCTGCCAGTTTAAATCGCTGAAGTTAGAACATGTATGGATCCCCAGACACAGCCTGATTCCTCAGATATGCAAATCACGGCCGAAAGAGAAGTTGGGACTGGTAACGTCCTTGCAGAGGCACTGGCAGCCATTGTCGTATCAAACTTCTGCCACATGCATAAGAACAACTGTACTAGGTGCAGCAAGAAAGAGAATGTAGAACTGCACAGCATTTTGTCAGATCTAATCTGGGGAGGCAACAGAAAGAGAGTAGTGCTCACTAAAGTGCACATTCCGCATGTAGATGGGAGTCTCGGGCCCTGAATTGAGTGGCAATATGCGGCTGTGCAGTTGCAGTGGCCCATGGGGTGGAATGAAGGCAGAGGGGAACCTGAACTCAAGATGCTTAAGCATTTCTTGGTACCAGACGGGGTGGTGGACTGGATTTTTTCTCCTGACTGCAGGGTCATGTTTCTGCCCAAACTTTGCAGAGCCACCCAAACTTGCTGAACCAAATACCTAGCCGGAAGATCTGGCCAGCAACCATACCACTTGCACGGCCCTCTATGGTCACTCCTGGAGAAATGGGAGCTGCTAATGCTCTTTGATAGTAGACAATGAGCCAAGGTAGGGATAGAATACACAGGAGACGTACAATCAGGGCAGGCTAAGTACCTAGGAGACTGTGGCGGATAAATTTGACTTGGGCCCTGGGCATTTTATGTTGCATGGGACGATACAGAAAAAAATGTCCATGATGTGGGGACAGGAGGAACCGCTCACTGACGGGGTGTTACTATGTTTACTGGAACACAGTAGTGGACGTAAAGCTCTATAATGGCCCTTTCTTCAGCCCTGCTGGCACAGCTATGCAGCCAATCAATAACATCTGAGCAAAGTGGACACAATGTCTAAACCACAATATAACTGACAAGCAATGGGTGGTAACCACAGCATACATCACAAATGGTATAGCGGAACTCTAGGCTCAAATTGCTGCAATGTAACCATCTGCACCAAACATATTTAAACCCGAAGAGAATAGGCTGACTGTTCCCAGATGCCAGCATTAAATGCCCTAGGTGTGGCACTCAGCACGGACACTTTTACCACATGGTGTCGAAATGCCAGAAGGTGGAGACAGTCTGGAGGGCAGTGCTGACTGAACTAGTGGAAATTGTGGACAACGTTTTGGACCCCCCGTCCAGAACTCTGACTTCTGGGATGGAGGCCTGCAAACTAGAATGCAGGATGATAGATTTAGCAGTGGCCCTCTATAGACAGTGCATCGCAATGGCATGGAAAGCAGCGGTGTAGTTCTGGCACTGGGACTTACTGAAGTAGGCAAAAGCAGAGCAGGCAGCTATCACAACCCCCAGTAGACGGACAGGCCGAGTGCTGGGTAAGACAGTGTGGGACACATATCTAATCAAACTGGATGGACCGATAGGTGACGTGCCCCCCTGACTCAAACAAAAAGGTGTAACTTAGTCCTATCTACACAAACTGACTGAGCAGGCGTGAGACCACGGGGTTCTGGGAGGAAGACACGAGGTATGGCTAGGTGGGAGATGGAGGGAAATGGAGGGAGATGGTCCTGCCTGGGATGATGGCACATCAGGAGCAATGATTGGCTAATCCCAGGAGTAAAATAACTTGCGGAGCCATCTCACAGATGAATATTGGTATTGAGGGGTTCACATATTACATATAACTGAATTATTCTTGTTGCCCTGTGGACACATTGGTTCCTCCTCCCTCCCCGCCATTCCATGGGTCTGCCAAGTGGCTGTTTGAAAACCACCAAGGGGAAGGAAATGTCTCGCCTCTGGTCCGCGACCGTGGGCACCGCCATAGTACTGCACGTAAACTGGATGAAATTACCCAGATGAATGATCCTCCTTCATGAAGTAGTGCCTGTTTGTATTGTGCACTGTTGAAAAGGTAAAACGAATAAAGAGATATATCTTTTTTTTTTTTAAAGGAGAAACTGAATGTAAACGCATGGCCTACAAAGTCAGTCTGGGGCCGCCTTGAACAAAAAGCCGGCCTCCATTCTGAAGACACACTCATAGATACCAATGGACTCCATCTTGCACTCTTTGGAGATGCTTCAAAACCTCACACTTGCCCCAAGCCTTGCATCTACTTGTACAACCACCCTCTATGCACGTCCCAACCATGATGCAGGTAAAGAGCAACATTAAAGGGAGGCTGAATGGATCTTTTACGTGGGTGAGGACTGTACACATCTGCGCTAGAAGGATACAGGATAAAATGTATGTTCTTTCACTACAATTACCCTCCCACCACCGTCAGTATCTCATAGCCTAAGCAGAGAGGGATATAGCCACTCTTGGAAAGAGGAATACCCTCTGCATGACCCCTTGACCTAAGACCCTAGCTCTCGGATTTCATGAACAATTAAAGGAAGGACTATTGGTGGCTTGCAGGGCTGTCAGTCTCAGTGAAGGAACGACAACAGCGTCAACAAGAAAGAGGTACAGAATAGGAAAGCATGACTCCTAAAATCCATGTCAAGAACTTTCTGCCCCAATACCGTAATCCTAAACCCTTTTAGACTATTCTTCACTGGGAATGTACAAACATATGAAACACACTAACATGAGCCAGACAGAAATCTGTAAGAAGAACAAAACCTATAGAACCAGCTACAATGGCTTGTTCTCTCCTCCTGCAGATGACAACTGCAAATAACCTTGGCCAAGTAACTGACGAACTGTGCACTTTACAAAACCTGTTAAGATTAGATGACATATATGGGAACAGTGCGTTTTTTCACATCTAGGAAGGTATGGGACAGCTTAGGGTTCAGGTAGTTAGGGTAAGTGAGTATACAGTGTAAGGACTTTTTTATGGTTATGGATTTTTTCAGGGTTTAGGACCGGGTAGAGGTAAAGGGAGGGAAGGGGTTTTTAGTATTTAAGGGAGGGCAGAGGTGAAGGAAGGTAAGGTTGTTTAGGGTTCAGGGGTGAGTAGGTGTAAAGGAAGATAAGAGTTTTGCAGGAATCAGGGGCAGGTAGAGGTAAATGGAAGTAAGGGGGTTTTTAGGGTTCAGGGCTGGGTAGAGGTAAAGATAGTTTGTGGATTTTTGGGGTTCAGGTGAGGGTAGCGGTAACAGTAGGTATTAGGTTTTTAGGTTTTAGGGACAGGTCGAGGTAAGTGATTTTTAAGTTATGTGGCAGGTTAAGGTAAAGAGAATTAAGGCAATTTGGAGATTAGGGTCAGGAAGAGGTAAAGGGAGGTTAGTGATTTCTAAAACAACAAAAAGAAGGTTGGGGTGGTTTCCTCCCCAAAACAGGAAAAAGAAAACGAAATAAGGGACAATGCTGGAGGGGTTACCCCCCCCCCAAAAAAAATAGATACAGATATATTACAAAGCGATGGTACAAGTTTCCATCAGAAAAGGATTTATTGCCTTGCTAATAACTTTGGCACATTTTACAAATCCTAATGAAACTTTCCAAAATAAGGTTCATTCACCTCCGAGTGATCCATTTCATCAAGCGAGGGTCAAGAAAAAGGGTAGGGGTCTGAAAACGTGTTTTGCCCCTGCAGTTTCGCATAGTAACTTTAGACACTGCTACAGTCAATCAATCAATCAAAAATCTTTATTCGGCATCTAGAAAACACCATAAAAGCACATAGCAATAAAAACTTTTTAAAAAATCATTAAAATCCATGCTGATATACATCAAATACAGTACTAATTTTTGCTTCAGCAAACCCCTCTTGTTTTCCTTATTTTTAAGGCCATCTTCAGGAAATTCACCACACAAAACAGAGTCCGAGAGTCATTTACCATTTGTAGGTGTAGCAAGGCGACCCTGGCCTGCTTGAATTTAGCCTGTTTTAAAATACCAACAAAAAATCGACGTCTCGGCACTGAATAAAATGGGCATAACAGTACAAAATGAAGGGTATCCTGAGGAGATCGTAGCTCGCAGCCACAGGGACCCTTCTGCTCAACTGAAACAGTAAAACCATGAGGCACAGATAACAAGTGATGTAAAAGATTGAGCCTAAAACGAGTGATTAAAAACCTATCCTGAGCATTACACATAAGAGTCAAATACGGTTCCATCCCCACCACCGTTTTCAACATATTGTAAGCTATCACAGAGTTCTTGCCCCCTTCTTTTGTCTCTCTCTGCAATTGGACATAGTTAAAATATCTTTTCATCACCAATTTCCTGTCCAAACGGGTAATTACCATGGGGGTACTAAAAAGGTTTTTGCATCCAATAAACTCAAGAGAGGATTTTACATATCTCAACCAAGGAATGGACAACCCTTTATCCTTACAGATGCTGTCCATAATTATTTGTCTGTTTAGTTCAGCCTCTGGGTTCGCCCATATCCTAATCCAGGCCATAATCTGCTTCAAACGAACCACATCCTCTATATAAGACAATCCTAATTCCTCATGGGTGATATAAGACGAGGTACTTTGGGGAATGTTAAGTAGGGATCTCAGGTATTTATTCTCCTCTGTCTGAAGCTTATGGACTTCTCTACAGCCCCAAAGTTCAGCTCCATATAACACCTTTGCACAGCAAATTGAGGTGTACAATCTTGCTATCTGCTCCGGGGACCGTCCCAGCCTACGTCCATAATTCATGATGGAACCTGTGGCCGAAACTAACTTTGTGCATCGTTCCTCCAGTAAAATTTTAAAATTTAAACGCCCATCAAATAAAATGCCTAGATATGAGAAATGTTGTACTTTCCCTATACTGTCACCCATTTTATAAGTAAATTTCTTAATGGGTTTGCGTCCAACCTCCATGACAAAGGATTTGGAGAGATTGCCCGACAAATCCAGTGTGTCCATGAAATTAACAAAACCATCTATTAGACGCTGCAAGCCCCTGGGTGTGCGTGCTAGAAGTACCACGTCATCTGCGTAGAGCAGAACCGGGATTGGCCTAGATCCTACCCTGGGGGAATCCACCTTTAGATCAAGTAATGCTTGCTCCAATCCATTAATATATAGGGAGAACAAAAAGGGGGCCAAAATGCACCCTTGTCTAACCCCACTGGTGCATGAGAACGATGCTGATAGGTTCCCCTCACGGTTATATCGGACTCTAGCAGATGTGTTACAGTGTAGGTCCCTAAGTATATTTATAAGTCCCCCATCCACCCCCAGCCTACTTAAAAGGGCCCATAATTTCTCCCTGTTTACATGGTCAAATGCGGCCGTTAGGTCCATAAAGCCTAAATAAACCGACCCCTCACTTGCTAGAGTAAATTTAGCCACTAGTAAATATAGATTTATACACTGGTCTAATGTAGATTTCCCCGGTCTAAAACCATATTGAACATCAGTAATGACCCGATTTTCCTCCGACCAA
Source organism: Triturus cristatus (assembly GCF_964204655.1). Taxonomy (NCBI): domain Eukaryota; kingdom Metazoa; phylum Chordata; class Amphibia; order Caudata; family Salamandridae; genus Triturus; species Triturus cristatus. The sequence goes on along the minus strand of NC_140585.1, from coordinate 1,265,660,655 downwards.
TCCATCAATCGTGCTAAAATCACACGTCCCATAACTTTCGCTGTGACATCGATCAGAGAGATCGGGCGATAACATTGAGGATTGTCCCTATTCCCTTTTTTGAATATAGGGGCAATTATCGCTGTGGACCACGAACTGGGACAACCAAACATTACTGCAGCATTGATCACTCTTGTCAGTATGGGCGCCCACAACTCAATATTACTTAGAAAAAGATCCGGGGGAATGCCATCCGGTCCTGGCGCTTTATTAGGGGATAGACCCTGTATTCCCCCAATGATCTCCTCCAACGTAAACATAATTGCAGGTACCTCCCCTGCCTCCACCTCAGAGGGAATTGTACTATCCGCGACATAATTATAAAGGCCTTTAAAATGAGCTACCCAATCTTCCGGCAAGATATTGGTGCCGAGTGCGGGAACACTAGCATCCTGGAAACATGGATTACTCATTATTTTCCAGAAAGCGGATGTGTCCCTCCTTAGGGCAGCCTCCCTTAGGTCTTCCCAGGCCTGTGTTTGAATGGCTCTTTTCCTGCATTTAACGGCCTGATTATATATCAGCCTTGACTCTTTTACTTTCAACTTATCCCTTGGTGAGATTTTTAAACAACTTTTAAAATTTTTAAGGGCTAAAGTGCAGGATTTGTCGAACCATCTTGGATTATCCATAACTGGACCATGGTGGGTGGAGCACAACAACTTGTCCACTAGATGGGCAACTGCCTCAAAGCATTTAACTACTTCTGGACCCTCAACCACGGGGTCCAGGCACCTTTCTAGTTCTCTCTTGCCTTCTCTTATGAGTTTTTTATAAAAGGTACATCCATCCACTTTGGCCCATTTTAATCTTCTCCCCTTGTCTGCTATTTTCTTCCCTTCTTCTTAGATTTTTTAGTGACCACACCCTCAACCACCAATGTTAGAGGGTTGTGGTCACTAAAAGCACTTAGGTCAATATCAGCCCCACTTACCCAGTCTTTTAAAAATTTAGAGACTACTATAAAATCAATGAAAGAGGAGCACCCCCTCCCCTTAAAGATTAATCTCTCTCTCCCTCTCTTTGGTTATCAAATCCACGGTATGCTCAAGGGTGTGTTTGCTTAACACCCTTCCCAGCTCGATGCCCTCAATTGAGTGCTCAAAGTGTGGTCCGATCCTAACCGGGCACGAAGACCAATTTCCTTGGGCCGGTCTCAGATCAGGGCAAAGATGACAATTAAAATCACCCACAACGGCTACCAACGGGGCCACCGCCCCCTTGTAGACCCAAATCCCTGCAGTGAACCTAGCATCTAACTCTTCCACACCAGACCCTGTCTTTTTTTGTGATGTTGGGTTATAAAAATTGATCAAGAGAATACAGTCCCCATAATTAGAAACCTAAGGGCCTGCATACAAGCAGAGGACCATTTTAGATCGGTCCAAGTGCCTCCCAATTGTAGGTCCACAAAAATACACAATCCCCCCATGGCTCTCCCTGAGCAGGACTTTCGGGCCGGGACAGCGAAGCGCTTGTAACCTACTAAGTGAATATTACTACAATCTATTATCCAGGTTTCCTGTAAACATATAATCTGGAAACCCTGAATATATTGCAGCCAATCAGCGTCCTCTATTTTGGACGCAAGCCCTGCAATATTCCAAGATGTTATTTTTATTATGTTGGAATTTTTAACCTTGTGTACTTCCAACTGTGACGAGTTTACGGGGTCCTGTGCTACTCTTTCTGGTGTGATGCCCTCTTCCAGTGCTACCATAGTGGCAATCCTCCCTGCCATCCCTACATTTTCCATTAACAGGTCCATGTTATCCCCACACCCCGCATCAACACCCTGTGGGACCCTACCTGATTCCTTTGTTTGGTCTAGCTGCTGTACCCTTCCATTTTTCGCCCACCGTCAATCCACCTCACTTAAAACTCTCCCTCTAAGCAGTGGGTCAAACCTGTTGCGTAAGGGGATATCTCTCACTCCCCCTGCTCCATAAGCACATTCTAATGATCCCTCTACATAATTGCTAACCTCCAATGCTAATCTTGCCGGCTTTCTATAAAAGAATTCCAGGGGCAACAAGCCTATTGCCAATTGTTCCTCCCACGCTCGATCTCTGAAGCAGCGAAGTGCTTTGTCCACCAGGTTAGGGTGCCTGAGGGTTACTACAACACAGTCCCCTGGGTATACTTTTTTAGACTTCCCTACCCATGCTACTCGCCTCGCCATTAAAATATGCCTAAGGTCTATACCATTAAACCTCGCATTCTGACTTAGCCAGTGTGTCGTCTTGTTTATTAATGTTTCTGTCGTTTCCCGGGTGTTCCCTTTGGGTGCCGGCACGCCCACGAGAACCAATGTGTATGGGCTGCATGCAGGAGGGAGATCTAGATGTATCAACCCCTTTGATCCCTGCACACAGCCTTCGCCCTCCGAGTCCCTGTTATATTCCTTGCTCATGATCCCCCTAGTAGCCTGATCCGGAGTAGGTCCCCGCCTCTCTGTCTCACCCTCATTAATCGCTTGTCCTTGGTCCTGGTTTTTTCCAGTACCGGGCACTTGTTTGACCCTCTGTGCTCCTAGTCCATTCTTCCCATCAGAAGGCCTTGTCTCTGCCGCCACATGATCACTAACGGTCCTCCCTATAATATCCACACCTTTCCCACTTATCAAACTCTCCTGGTGCAACTCGGCACCCTTTCTCCAATTTCCCATCTCCATCAAGTGAGACTCAATCTGATCTAATTTAGATAATAAGGGTTTTAAGGCAAGGATAAGGAGATGCTCAATTTTGGCCCAAAGTGCGCTATTCCTGACCAATTCTAAATCAATCTCCTCGTGCACCACATTGGGACATGAAGCTACTTTGTTGGAATCATCTGCCCCTTCCTCCCTCGCCCCAGCTGCGCCAGTCGAGTGCTTACTTATATTTCTTGGGGGGCCCCCTTTGTTTTTTTGCCTGGGCTGTTTGGTTAATTTCGATTTTATTCCCCCCACCCCCTTTCACCACCGGCTCACAAACTGCTGGACTTGCTTTTTTCTGGGACCGTGTCGTAACTGACCTATTTCCCCTGGCTAAAATCGGGTCCGCGGCATTTTCATTAACATCCTCAATCATACTCTCCCCCATTTCCTCATGGATCTCAACAATCGCACTCTTGCCCACCTTAACTGAATTATGGGCCTCTTTACCCTCCTCCCCCTTTGACCCTTGATTATGGCTAATACTAGTACCATCCTTGACCCCCCCTGGACACTGTGGCGGACACTGTGGTGGACTTAAAGGGCATGACTGTGATTCTGTAATACAACACGGATCCCCCTCTGGAATCACAGACTGGCTCAGCCTACTCGTGATTGGTGATTTTGACAGTGCAATATGCCCGAGCGATGAGCGTCTCTGTGCCTGCGCCAGTTCAGTCGACACCCTTCTTTCCGTCAGCTGGATTTGATGCGACACCAGGGATTCTGCTCTTATGATGAAAGCGTCCAAAGTCCCTACAATGCTGCATCCTCCCCCCCGCCCGAGGTTCTATGTTTACTCATGATACTCCGCTCCGCTGATGGTCTCCAAGAGGTAATTACCGTTTTTTTGTGAGAAGTCCTTAGGGGTGTGGCCCTCCCCTGCCTCTTCCTGGCACACTTTGTTTGGCCTTCTCTTGGGCTGTTTGGGCACTCCGGCTCTTGGGCTCTTAGGCGAGCAGGGCTCACAGATAGTCCACAAGCTGCACCCAACCTAGTCGGGCCGCCTCTGTGGGCTATCCGGGCACACACTCCGCCACCACCCCCTAACGGTGGTCGCGCTCGCTGCCACGTTTTCTGTTGATTCTCTGCTGGTTCCTGTTGGTTTATGCTGTTTGTGCTTTTGTATGTTATATGTTTTATATATTTTTTGGGCGTTTTTTTTTTTTTTTTGGGCAGTTTCCGGAGGTCCCAGTGGTGATCTCCTAGCAATACTTCGCTGGCTGGCTGGGCTATGGGGTTAGGCGCTGCTGGGGGAGGGAGGGAGAGCGGGGGGGGCGGAATGCCAACCGCTGCTGCTGGTAGCTCGACTTGGCTCACCTCTGCCTCTCTGTCTTATTACACCCGCCTCACACTGTCCTGCTCACGTCCTCGTCCCCGTCCACAACCACGGTGCGGTGATGCGGCACGGCTCGCAGAATGTGCTGATTCTGGCCTCAATCTTCGGACCCGGCTTGCCCGCCTTCCACTGCTCTCCGCTGCCACTGCTCTTCGGGCTGCCTGACTTCCTGAGAGCTGCCTGACTTCCTGTCTTGCTCCGATCAGTTCCCGCAGGGCCCATCAATAACAACAGCTGTCCCCTTGGCCAGCGACAACTCTAAATTCGGAGGACAGTCAAAACGGCTGAACTGAGTTACACCAAAGATTGGCAGAGAGCTGAATCTTGATCCAGAAAGCGTGCTTCATGTTAATCTGTTGAGTAGTTTCTGAGAAATAAAGTTTCAAAATGTATAGATATTTCAGGCTGCAGTACCTTTGCTGTACTACCTCAGAGTACAGAAGTGCTGTGAGCTCAAACCACGCAATCTGATAGGCTGGTCACAAAATGAAGAGAAATGTTATGGCCGCCATTTCAGGACTCAAGTATTGGGTCCCCATGTCATGAAAAACATTTTTAAAAATGTATAAAGGGGCACGCTAGAGGTACCCTGACACTTGTGAGGTGGTCCCAGAGGGGTCCTCCTCAGGGTTAAATGAAAAAGAATTTGTTTTGCTGCACAGCGGTAAAAAATTGTGGGTGGGTGTCGATGGGGCAATGCTCAACCTAGGGGGGTTGGCCAGCAATGGGATGTTGGCCACCTACAGGTAGATGAGAGCAGGGCCTGGCCGCAGACACTGCGGCCAACTCCACACCTTGCATGCACTTAGGCCATGCACAGCTCAGGGTTGGCTACCTGTGGAGCTGCCAGGCCCTGCAGCTAGTCTCACACCACGGACGACCTTTAGTAGGGAGGTTGGCATATCTAGGTAGGGCAATAAGATATTACTTTATGATAAAAAAAAACTCTACAAATTTACTGAAAAAATAAAGGTTAAAGCAGCATTACCGTTAGGTGGAATAATCAGTTAAAAAAGAACATTTTAAACTGTAAAAACCACTGAAATTCACCAATTATAGTTAACTCAAGTAACTATAACTTGTTTCCTCGCCGTGCACAGATAATGACCTCACATACTGCAACACTCAAGACATGTTCTGTGACATCAATGATAGCATCAGTGATGACGTCTGAAATTATAACATTGATGATATCACTGTGTATGACGGGGCGCAAGTTATAGTTACTTGAGTTAACTATAACTGATGAATTCTGTGTTTTTAAACTTTAAAATGTTATATTTTAACAACATTTTTACCTAACTATAACGTTACTTTAACCTTTATTTTTTCAGTGAAAAAAATACATATATATATATATTATATTTGTACAAGGAAGGAAGGTGCACCAGGAAATAGTCAGTAAGTTTCAAGTCTATTCAAAAAATATATCCTTTATTGTAGCTGTAGTGTTAAAATTGGTCATCGGCCAACGCGTTTCGTTCCAGAAGGAACTTCGTCAGGGCACAAATTCCAAGGACTCTTCAGATATTCATATTTAAGAGTCCTACAATCTTCCAAAGTATAAAGGCCCCCAGGTTTGCCCAAAATCTCGCTAATCCTCTATAGGGGACCGGACTGCCACACAATGTTCCTTGTAATATTGCCGAATTCCAAAAGTCAGTGTTGTAATCAACAGTCCTGGTCAATGTTGACCCGGACGAGCAGAATCCCTCTTCCAAATATTTGAAACGAAACGCGTTGGCTGATGACCAGTTTTAACACTACAGCTACAATAAAGTATATATTTTTTTAATGGACTTGAAACTTACTGACTATTTCCTGGTGCACCTTCCTTCCTTGTACAAATTGAATTATCTGGTTTCCAGTGGAGTGTAAGTGCTGCAAACTCCGGAAGCAGCTGCACAGACCCTTGAATTTCCTTTTTTAAATTTTGGAACTGAGGTGCTAAACCGTGGTCAGACGCATTTTGCTTTGTTATTGGAATATATATATTATATATATAGTACCTAGTGACGGTTGCCACTGGGTAATTATAGTTAGGTCTGCTTTTCCATAGAATGAACGTTTTTTGATTTTCAAAACACTTTTGCCCCGTTTGACAAATCTTCATCCACCTCAGTTCCATCCTGGAAAGTGTTTGGGTGATCTGTCAAGCGGGCTAAAAAAAAAAAGGGGTGTCCCAAAACGCAAAATCCCCATGCATTTTTTATAGACTTCTTTAAGACGGGCTATGGCAAAAACTGCTGAACGGAACTATACCAAATTTGGCAGGAAGCTAGATCTTGGTCCACAGATTGTGCTTTTTGAGATTTGGTGTAAATCTGTTCAGTAGTTTTTGAGAAATTTAGAGTAAAAAATAATTGTATATTTTAGTAGTGGGCTTTTCAAGTTTCTTGAGAGTCTCTTACGGGAGAGCCAATTTAAAAATAGAGTATTCTCGTTGGCTCAGGGAGCTATGTTTCTCTTGGGACATCTGATTGGCTTCCAGCAACATGAGAAAAACGTTGTTGACAGCCATTACAGAATTTGGGGACTTAGTCCCCTCTCCTGAAGTTATAAAAAAATATATATATATAGGGGCACAGTAGGGATACCTTGACCCACTAAGCCCCATTGGAGGGTCACAGAGGGACTCTCCCCCTCCCCCAGGGCCAAAAAAAGAAAAAAACAGCAAAAAATGCTGCGATCCCACAAGACTCTTGCAGGATCTTCAAAACCAAAATGCCAGCCGACTGCATTTAAATAACTTATGCCCTAGGGAGCCTACCCTCAGGGCTGATTTCATAAAGGGGAAGGGAGCAGCACGGCCCCCATCCCCGTGCGTCCAAAGTCCCCGGGGAGCCCAACCCCGGTGCTGAACTGTGTTGATATGGCCAAGGGGGCTTGGCCCCCCTCCCAGGGGCTGAAATTACTTTTTATGGGGAGGGTGGACCGCGCAGCCTCCCTCGGAGCCAGCCCCCGGCCAGTTACTTAAAGGAAGGTCTCCCCCCGAGCCATTTATGGCCCTGGGGACCCCATTCCCTGGGCCCAGCCCAGATACTATGTCCCAGGGACTCCACCCTGGGACAAATTGGTTTTGCTGCCCTCACCAGTGCAGGCAGGGAAACCTATATTTGCTCTCGTTTGGCGAGAGCACTTTCAACTCTACGGAATTTTTATTTGTTTCCCTGTTCGCAGTGAAGCGGGCAAGAAAACAGATCAAAAGCTTTCTCCTGCCCGGAGGGAGCAGCGTTAAGAGCTGCTCCCTGCAAGCAGAAGCAATGCCGGCTTCCGCTTTATGCAGGGAGCCAGCTGGGGCTGCGGGGGCCTTGGGGCTCCCACCGTGGCTCTGAACGAAGGTTTGGTGCGTGCCCTGGGTGGGCACTCACCTTTCACAGGATGGGCCCCAGGGGATGAAGTCCCTGTTGCTAAAACCAGCCCAGGAAGGGGGCCACGCATCCCCCTCCCCCTGCTAAATGCACCGGGCCCCACGGGATGGGGTACCTTGACCCCATCCCCTGCTCGGTAGGGGGTGACATCCCTTCCTCCCTCTGCAAAATTTGCTGGGTCCCTGGGGATGGGGTCCTTGAGGCTTAAAGTGGCTTGGGGAAGGGGACCATGTGCCCCCATCTCCCAGCAAAATGTGCTGGGTCCCAGTGGATGGGGTCCCCGGGGGCCAAAATTGGCTCGGGAAGGGGGGCACATGTCCCCATCCCCCTTAACACAATACCAGGCCCTTGGGGATCAGGTCCCAGGGACCAAAATCAGCCCGGGCCGTGTGCCCCCCTACCCCTGTAAATAAAGCTGGGCCCTGAGTGATGGAGTCCCCGGGACCAAATTCAGCCCGGGGAGGGGGGCCCGAGTGCCCCCTCCCGTTAAACATAACACTGGGCCCCAGGAGATGGCGTTCCTGGGTCGAAATCCGTGGGTTGCATTTACTTATGGCAATTAAGTATTACTCTACCTTAAAATAAAAAAATAAAAATTCACTGAATAAACAAAGGTTCAGGTAACGTTATAGTTAGGTATGATGAAAAGATCTTTTTTTTAAACCTTAGAAATTCACTGAAAAAAACAAAGGTTAAAGTATTAATATACTTAGGTGAATTTGCCTGTGCGAACATTAACAATTTGAACAAAACAAACGAGAAATTCACCACTTATAGTTAGCAGCGATAACTATAACTTGCGCCCTGGCCATGTACCGCATATGACTCTCATAAGATATCACTCGTGACATGTTCTATGGCCTCATTTATGACATCACCCAAACTTCTTTTGTACACATTGCTCTTTAAACAGGTATACCATTAGAACTATGAAAATAAATACCAAATAACAGAATAATATAAAGCTCTTTATTGATATCATATATACAAGCCCTAATAGGTAAAGCAAGCTTGTGTTATTTGCAACATTGACCCTATACCATATACTTCATGGGTAGCTAAATTCATGTTGACTATGAACCACAGTTGAAAGGGTAACCTATCCTGCACACTGTGTTCAATCTGTATACAAGTGTTCAGAGAGAACCAAGTTCCTCCCTACTACGGACATTCTTTACCTGTATCATACCCCTGACAGTCACTAAACCTACATTGAGAAATTAAGTGGATTTAAGTAGAAAAGTGGGTACGGTTAACACTATTTACTATATGGAGAGCATTTACTCTAGTCTGTACCACCCTGTTTGCAGCCAGTGAAACTCTCAGGAGAAATAAACCACAGAGTGTTAAAAAGTATCTACTAAGCACAGTGTACACTCTTTGCTGAACTTGTCCAAAGGTAGACTATTCACTTAAAATAACCAAGGCCTGAAGGTGCTAAAGATCATACTACCTGCAGCCTTCATACTAAGGCGAAAAGTTTACAGATACCCACCTTCTGTAGAAAAGCAAGCATATGCACATAGCTTAATACCTGGTGCACACAGTCTTCTATGTTACATAGAAATTGTTATGCTGGCACAATTCTGTCTGAATATTAAAGAATGCTTACAGTCAGGGCGGACTGGGAACCCAAAGTAGCCCAGGCAATTTTCTCGGACCAGCCCCTGGTGAAGCACTGCCTGGCCCTGGGAGGCTGGAAGTGTTTGTATGCTGCTTCCCCCCACTGCTACAAAACTGTCCCGACCCTTCCAACCTCCCGGGGGAACGTCTGATGCCTGGTATGGCCAGTCCGGCCTGCTTACAATACTTAGTATGTTATATGTAGAAATCTTTGCTCTGTTGCAAACTTTTTTTACAGAGCCCAAAAACTTGTGTGGAACATCATGGACGCAAGCTGCCAACTATCACCTGCAGACAAGGCTACTCTTCAATGCAAAAATGTATAACGTCTGCAGTACTTCAGACCTCCTATGATACATTAGTAGTACATGCATTTTGAAGACAATTTCACCTATTAGCTGGACCCTGTCTGTACACAAATAGGTAGAAAAGTATTATGGTAGTTGCATGCCACTATGCAAACTATAAAACAAACTAGCACACTCATTGGATGATGTCATGAGTGATAACGTCTGATAGTCATCTAACAGGAAGTGTAGTTGGCATTGAACAGGACACCATTAACATTAGTGTCTCCTGCAGCTTAGTGTAGCAACTACGTAAAGTCCTTATTTATGTATTCATTCTGTAGCCTTAATATTACAATGTAAAGATATTGCCCAATGTGCAGGAGCTGCACCTCTGATGATCTGTAGCCTGGGAAGCCCTTCGTGTTTGTCTGAAGCTTCCACAGCAGATGGAGAGGAGAATGCGTGTTGCCAAAACACTGCACATTCCAGTCCTTTACAAGACTGGCTCCTGTACAGGCCAGGGGTTTCTTTCTGGACTGGGCTCTCTGTTCAGGCGCCTAACATTTGTCAGAGCTTAACGACATATAACTTTCACGGGTTGAAAGTACGGCCACAATAAAAAAAAAACGTGCAGAAAAAACGTAGAAAATGTGGTCCACTTCTACATTGAGAATTACAAATATTTTCCCTCCAGCAGTAGTCTGTTGCCTGCATCACCGCCGCGGTCCCGCCATTTTATGACGGGATCCCATGGGTGCGCCGAGTCCAGGTTCATGGAGTGAGGATGTTAACGATCACAGGTTTATGTCCGCACCACGGCGGAAAGCCGGTCGGGGTAGGGTTCCATTTGTAGGAAAATAAAAAAAGCCCGGTTTTGAGAAGGTCCATATTCGATATATAAACAAATGAGAGGAGTGAGGGCTGACTGCCAGCAAGGCCTGCATGTGCTCAGTTTGGGAAAAGAGCAGAGGTGAGACCAGCCAGTGCCGTGGTGGATCTGACTACACTTAAGGAGTTCATCTGGGGCCCATTTGTGATTTTTTTGCCTGTTTTTCAATATAGGTTTGGAAGTTAAAGGAAACGCATGCAATTTTGCGGGGGGTGGGGGGGGGGGGGCGGGGCGTAGGAGACAATTTTTCTATCGAAGCTGAGCAAGGCCACCTTAGTTGATTTTAAGGCAGTGGCAGGTGTCACAACCTTAGCTCATCCAGGGCCTCAAAGGGCTGCATCCTGTCACCAACGCAGTGTTCCTTTCCTTGAAAAGTGAGGACAGGATCCAGGACAGGCCGACAAGCCTTTCTTCAGAGCTGCCGGAGTGGCAGGGTCGGGGGGGAGGGGGGCACTGCACACCTGTGAGTCATTGATTGAAAGACCCTGCTGCAAAGTGTTAACGTGTGCGATGCTTCCATTTACTTTAAAAGTGTCGCAGTTCTGTAGTGTTGTGTCAGCGCAGCACTAAGAAGAGGTGAAGCTGGGGTGGAGGGGTTGTGTGACTTGTGTCCCCCTTTGTTGTGGGGTAAATTGGCTGCGTCCCTCCGGACGTGACATCTTTGAAGCCAGGGTTGGATTGGGATTAAAAATCGGCCCGGGCATGCTAAAAAAACAGTGGCCCACATTTGCATATAAACCCCCCCCCCTCCCCTCCAAGCTGCTCAAAAAATCAGCCCACTGCTGGAAGTAGTGGACACCGGACCCTCGGGCATTGCCATGGTGCCCGCGTTACCAATCCGACGCTAAAGCAATACAAGGGGCTGGGGATCCTGTGTCGCGACTACAGTAGAAGTGGAGCACTGAGTGTGTGCGTATGGTTTTTGGTTCCCATGTGTGGGTCACAACACAATATTTGGTGACAAGGAGTGACCCTGCTCTCCGCATGTTGAGGTGGTGTCTCTGAGGTCCGCCCTTTATCAGCGCGACTGCTGACAGCTGTATCCCAACGGTGTTCACCATAATAAAGGTGATACCCTCTGTTCATGCTCCAAGAGGGTGACAGTACAGGCCACAAAGCTTGTCGGTTGGATGATGGGATGCCCCGAGCCCTTTTCCCTATGACAATGAGACAGAGGCGCAACTAGAGCCAAATTCCGGGGTGCTACTAAAAATTTCGGGGGGCGGAGGGCTGACTCTTCCAGCAATATGCAGAGTGGAGATGCAGGGGCTCTAAGAAGGGGTGAAAAACAACAAAGCCTCGTTATCAAGTAAATGGTCTTTTAAAGACATGTGAAGTACTGGGGTGCCGCTGCAAGAAGACAGACGTCAGCCAACAGCAGCTCAAAAACTGTTTGTGTGCGCGCCCGGGTAGCTGTCTCACCCGGGCTGAAACACACAACGTTGCTCCTGCAGTGAGACTGCCTGAGTACACCACATCCATGCTCCACCAGGGGCTGCCTGTCCTGGTTGCCATTTAGTCCCACACTCTGCCTAGGAGGGTGACCGTAAATGTGGCCTAAGTATGCCAGTAGTACTTTATTGATTGATTAATAAAAACCGTTGCAATGTAATACATAATAAGCACCAGTGCAACAACACATAAAACCAAATCATTGTCACCAAAAGTTAAAAAATCAAAGAATCAATTAAACCCCATTGGAATTAAGAAATCTTGTTTAAAATCAAGTTAAAAAAGGCTCTAAATGAGCAGAGACCAATTAAAAATGGAGTAGAAGCACAGAAACCTTTGTATACGCTTCAAGATGCAGAGGTTAAGATTATGAGATCTGCTGGAGCAAAAACCAAGTTGTTGATGCTTGTAGTGTGGTCCAAGACAAGCTCCAGGATAGGACACAGCGTCACTTTGGCCCCAACTCTGATTGGCTCATTGAAAAGACTGTGAGTGCACCTTTTGTGATTAAAGTGCAAATGCTTACGCCGTGGACAGTTGCGAACAAAGTGAGATCCTGAGAAGATGATATGGTAAGTACACAAGTATTCAGAAGCAGTGGTATTGTCTCAGATAGTTACTGCACCCTCGCCATCTCCTGAGTTCTTAATCGGAGGCTTCTTTCTAACTCTCCGTAAGAAATTGACATGGCACAATTCAGACCTACATCCGTTGGGTCAAAGCATGCCAGCACTGCCTCCCTGCATGACCTTAAGCCCCGATCTCTCACTTCCTTCGTAGGAGCTCTCGTCGATCCTCCAATCCTGCTCGACACAAACATAAGACATGAACAATGTTCTCCGGCTCTTTTTTGCAAAGCCACCAAATGTCTTGCCTCGGGCTCCTTCTCCATGGGGGAGATGACTTAATAGGGGTAATAGACCCACCCTGTATTTCAGGAAATGTACTTTAACCTGATTGCTATATGTTTTACTAAGGTACACTTGGGGTTTTAACCTAATGTAGTTTTGAAATGTCATCCACCTATGACTATGCTTGGACAGTCTGTCTTTGTCCTGAAGCATTGATAGGCTCTGTAAGTCTAATTTAGTTTGCTTTTTAAACTCCAGGTTGCCTAAGAATAAATCTCAGGCATGAGTTAAGCCGAGAGAAAGCAAGGCCTGATTCAAGTAGGCCCGTGCCGGGGAGCTCGACCTGTGCATCAGTTCTTGCCATAGGTGATGGATCACAACACCCCCAGGTGCCATCTTTAGCTTGTGACAACAGATCGCAAAGGCAGCCTTCTGTGCCAGAGAATGTTTGGCAATACCAAATTCTAGCCTGATTTGCGCAGGCGGTGTGTTTGGTGGTAATTGGAAAACGGACCTGTAGATTTGAAGTACCAATCTGTCCACGGTGGCGCAGTCCTGACCTCTGAGTGCCCACAATCCCATAGGTCTAGGTGGGGAAGATCTTATCTTACGCCACCTGAAAGATTGGTGTTAGCATTGCCCCCTTTCGTTTATTTTATAGAGATCTCAAACCAAAAGCCAAAGCATTGCCTTTCTTCTGTATTTCTTCCATTTGGTCCCGATATCTCCCATTCCTATTAAAATAGACACCAAGGTACATGAAGTGTTTTACTGATTCAATTTCTTCAAGTCCAAGAAACTAGGTGTACTTCTTTGTCCTTTTTCCGTGTACTATGAATACTTTTTGTTTTTCCTAATAATGGTGCAGAATAAACACTAATAGCATCAAATAAACACTAATAGCATCAAACAAACATTGTAGGCGACTTTGTTTCTACCTGTTAGGACTAGGTTGTCTGCATACAGTAAGTTCAATAGCTGAAGGCCTCCCAAATTGGGTGAATGAGAATTGACATTAAGTAAGGGAGTGAGGTCAGAAAGATACAAATTAAATAAGGTTTGGGCCAGGACACATCCCTGCTTCAGCCCTTGCATTGTCTTAATTTCTCTTAATACGTGGAAGCCATCCCCTATTTTTATTCTAACCCAGGTTTCAGTGTGTAATAGTTCCAAGGCCTTTAACAGCCCAGATGGTATGTTTAAGTTGGCCAGTTACCTCCAGAACTTACCCCGATACACCCTATTGAATGCAGATTTATAGTCGATGAATCCAAAGTAGACTGTGTGTATATTTGTGTGAGCAGAATCCACCAGCAGTGAAAGTGTCATGATGTTTACAGTGGTACCTGTTTGTTTTGTAAAGCCAGATTGATTAGGAGGGATGATGGAATGCTCCTCTGCCCAATGCTGTAATTCCTCCAAGAGAACACCAGCAACATATTTTGCGTCAATGTCAATTAGAGCTACTAGTTGAAAGTTTCTACGGTCACCCATTTCCCCTCCCTTATAAATTAGGGAGAGAAACGAGCCCTTACAAGAGGATGGAATAGTATGTAGCTGAATAACTATTGAAGACCAGGGCTAGTTCTGCTGCTCAGAAGGATGGATCCTCCTTGTAGAGAGATGGGGGATGCCATCAGGACCGGAACACTGCTTCCCTGTGCCCCCTTGCTGTTTGCCTCAGAACAGAACATGCACTGATAGTGCACCTAGGTGATGTTTGAGCCCTCTCCCTGTATGGGTATTGAAGTGTACTTACTATAACCAAATCTTCTGGGTGGCTCCTAGGTTGTTCCGCCTGACTCCCTGGGTTGTAGTGATTGAACAGAAATTGGCTGCAGGTGGCCTCAGATATGTTGGAGACAGCCACCCCTGGGTGATCGCTGCTGATTCCTTTTACAGTTCGCCAGAAAGAGGTGGGGTTCTTCTTCCTTATATAATGCAACAGATTGACCCAGATTGAATCCTGGGCTCCCTTTGAAGCTGCCATTGTGCCCATTTTAATTGACTCCTCTTGACCATGAGGACACTCAAGATAGCAGGATCAGAGGGTGACCTTTTCAGTGCCTGCCAGAGGCTATTTACTTTCCTTTTGATGGTCCTAATCCTCAGGGGTCACCTCATCCCCATCTGGGTGTGATCCTTGCTCTCATACCTTTATTATTTTATGTCACTGGCTTAACTGGTGTTGCATTCTGCTCTCCAAATATTTTGATTAACTTTTCCCAGGAGGTCAATGGGTTATCACCTGTGGTTTTTATGTTTGTCATCAACCAATTATCAAAGTGTGCCACTACTGGTAGGGAGGCAACCATGCACTTTACAAGTTAAAGGTTAACTGTATGGCATATAATTCCCTGATCCATTGCGAGTGCTGGAAGTTCCATTCCTATATCTAAGATTTTTTCTTGTGGCCGGTGGTCGCTTTCCAGTTTCTCGCTTAGTCCATGTGATGTAATGACCTGCAATAGTAGAAGGCTCACAAAGGTGTAATTGATGAGGGGTGCTCCAGAGCTAGTTAGATACGAGGGCCTAGGTGGTCTGTCTGGGTTGCACCAGACCTCTAGCGCTCTGAGACCTAGATGTTATAGGTTACCTTGCAATTTTGGGCCTCTCCTATCTGCCATTATGGAGGCTCTGGAGTTGGAGTTAGCCAAAGAGCATCTTGAGCCACTATGACCTTATTCTTGGTTGATTTGTTCATTATCCACATGTTAAAAACCCTCGTAATTATAAATTCCATTTCCTGCCGATTTGGTCTTTGCTCCAATAACAACTCGACCAGCTTGTCTGTGAACTTGTCCCTGGATGCATCATTGGGATGCATATAAACATTCACCATTAGTATTTTCTTAGGATGCTCTTTTGCTGGTTTGAGGGACAGTTCCGCTGCCTGTAGGCCGACCTCCTTGCAACCTTGCTCTATGCATTTTATTCCACTGGCAGCAGAGACATATATTGCAAGGCCACCCTTGTGTCGTCTATATTTGTAGGCTTTGATTGCTGGAGTATAAAGGTTTTTAAAACCCTCCAGGTGCAGTGCCTCCTGTGACCAGGTTTCTTGGCGGAGGACTACTTGAAAAGAGCGGAGGTATCGAAGAGTTTCTGCATCTTTCACCTTGTGAGCCAAACCGTTAATATTCCAGGAGCAGACCCTAAGTGTCTGGTCTGAGGAGGGAGTCAGGCAGGTATCATGTCACTGCAAGAGTCTAGTTGTGTTCAGTGTGTGGCCTGAGTATGAAACCTCCATTCTCCAATGGGGGAGGGGGGTCTTGTTTGCTGTTTAGCGCCACACATTCCTCATTGGTGCCTTCACTGTTCCAGTGTGGCTTACAGGTCCTGCCGCCCTTCTTCCGGTGACCCTTCCTTCCGTGGTGCTGATCCTTCATGTCTCATTGTGGTGCTGAAAGTGTATCCGAGCACAACACAGCCCTTCAAAACCACTGATTCAGTAAATTTGGGCTGGTCCCCATCGAAACATCATTTGTGCTGACTCCCAATCTTTACTGCCGGGAGAAACAGTAAGTGTGACAACAAACAACAAACCCTTGGGAATTCCTTAGGAACACAACACAATGACTTCCATCCCAACCATCAAATCTTTCTCCTTCAGTGGACTACATTTAGAGAAGGCGCCCAAGTGGAAGCTGTTTGTTGAAATGGTTTGAAATGTACTTTGCAGCCACAGGAGTTGAGGAAAACAGAATATGGCCACTACTATTGCATTTAGCTCAGAAGGAAATATACAAACTGTCTTGCAGCTTTCCAGAACTAGGGTCCCTGTTTACTTATGTCACCCATAATTGTTGGCTAATCTAAAATGTGGACCTGATGAATTTGTTGACACATTCTACGGCGGGTTGAAAGAGCTGATAAGCATGTGTACCCTACACAATGAGCTCATTTATCCCTACATCAGAGCTCAATTTATTCAAGGTTGTGAATCCACCAGACAGAGAACAGACACTTCAAGAACCTGGCAAATCACTACAAGACAGCCTAAGGCTAG
Source organism: Triturus cristatus (assembly GCF_964204655.1). Classification (NCBI taxonomy): domain Eukaryota; kingdom Metazoa; phylum Chordata; class Amphibia; order Caudata; family Salamandridae; genus Triturus; species Triturus cristatus. The sequence continues at coordinate 1,265,644,097 of NC_140585.1, read as the reverse complement.
GGAGGTCTAAGGAACTCCTCAAGGTAAGGGTATCCCAAGTGGAAGCTGCCCTTCACAAACACATCAAGAGGGAGCCCATGAATCACAATGTCAAATCTTCTGATATGTTGAAAGGTGAGACGCGCCTGAGGGCACCCCGTCCATGCGGGCACTATTGTGGATCCTTCCCTCATTGCAGCAACTGCTCTGTCAGAAGAAGTGCTCCACTGGTGGAAAGGTGAACTACTTTTCCAAAGTCTGCCAGTCATCTCAGCCTCAGAAGATCACCCCATAGAAACTGTGAATACTTTTATGCCTCTTTCTGGAGTCACCCCTCAAGACCACATGGATGCCAAGGTAGAGGACAGGACAGTACATGTGGTGTATGCAGCAGATCAACTCCCAAAGGGCACCCAGTCACTTCTGAAATGCAAAGTTCTTCTAGGAGGCCAACCCACAAGTGCCATCATTGACACTAGTGTATCTTTTTTTTCTATGTCCTTATATCACCCCGGATGAGCATATCCAATACCTATCTTGTTGCCACCCTATTTGCTCCTCTTATTCGATCAGTGAGGAATATATCCATGGGCTACAAAAAGCAGGCTCTCATATTATCACTGACTACCGAAGCATAATCATTGGACTCACCATTCATCATTAACCACTTTTCTATCCGATCCCCAAATTGAACCATTTCTTTTCTCTTGCGCTTTTCTCGTCTAACTCATATAAATATTTTACTAATTTCCACCAATCAAGCAAAGTGGAAGGTTCTGTCTGTGCCCATTTTTTGCAAATGTCTCTTGTCGCCAACAATATTAGGTAGAAAAGTAATTTATAATGATTTGTAGTTATCTTATCTCCTCTATTGTCTTTACCCAATGTACCAAACAGTATCATGGTTGAGCTTACCTCTATAGTACATCCCAGCATATCAGAAACCTCTTAACCACTTTTTGGCAAAAATGCCTTACCATAAGCAATTGCAAAACATATATACTTACTCTGCTTCTGGGCAGTCGCACCTCTTGCATCTGATTTCCTAGTTTTTGTTGACCCTGGAAAGCTTCTGTGGTGTCCAATAAACTATGTTAAGAGTGAAGAAATGATTCCTTCTAAGTGTAGCAGGTTTAACTGTAGAATAAGTCTGGGCTTGCGCAGAACCTGTCCTGTGACCAGTGCTATCCGCCGCCTCCATTGGCTACCTGTAGCCAGGCGTATTGAGTTTAAAGCACTTTGCATCGCCTTTAAAATCCTGAAACTGGCATCCCCCGAAATTTTGTCTGACCTTCTGCTACCTTACATTCCCTCGCAATCGCTTCGATCAATGGGGCAGTGTTTGGTAGTGATCCCCCGGGTGAGGAAGGTTCGTGCAGGCGGGCACTCTTTTCGGAACAGAGCGGCCATTCTGTGGAACTCTCTACCAAACCACGAGGGCTCACAAACTACTTCCATTTTAGGAAAGCGGTCAAAACATTCCTGTTCCCGTCCTTGTAGGCCCTAGTGTTTGTGCGCGTACTGTTCTTCTGCTGCTTAGCGCCTGGACGCCTCTTAGCTGAGGCAGCTTTTGCGCTTTATAAAATTCCCTAACATAAAAGATACTTGCCATAAATTCTCCAGCTTTGGAAGTATCCTTCCCAGGTGCAACGTGGTGATTTCTGCTGCTTAAGTAGATGTTGGTACTAGATTTAGGCTTCCTTTTTCCTTGGTTGACCATCCTGCAGTTCTAACTCCATTATACTTGTTTTATACTTGATCCAATTCTGCATCTTGAGCCATGCGGTTGTCTGATAATATTCAAATCTTTATAGTACTCCATTAGTTAGCTCCCTCCAGGTATCCCAGGATACCGCCTTGCCTCTGTCCACTAACTGTCCCCATTTACATATCCTGCATTCTCTCAGGGGTATAGCTAAACGATCTGTCATATATTCCAGTGTTCCTGGAGTATCCAATATTGGAGACAATTTGCTATAATGTGGGATACCTGATGCTGCTGTTATTACAAACCACAGTTTGGTTGCAGATCATAAGCTCTTCGACCACACTTTTCATATATACTTGGGAGCTCCAAATTGACATTTACATAAAATGTTCTCACTCTGTAGGTCCTTTATCAATGCCTTAAACATGGCTCCCACAACGTCTCACTTGCCTGTAACAACAACATTCTACAGTTCTTCACCTGGAACACCCAACAGCATAGCTGAACATCAGGAAGTGTTAGACCTCCCTTATGCAACCAACCTTCTCCTCAGCTTCTTTCAGGAAAGCCCTATGCCCCTAGTGTCCCAAATAAATGCAGCTATCTTTACTTGTATCTTGACATGGTCGCTCTTTTGTAAAATGCAGTGGAATATTATCAAATAAGTATGTTAATCTAGGTAATACTGACATTTTTACCAGATTTACACAGCCATAAATGGCTAATGGGAGATACTACCATTTTTTGAGAGATTTCCTTACTAACCCTCTCAAGGTAAACCTTACTGATTTTGCCCAAATTCTGGGCTATCTGTATCCTCAAGTATTTTATCTCTTTTCTTTGCTCACCATCTTCACGCCTCAAATTCCAGGTCATGACTTCTGTTTTTGTTACAGTTACCTTAAATCCTGAGAAACATCCAAACAAATCTAGTTCCTGTTCTGCATATGGGTGGGCACTATGAATTTCGGAGGTATAAATCAATAGGTCATCCGTGCAAAGCGCTAGTTTTTTGGAGAACGATCCCCTGACAAATGGTTTGATATTTTAATTCAATCTTAGACTTTGCGCCAGTGGTTCTATTTAGAGGTCAAACAAGAGGGGGAGAGGGTGGACATCCTCACCTAGTCCCTCTCGTTATATCTACGGGTAAAGTTTAGCTATTATTCACCAGCACTTTCGCCCTAGGGGAACTATATATCACCCACAATAATCTACTGAATATTTCTAAATAATTTTGCCCAAACCAAGATGATCTAAGACGGTCATTAAATAGTTCCAATTTACTTGATCAAAAACCCTAGACACATCTAGGGTTAAAATAGCTAAGGAGACAGAATGTGCAGATGCTTAGTCAATCGTACCTAACAGCATGTATGTTAGATCCTTCACATATCTCCCAGACAGAAAGCCCTTTTGATCTTCATGTATTACATTACTCACCATCTTGCTTAAACGTTAAGCTAAGATACTCAAAAAGATTTGTAATCACAATTCAACAACAATATGGGGCGATATGATAGACACTTGGTGGGATTTTTGTTTGGTTTAAATATCAATGAGATAGTTGCCTTCCTCAATGATGATGGTAAAGGTGAGTCTTCCAGTAGGATGGAATTCAATCATCTCAGCCAGATAGGGATCACTTTTCACCTAATAGAATTTATAATTCATTGAAGATCCCATCTGGTTCTTTCGCTTTCCCTATCTCTAGTGTCTTAATTGCTGCGAGTATTTCTGTACCTGATATTTCTTGGCTCAGAAATTGCTGTTTTTCAGAAGTAAGCCTAGACAGTTGCTTATCCTTTAACCAGATGTCTAATGTTTCTCTATTTGGAATAATGTCCTCTAAATACACTTTTAGAAAGAATCTGAAAAAGTTTCTTCAATACCCTAATTATCCTTCAAATCCACTTTCATTTTTTCATCAAGGATCTCCTTAATATAGTTCCTGTTTTTATCTAATCTAAACATGCCCCCAGTTTTCCACACTTTTCTCTATACTTGAAGTTCCTAACCATGATTACCTCCCATTGCTGTCTCACTTTTTCTCTATCTTTGTTCTAAATTTAAACTGAAGGTCTATCAAAGATTGTTCTCTCTGGCATATCAATCAATGAAATAGCATAAGAAACCTATGAGGCCTAAAGTCAAGTATCAAAAACACGGCCAACACAAGTGATTCTATGCTTATGGATACTCCAGACCTCTGCCATTAACTGGCACGTTTTTTTCACTAACATGACCCACGACAAGGTTGCCACCCAGGTTAAGGTGTATTTAACTCAGTCATGGGGGTTGGCATACTCCTGAGCTACTAAACAGCTTAGAAACTCCCCCTTATCCACTTCATACATGCTAATCACCCGTACAGCCTCCTTGAAGAATTCAACATCCTTAAAGGAAGTGGTTGCCTGAAAGGGAAGATAGTACAGCTTCTTATAGACAAATCGGTGCAGACAGTGGTGCTGCAACATCGCAGGATCACCTTTCACCTCCGGCCCAAAGTGAATGAAGAACTGCAGAAGTTAGAAGAACCTGACATCATAAGGAGGTTAGAAAGATCCATGCCGTGGGTGTCAACGATCGTCATTCCCAAGAAGCCTAAGCAGCAAGGTGAAGAAAGACTTCATGTGGATATGCATATCGCAAACCTGGTAATTAAGCAGGAAAGGCATCTTAATCCCACGGTTGATGATCTAGTGGGTGAAATTAGCAGAACCTGCTGGTTTACTAAAATGGATCTACGGTCTGGAGATCATCAGATCTTACTGGAATTAGGGCCAAGCTGCATTTCAACTTTTTCCACTCAGCTTGGCTTCCGCTGATACAAAAGGTTACATTTTGCTATCTCCAATGCTGCAGAGATTTTCCAGCACACTTTACAAGAAGCACTCTCCAGGCTAGCTGGGTTTAGCAACATTTGTGATGGCATGCTGTTATATGCCTGAGCCCTGGAGGTACATCATGCCCGACTCTGCAAAATCCTGGAAAAGCTAACATTAGATACCATTTCTGATCTGTGGGGCTGGCCACAGACCTCGCCAAAGTACATGACACCAAATCAACTCCTCCACCAGTGTCCATGAAAGAAAGGAGGAGTTTCTTAGGCATAGTTACCTACTGCCATCATTTTATAAAGAACTTGACGTCTGCTAAGAGAACTCACTAAGGGTGCTCCTATCTTGGATTGCGGCAAAAGTCTGAAGACTGATTTGCAAAACACAAATGATGTTCTGTCAGCAGAAACTACACTGGCCTACTTTGATTCAGTCACAGGCTTGAAACTGTATTATCCCAGCGAAAAGTCTGTGGAAATTGGCCACTGTGGCCCAAGCCAGGAGAGCAAACAGAAGTATTCCCAAATCAAGAGAGAAGTCATCATCATCCATTTCTGACGTAGGCATTGTAATTGTATCTCAACGTAAACCCATTTCTGGTGCATACCGACCACAAACTGCTTATTTTGCTGTTTCAAGAGTCGTCCTCAAAACCACAGCCCCGGATCAAAAAATGGATCCTCTAATTGCATGAGTACTCATTCTCTGTTGAATACAAACACAGATCACATAATCCAGTGGATTTTTTTGTCCCGAAATTACAGGAAGAAGAGAACTGTGTACGAGATCCAGAAACATTTATAAGCTTGATGGTAGAGATACCCTGGCCCCTGCAGATGTCTCTAGAGGATAATTGATTGCAGCTCACAGTGGGCATCATCTGTACAGGTGAATGGGCCACTTTGAAAGCACATGCTTCAAGGGGGTCTACTGATATCAAGCAGATACCTCCTTCTAGAATGTACCACAAGAACTTGAAGCCTCTGATGAAGGATGACAACTTCAAGATCACTAGTTGTTTTTTCCTTGCTGCCTCATGATGCAAGTGATCCAGTTGGCTCATGTGGGGTACAAGGAATAGTGAAACAAAAAGTTGCATTAGCAATAAAGTGTGGTTTCCACAGCTGAATGAAATGGTGGGGCAAATATTGAAGACATGGCACATGTCAATTATCTGGAAGACTGGAAAACCCCATACTTGTTATCACAGAAGACAATCAAAAAAGCCTGTGAGCAAGAGCCACAGCTGATTATGGGGGCCTCCCACAAACCCATCAGATGTTGAAGGCCCTTCATAATGATTCAGAATTTCCAGAAGTTAAGACAGTGTCCAATACCTCAGCAGATGAGCTGAATCATAAGTTGGAGAAGATAATTTCCATGCAAGGGTTGTTGAAAGAGCTGAAGATGGACAATGGGACCCTTACTAGGAGGTAACTGAATATCTTAAGTCATTGTGTATGAACACTGAAAGATCATTCCCAGCTGGCCACAGTTAAATTGGGAAGCAGAAAAAATCATGAGAACATTGAACAAAGTCACAGGAATTGTCCAAGGTACTCACTAGCATTTTGAGTGGGCTCTCCAGGCATTCCTCAGAGAATATCTAGAGGATTTTCATTTTTCTACAGGGCAGAACTGAGCCAGGCATATTTGGATCGGACAGTGACCAATGCCATTCCACACCATCCTAGCTGGTCACCAGCCACCATTCAAAAGGCAGTTAAGTAGCCTCCTCCTGCTGTAAGAAAGCCCATTAGGGGGATCATCAAGGTATATCTCCGGTATTGTGCCGTCCTTCGCAGCACTCTCCGCCAGTATCGGAGGGCAATAGCTGCAAGGTTAGTGGGCTTGAGTTCTCGCATCTTAACTTCCAACAGCAGAGCAACTAGTGAGCCTTCCCACTGTCCTTCGCTCATCGGTCCCTGGTGAGCCAGGCCAAGCCTGTCCAGCCACCTGGCAAGCCATTGAAGTTGGTCTGCAAAGTGGTATGGTTTAAAGCAAGGAGCTCAAGGCCACGTATCTCTGTAGGGTGATTAGTGATACTCTATTTGCCTCCATTCCCAATCAAGTCCCTCAGCACTGTATCTGCCGCTCTGAACCAAGTTCACGAGATCCGAATGAGGAGATTTGCAAAGTGGTAGAGTATTCGCTGGAGTATCACTATTTTGAATAAGGCAAATCTCACCATAATCAGCAGTTACATGGAGCGCCAGAAAGCCACACTACTCCGGAGAACCCTCAGTGTGTTTCCCAAGTTCCCTTTTAAGATGTCTGCCTCCCTGTGGTATATTCGTACCCCGAGATATTTGAAAGTGACTTGTTCCTATCTGAGTTCAACTCAGGGTAGTTCTGGTGGGTTGTGCTGTTGGTGGAGAGTTAGCAGGAATGCGCATTACTTGGCCCAGTTTGTGCATAGGCCTGAGATCCTTCTCAGGTTGTCCTAGAGTCCCACGCTCCATGGTATACCTGTGGCTGCCTCCCGTAAGTACAGTAGCATGTCATGAGGGCAATATGCAATGTTTTGCTGTTTTGCTATTGGATTCCCCTGCCACTATGCTGGCAAAGAGCTGCAGTGTCAGCGCAAATAACATAGGAGATAGGGGACCCCCCTGTGAACTCTGAACAAAGCCAAAATGCAGCTGTTTGTCCATACTCTGGCGTGTGCTTCCACATAGAGAAGCAATACCAGCACCCAGGGCCATGCGCTGCATCCCTGCTCATAATCCCATTGTGTTGTATTGACAGTATCAGTGCCTCTCTAGTGTTCAGCAGGAGAGTGCCCCTTGCATATGCTTCCAGTACACTGCAGCTAAGCACAGAGATAGGATAGGGACATTCAGCTGATAAAATACGGCCGGTATCCCATCGGTACCCAGTGACTTATTACTCGCCAGAGCATTCAGTGCCATCTTAATTTCAGTAATGGTGCCACCCAGGGTCTTTCTGGTGGGCTACGGTATCATGGGTAATTCTGACCTATCCAGAAATAATGTTGAGGTCTGTGCATTTGGAACGTATAGTTCGACATATGAACGTACAAACTCCTAATGTACCTCAATTTGGGTGAGTACCATGGCTCCTGTCTGGGTTCCAATATTAGTGATGGGAAAGTGCTTATTCTTATTCTCTTCATGACTGAGCCAGGCCAGTAACCTGCTCCCTTTGCCACCCTCCGTGTGAGTCAGTGCTGTGTATTCCCAGTAGGAATAAGCACGGAGATGCTCGTGTATGGCTGCATGCCCTCTCCTCTGTGCCAGAAGAGCCTTTCCCATTGGTTCCCGCATCTGTGCCCTCTCCTCAACTGCACGGATGGCTCCCTCTACAGCCCTAAACTCTGACACCAGCGATTTCCTCAATCCCACTGTCTGGTCAATGCAGTATTCTTGGACCACCACCATGAAGTCCTCCCATTAAATGCCCGCAAACCCGTGGTGTGTTCATTGTGAGTGCAGTAAACAGCCGGGGTCCTGGAAATTGCTTTTGGCGATCATAATGCATTAGTGGCCAAAATCAAATTGGGTCCCTCGCCAGTGTTTACAAGTTTTCCAGGTGCTAGAGATATCAGCCCCGCCACAAACAATCTGAGGTTGAAATGGAGGGGGGTTGATAGTGGAAAAGTGGTTGAGCATGTTATAAATAAGCACCAACTTTTAATTGACTAATGCATATTCCCAGACGGGAATAACCCAAGGATAATTGAAGATTTTACCAGTTTATTTACAGCTATAAAAACATTCCTAACTGTGCCTAACCAAAGGATAGGTAAAGACCCAAGATGGTTTGACAGAAATTGCTCTGTTGCTAATAGGGCCTTACGTAAAGCACTGAATGCAAAACCGAGATCCCAATCGGAGGTTAGGGCGGCAAGAAAGGAATATAAGTCTGCAATAGAAGTACGCAAGGCAGTGATTCTGAGAGAGCACTGGGAGGAGCTATCTGATGCTGCAATAGGTAAGAAGGCATCTACTTTCTGGCCGGCAGTGAAAAAAATGCGCAACATGAGAAGCCAACTATCCACAATTAATTGTATTATTCCGAGTGACCGTTGGGAAGATCACTTCTCAAAAGTATATGCCATGAACGTAACAGCTAACGATGAGTATATACCCGGTCAATTATGCTCCATACAGATTAGTTTAGGCGAGGTGACTGTAGCTATTAAACAAAGTCTTGGCAACAAGGCCCCTGGGCCAGATGGTTTCCCAATAGATATAATCAAATGGAAACCAGATTTTTGGGTGCCGATTTTAACGAATGTTTTTAACAGTATACCTTTAGTACCTATGCCTGACACCTGGTCCACAAGTATAATTGTACCAATATATAAGAAAGGGGAGAGAACAGACCCAGTAAATTATAGACCTATTTCACTTCTGGATAATACATTGAAAATCCTGGGACGAGTCCTATATAATAGAGTAAACATATGGGCAGAGGAATTAGGTGTCTTGGAACCGTGTCAAATGGGTTTCCGAAGTAGGGTTGGGACGACAGAGCAATGTCTAAATTTAAACTTAGTAATTGGCAAATATAATATTGCCAGGTCGTCACCAATTTACCTAGCCTTTATGGACTTATCGTCCGCTTTTGATTTTGTAAATAGGTCTAAACTGTGGTCTATTCTTTTAAATTATGGTCTAGATGCTCACCCTTGTACATTTTTTGGCCTATTTGCACACCGACACAAAAGCCCAAGTAAGGATTGGGATGGCGGGGGAAACCTCAGGGGCTATTAGAGTGGAAAGAGGAGTCAGGCAGGGATGCGTTTTAGCACCCCTGCTGTTTATTATTTATATCAACGGGTTAAGTAACTCCTTAAAACTAACCACTATGGATGTCCCAAAAATAAGGGGGAGCCCCCTGCCAACATTGCTTTACGCAGATGATGCGGTCCTCATGGGTCTCACTCCGAATGCCCTGCGTACCTTGGTCAAAAGCTTCGTACAGCACATGGATAAGTTGGATCTCAAAGTAAATTTTAAAAAATCCTTTATTATGTCCTGCGGGCCAGGGAAAAGACAGCTTAGTGCCATTTCGGTGGGAACTAATAAGCTACATTCTACAAATACTTTCCCCTATTTAGGGATGGTTTTTGCTGCGAACGGCTCGTGGAGTGGGCACTTGGCCCACGCCACGAGCAAGTTCTCAAAAGCCATGAATTCTATCCTCAGTCTCCCACGGCCTAAGAAAATAGGAGCTACCAAAGCTATTTTAAAATTTTTTAAATCACAATGTGCCCCGGTAGCAACTTATGGTGCTGAGGTATGGGGTTTGGTTAAGACCCCTAGTATTCAAACCGAGGAAAATCGCTTTTGTCGGAAACTCCTTGGAGCCCCCATTGCCACCTCGGAGTATATCTGTCATTGCGAACTGAATTTGCACTACATAACAGATTTTATAGCAACAAGACCTGCCTTGTTCTGGCTGGCAATTTGGAGGAATACAGCGGCCTCTCTAACCCATGAAATTATAAGAGACTGCTTAAATTGTGAGAAAGAGTTGAGAATCCCGTGGCTTGCTGGTGTTTTTAAGATATTATGTAGTGTGGGCAAAAGCGATTTATTTACTGATCCTACTAAAATTGAGCCCACAGATAAAAATGAAATTAAGTTTGCACTGTACGCACTTTATAGTAACATGAGACTGGAAGCAGAACTAACCAAATCAACTGTCCAGGCTTATGTAAACAAAGACTTATATAGACGATCAATCCCTTTATATCTCACGTTACCAATGACAAACTGGGAAAGATCACTACTGCTCCGTCTAAGGGCAGGTACTGTTAGATTTTTATTATGTTTTCTATTAGGTCATTTTTCTTCAAAATCAGAAAATATGTTATGCCCTTGTGATGAAGTGAGTCTACAAAATGATTTACATTTTTTCTTTTTTTGTAAATTCTATAAAAAATATATTAAATGGTTTTTACTCCCATATTTTAAAAAACAAAGACCACTTTCCTTGGAACAGTCTTATGTGATGCTGCTTAGCCTGGAACTGATGAATTGATTTTTTGTGTTAGCACCTTTCTGAGAGTTGTAACTTATGTACGCAAAACAATGGAAAACTTTTGAAATAATTTTTATGTCAAATAATTTGTGACCAAGCATTGTGTATTGTACAAATATATATTGGTTTTATATTTGAATCTGTATATATGCGATTGCTTTTATGAATTTGAAAAAATTCGAATAAAGATGATTTTGAACTTGAACTTGAGTGCAGTAGTCCCAGATAGAATCTTCTAGTGAGTTTCTAAATGTAGGGTTATGCAGAAGTCGCACCAGCAGTTTCCATGTCAGTATGGGGGCTATTTATTTTTTCATATGTAATATACTGTGGCTAGGTCTGGTACCAGACCTAGCCCTGGAGTATTCCCAAATTACTCTCAAGACTCAGTGGTGCTCCAAGGGAAAGAGCGGCCACCAACACTCTTAACTTGTCTGGGGAACCCCAGTCATTTAAATAGATGCAATGTCCCGAGCAACCAACATAAGTACACAACCAATCTACCTTGTCATAACATGGTTAAAATTTGGTATAACACAAAGAATGTAGCACTGAAACTAAGTCACAAGAGGTATGATATGGAGCACTCGGGTTGTAAGGTGAAGGGAAGAGGCTCAGAGTATCCTATTCTAACTGGTGGTCTATGATGTATTTTGATTTGTAGCCCTGATGAAGTCAGAGGTGAATATTTACCAATCTGATTAAACAAGTGTCGGCTTCTGAATGCTAATCAAGCTTTTCAAGTGATGATACAGTGCTTATGAGAACCTACTTGTGAACTGAAGAAATGCGAAGAACATAAGAAAATAAAGGAACGAGGAAGAAGAAAATCTTTGATACGTTGGTTGTGTACTTATGTTGGTTGCTCGGGACATTGCATCTATTTATTGTTTCATCCCAGCCCAGAGAGAGATGTAGTGGGTTATGGTCTGTCAAGTTGCGACAAAGGTTCTCCGTGTCCATGATCCCATCAGTGAATCTGTGAGAACACAGTCCCTTTTCCAGCCGGACATGCAAGTCTTGAACAGGGTAATTCAAACAGTAGTCTCTACGGTTCCTGTTTTGCACTCTCCAGGCATCTACCAGCCCCCAATGCACAGACCAGGCCTCATTCATGTGCCAGTCAAATCGAGGGTGAGTCAGTAAGGGGTGTGGTGAAGCAGTCAAAGTCCACGTGTGCCACACAGTTCTAGGTGCCCCCCCCCCCCAAATATTCATGGCAATTGACTCCCATCATATAGAATTGATGGCAGGAAGGTGAAGAATGGGATCTGCCCCATGTTTGGTGCGTACATACTTCCTAGTAATATGGAGACCACGTCTCCCCCTTCCCTGTAAGCGCACATGACAGCCCTCTCTGTCCATATGTGTGGACTTAGGTTTAAACGGTATGCTCACCCGTATCCAAATTAGGGAGCCCTTTGCATTGGAGGCGAAACCCATTGCGTAGACGTGACTGCTCCATCTCTGGTTTATTTTTGCAATTTCGTGATGCACTAAGTGTGTTTCCTCAAAATGGCCATACCCATCCCCTCCATTTGAGGGATGCTAGGACTTTGTGTTGTTTGGGCATTGTGTTCATGCCCTCACATTCTAAGTGAGGAACTTGTAGTTATTTGTGGATATGTCATAGTGTATGGTATACTCTGTCTCTTAACATGGACGGGAGGGGATCCCATGCCACCCGGTTGACACGCGTTGCAGTTGTTGTGTTAAGTGTCCACTCAGCTGTTGCCCAGTAAAGCATAGCTTTTACATGGTTGCAGATGTCAAAGTGTTCGGGCCAGGCAAAAACAAAACAATGATCACCAAATCCCTCTTTCCCGGGCAGAAAGGCAATGGCCATCCATTGAATTGAATTGAATTGAATTGAATTGGTTACTTATATAGCTCACTACTGCTCCCACAGGAGCATTCTGGCACTATTGCAGAGACCGCGCTACTCAATACGTGCAAGATGAAGCCTCAGGAGCAACTGCCTCAAAGGATAAGAGAATAACATAGTGTATTGGGGGCTGCAAAGATCGAAGTCTTCACCTGCTTTCTGAAGGTTGCTTCTGAGTCAGTACATCTTAAAGGAAGAAATAGGAAGGTGGTTCCAGGTCTTGGCATCTAGAGCTACAAAGGATTTCCCCCGTCTAGTTTTTAATCTAAAAGGGTCCGGCTTAAGTAAGTTGGCATGAGAGGATCTCAGGGCTCTGCCCGTAATGTAGTGAGTAAACCTAGCTGATAGATATTGCGGACCCATAGCTTTGTAGTCTCTAAAAGTAATCAGGAGAATTTTGAACAGCACCCTCTTGTTAACAGGCAACCAGTGTAGTGCTCTCAGAGCCGCTGAAGCAGATGATCTTCTGGGAAGTTTCAAAACCAGTCTAGCGGCTGCATGCTGAACAACTTGGAGTTTCTGAACAGTCTGTTTAGGAGGATCCAGCATACAGACTGTTACAGTAGACCAATCTGAAAGTTATATGTGCACAGTCCACTGTCTTTCTGGCTGTCAGTGGAAGAAGATCAAAAGATTTTCTCAAAGATTTAATTAAATGAAACACAAACCAGCAACAGCAAGGGCCTGTGGACAGAAAGACAGGGTGGCATCAAATTTGACTCCCAAATTCCTAACAGCTCCACAGTGGCAGGAGGAGGGGAGGCACTTGGAATATAGGTTCCTTCGCACACTGCCCAGGTCCATATTTGCGTCACTGGGGCTTCAAACCGCACCATCTCTTGAGTATGTGTCTCATTCGTACTTCCCTGCTGGTATTGCAGATGATTTTTTTTTTTACAGAGTTTTATATAGCGCGAACTTGACCCGAATCGGGTATCAGAGCGCTTTACATAGCACCAGTTGCATTACATGAGGACACATTCATTTTTGTTAGGCACGGGGAGATTAAGTGATTTGCCCAGAATCACAGGATGTTCAGCGTCATTGCCAAGACTCGAACCCTGTTACCCAGATTCGAGGTTGACCGCCCTAGCCGTTCAGCCAACGCCTCTTCCCAGAGGAGTAGATCCCCAGTGATCTAAGCAGCTGACTCGTGACTGGGCGGCTCACCTGTCATAGATCGCCCGCTGCTCTCTGTGTCATCTGCAGGCCTCTATGGTCAGCTCCCAGTTGAGTGTCAGAGTCTGAGTCACTCAGCAATGCCTCAGAGGAGTGCATACTTGGGTCTTGTGTCTCTAGTGTTCTAAAGGCATTCGCGGTTTCCACTTCTACAGCTCTCTCACATTCTGCTTGTTGCTTTGTTGGGCCCCTGATACTGCACCATCATTGCAGCCGTCTCATGACACTAGGGCGTTCAACAGGAAAACAGCGGATTGCCGATATCTGTTTGGATCCCCGCTTGAACCGTATAGAGATATCAAGCTCCAGGAAACACGAATCCGCCCCGATTTTATGACGCCTACATCCAATGTGACTATCAGAATATAGAGCCTCCTACTAACAAGCTACATCTCTCGTTTTTTAATGTCTGTAAGTACCAATACGTATCTTGGATTTCGTGATCCATGCCCCACAATGTATACTGAGTAGCTGATAGGAGCACAAGCCCAATTTTTTTATTGAACTCTTTCAAGTACAGAACTGACCTACACCTTGTATGAGTTGCGGCCACCTTGACAGTCCTAAACAGATCGCAAAAGGCAGGACTGCTAGTTATCACTGTTACTATTTTTTTTTAATGTATATTTTGGATTTCCACAATCGATTTTGATTTGCTGTTCAAGTTTTCACTGACAAAACTTAATTGCAATAGACGGTCCCCTGATGAAGGCAGTAGTGCCGAAACGCGCATAGTTCACATCTACCGCATTGCCTCTATCAAGTTTTCATCTACTGCTTACCCCATCTAATCTGTTCTGACTGTGGATATGCTTTCCTATTTTGTTAATATGATGAATTATTCTATCTTACTTTCATTCTTGTACATAATTTTCGTATTTATTGTTATTTGTTTATATCTTTTGTCATTGTATATCTCTTTTAAACAAAATCAATCTAAATGAATACAAAAAAAAATGAGATTTGAAAATAAATAAAACTATATATTTCTTTAATAGTGTATATTGTGAATATTTTGTATGGTATGTAGAGTGGTTATGTTTTCATTCTCACCTAGAATAGCTCTTTGTTATTATATTGAAGCTTGCTATAGTTTCTTTACCCACTCAGCTCCCAGTTGAGTGTCAGAGTCTGAGTCACTCAGCAATACCTCAGAGGAGTGCATACTTGGGTCTTGTGTCTCTAGTGTTCTAAAGGCATTTGCGGTTTCCACTTCTGCAGCTCTCTCACATTCTGCTTGTTGCTTTGTGGGGCCCCTGATATTGCACCATCATTGCAGCCGTCTCGTAGGTGGTGAAGGTCGGGGTCTCAGTTGTGTCATCAGTACCTGTTTAATTTAGCTTTGGGGTTGTTGAAAAACAGTGTACTGCTCTCCACCATCACTTTCTGCCTTGCTAGGAACAGTAGCATATACTTTACATCTGCATCCCGTAGCTCTTTTTGGCCCTTTAGGAATTATGACCTCTTGCGCTGCACTTGTAGTGTATTGTCTGGGAAGATTGCCATACAGGAATTGTTCACTTGTAGGTGTACCTTGGCTGCGGGCTTGCTGCAGGATCAAGTCATGGTCCCTGTGGTGAAGCAAGCAAGCCACCACCGGGCGGGCCAGTCCTTCTGGTGGGGGTGCCGGGCTGGTACTTTGTGAGTGCCTTCCATGGTTTAGAATTTAGATAGACCTTGTGGCGCCACCTCGGTAGATAGCCATTTTTCCAAGTAGTCAATAATAACAGTCCCCTCCACACCCTTCCCGTAGGCTCACTATTCTAATGTTGTTTCTCCTGTTGTGACCCTCTATGTCTTCAGCTCTCTTGTCCAGTAGATCTCTACTCTGTTGCACCAGAGTCTCCATCTGGTGTTGCAGAGTGATTACCACTGGGAGCCATCTCTACAAGTGCCAGCGGTAGGACCCTCTGTGCTGTTGTAGGGTTCCTCTTCGGCTATGTGGGCACCCCGGGTCCACAGCTCATCTCTCGATTGGGCCCCTTCTGCAGTTGGGATGCCCTGTCAGGGTCCTCCAACATTCTCAGAGTGCTCCGTCGCGCGGCGGACGAGAGCGCGCTGGTCCGGCCCTCATCAACACCAACGGTAGGCTCACAGTGCAGACACGGAGTGTCCCAGCTTCTAGTTGCAGGTTTTGCCTGTAGACAAAGGCTCACTCTACTCTACTGATAATATTATAGTTGTGGAAAGTAGCTATATCACTCAGAGGAGCCCAATTATGTCAAGATGACAGTGGATCTCAGAAGGGGGCACGGGAGATTTGTAAAGTGTGGCCATCTTCCACACTGTCGGCTATCCCCCCCACAAACAGTCCTGACATAGATTGAAACAGGGTTTCCATCTGCCTACATACAGAAGCCATGTCGACTTTTCTACTAAGACTTTCATTCTACTCTAGCCTAGCCCAGAATATATGAAGAAAAGTTTTAAGGAAATTCACAAAGATATTGACAACAGGAAACATAAAGAAAGAATACACAAAGAAGAAACTGAGCATTATTTCTCTCTGTATTTGTCTATATTCACTGCAGGGCTTTGCCCAAATTGCTTGTAGAGAGATGAGATACAGAATCCCTATACCTGACTCAAAGTTATACATGGCCTGAGCAGAGCATGAATCATACCAGACTATGTCCAGGGGAGGTGTCAAATGTCCATGGGGATGTTGCACACATCACTGATCAGACTGCAATAAGCGATGGAATTGTATGATCAAGAAAATTAAATGTGACTAATTGAACCTTTCTTGATTTAAATTATTGTTGATGGGGGAATTTTGAGATACTGGATTGGTGTGTAAACATCCTATTTATTACAATTTTATGTTTATCTCATGTACCTTTATTCTCATATTGCCACCAAATTATTGGGATCACATACGGTGGATCCCCCCAGGCTCCGAAAGCTAACCATGAAATAAAAAAATAAAAAAAGAACTGGCAATTATATTTCATAGTTCCTCTACTGATTTATGCTCTAGTGGGTAGAACTATTAGGAGTCAGAAAAACTTTTAATAAAATCTTTTATCTGCTGGTGGCATTTGCCAAGCTCCGCAATGTTCCCTAAAATCAATACGCGCAAAAGTTAAATAAGCCAAAAAAGGCAAAAGTTAAATAAGCTCCAAGCATTTTTCATCACACATTATTGTTCCTATCAGTTCTCAATTACCTAAATTATAACCCACATATCTTATTGGGTCATCAGATATGATGTTGAAACTCTGCTTTTCAACATCTCCTCTGGCAATCGGTCCATGTGTCGTACACCACCCCTTCACTGTTATCCTTTATACCTTTCTAAAGAAGGGTGTTTTACCAAGAGAGGAGGGGTTGGCTCATGTTCAGTTATTGTATCATTAGATATGATATTTGAATAATGCTTTCTTTCAAAATACACGTGAAAGTTAGCTGCTGCATGTCTTTCTTCTTCCTAGGATACATTCACACAATGTCATCCTCCCTTGTGCTGTATTCCAGCGGTTGAGCTCATGAACACTGCATTCGCCGAACAATGGAAATCTTCCTTCTCTGTGTGTCTGTAAATTTAGAACAACATGGCAATCCAAGCACATATTTTTTAGTTGTGCTTTTTATCTGTTAGCCTGTTTCCGAGACCCTGTACATGAAACATTTGCCACATTCATTTTAAATTCATGAACAACAGTCATATCACTATACAACCAGGACTATATTGTATATAACATCAAAAATACATAGACAAGCTGTGCTACACACTTTATTATATTAAGATTGTAATTTTGGCATCACTAACATATGCATATAAAAGATGTACGTAAAAAGTAGGCACACTATCATAAAATTTGAGATGCCATCAGTGATGTCACTGATCATGACATGAGTGATGTAATATGTGAGGTCATAAACAATGCATTGCGAGGCGTAAGTTATAGTTAGCTCAGGTAACTATAACTGCTGAATTTATATGGTTTTGTATGAGTGAAATCTGAGCCTAACTATAACGTCCCAGTAACCTTTGGTTTTTTCAGTGAATTTCTATGTTTTTTAGAAATTCTACTTCCCAACTTTAACATTCCTGTAACCTGGGAGAGGATGCGGTCTAGCAGCTAGGGCGATCGACCTCGAATCTGGGGAACCGGGTTTGAGTCTCTGCAATGACACTCAACATACTGTGATTCCGGGCAAATCAGTTAATCTCCCCGTGCCTAACAAAAAAGAATGTGTCCTTGTGTAAGATAACTTATGCTAATGTAAAGTGCTCTGATACTCCATACCTTCGGGTCACGTTTGCGCTATATAAAACTCCGAAACCCCCCCCCAAAAAAACCTTTGGGTTATTGCAGTGAATTTCTAAGGTTTTTTTTATGTTGTTTCTTAACTATAATGTCCCTGTAACCTTTGTTTTTTTAAGTGAATTTCTGTGTTTTATAAAAATGTATTTCCTAACTGTAACCTGTAACATTTCAGAGTGAGTGTGTGAGTGAGTGCATTAGTGTCTCAGTGGGTGTGTGAGGGAGTGTGTGAGTGTCTCAATGGGTGTGTGAGTGTATGAGTCTGGAGTGTCTGAGTAGGTGTCTCACTGTGTGTGCGAGTAGGTGCCTGAGTGGGATTGCAGGTGCCTCCATGAGTGTGTGTGTGTCAGTCTGTGAGTGAGTGCATGAGTGTCTGAGTGGGTGCATTAGTCTCTGAGTGGGTTTGTGAGTGGGCTGTGAGTCTCTGAGTGGGTCTCTCAGTGGCTGTGCGAGTGGATGTATGGGTCTGTCAGTGGGTGTGATGAGTGTATGAGTGTCTATGAGTGGATATATGTGTCTGAGTGGATCTGTCAGTGGGTTCATGAGTATCTGAATAGGTATGTGAGTGGCCGTATGGGTCTCTGTGTGTGTCTAATTGCATCTGTAAATGGGTGTGTGAGTGTCTGAGTAGATCTGTCAGTGGGTGTGTGAGTGCCTGAGTGTGTGAGTGGGTATCTAAGTGT
Organism: Triturus cristatus; assembly: GCF_964204655.1. Classification (NCBI taxonomy): domain Eukaryota; kingdom Metazoa; phylum Chordata; class Amphibia; order Caudata; family Salamandridae; genus Triturus; species Triturus cristatus. The sequence continues at coordinate 1,265,625,540 of NC_140585.1, read as the reverse complement.
CTGTGTGGGTGTGTCAGTAGCTGTGTGAGTGACTCAGCCACAAAGGAACTGCACCTGCCCGTTTATCAAACAATAATCCACAGTTTTGCACAAAATATCTACTGAAGTAGAGTTCTTTCTACTGGTTAATTACTAAGTGCTACTGCTTGGGTAAATGTCCAGTACGTATTTTACACTACAGCTGCGTAATGGAGCACAAGGAATTGTCACCAGTGATGTTGTGTGCATTTTGGCAATGCGATTGTTCCTGGTGCCTATTTATCCAGAAATATGTGATAGCATGACTCCTCCTATAAAGGAGATGATGAGACTACAAATAAGTAAATCTCCACCAAACAAGAGTCCTTCCTTCTTACTATATGAAGTTAGTGCTTCTTTGCTTGGTGGAGATGTGCACACATTCCCTGGCATCAAGAACTCCTCACCAAAATCAGCGGGGTAACGTGCTGGGGGGGCGTCGCTTGTGAAGCTGTCCATCCTGGCAAAAGGCAGGAAGACCTTTGCATACTACTAAGTTGGACAGGGCCAAACAGGAAAGCATCCAAGTAGTTTCCATATTTGAATACTCCTAGCAATTTAAAGGGAGAATCATGGACTCTGCTCTCACCAGGAGAGGACAAGAAAGAACCCACTCGTCACAGTCACATACAGCTTGCTCTCAAATAGATTAACAATGCAGTCACCTCCATTAAGAATTTCAGATTGTTTATCAACATGGAATTGCCAAGAAAACACACTTGCTTTGTCTTTGCCAAGCCAAGCAGTTAGGATCATATGTCCTTTGCAGAATTGGAGCTTCAACAGGGGCACCTGGTATGTTTATATGTGTAAGTGCTTACTGTTGAGGTTAATTATTTTGCAGTGAGCAACAGGGCCAGAATGAGCTCTGGGACCCCATCCCCTGGGGCCGGCCATGACTTAATCAGGGGGATGCACTGCCAACTCCCGGGCAGATTTTGGCCCTGGGGACCCGATCCCCAGGGCCAGGTCTTAATTCAATGGGAGAGGAGGGCCATGTGCCCCCCCCCCCCTCCCACAACTGATTTTGGCCTGGGGCACCCACCATTCACTGGGGCCGCCCTAATTCAATGGGAGAGGGGGATGCGCTGCCCCTACGGGCCGGTTTCGGCCCCAGGGACCCCATCCCCCTATAATAAGTGGCTGAGCCTACTTAAGGAAAATCATATCTTGGAGCTACAAGAGTCCTCGGATACTGGTATGTCTTTCATTTTAGATGGATATAGTTCATTTTTCTCACCAGCTATCCCTTTGGTTAGGTAAAGAGTCAAGGGGGTTTAATCACATTGATTTCAATTGATACGCTGTTAGAAATGGGATTTCTGGTTGGCTAGGGCAAGCGCCTCAGTCAGGCAGAAATCACCACTATAGTCAGGGCAAGGGAGTTACACACCGTAGATAACCCCTGCTCACCCCCTTGGTAGCTTGGCAGAGCAGTCAGGCTTATCCCAGAGGCAATGTGTAAAGCGTTTGCGCAACACACTCACACAGCAGCGAAACACTTGGCACACCACAAAAGAAACTCCACACAAGGCTATATACAAAAATAGCCTTTGTATTCCACATAAAACACATTAGAATGCAATCACATATATACACTGTGCCACCTGGCACTAGGTATTACTTTACAGGAGATTATATACAGGACAGGGCCAATCGGGCTGCTGTCATCACCATTAGATCTCCCAGGTATACAGTTAGAAAAACCAACCAGTAACTACTGGTAAAGGTGCTCTTAGCACCACACCTTAGGCCAAAACATATTAGGCATAAATCATGCGGCATGTGGCATAAACACCATAGCAATTCCTAATATGGCAAGTTATGCCCAACATAATCAGAAGCAGTGTACCATAATAACCACTGCACACAAGGGTACTAAGCATAACACATTATACCCAAACCTCACCCACAGCGGTGCACATCCTAACATCACCTAGGGCAGCCTATTAGGCAAAACATGATCAGCATAACGTATTATGTGTCACATCAGCAGCTGTGCACCATAGCAACACCTGCCACTGGGTTTCTGTCCCCAAGTCGGTTTTCCCAGGCGGGGACCCTCTCCTGGGCTCGCCCCGAAATGTTCTAGTCCAAGAGTCAGGGCTCTCCTCACCGGGTGTCCCTTCACACGGGGCCTCCACTAGCCCCCTTGCTGTGGATGCCGTAGAACCAGGGGCCCCACGGGGCTGAAACATAATGGGTTGGTGAGGGTGCAATTCACCCTTAGCTTTTCTTTGCGAAGAAATACCCCCCCGACGTTGCAGCTGCCTGCTATCTAGCGGTGCAGCTGTAGAATTAGGCACCAACAGAGTGCTGTGCAGGCCCCACTCACCGGGGCCTGTTCGGTCTTCTCAGCGTGAGACTATTCTCTCTGGGGGCAAGGCGGGAAGTCTGCAACACGGAGTACGCAAGACTCCGACTCCGATCGAGCTCCCCTATGGCTGTGGACACCACCCATGTCCACGCAGAGTCACTGCCTGAATCCTCGTCTTCGCCAGCTCCTGCTAACGCGTCGTGCCCAGCAAGAGACTCGCCCACAACCAGGCCAGATGCCTGACTTTCTGTGGCTGCAGTAGCTCGTAGTTGGAGCCCCCTTCTTGGGCTCTAGAAGTAAAATTGAAAAGTGCCCACCACAGTGGTTTGGGAAGATAACTGGCTGCAGGACACCACGCCCTTTAGCGCAAAATGACAAAAGCACTCCACATGCTCTTCGATCTCCTATGCAGCTGCGGTGACGGGACGGGGAGAGCACGATTTACTCAGCCAGCTCTCCCCTCCCACTGTTCATACACCGGGAACCCTGCAGCGCTCAGCACGAGCTGGAAGCAGGCCAGCATAGCGCTTCTAGGTCAGAGTGCTCCTTGCACCAGGAGCTCTCTCTCCACATCGGTGCCTCCAGTAGCACGCTTCACATGCACTTGGTGGGGAGCAGAGTAAAGACACGCTCCTCCCGTCTGGAAAACGGAAAGCGCCCAACATGTTTGGCTCCAAAGTAAGGGAAGGTAACTGGTGTTACACTCATCACACCCTATGTTTGTCCCAGTCCCCAAGCCCGGACACACAGTCCTAGCAAATCCCTGAGCCATAGAACCAGGCACAGGCAGACCAGCACATAGGGTAGAACTGGGCCCAGGCAGGCCAGCTCACAGGGCCCTCCAGCAGAGGGGAAGTCCTTAGTGGTGGTCCCTCCTGGCGCCCAACAGTCCTCCAGTCCAAGTCAGCACAACAGCACCCAGACATGGGGTCACAGCCACAATATTTATATCAGGATTTGTCTTTGTTCTGCACTGGACAGGGCTTGAGGAACCATTCCCAACTGGTTCTGGGGGGTACTGAAGCACTTTCTATACAATGCTTACACCCTCCTGTGTCAGGTTAAGCTCTGGCCCCAGGCACACCACAGGGGGCAGAGCCAGCTTTGAACAAAGCAGGGACAGACCTATTCAGGGACAGGGGCTACTCCTCCCACTACTCCAAATTCCCCTCTGAAGCCACACACCTCACCAGTCCCTGTCACTCCAGAGCCAGACATGCAATACACACCAGGCAGGCAGAAAGACACATAGCTAACAGAAATGCCAACTTTTAAAAGTGGCAATTTTAAAATAGTGTTAATAAATCTGTGAACACCATTACGCAGCATTTTTTATTACTATTCCAAACATAGCAAACTTGACCACGCTGCTCCTTTCATATTAGAAATTACCACTGAAACACTTATCAGGGAATCCCCAATTCATGCCTATGAGAGGGCAGCCTCACAGCAGTGAGAAACAAAAATGTCTGTTTGTCTCTACCAGGACATGTCACACAGTTAAGGTACATGTCTTCCCTTTTACCTATAATGCACCCTGCCCATGGGGCTAGCTAGGGCCTACCTTAGGGGTGACTGACATGCAGTAAAAGGGGGGTCACGGACGTGACACCCACTTTATGTGCCACGTCACAGAGGCAGTAAACTGCGTGCACAGGCCCTGCAATGGCAGAGGCCTGAGACAGGTTTGAAAGGCTACTTTGGTGGGTGGCGCAAGCAGCTCTGCAAGCCCACCAGTAGCATTTAATTTACTGGCCCTGGGTATCTGAGATACCACTTTACAAGGAACTGACAGGTAAATTAAATACACCAAACAGGTGTATACCAATCTTACCATGTTTACCACAGAGAGCACACATACTTTACACTGGACAGCAGTGCTAAAGTGCCTAGAGTCCTAAAACCACCAACACCAGGTCAGAAAAAAGACTACGAGGAAGGCAAAAAGTACAGGGATGTCCCTGCAAAAAGGGCCAAGTTCACCATATGCCCTGCAAGATGTTTCAGGTTTGCATGTGCTCTAAGTTCGTCTTGGCAATCACCCTTTGTAATTCTTATTCACAGGACTCTCCAAATGACAATTTGAGGTCGTTAAATTTCTTTCTTGGTGGGTTTTTGAAAAAACAACATGTTCCACCTGGGGTGATCCTGTTGGGGATTTTAATATCCACTTATGCTCCCAGCACTGTTTAATTGCTTCCAGAGGGCCATCCCCATTTTGAACACACAGGTCAAGGTGATTTCTTAGGCAATATGGCTGATAATAACTTGTTGCTCCTGAACTATATTAAAAATTGCAATAATTCTGAACTTGATATTCCTACCTTTGTCAGGTGACATTTTAACTCTATGGTTGATTACATTCTGCTCTCAGCTAATTAAGTTCATCTTGTCAAACAGCTTGGGGCAGTATGGAGCCAATTCAGCGACCATTATCCCTTGTGTCTGGCCCTTAATTGTAGTCAATGGATGGACATGAAGACTAAAAATAGTTCAGAGGGGAGGGACCTAAGGCCAGTAGATCAGGGGCACAGACTGAAGTGGTCCAAGGTGGTCCCACAGAATCTGATAGATAATTTACAACTGACTTGTGGATAGGATATATAAACCTGCCCAGGGGCCACTTCTTGAGCCATTGGTATATTGTCTGCTTTCCTTCGGATATGCAAGTTCATCAGGGAGGCACTCAATCTAAAGAATAGTAAATCTGTGGGCCCTGAATCTAGGTGGTTTGACCATACCTGCACCAAAGCCCATCAAAATTTACTTATAGCCTTAAAAATCCCACGTAATAGCAAGGAAGTGGCACTTTGCAGAAGAAAGTAGGAAGAAGCACTCTTGACCAAGGTTTAAATCTACAGTTGATCATAGATAAAAACAATATTGCTAAGGGACAATTACACTTGGCATTTATGGACCTCTCTTCGGCCTTCGACAAGGGGAACAGAAGCAAAAAATAATATATTCTGTTAAATATGGGTCTGGACAAAGATTGTTTACTTCCTGCATGATTTGCATAAGGATCTGGAGGAGGTTATAAGATCTATTCATGATGGAAATACTACTGTACCTTTTAAAGTTCTCTGTGGTGGTAGACAGGGTTGTATACTTGCCCCACTTTTATTTACCCTTTATGTAAACGACTTGGGAGAGACACTTTGTTCAGCCTGTTTAGATATCCCACAAGCGGGTTTATTGTATGCCGACGGTGTGGTCCTATTATCTAGGACCTCGGTCAGTCTCCAACGAATGCTTAATACATTTGTCATTTGTCAGGTTCATGAAAAAGCTGGATTTATGCATCAATTTTAGCAAATTCCACACCATGGTGGTGGGGAGAGGAGGTAAGGGATGGAGAGAATATATTCTAGCGGGTGCGATATCTCTACTGGGGTAATGCTTTTCCCTACCTAGGCGTTCATTTGGATGAAAAGGGTTCTTGGGCACCTCTCCCTAGGGCCAAAAGGAGCGCAATGACCAAGGTGGTGGCTTCAGTGTTTGATTTTGCTAGTCAGCAGGGGCCTAAACCAATCAAGGCACTGATTCAGATTTACCAGTCAAAATGTTTTGCTCTGGCCTCATATAACGGTGATATTTGGGATTATAAAGTTGCCCCTGATATCCAAGTATTTGAGAACAAGTTCATGAGAAGGCCTCTTGCGTTGCCCCAATCTATAGCCTCCTTTGTGGTACGAGGAGTTAGGCCTAAATTATATTTCAGATTTGTTGTCAATCTGCCCTCTATTAAAATGGATTTTAATCTGGAATAATCCAGAATTAGAGTTAAACAGGGACATTTTAAGGGATTGCATGCACTTGGATAAAGTTAAATTAATGCCCTGGCTGAACTAAATCAGATTAAACTTTGGGTATCTGGGTCGCCCAAATCTCTACAATCACCGCCCAAAAATTTGTAAGAGGTGATCTGATCTGGGTTCAAAAAACACTTATGTGCCTCGAAGGAATGCAGAGAGTTAGCAAAGCACTAATTTTGCTCATATATCATTGTTACAACCTGTGGGCTTATTGAACCTTAGCTCACTTTTGTTATAAACTCCCAACATCGGTTCTTGCTGACTCGATTAAGGTTGAATTTACGGCACTGGTTGTTGGTGGACCCTATAGGCTGGAACAAAATTGAGACTTTAACTGCATGTTGCTGAAACAACTTTTCGGACTAGGACACAATGCACTTTGTCTTTTTTTTGGGGGGGGAGTTTTATATAGTGCGAACTAGACCTGAAGGTATCAAAGCACTTTACACGAGCACCAGCTGCGTTACAGGCGTACACATCCATTTTTGTTAGGCACAGGGAGATTACGTGATTTGCCCAGAATCACAGGATGTTGAGCGTCCCTGACGCGACTCAAACCCAGTTCCCCAGCTCCGAAGCTGACCACTCCAGCCGTTAGGCCACATCCTCTTATAGTAGTCCCAGTCTTCAATTTATCTTACCCTTAGGTGGGAAGCAATTTACCCAGGCCAGACCTGCTTTAGTTTTTTTTACATACCCTGTATAATGAGCATGGCTGCTTCAATGTTGGCAGGTTTGTAACATGCGCAATTAGGATCAGGAAACGAAGGGGGGTTGATTGCTATATGTATTTGGTGTGCTCCCTGTTATTCTATGATGATGCATGTTTTAAATTGTAACACTGTATTACTGTATTTCTGCCCGATCGTAAACATTTTTTTACTTTATTTGCACTCTAGCTGTTGTCTTGGATTTTTAACCTTTATATGAATTTTACTCTTGATGTATCGTATTATCTTTTATGGTTTTAATTAACCGATTAAAGATTATTCTGACTGACAAAGTGACAATTTAGTTTCGAGCAAACAAGGTACTCCATGTGGATAACGAATCCTTTGTCCTTTAATTATTATGTTATTCATATATATATACATATATATATATATATACATTTCTTAAATTATTATCATTGTAATCAACCTTTTTTATCAATAGTATTCAGTATTAATCTTCTATCTGAATGACTCAATGTGGTATATGAAAATACAGTGGAAAGTCAATAGCATTCATGTTAAACTCATTTTTGAATTTAACTAAATAATGGTGCTTACAAGCATATGACCAGGTCTAAACTGGGGTGGCATGGTGAGCAAAAGAATGATGGATTTAACCCAGATCTCTTGACTGGGGGGGAATGTTTTGATTTGTTCTGCATTCCGTTCATCAATTGTGTGTCTGTTGCTTTCTCACCCTAAGTGGGCCGGGTATGCCCAGACGTTCACTGTGCCACTGGATTCAAGCTATCCTGTGTGATGAGGGGTGAAACCCCGAAACGGGTCCTAGGATGCTTGTTTCCGGTCCAGGAAGGACCTGGCCAAGCAGCTCGGGCTGGACTATTCCCATGAGGCACAGGGTCAAGACTGATTTGCATATGGCCTGGTCTAAACTGGGGTGGCATGGTGAGCAAAAGAATGATGGATTTAACCCAGATCTCTTGACTGGGGGTGAATGTTTTGATTTGTTCTGCATTCCGTCCATCAACTGTGTGTCTTTTGCTTTACAAGCATATCACTACCGGAGTACAACTTTACTGAAACCAAAAGAGGCTCCTGCTCACATTCCTCTAGTTAGACACCCATTGTGCAGAACGTCATGCATGCTTAATAAATGGTTTTCATCCCTCTCTCTTCCACTTATAAACAGAGCCCACGGATATATTATGTCAGTTCCGTTTTCTCTCGTTTTCTGATGTGTTTTCTAAATTATTCTCAGTCAAATGATTATGCTTGATTATGCAGTCCACTCACTGCTGTTTGATCCTGGATTCAAGCAAATTGACTCCCACTGCAAAAGCATTGTCTGGCAGATGGACAAATAGGCTAAGCAGCTACCTGACAACAGTGCAGAATTTGTAAATGAAAGAGTGCCGGTGCCCCAAAGCTCTGCTCTGAAACATGCGGCCGGTGCAATTAAATGTGCGCGCACAGAGTACCAAGACTGCATGGTCCTGAATCCACCTCATACAAATCCACTGCTGCCCCTTCTGCTCACTCTTGCAGGTTGATGCTTTCTCCCTTTGAGATCGTTTCCCCGTCTTCCTCTTTCTCCGTCTCTGTCTCGTTTATGTGTTTTTCACTATCTTGCGCTCGTAAATGTCTGATGCAGAAAAATAAGTGCAGGTCCGCAGAAATAAGTGTCAGTGCCCCCCACCAACAACCACCGAATCAAATCAAGCACTGAATGACAAATAGAGTTGGCATCGGATATATTCATATTTTTAATGTTCAAGAAAATAATTGAAATTAAATGAAAATAAGATTTAGTGCTCTTAACCCTAGGGTATCAAGGCGCTGCATCAAAGAATTCCAGAACCATATTAGAGAGAAACCACCCCAGTGAGAAAAGGCAAGATGATACAGAACCTACCAAACTAAAAAGAACAAAAGAATACAAATAGACTATGAAACCCAGGAGAATAAGGCCTAGGGCGTAAAGAGCAACGTTTTTAAATGTTGTTGAAAATAAATTAAAGACTCAGTCTCAGCAATATATATTGGCAGTGTACTCCATAAGTTGGCCATTGCCACAGAGAAGGAGTTTGCCCCCCATCTTGCCTTTCGAAATTTGGAAATTATAACTTTCTTTTTAGAGGCTGATTTCAAGATCCTGGTCGGTCTGTACAAATGAAACGCAGACCTGATGGCCAATGATACTTTGCCATGAAGAGCTAGGTATATTATACAAAGCGCCTTAAACATCACTCGCTTCCTATTTGGCAGCCAGTGCAAGCTTCGAAGGCCTTCTTTCACTGAAAGATATTTCGGAATGTCAAGAATAAGACGTGCAGCTGCATTTTGCACCGTCTGGAGCTTATTCAGAAAGTAACTTTTGATATTAAGGTACATTACAGTGATCTAACCGCAAGGTGACCAACGCGATTACTACTGATTTGAGAAGTTACTCAGGAATGAAAAGAAGAATCTTCCTGAGGGTGCGAATGATAAAACAGTAACTGCTTATGAGGGAATTTACTTGTAGATTAAAATTAAGAGAGGTTTCTATTAGTACTCCAAGATTCTTATCTGAATCCACAGGGGTAGGGAGGGGCCCACATAATTCCAGCCACCATAACTCTGACCAGACCGACTGCTTGGCTCTGAAGATCATAATTTAGGTCTTGTCAGTATTTCACTTAAGGAAGTTATTCTTCATGCAGCGACTCACTTCATTCATGCAGAGTTTAAAATTCACTACCATTTCAGAGAGACTATCAGTGAAAGACACAACTTGTGTGTCGTCAGCATATGACAACACCTGGAAACCAAAAGATCTCACCAGGGTCGCCAAAGGCGAAACATACAAATTAAAAAGTGTGGGACTAAGCGTGGATCCCGGCGGCACTCCACATGGGAGGCTAAAAGCCTTGGCCCTGAACTGACCGCAGCTTACAAACTGACGTTTCTCCACCAGAAAGAAATGAAGATATTCCAGTGCCTTACCAATTAGGATTTTAGCCAATTTTGACATATTTTAGGGGTTATATCACATACACCGGGCACTGGACAGCAGTGTGCAGGGTCAAAACAACAATAACAAAATCTAGCAAAAAATAGGGGTGGCCACGCAAAGAGGGGCATCTCCCTACAATGTAAAGATCAAGCAGGAGTGTGTCCTAGGGCTCCTACTTCTTGAATAGTTTTTGTCCTATATGAACCCATCATTTAAAGATTCACATAATCACCGACCAAACTAGGTATGATTACAGTCCCACCTTGTTCTTTATGGAAGCAAGTGCTGTAATATGCTTCCGCACACCCCTATCTGAATAATCACTAACCAAAACTGGTTACAATTACAGTCCTACCCAGTTCCATGTGGGAACAAGTACTCTAATACCCTTGCCACACACTCCTATTGTAATGCAGCATTGTTTTTCATGTTTGAAGAAGTAGTCAAAGTCAAAATCAAATTGAAACACGTGAAGGCCAAGCAGGATTCGTTCTCATCCAGAAGTCACAAGGGCATCAAGGGGCCAATCTGTCTTGCTATTAATCTTCCAATGAGAAGCCAATTTTTCAGTTGATCCTGATGCACACTGAGCTGGCTCATCACCAATGCCGCAGCAGATGGCCTTTACGGAGGCCATGCCGTGGCTCTTTGGCATGCTTCCCATTCCCTCTGGCTCGCCTTTAGGTTCCAAGAAGCCACAGTGGCCTCCAGTCGGGCTACCATTGGTGGATCCCTCTTTGGCACCATCTGTGCCTATTGAACCCACCTTCGATTCTGTACCAAGTTTATTGCCGACATCCACTCCGGTACCACAATCTACATCTGTCCCTTTGACGTCATTGTTGGCCCCTATGCCACTAAGGAGGACCATTTACTGAAGACGGTTTCCAACTCCAAGCCAAATCCGTTTCAGCCTCACCCTAGGTCGTGTCCCCATACAGTCAGATTTTGAGGGAACACTGTATCTACCACAGAGCATCTCTCAAGTGCCCCATTAGCTTTTTGACTGTGACTCAGATCAAAGCCAACTGGGGATGGCAGTAAAACCTATACATGGAGCTACAGGTGGCCAGTGGACTCAATAGGTCCTGTTACTGAGTTGATTTTTTCCCCAGGGCCACCAACAGAAGAAAGTGCTCCCTTTGCTTTGGTGAGTAGACGTGCAGTTGAAGTCTTGGACCTATGGCTCCTTTCTCAGGAGTTTTGGAGCTTAGGCAAGCTTCATCTGAGCTCTTACTACTGTTTAATGAAGCCCTAGATGTCACATTATGGATGCCTGGTCTAAGAAGTATTCTTGCCCACCGGTGAACAAGCAGGTAGCCAGAGGCCACAGACCATCGCCAGCTGACCCTGATTTTTTGACTCATCATCCTACTCCAGAAAATCTGGTGGTACAGGCTTCCACCAGCAAGGTGAACCTCAATTCATTAGAAACAATCACTCACACCTGACAGAGAATCAAAGAGAATTGAGGCATTCAGGAAACAACATTTCTTAGCGACCAGCCTAGCCAAGAGTTCAGTCAATGCCAGTTGCCTGCTATGGCATTGCACATGCCCTCTGGGACATGGTCACGAAATTTTGCCAGCGGAGGAGTTTCACGGCTCCCTGGCTTAAACCATTTAGAAAGCGGACAAATATGTTATTTGTTTGCACTGGGACACCAACAATTGCTTGGGATGAACAATCGGCATGAGGGTGCTTTAGCTTCTGATAGTGAGGGATATGTTGGCAGTACAGCCTTTTCTTGGGTACCATCTCTAAGCAGCTGCAACCCCATCCCATGCGTCTCCTTATTCTCTGTGGGTGTTCGGTGGTTACTCGGATTCAAACAAAACAAGCAGGTTGTTTCAAAAGTGGTAAATGCTGTTAAAATAAAGTGATGTGCTCTATCGCCATGCATGGATGAGGTCTATGAGCTTCTCTGTCTGAGCCGGCCTACTATTCTGGCTGTCTTTGTGTGCTGTTGCTTTCTCCCCCGTGCCCCTGCCATGAGGCATCCCAAGGACACTGTTTGAGCAGCTCTTCTAAGTTACTCTTTTCCGTCTATACCTTTGTGTGCTGCCTCTGCCTTTCCCTCTCCCACTGCCTTCACGTTTGTGACTGCCGTATTCTTAGTGTGGGTGGGTGAGTTTCTCCGGCGAGGTCAGTTGTGTGACCAGGGAGGCCTGTGCCCCGCTTTTAACCTTTTCGTTCTCGCCCATCCCCGCTCTCCTATTGGGCAGTTCATGCCTTTTGAATGTCCCTCCCAATCGCTGCTCAGCATTTTCATGGGCTTTTGCCTCGTGACCATAGTGCTTGTTCCTCCCACCAGGAGGGATTCCCCATGGTCCCTAACTGCCTCCCTGGTCCACGCTAACTCTCTTTCCTTTGGCTTCCAACACAAGAGCATCCTACGCCATTTTGAAATTTAAACTTTAAATGTATTTTCTAATCTCAACTTGGAGTACATGTGATTCACAAAGAGTTGTCCAATCAATCAGCACTTTATGGTAGTCCTCCTTGAATGAATTACCACTGAGCCGCGTGGTGAACCTTGGAGCTCCAAGGTATGAGGTCACATCGATGGACCCTAGACTATGTAGGATTCAACTTCATTAACTGTGAGAGGGCGGGAGGTTTTCAGGGAGTAGATAGGGACAGGGCCATACCCCCTTGAAGCTCTTCTTTCCCCGACCTCATTGCCGACTTAACACTACTATGACTAGATATTTTCTACTCATTCCTCCAGGACTCATGAATTTAGTAAACACTGTTAGCAGGCTTCTGGATGTTATTCTCATTTAGCTGAGAATATCATCGCTGCAGACAGGGCATGCAAGACAGCATTTCACTGATCTTCCAACCATGGCATACCCCGGGCATCAGGTGCCCTGATGGAAGCAAGGAAATGAGACCCCATGCCCACCCAGTGTCAGTATTAAACTACAGAGCTAATTGGATGCAGTGGGCTCCTCAAATTCCTCGACCTTGGTGTTACTACACCTGCTGCACAAATAGTTGGCTAGCCCCCCTCCCACCTCTGTGCTCAGGTGCTCCTTCATAGGCTGCACCACTAACAGCTGCGCCCCTGCTGCCAACATCGACTTTGTGCACCAGTGCTTTATTCTGAAATGGAAGGCATGATTGAGAGAGTGGTGGGGCGCTTCCTCAAGAAACACCCCTCGGTTTCCTCAGCTTTGCGCAGAAGCTGTGGACCATCAGCCAGGATTAAAAAGCAAATGGCGCGAGGTGGATATGCTTCAGGGAAGGGATGAAGACTGCGGCAACCCTGTTTCTCAACGAAGCACAAAAATAGATCAAGGCAGGGTTCAATAACTCCACAGACAGATCCCAATTGAGGTAGGCAGCTGGGTTGTGCATGACCTTACAGTAGGTGTGATGTCATGCAGAGCAAATTCAGCAAGTTTTCTTTTTACACTGCCTGTCTTCATTGTGGTCGCCCCCACCAGATTGACCATTCACTTACTGCATGGTGTGCTCCTGCTGTATGCTCCTGTGACCACCCTTCACCATGCAGTTAGTTTACACTGCAGTTAAACCTCATTTGGGTGACTCCAGCAAAGAATTCTGCACTTGTGCCATGGCCTGCTGCCACAAGCTGAAGAACATGTGTGATCTTCCGCTAAGACTCACCAGGCAGGAGAGTCTGACAGACGTTAGGGACATGACTGGTGAGGCCAAGCGGAAGGTCATACATATCTGATGGATCTCTTCCCATTCAGTGAGTTATTTATCCAGTTAGGTCAATTGCTACTTTTCTGCTTCCTATCTGAAAGGAAATGTGTTTATTTTATAGTGTGGTTGTGCGACCTCACTGTGTAATAAAGACATAAATCCGTATTGAGTCCAGTCAGGTTGGTTTAAAAACCTTAGCTTAACCCTGGGTAGCTGTGGCTCTGAGCAGTCAGGCTTTATCAAAGGAACAACTGTAAAGCATTAATAAGTACCACAACAGTTGGATGATAAGAAAACACAAAACCCAAAACAAATCTATACAATTTGGTTATGTTTTTTTCTTTAGACACTTTAATGACACAAATCCACCGGAGGGATCCAGAGAAATTAACTTTTAAAGGAACAGTAAATCACAGCTTTTCATTGAGCGCAATAAATCATTATAATGTAACGCGATAAACATGGTAAACATTTCAAACTTTTATAAAGTTGTAAACAACTACTTCGGCACTCTTATGGCAGCCAAGTCTTGCAGGGAACTAGTCACAGATACCAATAAGGTCGAGTAGAACAGTTAGCCCAGAGTCAAAGCAGTTTCCAGTCCAGTTCCAGGCTCTAAGGCGAACCGCCATAGACTTTAATGAAGTGGTTCTGATTCAAGTGACACAGGATGCTGAAGATGTTCAAGGATGCTGACCCAGAGACGGGGGCCATCCTGGGGCCATCCCTTCGTCGACGAATATGGTTGGGCGACTTTGGCTAAAGGGGTCGATGTCCCTCAAAATCCAGGTTATGTCCAGCCAAAAAACAGTTACCACTAGTCTACTGGTTTCCGGTTACGGCAAAACCAGCGGTTCCCATTAACTGCCAGTGGCTTCCTTGCTGGGTAACCAAACTACACTCTGACAACTCTCTCAGGGCCAGTAGACTTGGGTGTAACGTTTGAGGGTTGGAACTCGTTATCCCAGGGTGCATTTTGGCGGTCAGTGGCATTCTGGGCTACCAACTCGCCAAAGCAGGCTTCTTCAGCTTTTGTGACCCTGTAGCTGGAACTGAAAGTCAGCCAACTGACTCTCTTGAGTTACTTCTGCTGAGGCTTAGGACAACTTTTTCTCAAGCATGGCACCACTGTCCTCTCTTTGCTAGCCCAAAGACCAGCAGATGCAGTCCAGACTTTAGTGCAGCCTCTTTTTGCTGGGTCCACGGAACAGCAGGGAAGTCCTTCTTTGGTCCTCTCACCAGTTCAGACGTGATGTGAGGTTTGGGTGCCAGGGGTGCCACTCTCATTCCTAGGTTATGCCCTCTGGGGATGCTGCGATTGCTAGCCAATGGGCTACCACATCCCCTCCTGCCTAGTGACGACTTCCTGTAAAGTGTGTCTTCTAACTAGCCCAGACTGCATCATTCTGCCTGCTCCCAAGATGACAAAGCCCTTCTCTTGGTGTGTGGATGTCTCTAGCTCATTCCAGATGTGTGGAAACATGGGGGCTACATGCCCTTATAAATACAGTTTTGCAGTAGCTTCTCCATCTCTGTCCCCAATGCCAGCCTATGTGCAAAAACAGAAGAGCAGCCCCTCTTGTGTGTGACTAGAATTTGCCCTTCAAAGGCAGCTTTCCCATTTAAGCTTGTGTTTTGGATTCACATCCTGTTTGGCCTTCCTGCCAGGGAGAGTTCACACCTCTTCCAACGGCAGGCCCTTTGTGTTCCTTCCTGACAGTCATTTCCATCTCCCGTCAGGAGGGCAGAAGTCTGTCTCGTGGTCAGCAACTGGAAACGGTCACTGGAATACTTTGGGCAACAAAGTGGCATCATGTCAAATTTAATGCAACAATTTTTTTAATTTTTTGATACCTTAAAGTATCATATTTCATAGTCCCCTTTAGATGTTAGCACTGTCGAGTTGTCAGCCTGTAACCCTCTACTTGCCATTTGGGATAGTAGCCCTTCCACAGTAAAGACGACAATGCAGGGTTTTTCCTCGCAGGAAATGTAAAGTTAGAAACACATGTCAAACTTTTTAATATAATGCTCCCTGAAATTATGGCTCAGTAGGCTTGTCTTGGGGGCAACTAATAAATATTAACAAGCATTTGCAATTCAATAGGTCTCACAATTTCTAGTTTTTGACCTATTGGCATTATAAATGACAATGCTATTTATTTAAACCATTAGTGAGGAGCAGTTAACTTTAAAATTGGTAACTTTGCATGTATTTTGCATTTAGTTAAAAACATTTCAGTGGCTCATTAAACGCCAGGCAGGCAGAGCTGCAAAGCTACTGGTGCACTGACGGTAGCCACCCTGCCTGCCAATCGACAGCCCACCCACTATTTAATGTGATTCATGGATAAGGGATGGGAAAATATTTGGCGAAACTGCTTTTGGTAAAATGGCTGTAGTAAATCACTGAAACTGCTTAGTGACAGTTTACCATGCTGTGGAAGCCAGGTTCTTTTTTTGTTTTTCAAACATTGAAAAAAAATTAGTCCCCCTGACATGCTGAGAATTGTCTCCCTGCATGTGGGGGACATAGGTATGTTTTCATGTCTTGCACTTGTATACAGTGCCAGGAGGCCCCACTAAACAAGGCAGAATTCAGACACCACTGAGCCCTGATCGTATGGCGGCTGGAGGCTCAGAGCTGGCCGAGGCTGTGCCTTTAGAACCAGAATTGCATTCACCTCTAAAGGAGGAGGTCAAACGAGTGACAGAATGAAGGGCCATTTGTCAATTTTTGACGGATGTCTTGTTACCGCCTTTCTTTCAGGCCCTCGATTGTAAACATTTTGACAAGTGATGCTAATCTGTCTATAACTTCGACTTTGAGCCCTACTTTGCCATGAAATTACTTCAACTGGGCAGATTTTCTGTTTGCTGTTTCAGCAGAGCTCTAATTATTTACCTGTGAGAATAACAATATGAAAACCCATTTCTTGCTTGGCGTTAGTTGCTACTGTGCCTTTTATTGTGATGCTTGGAGTCTTTAATAATGTATTACTAGTGACCGTATGACGATTTTTAAAAGAATGGTAAAGGTTTATTTTCCCTACTTTGGGATGAGCTCATCCATTGAGATTCAAACTTCTAACTGACAGGTGACTCACGGAGGTCCACAACAGATGCATTAGGCCACTGAGCTACTGTGCCCGCGTGAGAAACGTTGGACTGTGAACCTCGGGTGTCAAAGCAGCTTTGCGACATCCTTTAGAACGATTGTGCCACTCCGAAAACGTCACTATAAAGCCAGGGGGCTCTGCTCCTCGTGCTGTCAGTTCAGTGACTCGAAGCACCCGGTGGCGTGCGTGATAGCATTCTTTTTCGTGCTGGCGCAAATTTCACCTCCTCAGCTGTTCAAAAGATTTGGGAATTACCACACACAATCAGTATCTGTGGGAACATTGTTAGCCCTTCCATTTATTTCATAGCCTTCGTGCCTGATTATAAAACCCATACATGTAGTCTGACCCAGTGAACCTCTAGAAGAGAATGACAACACGGTTAATGAAGAGTTACTCGTCTCTGGCAGCGTGGACAGCCTTCGTGTTGGACGTTCAGTCAGTGAGCTGCACTCACCGTGTGAGCAGCCTGTAGCTCACCAGGAGCAGCGCCTGCCCTGCAGGGATGGCTTGGAGAAGAGCCCGCTGCATCCTCGTTGTCACCTCTGTAATGGTTAGCATTCCTGTGGTTGCGACTCCGCTAGCCGGAACCTGTACCAACATCATCCGCGGGCCAGGCATGGCCAGCGGGGTTCAATAAAAGGGAAGAGCCCGCTTGGGGGTGTTCTTCCGGCACCGGCTAACTGTGTGTGCATGTGTGATTATTGTGAGGTCCCCAAAAAACAGCAATAGGCCTCACCTTTGCCGTAAATCAAACGAGGTCAGCACATTGGCGACGAGGGGGGCCGTGACCCTCGCCTCGTCCTGGTGCCCCGTGATAGCCCGGCTGCTACAGTGCGCGTCGGGTCAGGCGCTCAAGGAGCCGCGACCGCTGTGTCGCCCGGCAAGCTGGTGGTGCTCCAACGAGGTCAGACGAGCGAGTGCTACCCCGCCGTGCGCCCCAAGTGTCCCGCTGCTCGAGGATGGCACCTCGACAACGCCTGCCACCTGCTCCTGTCCTGGCGTGCAGCCCTGCTCCTCGTGGATGCGGCTTCGCTCGCAGCTCGAGTGTGATCTCTGCAGGAGGGGCTCTCCAGTGCGACTCCTGCCCCACCCCTGCGAGGTGAGAGAAGCTCACCCAGCGCGTGTTCTGGTGCCTGGCGAGGCCCAGCAGTGCACGTAGTACCCAGAAAGGGAGGGGAAGTGCCACCATGAGGGAGACAGTGCGTGTCAAGAGGCTCAGCACACAGGAGGAGCCCAAAGACAGCCACGATTACAGTGAGAGGCAATTGAGGACTCGGCAATATGAGTCTGGGCTGGACAGCCCGGTCTAGGAAGACAAAGGGGGCACTACCCACCTCCCATGACGCGGGGGAGGAAAAGAAAAGAAAAAAAAGGATAATAGAGCGAAGTAACATAAAACAGAAAAAACAGGAGGAAAAGGAAAATAGAGTGGCAGAAACATAAAGACACACAACAGAAGGGGGAAGAGTGGTGCAGCGGCATTTCTACTACACACAGAGCCAAAGAAAGAGACATCAGCACAAAGGCTCTGAACACAGGCCCCGGCCGCACTAAAGGAGGCTAAGCACGGGTAAGGGTGAGCTGAGGCACCTACTCACTGGAGAATGGTGTAGGAAGACCAACCGCATGCTCTACCCAGACTCCCAGTCCTATACGCACTTAAAGGGGTACTTCCACACTTTAGTGAACTGGAAGATCCGGCCACAGCGACCCCGAGGTGGAAGATCTAGATTGAACGCCTGAATAACGATTACGTTGCCACTAGGGAGACCGACGGGGCAGTGAAGAGATCGTTACTCCTCCACTATGCCGGAGACAAAACATTCAAGTTGTTCAAACACCTGCCAAACACAGGCATTGCCACGCTGCAGTGGCGGAATTAGATGCCCATTTCGACCCCCAACTCAACCCAGACTTTGAACATTTCAAATTGTGCCAAGCCCGCCAAAGGGAAGGAGAGTCAATTGATACGTTTTACGCCTGCCAACGTGAAATGGCCAGCACGTGCACGGAGGATGATCAGCCAAAGGAGATAAGAGCCCAGTTAATACAAGGGTGCTGGGACTAGACACTCAGAGGCCTCATCCTGCGCCAGCCAGAGATCGCTCTAGAGGACATACTTATACTAGCGAGGACCCATGATCTATCAGCAGCTAGGGCCAACGAAATGGACCAGGCCCTTACCAAGCCACAAGGAAGACCGGAGAACATTAAGACAGAGCGGGCGGACGCCCTCTGAACAAAACTACGAAATTACTCACCCAGGAAGGCAAGGCCTGAAGCGCCCAAGACGCGGTGCGGGGACTGTGGGCATGAACCACACGCAGAGAAAGACTGCCCACGCATTGCAAAACCTGTGCCAACTGCGGGATCCCCAACCACTTTGTTGCAGTGTGTGGGAGACGGAACCGGGGCCGCGACACCCGAGGACAAAGACCACCATCCTGGACGGTATGACAACTGTCCCTAGCTGACTCGGTGCAGAAAGAGGAGCCACAAAGAACAAGCTGGAGGTATCAAAGACCAGAAGACTCATCCACAGAGGAGGATGGGGGAAACTTACCTGATCTCGTTTGCACGAGAGCTCAAGCGGCGCCGAAGGCCACAACCTACCTGCACGGTCAGAATAGCAGGCACAGAAGTAAAGGCGATCATGGACACAGGAGCGTCAGTGAACGTGATGGGCCTCCAGCAATATCGGAACCTCCGACCTCACCCGCCAGTCACCCCGTCCCGGACCAAGATATTCTCCTATGGGAGCCAAACCCCCCTGCCGCTGAGAGGTAAAATATCTGTCCCGTTCAGGTCAAATGACCAGGAGGTCACAGCCATCATCCACGTCATAGACCGCGAAGGAGATACCCTACTAAGCAGCCACACAGCGAAGGACCTGGGTCTGGTTTCTTTTGCCAGGAGTGTCCAAGTCCATCAGGTAGATGAGCTACTCGACCAATTCCCGGAACTCTTCCAAGGACTCGGACGCATCAAGTGTGACCCCATCAAGCTACACATCGACAAGTCCGTCACCCCAGTCGGGCTGCGACACAGACGAGTCCCCTTCCACCTGAGGCCGGTGGTGGAGAAAGAACTGGAAGTCCTTGAAAAACAAGGAGTAATTGAAAAAGTCTCGGGACCGACGCCCTGGGTATCCCCGATGGTTATTGCGGAAAAGCCCAAACAGCCAGGGGCCATACGCCTATGCATCGACATGAGGCTATCCAACCGGGCCATCAAAATCTTACGCCAACCATGGACGACATAATTGCAGACGTCAACGGGTCAAGGTGGTTCTCTAAAATCAATCTGAACGCAGGGTACCATCAGCTGCTGTTAGCGGAAGAAAGCTGCTACATCACAACGTTCAGTACCCACCTGGGGCTGCATCGTTACAAACGACTGAACTTCGGAATATCCTCGGCGACAGAGGTATTCCAGAACACGATACATGAGATGCTGTCAGGGCTATCAGGGGTAATAAACGTCAGCGACGACATCCTGATCCACTCTGCCATGGCAGCTGACCATCACAAACATCTGTGAAGCACGCTGAAGCACCTTAGCTAACATGGGGCGTTGCTCCACAGAGAAAAGTGTCTCTTCTTCCAGCCTTGTCTAGAATTCTTCAGGCACGTGTCCAACCAGGAGGGCATTCAAGTAGATCCGAAAAAGTCGCATGCCGTCCGAAACGCTCCAGCTCCAACTACACCTACCAAAGTGAGGAGTTTCCTAGGCATGGCTACTTATTGCAGGAGATTCATCCCTGATCTAGCGACCCGTGCTGAACCATTGAGAGCCCTCACGAGAGCAGACACCAAGTGGCAATGGGGACAGCAGGAAGAGAAGGCATTCCAGAGTATCAAGGACGCGCTCCTGGGAGTGGCCACCCTTGCTTACTTCGATCCGGCGAAACAGACAGAACTACTAGTAGACACCAGTCTGGTGGGGCTAAGAGTGGTGCTGGCCCAGGAACAGGAGCCGGGCAGATGGGCAGTGTTGTTATTTGCCAGCAAGTCGCTCACCCCCACTGAAGCCAGGTATGCCCAGATCGAGTGAGAGGCCGTCGCTATAAAGTGGGCCTGTAATCAGTTCCACCTGTACCTGACAGGCCAGCCGTCTACTGTGGTCACCGACCATCAGCTCCTGGTTCCCCTCTTCAAGGGATCAGCCCCTCATCCGCCTCCCTGGATCGAGCGATGGGCTGTACAACTTCAGTCATACCAAATGGAAGTCGTGTACAGACCAGGTGGAAGAATCCTTTCGGATTTTTCTTCCTGACATCCAGCACCACAGGAAGAGGTGGGCGATGACGAAGGGACAGAACAATATGTCAACATGATCTCTGCAGCAGCGTGTCCCCAGGCGATGACACTTGAGGAAATCAAGGAAGCTGCCGAGAAAGACACCGTGTACACTCGGACCCTCCAGGCGGTCCAAGAAGTGTCATGGAGGGACTACCTTCAGCAGACCAACGCCTGGACGCCGGAGGACCGAGAGGGGCTGACGAAGATATGGAGAGTGAGGAGCGAGCTGAGCGCCACAGAAGACGTAATACTATTGAGAGGCTTGAGGCTCGTGATACAAGCGCTGAAACACCGAGCAACCCAGCTAGCCCATGGAGGCCATCAAGGGGTAACCAAAATTAAGGCGAGAATGAGGGAGAAAGTCTGGTTCCCGGACCTTGAAGAAATGGTTGAAGAACTAGTTCACCGTTGCCCGGCCTGCCAACTGACCAGTGCTCCAGAGAAGCCGACCCTAGTGATCACAGAAGAGTCCTGCACCCTCCCTTGGTCGAAGATGAGCATAGACTTTGGGAGCTTCCCCGGAGGGAAACACACGCTTGTCCTCGTGGATGCCTTCTCGAAGTATCCCATAGTAGAATCAGTCGTGTCGACTGCCTTCGCCTATGTGGCCCCCATCCTGGAGAAGGTATTTGCCACGTTTGGATTCCCCCTGGTGATCCGGAGTGACAATGGGTCCCCGTTCCACGAGACGGAGTTCGCTACCTTCCTGTGTCAGCGAGGGATCCGCCACCGCCGTGTCACGCCTCAATGGTCCAATGCCAATGGAGATGTCATGCGCTTCATGCAGACTTTAAACTAAATGCTACGCATCGCCACAGTGGAGCAAGCTGATCCTGAGCAGCGTCTCCACTAATTCCTTAGGGAGTTCCGGAGCACTCCACAATGCACCATGCTGCGGAGCCCCTTCTTCCAGCCTTGTCCCTCATGCTCAAAGGCCCAAGGAGAGATCTGATCCCTACGTGTCCTGGGTGGACACCTTCACCTCTGGATGCCCAGGAAACTTAAGCAAGGAGGAAACGACAGAACAACCGAGCCAGTGCTCGATGCCATGCTGTACCGCGGTCACTCGGACCCGGTACCATCGTCCTACTCAAAGACCGCCGGCCAGGGGGCAAGTTTCGGACTATCCATGAACTAGGTACCTGGACAGTTGTTGCCAGCAATGGGACTATGGTGACGGCCAGGAGATGGAGCGAGGAGATATCGCGAAACATCTCATGGTTCAAGAAAGTCCCCTCCGAAGCCCCAGCCAAGCCATCGGTGTGTGATCCCTGGTTCCCGCTGAGCCCAAACCGAAGCGCCCAGGGTATGGAACCAGAAGAAGGGGTCAATACAGCGGAACCCAATCCCCAAAACATGCTGCCTCCCTGTTTGCCTCCCAGTAGACCAATACCTGGGGAGCCACCTCTAAGAAGCCAACCACATTGTTACAGCCATCGGCCCAATCCTCGCCCTAACCATCGGCTCCAGGATTTTGCATGCTAAGGCTGTAGAGACTGATGCCACCGAACTGTGTATATTTTACTAGACTTTCAGAAGTTGAATTTTCAAGAACCAAGTAAGAGAGGGATGTAATGGTTAGCTTTCCTATGGTTGCGACTCTGCTAGCCGGAACCTGTACCCACATCATTCGCGTGCCAGGCATGGCCTACGGGGCTCAATAAAAGGGTAGCCCACTTGAGGGTGTTCTTCCGGCACCGGCTAACTGTGTGTGCATGTGTAATTATTGTTAGGTCCCTGTAAGATCCCAAATTGCAGCTGAAAGGATCACGCAGAGACAGGTTCAGTGGAACAACTTCAGGTTTATTTCCAAATAAGAAGAACCCATCCAGGGCCCAGCAGCCAGCTCATCCAACAGCTCCAGCTCATTTGAAGAAACACAGTACTATCACCTGGGAGACCAGGACCCAGCTTAGAAGCTCTCGTAACCAAGGCAGCATGACATCAGAAGTACACAGGTTTCAGATGCAGCTTAGAATGCCACACACCTTCCCCCGTTAACAAAATGAAAAGAAAAGCAAAGAAACAGGAGAGGAAGAGAGAGAAGAAAAGGTAAAAACAAAAAGACCCAAAAGAAAGATAAATGCTCAAACATGAGAAGAAGCCTTCAAGACTCAAAATCCATAAGATAGCTTGGTCTCTTAACAATCCTAGAGGACAAACGTGGAGATGCAACAGAAGTATTAATAGAATTCTCACTAACCACAGAACCTTCACCACATCCAGCCCCTTTACAAACTGAGACCCTATTGAGATTCCAAATCCTGTGATCCTGAGTTTTAACAGCATTTTTAAAAACCTTTATAACCAGTTTGGGTTTGGAAAATCTAACCTTGGTACCAGGCTGCCTAATGACAACCAAGTCACCAAGCATGACCACGGTCTCTTTGGTCAATTTCTTGGAGTCAAAATGTAATTTCCTGGATAAACACTTGGCTTCCTCTCTCTTATGCCAGTCAGGAGAGACCTTCTCAGACAAAGAGCTAGAGGCAGCCTCTTCTAGATGTCTGACCCAAGGTGGCTCTACTAAAGTACAGGGAGACCTACCCCTAAAGAGGACAAAAGGTGACTTCCCAGTCGTGCTGTGAGGTGTTGGCCTATAATTCTCAACCTTTCTGAGAACCTCCTCCTTCCAGTTGAGACCAGAGCTTTTCGCCCAAGAGATGGTCCCCTTCAACACCCTATTGAACCTTTCTACCATTCCATTGGTTTCTGGGTGGTAAAGGGAACACTTCTTGTGCTTGATGCCATGATTTTTAAGAAAAGCCTCCATTTCTCGTGAGACCAACTGCACCCCATTGTCAGTGAGAATAAATTCAGGGTAACCCTCTTTGGCCATGAGGGATTCTAAAAATTTGATGACAGACACAGTCTCAATGTTAGAAGTAAAACAAACTTCATGCCACCTGGAAATCAGATCCATAAGCACCAAGATAAAAACCTGCTGGACATTGGTATGCACTGGACCAAATATGTCCAACACCACTTCTTTCCAGGGACCACGAGGAAGCTCCCTGATCACCATTGGTTGGACCCTTGTGAGCTTAGACTTTTCACTAGAGGCACACACCATGCAGTCCCTCACAACTCTCTCCACATGTAGATCCATACCCGGCCACCAATAAGAGGATCGCAGCCTCTCCTTGGTTTTTGACATTCCTGAATGTGACTTGTGAGCCAACTCAATCAAAGGTTGACGAAGGTTAAGAGGTGGAACGAGTCTCATTCCACGTAATAGCACACCATCACAAGCAGGTAACTCATCCTTCAGACCCCAATATTTAGCAGCTTCTTCGGATGCCTATTTTTTTTAATGTCATTCCTTGTGAATGAGAGACAACACCTCAGAGAGAACTAGATCAGAAGATAGCTCAAGACGCCATTGTTGCTCATCAATGATCCCTTCACCAACCACACACACGCGAAGATCAATGTCCTCATAATCCTCATCAAGGTCATCACTATCACCCTCACTTTCTCCTACCAACCTCGAAAGAGTATCAGCAATCCCGTTGTCTACTCCTGGAATGTACTTGACATCAAAATCATATTCTTGGAGTGCTATGACCCATTTTGTTATCCTACCAGAAATAAGGTCAATCCCTTTTTTAGAGAAAGTCTCACAGAGAGGCTTGTGATCAGTTTTTACCAAGAATTTTGTTCCCCACAAAAATTTCTTTAACTTCTCAATGGCCCAATACACTGCCAATGCCTCTCGTTCGATAACGGAGTAGCGAGACTCACCGTCTTTGAGCCCTGAGAGAGAAACATTATGGTTTCCACACCCCCTTCACCTTCCTGTTGAAGAATGGCTTCCAAACCTTTGAGACTTGCATCTGTTCTGGAGGGGTCAAAAAGTTTAAGCTTGGGGGCATCACTGAGTTTTCTCTTGAGGGAGTCAAACTCCAGATCACACTCTTTAGACCAAATGAAATCCGCACCTTTGCTCAAGAGACCCCTCATGTGACTACTGCTCTAGCCAAAGTTTTCAATGAACTTATTATAATATTCAATCATTCCTAAGAATTTAAGGAGCTCCTCTCTACAGGAAGCAGCAGACATGCGGATAATAGTGTCAGCCAACTCGGACTTGGGGGCTATCCCCTCACCTGAGATTGTGTGTCCCAAGTAGTGAATAGAGGACTTGCCAAACTGACACTTCTCAGATTTGATAGTGAGATTAACATCACTCAATCTTCCCAAAACAACATTAAGGCGGTCATTGTGCTCTTTGTGATCCTTCCCAAATACCAGAATGTCATCTTGGTAGACACAAACCCCTTTACAACCTTTAAGTACTTTCTCCAGTACACGCTGAAATACGGATGCCGCAGACACAAGGCCAAATGGCATCCTTACCAATCTAAATGTCCCAAAAGGCGTTATAAAGGCTGTATAGTCCCTTGAAGCTTCAGCCAGCTCTATCTGGTGGTAGGCTGAAGCTAAGTCGATGGTCCTGAAAACTTTGGCTCCCCCAAGCAAAATCAACAGCTCAGAGATATTTGGGAGAGGACAATGATCCACTACAACGCACTTGTTCAATTGCCTCAAGTCTACACACAGACGGAGGGACCCGTTGGCCTTGCGAGCAGCTACAACAGGGGCCAAACAATCAGTCCCTTCGACTTCCTAAATGATTCCTCCTTGCTTGAGTTTGTCTAATTCCTTGCTCATTTCATCCCTCACTGCCAAAGGAACACTCCTAACTTTGCAGCAAGAGGGCTGAGAGTCAGGGTGGGGATGTATTTCAAGCTTGAAATCCTTAAGGCACCCAAGTTCATCCCTAAAAACATTTGGAAAACTTTGTTTGACTGCAGTTGCCACATCAAGACCAGCTCCAACCACCACTGCATTCACCTCATCCTTTCATTAAGCAAAGCAGCAAATTTGCAAGATGAAGCAAGTTTCCTAAGTTGAGTAATGTAGCTTTCAACACTCTCATCATCATTTTGCATCCTTTTAGCGAATTGGTACCTTTCTACTATGGTGCTGACTCTAGGAAGATAGTGTTTATCAAGTTTTTTCATGCATATCTCAAACTTGTTTAAACCTGTACTCTCCACATCAGTCAGTTTGAGAAGGTGATTGAAATTGTCTTGTCCTTCTGACCCTAAACAATAAAGCAAAAGAGAAGTTCTACGCTCAGCACTAAGGCTAACTCCACATACCCTTGCATAGCGCTCAAACACTTTTTTCCATTTTTGCCACTTTATGGGTGGCTCAACAGGAGACATCAGAAAGAAAGGAGGCGCGGTTACATTTTGCATGGTTAAGTATAAATTAAAGTAGAAGGTGAAAAGGTAACGTAAGCAAATATCCTAGAGTACACAATTGTAAAGCAACACAACAGTTTCAATGTGTATGAATGAAAAACATAAAAGATGACAAAATGTTACTGAATGTGCGTGTATCACAGTTGTTGGTAGTTGTAGCTTGCAAGAATCTGGCAATATATGTGTGTGTGGCACACCGAGGTGATTTCGTCGTCAGTTGTAGCACAATTAATTTAATATGC
Source organism: Triturus cristatus (assembly GCF_964204655.1). NCBI lineage: Eukaryota > Metazoa > Chordata > Amphibia > Caudata > Salamandridae > Triturus > Triturus cristatus. Next base: position 1,265,599,105 of record NC_140585.1, on the reverse strand, counting down.
CCCAAGCAGTGCCTCCTTGAAATGTGTGTGTGTGTCACAGAAGAGGCACACACGTTTTGATTAAATAAATAAATAACAAGTGTGTGTGTATGTGTCACAGATGTGGCACACAAGGTAAGACAATGCAACTAATCAACTACTTGTGTGTGTGTCACAGAAGTGGCACGCAAGGCAAAACGAGAGGCACCTTCGAAATGTGTGCGTGTCACAGAAGTGCCATGCAGTTTTTAATTAAATAGATAACGTGTGTGTGGCACAGATGTGGCACACAACGAAGGACAAAGCGAACCAGCAATTACTTGTGGGCGTGTCACAGAAGTGGCACGCAAGTTAAAACGAGAGGCATCTGTGGAAAAGAAAGATGGCGGCACGTTGCGTGACCTACGTGCCGCCGCAGGTCAAAGGTTCTAGGTGAGGCACACAAAGCCTAGAACGTATGGAACAGAAGCCGAGCGAAGGGGTTGCTCCTCGAAGGAAGAGAGACGGCTGAAGAGCCGAACGTGGTAGTAAACCTCCAAACCACGGATGGGCTCGCGATAGCACACGAGGTAGGAGCCGTCAGTTGAAGAGTTGTTTCCTTTTAAAGCCAAGAGCAAAGTTCGTTCTGGTGAGAGTCACACTGGCCCATAAATATTATTAAAAAATGGACCAAACAGGCACAACGCATGTAGTTAAAGAGGGTTGAGGGTTCACAGCTGGAAAACAATGAAGCAAAAGAACAGGGGCAAAACTGTAATGTGAATTTGTCCAAGCAGACCCGCATCGATAGACCATCCCTCATAAACACAAAAGGGGTGAAAAGCGCGGCGATAGCTCCCAGTCCCTGGGGTGTAAATCTTCAATAGTTGAAAAGCATAGAAGGGTGTGTAGGTGAGACCATAAAGGAAGGATTCCAGTAAAATGAAACAAAGTACCTGAGGTAGAAGTGTCCGTTCACTACCTATAAACAGGGAAAGTATAAGAAAGCAGTTGAGAGGTGTTGAGTTCTTCTTCTTGCCTTTCAGCTGCCGACTATGCCAGTGTAAGATCACCTCCAAACCATCTGCTTTACATCTACCCTTTCTTTTCTGATTCGCTCTTCAGTTTTCAATTGATCAGCATACCATCCATTGAGGGTCTTCTCTATCATTCAGCTTCCCACCTGACCTATATGTTGGCTTCCCTGGTTCTTCCCATTCACCTTCATATTTCCCCATCGACATTTAAGCATATTATCAATCCCTCCATTTCATCAGTCTGTTTCTGCTTCCATCCTTCATCCTAACATCCACCCTTTAGCAACTGTCACGCACATGATTTTCACATATGCTGCTAAGCTCCCGTTTCACTGTTACGCTTCCACTGTTCATTTCCCCTTTTACCTTACACTTTTCATCTCCCGTCATCTTCCCAGTTAACCATTAACCTCCCATCCACCATGCGTTTTTTATCACTCAGCCATCTTCACATACACCTAATCATTTCACACCCATCATTTATCAGCCCTACTTCACCTTGATTCTACAGTTTACTCTTCACCTTCCCATTCCCATTTCTTCTTATTGTACCCTCTTCATTTCCCCAAAAAACACTTACTTTCCCCATTCACCCTTTAACTTCTTACTCACCTTTCAACACCAATTTAGTTTTGCATGTCCCTTACATGAAGTAGCTTCCCATTCACCCATCATCTTACCATACAACCAGCAGTTCCCACCCACCCATTGATCAGCTCCCTTTCCACCTTTGAGTTGTCCAACCACCATTCATCTTTCCATCCTCCGTTCAGTTGCCTATCTATGATAACTTGTTCAGGACTGCCAGGGCATAAAGGTGCTACAAGAGCTTATTCCATTGAGAACCCTTTACCACTGGTGTTCTGAGGTGTACCTCACTATTGGAACCAAATGAGCACCAACTATACCCCTTTTGTGCTTAACCCTTAGGGTAGTAAATTCATGCACTACAATGCTTACTAAGGGGATGGTTTGGGGTAGAAATTCAGAACTCAATGAGGTATCAAATATTAGTCAATAAATCATGGTCCAACCTGTGCTTGTACTTAAAGGAATTAGTACTTTACTTCCGACACAAAATACAGTATAGTACATAAATAGCAGAGGGCAATCAAAACGTACACAGTCCTTAAATTAATGCAATAGTCACTGCGTTCTGGGAGATTGCCTCTACTAAGTTATGCTCTTCCTCCTGGCAAAGTACTGTGTGACTATCACCAAATCAAGTTGGGTCAATAGCCCTCCTGGGCAAAACTGTGGGTAATGTTCATTTAACTGCCGTCTGGGTCCCTTCAACCTCGCCCAAATGTTTGTGAGTAAGTAGTATGTGAACAGACCAAAGCTGCAGGACCATTCTGCCTTTGAATACTTTTCAGACCAGTCCAGCAATTACAAGGAGGGCAAGGGCTGTGTCGTTCCTGGTGCTGTGTCATTATTCTTGGCCCACTGAGGGGAATTGCCTAGCTCTTCCCTGGCCCAGCAAATGTTTCTGTGGTCTTTTTTTTCCACAAGTCACATGCCCTCCTCTGATGAAGGTGGGGCCAGCATCCCCACTAGTGCAGAAATGACTGCACTCGACACGATCTGATCGTGGTTTGGGAAATTTACTGGGACAATCGGGCACAAACACAAATCTGTTAATGAAACAAAGCAAACAGCTAACCCTTGGTCACTGTGGTGACAAAAGAGCAGAAGTCACTGCTGATTGAGTTGTACACTCTGGGCCTAGCGTTAATCCTCTAAAACTACTTTGGCACCTCGGATAAGGCCACAAACATGGTTATAATTTTCCTAGTGCCAAGTCATTACAGGTGCTAAGTCTTCTTGGAGTGAAACGCACATTATGCATTTGTGGGTTTTGTGAATGCTCCACCATCAAGGGAGCTTAAGGTTCCGGGTACACCACAGGGACATAGCGGTCTCCAAGCCTCATAACATGGCCTGGTGATGAAGAGCCTTCCCTAGACTGCTCCAAGTTCCCCTGCCTTTGCTCCTTAGAGTGTGCTTCTTCTAGTCGTCTTCTTGCAAGGGTACCTCCAGCAACCTTAGTCATCTCTTTCCCTCAAGTCATGCTCTGCTCTTGGCAGGCTGCAAAACTTCGAAGTTCTTGGTCCAGGACATGGCAAAGGGGAGTTGGCTGTCATTGACACTAATCCGTGAGCAGAGAACAGTTTATCGGTCTCCAGTATCGCATGACCTATGATTCTGGAAGAGATATTGTGGTACAAAGACTGGTGTTTTTAATTCCATGCTCATCTTAAATTTGCAGACAGAGATGTGCATTCCATAGGCCCAGCTCTGCAACTGGTTTCAGGTATTGGTTACAGAATGGTCCAGCCATATACGTTCACAGTTCCAGCTGGAAGATGGACTATAGCTGGGGGTCTGCTATCAGGGGAGACTCAAACAAGGGCACAAAAGAGAGAATAACTTTTCCACTTAACCACATCTCAATCTGTTGTGTATTACTCATTCTGGAATCAGTGAAACTGAAAAAAACAGGGTACAGCAATATAATTCTAAGGGACCCTCGTTCTTCTATCATCCATATACTTGAGTCTGGTCAGCTACAACAGATCTCAGGAATACTCTTGAGAAACGTTGCAGTTCACATTGTTGTCCAACTTGCATACATGTCTATGGTAAGAAATCGAAATAGATTTGTGGCGGCCTCCCAATTCTTTCCCATGTTCCTAAGCATGCAGGTGACAAGGGCTTACTTTTCGAATCTAGTGCAAAAACCAGGACAGGGTTGTGGGCAGCTTATGACCTCATGTATTACATCACTCATGACATGCTAAATTACATCATTGATTATATCTCAAATTCCATAATTGATGACAACACTGATAATATCACAGATAACATTAAAGTCAAATGCAGCATAGAGTGATTGTACATGTCTGGGTCCATGGCAGGTAAATAAAAATAGGTTGAGGTGTGTTGGGATGGAAAGTCCTCTGCATGGTAAAGGACGTGTTCCCCTCTTCAGTGTGCCCAACTGTGCTGATGTCTGGATCCTTCATGCTGATTTGTTTTATCACAGGCAAACACGGATCATGCATGTGCACCATAAGCTGGGCCTGTCTTGCTGATTGCTGTCTTGTTGTACTGGGAGGGGCACCTAAAGCACTACCCTCGTAGTGGTGGAAGGTTACTGCCTTCACCAGAAGGAAAGTAGCACAAGCACAATGGTGGCAGCTTACTGTGTAGTGATCAGTAGGAGTGAGCAGGTCCTTTTTACCCTGTGTCACTGGAGTGAGGCCTACAGGCACACACACCTTTTTTAAGTTCCACTGACTGCTGTGTGCTTAACTCACTCTTGGCTTACAATAGTTGGATGAAAGTGCTGCGCAGGGCAGGAATGGTGATTTTCCACTAGTTGTATGGGTGCCTGCAAAGGGTACAGTCCAAGGATAGAGCAGTCCTATGCAGTACATTCATGATAAGTGCATGCACTGGGTGGATGTATTCCTGTGAGGGACACCCTACAGGTGAGATGTAGTGCCATGCAGTGCATGCTCAGTAGAAGCATGTGCTGGGTGTATGTGTGTTTACAAGAAGTACATTACATGAAGCGCGAAGTGTTTTACAGTGCGTGCATGATCATTGTTTGTGAATGGCAGTGTGTGTTTGCAAATAGCGCACCATGGCACAACACAGAAAGGCTACATACTGAGCAGCCAGTGCACATAGACTGAATGTGTGGGTTGAATATATATGTGTCTGTGATGTCATAATGCATGAAGGTAACAGTACTGGATAGTGTGTGGTTTGGCCATGTACAGAGTGCAAGTGTGCCTGTGCATTACATGGAGGACCCTGGCTTACATTTTGGGAAGCCCAGACCTGCTTGTTGAAAACATGATGAGTAGAGGAATCCCCTCAGACAGATTTGTGCATTGCTGCATTCCTGTGAGCTGGGTGAGACTCACTGGCGGAAGGGAGAGAGAGAGAGAGACTCCGCCTGAACACTTCAAAAGGATGCTCTTTGATTCAGTGATAGCAAGTAAGGGGCCTGGACACATCTCAGTAAGGAGATGGGAATTATAAGGGAATCATAAAGATTATGGCTGAGAGCCTGGGATTATCTTTTTGATGCACATATCACTGTGGCTGACATCCAGGTGTGAACTCTAGTCACTTCCATGACCGGTGTTGTGCGTCTATCAGTTTCGGAGTCTCTCCTACTGTGACAGCCTTTCAAGAGTAAGAAAGGAGCAAGGGAAAAGTGTGCACTTCAAAAGAAACAGAACCTCAACATAAAACTTCAAAGACCCAGACCCTAAATTTGTTGTCTAGAAAAGGACTAAATGAAGAAGAAGTTGAGACCCCAAAACTTATCATCAGCCAAGCAGACAGACAGGTAGTGTGAGGAGGGGAAGCTCTGCAAGACTTCTGCCTCTGACCAGGACTAGGGGCCAGGACCTTATAGTCTCTCTGCTGAATGAGGGAACATCACCCAGGGAAACCAAGACCACCTGCCCTGGAGCCTGGAGCTGCAGTGTCTGCCTGCTTGTTGAGGCCAGTGTGCCCCGTGAGGAAGAGGAGAATGCTAGAGAGAGCGAGGTCCAGTGGGGAGCTCTCCCTAGAGGACTCCCTGTGTGAGGAGAGGCTGTGCACTGAACTGGTTGTTGCCTGTGTGAAAGATTGATTCGGTGCCCCCCGTATGCCAGAAGACTGAGCCATGCATTGAGTGCCATGCTGGGAGCACAAAGCCAGTACCACCTTGTTGCGGTGACCCCATATGCCACAGGTGGCTACCACAGAAGTGAATGAGCAAACAAAGTGCCAAGACTTGTGTACACCTTAGGGGCGACCTTGAATACCAGAAGGGGCCGTCGTAGAATGGGTGGCAGCACCAGAGGTCAACGCCTTGCTAGCAGGTACTGCAGCAACTCTGTATGACAGGAAGGGATCCCAGTACAGAATATTGCCAAGTTTGGGCTGTCACCCAGGAAAAACTGAAATTGTAACCTGTGGGTCAAAATTTAGCATTGAGACATGCTCCCTGACCTGCCCCATGGACTCCGGAGGACATCTAGAGGATTTTTCTCTGTCACTGGGCCTGTTCGGGATCGGAAGCTCAATCCCCTTGCCGCGCGTGGGGAAATGCTGACCTTACCCCACTAATGGAAGACTGGAGCACCTTTGATAGCTGTTGAGGCTGGCCGCACTGATCAGGAGAGAGTCTCTGCCTGGCAGGTGCTGCTACGCATCCCGCGTGCAGACTGACTTGACCAAGCAGGCCCAGAGCATTGCAAGTGCCCATGGTCGGGACACCCACTGAAACGCTGAATACTTCAATGCTGCTGGAGCGGGTAAGACTTGATTCAGGCCTGTCAAGCCCGGGGTACTCGCTACTAAAGGTGTTGCGGTACCATTTTTGACTGTTTCAAAACGAGTCAAAGTGGACTCTTGAGTAAGATCTACTAGTGAGCAATCCCTGGATGTGGCCACCCGTGAATGGGGAATAATCCCAAATACATTACATGGAAGAGAGTGCGACAGGGATTTGCCAGATTAACACTAGATGCTCGACCTCAAGGGTGTGTGTTAATGCTGACGAATGTCATAATACTTCTTTGATTGTGTACAGTTAGAAATATAATATTTCTTTTAATATAAAAGCAAGTATTTGACTGGATATTGATTTATTTACATTACTGAGTGCGCTTTGAGCTATGATTCGTGTTAACTAACATATATGTGGAGAAGTGTGGCTCAATGATTAGAGCGGCAGACCCTGATGCAGAGGTCTAGCCCGAGACCAGGGTTCAATTCCCCGCCTCGGCGGGTCTTGGGCTCAAAAATTCCACGGACCTGATAATTCTCGCCTCTGTGCCATTCCAATCATGGAGTCCCACTCTGCAACTCTGGGCAATAGCTTGCTTAATCTCCACAACGGCCCCCACAACACTAAGGATGCCTGGCCTCCACCTTGGGGGTGCCCAGGAGTGGACGCCTCACAGGGAAAGCCAGGATGGGTTCCACAGCGGTATTCGCACAAGCGCCTTGAGACCCTTGCGGGTGAGTAGTGCGCTATACAAGTATCAATTTACATTTACAATTTACATTTTATGTACACTTCCTCTCTGAGGGAGCCTATGACTGCTCATCCACAGCTACCGCTGAAAGTAAAGTGCAGAAGGGGTACTTGGCCTATTTACTTTAGGATCCAAAGTAGGTTGGGTTCCAAAACATCAAGATTAAAAGGCCTCAACCATCACGGTTGGGCCCAGTAGCCCATGCGTGCCCTATGGTCCTCTGAAAGGGGTTCTAACAAGGTGCTATAACTCAAGCTAGCCATAACTTCAACTAACCCTTACATATACACGAAGGTTCAGTTTCTGTGTATCATGCCATGTATATATGTATGTGTGTGCTTTTCAGGCCGCTTTGTTGGCAGGTTGTAGTTTTTCCATCCACTGCAGGTTAGGAATTCTGTTTTAATGCTTTGAGGTGACTCTTGGACATTTGTTAGTATCCGGCTTTGAGGCAGTCACCTAATTTTGAGTGCTCAGGGTCATTTGGTTTATCCAGTTAGTGAATTATGCGAGTATTGTCAGTGTCGTTGTAGCAAGGGGGGTTGAAGGATTTGATGAGTGCCATAAGTTTTTGGGTGTTGGTATTAAACAGAAGCAGTGAGGTAATTGGTCATTGCAGAACCCCTGTCTCAATGTTGCGTCGGTTGGAAGAGAATGGAAGAGTATAAATGATGCTTGACCTGTTAGGAGTCAATCCAGTTGAGTACATTTCCTTTCAAAATTATATTTTTCAATCTGTTCAGTAAGGTTTCATGCTGTACAGTGTTGAATGCTGTGAGGGTCAAAAAGAAGGAGTCAGAGCCCTCCAAATGTATCCACTGAAGATGTCAAGTCATCATAAATAGAGATCGGGTGCATTTGGTGCCTTTTCCCGGACGGAAGCCAATTTGCTGGTCCATATAAAGGAATTTGCCCCCATAAACTTTGTGATGGGAGAAGGCAGTCTGTCTGTCATTTTTGCAAACAATGTTTGGGCCATTAGCTATAGGTCTGGATTTGTTGGGGTTGTGGACTCCAAGTTGTTCTTTTTAATTAGTGGGTGTATGTATGACGTTTTCTGAGGGAACTGTGCCTGTGGGTAAGGACATTTTGATGATGTTCAGTGCTGGAGCTGCTGCTGATATAGATGGTAGGATTTTGACTAGCCAGCTTGACCTCACGCGCTTAATAAACTGCATGAAAATCAATTGTTGGATACAGTGAGAGTATTTTCCTCCAATGAGCTCCATCAATAGGGTGTTTATGTTGCACATTTTCCTTTCATTTGATAGGTATATATCTAGCGCTGTGACTTTGGAAAGGAAATGATCATCTGTTTGGTTGCAGAAGGTTTGGCCTTGAGATATTGATGCTGTTTTACATGCAGGATGGCAAACACTTGCTAGGATCTTGTGTAGTTCTTTTTATAACATTTGTTCATTAAAATCCTGCTCTAATTTAGTTTATTTTGTTGCTTTTTAGTGTATGATTTAGCATCCTTTGAATCTCTGTAGGTGTGCTTTGTCCTATAGGTTTTTGGAGTTTTACCACACTTGTCTAAGAGTGTATATTTGTGTTTTTTTCCTATTTTATTTCATTATTCATCCAAGAGTTTTATGCTCTCCTTTATAGTTGTCTTGATATTCTCAGGGGGATAATTTGATTGAAGGCAGTGTTCCATCAATAATACAGCTCCTCCATTGAGTTTGTCTGGTCCAAGTTGATGTTTATCTTTGTATTTTTGGACGCAAAGCTCTCCACTGGAAGTTTGTTCATTTGTCTATGTTTTGTACAATGAGATGTAGAGTTGATTAAATGTTTAGTAATGTAATTTTTTATTTTTGTATTTTATATAGCGCTAGAATGCCCAGTCAGAATATTATGGTTAATTGAGAGGACATAATGGTTACTCCAGGGGACAGGAACTACCTTTTTAATGTTCGTTGCTTTGGATTGGTGGCAAGAGTGTCCAGTGTGTACCCAGCTATGTGAGTTGGAGTAGAGATTACTCGGGTGATATTGAGAGCAGATAGTCCTGAGGTGATAGTATGGGGCTGTGGCATATGTGGCTTGTTAAACCTAATGTTTAGGTCACCGAGGACGGATAAGTGAGGTATCTATTGGAAAGGTCAAGTATGATGTCTAGAAACATATTTTTTAATGCTTCATTTGTTGGCGAATGTCTGTATGGTTGTAGAAATGTGCATTAGAATATCTGGTTAGCGATCAAATATTGGCTTGAGACAAGATGGCGGCCGCTTCGGCGGCTGTGTGAGTGACTTGTGAAGTGCGCCCCCGTACACCCCCCTGATGAAGGACTTTCCGTGACTCTCCACACCTGTACGGAACACCGCTCCACCTAGTCTGGATTAGGTAATGCTGTGGTGGCATCTTTTTCGATCTTCGTGCGGAGGAGCTGTCAGAGCCAGCGCGCGTCGAGAGGCAGCCTAAGGCATTTCGCCCATCTAACTCTACTTCGGCTGCGGTTCTGGTGGCGGAAGGTCTGCGAAGCAACCGAGCAGAGGATAACAAGTTCAATGGCCCCAAAGGGGAGCGGGAAGGGCGCTAAGACCCGGGGCACTACCGCAGCAACCGCAGCAACCAATATGCCGGCAATCTCAACTCCCCCTTCCTGTACGGAGAACGGACAGGTTGTTTTCAGAATGGCGGCGGATAGCGGACCGGGGGAGCGGGCAGAGACGGAGCAGGCGGAGACTGTTTCCTCCTTCCCTGCAGACAGCGATGTGCAGAAAGGAGGTATGGGGCAGAAACAACGAATGGCGCCTGCAATCTTCAAAAAATTAGCCGGGAAAGGTAAATTCGAGATAAACAAGCTCGGTGACCAGGAGAAAACAAAATCTGGGGGCAACAAAGTATCTGCTGCTGTGGAAGATCAATTACATAACTCCCTTGAGAGTGAAACAATGTCGCACAATATTGATGTGTCAGGCAGCCTGATTAAAAAAAGCAGGAATGAAGCTGGGGAAAATTGCGATGCCACTTTAGGAGCTAAGGGGAAGACTAGAGTGGCAGAAATACTGAGTAGGGATATTCATCAGCCAAAGGGGGAGAATTGAGATGAGGAGATAATTAATGACTTGGAGTCTGGAGATTCAGGAGGGAAATTCTATTCAATGTCTGATCCCTCTAACTCCTCCGAGAGTGAAAGTATTGCAGGGGACTGGGCTGACGACAATAGCTCCCAGCGTGATGAGGAGGAAGTAAGCTTTGATGCTTCTATTAATAAGGGGACTGCCCGGAAAATTCTAAACCCTGATCCCCGTGTGTGAAAGAAAAATCAGCCCATACTCCAGCGTGGGATTGTTTATTCTCCCCTCAGATGGTGACCAATAGCAATACGGTTAATAGCTCTATGGCCCCAATGGTGAATATAGTTAAAGCAGCTCAAAGCGAAATTACCCTTAGCACAATTTATCAACTGATAATGGCACACAGAGAAGAAACTAAGGTGGAAAGTATGCGGACCCAGGCCGCGGTCCGCAAGTTACAGAATTCGGTGAGACGTGTAGCAAAGACATGTTCCGAAATTGCAACCAGGATTGGGGAAGCGGAGGAGAGAATTTCTGCCATAGAAGATCAAATAGTGCAGCAGAAGGCGTCGATAATATCCCTGCAAAACCTAAGAGATGACACTAACTGGAAGTTAACTGATTTAGAGAATCGCTCCATAAGAAATAACTTACGTGTTTTGGGTATTCCAGAGGGACGGGAGGGGAAGGATGTTAGGCAATTTGTTATTGAGGTATTTTCGGAAGCATTTCCTGATCTTAAACAGGGGAATCTGGAGACAGAGATCTTAAGAGCACATAGATTCCCTTTTTTTTTTAAGGGGTGGAGCGGGAGGGCCTAATGAAAAACCTAGGGCAATACTCATTTTTTTGAATAATTATTTGTTGAGGGAGGCACTGTATGACCTGGCCAGGCCAGACAGGAAGAGGACCGGTAAGGATTGTGTCTTTTTTGTCCGTCCAGATTTCTGTCAGGCTACTGTTCAAGAGAGATGGAAGCTACGCCAATTGATTCCATCTTTTCAGGCCAAAGGGGCCCAGGCCTTTCTGTTGAACCCTGCGAAGCTGAAAATAGTTTATAAGGAGAAGACTCCGTTTTTTGCGTCAGTAACCTTAGCAGAGGAATTCTTGAAGGCAATGTGATTATATGTTAATGTGATATAGGATTTCTCTTAGTATGATATCTATCTGTCTCAAAGTGCTTGGATTGGTTTTGGGAGGGCCACGGGGGGCTGTTTTGGGGGGTGCGCTTTTAATCCACTATCCATCATTGAGGACTCTGTCCTTACGCCTTATTTGGGTGGGAGAGGGGTGGGGGGGACAGGGGTTGGGGGGGTTCAGGGGAAGGGATGGGGGGAAGGCACAGAAGGGCGGCGGTGGAGGACAACAATTAGAATGTTTATGGTACTTATGATTTTGATGTTGTTCTTAATGCACTTGAGTTTCTGTTTGAAGGTAATGGAGGGCAGTCTAGAGTGCTCGTTTGATTATACTGATTTAACCCTATAAAGCATATGGCTCGATTGTCTATTTGTTCGTGGAATGTATGTGGGTTGAATGACAAAAGGAAAAGGGGGGTGATGGCTCAGATGCTGCGGATGCAGCGATATGATTTGTTATGTGTACAAGAAACACATATAGCGTGGAACAATCGTAGATGGCTTAACGATCTTGGCATGGAAATCTTAGGATGCACCAAACAAAGTTCTAATACTAGAGGGGTAGCAATTCTTATGAGGTACGGGTTAGGAGTTTGTAAGCGGGTAAAAGAGGATGCCCTGGGGCGCTGGATAATTGTTGAATTGGTTGTTAATGGCTTTTTATGTACAATCTGTTCAATATACGGATCCAATTTGGATGACCCAGAGGTGTTATATCATTTAAGTATTGAACTGGCAGCTTGGCCATCGCCCCTGATCTTCTGTGGGATTTTAATCTCCACTTGGAGGGGGGCTTTGATATTATGGGAGATAGCCCATACATGGGTAAGAAGACTAAAGTGTTTAGAGCAATCAAGGGCATAGTTAAAGAGTTTGGTCTTGTAGACGCATGGTTTGCCCAGAAGAGAAATGTCTCCGGCAGTACTTTTTATTCTGCCCCTGATAAGAAACATGTTCGATTAGATTTTTTATTTATTTCGGCAAGTATGGTGGCAAATGCGAAAATAGAGATCATGCCGAGGATAATTTCAGACCATAATCCGTTGGCACTTGAACTCGATATAAGAACAAAAATGCAACCAAGGGTCTGGACCTTTGAGCGCAATCTCTTGTTAGACCCCAAATATTGTAAACTTATGTGTGAGTGGATCCCTGAGTTTTTTAAGATTAATCGTGGTACAGCCTCGGATCCCATAGTATGGGACACATTCAAAGCTGGTGTTCTTCCGGTAATAAAAGAACTAGCGGCACAGTTTGGTCAATTTTCAGGCTACAAACTCAACATTGAAAAAACACAGGTACTCTATTCCGGTAAGGACCCCCCAGCCGATGTAGTAATAACATCAGAGGCAACATATCTGGGAATAATAATTGCTCCTACCGTGGATAGAATTCCTGCCTTGAATATGCTCCCAGTTATTGGGAAGGTCAACACAACTTTGGAACGCCTGGATCATTTGCACCTCTCTATTCATGGTAGATGCAATGTTTTAAAAATGTTGGTTCTCCCCAAATTTTTGTACTTATTTAGAACAATCCCTATAGAATTTCCTAATTCATGTTTTATTCAACTGGAGAGGATGTGTTCAAGATTTCTGTGGGGACATCGAAGAACCAGAAGAGCTTATAAGAAAATGATTATTCCAAGAAATCGGGGGGGTTGGGGTATCTCAAATGTTATAATGTATTATTGGGCTGCCATGATGCAGATCTTGGGGCCGTTAGTAGTGGGGAGTAAAACCTCGATCCCTCTTAGTCATAGACCATCTATCTATGAACTCGGGTTAGGTAGAGATGCAAATTGCTGTTTAGTAACTATTGTAGAACCAAGCTACTATAAAAAAAACTAGGTTCAAGATTCTTAAGGCCGCCTATAAAGTTTGGGAACAAATTAAGCGGCTATATCATATCCCTAAAATAAATATATATACTCCCTTTAATGCCTCCGGGCTACTTCTGGTAATTTTTCGGGATCATGTAGCCTTCAAATGGGGCCTAAAAGGAATTTGTTGTCTAGGGGATTTGTTTGATCAGGGGGTTTTAGTAGCATTTTCAGATCTTAGAGAAAAGTTTGGGCTAGATAAAAAGGATTTCTTTAAATATTTACAAATTCAGAGCTATATAGATAAATTTGGTGCAGATATTAGTCAACATAGTATTATAATAGAGAAAATGAAGAGCAGAATATCGATAGGGCAGTACTACCAACAGTTAGTTGAAGTCCTCCCTGATGATTTGAATGAATGCCGAAAGAAATGGGAACTTAAATTTGGGGTGGACGAACTCAATATAAGTAAATCACTCCAGCTCGCTAATAGCGTTTTAATGACAGGAAGAATGCGTAGTCAGCATTATATGGCCATGTTTGATCTTTATTATTCCCCTAGGAAGATATCCCTGTGGGGAGCTACAACTGGGGTTAAATGTAATCGATGTGGGTTGTTTGCTGCTGATTCACTTCATATGTTTTTCTCCTGCCCGAGACTGGGGAGATTCATTGTTGAGTTGGAGGAATTTCTGAATATTATATTTGGAACCCCTATACAGATCACGTCCGATCTAGTTATTATTGGGGTAGGCTCGGACCCAATTGCTAATGCAAGAAATGATACATTGAGTGCACTTTTGTTTATCATGATGGCAGTGGTTCGTGCATGTATTACTAATGAGTGGATAAGCTCTGATCCTCCCACTTTTTTGAATTGGAGAGCAAGACTGTTAGCTATGCATAATTTTGAACTTTCAATCTATAGAACTAAAGGGCGAAGGAAGAGAAGGTTGGGTTGTAAAATTTGGTTACCCATTCAGGAATGGATTTCGTAAAAACTGAACTCTAGAGGTTTGATTTATTTGTTTGTACCATTACTATATTGAATATTGTATATGTACCTTTTGTGCCTGGGGGGAAATGGGGATGTAAAAACTCAATAATTCTTTTTTCTTAAAAAAAAGTTAGAATATCTGGTTAGCAATGTACCCTGCGAGTACAGATTCACACCCTTATATTCTTATGTCTTCCATTTTGTGAAGGTTATATCATCCTTGAATGTTATTATGAGTTACGGTTCGAAGTGAATTATTAATACCATGGTGGTGCTGTTAGGTGGAGTACTGGAGCCAAATCCTCTCTAAACCTAGCCGGACTATGAAAAAAGTCTGTTTATCAGATAGAATGTCATGATGTAGTCTTTGTTTTTAGGATAATGATCTGGTACTTATGAGTAAGCTGTTGAGGTGTGAGGCAAGATGTGAGCAAAGAGGAGGGAATATGGTCTTTTAAGATTCATATTTGAATGTGATGTGGTTAGAATTGTCCTGCAATACACAATGTACTTGTATGGGTTGTCTGGGTAGGGAAGTGTGAGGTTTTGTGTTTTTGGAAGCATTGAGTATCTGGGCTGAAATAGTATTGTGGACTATGGATGCAAACATGTGGGGATGGCTCGCTGGAGTGCAAAGAAAGAGAGGCAAGTGTGTTCGTTGAGTGCAGTGGAGTGGAGTGGAGAGAGAGAGAGAGAGAGAGAGACAGAGAGAGAGAGAGACAGAGAGAGAGAGAGAAATGCGCATAAGGGGAGAGGGCGGATAGCATCCTTAAGAGCTCTGTTTACTGCATTAGATAAAAGGACTTTTTGTGCGTTGTGGATGTGAGTGCCAGTTTTGGTGTAGCATGTTGTCTGGAAGGTGAGATAGGTGTAATGAAGCAATTTGTGAGTGCATTGTTTAATGTGGTTGGTTAACTGATTGGGCAGATTGCATATAGACGACTTTGATGGGTTAATGTTGGTTACTGTGTTGCTGACTACTGAAGAAATGGAGCTAGTAGAATATGTTTATCTAAATAGTAATGATGCTTGGTTGGTATTGGCACATGTGATGTTAGATTGTGGATGTGCAAAAAGGAATGGGGCAGAGGGTTGATAATCTATGTAGTGTTAGGAATGTGCTGCATGGGAGCATGGTAGAAGTGGTGTGTGATCAAAAGACTGTGAAGGTGAGTCTGGAATTGAGAGAAGGGGAGGGCGCATGAACAGAAGTTGACCGGAGCGTGTAAGCAAAAGAGGAGAACAGGAGAGTTTGTTATGAGAGCAGGAGCTAGTGGATGATTAGTAGCAAGGTGACCTAGTGGAAAACAAAGAAGGAGTTTGAGACAGTGGAAGGGTAGTTCCTATTACCACAATAGCTTTGAGTGATGCGGGTCATTCCCAGGTGGACATGCACACAGTTCTCATCTGTGCAAAGATACAGTCCAAAATGTCCACCATAATCAGTTGCCTATTATCTTGTGTCTGGTGCCTGTCTCTGGTCCGTCCTTCCAGTATTCTCTTCATAAACATCGCCCTCCTGGTTCATATCCCTGATAGCATTTCCCATAATATGCTATCCCTGCTAGATCCCAGGAAATATTCACCAGTGACAACTTCCTGTCAATCATGTAAATCACAAAGTTCTCTAAATCTTACTTCCTCAGTTCCTGATCTGACCCATAATTGTTTCTTTTCCCCACATTGCTCATGGCAATCTCCTCTGATGTCTGACAATAAATTTTTGTTGTGGACGGTACCAGCAAGATTTCAGTGAGCTGTAATACCCAGACTGTCATAGGTTCCACATAGCCTCCAGACCCGCCACCCGGTGCTGGTCTGTATCCAGTGCCAAGCCAAGGAATCTTGGCCACAGAGATGGAGACAATGTATCTGACACTGTGTTTGTTAGACATGGGATGTGACATGCTTCAAACATGATGCTTCAATGCATACATTTCAATATCATTCTCTGAACATCTGAACATCCACTGGTCGTTGGCTGACTGTTTGGTGATCATCTGCGCCACGCCTCATTTTCAATGACAAGGGTAACTTTCCTGTTCCTAAACTCCTATCCCTGGCCAGTGCTCCTTGAAAACATTGCAGAAATATAATACTATGCTTGCTCCCAATCCACTCCCCTGGCCACTTCTCATCACACCAGTGTCCTCTCGAATGTAGGCTGAACCTCACAGAACCGAATGTGTTAGAAGAGATTTCCACCGCCCAGGCAATCTGGTTCCAACTGCAACCACAATGTCACTACACTACATTGTATTAGTCTAAGAATCGAATCCACTCAGAAAGTCCTGTCTCATCGTCTTTGAAATACAATCTTATGGCGTTGCTTTGAAGCCCCTGTCAAGACGAGGACCATGCTTCTATAGAAGGCTCATTCTGGGGCAACACCTTACACACAAAGTTCAGATGTTCCAGAACCTATTGTATCTTCATCAACTTGCAATTCTAAGGCCCCTCTACCTTGTACAAGATTCTCAACACTGATAGCTTTTCTTCCAGCAAGTGTGATTCCATGACTACCAAATTTAAGTTGTAGCCCAGAAAAGTGATGATCATGGCTGTCCCCTTTGTCCTATTGGGCCAGTGGCATCCCAAAGTTACCTGCCACCTTCTCCAATGCTCTCACCGAACAGCTGCATTATCCCTGTTACCCCTCCTTGAGAAAGTGATCAAGGTAGTTCAGCTTTTGTTCAGGCCCTACTACTGCCTTCAATGCCCATTCCAAAAAGGAACAGATGGCCCCAAAAACTGAGCATGTTACTGCTGATCTAAAAATCTGTCATTAAATTGTTTCCCCAGTATGGGAAAATCATCCAGGTGAACTGGAAAATTACAGATCGCTACCTTTATGTCTTTTTACCCATCGCAGCATCCAAACTACATATGTGTACCCTAACAGTGGCCTTATCAATGCTTATGTATGTCACTGAGCATTTGCTCTGATCAATGTAATCATTCACAGATTCACTATTCAGCCATGACATGTGGTGGGTAAGCCTGAATTCTACTATTGTCTTTTTTGGTACCACGCCTATAGTCGATATCATAATGTTAGGGTTTGGACTTAATGAAAATTGGCCCACTAACCCCACCCCTTCAATTTCCATTATCTGCTGGTTCTGAACTATCTCAGTCATGTCTTTCACGGACTGTAAGTTTCCAGCCCAGTGGCCCAGCCTCAGTTTCTTGCAAAGGATGCTAAATCCAGTGTATATTCCTTCCCTCACTTGCCAGGTCACCTAAATTTCTTGGTATTGTTTCAGCCATGTCTCACACAGCAGATCACCTTATTTTATTGGTATTGTTTCCTCTGTTTCCATCGCCTCTGGAGTACCGGCACTTGTCCCCCATCTTTCTCCAATCCCTTCTACCCCAAAACCTCTTCACCCCCTTTCCATTGAAGAAAGGGACAAGCAGGTGTAGGTGCCTCCTGTTATATTTGGAGCATTTGTGCATTTAATTGCTAGGAGATCTAAAGCAGGATCCTTTATTAAAGTTCTAGCATGCACTGACCATTCTAGGTTGGTTCTGAATCTCAAGTCTTTTTTTGAGAGGGCTCAAGCGAAAGGGCACATGTGGCAATGACCTTTCAATGTATGAATGATAAGACAGGCCTGGCTGCTGTCATGAACTGCTACTGAAGTTCTTTACTAATCTCACCCCAGGACTTGGATGGAGCAAGACCCCCCATTGAACCTCAACCATACTTGCGCCCCCCCCCCAAGCATATATGGACCATCCTAGTCATGTATAGCTACTCAATCAGAACAATCATATTCTCCAGATGCTTTTTGCCATAATACTAGCATTCTCCAGGATTACCTCTTCAACCCTCGATTGGAAACCTTTTTCCTCTGAAGATTCCTAAAGCTTCTCAATACATTGCATCACCAGAGTAATGCAGCCCCTTAACTCACCCAATGTTTGCTTGTAACATTCATGCCCTTGACCTCAGACACCAGACCTGCCGCCCATCTGGTGTATCTCCACCCCCGTCTGTTGGATCATTTGTGCTTCCTTGCCTGTCCTTTCCCGTACCACTGCTAACAAGCCAACCATTCCAATTTTAGCTCGAGTATTCTGGTGACAAACCTCTTGTGGTGATGGGCATTCTGGCCACACCCACCATCTCTTTGCCCGCCTCTGTTTCTGTCAATCATAAATGGAATGCCCCAGTAAACCTGATGCACCTCATGTTGAGGTGTCTGTTCCCCCTTCCATACCCATACCCCCGGGAGCCTGGGTAGCACATTATTCCATCTCCCTTGCCTTCTCTCTATATTCCATCAATGCCTCCATTGTTCGACCTCTCAACATGGTCCTTGTTGATTTGCCCTTGGAAACTGAACATCTTACAGTTGACTTTCCTCTGTCCCTCTGGCCCTCCTTTCACCACTATTCCGGACTGCCACAAGGGGTTTCTTCAATGGTCGACACAGGGTTTCAGGATGCCCGTGCTCCTCTTGTCCTTTTCTGTGGGGTTGTTTTGCAGCTCCCCATTACCAGGACCTGACATACCTGCTATTGTATTTGTTGTTGGGGTGCTGAAGTGCTCGGGTGCGGCTGTGTGTGTGCCCTGGAAGCTGTCTCATCCCGGGCTGCCACACACGACGGGGGGGGGGGGGGCTGAAGCCCTTTGAGTCCAATGGGTGTTGCGCGCCTGGGTGGCACCACTGCTCCACTGACATGGGATGAAAGGTCAACTATTACTGTTGCCAAGATCCACGCTGATGGCGTCTGCCTGGGGATTCTGCCACGTCATGGCACTTTTGGGTTCCTCTGTTTTGATGGGGGCACATGTAGAGGCCGCCATCCCATTGCAGACATGCCTAGGGATTGAAAAATCCCTTGAGGGACTGTGAAATTAATCACACCTAAATTAAGCTGATAGCATGCTCCTAAACATTTCCCTCTTTTTGCACTTCAAGCAACAGTATGACTCCTAGCCAATTAAGATACAGACAAAGAGAGCCAGGCTCCAGGCTCTATTTGAATATCTGATTCAAGTTCTAAAACTGTATTCGAATACCAATGGTATCCATAAAAGTGCACAAATACATACAATAAAATACATGTAAAAATGCATACACAGTAAAAAAATAAGTAGAACAATTTTTCTTTTTGCATATTTATATAGCGCGAACTCGACCCGAAGGTATTGGAGCGCTGTATTTACATTACACATTCAGGCACTGGGAGATAAAGTGATTTGCCCAGAATCACAGGATGTGGACGCGACCTCGAGGCTCGAACCCTGGTTTCCAGCACCAAAGTCGGCAGTTTAGCCGACGGACCACACCCTCTCCCACTTTCCAACGATTGACTAGAATTCTGTCTCTCATCAAATAACTGGCAAGCAATTCATCAGACACTTTAGCAGATCTACTCAGTGTTCGTAGACCAACGAGATCGAACTGCTGTTCTCAGAAATGCACCTAAATGGATTATCACTTCCTTATCCATGAGTTGAAAAAGTGCATTTAGGGGGAGGAGCCTAGCGCGCATCCAAGATGGTCGCGTGAGCACAGGGCTCCCCGGACCCTCGCTGCTCCTCGGAATTTATCCTGACTCTATCCTGACTTGGTTGATGGAATCTGGGAGACGAATGCTGGCTGAACACTAAACTCCTTTCGGAAATCAAATCGGACCTGGCAATCCGGAGTTATGGTGGTTTGAACTTTTGAGGCCCACCCGACGGCTGTGCCCGATGCGAGGGTGATCTGTGGAGCCGGGGCGTAGTTGAACAACAACGGCAGCGGGGCTGTGCCAGTGGCCGTCACATCACTTTCGGTTTCACTTTTGGTCTTTGAGGGGCTGGACTGTGGACTTGCTTGGTGCGACTGGGCTTTCATTGTGCTTTCGCTTGATGCCGGTGGCTTCGTCTGCTGCCAGTGTGCTCATTGACGGTGGTCCCTTCGCTCCGCCATATTGCGGCCTGTGGTGCGACACGCGTCTGCCTGGCCTGTGCCACCTCGACGCTTCCTCGGTGGTCCCCTTCGGCGATCGAGGTTCTCATGGGAGGCAAGGGAGACCCCGAGAGGCGTAAGACCAAAGCATCCCTACGTGGGGGACCGGTCCAGACGAACAACATGGACCGCTACACTCAGGGTAAAGGATCCCCCGGGACGGCCAATGTCCCCCCGGAGGACACCAGTGGTGGCCCGTCCGTTTCTCCGGATCTGTCCCTGCAGGACATCATGGGCGCCATTAAGGGCATCAGAGAGACCATCGCTACACAGTACGAGGCCTTGGCCCGTAAAATCGACACGGTGGCCATTGACATTACGCTAATCCGGGCGGATCTCTCTAAGACCAACGAGAGGGTTCAATCGCTGGATGTGCGGACGTCTTCCCTTGGTACGGACGTGTCGGACCTGCAGGCCACTCTCGGCGATCTCAAGTCGGCCAATGATCTGATGGCCCGGCGGCTGGAAGACTTCGAGGGACGGGCCCGCCGCAATAACATCCGCGTCATAGGCGTTCCGGAGACCTCCGATAACCGCCCGGTTGATCTCCTGGTCGAGGAGCTCATCCTCGAACATCTTGCTCCCGCTGGCCTGAGTAAGTTTTTCGCTGTGGAGCGGGCCCATCGAGTCCCAGGTGGCCGGCCGCGACCGGGTGCCCCCCCGAGGCCTATCGTTGCGAGACTTTTCCATTACAGAGATCGAGACGCGATTCTGCAGGCCTCACGGGTCCATGGCCCGGTCCGACATGAGAACTCGTCCATTAACTTTTTCCCGGACTTCACCCAACTTGTCCAGAAACAGCGGATGGGCTTCCAGGGGGTGAAGCGGCGTCTCCGGGACCTCGGTCTCAAGTACTCTATGCTTTATCCTGCAAGGCTCCGAGTGGAACATGAAGATCAGACTACCTTTTTTGACT
Source organism: Triturus cristatus (assembly GCF_964204655.1). NCBI lineage: Eukaryota > Metazoa > Chordata > Amphibia > Caudata > Salamandridae > Triturus > Triturus cristatus. Next base: position 1,265,578,188 of record NC_140585.1, on the reverse strand, counting down.
CTCCTGCGACTGTGAGTGACTGGCTGGAATTGCTGCCGGACCGGGGTGACCGGACTGGGCCCTCTGCCGGTACCGAGGGTGGCGGATCTCCTTTGGAGTGACTTATGGTCCCGGACTCTGCCATGTTGTACTGTTCGGCTGGGTTCTACTTCTTTTGTGCATTTTGTTTCACTATGTTGTGTGTGGGGAGCGGGCGGGGACGGGTCCCTTCCCTCCTCCGGGGTCTTTTCGTAGAATGGGGTTTGTAGGGCGACAGGCACACTGCAAGTTGGGGTGGTTTTTTGGACCGCAGGGGTGCAGGGTGGGGGGTGTTGGAGTTGGGGGGGGGGGTTTGGTGGGTGGGTGGGGTTGTTTGGATCTGTGTTTTTTGTTTTCAAGGCGAAGTATTGGCTATGGTTCATCCTTGGGTGTTGAGCTCTTTGCTAGGGGGCCCTTGATCTACTGGAGGGGATGGGGGGGGACGGGTTGAGATTGATGTCTTGGAACGTCAATGGATTGGGGGACCGTATCAAACGGGGTGTTGTGCTGCAATATCTGCGTCGTCTGACTCCTGATGTGGTGTTCTTACAGGAGACGCATCTGGTTGGCAATGTTTGTCGGGCTATGAACAGGGGGGGATATCGACTTGTGGCCCACTCTGGTTTCACCACTGGTTCGAGAGGGGTGGGCATTCTCTTGCGAGCTTCACTTCCGTTGGAGATCACCAGGGTGGTCCCAGACGATAGAGGGCACTATGTGGCTCTGACTGGGAGGTGGGAGGGGCAGTCCCTTTCCTTGATCTCGGTCTATGTTCCCCCGGGCCTCCAGAACTCCACCTTCTCAGACTTGGGTCGTATGTTGCTTGGGCTTCCTGACAGTCTTTTGCTTATGGGTGGGGACTTTAATTCGGTTGTCTCGGGTGACCTGGACCGTCATCCGCCCAGGGCCCTCCCTGCTGCCCAGGCGTGGCTGGGCGGGCTCCTGGAGACCTTCGGTCTGGTGGACTGTTGGAGGTTAATGCATCCGACACAGTGTCATTACACCTTTCACTCTGGGGCCCATGGGAGTCTCTCCAGACTGGATTATTTCCTTATGCCTGCGGCCCAGGCTACTCGGATCCAAGAGGTCAAACACCTGGCTAGGGGTATTTCTGATCATTCCCCACTGTGGTTGCTTTTTGACACCGGGTCGCGATCCGCTGGGCGGATCGCTCCTATTAACCCTTGGTACCTGCGAGACCCCAAGATCCGTGATAGCCTGATTAAGTCGATTGATCAATATTTTTCTGAGAACGAGGGGTCGGTGTTGTCCTCGGTGTCCCTGTGGGAAGCTTTCAAAGCAGTGCTCCGCGGGCATGCCCTGTCCCAGATAGTGGAGGCCAAGAGGGTTAAGAGAGAGGCGGTTGTGACGCTGGAGACTGAAATATCGGGGCTGGAGGCAGCCTTGGAGGCGGGTGTCACCCCGGAGGGGCTGCATGCCCTCAGCCTGAAGCAGTTTGAATATAAGTCTCTCGTCCCTGATGTTGCCAAGACTATGTATAGGGAGCAGCAGGGTAGGTTGTATGACGCCGGAGACAAGGCGGGTAAGCTGATTGCCTGGTTGGACAAGAAGGAGAGAGTGAATCGTGTGGTCCCGGAGCTTCGGGTGTCGGATGGAGTGTGTGTGACTGAGCCTGGTGAGATTGTTGAGTGTTTTGCTGACCACCTCCGTGCAGTTTACTCCCCGGTGTCTGATAGAGATGAGGACGACTCTCGTCTTCTGCTTCGGGATATTGCCCTGCCCGGCTTATCCGTCGAGGACCGCGAGCTGATGGATGCCCCTTTGTCTGTCGAAGAGATAGCTACTGCGATTCGCTCGGGCAAGGCTATGGGCCCCAACGGTCTGCCGATTGAACTATATAAGTTGCGCCCGGATAAAATCGCGCCTTTCCTCCGTCACATGTTTCAGGAATCGCTCGAGAGGGGTTCCCTTCCTGACGACCAGCGTCTGGCTACTATAGTGGTGATTCCCAAGGAGGGTAAGCCACGTGACCGCTGTGCCTCCTATAGGCCTATTTCCCTGCTAAATGCCGAACCCAAAATCCTTGCTAAGGTCCTCGCCAATCGCTTGCTGAGCGTTATATGTGACTTGATACATCCGGATCAATGTGGCTTCATCCCACATCGTAATACCGCTCTCAACTTACGGCGTCTGCACGGCGTCCTCGCTAGGGCTGAGTACTTCGCTGAACCGGCCATATTGGTTTCCCTAGACGCCACGATGGCCTTTGATACCATTGAATGGCCATTTCTTTGGTTTTGGGGAGGGGTTCCTTAGCTGGGTGAAGCTCCTTTATGCTGGACCAATGGCTCAGGTGGTTGTCAATGGGCGGGTTTCTCGGCCTTTCGCTCTCGGGAGGGGAACTAGGCAGGGGTGCCCGTTGTCCCCGCTGCTCTTTGCTCTCGCCCTGGAACCGCTCGCTGCCTTGCTCCGTTGGGAGCCCTCGATTAGAGGGCTCCGGTGGGCCCCGGGCTTCGAGGATCGGGTTTCATTGTACGCGGATGATATTCTCTTGTATCTCACCTCACCGCGGAAGTCGCTCAATGTTCTCTTTGATGTCCTTACTTCCTTCGGGAAAAACTCGGGTCTGATAATCAACTGGTCCAAATCTTGTGTGTATCCTATCTCTGGTGGTCTTTCTCTCTTGCCGCCTCGGCTTCCGCTCCAAATATCTCAGTCTGGCTTTAAATACCTGGGGGTGTACGTTTCGTTGGACCCGGCGGTCCGCTATGAGCAGAATCTCCTGTCCCCACTCCGGCGTTTGAGGGCAGATACGGCTCGGTGGTGTAAGCTGCCCTTGTCTTGGTCGCGCGGCGCTGTTTAAAATGATGTCTCTTCCCAGATTCCTTTATGCACTCCAGAACTCCTTCGATGTCATTCCTGCGGCCTACTTTAGGGAGGTGGAGAGTTTGCAGAGGAGACTGGTTTGGGACGGGCGATCGCGTATCGCTTTGGCCAAGCTGACTCTTTCCTGGTATGACGGGGGCATCGCGCTTCCTGATATTAGACGGTACTACTGGGCCTCCCAGCTGTCTGCCATTAATCATGCTACGTACGCTCCTGGTTCGAACCCGGCATATGAGATGGATAAGTTCCTGCTCCCCGGCGGTAACTATAACAGAGATTGCGATCAGTGTGTGGAAGGCGGCTAACGTTGCGATGGGCTGGAGTGAGCGTTTAACGTGCGCCACTCCTCTATTCGACACAGACCGCTTGGGAAGCCTCTGGACAACGAAAGGCTTTGAGCGCTGGGATACGATCGGCATCAGCAGAGTGGGGGACCTGTGGGTTAAAGGTGCGGTTAAATCCTTCGCGGCGCTTCAGCGCGAGTATGAGCTTAGTGACAGAGAGTTCTTCCGTTATGCACAGGTTCGGCACGCCCTGCTTTCGGTCTTTGGGGAGGGGACCACGGTCCCTTCTTCTTCGCCTCTCGAGGACCGCATACTCGATGGTCACGTCCCCGACAGTACTATCTCCCTGATTTACAAAAAACTGATAAACAATCGGGCTGACCTCTTGGTGCGTCTTCGGGAGGCATGGACGGGAGATGGGGTGGAGCTGGACGATGAGGACTGGCAGACTGCACTGTCATCCCCTAAGGAGGTGGCCATCCCGGCCCGTCTCCGCCTGGTCCAGCTTAAGATTCTCCATCGTGTATATGTGACGGGCCCCCGCCTGGTCTCGATGGGGTTTTCAGACGACGGACTCTGTAAGCGTGGCTGCGGGCTCAGTGCTACCTTTCTCCATATCCTATGGGAATGCCGCGAGGTGGCGGAATACTGGCGCCGGGTGCATGATATTATGAGACGAGTCACCGGGGTCGCTCTGCTGCCGGAGGTGCGTCGTTGTGTGCTGAATGTATGGGAGCCCAATGACTGCAATGCGGCTCAGGCTCGGTGGGCGGCCTTGGGGAACATGATTGCAAAGAGAGATATTGCACAGCTTTGGGGTTCCCAGCGGCCTCCCACCGTGTCCGTCTGGAAGGAGAACATGGACTGGTGCATGTTCAGGGAGAAAACGGTGTATGTGGCTCGTGGTAAACCGGGGGCTTGGGGTAGAATTTGGGGGCAGTGGAACGCGTATCGTGGGTCTATCTGTGCTCCCCCTTTGGTGGATACGTCCGGGGTTGCCTCGTCCCCCTGATCCTTGAGGGTTCCTTGTGTATCTCGTACTTTGGAGTACAGATTTGGTTCTCTCGTGGCCCCCCCCTCCCTCTCAGGTCTTCTTCTTTTGACCGCCCTCGGGTGGTTGGGTGTTGACTCCCCCGGCTGGTGTTCGCCGCCCTCCATAAGTCGTTTCGCCTTGTTTGTTGTATTTTTGTATTTCTTTTTTTTTTTTTTTTGTTATTTATACTAAAAGTGTGTATTCTGATTTCCCTTATGTGCAGTCTGATCTACTGTGATAGTGCGGAGCCCCTGTGGGCCAGTCAGTGTTTTCTGTTATGCTGGAACACTTCGACTACTAGCGGCCGGCCCTGGTGGTTGTAGGCCCGTGTTTGTAACCCTTTTTATGCACAATAAAATCTTTTCAAAAAAAAAAAAAAAGAAAAAGTGCATTTAGGTTTTTTTCAGATTAACAATATGGTTCTGTAGTAGGGGATCTCTGTGTATAGTCATAATCTAGTGAATAGTCCCGCCCATGTGCGCGGACCCCGGAGCAATAAAAATAATCTCTTAAGTTGTCAAATCATGCAAACCTGCATCCACACTTAAGAGAGAATTTCAAAGACAGATAATGCAGCCTATATCCACAGGCTACACTGTCCAGAACTTCAACTAGAAAGTATTCCACCAGCAACCACTAACAGCACTGCCTGCCCAGCTTTTTCCATAGAGACAGAAACCTGCCTCTTCCAGCAAAAGCCCTTGGAATGATAGAGAGGAAGGCATGGACAGACAAGCCCCATATGCTGCCATTATGTGGCTCAGAACAGGATATTGTGCCTTTAAGAAAACTTTCCTCCTCGCAACTGATTGTGCTAATCGAATGTAGATGTTCCTTTCCCGTTACCCCCCCCCGATCTTTCAGTACTCCCTCCTGTTGATAGCTAATTGAAGTCTTGGAGTAACAGTCCCCCGGATGTAGCCTGACCCACGTTTTTTGCCCGTATGCCTCGCCTTTTGTTTTTTGTTGTTATTTATGTTAAATGTATGTCTCCTGCCTCTCTCGAGCTATCCTGAGCCATTTACGGGGCTGGGCCCCAGGTGTCGCCTACTGCCTTGACTAATGTACGATCCTTTCTGTATCTAGCGGCCGGCCCTGGTGGTTGTAGGCCCATGCTTGTAACTGATTTATTGTTTCAATAAAATTTTTGGAAAAAAAAAAAAAAAGAAAACTTTCCAGAACTTTCCCAGTATCCCAGAATGCACAGCAGGTCCCTTTTACTTTCAGTTCTTTTTTCCGGCTCCTGCTAGCAGGACCCTGGAGCATTGAGCTCTCCCTTTTCAAGGGTTATTTGTTACTTTTCAAGTGATTTAAAAGTGTTAGTAAAGTCCTTTCCTTCTGGTGCTGTCAGCATGCCTGGCTTGTTCGACAAGTGTCCTGATTGTGAAAGGAAAAAGGCTAAGTCAGACCCACCCAGGGTGTGTATCGTCTGCCTTCCCCAGTCCCACGTGCCTGAGGAGTGTGAGATTTGCCGCTATTTTTCAGCCAGGACCCTGAGAGAGAGGATGAAGATCAGGCTCCAGGTCCTGGAGGACAGAAGGCTGAAGGCACGAGGTGGGTCTGGAGGGGCTGATTCTGCCCATGCTGAGGCCTCTGGGGGGCTCCCCAGGGGCAGGAAGACCAGCAAGCGTCCCCACTCCCCGTCGACGTAGAAGGCGTCGACGGCGTCGTCGAGAGGGATGACTACGCTCTGTTCGCCGTCTCCCCAGGGCTCTGGGGAGAAGTGGCGTCGACGATCGACGTCGAAGGAGCTGAACAGGCCGCCGTCGACGACATCGGCATCTTCTGCGATGACGCCGTCGACGTCGCCGTCAAGCCATCGGCGTCGAGATCAGGCCCGGCGTCGGCGCTCGCCGTCGAGGGGAGAGCGCCGATCGCCGTCGGCAAAGAGAAGAAGGTCGCCGTCGAGGCGGCGGTCACCGTCGAGGCGATCGACGTCACGAAGATCGACGTCACGGAGATCGACGTCGAGACGGTTGCCGTCGAGAAGATCGACGTCACGAAGATCGACGTCACGAGGATCGACGTCACGAAGATCGACGTCGCGGCGGCGGTCGCCGTCGAGGAGGCGGTCGACGTCGAGGAGGCGCAGCGGGAGCCCTGATGCCAGGAGTAAGAGGGGAACGGAGTCGCCGGGATCGGTGTACTCCGTGGTGTATACACCTCCTCGGAACCCTACGCCATCGCCGCCTCCGCCACCACCACCACGACCACCGACTCCTCCACCACCACCACCACCGCCACCACCACCGCCACCACCGCCTGCGTCACCACCTCCACCTCCCCCTCCTCGTTCTATACCACCTCGCACTCCGTTGGGGCCACCTGCAGTTCCGCCGCGGTCGGTCTCCCTGCCCAGGTATCCGACTCCGCCGCAGGGGACGCCGAGGCCGCGACACCCACGGTCGCCGGGCCCGGCTAGACCGGCGGACAGGCCGAAGCCGAGGAGGTCGCGCTCCCGCTCCGTCAGGAGGAGAAGGTCACGGAGCCATAGGAGGTCGTCGACATCAGGACGGCGCCATAGGAGGCACAGGTCGAGGTCACGCACACGGTCCTCGGCCAGGGATTTCTCACCGACGCTGTCGGACTCACCGGGGACTAGGGTGTCTCCTGTGGACGATCTAGTCTCCTTCCAGGAGGTGCTGCTGAGGGGGGCAGCCAAGTTGGGAATCACGGTGACGGTGCCGACACCCACGACGTCCGTGATATTCAAGACTCTAAACAAAAAACACCTGTCTCGCCCCCTGCTGCCTCTAGTGCCGGGACTGGTGGAGCCCGCGTTGGAGTTGTTCCTCACTCCCGCGGTGACGAAATCCGCCCCCTCAAGGCTCCTGAAAAAGTATCGGGCCCCGGACTCGGACCCTGCTTTTTTAAGGAAAGACCCAAAGCCGGACTCTGTCATCGTGACGGCGGCGAGGAAACAGCATGCGACTGCACCTTCATCGACGGTTCCGCCCGACAAGGAAAGCCACTGGCTGGACTCGGCGGGCAGGAAGGTGTGTGGGACCGCGTCTACCACCATGAAGGCGGCGAGTGCGGAGGCGCTGTTGGGGCGTTACGACCGGGCCCTGTGGGAGTCCCTCCAACAGTATGCGGACTTGCTGCCTCGGGACAGGAAGGAGGACTTCCTGGAAACGGTACGAGAGGGTATGCTGGTTTCGAACCAGGTCATCAGTGCGGCAGCGGATGTCTCCTTGTTGGCGGCGCACGCCTACTGTCATGGCGTCCACCAAAGGCGTCACTCGTGGCTGCGCCTGACGTCGCTCAAGCCAGAGGCTCAGCACAGAGTAGACAATCTGCCCTTCTCGGGGGAAACCCTGTTTGGTAAACATGCGGATGATGAGATGGCCCGCATGAAGGCGGAGGCGGAGACCCTGACGGCTGTCGGGTTGGAGAAGGCCGAGAAGAAGAAGCGCCCGTTCCAGAGACGGTTCGGGTCTACGGGCAGAGGGCGTGGGCAGGGTTCGGGACAGCAGCAGCACCAACAGCAGCAGTTCCGGAAACCCTTCCAGAAACGCCAGAGGGGTAGAGGAGGCCAGCAGGCCGCTACCACTACCAAGGGCCCGGCCGGGTCTCGGCCCTGAGCGACTACTTCCCCTGCAACCGTTACCCACTCCAGTGGGGGGAAGCATTCAATTTTTTCCGGCAGAGTGGAGAAAAATTACTCAAGACAAGTGGGTGCTGAATATTGTTTGCAATGGATACAGTCTTCGGTTTATCAGCCCGCCTCCAGCGATTCCGCCGGTAAGCTCTCAGTTTCAGCTGCGAGAGCTCCAGGCGGAGGCAGACATCTTGTTGAGAAAAAAGGCGGTAGAAGAGGTACCTCTGTCTCAAAGGGGAAGAGGTCTGTACTCTCGGTTCTTCCTCGTTCGCAAGAAGGACAAGAACGAGTTCAGGCCCATTCTGGATTTGCGACAGGCAAACAAATGGATTCGCAGAGAGAAGTTTCGCATGCTATCCGTGCATCAGATTTACCCTCAGCTGCAACGGGGAGACTGGCTCTGTGCCATAGATCTACAGGATGCGTACTTCCATGTGCCCATTGCATGGAAGCACAGGAAGTTCCTGCGATTCCAAGTCGGCGCCAATCACTATCAATACACAGTACTGCCGTTCGGGCTAAAGTCTGCGCCCAGGACCATCTCGAATGCATGGCGGTGGTGGCGGCATACCTGCGGAGGAACAAGGTGTTTGTCTACCCGTACCTGGACGATTGATTGATCAAGGCCTCATCCTTCTCGGAAGCGCAAGAACACTTCCGGTGGACGTGCGCTCTCTTGCACAAGCTGGGGTTACACGTCAACATGTCCAAATCGGTCCCGACTCCGGTCCAGTGCATTCAGTACTTGGGAGCCTCCATCGATACGCAGTCAGCAAGCGTGTCTCCTTCGGAGGAGAGACGGTTATCACTCCTTCGGAAGGCTCAGGACCTCAGGACTGCTCCATCACGACGGTGAGGAAGGTGTCTTCACTGCTGGGATCGATGGCCTCCTGTATCTTCCTCACGCCTCACGCACGGCTGCACATGAGACCACTGCAGGAGTGCTTGGAGGATCAGTGGGATCAGAAGACAGGTTCTTGGGACGACAAGATACGGCTGTCTCTACATGCTCATCAGTCTCTGAAGTGGTGGTGTTCGGCGGAAAACCTCCTCAGGGGGTTCCCTTCCACAAGGACATTCCCACGAAGAGTGTCGTGACGGATGCGTCTCTCCAAGGCTGGGGAGCGCATTCCGGGGACTTGCAGATTCAAGGAAAGTGGTCCCCGTTGGAATCGACGTACCACATCAATTTCCTGGAACTCAGAGCTGTCTTCCTGGCACTGAAGGCCTTCCTTCCGTCCTTCCAGACCACCTCACTGCTGATACAGACGGACAATACAACCACTATGTATTACCTCAACAAGCAGGGGGGGTCGAGATCGCGCACTCTGTCGCAGGAGGCGCAGGCGATCTGGCACTGGCTTCTGGCCCGAGGACTGACGATTACGGCCACGCATCTGCCAGGGGTGCAGAATGCTCAGGCGGACACACTGAGCAGACTGATTCAGGAAAACCACGAGTGGGTCATAAACGACGAAGTACTAGGAGAAGTCTTCGCAAGGTGGGGGACTCCAGGCGTAAATCTGTTCGCCACCGCCGAAAACAGCAAATGCCGAGACTTCGCATCCAGGTACTACCAGCGGGGGACGCTGGGGAACGCGCTATGGATCGACTGGTCGAACAGCTTTCTGTACGCTTTTCCACCCATTCCCCTGATTCCGGCGGTGCTCATCAAACTGTCCCAGTCAGGGGCTCGGATGATCCTGATTGCTCCGGAATGGCCCAGACAGTGGTGGTTCACGGACCTACTTCACCGGTCGCTCCTTCCTCAGATACGGCTGCCGTGCAGGCCGGACCTTCTCACGAAGTTCGGGGGGCAGATGGTGCACCCCAACCTCTCGTCTTTGAGTTTGGCGGCATGGCTCCTGAGATAGTGCAATATGGCCATTTGAATCTGCCAGACGATTGTATGGACATACTGAAGGAGTCTAAACAGCCTTCCACGAGGACGTCCTATGCCTACAAGTGGAAGAGGTTCTGTATCTGGTGCAAGTCCAAGAACTTTGACCCTACGACATGTAAGGAAGATGTCATCCTTCCATATCTTTTACATTTGGCGCAGTCCGGCCTTAATTTCCATTCCATTAAGGTTCATCTGGCTGCTTTGACTGCTTACAGGAAATGCCCTTCACAGACTTCCTTCTTTCAGATCCCTGTGGTCAAGGATTTCTTGGAAGGCTTGAAGAAAGTGTTTCCTCCTGTCAGACTTCCCTCGCCTTCCTGGGACTTGAATGTGGTGCTGTCCAGACTGATGAAGGAGCCTTTTGAACCCATTCACAAGGCTTCGTTGCAGCACCTATCCTGGAAGGCGGCGTTCCTAGTGGCCATTACATCGGCCCGCAGGGTGAGTGAACTTCAGGCATTATGTTATCAAGAACCTTATACTGTATTTCATGCTGCTAAGGTTGTTATGCGTACTCACCCTAAATTTCTTCCTAAGGTTATCTCTGATTTTCATGTCAACCAGACCATAACTTTACCTACGTTCTTTCAGAATCCCTCTTCGCCAGCGGAAAGGTCTCTTCATTCCCTGGATGTTCGGAGGGTGTTGAAATTTTACCTTGATAAGACCAAGGATATTCGTAGGTCAGACCAATTGTTTATTAATTATGGATCAGTCAGGACCGGTCTCGCGACCTCTAAGCAGTCCATCTCTCGGTGGATTGTGTCCTGCATACAATTGTGTTATCAAAAGGCTAATAAGACCTTAGGGGGTAAACCTAAGGCTCATTCCACCAGGGGCAAAGCTGCCACGACTGCTTTGCTGCGTAATGTTCCGATTGCAGAAATCTGCAAGGCGGCCACTTGGAAGTCGGTCCATACCTTTGCTGCGCATTATTGTCTGGACTCGGATGCCAGGGCTGATGCTCAGGTGGGGCAGGCTTCGCTGCGGAATCTGTTCGCGCAGTAGAGGTATCGTCTTGTATCTTCTCCACCGCCTTTTTTGTGTGGGGATGGGCTTGCCATTCTATTCACTAGATTATGGCTATACACAGAGATCCCCTACTACAGAAGGAGTAGTTTCTTTTCTGTAACTCCAGTTCTGTAGTAGGGGTATCTCTGTGATAGTCATAAACGCCCGCTCTCCTCCCCGGTGGAGAGATGATTATTCATGTGAAGAATGCTACAGGTCTGGCGTGCTACGCCGTCAAAAAGAACTGAAAGTAAAAGGGACCTGCTGTGCATTCTGGGATACTGGGAAAGTTCTGGAAAGTTTTCTTAAAGGCACAGTATCCTGTTCTGAGCCACATAATGGCAGCCTATGGGGCTTGTCTGTCCATGCCTTCCTCGCTATCATTCCAAGGGCTTTTGCTGGAAGAGGCAGGTTTCTGTCTCTATGGAAAAAGCTGGGCAGGCAGTGCTGTTAGTGGTTGCTGGTGGAATTCTTTCTAGTTGAAGTTCTGGACAGTGTAGCCTGTGGATATAGGCTGCATTATCTCTCTTTGAAATTCTCTCTTAAGTGTGGATGCAGGTTTGCATGATTTGACAACTTAAGAGATTAATTTTATTGCTCCGGGGTCCGCGCACATGGGCGGGACTATTCACTAGATTATGACTATCACAGAGATACCCCTACTACAGAACTGGAGTTACAGAAAAGAAACTACTCCTTCTTTTTTATGAGGGGGAGCAAAAAGTGTCTTGAGTACATAGCATAATAATCACAAAAACATGTAAAGTGCAACATCGTTTGGCCAGAATTACCATCACAGGGGCATGGTAAAGGTTCAAGATTGGTGTGAAAACCCAATGGGACACATAACATATATTTCAATGTGCCGGCTCAATAACGGAACAATAAACCCCGTTCCCAGCGCCTGGTTGGTCTGGTCATGTATCCCTCAATGTGGCCTAAGGGTACAGAGTTCATATAAGCTGCCACACTTATCTTCCGCCTCTCTATGAACGTTCTTTCAGTGTCAGTTAAATCATATAGGGCCTGTATCGACGTTACAGTGCATCTCCAGGTGCGTACAGACCAGAGGCGTAGCTAGAGCGTCTGGCGCCTGGGGCTATCCCTCAGATTGACGCCCATGGCAGGTAGGGGGGGGTGCTGGGAAAAAAGGACAGCGAGCACTTGAAAGAGGTTACATGCACATACAGGACACGGTCCAAGGCTACACAGTAGGTAGGAAGGCACATCTTTTATACCTTTCACCAGCTATCTCTGTGTTTTTTACTTTTCAAAGAAAGCAGGGGATGCTGTTGGCACTCAGAGCCACTGCTGCTGTTGCCCTACATCAGGCAATACATCAGGGGTGCCCGCCGCCATTCTGTTGTGGCAATCGATCGCACTGGTGTGCCTGCTCCCATCCTGCTGTGGCCACCAGTGGTTCTTGGTGATCACTCGGGCTTTTGGACTTTAGATGAAACTGACAGCGTCTGCATCATCGCAGAGGCCCGGTACAGATTGATGAGTGCGCCCTACCTTGCGCCTGTCAACAGTGGGTGCTCTGGGGGCTCTGGCGAGGAATCGATCACCCCTGACATGGCATCGTCACCGGTGGATAACTTCTTTAATTATGTATTGGGAACTAAAAGGGGGGGGAGCAAGCCAACACGAGACCACCTTCTGTGTGTGAAAAAGGCCGCTTTATTGAAACAGGTGCATATCACAAATTTCAACCCTCGGCAACTGCCTTTCAAAACTAAGAACCTCACTATACAAGGATTTCCTGACCCCTTGTTCCTCCCCCCACCCCTACGATCCCCACATCAGATCCCCCCACCCCACGAAATACAACGTAACATTCCATAACCATACTCTTACCCACTCCTACAAAATGTAGCATTTCCAAAACCTAAACTCCCCTGACCCTAATCCCTACTTGCCTTTGTGCTGCTGTAACTAACCAACCTCTAATCTAAACTTATCCTACCTGGTTACCCTTTCCCTGCTCCTGCTCACAAACTACCAACATATAACAAAAAACTACAGCCAATCCCGGCCAACTGTCAACCACCCCACCACCCCGCCACCCAGAAAAAGGCGGGAGTGTAGGCGGAGACGCCGCCTCCCCCTTTTTCTGCCCCCCCCCCCCAAAAACAACAACTCCCTTCTCAACGCCTATAAACACCCAGTAACCTGGCCAATACCTCTCTCAATTCCAATAGGTACAAATCCATCCCCAGCCGGGATAAATGGACCCCGTCGTCCCTGAAAAATTCCGGCGTGTCATACCTGATATCTTGATGGGCAATCCTGCAAATCCCCGTCTGCCGACAAAATCGCACCATTTCCGTGTTCAACTTACGCCTGGCCTTATCCACCGCACCCGGGTTAACGGCCCCTCTCCAAACCCTGCGAGGAACAAACTCTGTCCAGACAATAGAACAACCCGCCCAACGAGCTTTAACCAAAGCCATATCCTTCTTCCTAACCATGTCGTTTTCGCCTAAGTGAAGTACCAACACATCCGGGCACCTAGCAGCCACCAAAATCCCGTTAAGAACCTGTAATAGCTCATTCCACCGCATACCACCCCTGCCACGCCAACCCACAGAAAAAAGATCTTTATTGAACCCCAAACTTTCCCCAAAATAGCTTGAGCAGGCTTGGAATTGCGCCCGTTTCACAAAGGAATGGCCGTCAATCCAAATGGACATCTCCCTGGCGAGGGGACCCATCACCGAACCTGCAACGAGAAACATGAATGAACAACAGGAAAAAGGAAGAACAAACGCGCTATAGCCCCCCCTGTACGCTGCGCACATAACGTTGATAACATTCCGAAGACCATCTGCCCAACTTCATAATGTCCCCTCGCTCCCAGCCTCTAGAGTGAGCTTCTGACGCCGCGGCAATACGAAATGAATGCGTCCCAAATTCCTTCCCGTCGATCCCCAGCCTGCCCAAAGCCTTCCTCAGTACGGCTAAAATCTGCGAAGCCTTGACACACCACCCATCCCCATGCCCAAAGACCACACCCCCCAAAGCCCCAGATAAAGACCTCCACCTCAGACCCCACTGAAAAGGACAAATCTGCGGAATCAGCCCCTTGTTCAAAGAAACCCATTTTCCCCTGCTCCTCTGATCCGTCTTAGCCTTCCTCAGCCATATGTGAACGCTGTCTGTGCTAAAAGAAACCTCCCTCCAAGACAATCCCCGATCTGCTTTGGCCCCCAACAACTCCGAGACCCGAAAGGCCCCGATAAACATCCAGGACATCAGTGTGGAGAAAAGTATCACCTCCCCAGTGTCATAACAAAAAACAGACAAAACCCCAAACACCCCCTGCAAAAGCTCTCATGACAAAGGCTTCCTCACCCGGGATGCGCGCCCACATTCCTGCGCCCAACCCTCCAAAATACGTGCCCCCAGTTCACCCGCGGAGGGGGCATAGCCCCACAATAATTTCCCGACAAAAGCAATCCCCGCTAGCTTGCCGGCTATCGTCACTTTCGTAAGACCCTTCTCCACCAAGTCCAAGATAAACTGAATAACATCCTCCTGCCTAGTCGCCAAGGAGGCCCACCGCCGTGCACCAGAGCGCAAAAACTCCTCCCATGCTGCCTTATATGCTGCTTTTGTGGAATGGGCTAAGGAACCTAGAACCAGCTGCAACAACCTGTGTTGCCTACGTACCACAGCTGGTGCGACATTCTGGTCGGGGTCCTGTCCGCGTCCTTGGCGAGCCCACAGAATCTCCCCCACTGCGAACGAGACAAAGCATCCGCAATGTCATTGTCCACACCTGGCACATGCACCGCACGAAAAGCAATATCATGCTTCAAACACCCCAAAACGAAAACCCTCAACAACTTCAGAACCTGTTCATCTCGTGCAGACTGGCGATTGACAATGTGCACCACCGCTATATTATCAATTCGGAAAGTGACCACCTTGTGCGCCAAAAGCTCCCCCCAAAGCGAAATTTCTACCACCAGGGGAAAAAACTCCAAAAAGGCTATGCTCCTGCCTCCTTCCAGCCACTCCTCCGGCCAATGTCCTGCACACCACCTCCCTTGCCTGTAAAGGCCAAAACCAGTGCTACCTGCCGCGTCTGAAAATATCTGGACATCCAACATCATGTCTGCCTCCCTCATCAAAGGTATGCCGTTAAAAGAAAAACTGCCACATCCTCAAATCCTCACGCACCCCGGCAGACATACGAACATGATGATGTGGAGGCCTCTGCCCCGCCAACGCCCTACACAGTTGCCTACAAAAAGTCCGCCTTACTCTGACCACCCGACAGGCAAAATTGAGGTGACCCAGCAATACTTCAATGTCCTTCACCGTGACCTTTGATTTTGCCAACACGATTTCAAGCAACCCCAACATTCGCTGCTTTTTGTCTGCAGGAAGGCGTGCCTCCATCAACCGTGAATCCAATTCAATTCCCAAAAAGGAAAGTGCCGTGCTAGGCTCCATAGTCTTCTCAGGTTCCAGCGGCACGCCTAGTTCCCTCATGATCTCATTGAAACTGTCCAGAGCTGTCTGGCAGTCCGCGGAGCCTGAGGGGCCTACAAAAAAGAAGTCGTCCAGGTAGTGTGTAACTCCTTGGTGACCCGTCCGTTACGTAAACAACCATTGTAGGAACGTACTGAAACACTCAAAAAGCGCGCATGACATAGAGCAGCCCATCGGCAACGTTTTGTCCACGTATCAGTGACCACCAAATTGGATGCCCAAAAGATCCCAGTCATCTGGGTGAACTGGAAGCAGCCGGAAAGCCGACTTTATGTCGCACTTTGCCATCATTGCTGTTGCGCCCGCGGTCACCACCAGTGGCATGGCAACGTCAACAGATGAATAGGATACTGCGGCCTCCCTTTCGTCGATGAAATCGTTTACCGAACCTCCTTCAGGCCACGACAAATGTTGAATTAGGCGAAACTGCCCCTGCTCCTTTTTAGGCACCACTCCAATGGGTGACACAATCAAATTAGGCAACGGCCATTCCTGAAAGGGACCCGCCATGCGGCCCTCACGCTCCTCCTTATCGAGCTTGTCTTGCACTACCTGAGAGTGCTCTCTCGACGATTTTAGATTGTCCGCCCACCTCCTCACCCTAGGACCCCCGTAACCCAGTCTGAAACCCTCCAGAAACCCAAGACGCAAACGCTCCACAGCCTCCCTCTCTAGATACCCCCGCAAGGCTGTCAACAAATTAGCCACATTAACCGGAGTACGAGCCCTTTGGCCCAGGCCCCTTAGCCCCTCGCCCCACTCCCTGCTGCTGCTGCTGCTGACCCCCTGCCTTAAAACCGCCTGACTGTCACTGCTGTGAGCCCTGCAACTGACCCTGGCCACCCCAACAGCTGACCAACGAGTGTCGTCCTCCACAGCCGGAGCAATCGTGCCGGAAACGGCAGTACTCCCGTGTGCACAATCCTTTGTTATAATCCCAGCATGCCCCTTTTGCCCCCTACTGACCCTTGCCTGTTCCCCCTGTAGGAGAGTAGGGTCTGCTTTCTATGTTCACCCCCACTTTTTGCTTTTGCTTTACTGGTTTTCGACTTAGATGTGGCTGTGGGCCTGCTAATCAGACCCACAGCCCTGCTGTTCTCTCTCTAAATTAATACTATGTACTTTAGGTGCATAACCCATTTGGATAGGATCACCTTATTGGCCCCTGTACAGTGTACCCTAGGCCTACCAGGGGCTGCAGCATGTATTATGCCACCCCTGGCCTGGCCTTCCATTTTGACACAACTGGCTGATCACTCAGCTGGGGCAAGGTCGTGTAATCACCCCTTGCTTAGGTGTAGTATTCCTATACCTAACTTACATATAGACACATGTGTACCTATCAGTCACTCCTATGGCAGGCCTTGACAATCCTGGAGGCAGAGTGCTTGGTAACATGTGAGATGGTGCTCTAGCATGAGCTGAGCCTGTCTGCAGCTTTCGGAACCTTGTCCTTATAGCTGTTCTATGATATAGCCTACCATATACTCTTAAAGTGCCTTATAATCTTAGACGGTTATGGTAACTATGGTTTGGCTTTATCAAAACATGTTGTGTAAGGTGTCTAACGCTAGGGAATAATACCCCCATGCCATTTCTGGACATGAGAATATTATTCCCCCCTTCTAGAGGGAAAGACATGTTAAAATCATACTTCAACTGTTAGCCTCTGACCAAAGCCTCAGCATCACAAAATGGATGCTGCTGCCACGCCACAAGTCTGACCTCCTGCAGCTGGGAGTGATCCCAGCCAGGGAGGCCTGGACAATAGGTTTCCTGCTTGGGGAGGTGCTAGCACCTCCCCAGACAGCCTTTAGTGTATTGGGGCAGGGTGGGCTGAAAGGAATGAGACATGCCTGGGGCACACAAGGTGTTCCTTGCATAGTCCAGTTCAAACCGGCGCTGGGGCACTCCAGCCCCAGCTCTGGCGCGAAACTGGACAAAGGGAAGTGGGTGTAACCACCCCCTCCCAGGTCCCACCCATAAGGCGTGACCTAGCAGGTATCCCAGCCCCCCAGATTAGTATAAGAGTGGGAGTTGGGCCTCAAGACTTTAGATTATCCTGAACCTGCAAAACTGAACAGAAACTCTGGACCTTCGACATTCGACGAAAGAAGAAGACTGAAGAATCTCCCTTGTAGCCAAGGAGTGGCTACCCTGTGCAAACAGGCACCATCAAGAGACTACCCTTTGCTTTGCGACCGTTCTACGAGGAACCGACTGCAGAGCCCGACCAGAGCCTTGACTTCCAGACTTCTCCGACCCTCATCCACATCTGCAGCAGAGCTGAGATCCGTGGAGGTGACGAGCGACGTGGGACCGGCTACCTGGGAAAAGTGGCTAGTAACTTACAGCGCAGCTTCTGAGGTACCCTCGAAGTTGTGCACCGGGGATTGAGAAGCCCCAACCCCAAGCACCATCTGCACCGAAGATCAGCCCCCCACACTCCACGAGTCCTGCGTGGGGCCCTTCAGCATTTTCCTGCTTGCCGCGTCTGTCCGGTTGCTTGCCCGCTGGCTAGTGGCCTCTGTGACGACGCACCCTGAAATCTTCTGCGCTGGTTTGGCTCCTCCAGACTGGCTCCCGCTTCTCTGCAAAGAAGAAGCACCCCAGACCTTCCTGGTCTGCACCAGAAGCAAGTCCTTTGTTCTTCGTGGGTTCCGCTTGCCAAGGCTTGGTGAGTCCTAGTCCAACTTCGACGCCGCCGACAGCAAGAGCCTTCGTGGGACAGCTCGCCTCCTGGTCCTGGTCGCCCTCGACGCTTCCTGGTCCTCCTGGCTGCAGCGACAAGCTTCACCTTCACCTGCAACTCTTCACGACATCGCCTGGTTCCTTCCTGGTTCCACGTGGTCACTGGCTAGTGACCTTGACTCTGTCCCTTCTGCTTGCAGGTTTCTTCTCTTCTTGATCCCAGCCTTGGGATCCACCGGACACTCTTCACTGACTGCCTGTCAGCATCTTTCTTCAGGCATCCATAGGAGTCGACGACGAAAACGACGCATCTTCACCCCTATGCACCCGCAGCCTGTGGGCTAGGTAACTTGGGTACTCCGGTGCTCATCAGGATAGTGACTATCCTAGTGTCTAGTTTTCAAGTCTCAACTTCCTAGCTACTCCGGAAGTGTCCTAAATCTACAGTTTTCTAAACTGTACTATTGCTATTGACTTTTACGCATTACGCGTGAGTGTTTCCACTCTGCACACGAATCCCGTGGGCCTCCCACTTCCTAACTAACGCTAGTGTAGTGTAGCCCCAGCGATTCCCTAGGCCTAGGCCTATTCTATTTCCGTGACAGTGGTTCTTATACCACTTACTTAGTATATGGTTTGCGTGGCCCCTAGGGCCTAACTGTATTACTTACCTGTGTGACTTAATGTATGCTTAAATAAGACTGTGTTGTACTTACCTCTAATCTCATAAAGAGTGCTGAGGGTTTGCTTAGAATAAATACACTTTATTTTATATATATATCTGTTGTGGTGTCCTTTCATTTGGTATTCAAGGGATTATATATGGTATCACAGCTGGCTTCACATGCCATTCAGAGTTTAGCCTAAGACTGCTCTTGTCCATGCTACCACTAGGATAGCTGGTCTATAAGGTTGACTTTACAACCAATCACCATAAGGGTATTTGGACTGATATAAGGTGTACACTAGAACTAGTGTCATCATATATCAGGCCAACTTCTCACACCCCCCACCCCCCCACGGGTGGGGTCCCCACGAAAGGGCCGATACACCAGCGGGAGCCCACTGGCCGTAAAGATGTTTTTTCCAGACCCAGCCAGCCCCATCGTATGCTGCCACAAATCTGTATCAAGTTCTCCCCATTTTGCCTCTGGGTCCCACGCCATGCGTGCCCGGAACTCTTCATCGTACTGTGCCCAGGCGTAGCCGCCCCCCGTAATCTGCGCCTTCCTGATCACATCCATGTATTTAAACATGGCCACCGACCTATCCGGGAATTTTTCACAATACACACTAGCGTAAATAAGAAAAGCAGCCGTC
This sequence comes from Triturus cristatus, assembly GCF_964204655.1. NCBI lineage: Eukaryota > Metazoa > Chordata > Amphibia > Caudata > Salamandridae > Triturus > Triturus cristatus. The sequence continues at coordinate 1,265,558,980 of NC_140585.1, read as the reverse complement.
CAGTTTTCTATCGTCAACGGCACCTTAGGACTTTTTGCCAACTCAAATTCCTCTTCTTTAGAACCCTCTTTTGCCCTCACCTCTCTATGGAGGAGCTTCAGCATCTCGACATATTCCCCTTTCCAAATCCGTTCCTTAGTGGACAACATCAGATGAGCGCCCAAAGGCTTGGTAACACCCATGTATGGTAAACGTTTTATCTTCACCTCCTTACTGTCCAATTTAGTGTCCCCTTCCCCCATCTGACTTTCCACCGTCACCTTCTTGTCTGTCATGCTCTCCACGTCTCTAACCGTCTTACCTGACCCTCCAACCGCACTCTTACCTGAATCTTCCGTTCCTACCCCAACATCCACCACATAAGCCCCCTTGTTCAACCTACCCCCACCCCCTCCTCCCTCTCAGCCCCCCCCCCACACCCACTGACACCATCACCGGCCGACCGGGCAAAGAGCTTTTACCTGGCGCCAAGGACTCCGACCTTCGTTCCACCCTGCTGTCACACAGAGATGGCTGCACACGCACCTGACAGCCGGATACGCAAGGAACGATGTAGACGCTAGTAAACCCCTTCTCCTACGGAGAGATATTCCCGAGTGTATATAAGAAACAGTACAAGAATAATCTCTCCCCCGGGGAAGAGGGAAAAAAGGGACAAAAGAAAGGAGCCGAGTGAAGCTGTTAGGCTCAGGAAGGGATGTCATCTGACGCTGTGGACCTCACATTCCTATCTGCCACCCAGTGTGCCCTGAAAGCAAAACACAGTACAGGTATTAGCACTTCTGTCCCGACAGACAATGTATGTCCACCCCACCGCCCTTATGTGTATGAACTTACTGGATCGTGAGCGCCACTGCTCTCCAAATGCCATAAGATGAAACAGTGAGATAAAAGCAACGAAGAAAAACAAGACAAGAAATAGAGTTAATTCATTCCTCTAGAGGTACTTATCTGACTGGAGATAACCCTCTCTGAGGTTAGAGCTCGCCGCCCGCCTGACCTCTTCTTCTCCCACTACTTCGGGAGCACTTCCATAGGATTCCCTTATCAGTCTGGTTCCTCTCCTTCTAACAGCAAGGCGTCCATAAAGGGAAGAGACGTTACTTCACGCTCCAACCCTCTGCGCGCAATGTCCTTGAGGCGGCAAGCAGCGGGGCGATAAACAGGATTATCCGTGAGTACTGGGGCAAAGGGCAGTCTTGAAAGATGCCAATACCGCTACTCCGTAGCTTCACTCATCAGGCATCTGCCTCTCCTTTGGAGTACAAACCGCCACAATGCTTTTGCGCGGGTAGTGCTGCCCTAAATGAGACGCGTGGATCTAGGCATGAGGCTTCTCGTCAATCTTGGACTTCGTCCAAGCGAGGGTTACGGCTCCGTGCCGTGTTGCCGCAGGCACCTTTCCTTCAGGACTCCGGCATGGATGCTTCGTGCCGCTTTGAGTCAGGCAATACCACGGGCGACTTAGATCGCCGAGCTCTCCAGGCGATTCCAGCCCGTACTCCGGCGGGATGATTACTGGAACAGGGAGGGCACGCTTCCCCCTCCCCAACAGGAATACTCCGCAGACTAGCGATTCTGCGCGTAGCGAAGATAACAAAGGCCGTCTACTGCTTCGGCTGGGATGATGCGAGTGACAAGCCCCGGGCTCCACCTGGGCGGGGCTTATAAAGTAAGTCAGGGGTCATAGTGTTACTCCCAGGGATTGTGGGAGTGGTAGTTTCTGTTTCTCCCTTTCATGCAGCGTGGTCCCCACATGCCCTGTGTGCCTATCTCCGCCTAACCCTGACACCTGCGTCCTGGTCGAGGGACTGAGCTGTCTTCCAATCGCGATGTCCGACCCGTGGCCCGCGCCTGGCGTCGTGACACCTGGAAAATACTAGACACAACATTACTCGGCCCCACCTCTCCCTCTACGTCAACATCTCGCACTTCACCCTCCTCCATACTATCCTCCTCATAGTCTAGCTCCTCCTGTCTCTCGCCCCCAGCGCTCCCCGCTGGTGGCACAGAATGAACCCTGCGAGAAAAAGAACACTCGTTCTCAGTGCCGCTCCGTCGTCCGTGTTGCCCCCCGGGCCGTTGAGTACCCGTGGGTGTTGGGGCCGGCGAGACCATCCCGGGCCTACTTATGCCAGCCGCGCCGGTACTGGGTACGCCGCCCGAGGCTCCACCCTCCCTTCTCCTTGGTGCCATGGGGCCGCTCCCAGCCCTACCAAGTCTGGCACCCCGCGATGGTCCGATCGTTGCTCCACCGCCTGTAACAAAAAGGGATGGTCTGGTGTGCTGGGCCTACCTCTTTTCCGACTCCCGTCCCACCCCCCTCTTACTCGCAGCCCCTAAAGTGCTTGCCACCCAAGCCCGCCCTTCAGCGCTGAGGTCGACTACCCCCTCTTCCAGAAACCTCTGGATCTACCCCCGACCGCAAACCACCCCACTCCCCCGACCCCCGTAACCCAGAAACCCCTTTCGTCCATGAAGGAAAAATGTCCAAACCCTCCCAATCCCTTTCACTGCCGTCAGACTCTATGAGAAGAGGTGACACCCCCCGTCCGCCGCACCCCCAACCCCGGAGGCCCCTACCACCTCCTCCAGGCCCGCCTGCCTCTGCACCCCAACCCCGCCCGCCGGGACCCTGCCCCCTCTCCCCTCCCCCACCGTCGCCAACTGTGTCTGTAGCACAACCTGGCTCCCTGCACTGTCCCCGCCCCCAAGAACCAACACCCCACCTTCTGCCCTACCCGGGGCCGCTCTTCTCACTTGCGAGCGGCCCCTCTCCATTTGGGAGCGGGGAGGTGACCCACGCGACACGCTCCACCTCCTATTGCTCACCAAATCCCAACCTCTGCTGCCACATCCCACCCGCCCCGCCTATCTAAAACCTTCCGGGCAGCGCGCTCTTTCTGCACGCTGCCCGCCTATCCAACTGTCACATTTGTAAGCGGGGCCGCTCCACCCACTGAGCACTTCTCGCTATCGTGGCCCACAGTCCGGGCAGCGCGCTCTGATTGCACGCTGCCCGATGTCACAGACACATCCTTTTTACACGGGGCAGCTCCGCTACACGAGCGGCCCCCGTCTGTCTTCCCCGCAGTCCGGGCAGCGCGCTCAGGTTGCACGCTACCCGTGCGCCCCCTCACCACGCTAGAAGGCGGGGCTGCTCCACAACCCGAACGGCCCTCACCGGGATGCAACAACATTTCTCCTTCCTCCGGGGCCGCTCCTCTGGCATTAGAGCGGCCCCCAGCAACCTTCCCTCCAGACGGGGAGACGCGCTCCCACAAAACTACACTGTAAAGCGGTCCCAGCCACCAGGTCACCAAACCTAAAATGGTGGCTGGGGAGGCGCGTAAATCACCTATATACCCCTTGGGCTATAATTCCAAATATTGGGCTACAATTGGGCTAGTCCCAATGTAGCCCAAATTATACAAAATGGCCGCTCGCCAGCCACTCCCCCCCCTTCCCAATCCGCCCGGGGGGCAGACCTCGCCGTGCTCAGCTGCCCCCCAAGCCCCCATTATCTTGCAGAGTCCTGGTGAACTTGTGAGGACAGTGTTTCTTCTGGTTAGACAAGTTTACTAATCTTCAATAATTTCATTCATATATTTTGCAATATATTTTAGTATTGACAAACTACAACACACTTTTTCCCCGCAAACATTATAATGTGCAAATTTGTTTTAGAGCATACCACATTAAATGTAAAGCTTTTATGACAGATTAGACAAAGGTGAATATGTGCAGTGTTATTTTGTACCAACACTCCCGCTGATCAACCCGTGCAAAAGAGACATTTCCACCCACGTGCCACTACTGTGTTTGCTTCTTGGATCCTTGGTGCTGCAGCCCCAGTGCTGGATGCTGGGGCTGCCTGGCTGGCACTCTTGGTCCCTGCAGCATGGCCCACACCTTGACTGTGTTTCGCCTTCAGGTCCGTCCACGCACGTGCCCCCTCCACTTTGGTGTTGGGCTTCTGACTTCTGATGTAGTTGAGGCCTGGTGGATTCCTACGTGAGACAGACGTCACCTGCCTGCTACCCACGTTCACCCAGCTGGTTTACAACTCTGCCCGAGCGGCCCTGCCCCCTCCAGGACACCCTGCACAGACTTCACCATCGGACATTGTCAATGTGGTTTCCTCAATCCCTCCGCCCCCCCCCCCCCCCACCAGATTCCTCGAGAGTGATGCACACTGATTCCTCGTGGGCTCCTCTTCCTCTGTTTTTCTGCCTGGCCCTTTCGTGGTTCTTGGGGGCTCACTCATGACCGCTCCATCACTCTCACTGTCGGGACTCAGGCGGAGGCCGCATGGCACTGGTGGCCCGTGGAGGCAGCCTTTATAATTTATTTGGGGACACTCACTGACACTACTACAAATAAATTATAAAGGCCGCCGCCACGGGCCACCTGTGCCGCGGCCGCCACCCCTAAACTAGTGCCGCCTGGGCGGAACCACCCCCACCTCCCCCCCTAGCTTCGCCACTGGTAAAAACCTGCTGAAGGTTGGCTGAACTCAGGCTAGATTTCAAACTGGCGAGCCAGGGGATCCCTGAGCCTTTGTCTGATTCATTTCGGGTGACCTTTTTTGATCTTTTTCTTTCAGCAGTCATGGACTGTACAGATACAGCCCATTGGCGTAACGAAACTTGATGGGGACCCCTGCAAAGTACATGGAAGCCCCCCACCCTGGACCCAGTCAGCTGCGGGGGACCGGGGGCAAATGTTGCACCACTGATAAAGCCCACGCAACTGCCAGGCCAGCAGTTGCCTAACACAAAATGATGAGGCCCCCCTGCAGAGTTTGATGAGAAGCCCCTGAGTCTCTCATATCTCACAAATATTAATTGGACAAAGGATGAATCAGGCCCTCAACCTTTAGAGGTTGGTGGCTTATTTGCGCGACAACAACTGCAAAGGCCTGCATTCTGCCCCTCCAGGCCAGCACTTCTGATACTTTCTAACTAACTGCTCACTTGTGCTGGGAAATGCAGCTGAACTTCCTATTTCCCCATTACCAGAGTGCTATGAGCAAACATTTGTGTCCCATCAGAGTCTACAACTGCAGCACCATGGTCCAAGGACGAAACAGTCTCTCTGAAGCTGATTCTTCTTTGTGGTACATAATGCTGCAGTGAGTGTCCTGTGAGCAGTGATGCAGCACTGGTAGACACCTAGTAATTAGTTAATTAAGATGAGAAACTGCATGGCTGCTTATGTATTAAATAGGAATGCTAACAAAGCATTCCTTGAAATTAAAAGTAAATATCTGATAAGACTTTTAGCTGCAGATTCCTTACCATAGCATTATCCCCAGTCGACAGACTGGATCAGGAATCTTTTTGTGAACCGTACCCCTATGAACCGGTAGGTGGCATAGTTTGGCTCCCGTGGCATCGTTAGCATCACCTGCGCCGGAAATGATGTTTTCTGTGCCAATATAGGTGCCACCCTGGTGTACTGGCGTCAGTTCCTTTCTTTACGCGCCTGTAAGCCCAGATCCAGGAAAAGCGATCCCGTAGTAGTTTTTTGACAATTGCTTTTTGTCATTTTGCTGAATTCTTTTGAGGTCTTACCCACTGGTGTGGCAGTGGTGTTTTCCAAGAAGGTCGGCTTCAGGCCCTGTGGTGCCTGTCACTGACAGATATCAGTGACAGACCCCTACCTTGTTTGCCTGTGGTGCCTCAAATGGGACCATGACCGGAGGCCTGTTGCGACTGCCTCTTCATGCGTCTGAAGGCACTGATTGAAAGATCCCTCAAGCTTCTGGCAACTCAACGTGTGATGCGACGACAATTGAAGTCCCGGTCGAAAGGAAGGTCCTGGGAGTGGTCGTGGAGCTAGAGCTCGTCATCACACTCCAAGTCATCAAGCCCATTTGGATAAGTTCCACAAGAAAAAGAAAAGCAAAAAGTCAAAGTGGCCTTCGACTTTGCCTTGTCCATCAGCCAAAGAGATGAGGGAAAGTCCCTCGAGGCCTCGCTTCACTGTTGAGCCAGTGCCTGGGCTGACTCTGCACCTCCCCGCATTTCTGGGAACCGGAGTGACAACCGCTCAAATGCAGGAGTTTTATTAGGCCACATGCTTCATATTCGTTCCCTCCAGTGCACTTGGTTGTGACACATGGACTTTCCCCGGCACTGGTCCCAAGGCCAAAGCTCTCAAGGCCACCAGCGATCACTGGCGGCACCATCCCCATTCTCATCCCCGAATCTGACACGGAGCCAGAGGGGCATCGTCCAATGCCAACTGGGGCCATGTCATCCAGACCAGAGCCTGAACTCTATTCTTATGGGCTGGGACTCAGGGAAGAATGGAAGGGGTCGCTGGACCCTCAGAAATACCACTATTATGATGAAGGTAATATGGACTGGTGCGAGGATCTGGGGAAAGCGATTTACCAGGACACTTTTCCAGATGCTGGCATGCTTTCGCCCCCTCCCATGACTACGGTGAAGGGAGATTCCTTTGCTGTGATGGTGCGGAGGGAGCTGAGGTCCTTGACCTTAGTCTACCCTCAGTTGCAGTCTATTACACTGTACAGAAGGAGTAATTGTTAAATCCAGTACACCAGCTTTTATTTTTTATTGCACTGTGCCCAAGTGCCTCTACAGGCATGTGCATCATTTCATGGGGGTGTTTGTAGTGTGACACTCCACAAATAAATGTATTCTTGCCCTGGTAGTTGGGCCATGGGGGTGTTGTGTAGTTCCCACCAATCTGTAGGATCTGACTTTTTTATGGGCAACTTAAACTTTGGGTGAGGTGCCTAGACTGATTCCAAGCACCCCCGTAGTATATGTTGGCCCATAGACCAGCTAGCTCACAGTGCCACCATAAGCTCCCCTAACCCAAACAAGGAGTGAATGGTTCCTGGCAACTACTGAGCATGACAACCCTGACCCCTCAGAGATCATGGTAAAAGCTGAAGAACTCTTTCACTCATTAACTCGTGCACTATTGCTCTCAGAAAAATCTACAGAGAACATGCAATGGGGCATTTTCAATATATTTATTGAACCAACGATATTCTTGTTTAGAATACATATGCTGTGATAATCAGTAGACAGAAGCCTATGAAAGTAATTACAAGCAGTGAATACCAGATATAGTTCCAAAATGGTGCTAAAACAGTGTATGTATGCAGGCATATAAAACAAGATAGTAATCAAACTTATTCCTTCTATGCAATTTCTACTCTATGTGTGTCTAGGGTGTATGTAGGTGTATAGCCAAGACTCCCACCAAGGGATGATCCAACCCCATTACCTGGCGGGGAAGAACGTTGAACCCCGTCTTGGTCACAAACTGAACCCCCTCATGAAGATGTCAGACAGTGGCTTAGGGAAGCCTCAGCATGCAGGATCTTTTGATGTCAGTGGAAGTGTCTCCTCTGCTAACCCCTGGCAATGCTTCTTTATTTAACATAACAAACATCCTTGCGATGTATATGCAGATTAGCATTTTTATGGTTATGCAGATAGCCATGTCGCCCCATAGATAAAGATAGAACAACATTTGTACATCGTGCGTTGTTGTACTCAGTGTTCAAGGCATCATGATAATGTTGTGTGAAGCCAGATACGTGAGGAAGGTAGTTTCAGAGAAACCAATCCAACATTGTCACGCATGGGCACATAACAGGGGCCTGAGTCTGGTCTGCTATGTCTGTGTCAGGTTTCCTTGTGATGCACCAAGAATAAATGACAAAAGTGTGACCTTTGTTGTAAAACGGGACAAAGACAGAAATACAAAACATGAAACCAGATAACCTGGAATCAATATCATTTCTCTGCTGTTCCAAACTGTGTGATCCTAGGCAAACATTTTATTTCACAGAGCCTCCTTTTTCTCTATTATCAAGTTTGTGAGTATTTTTAAGTACTTGAGAGGCCGATCTGCAGTGTACAAACACCTCTTACATTTGTCTTAATAGACTATAATGTTGCTCCACCAATCATAACAATGTAGGCCACGTTTAGGGTTTACATCTCCACTGGCTTGCATCTTAACTCACTAATGGCATTGTCATTGGTGGGGTGAGCCATTAATGTTACTAAGTTCATGTTTAAAAACTATAACTTTTATTAAATGGCTATCTATTCAGTGATATAATCTGATGTATTATGGTGAAATGCTTCAGCATGTTAAAGAGATACACTTATGCTTAATTTTGAAGAGACTCTATCATATTTTTACATTGTATTTGTTACATAAAGTACATGGCAACTGTTTTCATGCCTTGGCTCATGCATTGACTATTAGAGGCAAGCCAGACCCTTCGCTCAGCTCTGGCTCGGTTAACTCTATTATTAATTTGCTGGTGTGCCGATCTTTATTTCCAACTTGGATTTAGTACATGGGGCCATCAATCGCATGATAAAATGGTTTGTAAAAGGTGAGGATTGGAAACATGGAGCCTTATATGCACTGCCTTTACAACTCGTCTATCAAGACTTCTCGAAGCAGAGTGCATGCAATGAAAACACATTTAAGATAAGTGATCCCGGGGCAGAGACTCCAGGCTGTTGTGTTGTACATGACTGTAACCATGTGTTCCCATGGAGAACTACCAGGCCCTGGTGGGGTGTTTGTTGTTTGGCATCCCCCAAATGCATTCTTGGCTTGTTCATTGGATATGGGGGGTCCTGAGTCGGGTTTCCTATGCCTTTTTTTCTCATTTCACTAAGAGCTTCTAACTTGTTCTTTTTTTTTGTGGAAACTTAGAATTTTAGTGAGGGGTTTGCCAAAAAAATGGTAAATATGTATCCATAGAAGGATGACTCCTTGAGTGAATGCAAATGTACTTCTTTCTGGAATACACAAATAATGGCAGTAGTAGGCTTGGAAAGCTGCACCAGTCTCAAATTTCCAGGCATACTACTGGCAATCAAACACCCAAAAGAAGATGGGGTGAAGACTTGTAAATAGTCTAACCAGTGCAAATTGATCAGTGTAGCATTCCATCCCATTGTTTTTCGCTCACTGTATCACTCTAGACAGAGGCCCACCTAATGCAAATCAGTACTGACCTTGTTCCTCATGGAATCAGTCCTTCCTGAACCTTGGTCATCTCCCCCTCCCCCCTCCAGATGTCATTTAGGGGTCACCACTGGTCGCATCTGTGCCCCCAAGCTTTCCCCTTACGACCCCTGGCACTGCCTCTGTGACCCTTAACTTCAGAGGTGGCAAAATCAATGCCAGGAGCACAGGGGCCGCTCAGCATTATAGATGTCTTTGAGGCTGTACTTGCTTTGTTTTCTCTCAGTTTTGTATTACACTAATAGTGAATAATGAAACATTATTTACTATTAGTGTAATAAAAATGGAGTACATTTAGCTGGAGTATGATATTCCCTGGCAGTTGAGGTATGTAACAAATAAAATGCTTTGAAATGTATCTTGTCCGCGAGCTTGCAGGGGAGTGTGAGTTTAAGTAAGAACGTGTGTGTAAGTGTGAATATGTGTGTATGAGTAAGCATGTGTGTTTCAATGAAATTGAAGGTGAAAGGGCGTGTGATGTCACTTTCCCTATCCCAGGCATTTTGGTGAATTGAATTGATGTCCATTCTCCATCCTACCACTCACTGCTTTTTTAGTTTGGAATTTTGGGATTCACCCCCTCCCCAATCTCACTGACTAAGCTACGCCCCTCCCTGCAGGTTTCAAAAACATACATTGCATTACAAGCAGAAGTGACATAACATGCTGCAAGCTTTGGATGAAAACCAAAGGTTAGCCCCCAGCATAGTTTTGAAACAACACACATCTCATTAGTCATCTCTGCTGTATAGATAAGCAATCAAAATTCAGCACAAACTCTGTTTACTGGAAGATAATTGTCAGGTTCCCATCCAGAGCTGCCGACTGCGTGGCAAGCAACTCCATGTTGCTGTAGTGCATAGGAAAGACAGACTGCTCCTGGTAACAACCCTCAGTTTGATATAGTTGCTGGGTTTAGTCTCAGACACCAAAGGCATCAATTAGGCCCTGCAGAGCGGAGGTTCTCTGTGCACTGAAGGAGGTTGAGTGACCCTTTTAAAAAATAAAAGCCACTGATGAGGTGATGCATTGACTCTGTATCCAGCGAAGTTTGGATCTACTGTCCTCACTTCGGGTTTGGAGAGGTGGGATTGCGGTAAGGTGTTTCTTATATGAGTTAGTTTTCAACCAGACCTGACAGGATTTTTTTTACTAAACTTGGCATTTCCCCGGTGGACAGGAGCCCTTGGACACCGGTGTCAAAAGCTCAGTGCCCTCCTGTTAAGAATACCAGGAGGATCCGCAGGAGCGTCAGGAATCTGGAGAGAATACCACAGCCTTCCCCCGTGGCCTTCCGACTCTATCAGACTCTAGAGTAACGGATGGCACACCAGGGGAAAACAGGGAAACAAAACAAGGGAAGGCGGGGATACTTCAGTAAGGATAAGGGTTCCACGTCTGGGACAGGTGAGGCTGAAGACAGCTGTAGGGAAAGAAGGGTTAATTCAGCCTTGCAATTATGATGCTTCCCTAATACTCAATTGCAACCCCTTGTCACACATACCATCCTACTGCTAGTTCCATGCGGATAGTAAATACCTAGGACAGCGCCAAAGTAGAGGATCCTGTACAACAGAGAAATATGAAATTAGAATGGAGTTAACATCCCAACTATAAACCACGCATGTGTTATGTTCACCACTTACCCCCACTATGCTACGGTAGAACTGAGATCGTATATGGTTTAAATCTGCTGCAGGTGTAGATTCTGCACCTAATCGAGGAGTAATCCGCAAAAGGAATATGAACGGTAAGTAGCCCCCATAAACGTTCATTAACTAGTAAACATAGATATGGTTATAATGATAGAAACAAAGGCAGTGCAAAGCGCTGTTACCGTAGCTCTGTCATGGAGATTCGATATTACCAAGTGGTTCACGCAAGTATTCCCAAGTATTCTCCAAATCCTAGCAGCACAGTGGAGAACCCCCACAAGGCCAGGCAAGAAACACTCTTGTGGAACCCCGCACTCAGTGAGGAAGGGATAAGACCAAAAGGAGTATATAGGGTAGGACAAGGGCAAAGAAAGCCAAAAAGGAAATAAAACAAAAAGGGGAAGGGGAGCGAGGCTAAGATTCAAATGCCTCCTTTCTCTTTGATACAGAGCGTAGGGTCTGAGCTCTGCTCGGCTGGATGTTAGCGCCGAGATCCCGGGTGAAACACCCGGTGGGCGGAGTTGCGAAGAATCTCCGAAATCGATGTCGCTGAGAATCTCCCGTTGGAGTGGGGAGGTTGCAGAAGTTGATTTCAGCGAAGAGGTGGACTTAAAAGTCCTGCGGGGGTATATGCCAGCGTTTAAGGAACGCTAGCGAAACAGACTCGTCCTCCGGAGAAGAGAACGCGCAATGGAACCCGGAAGCAATGGAATCGGAAGTCAGGCACAGCAATACGGACGGAAATGGGGCCAAGTGCTAGAACGCTAAGCGCGTTCATGAGCGTTTACGCTCCTTTTATACTCTCGCTATCGCTAGGCAGGGCTCCGGGGCATGACACCTCCTAGTGCCTCTGTCTCTTTTCCTAACTCCCTTGGGTTGATTGCAGCAGGCACTAGAGGCTTCAAGAGAAAGAGAAAGAGCTGGAGAGAGGGGGAAAGTAGAAAGAAAGTGCTCAGAGAAGGAGAAGAGAGAGAGAGGAGAAAAGACAAGAGATAGAGAGAAAGAGAGACCACAAGAAGACATAGGGAGTGGATCTGGTTTGAGCATTTTTGCCAGGACTGCTTTTGGATCCTTAGTCAGGCCCTGTGTTCTATCTATGATGTCTGAATGAGAGACTACATTATATGTGAGATTAGGTATATGATGTGACTCCCATACAGCCAGTGCTTAATTTCAGCTGGTGGTTTCCGGTGCTCGGCACTAGCACCTAATTGTCAGCACTGGCACCTAGGACAGTCTGCCACATGGTAGCGGTGTTTGTCTAATTTATAGATGAGTACAACATCTGTTTATTAATTCAGTATACATACATGATTATATCTGCCGGCCAAGCCATTGTAACAGTGTTTATTGGCCTGAAAGAGTCTGAATTGTCACACTTGTAGGGGTGGGATGGTTTGTAGTTGTGTTAGTACTGTCATTGGCAGCGCAAGAAGGGGCAATGGTTGGTACAATCTGCAGTGGACACTTGATGAGAGCCCTGGCACATAGATTTCAACAAATTAAGCACTGCATGCAGCTGTTGTATTAATTGAAAAAGCAATATAAAAACTATCAAAAAAAGCCTACAATGCAGAGGAGGGTGTGTGGAAGTGGGCACAATCAATGCACCATATCTCCTTGAGACCAAGATCTTCCACTGCTCACTGCTGGGTCATTAGGTGGGAAGATGGGAGTAGAGAAAGAGGCATAGGCTTTGGCCATATTGCCTTCCTTTTGGAAGGCTTGCAGGGCTTGAGTGAAATCAGAGATACCGGATCAGTGCATCTGAAAGGACGGAGGATCTGAGACAATGCATGGTACATGCTATGCTCACCTCAACTCCGTCCCTCATATTAGGAGCATGTATGAGTAGCATATTCTAAAAAAACTAACCAAGAATGAACATTTCATAATTTTTTAGCTCACTTTCAACCATTGTAGACTAAAAACAGCGTAAACAGTGCATTAGTGTTTCATGTACAGAGACTTCATTAAATTCAAAATATTAATAATTTGTGAGTAGGATATTGTAAAACTGAGTTTCTGACAAGAGACTTCTAGCCACAGATTCCTTACCGTAGAAGTATCCCCCGGTGTCCGACTTGATTCAGAAGTTTTTACGTGAGCAGCACCCCTGCACATCAGTAGGTGGTATCGTTTGGTGTGGAGTTGTTGGTGCCGTGCACGCTGGAAGTGACATTCACAGCACCTATATAGGTGCCACTTAGGCTCGCTTACGTCACTTCTTTTCTTTCCAAACCAGGCAGGGCAGATCTGTGCCACTGCCCTCTCCCCGGGATCCAAACTTCTTCACCAACACCCCACCCCAGAGAGCTTGGTGGTCCAGGCCTTCACTTCACATGTAAATCCTGGTGCATTCCCAACCGCCCGCCAGATCGGAAATCCAAGAGGCTGGACAATATGAGCAAGTAAATGTTTTCTTCCACTCGCCTGGCATTTCGATCCGTTAACACTGCATGCCTTTTGGGCCGCTATTCCTAGGCACTGTGGGATACTGTTGCACAGGTGTTGCCAATGGTCTCGGAGGAGGCCTGGGCCATGCTTTCCCAGGCTGTTGCTGATGGGAGGGATGCAGCTAAGTTCACCATTAGATGTGGACTAGATACCACCGACTCACTAGGACAGTGTCTTTGCGACGCCTGGTTGAGGACTACTGGCTTTTCTGAGGATGTCCCTCCATCAGCTGCAGCCTTCCTTGTCCACCTATTTACCATCAAGGGAGCCCAGTGGGCAGCAGGATTCACATTCACTTGCCCCACTGGCAGTCCATCACATCGGACAGGTGGGTTTTTCAGATTGCCTGAAGGGGCTACTCCCTCCCCTTCAAGACTACTCCCTCCATGCCACCTACTTACGACACGCTGATAAAGGACCACCTATCTCACCTTCGCCAGGATGTGATGTCTTTTTTTGACAAAGGAGCCATAGAGAGAGTGGCAACACCAGAAGTTGTTTATGGCTGTTATTTCCGCTACTTTCTGGGGCTCAAGAAAGAAGGAGGCCTTTATCCTGTCCGAGACCTAAGCTCCCTCAACTTCTTACTCAAGAAACAGAAGTTCAAAATGCGCTCTCTGGCTCAGGTCCTATCTGCCCTTGATACAGGAGACTGGATGGTAGCATTAGACTTCCAGGACTCATATTTCCATTTTCCTGTCCTGCCTGCCGACAAGTGTTAATTGCAGTTCACAGTGGGCCATGAGCACTTTCAGTTCGCTGTGCTTCCCTTTGGCCACACCAGCACCCCTCAGATGTTCAACAAGGTGATGGTGTTGGTGGCAGCTCATCTGTGGAGATCAGAGATACCAGCCTTGCCCCATCTCGATGACTAGCTGTGGAAGGCAAGCTCGCTCCAGGCTGTTGTCTCCCACCTCCAGAGTACGGGGGACCTCCTGCCTTCACTGGGGTTCACTATCAATGTGCCACAGTCCCACCTGACTCCCTCTCAGGCGCTCCCTTTCTTCACAACTGTTCTGGACATAGTGCAGTTTCGGGCCTATACTCCCAAATGGTGAAGCCAGGATATTCAGGCTATTATACTGATGTTTCAGCCTCTATCCGGGATTTTGGTGAGGTTAACTCTGAGGCCGCTGGGGCTCATGGCCTCCTCATCCAGCCGGTGACACATGCCCGCTGGCCTATGCAAGCTCTGCAGTGTGACCTGAAATTCTAGTGGGCACAGCATCAGGAAAATCTCTCCAACATGGCCCAGATTTCGGAGGCAACTGCAAAAGATCTGCAGTGGTGGTTAACAAACTGCCACTGGGTCAATCGCAGACCCCTCTCCCTTCCCCAACCAGATCTCACAGTCACGACAGATGCTTTAACTCAGGGGATGCGGTGGCCGTCTGGGAGAGGTTGTGATCAGAGGACTCTACTCTACGGAGGAATCCAGACTCTACATCAAGCTGTTGAAGATCCAGGCATCCTTTCCTTTGCCCAGCAGGGCTCTGCTCTGGGCAATCTGAAGGGCTATCTCTGCCATTTCAGCTTTTCTGTGGTTGCCTGATCAGCCATCCCTCTTCAAATATCATTTTGTAAATAGATATCTGAAAGGTTCACAACATTTGTTTCCATCTTCTCCCTTTGTTATGCCCCTGTGGGACCTCAATATTTCCTCACTTTACTTATTCCTTTGATCTGCTGCACAATTGTCCACTCTGCTATTTACCATCGAGACAGTCTTACTAGTTGCAATAATGTTTGCCCAGAGGGTCAATGAGCTTCAGGCCATGTCATTTTTGAAGTTTTCATGTCATCCAAGTCTCCTTATCTTAACATCTACCCAGACAAACTGGTGCTTCGTACAAGAGTTTCCTTTCTTCTGAAAGTGGTCACTCCATTTCACGTAGGCCAATCTATCACCCTGCCTACTTTCTACGCTCTGCCACATCCCTCCAAAGAAGAGGAGTGACTTCAGCATCTGGACCCAAAAAGAGTATTGTCGTTCTACCTTGATCGATTACGAGAGTTATGGATGAACGACCAACACTCTGTGGGGTATTTCGGAGCAAAGAAAGGACGGGCCGTAGAGAAAAGGACCATCTCACGATGGATTGTATTCTGTATTAAAATCTGCTACACATTGGCTAAAAAGCAACCCCCTGAGGGCTTGCGTGCTCACTTCACCACAGAGCTAAAGCTGCAACAACTGCGTTAGCTCACGGAGTTCCAGTCCTGTACATCTGCCAAGCAGCAACGTGTGCTTTCCTGCACACGTTTACCAAACACTACTGTTTGGACAGTCAGGTCTGTAGAGACAGGCACTTTGCTCATTTAGTCCTGCAGGACTTTCTCATGTGAAATTGGTTTACAGACCCACCTCCATGGATGTATTGCTTGGGTATCTATTCTAGGGTAAGGAATCTGCTATAAGTCTCTATGAAAAAGTTACTTACCTTTGGTAACGCATTATCTGGTAGAGACTCTATCTAGCCTCAAATTCCTCACCGAACCACCCATCCTTCTCGCTTTGCAAACAGATTTCTAGGGACAGGGCTTTCCCGTTTCACGGCCCTCATTTTTTATACTAGTGTCCTTCGTTGCTCTGTGCTTCTGGCTTGGAAAGTCGCTAAAAATAACTGACATCAGCGTTCCTAGGTGGCGCCAAAATAGGCACCTCGAATGTCATTTCCTGTGCGGACGACTCCAGCGAAGCCGTGTGCAGCCGAACGACGCCACCTACCGGTGTGCAGGGGTATTACTTACAAAAAAATATCCAAAATCAGTCTGACGCGTGGGGATAATTCTAAGGTAAGGAATCTGCAGTTAGATAGATTCTTTACTAGAAAAGGCATTACCAAAGGTAAGTAACTTGTTCAGTTAGTTGAGAGGGGTAAGTACCCACATCGAGTAAGAATCACAAACCTTGTGAGGGTGACTCCCCAAAGTCTCTAAATTAAACTAAAATGCACCCCAGGGTAGCTATGGCACATTGTAGACAGGCTTAACTTGGAGGCAATGTGTGAAGCATTTATGAAGTATTAAGCAGTAAAAACATATAGGCAAGGACCAAGAAAGAACAATAGTGCAAATGTTCGCTCTATCACACCCTACTCTGTAGCTGAAAAAGCTAGTTGATGTAAGTAACTGGAACAAATGGGGCTCAATTAGTGATAAATGAGATTTGTGCTGGTTTGAGGCCTTTTGGGGCTTGGTAACAGTTAACCCCATATAGAATCAGTGGCAGTTAGTGGGGCTGGAGCGGAGTCAGTGGCATGTTGAACAGACTACTAAAAGGGTGCAAACTGGTGTAGGTACATTGTTAATTACAACGATGGTCCTTGCCTCTGGAAGGGCAGAGCATTTCGGTTGCATGCAGTGTTTGTTTTTTCATGTAACACGGTACACACTCTGAACTCAAAATATGGGCAGATACTGCATTTTATCACATCAAAATGAAGCTGAAGAATCTACTGCTAACACAATCCCCACATAACAGGAACATCTTATTTCTTAGTCAACGTGACAGTGAACATCTAATCCCCTGAAACCTATCATCAAAAGCCCTCTCACTGTCAGCTGCAACACGTTCTCATAGCAGTCATTATAGGACCTCTGAAAGTATAAGGAGAAATCTAACCATTTACTGCCACTACAATAGAAGGATGGCACAAGAAGGCATCAACACAGTCCCAGACACTACAGGAATGCACACACATGACAAATAGAAAGATGTACAGTAATGCAGCCATGGAATATTGAGGTCTCTGCTGTACAGTGAGAAGAAGCCCCTGGCAATGCCTGCTTGCAGAACTACAGGGCTGTATCATCAACCCTTCAAGCTGATACACAGATCGGGCAGCTGAGGCCTAGTGTCATCCCCATAGCCCACTTGCCACTTCTGAAAAGAGGCCAGACACTCCAATCAGAGGCTGCCTGCTCTTTGAACTGCTTGCAGTATAACCGGAAAAGCACCATGGCTAAGTGGCTGAAGGTTTTTTCTTCCATATACATAGAATCTGGTAGGTGGGTGATGTGAAATGGCCACAACGTGACATATAGCTCTCAACAAAACTCTCAAGGAATATGTAAAATACACTACAGGTGCATAGCATATCTAGCATTCGCTTCACAGTTACTAACAACCTCTCACAGTTGGCACTAAACATTGTTTACCAGTTGGGTCCCATCCCTCTGACACCTCCTAACCACATGCTTCCAGACATAGCATCTCAGGCTGAAGACAGCAGTTTAGAGTGTGTTCCTTTGGCTTCTGAGCCGTGTCAGAGGCGGTATTTTAAAGGTTCTGCCTTTGCTTAGTCATGTCTCATTTTTCATAGTTGACGTGGTGACCTGAAGCCCGGCAGCAGCTTCTATTCTGCAAGAGGTCGGCTTGTTGTCCGAATGCCATTGTCCAGCTGTTTTCCAGCCCAGTACCATACTCGCGTGGGAGCCCTGCGGAGGTGGACCGAGCCACGCTCCGTATCCAAGCAGTGGAGGCCACTTTTCATGAAGCCGCGACTCGCAGCTGGCCAGGGGGCAACAGCGGATGCAGCTTGTGAAGCAGCAGACAGAGACCAAGAGTTTGGTGACACTAAAATCAAGAACAAGCCTTTTACCCAACCATCTCAGTATTCAATAGAGCACTGAGCATCAGCAGACATCCAGCTAAGATCTGGGAGTGAGGCTAGATCACTTATGTGTTCCATTTGCCCATATCACCGTTGGGTTTTCAAGGTCTAGTCCACTTCCATGGAAGGCGTGCAGGCTTACATACACGTCCACAGCTTCCTAGGACCATGTGATCTAAAGACAGTGAGGTCACACATCCTGTGAATACTGGACATTTTCAAAGAATTCTACATTGAAAGGTTCTGAACGCATAAACTGGAAAACATTTAGTCTCCCTTATAATAGCTTCCGTTGCATAGGCATGCTCATTCACAGACAAGGTCATTATTATTTATTTTTGTTTCAATTCACAATCTTTTTTAATGCATTTGCAATGATTTTGTAGGTTTGTGCATGGTCGAACTGGGAACCCAAAGCAGCCCTGGTATTTTTCTGCAGTCCAGCCCCCATACGGTGCACAGCGAGTGCAGCAAGCCAGACTGACCACTGTAAAG
This sequence comes from Triturus cristatus, assembly GCF_964204655.1. Lineage (NCBI taxonomy): Eukaryota > Metazoa > Chordata > Amphibia > Caudata > Salamandridae > Triturus > Triturus cristatus. Next base: position 1,265,540,715 of record NC_140585.1, on the reverse strand, counting down.
AGGGGCTTAGGGAGTTTCTCCCCCCAAGAAAATTTGGAAAACAATTGTGCATTCTACAACACATTTGTCATTATATATTCAATTGTCTTAGCTTTTAAAGCATAGTAAATGATGACCTTACTGTGCACCAGGATGCAACAATCTTTTTTGGGGCTCTTCAATGATTCCCTGCCTATCATCCACCAACAGTGCCCCTCCTATCTCTATAGATTTGTTTCATAGCATCTCTCATACCAGTGTAGGGTGTCTGAGCACTCTACCTCACACACACATACAGAGACAATGAATCATATGTATGTCAGGAGCGGCTCTTCCATGTGGGCGGAGGAGCGTCACCCCACTGCTTTCTCACAGTGCGAGAAGAAGAAACATAAAATGGTATTATAAATACCATTTTATGTTTCTTCTTGTTGCACTGCAAGAAAGCAGAAAGGTTTGGTTAGGGGCAGGCGGGTGGGCGGTCCTGCTCGAGTGCAGGGGAGGAGTGGCTTGCCTACTCTGAGGGCGCTGACTGTTTGGTCGGCCCCAGGGCCGACCAAACCAGTCAAACGCACTCTGCATTTTCTCCATGTCGGCTGCATGCATCCTACATGGAGAAAATGGCCTCCCCATAGATGCCTGTGTGGTCCGCGTCATGGCCAATCACAACGCTGCCATTTCTGCATTGTGATGGCTTAGGGGAGGGGAGGGAGGCTGCCTGGGCTGCTTCCTGTGAGGAGCAGAGACTACGCGGGATCGGGCCGGTGAAGGTGAGTTAACATCTTTTTTAAAATTATTATTAAATCCCCCGCGTGACCCCTCCCTGTTTCCCCCGCGAGTCATGGTGGCCGCGACTGGTGTAAATCAGTGTATTAGAAAATGTTACATAAGGCGGCAAAGAGACTATAAGGTGCAGAATTCACGCCATCTATACTAGTAGGCACTTTTTATAGAGTGCTTGATCTGGAGATGCACAAACTCAGGATTAGGAATATAACACAGTGGTTAGGGTTGACTTTAATAATTTATTTATTTATATAAAGTTTTGTTTAGCGTGAACAAGACCCTAGTGGGTATCAGAGCGCTTTACATGACGAGAAGTAGGGTATCAGTTGGACTGATAAACAAAAGATACATGTGTGCATGACAAACATATATGAATGTACAAAGAATAAAAAGCTTGTTCGCTATTAAAGTTAGTAATAAGATGGTCAGTCGTCATAGAGAAGTTCATATGGTTACATTTCCATTGGCACAGATCAATTGTCTTAGGGTAAAAACTTAGCCATCAAAAAAGATTTTGCTTCTTTTTTTAAAGCGGCGGTAGAGGAGATTAGGCGAACATCAGGTAGAGAGATCCATATGGTAGGAGCGACAACCGAGAAAGCTCTGTTGAACATTTTCTTTTTGTGGGTTCGTTGGGGTTTTAGAAGCAGGATGTGCGAACTTCGCAAGGGTCTGCAGCCCCCTGATAATAATAAAAATAATTATAATAATTATAATACTAATATGAATTTGTTTCTACCCAAACAAACCTTTTCTAGCAAAGACTATTAAAAAAAAAATCTTTCTAACCTGTATCATGCAGTATGCACACAGCTCTTTGATGGCAGTTCATAGCTCACTGTGCTACATTCCGTTTATAACGTATGAACTCTGCACAGTAACAAAAGAGTCTCTGTGAGATAAAGCAGCAACCCACTGAGCTAGTCACATAAAATACTGTTGTTTGATATGCCTGGGTCTCATTCTGTGCAGAAGGCATATTAACCCTCTGCGCTTCCTTAGATGTGTCAAAACTGCTACTAGACCAAACTCCTATCTCTCCAGACAGTACATTAATCACCAGAGTTATCTTGACACTTTTATTGTTGCTTGAAAACTTCTGGATACATAAGAACTTTATAGTTCTTTTAAAACTGCTGCACTGCTAAAAAACTGGCCTCCACTAACAAAACGGGTCCCCAGCCCTTCCTGGGTAAGCGCCCAATACCCGGTATGTCCAGTCCAGCCATGGGCTTGTTGCCTGAAATGCGGATCATTTTTCAATCAACTAAAACACGACAGTGTCATGGATGTCATTTAAGGGTCACCAGGAGACGAAGATGTGACCCCTGGCGTGCTTCTTTCTACCCTTGGCACTCAGTGGCAATTGCTACGGTACAAGGGTGGTGGGGGAGAGGGGTTGGTAGGGGGGAAGTTGAAAAAAAGTTCACCTATCTGAACTTGCCGCATCTCTCGTTTGTCTCTCCCACGTCGTGTCTTTTCCAGGAAGCACCCAGGCTTCCCACAGCCAATTATAATGCTTCAATGCAGCGTTGTGATCTGTAAGCACCCAGGCTTCCCTGAACCAATCACAGTGCTGCAAGGCAGCGTTGTGATTGGTGTGAGTGCCGTGGTTCGGCACTCATATAGGGGCTGGGGGCCTGGGCATGTTCTCCATCTAGGCTGTAGTGGTCATGACACTTTGGTCGGCCCGAGACAGCCTGCCAAAGCGCCCTGCACACTTTAGAGTGCAGCAACCACTCCTGCTCCCCAACGTCAAGGGAGCCAAGCCCCCCCTGCCTGTGATGATACTAAAAATAAAATGATAATAACTTCAGTTATTATAATGTTCTTTTTTCTTTTACACTGCTCCGTGAGCAGTGGGGCGACGGTCCTCCGCCTTAGCGGAGGATCCGCCACTGCTGGCACTGCCCTTGAGATATCTGGCCTCAGAGATCACAAAGGAAGTGCAGGAAAAGAAACAACAAAGCAAGGCTCTTATGATCCCTGTTTACTTTCAGCTAGTCCACTACTACGTTAAATTGTAATCCATCAGTGTGTGCATCACACTTCAGAATGTTCCTACTCTGCAAAATATATACATTCTTATGTGCATGGTATTAACTTGCAAATGATTTCGTGAAAATTACGGAACTACTATCACTAAACTTGAAGAAAATATAGACAGATGGATTCGCCTGCCACTATCATTGGCGGATAAAATTGCCATTGTTAAAATGGTGATACTCCCCAAGCTATTATATTTGTTTAACAACATTCCAATACCACCACCTTCAGCTGTCTTTCAGAGACTCACCTCAAACATAACCAGGCTAATACGGGCCGGGAAAATAGCTTGCATTGAACTGCGTACATTGACATTGCCATACACCAGGCGAGGCTTTGCGGTGCAAGATTTATTACTGTATTATTTATGCGCACAAGACCAATACGCACATTATTGGTTTTATCTGGTACGATATTTGCCGCATACAGCGGTGGAAGATGGTGATGCCCATCCCATCCCACTACGATACATTCTGCCACATCCTCGCCCCCACGTAACTAGGAATGAAATCAACACAATAAAATCCTCGAACTCCGCATGGCAACGCATGGGGAAACTGTCACAGAAATTACCACTATACGCGCCGGCCCTACCACTACACTATCCCCTTGCGTTAACAGTGACACTCACTGGGGGTGGTATGTCAATGTTGCAACAAGTTGGTATCACCACCATGGGGGACCTATACCATGAGGGAAGGTTTATTGATGAATCTGACCTCAGTTACATTTGCAATCAAACGCTCCTATTTAAATGTACCTACCACGGACTGAGGGGGGCAGTCAGGGAACTATATCCGACATTTCCAGCGGAGTTGCTGACTTTAGCAGCATTGCAGATGATTTTTACCAGCCCTAGCAATGGACATTTGGTATCCAAACTATATAAGTTAATACAGGATAATATAGCAGACGACACCAGTAAAGCCAGAGACCGATGGGATGCCAAACTAGAGATGCCTCTACAAGAGAACGAATGGCAGGACTGTGCACTAACAACCTTACTGACACCAAATGGTAACCTGCGTATCATTCACTACAAGTATATACACCAAACATACCATATCCCACTCAAGTTACAAAAGTGTGGATTGAGTGCAGATGCTAGATGCCGCTGATGGGGAACAGATAATGCTGACTTCATGCACTTAGCATGGAGATGCACAAAAATGAGCAAATACTGGGAGGATATAACGATGATCTTAAGTCACATATTAGAAATAAAGGTAGAATGTTCAGTAAAAGTATGCCTATGGGGCATAACGGAACAATTGAAATCCACTAAACGTAAGCTGTGCACTATAGCGTTATTGATGGCCAAACGACGTGTATCCATACATTGGGACAGTAAGAGGTCCCCTAGTAAGAAGCAATGGTTAACTGACCTAGTCTATTGTAAAGACACCCTAAAAACATACGAGGAAGAACTACCGATAGCCTTTTGGCCAAAAGAATATTAGTTGCCACTGACAGAATATTTGCGAGCAAATCCAGATTTGTTGGCCTCTGATACCGTGTAATTGTAGATGCTGTGATGTGCTGTACATGGAAACAGTGTTAAAGTATACTGTGTATTTGTGAATATACACAATGTCTGGTCTATATGTGCTGATTATAGAGAAATACTGTGTATTGGGATGTTTTGTTTTGTTGCTCTATGTTTTGTTGTTATTTTATGTATGCAATACAAAATTGTAAATAATTTGGTTTTTTTTAAACTTGCAAATGATTTACAATGCTGCTTTCCTGAAGGGGCATAAGGGACGCCCAGTTCAATCACTGGCTCCAGCAGAGTTAGTTTCACTTCTTGTGCTGTTGCTGTTAGTCACATGCGCCTTTCCGGTGCTCTCTTTCAATCAATCAATCAATCAATCAATCAGGTAATTGTGAAGCGCAGCTACTCGCGCGCAAGGGTCTCAAGGCGCTGTGGGGGGCCGCTCAGTTGGGTGCTGGAGTAATCCGATGAGCCAGGTCTTGAGGTCCTTCCTGAACTGGGGCTGTGTAGGCATTTGGTAGAGGGGAGGACGTTCCAGGACTTGGTTGTGGTAGAGAAGGACTTTCCTCCCATTCTGGTCTTGTAGCTGCATTGCGTGGGATCGGGGCCAGAGAGAGGTCAGCTGATCGGAGGTGTCTCTTGGGTGCTTGGAAGGAGAGGCGGTTGTTTAGGTATGCTGGTCCGATGTTGTGGAGGGCCTTGTATGCATGGGTGAGGAGCTTGAGGGTTATCCTTCTTTTGATGGGGAGCCAATGGAGATCGCAGAGGTGTTGGGTGATATGGTTTTGACGCTGGATGTCTAGGAACACTCTGGCTGCGGCGTTTTGGATGGTCTGAAGTTTGCGGAGGAGTTTCTTCTTGATACCGGCATAGAGGGCGTTGCCGTAGTCTAATCTGCTTGTGATGATGTTGTGTGTGACCGTTTTTCTGGATTCGGGTGAGATCCATTTGAATGTTTTTTGAAGTATGCAGAGGGTGTTGAAGCTGGCTGAGGATATGGCGTTGATCTGGTGGGTCATCGTGAGCAAGAAGTCAAGCATGATGCAGAAGTTCCGTACGTGGTCTATCTGGGTGGGGGGGGGGGGTTCCGAGGGCGGAGGGCCACTGGGTGTCATCCCATGTGGAGGGGGTGGAGTTGAGGATGAGGACTTCCGTTTTTTCAGAGTTGAGTTTCAGGCTGTTCTTCCTCATCCAGGTGGCGACGGCTTTCATCCCTTCTTGGTAGTTGTGCCTGGTGATATTGGGTTCTTTGGTGAGGGAGAGGATGAGCTGGGTGTCGTCGGCATAGGAGACGATGTGGAGCCTGTGGTTTCTGACAATGGTTGCGAGGGGGGCCATGTAGATGTTGAAGAGGGTGAAGCTGAGGGAGGATCCCTGGGGCACTCCAAATCTGGTCTTTGTAGGTTCTGAGAGGTAGGGCGGGAGTCTAACTCGCTGAGTTCTGCCTGTGAGAAATTAGCATACCCAGTCCAGGGCTTTTTTTGAATGCCGGCATCGTGGAGTCTGGTGGCAAGTGTGCAGTGGGAAACGGTATCGAAGGCAGCTGAGAGGTCCAGGAGGATGAGGGCTGCCATTTGGCCCTGGTCGAGGAGGGAGCGGATGTGGTCGGTGTCGGCAAGTAGGGTGGTCTCTGTGCTATGGCTTCTGCAGAATCAGGATTGGGAGGTGTCCAGGACGTTGTTAGCTTCGGTGAAGTTTGCCAGCTGGGTGTTGATGGCCTTTTTTTCGATGACCTTGGCTGTGAATGGAAGCAGAGAGATGGGCCTGAAGTTCTTGAGGTCTGTCGGATCTGCAGAGTGTTTCTTCAGGAGGGGGTTGACTTCTGCGTGTTTCCAGTCATCAGGGAATGTGGCAGTTTTGAGGGAGCAGTTGATCGTCCAGCGTAGTTCGGGTGCGATGCCCATGGCGGCTCTGTGAAAGATGAGGGGTTGGCAGGGCTCTGAGGGTGCTCCGGTGTGGATGCTCTTCATGGTCTTTAGGGTGTCTTGTGTAGTGAGCGGGGTCCAGGTGAGCAGGGCCTGTTGGGTGGCATCTCTGGGCATGGGATCTGGAGTGGAGGTCTTGGTTGTCGAAGTTGTCGTAGACCATCTTAATCTTGAGGTGAAAAAAGGTGCTGAGTCTGTTACAGTGGTCTTGTAATGGTGGGACGTCTGTTGTTTCTCTGTTGGGTTTGGCGAATTACTTGAGGATGGTAAAGAGTTCTTTGGTTTTGTGGGCATGTGGGCGTTGGTGACGATCCTGTCTTGGAGTAACTTCTTCTTTGTGGATTTGATGAGTGGGTGGTGTGCTGTGGTGGCTGCTCTGTAGGCAGTGCATGTTTTTGAGGTTCTGGTGTTGCTCCGTGTTTTATCAAGCCATCAGCAGGAGCGCTTGGATTCCTGGAGTGCAGGGGTGAACCAGCTTTCATGAGGGGGGTGAGAGTGTTGGTGCAGTTTGTGATACAGCTGTGGAGGTTGCTTGCTGTGGTGTTAGCGTCAGGCGTGTTGGTGGTGGGGTGTTGATGAGGGCAGAAGTGAGCTGGTCTTCGGTGACTTTGTTTTAGCTTCTGCGGGGAAGGCGGTGGTCATGTGGTTTGTGTGCGGTGGGTCTTCTGAAGGAGAAGTGGATGCAGTGGTGGTCTGTCCAGAGGAGCCCCGTGGTGTGGCTGTAAGAGACGCTGTTTCCTTCTGCGAAGACGGGGTCGAGTGTGTGTCCTGCTGTGTGTGTGGGGGCAGTGACACGTTGCTTCAGTCCAATGTTGGCAAGGTTCTCTAGGAGGGAGGTTGTGTTTGGGTCATCATGGTTGTCCAGGGGGAAGTTTAGGTCTCCAAGTAGGATGTAGTCAGTGGAGGCGAGGGCGTGGGGTATGATGAGGTCATCAATGGTGTTGGTGAAAGACACGGGAGCCGGGCGGCCAGTAGATGAGGGTTCCGCAGATGGACATTTTAGGGTTGGTCTGGATCTGAAAGTGGAGGTACTCCATTAGGGTCGTGGTGGCGTCCAGGCCAGTGGTTGTCATGTGGAAGATGCTTTTGTGGACAATGGAGATGCCTCCTCCTGGGCGGTGGCGCTGTCTTTCCGTAGGATTTTGTATCCGACGGGAATGGTGGTGGAGATGTCGGACGCGGAGTTGGTGTTGGTCCAGGTTTCTGTGAGAAAGGTGACATCGGGCGCTTGGGTGTTGAGGAGGTCCCAGATTTCTATGGCATGCTTGTGTAGGCAGCATTCATTGAGGAGGATGCAGTTGAGTGGTTTGTGAGCGGTAATTGCTGGTAGGCTGCGGGCTGCTGCTGGGTTCCAGCGGTGGGTGAAGGTGCAGCGACAGTATCGACAGGAGATCGGGAATTGGGTGTTGTTTCCTCATGACAGGTAAATGCAAATCCAACAGGCTGTACCCCTCAAAGTGCAAGGTGTGCCTGGAACTAGGGGTGGTAGTGGTCCTGCTGCATGTATCCGAGGTCCCGGATCCAATGAGGTCCTCTTTCTGTAAACCAGAAGGCCTTCTGCTAACTGTATGTTTTCTAAATTTCTTATAGATAAGTAGCAATACTGGCTGGGTGTAACAGTCATTGTTTGTAGCCTTGGCACTCTTTGGTGCCCGCTGCAAAGATCAATTAAATAGAAAGACCTTATGTTTGAAATGTTGTTGGTCGGCCCTGCAGATGGAGGAGAGGTTCAGCACTCCCCTCAAATGTGCACATAATTGAATACATTTGATGTCACGCTCAGTGTAATTGTAAGGAGCCCTTCTGTAGTTATCTTATTTAAAGATTTGTGCCTGGCATTGCTCACAGGATTGTCACATGGCCATAGCAAGCTGCCTGATGGTCCCATGATGTACGTTACATCTTCACGTAGTCCTGGCATTTTAGGAAACACAAACTCATGTCCTTTTGGGACATTATTAAATTCCTGTTACTATTATCAGCATGCATTTGTAAATCACAACCAGAGATGTGCTGTTGGATATAAAACCATGTAGTTATCTCACATGACATGGAGCCACAAGTTAAAGGTGCACACCAAGCTCTAAACTGTTGCCCAAGGTATATTTGTTGTGTGAGGTAGGCCTGCAAAGCTGTAGCCCATGATGTACCTACTTCGTGAGGGAGGCATGCACTACTGCTGCCCACATGTTATGTGCTTGATCTTTGCTGGCATGCAGTCCTGGTTCCTTATTGTGCACCGTGTGAATACTGCTACAGCGGGGTGCAGTATTTGCCGAGTATGCAATTTCCATGCCATTCTGAGTTTCGAACCCCGGAAAACACGTGAATAGTTTATTTACCCACATTTTGTGGGCACAGATCCCAAAAGAGTGAGACCATGAAAGAGATGCCACAAGAGTATAGATGTCAGACAGAAAAAAGGGGAGAGGAGAAAGATGGTGCAATCCAGTACAAGTTGGATATGTGGATGAGAGTGAGTGAATAGAGAAGCAGCAGTCTAAGTAAGGAAATGGAAAAGGAGTGACATAGTGATGGGGACAGGAGTGAAGCGTGCAAATAACATGGGAGAGTAGTGAGTGAAGAAACAGAACTTCACTAAGCTGAGGCTGAAAATGGGAAAGTAGATTAAATAGGATTATAAATTAGCATCATAAACCAGTAAGATGGAACCCCAAAGATGGATGTGAGAGAACATTTAAGATAAAGGTGAGGTAGGTGGGAATCAGGAAGCAATATAGGGGTAAGAAGATTAGAGGGTAAGACATGAAGGAGAAATCAACTTACTGCAATGATGGTTAAAGAATGATGGTGTTAAAATGGAGGGCAAAAGCAGTGGTGCTAGAACTTTCGTCAGAGTGAGGGTGCTGTCGTCATTGTTACATCACTGAACTCACAGGGGTTGTGAAAAATCCAAGTGTTGCACAAAGAACAAGTGTAGCAAATGAGCCACATCCTATCAGCAGGAGATTGGTAAGGGTGTGGTATGTAGCTGGGGGAGCATTTACACCACACTGTTGCAAATATATTCCAAAAGCATTGTGTGGTAGTGCTTTGTTATTTACAGATAGCACATCTTACATATAGTTTTACTGATAAAACTATATAGCCCACAAACAGTAATGTGCAGAAATCAAGTTTCAGCGAATATTTGTCATTTGCACATCACCAACTAAAGTGTCTTCATTTGTTTTGACCCAATTAAAATCTTTGTTTTCAACACACTTCAGAATTACCAAAAATGTGCTTTATTTGTGGTTTACTAACTGCTGATTTATACTGAAATATGTGTACAGTTCATTTACATATATTTAAATTGTGTTACGTGTTAGAACAAAAATGACATCCTACAGCCTTTCATTTCACACTCTCTGATTGTTATATAGTTCTCTTTACAAAAGCCTCTCCTTTTGCAGACAGAGAATGAAAAGAAACATCAATCCCTATCCTAAAAAAAGGCAAAAGACACAGCCTGACATTTGACCTCTGTCTTTGAAGAACAGCATATGTGTCAGGCTCCTCTGTTCCATATCCTCAGGGCTGTGTTGATGCTCTAAAGGGGCCCACCTCTGGACAACCCCAAGTCAGGCATATGAAACACACAGACTTTTGGGGTAATCGAGCGGGGGAAGGAAAGGGTAGGGACTGCGGGGAGGGAGATCTGAGAAGGAGACAAGAACACAGGATGTGCACAGATACAACCCATAAGACGTAGAGAAGCAAACTGTAAGCAAGACAGTGTTTACGATATTTCCCACCCCTCACCTGAAAAGCAAAAGGTAGAAACTAGAACATAGAAGAGAGCTGAGGGCAGCGGCAAGTTCAACTCCTGACACTATGTTGTAAAAAACAAACAAAGAAATTATGCAATGAAATCTGACTATTCTTCGCACTGTACAGGAGCGTGCTTTTCTATATCCCCCCCATCCACCTACCAAGGTGCCATGACGTGAAGCTAGAAGCCTAGCCAAAAGTGGCAACACACCCTCTGCAACCCTCTCTCCTATTGTTGGGATAAAATGAAGGAAAAGAAAAGGAGCTGATGAGCTTTTCCGGACCAAAGAGCAATAACCGCTTGTCTTTAGCCAGGACAAAATTGGGCGTAGTATGAAGCCACAATTACCAGTATTCAAGGTTCAAATAGACATCCGATAATTAGTTAATGCGAACACCAGCTTTCTATGAAATTTGTCCGCTATTAACTTCCATGAGGAATAGTACCAAAAAAGGCTCCTCTGCACGAGACCGTGGATATAGGTCTCAGCCAACAGAGGAGTTCACCTCCTGACACAAGGTGGGACCAAAGGAAAATAAACGTCAAGCTCCTCTGCATGAGACCGTAGATACGTGTCTCTGCCAACAGAGGAGTTCGATAGGATCGCAGGAAAAGAAACGCAAAGCTCCTCTGCATGAGACCTTTGAAATAGCGGTCTCTACCAACAGAGGAGTCAGTAGGCTGTGGGTCAATGCACTGAGAGTCCCCTGACCGAGACTGAAGGAATCGGGTCTCAATCAAATGAGGAGCTCAGCGAGACTAAGCAGCGGAAATCTTCTCCCGCTACCGGAGCTTCCAAAACCAAAGGTGCCTGTGCACTCTTACTGCCCCTCAAACGTGGCTCTAAGAAGGAGTCTGCGAAGGGCTTGATCCAACGGAATCATCGGCGATGCGGAAATCCTCCCGTCGCCTCTTTACCCCTCAACCGGCTTTGCGTGATAGTCACATGGGGCGTGACTCGTAAAGCTTGTTGGGAATTGTAGTTTACAGACACAAAATCATCCCGCACCCGGTTACACTGTAATGAAAGCAGTCAGTGAATAACCAGCAGCGGAATTGTGACAATATGTGGCAAGATAAACACAAGATTTAAAGGCATCTTTCTCATTACTCTTTTATCTTCAGAACTCCATCATGGTTATTTTGGGGGTGGTGCAGCACACCCAGCACCTCTACTTCCAGCTCCTACGGGAATATGAACAGATAGCGATTATTAGTGGTCAAAGATGGGAATTAACATGAAATGGTCAGGGATGGGATTGAGTAGAGGGAATACAAGATCTGTAGATGAGAGAAAAATGGAAAAGATGTAAGATTAATAGAGGTGGAGGTGAGAGGAAAAATGGGAATGTTTTAGGTGACCAAGGGAGGAGTAGATTTAAAGGTGTCTGAATGAGGGTGATAACTTAAGAAGTAAGAAACTAACTGGCAAAGAGAGAGTGAATAAATAAATGAAACTGTATATTCACATGTAATGGGTGTGCACGTGGCGGATCAGGACAGCAGCGTAGTTTAAATATTCTTAGTATCTAAACTGGATATGCATCAGTAACCATTGTGGTATTTTATTACTTTTGGAATAATAGTAGGATGCTTAACTTTAGCGATGTGCTTCCTGAAATATCATGATGATCAAAGATCACTTGGCATGACTTCCTAGGAAGACATTACACTCATGTGACTTTATTTCATATAATATTATTGGCATCAAAGCATGTGTGCTGTTACTTCTGCTACCTCTAGCATGTTGGTAAACAGACGCCCCTGGTAAGTTTGCAAGATACATTGGTGGAAGAAAGATTTTTATCCTGCATTGCTTCATTCTTTCATTTACAAAACTGTGGCTGTGCACACAAGGATAGAATAACAAAAGTGGTGAGAGGTTTTGCAATTATATTAGAACAGCATACACAGGAACACCAAATCCTATCACTCATATCGACCCACTTCTCTAAGTCACTGGTCACCCACCCATCATTGGTCACCTACCCATCCTATCACATCTTGACTAACCTCTTGGTAGCTATCTCACCTAACCATGGTTCACCACTCCACTTCCACTCCTACCCACTTCCACAGGTGTAACCTCCACTCACTCTGTTACTTCTTTGTCACCCAGACTACTCACCTTCTCCAAGTTGCTCTCCTCCAGCGTCTCCTAACAACAACCATCATACCATCTCTACCCGTCATGTCTCTCGTAGGGCTTCTTGAATCATGACTATCACAGTGGGTTGATATTTAATCTTACCACATACTTCCACTGAAATCTTCCTTGTACACAATTCCTCTTATCCATTACAAAAGGTAACAAAAGAACACCCGTTCACTCTCTACTATAACTCAAGTTAACCCTACCTCCCAAATCCTATTAATCAACCCCCCTCTGTCTCCTTACTCTGGATGCCCGTCCTCGCAGAAGCCTCCTAATACGTCTTTGTATCTCATATTTATAACCATTTATCATCAAACTTTCATGTCTTTGCCTCCTAGATCAGTAAAGACCCTCCTCAACCTAAAGCAGCATGAAACTTATCCTCCCACTTCTACCTCATCACTTTTTTCTGTTCCTCTCACACTCTCCAACCATCCACTCCTACAACCGTCATCTCTAACCAACTGATAACAACTGAACCTTCTCCTCATCAGTTCTCAAAAAATGAGTAAGAACCACACAGATGCTTATGATCTAATCTAAAATAAATCTCCTAACCTGATTTCATTTATAAATCTGTTTATTGAGTTTGCAGGTAAAAGCACACATTACATCATATTAAATCAGTGAGCATTGAGCTGAGTTTCTGTGCATAGCGCATGCATTCTGGCCATAGTACATTATCAGGAAAGGGAGTGACAGTGCCCAATTTTACAGCCAGCAAGGCTCTGACTCAAGCTATCGCCACGCGTGATGCCATGGCCGCAGACCTAGTGGAGAGCATCTGCTCACCCTCTCCTGTATCAGTTACGTGCTAATCCCGGTGCATCCCCAAACAGTTATACAAACAGTGCTAAACTCCCCGTTCAGTAACTGGGTGGCCGTTTTATAAATCTCCTAACCTGATGACACCCCATTGACCTGCTCGAGGTCAAACCACCCTGATTTTGGAATCCTGACCCCAATGTGCCCCCAGAATGTGGGAGTTGGCCTTGTAGTCATTTTCAGAAACACCTTAAAGACTGACTACAGACGTTGACGTCTTAACCAAGGCTGATTGTACTTTGCTCTCATCCCCAACATTCTCTTGCACAGATAGAGGAGATTGAAAGTTTAAAAAAGAACACAAAAAGGCATTATTTCTTCATATAGATCTCCAGCACAGAATGCCCACCAAGTGAACTGCATTACGATCTTCTCAAAATTCTACAATTTTGAGTGCTCAACTACCAAAAGGCACACTTGCAAGTCTTGTGTAACACAATGCTAGTAAGCTTGCCACCAAAACAATGTTCCTGGAAGACTATCCCAGGAGTAAGATGCCTCAAGACCAGCCAACCAAAACACGCTTACCAGAACTAAAGACCAACATAGACAATAGCCTCCTGATTGATACAAACAGCAGGACATCTAGACCTTCATTAGACCTCTTTCTGGTGAGAACCGGCAAAGATATCTTAATCAGCACCTTGGCAGCCACCACCACAGTAATCTCCTAAACTCCCTGATAACAGGTATCTTCTACTCCGAATTCAAGAGCCCCTTCATCGGATTGCTCATAAAAAAATTACTTTCATTACTCCCTGCATAAGAAGACCAATCCTCAATGGCCCATTTCTAATTAGATGATGAGCGTTCTCTCAGATATCTCACTTAATGGAAGGCTATACCCCATTCTCTCGTCAACAAATGGTCTTCAGCACAGCCCTGGGTACTGAGTTTTCCTTGATCACCATTTAGGATTAACTAAAAACGATAATGATAATGGATAGAAATGGAATAGCAGCACCACTAAAGCTTGATACTGTGCGCCACCAGGCTCTCCTACTGAGGCTGCACACGATTGGCATTCAAGCAAGCATCCTAGACTGGACCTCCTCTTACCCCCCAAGATATGCCACAGCATCAATTCACCACCCATGTTAATATCAACCCACTTTTGCTACTCACTCTAGAGTTCCACAAGGCTCAATTATTTCTCCACTCATCAATCTCTATCTGACACAAGCACTCCCAGAATTCCTCATCTCCATCAACCTAGTTTGATACAACTACGCAACTGGAAATGAAGAGGGAACTGGATCTTTAAAACTGGACAACATTTACTGTGCCATAGAGGACTGGATGTTGACTAACCACATTATACTTAAATGTAAAAGGTGGTGGCTATTTACTTGTCGCTGGATAAATAGTGATTTTTTTCTGCAATCTGCCCAGCCACTGGCTAAATAGTAGAGATTATTGGATGTTTTGCTGGTGGTTCTGCAAATAGCAATACAATATCACTTTTTACCTGGCTGCATTCTCAATAGCATAGATGATGTACTGTTTGGCCAGCAGCTGTGTAAATTGCAAATAAACTTTACTGTTTGGCAGACCTATTGTAAAATAGTAGACATTATGTATTGTTTGGCAGGTGGTCATGCCAATAGCAAATAATTTTTATCATTCATACGACTGACGACTAAATAGCAAAGGTTAGCCATTAATTGTCAAATTGTCTTGCAGATTTCTAAGTAACCTCACTTTTTATTCAGCTGCTGGCAAAATAACAGATGTTAAGTACAGTTGGTCCAGTGACCATGAAAATAGCATAAAACGTCATTATTTGCCTAGCCACTGACTAACGTAGAAGACATTATGTACTATTTAATTGGCGTCAATGCAGATAGCAAAGAATCTTCATTATGTACTTGGCCACTGGCTAAATTGCAGACATTATCTACCGTTTGGATGGTGGGTATTCAAAAAACAAAGAATCTTCACTATTTACCTGGCTGCTGACTTAATAGAAAGTATTATGCACGATTTGGCCAGCGACTACAAATAGCAAACAAAACTTCACTATTTAACCTGCTGCTGTGTAAACAGCTGAAATGATTTATTATTTACACCAGGCACAACTGCATGATTCACAACGATTACCTTATGCAAGTTAGTACTAAAACTGGCTTAAAAGTATCTTTCACCCACACAGGTTTCAACAGCGATCAAAGAGAATGTTTGGCTGTTTCTAAATTGATTTGGAAGACATGAAACAGAATGCCATTCTATTACACAGAGGGCCAAGAAAACTGTGACTTAGAAATCCCTTTATGGAGCTTTATACTACTCCACAAATGCTCCTGCTCCCTTAGGTTTATCTGAACAGGTGGATAAAAATGATGAGATCCTTTGCAGCACTAAGTGATGATGTATACTTTATGGACCTGTTTGCTCTTGCTGACTCACAAGGGCCAAATACAGGATTAAGAAAATTCCTCATGTTATCAGAACACCTCTTCCGACTCCTCTGGATTTTAATGTAAGAAATCAGTGGATTCGGGAATTTGTAATTCTGGTTCAGCTCAATTAAACAAATCGAACGAAAGTACATGATAAGAATGATTTGTAAAAGCGATGTTCAGAAGTGGAAAAGTTGTATCCCAAGGACATGATGCCATCTCATAAACCTAGTCATATAGGATCCTATGTGCTCTATATGAAATTGAACTTGTTGTGTAGATCCCCTTATGAAATACACCAACTCAGTACCATTGAGAGGCTTCATTTTATCTCATTATAGAAGGAAGAACAACTATTTATCTTCAAACAAAGTAGAATAGATGTACCTACCCAAAGATCAGTCATTTTTTTTCAGTTGCCTTTGTAACCATGTTCTACATATTGTCTGTGAATTGTCCTCTGTGTCTTACAAATGTATAAAGAACTGTTAAGGATCGCGGATCAAGGATATATTTTTCATAGTCAAATTTCACAAAATATGATTCTGAAGTGCAGCCACAATGCATTGCTTTTATAGACCTGCTGGTGTTTCAGGCTTGTGAGATTGATTATGATTTCGTTAAACATGATGTAGTTTTCTAGCAAATAGTGTAGCACTGATTTCATACAGTAAGTATTAAGGCTACAGAGTCAACAAGCAAAGCCACGTAGGTGCACTGTGATTAAGTCTTGGTACCTTACATATTTTATAAATAAAATGCCTATTGTTTTCCAACAGTTCACTTTCTATGTCCCACAGACCCACTATGGCATAATTCTTCCATCTATACATCAGTTTTGTGGTATTTGTGGTATTAACCTCTTCAGTGCCCATGACGAGATAGTCTCGTCATGGAGCACGGTCGCGCTGTGCCCATGACGAGACTATCTCGTCATGAACCCCACCCACCAATACAACGCCCGGCACAGGAGGGGGAAAGGGCGTGGCACAGAAGGGGTTAACAAAGAATGTGTTTGGGGAACTTACGGAAGCTTTTGAAATGTTCGTAGAATAATCATCTTGACAAGTTGAGGGAGTAAAGAAGAATGATTGATTATTTCACTGCTCTTTCAAGATCAGAAACGTTTAGCAAAGTTAATGGGATAAAAATCCTCTACATAGCTTTCTACCCTGTCTGTTATTCTAGATAGCTCTTTGTCCCTTCAACCCCCACCCCAAGCAACTGAACAATAATGTGTGTCCTCTGCAAGTGCTTCATCATTTTTCTTTTCTGTTGGGCTCTGATGACTGGGAGACACCCACATTGCACTGAGTGAGAATGGCTACAGCCCTATCAACCAAGGCTATATGGTGATAGGTCCTAGAGGCAGGAAATTAATTTTCTGGACACAAGACTCTTAACCTCTATCGCTTTATGGAGTTTGCCTCTAAGCTGTCCAGTGGTGTCTCAAACTGTGGCCTCTTGTCTTTATCATGTGCAGAAGCTCAAAATGTGGGGTTTACTGGCACTGGGTTAATGGTTAAGTGCATTTGAATCCAGTGCGTACAGCACAGATTGACGGGTCTCCTTTTGCATCATGATGGACATACTATACCACATTTTCTGCTTCCTAACCCCAACTCCTCAAAACCAGTTATAGATTGTAGATGCGAAGGAATCTAACAATGCATCCCTTTGTCACATCAGGTTTCCATGCAGTAAGGTTAAATCACATTTACTAGGCCTTGTGAATATGGCTTCAATTGTTTTAATTTCTAAAACGATTGTACAATGGAATTTTTAGGCAGTGGTTTATGAAGTCAGTTAAGTTTATGAAATTTAAAATAGCCACTTCATTACAGTAATACATGTGTCTCTGTCTTCAGCTAAAAAGCAATACTTCTACTGACAAACTACGCTTCTAAAGTTACTACAGCCATAAAGATGACAAACCGGAAGTAACTGTACTCCAGGAGAGCTCTGGAGTAAGTCATCTACCACACATGTTCACTCACACGGGCACTGTAACAGACTTCCATAGAACATGATTGAGTCAGTAACTTAAAATAGCATTGGAAATAATATTAAATAGATAAAATATGACTTAAAAAAATACTTCTATATACATATTCAGATTTTACACTCAAACCCATAGAAATTCAGCAGTTATAGTTATACTTATCTCAAGAAACTTTAACTCGTGCCCTAAGGTAACTATAACTACGCCCCCGCCATGCACAGTTTTCTCAATCAATAATTTTATTGCAAATGTTGCAATGATATTATCAATGATGTCACAGAAGATATCATGACTGATGTATCATGTGGAGTAATTAGCAGTGCATGGCGAGGGCATGAGTTATAGTTACCTTAGGGCAAGAGTTATAGTTTAGAGGCAAGGGGACTTCATCACCCAACCAAGAGTGTGCCAGAAGGTGCGTTTGCAGAGAGGTGGAGAAAGGGGGTGTGGCCTGCAACCAGCTCTCAGCCCTGTGTAGGGCTTACTGGAGGTAACAGGTAGGCTAGTTGGCTCCTAAGGACCCCCAGCAGTGAAGGTGACTTCATCCCCCAACCAAGAGCGCACTAGGAGGCGGGTTTGCATACTGGTGGAGAAAGGGAGTGTGGTCTGTTATCAGAACTCATCAATCCTGCTGTGTGGGACTTACTGGAGGTAACAGGAGACGTAGTTGGCCCACAAGGACGTCCTTGGGTCCAAATACCACTCTTGTTACCTCCATTAAGTCCCACACAGTGGGATTGCTAAGAGGTCTTCTAGGGCCACGGCCCCCTTTCTCCACCACAATGCAAACGCGCCTTCTGGTGCACTACTGGTTGGGGGATGAAGTCCACTTTACCACCCAGTCACTAACCAATATAGCCACTGATATATTCACTCACACACCCATACAGACACTCACACACCGCCACTCACCCAAAGAGTTACTCACACACCTAGATAGTCACCCAAAGAGTCCATCACACTGCCATTTACTCACCTTTACAGTTATACCCACACCACCTCACTTATTCATGCAGATACTAACACATACTTACTCTTATACAATCACTGACAAAGGCACACACTCATCCATACAGCTACTCTCACAATCACTCACTCTCACATAGTCATTTATATACTCCAACACTCACATATACTGCCTTTCACATATGCAGTTACTCTCCCATATACCACTGAGACATCAATTCCCTCACCGACACAGCCATACGCACACTCACTCTCCCATACAGCCCTCGCAGACGCACTCATGAACCCATACACCCAGTGAATCACCCACTCACACATCCATGCAAGGGGTCACTCACCCCCACCCACACACACACTCAGGCACCCATACATGTACTCAGACAACCAATAAATAACCCATATAGACACTCATGTAGCTACTCACCAACCCATGCAGCCACTTACGCTCCAACTGACAGACTGATACAGACATTCACACAGATTAGTCACTCACCCATACATTCACTGAGACACATAAAAACAGTCACTTATACAATCAGTCACACATCCCCCGAATCATCCATACAGACACCCGTACAACCATTCAGTCTTCAATACACCTTGGTGTGTGTATGTATGTAAGTATGTGTATGTGTATATATATATATATATATATATATATATATATATGTCCCCACACAATCCAATAATGCGCTCTCAGTCACCAAGAAACACCAGAATCCAAGAAAATGTCCAAAAAGAGGTGTTTATTCCTCACAACGCGTTTCAACTCGTTGCAGAGTCTTGATCACGTAAGGAAACAAGGGTGAGTGAGCAATGGATAAAGTTTTTGGGAGGGGTAGAAAGTAACAAGGGACAACATAATATGTTACACTACTCGTGTAGTCAACCTGGCAGACATCTTGCAATGGCAGTACAATCGTGGATCGCAATGCATATAGTGTGAGTACAGGTAAATATATATATATATATATATACACGCTCCTTTTTCCACACGAAAAGCGGGGCACTCACAGGCAGGTGCAATTTTTGCGGCTGTGGACTCCGCAACTATATTTTGCTCCACTCCTTTTAATCCAAAAAGGAAAATATCGCACTCCCGGGGGGCGTTATCAACAAGATTTATTCAGATGACCAGCAACAGACGCGTTTCGGCAGAGATGCCTTTCTCGATGTCAATGACACATCGGAAACGCCATGTTTTTCAACTTTGCCATTATCACAAACACAGAGAAAGGACTAGCGCATTCAATCTAACACAGGCGCCATTTTGTAGTGGGTATGTATGCTCATATTATCTACGCACTACAATTCATTTATGAATTATTTCAAAGTACCTTCCACAAATATGTGCATGATTTACATAAACTCATATTTACACACTGTTCGTCATCCGTGTATCGGTTTACAAACATTCATTATGTTGTGGTACACGGCGAAATGAAATTTGTGTACCATTGACATCGAGAAAGGCATCTCTGCCGAAACGCGTCTGTTGCTGGTCATCTGGTCATTTGAATAAATCATGTTGATAACTCCCCCCGGGAGTGCGATATTTTCCTTTTTGGATTAAAAGGAGTGGAGCGAAATATATATATATATATATATATATATATATATATAGGAATTGGCATTTAAAAAAAACTTTGAAATTCACTGAAAAAACCAAAGGTTTCAGGGGCGTTATAGTTAGGAATTGGCATTTAAAAAACCTTAGAAATTCACTAAAAAAAACATAGGTTTCAGGGGCGTTATAGTTAGCTGGACATTTCCCTCATACAAAACCCTAGAAATTCCCCCTTTATAGTTAGTTCAGCTAACTATAACTCGCGCCCCTGCAATGCACTGCTGATGACGTTACATATTACATCACTCATGACATGGTCAGTGACATCACTGATGACATCACTGATGACATCTCAAATGACATCACTGATCACATCACTGATGACGTCATCCAGTGAGTCTGTGTTTCTGTAAAGTTTTAATATGTTTAATATATATATTGAAAGGCCTATTGAAGAATGAGTGGGTGTACAAGTGTGTGAATGGATGATTTTCTAGGTGCGTAACTGACTTTATAAGTGAGTCATTAAATGTATCTTACTGCAGACTAGTGACTAAGCTGTGTGAATGTCTGTATGTGTCTGTGTGTTGGTGTATAAGTGGCTGCATGGTTTTGTGAATACCTATATGAATATGTATATATGGGTTATTGATTGGTTGTCTCAGTATCTTTATGGGTGCCTGAGTGTTTGTGTGGGTAGGGTGTGTGTGACTCTGTGCATAGATGTGTGAGTGGGTGATTCTATGGTGCATGGTTTTAAGAGTGCAACTGTGATGGACTGTATGGTTGGGTGAGTGTATGTATGAGTGTGTTAGTGATTGAATGTATATCTCAGTTGTAAATGTGTCAGTCACTACATATGTGAAACACAGTGTATATGTGTGTAAGAGTATATAACTATCTATATGTGAGAGTGTGTGATTGAGGGAGTGCCTGTATGGATGAGTGTGTGCTTGTATTAGTAATTGTGTAAGAGTGTCAGAATTTGTTAGTATTTTTATGAGTAAGTGAACTTGAGTGTGTTTAACTGTATAGGTGAGTAAATTGGACTGTGATTAATTATTTGCATGACTGACTAGGTGTGTCAATCAATGGATAATTGGTGGTGTGTGAGTGTCTATATAGGTGTATAAATGCATATGATAGTCCTGTACGGAGTGACTGTAAGTATGAGTGACTGAATAGGTGAGTGAGTGGAGATGTATGTAGACCTAAGAGTCAATGAGTGGGTATGTAGTTATTGGTATTGGAGTATCTATGGTTTTCAAAATGGCCGCCTGAAATTTTGAGTCGGTGTATCAAAGGTTATATTAGGGTGTGAGAATATGCACTAATATATCACATGGATGACATCATTTGAGATGTCATCAGTGATGTCATCAGTGATGTCACTGACCATGTCATGAGTGATGTAATATGTGACGTCATCAGCAGTGCATTGCGGGGGCGCGAGTTATAGTTAGCTGAACTAACTATAACGTGGGAATTTCTAGGGTTTTGTACGAGGGAAATGTCCAGCTAACTATAACGCCCCTGAAACCTATGTCTTTTTTAGAGAATTTCTAAGGTTTTTTAAATGCCAATTCCTAACTATAACGCCCCTGAAACCTTTGTTTTTTTCAGTGAATTTCAAAGGTTTTTTAAATGCCAATTCCTAACTTTAACGTGCATGAAACCTATGGTTTTTTCAGTGAATTTCAAAGGTTTTTTAAATGCTAATTCCTATCTATAACTTATCGCTGAAGATATCATGTTTAATGATTTTGATTGGATTTCTATATTTTTCAAATTCAGTGTGTCAATTTCATTAATTATTGTTTTTTTAAATACTTTTTTATCACCATTTTTAAAACTTATTTTTTCAATTAATTCTTTTAAAAATTAAAAAATGTTATTTGAACTTAATGGGTTTTACAAACATATTTTTTAATATTTTTCAAAATATTTTTTTAACTATATGTTCAAAACTGTATTTTATATATTTTTTTCAATGTTTTTGGATCTGCGCACCCTATGCGCACCGTTCTCGATCCCTACGTGATAGCATCCGCGCACGGTACGAGTTGGGTACGTGTTTAGTGCGCGATCTCAATGCGACAGGTACGCGACTCCCAGCCTATACGCGACACGTTCGATGTACGTAACGTGACGTTTACGCGCTTCCGCGATGCGTCATCTGCGTCTATGACGCGGTGGGAGCGCGGATCCCGCGAAATATTTAACATATAAAAAAAACATATATATATGTATTTCATGTGAATATTAATTGAAGACAAACTCTAAACTAGTCTTAAAACTAATATATTTTTACATCTAATCCTAGATTTCTTTTTAATTGAATTTCGCGGATGCGCGCTGGGTGCGTGCTGCGTAAGCGCAGGGTGCGCGGATCCAGTGTGACCTGCAAAAAAAGAGATTTGATTGGTTCATTACACTTCCTCTTCTAACTATTGAAAGACCCCACCCATTTCAATCATTCTTCTTTGACCTTCTTTAGAGCACCATCTCTTTGGAGAGAAGAAGATTTTTTAGACTAAGTTTACACTTAGCTCTAACTTTTTTCAACCAAAAATGGCTTCAGGGCAGTAGGCATCACCTGCATCACCTCATACTTCTGAGGATGAATTTTTGCCGGAGGCACCACCCAAAAAACGTTTTTCTTCAGTGGTGTGGACATTTTTTACTTTTCCCGAGGGGCAGAATAAGACCAATGCCACCTTGGTCACGTGCAAGATTTGCAAAAGAGTCCTATCGAGAGGGGATCCTAACAAGAAATACTCTTGCGGCACGGCAAGTATGATGAAGCACATGAGGACCCTTCATCCGAACAATCTTGCACGAGAAGAGTGCCGACGGATGAGAAACACTCCTGCTCCTGCGCCATCCACCTCATCGCAGCCAAGCACATCAAGAGTGCATCCATCTTCCCGGATGTCGCGTCCATTCCGGAGTCTTCCCCCCTGGAGGACAGAGTGCTGGATGGCTATGTCCCAGACAGCACGATCTCCCTTATATATAAAAAGCTGATTAACGACAGGTCGTGCCTGCTGACTAGTCTCCGCGAGGCCTGGGTTGCCGACGGGCTGGAGCTGGACGACGAGGATTGGATTTCCGCGGTGGCCTCTCCGAAGGAGGTGGCCATCCCGGCTCGCCTTCGCTTCGTCCAGCTTAAGATCCTTCACCGGGTTTACGTGACGGGGCCAAGGCTTCTACGTATGGGCTTTGCTGGTGACGGGTTGTGTAAGCGTGGCTGTGGTGCTTTGGCAACTTTTATGCATATACTGTGGGAGTGCCCTAAGGTGGAGCGATTCTGGCGTGGTGTGCATGAGGTCCTGCGTGTGGTTACGCGTGTCGCGTTGTTGCCGGAAGCGAGGAGATGCTTGCTGAATGTGTGGGAGCCAAATGACTACTCGGTCCCGCAGACGCGGTGGGTGACTCTGGGATACATGATAGCTAAGCGCGACATTGCCCGATTGTGGGGATCCCAGAGGCCCCCGGCGGTGTTGGCCTGGAAAGAACATATGGATTGGTGTATGTTTCGTGAAAAGGTGGTGTATGTGGCGAGGGGCAAGCCTGGGGCATGGGTGAAAATCTGGGGCCCCTGGAACGCCTACCGCGGGGGTATTTGTGAGCCGCCACTGCTACCGGCTGCCTCGCCTGCCCCGTCTCCCTAGCTGACCCCCCCCCCCCTCAGCCGTGGGCACGCGGTTCCCCAGTCCCTGATCTACTCCCATTCCCCTCTTCAGAGTTTTGCTGCTGGTTGAGATCCCCCACTTACAGAGCTCGTGCCGTCATTTTGGATTGCGGGTTGCCTTGCGGGTGTGGTTTGTGTTGTTTTGTTTTGATAAAAGGAAACCGCATTGTGGGCTTGGAGTTATGCGGCCTGCGCTATTGATGTCTCCTGCTTCCCCAATCTGCACCGCCAAGAGACTCTTACTGTATGTATGTGATATGCTTTTGTCACTCTAGCGGCCGGCCGGGTGGTTGTAGGCCCATACCTGTAACTTTTTCAAACTGCAATAAACGGTTTCCAAAAAAAAAAAAAAAGAGTGCATCCATCAGCCCAAACCTCGGACATCCGTCCTCAATTTCAATTTTTAAAAGTGCTCTGCACTAACTGCAATAAGACTTTGTGCTATGGTGAGCAGTCGATTGATCTGATCTCCCGCCGGAAAGAAAGTCACATTTGCTAGTTTTTTTGTTTTTTTTATTGTTCCCTGAAGTTCATTGTTTGGTTTCTCCTGTTTTTGTTTTGCAGAAAAACCAAAAAAAATTAAAAATTGTTCAGAAAACCCCCCAAAAAATTATAAAAGAAGAAAAAAAAAAGTTCTTGTAAGAACTAACTTTCCTGGTTTAAAAAAAGAGCTACATTTCTTTGTTAGTGTTAGTTTAGATGAATGTATGTGTAGTATGTAACTGACTGAATGAATGCATTAGTAGTGTATGGTGAATGTTTAAGTGCAGAACTATGAGGAAGTGCTGCAGCATCACACAGTAACCTCTTTAACTGCAGTGTGCTGTAGTACTTCCGAAGCACAGGGATGCAACATATGTAACATAAATATGTTGCAAATCTATGCTTCTCTCTGCACGGCTGCTTAAACTGCAGCCATGTGGTGACACAGGCACCCTTGCACCATAGTGCAAGGATATTTGTGTCATGTGCTGTTTGTTTTTCTGCACAAAAATAATGAGAAAATGCATTTTTCTTCTTCAATGTATGCTGAACATTTCAGCATGCATTGAAGATATAAAAATGTGGAGAAATTAAAACAATTCTCCTTGTTGTGCTTTCCTACACCAATTTTAGAATGGTGCAGCATTCACACACATATCGAGATTTATGATTTCTGATAAATCTAGACATGTGTCTTTCAACACAAAGTGGTGTGCATGATGAGGTTATATTTACATGGAGTATAAAAAGTGCACAGAGTGCCTTTTCCTCTCTTTGTAAATATAAAAGAGTATCTTGCACAATAACTATGTTACAAAAGTGACATATTTCCGTTTTTAAATTTCCTTGCGAATGATAGAAGGTAAGCACAGAGTTTTGTCTCCAAAGATGTTCAAAGAAGAATGATTGAAATGATTGCGGTCCTTCAACAGCTCAAAAGGTGAAATATTATGAACCCCTCAAATCTCTTTTTTTGCAGGTCACATGATATCTGATTATGGTCAGATTTCAAAACTACATAAACAGAGTGTTTTTAGAAACGTGTTTCAACTTTGTAGCTTCTTGCAGGCCTCTTCATTCTGCATATTGAGACTTAGTTAAACTTACCTTCACAGTAATAGGAATAAAAAATGGTATACATTTTTTTCTGTTTTTCATTCAAATATAAATTCATATAAATTGCTTATTTTAAAATTTGGATCTGTGAAAGAAAAGGAAAAAAAATTATAACATGTAATAATACATTTTATACAACACAGCATAATTTCCACAAAGTAATTTTTTTGCCTTTTTTGCTGTTCTCAGAATATATTAAATTTCACTAAAAATAGTGATTTCAATCGTACTCATCACTTAACAGCGGGCAAAAAAAACACAATCTCAAAGATTGTTAAAAAAAAACCCAACATGCCATTCTCAAAATACAAATCACAGAAATATAAAATGCACACAGCTAACATTTTTTTTTAACTTTAACTTACAAAAACTGTAAATGATGTCGCTATAAAATATTCACCAAATCTAAAGTTGAATTTTTGGAGGATGCACCACGCCCACAACGTTTTCCTTCAGTGATGTGGAAATTTTCTACTTTTCTCGAGGGGCAAACAAAGACCAATACCACCTTTCTTATGCACAAGATTTTCAAAAGAGTTCTGTTACGAGGGGATCCTAACAAAAAATACTCATGCGGCACAGCAAGTATGATGAAACACCTAAGGACCCTTCATCCAAACAATCTTGCACGAGAAGAGTGCAAACAGATGAGAAACACTCATGTATATTAATAACTTTCAAAATTATACTACTCCATTACTGTACAAACACATTTTATATAATTACTGACTAAGAAACTATGTCCCTGAACCACAAGTGGTGACGATGGTTAAAACACTACATGCATAGTGCATACTACTTTGAAGCAGTTCATGCCCTAAAGCCTACATCACTAAAACTCTACATGCTAACTGACCAAATGATTACAGTACTATAAGGAGACACACTGGGTGAGTGACAGGGTGTTTGCTAGAAGAGTATGAATACTAACTAGGGAATTGAAGGTGTGAAACACAACTGTGTAGGTGATTAGAGGACTGCATCCATACTGCATAGGCATTTAAAGCAGTCCACGTGTTAAGGCCTGGCTCACTGCATGACTACTTGGGCACTGACTGAATGATTAGAGTATTGCAAAGATGATATCTTGGTGAATTTATAAGTGTTTGAGTTTTCGCACAGTGAATGGATTAGTACATGATGCTGAATGGGTCACCAGAAGACTGCAAAGGGAGTGACAGGGTGTTTCCTGGAAGTGTATGGATACTGACTAGGGAATTGAAGGTGTGAAAGACAATTGTGTAGGTGGTTAGATGACTGCATGCATAGTGGATAGGGGTTTGAAGCAGTCCCTATACTAAGGCCTGGGTCACTGGATGCGTACTTGGGTACTGACTGAATGATTAGAGTACTGCAAGGAGAGTGGCTGGGTGAATTTATTAGGGTTTGGCGCAGTGAATGGATTAGTACATGATGCTGAATGGGTCACTAGAGGAGTGCAACGGGAGTGACAGGGTGTTTGCTGGAAGTGAATGGATACTGACTGGGGAATTGAAGGTGTGAAAGACAAGTGTGTAGGTGGTTAGAGGACTGCATGCATAGTGGATAGGGGTTTGAAGAAGTCCATGTGCTAAGACCTGGCTCAGTGCATGAATACTTAGGCAGTGACTGAATCATTAGAGTACTGGAAAGAGAGTGTCTTGGTGAATTTATAAGTGTTTGGGTTTTGGAACAGTGAATGGATTAGTACATGCTGTTGAATGGGTCTCTAGAGGACTGCAAAGGGAGTGACAGGGTGTTTCCTGGAAGTGTATGGATACTGACTAGGGAATTGAAGGTGTAAAAGACAAGTGTATAGTATGTTAACACACTACATGCATACTGCATAGACATTTGAAGCAATCAATTTGGTACTTAGAAACTGACTAAATAATCAGACTACTTCTAGGACAGTGCTTAGGTAAAACTTTTAAATTTTCAGTTCTGCCACAGTGAACAGAATAGTACATGGTACTGCACCTTAGTGTCAAACCCTGACTCATTTTATCAATGCATAAGGAAAGACTAGCTTCTAATGCTACTAAAACTTGACAACATGACAGGTTTTAAAAGAGTTATCTGCTAAATGTTACCAAATGCTTCTGTCACAGTGGTTCCCAAATTCACACAGACACAGTGTGATTCTAGACAACAACCACTATACCTAGGAGTTTACCAAAAATCATTCACTACTGTGGAAGTGGTAAGGGAGCTGCACACAATCTTCATATTTCAGGACTTCACTTTTGTGTCAAAGCCTGACTCATTTAATCAAAGCATAAGCAAAGACTGGCTTCTAATGCTACTAAAACTTGACAACACTACCGGTTTTAAAACAGTAATCTGTCAGCAAATACACGATGTTACCAAATGCTTCTCTCACAATCCTTACCCAAATGCACACAGACTCACAGTGTGATTTTAGACAATCAACACTATCCTAGGAGTTTACCAAAACTCATTCACTAGTCTAGAAGAGTTAATGGTACTGAACACAATCTACATATTTAAGTACAGCACATCAGTGTCAAAGCATGACTCATTTAATCAACGCATAAGCAAAGACTGGATTCTAATGCTGCTAAAACTTCACAGCATGACAGGTTAAAACAGTTATCTGTCAGCAAATACACAATGTTACCAAATGCTTCTCTCACAGTGGTTCCCAAATGCACACAGACTCACTGTGTGATTCTAGACAAACAACACTATCCCTTGCACTATACCAAAACACATTTCTTCATCTAGAAGTAGTACTACATTTTAGTATAGAAACATAACATAACTAATTTCACAAATTCATAAACAATGACTGGTTTCTAATTCTACCAAAATATAAAAACAGCACAGTTATCTGTCTGCAAACACATGAAAAACACAAATGCTTATCACAGAATGGTTTCTACATGCACACACACTGTCAATAAGATTTTAGAGAAAAAAAGTACTCCCTATACTTTAGCAGGAGAAATATTATTAGTCTGATTAAAATCAAAATAGTCTACATACATCCCCTCACAATTAAATAACTCATCTTTCAAGTTCTTTTGTAGATTAAGAAGTATATCAGTCACTCACCATATTTTCTTTTACAGAATCTCTGCACTGTGCACCTCTCAGCAAAAATAAAGAATGCAAAAGTTTCCCTTTCATTTTCCACACATATACATGTAAACATCAAATCACAATCCTTCACACATAAATTCAAAAGCAAACACACATTTCTATTGGTTAAACATTTCAACCCTTTCCAACTGAAAGACATTTCAACCCTTCCCCCAATCTGCCTTCTGCCTGTTACCATAGAAACAGGTCTTGGAACACTGCACTAAGCACACAGGTCAGAAGTTCAGCACACAATGTTCCTACACAAGAGAGGAACCAACCAATGATTTCTTGTCTTTTTTTTAAAAAAATCCGTGGATCCGCGTACCCAACGCGATAGGATGCGCGCACTGTGCGCAGCACATTACGCTGTTTTTTATTTTTTTTTAAAGGGGGCCCCAGGGGGTTCTTCTGGGACCCCCTAAGCACCTCTAGAGGTTCAGAGTATTTCCACTCTGCCCCCTTTATATGTTTTACACACTTATTCCCCTTGCTTCTTCAGCCTCGCTTCTACCGAGGCAGAAAATGGCCGCCAACAGTTCCTGGTTTCGAATGTAGAGAGACACTCGACAGCCAATTAGCATTCAGCGCGTGATCGGGAGGGTGCGCACTCGGTTCAGGGAGGGTGCGCGTACAGTGCGTGTACGGTCCGCGGATCCTCCGTGGCCATAGATATTTATGTACTTTTAACTCACATTTTCTCAGGAATTACTGAACGGATTCACACCATTTATGCAAAAGGCACGAGTCTGAACTGAGGACTACCTCTTTGCCAAATTTGGTGTCATTCCGTTCAGTGGTTCGGGCTGTAGCTGCGACAACAGGTCCTATTGGAAATTGCATGGGGAAAACGCATTTTGGGACCCCCTTTTTTCTCGGCCCCCGCTTAACGTATCCCCACAAAACTTTCAGGGGTAGGAGCGGAGCGGAGCTGGCCAAAGTTTGGAAAATTTCGCGAGGATTCGTCAACCGGCGCCAGACTTATTGATCCACAAACGCTCCTTCTGGACCGCTTGACCCGTGAGAGGTGGCGCAAATGTCGGCGGAGCACGCCGACTCGTAATGTTCCCACAACAATCCAATAATGCGCTCTAAGTAACCAAAGAAGGCAAAATCCGGGGTAGTGCAAAAAAGAGGTGTTTATTCAATGTAGAAATGAAGTAGGTGCTGGTGTTTCGCACTGGATGTCAGTGGTTGCCAGTTTGGTTGTTTCTGAATTATACAAGTGGTCATATTTACGGCTGAACGTTAGGATCCTGCCACACTCGTAGTCCCTGTAGTCTCGATCGAGTTTCCTCTCTTTGCGAGCTTTAATGTCCTCTTCGTATTTCTTGAGGCGTTCCTTTATAGTATTCATTGTGGCCTCGAGTTTGCCTGTATCCATTGTTCTATTCAGTTCCGCCAGAATCTCTTGTATTTCCTTTATGATGTTGTCCCTGTCAATCCATGCATATTTCACAAGGATTTCCAACATCCTTTTGGAACTTAATGCAGAGTTCTTGTATAATTCAGAAACAACCAAACTGGCAACCACTGACATCCAGTGCGAAACACCAGCACCTACCACCTCACTGACCAGTGATACAGAATCGGATGTCTCTGTGGATACCAACATCCCTACCAATCAACCCTCTAGACAAATTAATTTTTTAGAGGAGTACCAACACATCCGGCGAAGCCAGAGGACTATACAGAACACTCCAATGATGACAACACGACGTCAGAGGGGCCGGGGACAGGGCAGAGGCCGCGGCAGAGGAAACGCAAACGGAGGAATAGAAGACTCAGGACATTCCAACGATGGAGGAAGAGGCAGGGCAAGGGGCGCAATGGGAAGCAGAAGATCACGCCCAAGGAAGATGTATTAATGGATCCAGACATGGTGAATAAAACTATCATAAATCTCTCCAAGAGACCTTTATCTGAAATTGAGAAACTCACTTTGTGTTTGGGACCCTCGTTTTGCCCTTCCAAACAATTTGATTATGCAGGCACTAGGATTGATCTTTTCAAATTTTCTAGAAAACTAAAACTGAAAAAATGGCACAAACTCAAGAGATTAGAACACACGAGTAAATGCATTAGGGAGACACCCGTATACAGTGACAAGATGGTTGTTGGAGATATTGATACTCTGATCACCATGTTGGATTTGGATCAGGGTACTGACAGTAATGCCGACACCAACATTAACCAACAACACCTGCATGACCACATACCTACTGGGGGCAGACTAACTACCACACAAATTCTGGAGGATATGAATATCATCACAGACTCCTCTGGGCACTCAGGTTTTAAGCCCAAGTCCACCTTCCTGCCCATGCTGCCGCACGACAACATCGATACCTTTCAAGATGTTGTCAGTAAGTCCCTGAGCACATACAGACACAAGAAGAACTGTCACCACACACCCAATTTATCAATCCAACAGAGAACACTACTCAAATCACTGGGAGACGATACAAGTATTATTATACGCCCAGCTGACAAGGGTGGTAATGTGGTGATTATGGACAGGGATGATTACATAGCTGAGGCACTTAGACAATTATCAGACACCAGATATTACACACCCATTGACACCGGCACATACAGCAAGAGCATCACCACCATCTGGGAGATGCTTACTACCTGGCGAGACAAAGGCATTTTAGAGTGGGATGAGTATTGTTTCCTGAAGAACGACCACCCCATTCTACCTGTTTTATACCTGCTACCCAAGGTACACAAAAGCCACTCCAGACCACCAGGGCGACCCATTGTGTCATCTAGGGGTTGTGTTACTGAGCACATATCGAAATATGTCGATCATTTTTTAAGGGACTTCGTCACCGGTCTGCCCAGTTATGTCAAGGACACGAAAGACTTCCTTGGTAAAATCAACAACCTACAACTTGTTGATAAATGTTTGCTGATTACTCTAGATGTGCAATCGCTCTATACTATCATTGACCACAGACAAGGCCTCGAGGCCTGTGAACACTTCTTGAACACTAGGCCCTTACATTACAGGGAGCATAACAAGATGATCTTAGGCATGATAGAATTTTGCCTATCTAACAACATTTTCCTTTTTGACGGTACCCTGTACAGGCAAACTACGGGTACCGCGATGGGTTCGTGTTTTGCGCCATCTTTCGCGAATCTGTTTATGGGCCAGTGGGAGGAGGAGATTTTCGCCAACCCCACCTACAAGCATTATCTAGAACAGACAGTGATGTGGCTTAGATACATAGACGATTTGTTTCTCATCTGGAAGGGCACTGAGGTGGAAGCCCGGGAGTTTATCACACTTCTCAACACCAACATCTACAATATCATCCTCACCAGTACCATCAGTGAGAGTTCAGCTGAATACCTTGATGTCAAACTCACTATCAAAGACAATGCCATATGTACCACCTTACACAGGAAGATCACTGCTGGCAACAGTATCCTACATGCTCTGAGCAGCCACCCGGACACCCTTAAGTGGAGTATCCCTTATGGTGAACTGCTCAGAGCAAAAAGGAACTGTAACACTAAAACTGACTATCAACTAGAGAGCACGCGCATGTTGGAACGTTTTAGAGCCAGAGGGTACCCCAATTGGGTACTGAACAGAGCTAAGGGTAGAGCCGACAAGGTCAATAGAGATACCATTCTTTCCAACACAACCCCCACCTTGCCCTTAGAAGACAAGGAGACCAGGATCATCCTTACATACAGTGCTGACTACCACAAGATACAGGGCATCCTCAACAAAAACTGGGACATCCTCAAGGCTGACACGATCATTGGGGAATCCATCTCCAATAGACCCAGTATCACATACAGGAAGGGGAGGAATTTCAGGGATCAACTCCTACACAATGATGTCACCAGGTACCCCCAGAGGCAGGAACATGGCCTACAGGGCTTCTATCCATGTGGGCACTGTAAGGCCTGCAGAAATAGCTATCTGTGTAAAAAGGTCAGCTGCAATGGGGTTTACAAGGAAATTACACAATTTCTCACGTGTAGTTCCACTTTTGTGATTTACGTGATCGAGTGTCCCTGCCGATTATGGTACATTGGCAGCACAACCCTTATGGCGAAAAAACGGATACTAGAACACTACCGTGCCATCTCTCATGGAGATGAGAAATACGCTGTGGCTCGCCACTTCTCTGAGAGGCATTTCTCCAATCCAGGTCTCCTGAGATTCTTTATTTTAGAACAAATCCCGAATAACCCTAGAGGTGGTGACAGGGTCTTGAAACTGAGACAGAGAGAATCCAGATACATCGTGGATTTTCAGACCAAGCAGCCTGGGGGTTTAAATCAGGATGAAGAGCTGGCAGTACATCTGAAATAAACTTGTGTCTTGCACCATGTACCTGTTTAGACTACAGCTCACAGTTTCCAGTTACCACACATATGTGGAAATATGGATTTTTCTGGTCAGTTATGTCCCCTATCTTGGACCCCAACGGTTCTATGTGCATGTTACAAGTACATGTATGTTCCCTCCAGTTCCAGTTATGAAGACGCAAATACATGTGCGTCCACCGTTAACATGTCCTCTGTTGATCCGCCATGAATGGGCCGGATATTCCATTCCTAAGTACGAAAGGCCACCGCCTTTATATGGTTCACTTATGCCATTTTACAGTCCAGGCAAGTAGGCCCTGATTCTGTCATCAAGCTTTTCTTGCTTTCTGTCTCTGAAGCTCCAGTCCGAGCCTGCATCTGTGACCATGAACTTTGTCTCATCCTCTGCGCGGCTCACGATGCCCGACATCAGCTTGCTGCCTGCCAAGAACTGTATTTCACCTTCGGAAATTATCTGCTCCGCTCCCTGCCCAATGCATTCCTGTCTAGTAGTTTAAGTAAACATTCTTCCAGCTACCGAGCAAAAGGCCCGGCTTCTCTGTCCTCATGCAAGTAATTCATAGCCCTGTTACCATGGAATATTCCTACCCCCTCGCATTTAGTGTAAACACTTAGACGCTTGTACACGCACTCACAGTCAGTATAGAATAGATTTTGTTCGAGAGACCTTTCTTTTTGGATAACACAGTTCTTTAAACATAGGATATTAGATATGATTTGGGATTAGGTTGACATAACCCCAGACTTTTGTCTCCACATGTAGAGCTAAATGTCAAGTCCCTTTCTCCCTCTAGTTGCACGTCTATCACACGTCATGCGACTGCGCACGCATCTCTGCCAAATATTTCTGCTGACATTGCAGGATTCTCCAGGTATCCACCCACACATGACAAATTACCCATTATCATCAAGTGGACGCCCACATGGACGCCCACCTTCACGCCTACTTACACGCCCACATGCTCTTATCTCATTCTCTCTTGCTCTTTTGCTTACGTACAATTGAGAAATGTATATATACTGTACTCTGTGAATAATGTTTTGAGAATATTGAGAATACTTTTGAGCCCCTTTCCAGATCCAATTTTGGTGATGGAAATATTCTCCCTTTGACTCGAGTTATTGGAATAAATCCCTTTATGAACCTGATACCACAGACTCAGCCTCTTGCTTTATGCATGATCTTATTGATATTATGAAATTATGAGAGCGTGATATTTTATTTACCACATAATGGCGCCCGAACAGTTTAATCTCTTTCCCCACACGCCGGAGATGAAGGTCCAGTTTTGCCCCCTTCCATAGCCGTGATGGACTTCAAGCGCGCACGTCGCGGGTCTTCCCGCCAACTCCCTCAGGCCAACGAAGGGGACAGACTGCGACCAGGCATCCATACGAGGCGGTGAGGAACGCAGATTGTCCTACCCAGAGCCCACCTGCGAGAGAGCTGTGTCCGAGGTATACAGAGGCCCACCAAGTGTCCAGAGTGTCCGAAGTTTTCGAGTCGAGTCCAGTTCGGTTCAAGTTCAGTTCAGTTTCCGAGGCCTTCCGTTTCCGAAGCTACCCGGTGAGTACCATTACTGGGGAGGCATTTCTGACGTGCACATAGGTTGTGCCGGTCAAGACGGGTTTGGGTACACAAATCCGGTCTGCACTGTTTTAGCAGTGTATATGTACTGTTTAGCAGTATATCAAGTATTCCGAAGTATCTAGTTATTGTCAAAGAATTAGGCTTGGTGATTAGTTTTGCAGACGATCATCATTGTTGTTCATTTAAATGTTAAATGTTTAATGTGTTAATACGTCCTACATATTGTGGTATGAATGACTGTTCATTATCGTGTTTTATTGTATTAAGTGTGTTCAATAATCAGGTATCAAATCAATTCTCAAAAAGAGGTACTCGAAGAAGCTGTTCCCATTCAACCTAGGGACACTCCAGGGTACTTTATGTATCATAAGCATGGCCTAGATGCCGTATTATTTCTTGATTTATGGGTGAACTACACCAAGGATTTACCAGAAAGTCAGAGGTGGCCCGCAGTTGGGACATGGGATGCAGATTGCATCATGAGAGTAGAAGAAGAATTATGGAAAAAGATAGCCAGACAGTAACAGAAAGACGCCATTGATTTATGGCGAAAAGAATCGTATAGACGTACGGAAAAAGCACGTAGACAGGAAGAGAAGAGTAAGGAGAATTCAAATAAAGTTCGAGAAAATATGTTAGTTGAGGAAGGTATCCGAGTAAAAGCAGAACAAGTAGATGGACAACGAAACACTCTTATGAAAGAGTAATTTTTGAAAAGTTTAGCTTGAAAAAAAAAAAAAAAAAAAAAAAAAAAGAATTGTGGGTATTTCGAATTTGCAAATTGTTCAAGAATACAGGTTTGTGTTCTTGGTGGTCCAGTGAGCCAATGTGCTGGGTCAAGTCGGTGAGATTATGACCCCCTGAGTGCAAATTGTATGTAAAAATAATTTTTCAATTGGGCGAATTATTGCAGTTTTTATAGAATTGAGTAGTCTTTTTGTCTTTGACAGCTTCAAAGTGAGGAGAAGGTGGGGGCTGTGTAGAGCAGAATGTGATACAGAAATCGGAGACAGATTCTGACCTTGTAGCCAGTGTAGGTGGGGGCCGGTGAGAGGAGCAGAACAGAGGCACTGCTTAGAATGCTTCTCTGACATCGCATCTGTGTAATGCCTGCAGGCGGAGAGCCTTGGGGGCAAGGAGTAAGAAAAACAAAAAAAGATGGCTGGCAGCCCAGGCTCAGGCCGCGCTGAGGGGCTATTTTTAGCTTCTCTGATAAGACAGGGCAGCTGAGAAATGTAAGTCGAGAAAGATTCCCTTGTTCTATTCTGTGCAAAACAAGTGCCCCAAGGAAATGTCTATGGAGAAGATTTGTTTTATTTTTTAGCAAATGCTATATTGCTTCTGGCCAGAAAGTAAAATGTTGCTCTTGCTTGGAATTTTAAGGGCTATGTGACTATATAAAAACGATTTTCAAATTCAGACATTTTTGAATTGTGGCCACAAGCTGCCACCAGTTGCATTGGATAAATGATCCAGTGGTTAACAGTCTGTGAGGAGAGATGAGAGGTGCGTCTTCGTCTGGGACATTAGGGTACATTGTGTTGACGAAGATGCATAGCTCATTTTTATAAAAGAAAACAAACAGGTTCGTGTGTTCTTCATTTTTGATTATTATTGCTGATTCTGTTTTTATAAAAGAAAACAAACAGGTTCGTGTGTTCTTCGTTTTTGATTATTATTGCTGATTCTGTGTGTCAGACTTGACACGATGATTTCAGATGGGGGTGTATAGGGCAGGTAAATGAATTATTGATTATAAGCCTGACAAATTAAGCAGGCCAGAATGTTCGCCTCTGAGCTGTAGGTACTGTAATTGCGCATCGCTGCTCATTTATATATGTTAGTGCAATTGTCTATGCTTTCTGTGCTTGGTATACTGATGGCTTGGCATATGTATTTTATATATGTTTTGTTTTTGTGTTGTATTGACCAGTCTGTTTAGCGTTTAATACCAAGTTCTCCTGTGCAAGTACAGAGATAGTCGTGACGACGGCGATCTTTGCACAGCGCTTGGCTGGAACTTGTTCACAATTACTAAATTTCACAGACGTGATATTACCTTTATCATGCTGTCAAAATAGCAGACAACACGTTATCAGTGTATGTCTAATTGGTGTTGGAGATGAATGAAATAAAAGGAAAAATTATGCAAGACTAAAATATTTTTCACATGACTGCCTTTCTCTTATAGACAGGCAGCCTCGGTCATATGTTTCCAGATTGGACATTAAGGAACACTTATGATCTGTGCACTCGCATCTTAACTCTTGAAAGGCCTGTTTTAAATAAGGACTGCCACCACAGAGTGACAAATGAGGCTCGGTATTTAGGGTAATGAGAAAATATCTGACAGGATTTCCTTTTTAAAGTTTGCTTTAGTAAGCTCATTCTTGTAAGTGGTGGCCCCAAAAGTTGACTTGTTTTTAAATTAGGCTATTTATTGTATAGGTGGAAATTATTGCAAAATGACTGATTTCTTTAGCAGATAAATTATTAATTATCAACATTAACAACTGTTCTTAAACTTGGTTTTCCGAATATTTAGGTAATTTAGCATTCCTATTAGGGCCTACTAGCATTAATATTGACTTCAGGTTGGTGTAGGTTCATGTAATAGGGACATTTGCATATGAGATGTCATTTGGCCAGCTTATGAGCTAACACAATGAGGTTTGTACATTAATTTGAAGGATTTCTCGCCGTTTCAAATACGCTGTGTATCTCTTATAATTTTGCTTACGCCCAGTAGCTACACACAGGGATTAATAGTGTTGACAAGACACAGGGTTTGATAGTGTTTGACAGCAGTGAAATCTGTTTCAGATTTCCTCCTGTCAAAAAGGGGGGGAAGGAGGAGAATATTGGCTTTCTGCTGGCCCCTGAGGAGGTTCGCTTCCCGCTAGCCCCTTAAGAAATTAAGCCCCTTAGAAATTAGCCCCCTTAGAAATTAAGCCAAGGAAATAGGTATGGTGTTTTCCCCTTTTTCTCATGTTTTATTGTGATCTTTCAGGGGAATTAGTCCAAGCCCCTAATACAGCTTCTACTAAAGTCCTCCCTTGGACACAAGAACACACTGTGGCATTTGAAGAATTAAAGAGAGCTTTATGTCAAGCACCAGTTTTAGCAAACCCTGATTACAACAAATCGTTTATGTTTTTGTGACAGAGCGGGATGGAACAGCACTATCTGTCCTAACACAAGATCATGCAGGAAAACACGAGCCCTGTGCTTATTTTTCTAGTACATTAGACCCAGTAGCACAGGCTTTGCCTGCGTGCCTAAAATCAGTTGCAGCAACGGCCTTAGCCATAAGACAAAGTGACTTGATAGTGCTGGGCCACCCTCTGACAGTACAAGTACCACACGCAGTAGAGGTTCTCTTGAACCGGACACAAACACGACACCTGACTGTAGCTAGACTGACAGGCTATGAGCCAGCGTTATTTCAACCACACATAGAGATCAGACGATGCAACATACTGAATCCTGCTACCCTTTTGCCCTCCAGTACAGAAAGCGTTTCACCACACGACTGTGTTGAAGTAATACATACCGTGACTAAACCAAGACAAGACTTGACAGACGTTGCACTCCCAGACCCCGACCTAACACTATAAGTTGACGGCTCATGCATGAGGACAGGGGCGGGAGAATTAGTGGCAGCATATGCAGTGACTACTGATACTGTAATAATAGAGACTAAAAGAATAGACATATTGTCAGCACAAGCAGCAGAGCTCATCGCCCTGACACAAGCGTGCATAAGAGCTAAGCACCTGAGAGTAAACATTTACACCGATTCTCTGGCGAGAAAGAGGTTTCTTGACCTCTCATGGGGTCAAGATACAGCATGGCCCCATATTCAAGCCCTACTGGAAGCAATACATTTACCAACAGCCATAGCTATCCTAAAATGTAAAGCACATACTAGAGCCACATATACCATTTCCCAAGGCAATGATCTGGCAGACCGAACAGCTAAACAGACAGCTCAGACCCCACTAGACATGACAAAGTTACAGGTTCAATAAGTGTCCAAAGCCATGACAGTTAGGGATCCTTCCAAGGATGTACAAGACATACAGACACATGCTACGATGGACGAATTAAAGAAATGGTCGGAACAAGGAGGGGTACTGACTGATCAGGGTTTCTTTCTGATTCAATGGTACAAATAATCATAAATACCGCACATAGTCCTGCACACTTAGGAGAGAAAGCAATGATAGATAGCTTACAGAATATATGGTTCAACAAGCACCTGCGTGCAGCAGCGAAACAAAAGGTCAGAACATGTATGATCTGTTGCCAATTCAATCCAGGTAAAGGCATTCCGATGGAACAAGGTGGATTCCATCCACCTGACCACCCTTTTGAAGTGCTCCAAATGGATTATATCCAAATAAACAGATGTAGAGGTTACAAATATGTTCTGGTACTAATGAAGCAGGTGTCCCTTCTGTTAGGGTATACCTGGAAATTCCATTGTGTGCGACATCCTGAAGCAGCAGGCCTTGTAGAAAGACATAATCAGACATTAAAAATGTGCGCAGACAAAGGTATAGACTGGATGGTAGCCCTGCCGGTTGCCCTCTTTTACATGCGAATGGTAGCTCATTCTAGAACAGGCTTATCTCCCTATGAAGCGGTCTTTGGTAGACCACCAAATATGTGGGCACTCCAATGCCTAAAAGATTACTGATGCTGACAGATTACCTGGCTTCCTTGATGTCTGCACTACTCTCTTGTTGTTCGCAGGTTGCTGCCGCCTTCCCTGACAACACCCAGGTCAAAGAATACTCCATCGCTCCTGGATGGAAGGCGCCAAAGTCAGTGCTCTGGACCACGGGGACGGCCGTTAAAGTCAAAGTGCACCTTCACCACTCTTTTACAAAGGAAAAAGACTTTGAACTTGAATTTTGGATTTTGAACACCATTTTCTAGAGGAGACTCCCCAGCAGTTTCCACAAAGCTAAACTTAGATCTAAAAAAAGTCAGAACCCGTTTGATCAATTAAGTCCACTAGGTGGTGAAGCGGTTGAACATGTATTCTGGCTTGCATAAGATCTTGGACTATAATATTAAAAACAAAGAGCAAGATGTGCATCACGATAATATGTATCAGCTTAATACTACATGCTATTTTTCCTCCTATTGCCTCACTCTTATACTCCTCCACTAATGATACCATAAAGCACACATTTAGTGATCTGCCATCCTATGAGCTATCATATCGACTTGCCTTACGCAACAATACCTTTATTCAGATGCTGCACCATTCACATCAGACTAGCAATGCTACAGACTGCTGGGTCTGTGGCCGACTCCCCCCCTATCAGAACTATAAGGGAGTTTTGCCCCTCTTTCTCTATCCGTTCCCACACAATGGCTCCTGTGGAGCATGGTTTAGTTTGATTAATTCCCTAGATTCAAATTCCGCAGTTTATCAAGACAACTGGGTATGGGGAAACCTGAACTTAGTTTTGCTTAAAGTCTGCTACCCTAACAAGGAGGGACTTCCCAAAAGAACAGGAACTGATCTAAGAAATGAAGTATATGGATTAGGTAATTTTACACTTAACCTCATGATCCTGAATGTTGAATCTGAAGCTACACCAATCTTGCCCGCCATGTCCGTATTCCCAGTAAAAGGGGAATTATGTATAAGAAAGAATGGCTCCATACACATGGGCCATAGTAAATGCACCACTGTAATAAAATTCAGTGATCAAGGCAAGTCTACATTTAGAGCTTCTCGTCATTCCTACTTTATATGTGGCCAGACCGCATATATACGCCTACCTCTAGATTGGGACGGTACCTGTTACATAGCATTCCTCCTACCACCTGTTTTCCTAGCTCCTCCTGATTATCATAGAAATACTCATTTAGTACACAATAGACAGCAGAGAGATCTCCCAATTGTCGATTACACTGAAACAGCATGGGAAAAATACACAGATTTCAATAAAGGTTTCTTTCCCTATATAGGTACAGTTACCAATAGTAAGCTGATACGTAGATTAACCAGAACCCTTGAAGCAGTAGTGAACGAAACTATTTCCGCCTTAGGCAATTTAACAGAAGAGCAGTCTGCTATGCGGATTGTTGTGCTTCAAAATCGTCTTGTCCTTGACGTTATCCTGGCCGATAGGGGCGGAGCTTGTAGGGTCATCAAATCAAGCTGTTGCATTTTTCATACCAGAAAATTCGCCATCTGTATATAAAGCCATAACTCGCCTTCATAAGATTGTAAGCCAGATACACCAGAATCCAGGCACCTGGACTTGGTCCGGTTGGTTTTGGAGTGTATTATCTACCTTTGGATGGAAGGTCCTATCCTTCCTAGGTATTGGCCTTCTCATACTATTCAGTTGCTGTCTATGTCTACAATGTGGACCAGCGATCTGTGGTCTGTGTGCCACATCGTGTATTCCACCACCAAGATTTCATTCGTCACGGAAGAAGAAAGAAGAACAAATGATGTTATATGAACAGATCAATGGATTGATGAAGATTGATATCTCTTGACGGGCAAGTAGGGGACAAGGAGGGAATGTGGAAATATGGATTTTTCTGGTCAGTTATGTCCCCTATCTTGGACCCCAACGGTTCTATGTGCATGTTACAAGTACATGTATGTTCCCTCCAGTTCCAGTTATGAAGACGCAAATACATGTGCGTCCACCGTTAACATGTCCTCTGTTGATCCGCCATGAATGGGCCGGATATTCCATTCCTAAGTACGAAAGGCCACCGCCTTTATATGGTTCACTTATGCCATTTTACAGTCCAGGCAAGTAGGCCCTGATTCTGTCATCAAGCTTTTCTTGCTTTCTGTCTCTGAAGCTCCAGTCCGAGCCTGCATCTGTGACCATGAACTTTGTCTCATCCTCTGCGCGGCTCACGATGCCCGACATCAGCTTGCTGCCTGCCAAGAACTGTATTTCACCTTCGGAAATTATCTGCTCCGCTCCCTGCCCAATTCATTCCTGTCTAGTAGTTTAAGTAAACATTCTTCCAGCTACCGAGCAAAAGGCCCGGCTTCTCTGTCCTCATGCAAGTAATTCATAGCCCTGTTACCATGGAATATTCCTACCCCCTCGCATTTAGTGTAAACACTTAGACGC
This sequence comes from Triturus cristatus, assembly GCF_964204655.1. Classification (NCBI taxonomy): domain Eukaryota; kingdom Metazoa; phylum Chordata; class Amphibia; order Caudata; family Salamandridae; genus Triturus; species Triturus cristatus. The sequence goes on along the minus strand of NC_140585.1, from coordinate 1,265,499,341 downwards.
TTGTACACGCACTCACAGTCAGTATAGAATAGATTTTGTTCGAGAGACCTTTCTTTTTGGATAACACAGTTCTTTAAACATAGGATATTAGATATGATTTGGGATTAGGTTGACATAACCCCAGACTTTTGTCTCCACATGTAGAGCTAAATGTCAAGTCCCTTTCTCCCTCTAGTTGCACGTCTATCACACGTCATGCGACTGCGCACGCATCTCTGCCAAATATTTCTGCTGACATTGCAGGATTCTCCAGGTATCCACCCACACATGACAAATTACCCATTATCATCAAGTGGACGCCCACATGGACGCCCACCTTCACGCCTACTTACACGCCCACATGCTCTTATCTCATTCTCTCTTGCTCTTTTGCTTACGTACAATTGAGAAATGTATATATACTGTACTCTGTGAATAATGTTTTGAGAATATTGAGAATACTTTTGAGCCCCTTTCCAGATCCAATTTTGGTGATGGAAATATTCTCCCTTTGACTCGAGTTATTGGAATAAATCCCTTTATGAACCTGATACCACAGACTCAGCCTCTTGCTTTATGCATGATCTTATTGATATTATGAAATTATGAGAGCGTGATATTTTATTTACCACAGTATGTCTGTCAGAGCTGAATTTTAGTCTGTCTCTCACCAGGATGTATTGAGCAGTAGTTCACAGTTGCATATTATTGTTTTGATATGTATGTTGACCTCTTTTTATCTTATTTCTATTTTCAGTCTGCCATCCTCGTTCTCTTCCTCTATACTATGCACATTTTGAGTAGAAACGAAGATATGTTTTGTCGACAACTTAGATATCTGCCATGTTTTGATACTAAGATTTGTTTTTGTTTCTTTCCTTTTTACAGGAGGGAAGGAAGGAGCCCATTCACCTACGAGCACCATCACGGGCCTCCTACCCTTTCCCCCGTCACTTCACTTTGATGGGATGAAGCTCACTCCGGTTGTGGTATGGTCACTCGCGATTTTAATTGACTGAGATCACTTTACAACGGTCTTGTTTACATACGTCCACTGGCACTTGCCAGCACTTCTCATGTCTTGACTTCCCTTGTCGATTTGTGCCATCTTAGTCTGGAGTATTGTTACCTCTGCTCACTTGAGCTTATTCACTGATGTATCACACTTGTACAGCACCACCGAGACTGTCACACACTCCCCTTGGCACTTCGACACAGTGGATGCCCATTATATTGCATCGACTTTTGACACAACTCAGTCCCGTGCCAGCTTAACTTTGGGACATTCAGGAGTATATTTCCCCAAGGCTACACGTATACCGGCCGCCTTTGGGCTATGGTTGAAGGCACTACTGAGTGACACTTCTCTGGGGACGAGCCCGTAGATTCATCAGGTTCTGACACAGTGTTGCACCTTCCATGCAATGTGAGTTATGTTGATATTCACCTTTACTTCATTTCTACATTGTTTAAATACTGTATGTACTCACATATTACAGCATTATATTCCTGTATTGTGGTGCCACTACAACATGTCTGCCGCTTTTGACCACCTGACTAATGTATCCCACAAGATTGTCCTTTGTTACTGTTTACCCCGGAAAAGCTTTATCCGTCAGTCACCCATTTGTTTCCTTACGTGAACAAGACTCTGCAACGAGTTGAAACGCGTTGTGAGGAATAAACACCTCTTTTTTGCACTACCCCGGATTTTGCCTTCTTTGGTTACTGAGAGCGCATTATTGGATTGTTGTGGGAACATATATATATATATATATATGTATGTATGTGTATATATATATATATATATATATATATATATATATATATATATAGTGTCATAAAGGCCCAAAGCATATCTGGAAGCACTCACTGCCGCTGAAAACCGAAGCTTTATTCATCTTGCCAGCCAGCGAATTCACACCTGAATTAAAAACTTTGTTGCCGACGCGTTTCGAGGTGAATGCCCTCTTCTTCATGGGCGGCTGCTTAAGAAGTCATCTGAAAGTCCAGCATGCTTTGAAGTGTTGTCCCGCCCTTAGTGGGTGTTTGCAAAGTGCACAGGAGCATGCTGGAACATGTAGTTTCTCCCATAGTGGGTTTTCAAATACTTCGTTTTTGCAGCAAGTGTAATTCCCTTAGTAGGGTTCAGGAGAGTTCTCTGGTTAATTTAATTTAATTTAACTTAAACTTTTTAGAAACACAGTCACTGGATGATGTCATCAGTGATGTTATCAGTGATGTCATTTGAGATGTCATCAGTGATGTAAACAGTGATGTCACTGACCATGTCATGAGTGATTTAATATATAATCAGCAGTGCATTGCGGGGGCACATGTTATAGTTAGCTCAGCTAACTATAATGGCTGAATTTCACAGGTTTTGTACGAGTCAAATGTCAGCCTAACTATAACGTTCCTGTAACCTGTGTTTTATATATATATATATATATATATATATATATATATATATATATATATATATATATATATATATATATATTCACTGAAAAAAACATGGGTTTCACACACGTTATAGTTAGGAATTAGCATTTAAAAAACCTTGCAAATTCACTGAAAAAACCATAGGTTTAACATACGTTATAGTTAGCTGGACATTTCACTCGTAAAAAACCAATGAAATTCCCCCGTTATAGTTAGTTCAGCTAACTATAACTCGCGCGCCCGCAATGCACTGCTGATGACGTCACATATTACATCACTCATGACATGGTCAGTGACATCACTCATGACATCACTGATGACATCTCAAATGACATCACTGATGACATCATCCAGTGAATGTGTGTTTTTCTGAAAATTAAATATGTTTTATATATGTATATCTCAAGGTCGATGGAAGAATAAATGGGTATATAAGTGTCTAAATGGATGATTTGTTTTTGAAAAATTGATTGTGTAACTGACTGATTAAGTGTATCATAGTGAATACATGGCTTAGTGAGTAATGTTTAAATATGTAAATATCTGTATCAGTCTCTCACTTTGTGTATAAGTGGCTGCATGGGTTGGTGAGTAGCTACATGGGTGTCTATATAGGTTATTAGTTGGTTTTTTGAGTATCAGTCTGAGTGTCTGCATGGTTCGGTGGGGGGTATTACGTAGTGCATAGGTGCATGAATGAGTGACTCACTCTTTATATGTGTTGAAGACAGCATGTGTGCAGGACTGTATGGGTGGATGAGTGTGTGTATGGGTGTGTTAGTGAGTGAATGACTATCTCAATAGTGTCTTTATGAGTAACTACATATGTTTTAAACTACTATATGTGACTATTGGTGTATATAAGTGAGTATATGTGAGAGTGAGAGATTGAAGGAGTTCCTGTATGAATAAGTATGTGTTTCTATAAGTGATTGTTTAAAAGACTAAGTATGTGTAAGTTTCCGTAGAAGTAAATGTGGTGGTGTGTGTATAACTGTATATGCAAGTAAATGTATGTTTGATTCTTTATTAGCATGAGTGACTATGTGTGTGAGTAACTCTATGGATGAGTGGCATTGTGTAACAGGATGTATAGGTGTATGAGTACATATGATGAGTGAGTACATGTATGAGTGACTGTATAGGACTGTTGGTGAATGAGTGGATGTGTATGTGGATCTTAGAATTACTGAAGAGGTTGTTGTAACTGGTATTGGTATGTCCATTGTTTTGAAAAGTTTAGTCTCTATTTTTGAATGTGTGAATCAAAGGTTATATTGGGGTATGAGGAGGTCTGCCACTCTATCACAAGGATGATATCATCAGTGATGTCATTTGAGATGTCATCAGTGATGTCATGAGTGATGTCACTGACCATGTCATGAGTGATGTAATATGTGACGTCATCAGCAGTGCATTGCGGGTGCGCGAGTTATAGTTAGCTGAACTAACTATAACGGGGGAATTTCATTGGTTTTTTACGAGTGAAATGTCCAGCTAACTATAACGTATGTTAAACCTATGGTTTTTTCAGTGAATTTGCAAGGTTTTTTAAATGCGAATTCCTAACTATAACGTGTGTGAAACCCATGGTTTTTTCAGTGAATTTGTATGGTTTTTTTAAATGCTAATTCTTAAATTTAATGTGTGTGAAACATTCCGTTTTTTTTTTAACTTTGCAAGGTTTTTTACATCTTTTTTTAAACTTTTTTTTCCCTTTAAACACTATGCTAAAATTTAATGCATTCTGCAATATATAAAGTTTCACCTTTTTTTTAAAAAAAGGTAAGATATAGTTGTATAACATAGTGAAACTCTTTAACAAACTTTTTTTTTAAAAAATTTTTTTTTTTACTGTGCGCGTACGGTAAGCTTACCGTAAGCGCACGGTTCGCTTTATGTACGTAAAATTCCTACTCTGTTTGCGTATGGTTACGCAATTTGCGTAGGCGTCCGTACTTCCTACGCGACGCGTAAGCGCATGCTTTACACGCGCACGCGCGCGCGCACGTTACGCGGAAGTGTTCGAGCGTGCCTGTAATGCGCATGCGCGCGTGTCTTTCGTACGCGCATGCAGACTTTTACCGTAAGCGCTCCGTAAGCGTAACGTACGCGTACGGTTGGTCATGTGATCAAGAAACAACACTTTTGATTGGTTTAAACTACTTTCAGTTCTAGAACCTTCCTACACCACACCCATTCCCCTCATTAATGCTTGTGACCCCTTAGGAGAAGGAGCTGAATTGTCTTTGAGATACGATGGCAGAACAGCAGTCCTCTTCTGAGAGTGAGCCTGGTAGCAGCATCATCAGAGAGAGAAGGAGGAAACAAAAGACTTCTTTTGTATGGGAATATTTTACCTATCCAGAGGGGCAGAAAAAGGTAAATGCTCCTTTAGTCACCTGCTCACTTTGTGAGCGTGTCTTATCTAGAGGGAATCCAAGGAAGAAGTATTCCTTTGGTAATCACTCTATGGTTAGACACATTAGGGATAAACATCCCAGGACTTATGCTCGACATACTGGAGAAACATCTCCAGTAAGTCACCCGAGCACACCCGCAGAAGCTCAGCCGAGTACATCTTCGGCAGCTCAGCTGAGCCCTTCCTCTGCGGTGGGAGCATCACCCTCTTCTGCTCCTCTGGATATAAACCCTTGTTTTGGGAGGGTTTCAATGAGGTGCACAAGATGTTATGGCCTAATTGTTCATGCGGAGACCAGTGTTTCCCTAATAAACAATAGGATAGACCAGCACATCTGTGGTTCTTGTTAGTATTCCCATTCTTTCTTTCCTCTTTCCCTTTATGAACACAACGGTTCTTTTAAGAGCCAACCTTACCTCTTAACTTTTAAAAAAAAAATGTATCACTTTTTTTGATTTTTATTTTTTTACCGTACGCATACGGTACGCGCATTTTTTTTTTTTTTTTAAAACAAAAATTTTTTAATCACCCTACAAGGTCCTTGAGGGACTACTACAGAAATGAGAAAAGCATAGAGAAGAGTAGTGAAAAAAAGTGAGCATTAAAGTAAATGTGTGATAATTCCAGAAATTTCACACTTACCTGCCAATCAAAATAACTTAATTAAAAATAAGTGATTTATTTAACTTTCTATAAAGAAGTTTATTTTTCATATTTTTCCTTTCTCAATCTGTAAAAAAAGAAAAAAGTATTAATATTTAACAATACATTTTAGAATACAGTGCACATATTTTCATATTTCAACAAACATTTTTTTGCCCTTTTTTGCTGTTTTCAGAATATATTGCATTTCACTGTAAATCGTGAAAGCAATTGCATTCATCACTTAACAGCGGGCAAAAAAAAAAAACAATCTGAAAGATTGTTTAAAAAAAGCCCAGAATCTCTTCTCACTAAAACATACCGTAATAAAAATGTAACATTTGCAATAAAAATCTCACCTAAGAACAATAACTAATTCCAATAAATATCGTCTGAAAATTCTGTTGCATAAGCATAATCACCAAAATAATTTGTGTCAAAGAAGTCCACAATGCAAATTATTACCTTTCCTTTAGGCCAAATGGTAATTTTTAAAATATTTTTTGATGACATTTCCAATGGTAATCCAATTAAATAAATTAAATAATGTTTTGTACAGATGTTGCAATTTCTGTCTAAAATTTTGGTTTCAGAAAAATTAAATAGGAATTTGCTAAATCAAAAGGCAAACGTTGCTTGAAAACCAATTGAGAATCATTACACAGTGTCCAGCCTTTTTCACATTTAAGAAAAACTGTGTAATGACCAGAAGTTACAATAGGCCCATCATGGAAAATTATTGCAACTGTGACAAAAGTTTTTCCAGAAATTGTAAATTTCTTTATTAAAGTGTCCAATTTTGTTCCATCAGCTCTACAACGTTGCATCATTAAAATTACATACTGTCCATATTTCTTTAAAAGTAAGGTTGAAAACATGTCAGATTTACATTCACAATATTCCATGCTATGATTGGCATCTTTAACTAATTTACTAAAAGTCACTGATTTAGTCTCTGGCAATTTTAAATAGATAAACCTTTCTGAATCAACATTAGAGCTGCATGTGTAGAAACAGTTTTCACAACTATGTTCCCATTTATAACAGAGACCAAACACATTTTCAATTTCTATCCCTTCATCTTCAAGTACCAAAAGGATGTACATCAAGAATTCCTGTGCATCTTGCTGGACATTTTGAGAAAACTGTGTTCGTCCTGAACATACATCTAATAGATTTCTAATTTCAGTCACACTTTCTATTTTAGCTTTATCAACACTCAGCTTCTCATAAAGAAGACTTAGCACAGAACAGAATCTTTTTTCATGATTTTCTCTTATCTGCTCTTGCAAACTTTCAAGATAAAATACAACATTCAGCACTACATTAGCGTAGCAGTTGACACCAGAGCTATTTTCAAAATGACAACCAACAACCTCTTCAATACTGTTCTTTTTCTTTTTGCTTGCAGTCACATCACTCTTTTTTTGTTTTCTGTTCTCTACATCCTCATTACAGATATTCTCAAATCTCCTTTTCCGACAAACAACACGTTTTTCCAACACAGGATACTGACCTAAATGAGGAGCATAGGTTCTCCTTAATCTATTGTACTCCTTTACACAATTTGCATCTGCACTAACTTTTGTGTCATCAAAGTCTATCATGAATAAACCAGATAATGTTTTTACTCGTGACAGAGCAACATATGCCATACCTTCTTTGAACACAGTAGATCCAATGTTTACAAATGCACTATCAACAGTTAATCCTTGACACTTGTGAATAGTTACAGCATATGCTAGAGAAAATGGAAACTGCTTCGTACGTACATATAAGTCTTTCACAAGCAAAAAACGGACTGAACAACGACTAATGTCTTTTACCTCTTCAATCTGATCAAATTTTATTTTTAAAAACTCAATTCCTTCTTTTTTCTGGTAGTTAACAAAACCCACAACTTTACCCATAGCTCCATTTACTAAACCTTTTTCAACATCCAAATTTCTCCTTAAAAATACTCGACAGTTCATGCAAAGATATCGATTTTTTTCTAATCCAGCTGTTTTCGAAATGTTCTTCTCTAGAGAATCCAATTTATTTTTCAGTTCGCCTGTTAATGTAATAGTAATTCTTTCATGTTGGATTTTGTCCACTGCTTCCATTTTCTTAATCTCTTCCTTTTCCAATTTCAAAAGTTCCTCATTGAATATTGAGCATTCACGTAGTGTTGGCATTAAGCAGATTACAGTATTTTTTTCTGCAATGTTCTTGTATATTTTCTCTGCAACTATTTCTTCACTTGGAAATAAATTATGTAGCAACCGACTCTGTAATGCTTTTCTGCCAACTTCTGTGAGTAGTCCAATTCTGATATCTTTCAGAATGCTTCCATATTCTTCATCGTTTGCTTGCCTCATATTGGTAGTGAGTTCTTTGTACTCAAAGAATGACCAAATATTCGCATTACCAATGCTTCCTAATGACTTCTTCGTGTCCTCATGTGTCACAGTATTAAACACTGGTTGTCCTTTAACTGGAGTAAGCTGTAGAAGATCCCCAAAAACTATAACATGTTTTCCACCAAATAACACGTCATAGTCTCTCTTTGAATTTGCTGCATTCTTAAATGCACAAAGGCAAGCATTAAGTTTGATACCATGCTTACCTCATCAATAATGAGAACTTGCATCTTCTTCAACACTCTTGAAACTTCGAAGCATGCTTCGCCAGTTAGCTTGTGATATTCTATTTTGTTCTCATGCTCCACTGGTAACATTAGCAAGCGATGGAGAGTAATTCCTTTAATGTTATATGCTGCCAACCCAGTTGGAGCAGTAACAACACAAGATAAAGTTGAATCAGTTTTTTGCTGTAGGTAGCTTCTGATGACTTTAATTAAGAAACTTTTCCCAGTTCCAGCTTGTCCACTCACATACAACCTAATTGGTTCAAATGATGTGCATGTGCACTCTTTATTTTCATGTAGTAATCCGTGATCAATTTTTTTCTGACTTCTTCATAAATTTGTTGTTGTTCTTCATTCAGTTGTTGTTCCAAATTTGGTAAGTCTATTAAATCTTCCTGAGCTTGATTCATAGCCGTTTCCACTTCAGTCAGGGCTATTGCAGCTTCATTTTCTAAGATTGGCTGTCCTAGTGGATCTTGACTGAGCGTTCCAGAACTTTGGCTGTCTTGAGAACTATCTCTAGCTACTTCAGCTGCAATTGTAGCTTCCTGTTCAATTTCTTCGTTTAACATTTGGCCATAATTCCTGAAAATACTGCATTCAATGGTATCTTTACATGCATTAAATGAATCCTCATAGCTTTGAAATTCTCCAAGTAGTTCGTCCTCTGAACGCCATGGTTTAAACAGCTGTAAAAGTGCCAAGTAGTAAAATTCCTTTTTGTCAGTAGTGTCACAACTCAGCTTCCTGTGATTAATCAAACTTCCTTTTGTTTGCTTCGCCAAACATCCTTCCTCACCAATGACTTTATATTTTCCATTGTTGATGTCTTCTGTGGCTTTCCGTGAAAAAATGTAGTTCTGCAGCACTTCATAGAGACACATGTTCTCAAGATGATGACTTCTTTTTGGGTAATATGTGTCCAACATGTTTGTTTTCAAAATATCTGTACTTTCTGGGTCGTTCTCGGCCAAATATTCAATTTCTCCAACAGATTTCAGTACCCGATTTCGCATTCCTAAAGGCCTAAACTGACCCAAATTATTCTTCTTGATTTCGAGTACAGACTTGCAGATGATAACCTATCTGAACATTCGTAGGATCCAATTTCTCGATGTGATAACATCTTTAAACTGAAACTGTACAGCTTCTTACTGACAGTCTTCTCGTGAGAAATCTCTTCCCACATTTCCTTCAATTCCGTTTTCTCAGATTTAGTGATGTAAGATGTGACATACCGAGCAACAGCAATAGAATTGTCTGCCACATACTGAATATCCATGTTAGCATTCCACATGGATAAAATGACTGGGTTGTAGTCATTTATATATTTTGACTCTTCTTTTCTTCTTAGGTTGTACGTATTTTTGGGAGATTTTCTTGTAATAGTATGTCGCACAGCTGACATAAAACTGTTGACTCTTCCTTTTGAAAGAACAGGTCTAGGAAATCCAAATCGACATTTTGTGTAGAATTTATCTTTGGTCTTGTACTTCCGTCGACAGTATTTTCCACACCGATGACTTTGGAAACGTAAAACTTGCTCTTTTAACTTTTTCTCTTCTGTGCTTTTAGGTATAGCACATGTTGCATATTCTTCAATGAAAGATAACACTGCTTCATCAGCATCTGTTCCAAATTTTGGAGCATCCTTGATCCACGACAGCATATGAATATGAGGAGCACCTCTTGCTTGGTACTCTTTTCTCCAGAAGAAATCCACAACTTCTCCAAGAGGTGGATTTTTTTTATTGCAGATGAAGGACATCATAGCCTCAAATCTATGATTGAAATATCTGCAAACATTAACCGGATCCAATGAGCACAGTTCTCCTGCTGTCTTGTATTCAATGTTTTTAAAGTTTGAATTTGCCTCTCGTAGAAAATCCAGTAAATCATCCCAAGCGTACTCGGCACAGCTTAGGGTTAGGAACCATGTAGGAGTTCCTAAATTCCGTATCATACATTTCAATTCTCCATGGCGTCGGTACCAATATTCATTTGTCCCACGCTGACAAGCCATCAGATTGATCAATTGTGATTCCAAATGATCATCTCGCTGCTGCACTTTGTTCATAAAATCCTTAGCAGACACATTATGTAGATGTGTTCCACTTTTTAAAATGTGGTTTACTGCATAAGATAGTGCAGACAAGTCACTTTCAAATAACAGATGGAACAAATATGGAATACTTTGACGAAATCTTGGATCTTCTGCATATAATCTTGTAGTCCGATACTCAGAAGCAGGAATCTGTACTGGGCGTTCATCGTATCGTCCACCTTCTCCTGTAGGAAACAGCTGGGGAAAACAACGAGCTTCCAAGCTCTCCTCCCATACACTCACGGGAGTTCCTTTGGCTTTTTTCATTTGAAACAGATCAATGGTGTTTGCCATTACTTCTTTTGAATGAAGAGAATGTATGCTGAAATGTTCATAAATTTCTTCTTCTTTTGACTTGTCAACTTTTTCAATTTGCCCAGTTGGTGTTTCTGTGTCTCGTAGTACATCTTCTTCATCTTCATCTATATAAATTGATTCATACCATTTATTATTCCTTTTCAAATATAAATTTGCTCTTTGTACTTTCCGTACATCTACCAGCTCCTGCCAAATTTTCTTATTCTTCGTAGGTACACCATTAACCAGAATAACTAATGGTTCAGTTTCCAAAGTATCTGCATCAATAGTTTCCATATTTTTTTTCAAATCCAACGGCAAATAGACCACTCTTCCTTTTAAACCTCTCTGTAAATCTGAAGGAGGTAATTTACCGGTTTTTGGCTCCATACGTACTATGGTCTGGAACGGATGAACACATTGAATGAGTATAGACTCATACGTATTTAAATCAGAAAGTTCAACTGGAATATCAACCAGTTCTAAATTATTATGTACAGCTCTAGCAGGCATTTTATTTTCTTCTAACTTGTTATAACAATCTGCAAATACGCTGATCTTCACCCAAATCAAAACATTTTTCAAGAAATATATATGTTGCAAAATTCTTCCACTTATAATTATCTTCTTCTTCACTTTTTTCATACAGCTTTTTCAGATCATGTACATGTGTAACCTGGCTGACTGACTACACTCCAGCAAAGATAATGAGCCTTGGTGATGTCCAATGCATTAGCGTTCCTCACTCCTACCTAAAACACCACACAGTGCTGATTAGTAAGCATGAGTGTACAGGAAAAACAGCTAGCTCTCTGCTAAGAGTGTGGTTCTGGAGACTGTCTACTGTCAGGTGCAAGAGAGACTTGAATGGACCCTTACATAACCGCTTAAACACTGTAAACATGTATGTAAGACTACATGTGTGGTAAGGGTTGATATGAGTTTTTTGTATGTAGCAACTACATGACCCATTGCAAGGGTGGAAGAAAAATCTACCATGTTGATTTCAAATATGTTAGCATTTGCCTCTTATTTGAGATACTGTTTTGGGCTGAATGCTAACCATCACGTTTCCAGAAAACAAGCTTCCCCTTTCATACGAATGCAATTCTAAATGAAGCAGAGTGTCACGAAATAGATCTCTGAGAACAATTCCTCTGTGCTCACAGACTCATGCTGTGATTTTAGGCAGAAAATGAAATTTGCTTGCCAATTTCAAAGAACACTTACTACTGTTTTTTTCTGCAAGTGTTAAGTACTCTAACAGTCTGATACATTTTCATTACAGTTTTCAGATACAGATAACAGCACATGTGCAAACAGCTTTTTGAGACCATGAACATGTGTGACCTTGGTGACTGACTACACTCCAGCAAAAGAAATCAGCCTTAGTAATGTTGAATGTATTAGCGTTACTCACTGCTACCTGAAACACCACTCACTTGTGAATACTAAGCATGATTCTACAGGATAAACTGCTGGGTGTGTGCTAAGAGTCTGCTTATGCAGACTGTGTATTTTCAGTTACAAGAGACATATGCATGGATACATCCAAAAAGACCCAGAGTGACACGAAATACATCTCTGACAACAATTCCTGTGTGCTCACAGACTCATGCTGTGATTCTACGCAGAAAATGAAATTTGCTTGCCAATTTCAAAACACACTTACTACTGTCTTTTTCTGCAAGTGTTAAGTACTCTAACAGTCTGATACATTTTCATTACAGTTTTCAGAAACAGAAAAGAGCACATGTGCAAACAGCTTTTTGAGACCATGAACATGTGTGACCTTGGTGACAGACTACACTCCAGCAAAATAAATCAGCCTTAGTAATGTTGAATGTATTAGCGTTACTCAGTGCTACCTGAAACACCACTCACTTGTGAATACTAAGCATGATTCTACAAGATAAACTACTGGGTGTGTGCTAAGAGTCTGCTTATGCACACTGTGTATTTTCAGTTACAAGAGACATATGCATGGATACTTCCAAAAAGAACCAGAGTGACACGAAATACATCTCTGACAACAATTCCTCTGTGCTCACAGACTCATGCTGTGATTTTAGGCAGAAAATGAAATTTGCTTGCCAATTTCAAAGCACACTTACTACTGTTTTTTTCTGCAAGTGTTAAGTACTCTAACAGTCTCATACATTTTCATTACAGTTTTCAGATACAGAAAACAGCACATGTGCAAACAGCTTTTTGAGACCATGAACATGTGTGACCTTGGTGACTGACTACACTCCAGCAAAATAAATCAGCCATAGTGATGTTGAATGTATTAGCGTTACTCACTGCTACCTGAAACACCACTCACTTGTGAATACTAAGCATGATTCTACAGGATAAACTGCTGGGTGTGTGCTAAGAGTCTGCTTATGCAGACTGTGTATTTTCAGTTACAAGAGACATATGCATGGATACATCCAAAAAGACCCAGAGTGACACGAAATACATCTCTGACAACAATTCCTGTGTGCTCACAGACTCATGCTGTGATTCTACGCAGAAAATGAAATTTGCTTGCCAATTTCAAAGCACACTTACTACTGTCTTTTTCTGCAAGTGTTAAGTACTCTAACAGTCTGATACATTTTCATTACAGTTTTCAGAAACAGAAAAGAGCACATGTGCAAACAGCTTTTTGAGACCATGAACATGTGTGACCTTGGTGACTGACTACACTCCAGCAAAAGAAATCAGCCTTAGTAATGTTGAATGTATTAGCGTTACTCAGTGCTACCTGAAACACCACTCACTTGTGAATACTAAGCATGATTCTACAAGATAAACTACTGGGTGTGTGCTAAGAGTCTGCTTATGCAGACTGTGTATTTTCAGTTACAAGAGACATATGCATGGATACTTCCAAAAAGAACCAGAGTGACACGAAATACATCTCTGACAACAATTCCTGTGTGCTCACAGACTCATGCTGTGATTCTAGGCAGAAAATGAAATTTGCTTGCCAATTTCAAAGCACACTTACTACTGTTTTCTGTGATTTTAGGCAGAAAATGAAATTTGCTTGCCAATTTCAAAGCACACTTACTACTGTTTTTTTCTGCAAGTGTTAAGTACTCTGACAGTCGCATACATTTTCATTACAGTTTTCAGATACAGAAAACAGCACATGTGCAAACAGTTTTTTGAGACCATGAACATGTGTGACCTTGGTGACTGACTACACTCCAGCAAAAGAAATCAGCCTTAGTGATGTTGAATGTATTAGCGTTACTCACTGCTACCTGAAACACCACTCACTTGTGAATACTAAGCATGATTCTACAGGATAAACTGCTGGGTGTGTGCTAAGAGTCTGCTTATGCAGACTGTGTATTTTCAGTTACAAGAGACATATGCATGGATACATCCAAAAAGACCCAGAGTGACACGAAATACATCTCTGACAACAATTCCTGTGTGCTCACAGACTCATGCTGTGATTCTAGGCAGAAAATGAAATTTGCTTGCCAATTTCAAAGCACACTTACAACTGTTTTTTTCTGCAAGTGTTAAGTACTCTAACAGTCTGATACATTTTCATAACAGTTTTCAGAAACAGAAAAGAGCACATGTGCAAACAGCTTTTTGAGACCATGAACATGTGTGACCTTGGTGACTAACTACACTCCAGCAAAAGAAATCAGCCTTAGTGATGTTGAATGTATTAGCGTTACTCACTGCTACCTGAAACACCACTCACTTGTGAATACTCAGCATGATTCTACAGGATAAACTGCTGGGTGTGTGCTAACAGTCTGCTTATGCAGACTGTGTATTTTCAGTTGCAAGAGACATATTCATGCATGCATCCATAACAGCTTAAACATTGTAGTAATGTATGTAAACGTACATGTGTGGCAAGGTTTAATTGCAGTTTTGTATATGTATGACCAAGCTCAGCAATTGCATGATTAGAAGCAAAATCTGCGATATCAATTTCAAATGTGTTAGCATTTGCCTCCCATTTGTGTCTTACTGATTTATGCTGAATAGAAACCATCATATTTACAAAAAGAAAGCTGCCCCTTTCCTACAAATGCCATTCTTACAGAACCGGACCATCACTATTAAAATCTCTAACAACAATTCCTGTGTGCACACAGACTCATGGGTTGATTCTAGGCACAAAACAGTATTCCTCAGTGATACCAGTACACCTTAACTTATGGTAAAAACACACTCCATAATATTTAACTAGTTAAAGACAGTTAAATATCTCCCAAACCACAAAATGTAAAACATAACTTTTAAAGAAGAATCACAATTCTAATATTTATATCAAAAATCACCACATACATCCCCTCTCAAACTCATAACTCACCTTTAAAATTAGTTAGTTGAGAAAGAAATGTGGCACTCAAACAGCAGACTATCAGAGTCAGAATATCAGAGCTCTACACCTCTCTCCTCTCTCCAGAACCAGTAAATGGCAATGTTTCCCTCTCTTTTTTCACACATATACATGTTAATTACAAATCTCAGTGCTTCCCACTTTTTTTTCAAATGAAATCACACATTTCTATTGGTTGAAAACATCAACCCTTTTCCAAATGTACCCTTCCCCCAACTTGACTTCTGCCTGCTACCATAGCAACAGCTCATGGAACACTGCTGTGAGGAGAGAGGTCAGAAGTTCAGCACACAATGTTTCAAATCCAAAGAGCAAGAGTGCTTCACCTGTCCAACCTAACAGCAAATCCAAACTAATCTTCTGTGGGAACACAATTTTCTGAACCAATACAAAACATGCTTCTAAAAATGTACACATACAGCCTACTTTTTACTGTAAAAAGATTTGAATCAGCCAATGAGTTCTTTTTATTTAAAAAAAATATGTATGCCTCCATTTTACAACTGTCTTTCATTTCATATTGCCATTCTACTGAAAGACACCTTCTGAGTGCATCCAGATCTCCTTGAAAGATGTTCACAGTGTGGATTGTAGGTCACAGCTATGTCTTCTGGAGTGAAAAGTATGCAGAAACAGAGGTATGGTGAGAGACCTTGCTTTGCCAAATGTAGACATTAAATGGATTGGTCAGAGAGGGTTAAAGTGGCACCAATTATTGCCTTTGGTGAAAACCTTTCAACATCTCCCACAGCCTAACCTTATTATTGTGCACTGTGGTGGAAATGACCTAGGCACTTTAACTGGTGTAGGTCTGGAAATGCTTATTAAGGACACCTTTGTACAATTGATGTCGCTTTTTCCTCAATCTGCCTTTGTATATTCTAACATATGCCAAAGGCAAAAATGGAACTAGTCCAACCAATTTTGTCCGCAGATTGACAAAGCAAGAAAGCACGTCAACAAATCTATTTCTGCTTTCCTCAGAGACTATGGTATGGGTTCTATATACCACAACAACTTGCGTTACAACATGCAAGGCATTTATAGAGGAGACGGTGTACATTTCACTGATGAAGGCAACAGAGTCTTCCTCTTGAACTTTAGACTCTGCATTGGTACTTACTTGTAGGTACCAAAAAATACTTCATAAACACAACGGCTCTTTTTAGAGCCCCCTAATATCTTAACACTTAAATTTGTTTTTTACTTCTATTTTTTTTATTGTGTTTTTTTTCTACCGTACGCATACGGTAAGCTTACTGTACGCGCACCACGTGATTTAAAAAACAAAAAATTAAATGTATTTTTCATACTTTTATGACCTTCTTGGACCCCCTGACAAACGCTAGGGGGTCTGCAACTCTCTTCTTTGCCCCCTTTCCACGTTCTCCTCCTTTGTTTATCAGTGTGGGACACACAAAATGGAGGCCGACACTTCCTGATTTCGACCGATTCGAATGTTTACAGTCATGTAACCACCAATCAGAATTAAGCTTGCGCACGGCAGCGTGCACGTACGGTAAGCTTACCGTACAGGCTCGAAGCGCGCCTATAGATATATATATTGATTTAAATGCTATTTTCTCACCAAATACTGAACACATTTACACCAGACCTACAAAAGGCACATCCCTGACCTGAGGACTACCTCTCTGCCAAATTTCAAGTAATTCTGTTCAGCCGTTCGGGCTGTAGCTTGGACTAAAGGTCCTATGGAAAAATGCATGGGGAAAACACGTTTTGGGACCCCCCCTTTTTCTCAGCCCCCGCTTGACGAATCCCCCCCGAGACTTTCAGGGTAGGAGCGGAGCGGAGCGCCCCTCCTATTTTGAAAATTTCGCCAGGATTCGTCAATCGGCGCCAAAGTTATTCAAAATAGAATGTTGCGGATTTCCTATGGAAACACGGTCCTAACTATAACTACCTACTTGCAACCGCCAGTAGGTAATATATCTCAAAGCTCCAAGGGTCCCACCTGTGGAGACGCGCTCTGACATCCACTGCAGCAACCTTCATGAGGTAAAAGCCGGATTGGCGGGCGGATCCAGTTTACAGCATGCCCGTCGATTCATGCCTGACGCGTTTCGTGCTCATTGCACTCTTTAGAGGCGGGACAGTCATTTTGGCATCGAGGCTACACCTCCCACTTAAAAATATGAGCCCTCCAATGGGTGACTCAAATGAGTCCGCGTTGGTTTGTGGGTCTTGTAGTGTGTGCCTCAGTTGTGTGCCGCTGTCTGAGACGTTTCAAGCCCACCAATGGGTCTCCACTCGCACATCCGGCTTGACAATCCTCCATGGATGCCTCCAGTGCTGTAGTGGATGTCAGAGTGCGTCTCCACAGGTGGGAACCTTGGAGCTTTGATATAAATATACTCCAATTCCAAAGATAGGGATAAGACGTCAACACTAGGACTCAACTCCTTCGTCATCTTTCTGCGTTTTTATTATGTTGCTTTGACTTGTTTCGATATTGCGCCTTGGTCACATTTATATGTGTGTGTGAGTATATATATATATATATATATATATATATATATATATATATATATATATTCTGCTTAAAAGCAACGCTGTTCGTTGTGCATGGTTGATTTTGTGCCGCCTATGTGAGAAACATTGGATATTATGCATGAAGGTAGTAATTGTCCTTCAGTCATTTTACAGTGAACTTGTGGTTGTGCTTAAGCATCAAGTGAAAAGAGAAAGAGTTGCATTTTCAGACATGCACAAGCTCCTTGGAGATTGTGCTTGGTTGGTAAATTGCGGGTTTGTTGTCTGGCCAGTGTGAAACGTATTAGGTGAGTGTGTGAGGGTCAGAAGAATACCCCAATCTCCCTCTGTAGGCCAACTGAGTTGGACAATCGAAACATTGCCTGATCTAACACAAGTGCTCCTGCTCTCTTGGGAAGATTTGAGGGAATAGTCTTCAATTAACGTTCACTTGGCTATTGAAATGCTTCTCCCTTTACAAATGTTATCTGTGAGATGAATCTTGATTTAATTGCCATCACGGAAACATGGCTTATTTGTTACTTATTTGACATTCACAAAGTTATTACCCCCACTCACCCCTGCATGTGTTTTACTTGACACTCACCGCCCAAGCATGTGTGTCAGGAGTGTGGAGTTTATTGTAAGGCATCGTTATAAGTGGTTCAAAATTGATGTCTCATATTCACCTGCTTTTGAGTCCCTACCAGTTAGAGTCTCAGAGTCCGTGTACTCAGTGGACGTTTATCCTTATATATAGGCTGCCCCACGCTGGAATGGATTAGATCGATTACCTAGCTTTAATGTTCATCCCTGTGGAGACCCTCTTTTTAAAATGATTACAGAACTTAATTGCCCGTACTGCGAGAATTTCCATTTTGAGCACTCAACTGAGGGGGAACAACTCAATGATATGCTTATTGAGTTAGAACTAACTCCCATGATGGCATTGATGGCCCCGAATAAGTGCTTTGATACCCCAACATTTAAGGGGAATGGTAGGGCAACTTTTATAGATTTTATTTTGTTAACACCTGTAATGCAGTCTTTTGTGGGATTCTTCTCTATTGAAGTCAGTGAATTCAGTGACCACAATCCCCTCACTGCTCTCATGAGGGGTCCACTGATAGCAAAAGAAAGAGTGGAACCCCTTATCGGTAGGGTGAATACCACAGATGGCAGACGCCGACTGAGATGGTCCATGGTAACCCCTGATCAGCTGTACAACAAAATTAAACCTACTTGTGCTGACGAAATTTCGTTATGCACACAAGAGGATGCACCCCCAAACACTGTCCTAAATGCCTTCAACTGTTTAGCGGGGAAGGTATCTCAGCTACTATCAGTACCTATAAAAATATCGGACTCCTTAAAAGGTCCTAGGTGGTTTAATCAGGATTGTTCACTAGCAGCTAGAAATCTAAGAGTAGTATTGTCATCTAAGCCTAGGATAAAAGCTGATGTCCAGCAGTGTAGAATGATCTACAAAAAAACTATTGCAAGACATAAGGAATCTCTCAGGGAAGAGGCGTGGTTAGCGATCTTAGATCCTGCCACCCTTGGAAGTAGCACAGCTTTCTGGGCCTTGATGAGAAAACCATTTTTGACACAGGACCCGGGAAATGGTACTGAAAGTTATATATCTAAGGAGGAGTGGGAAGTGCACTTCAAAAAGTTGTACTGCTGCACAGAGGCCATGGATACTACTCCTGACTGTAGTAAAACTGGTGTACAGATTGTTTTTAACAGAGCTGAAGTTTTGGAGGGCATACAGGGAACCACAGGTGGAAAAGCTCCCGGCCCGGACGGGATTCCCCCTGATTTATTTAAATCTGATCCTAGCTTTTGGGCACCGATTCTAGAGTCAGTCTTTAATGCAGCTGCAAAAGAAGGATGTCCACGATCATGGGGTGTTTCCACAATTGTCCCGGTTTTTAAAAAGGGTGACAAGGGCAGCCCACACTGCTATCGACCGATCTCTTTATTAGATTCTATGGTTAAGATTGTAGGAAGAATTGTACTGCAAAGATTGGTAGAGTGGGTGGAGGAAAAGAACATTATGTCTCCCTCGCAGTACGGATTTTGTAAAGGCCGATCGACAACTACTCAATGCCTTAACCTCTTCCTGATCTTAAGCAAATATACTATAATACAGAAAGGTACCATTCATCTTGCCTTTATGGACTTGTCTTCCGCGTTTGACTGCGTCAACCGGCGTAAGCTGTGGCAGTCCATGAGGTCAAAAGGGGTTGATAGCGGTTTGGTTGATTTTTTGGTTGCCCTACACTGTAATACCAGTGCCAATGTGAGATATTCCCTGGATTTGAGTGTATCTAATAATTTTAGTATCGGAAAGGGTGTCCGGCAGGGCTGTATCCTGGCCCCCTTTCTTTTTAACTTTTATATTAATGATTTAGATGGGGTGTTACAGGATGTTCGTGCTGACTGCCCTAGAGTTGGTAGGCGAGGAATTCCAATACTTCTTTATGCAGATGATGCAGTACTTATATCTAGAACCGAGAGGGGACTTCAATCATTGTTAACAGTGTTTAATACATTTATGAGAGATAGAGACCTCTTGGTAAATAACACTAAATCTTTTGTATTACAAGTTGGTCAGCAACCAAGAAAACCCTTCCCATTTAGGATTGGTGGAGAAATAATCCCTTTAACTAAAACATTTTCTTACTTAGGAGTCCTTTTCGATACAAAATTAAATTGGGAACCTCATCTTGCAAAGAAAAAAGGTGAAATGGTGAGGGTTAACGCATCAATATTTAATTTTGCCACCAAATTGGGGAAAAAGCCAATTTGTGCTATGTTGAAATTGTACAATGCTAAGTCTGTGGCAACTGTATCCTATGGTAGTGAACTTTGGGGGTATGTCAATGGAGAGCAATTACAGATTGCTGAAAATCGTTTTATGAAGCGTCTATTGTGTGTCCCACCTGGTACGGCTAATCTTGCTGTTCATGAGGAGTTGGGGTCTCAATATTTATGTGATTTGCTTTCCTTACGCCCTTTTATGTTTTGGCTTAAAATTTGGCTAAATGAGAACATACCCCTAACACATTTAATCATGAAGGACTTCTTGTCGCTGGACAAAGCACTGAGCTCTCCTTGGCTAAGTTACCTAAAATCAAATTTTGATAAACTTGGTCGCCCTGAACTCTTTTCCAAACCACAATTAATTACAAGGGGAGATCTGGAGCTCATCAAACAAACATTTCTGATGGATAAGAGGACTATGAGAGAAGATGTGGAGCTTCAGAAACCAAGTGTGAGAAAGTTTGTTATGCTTAAGACTACTGTGGCCATCGAACCATATTTGGAAGGGTCTTTGTCTTCACATGAGAAATTTTTACTGACCAGATTTAGGTTCAACGAGTTCCATCACCTGCTTATTCGACCTAAGTGTGACATTTTTAATAAATTGGCAGCGCCCTGCGGCTGCGACGGAAAGTCTCCGCAGGATATGCTGCATTTTATCTTTTTATGCAAATTTTATGAATTTCCACGTAAATTATATTTAGTGACTCTTTTAAAAAAACTTGGTTTTAATCAAATCAGACCGGCACTTTTGTACTTGCAGCTTTTGCACAGTGACAGTATTCTCCAAATTAAGGAGTTTTTAAAACTATGTATTAGATTGAGAAACTGCCTGGACCAGTGAAACCATGTCCCTCGTTTTGTGTCCATACTTTGAAAGCACTCTCTTATTGCACTTTCTTATGATGAAATGGTTGGTGTTTTTGTGATAATGAATTGTATATTTTATGTATGTCTTTTATGGTTAGCAAATAACCGAAATAAAGATTTTTTGAATTGAATTGAATTGATTACCTAGCCTCTGCGCTACCTCAACGATGGTTATATGAAGCTTGTAGGTGATCTAAACGTGCCCTTTGACAATCTGGGTGACCCTCTTTCAATCAGATTCCTGGATCTTTTTTCTCTTTTCAATCTGGATTTTAACCTGGAAGCTAGTACACACAAAAAGGTCTTACAGTCGATTTGATATGCTTCAATTCCTGCCAATGTCCGTCCTTTTTCCACTTGGGGTACCTTGGTGAGGCCAATTTGGTTTACCTTTTACCTTCTCTTGTAGCTCACATTTTAAGGTGAGAACTTGTACTTGCTCCTCTAACTTTTCGAAACTGGAAGCTAGTCTCAGGAGATAATTTAATCTCCCACTGGTCAGACTCTAGGCCGTCTGGAATTAGTGACCCCTCAATGAGTCTCAATGACTATCATAAATTGCAGTTAACAACCCTTGGTTGTATCACTCCAACAATCACAAAATGTGGTAATAAGGCTCTCCAATCACTTAACCGATTTCTCGAGGACCTCTTGGACATCAGGTGCTAATTACACAGCATTGTACGCAATTAGCAACAAAGTTATAGTTCTCTGACTAAACTTGAATGGCAAAAAAATAATTAGATGTATACACAGACTGTTAAGAAAGCGAAGCAGGCTAATTTTTCTAACGAAATCTTGCGCGTCCCAAACCCTACAGCTGCTGTTTTCTCAGTATTAAAGAGCTTTATGATTCTTCTATTCTGAAAGACCCCAGTATAGCAACAGCTAAACGTAATCACATTGGAGATTTATTCCATAACATGATTGTTGCCATCCCGATGTACCTATGCTACGCTAGCTCCCTTGTCGAGCCTTTCTTGAAGTCACTTTCTAGATTCTGACATATTTTAATCCTCTGAGTCTAGAGGAGTTTAGCAACCTTACTATAGCTAGCACTCCTTCGGGATTTCTACTTGATCCTTTACCCCCAAACTCCATAAGAGTTTCCTTCTTTTAGACACTGGTTGGGATAGATCAATTGTTAATGCTTCTCTTTTGTCAGGCCAGGTTCCTGAGTCTCTAAAGCTGACCATGGTAACTCCTTTGTTAAAGAAGCTTTAATTCGACCTGTATAATCTGTCCAACTGAGGCCTATTTCCCAACTACCTCTTTTGGCTAAGTTGATGGAGAAGGCAGCCTTTCACCAGCTTTGTGTCGGTCATTGTATTGAATTCATGGTAGTTGCAGCTCTAGATGACTTTCGCCACTGTACCAACACTAACATTCCTGTTATTATATCCCTTTTGGAGCTGCTAAAGGCCTTGCTTTGACCTAGTTAGCTGACTTCCTGTTAAGTAGATATCCAAGTGCTTCTTCCATCTTACTGGTCATCTGTCAGGTCTTTTCCATTTGGTGTTCCACCGGGTTTGATTTTCTCCCCAGTGATTTTTAACTTGCTCATGACACCCTTTATCCCACCTTTTTCAATCTTGTGGGTTTGAGCTTTTCTTTATGCTGATAATACACAAATTGTCGTCAAGCTTTTGGGAGATGTTCAAGTTGTGGCTGAGCATCTCTATGATTATCTGTCCATAGTTGATCAATGGGTGACCTTCAACCACTTTAAATTACTTAGGGACAAAACAAATATACAATTTTTCCTAAAATGTTCTACATTCTAAGACGTGCCTTTTATGCTCCCCTTCTTAAGGTACAACAACAATTCCAGCCTCAGTTGTGAGAAACCTTTGCATTCGGCTTGATTCAGCTTTAACATTGATTTCTCATGTCAACAGTGTAGTTAAATCCAGTTTTTTTTAATTGTTTACTTTGAAATGTGTTCTTCATTTTTTTAACTTTTTTCCCCACAAGAATCTACTAATCCATTATTTCTACATGACTGAATCATTGCAATGCAAACGTTCTTTACTTCCCTGATTACTTGTTCAATAAACTTCATATGGAACAGAACTTTGCAGCAAGGCTAGTACTTGGTCTTCAGCCTGGACATCATATTAACCCTGCGCTTTTGTCTCATTGGTCATATAAAACGCCATTCGATCTCTTGTACACCTCACTTGCCATCTGGAGGGGATGTGGACAGTGGAAAATAGTTTATGATACCATCTTCTCCTTACCCACTCCACCTGGTCTTCTCGTTTAAGAGATTTAACAGGGCATCCAGATGCTTTAAAACCTCGAGGGTACACCCCTTTGCCCTTTGACTTTCACGTACATCTTTTCCCTAAAATCACTCACTCCTTCGGTTCATCTAGAATGTTAACCTCTGATCACCTCTTCAACCCTGGTGGTGCATACGTGAAATCACTAAATATGCTGGTCTGCTCCTCTCTCATTCCAAGGTTGACCCAAAGAGCATAGCTCCCAACAGACCTGAAGGGACCATGCAAAGTGACTCGAAAACACCTTCATATCCTTGGTTTGCTCGTCTGTCGCTACTATAAGAAGCCATAGAATATGCATCCGGATGGCTAGTGATCAGTATTTGCCATGTGATGCTCTGCTGCCTTGCTCCTGGGCGAGTCCTTTGAGCATTGCTTGTCACATAAGAGTGTCATATGGGATGACCTATGTTGCTCCTGAGATGACTTATCCAGGCTTTGTAAATCCAGAGCATGCCAAGGTTGGTTCTTTATATTCCCAAGCTGGACTTGGAAAGCAAATCTGTATCTCTACAGTGTCTCTTACAAGCTACATCCAAAATGTATTTAATACTGCAGAATCTTCATAGCAGTGCAATGTATGTTATTTCACCGAGGGGACATTTGGCCCTTGCTTCTTGATTTATGACCTACAGCGTGTCTTTTCTTGTTGTGTTACTTTTGTCTGAAGTCCTTCTTTGTTTACGAGAGACTTTGCTATTTCTAATGAGTAGAAATAGGTTTATTGACCAGTAGCAGTGCTGGTAGATGCTAAAGCGCACCCATCATCGCTGCACCTCTCCCTTGCATGTGTTATTTCACTGAACTGGCTGACTCCTACATTACTTTCAATTACTGCCTGTTTCTACTGCATGCCCTGTGGTGCTCTTGAATCATGCCGAATGTTTTCTGTAGGTCATCTAGCCTGACTTAAACATGTGTATGCCAGTGCCTATGGCAATTTACTTGAGCTGCCGGTAAGTAAATGCATTCTTGTGTGATGCGCCTTACCAATCATGGCGAGGCTACGCCTGTGTCCTCTGAGCCTGATTGGGAAGTAACTCACAGCCTTTTACCACAATTGTCCTTATGAGTCCTAAGGCTTTGGGTTGCTATCATACTGTGCAAGGTAAGTAAGATAGACCCTATCCCATGACTACCTATTTCCGGTGCAAGCCTGGGACTGTCTTAAATCATCTACCGTGAGTGGTTGTATCCTTCTTCTGTTACCCTCACGCTCATTGGTGGACCTGTCGAGACGTGCCTAGTCAGGCACAATCAAATTAATGAATAGAAAATGCAAGCGTTTTATCCCTCATACCTCATCCTTCCATTACATGCTTAGGTACAGTGACCAAAGTAAGATACGAGCACCGCTGTGGTAACTCAGTGGCAACACTGTACATAGGTAATCTAGTAGTGTACCATTCCACCAGCCTGCCAATACGCTTCCGTGCCGCATCATGGGTAGGAAGTGATATATAAATGTATCTACAGTACAACCGATGTTTCAGTCTGATCAAAATGGCACCAGTGAGAAACTGCCCCAGAATACATGTGCTTTGTGAAAAGCAAAGCCCAGAACTAAAACGATTTAGTCCTTGTGAATAGCGCTTCGTGATAACGTCGAAGATAAAGTTTCCCCGTTTTGCTTGGAAAGAAGAGCCTCAGTCTGGTGAAGTAAGTGGATGTCCGCCTTGCCAGGGTTTATCAGATCCGCATGTAGTGATGCTGTTCCTCAGGAGGTGACCACGTTATTTGGCCAACATATTACAGCCCTGGGCTTTCCTTTCACAAACCATTGCTAGCTGGGGTCATATTATGTAAAAGGACACAGTGCCCTTTCTGTACTGGGCACTCCCTCAATCGGGCGTGCCCACTGCAGACAGAGGCAATGCGCCGTTACTTACAAATCTGCATCCCCAGGGCATGTGCGCACTTGCGCCAGTATTAGAGACAGTGAAGCGTTGGAATGAGGACAGGTCAATTCAAACCACTGGTCTGTCGCTTTCAAACAGAGCAGCACATTGAGGAGGGACCAAAAATCTCTACTCGGGTTGGTGCAGTGTGAGGCTGCACCCGCCTGCAGGGTCCCTGGCACCTCTGTGCCACAGCTTTCAAAAACAAGCATTAAAAATGCAATAGGTCTCGCCTTTCATTAAGTTAAAGCCATTTGCTTTGCTATACAATACCATTAGCAAAGCAAATGGCTTTAACTTAATCAAAGGCGAGACCTATTGCATTTTCAATGCTTGTTTTTCCTTAGTTCTAATAGAAATCCTTGTGACTACTTCAAGGCTGAGTCAGACATCCTAGGACCCTTCAGTAACAGGAACATCAAGAACAAGTAGCCCAATGTATACACAAACACACACACATTGTATTTGATAATTAACTTGCACCATGTATACTGGTTACATCATTGGTGAACGCTTGACTATGTCCTTTCAGGTGAGGCCGAACGGCTTCCTGCTTATTCTGGAAGCTAAAAGCTTGGGATGTTATTAGGACAAAACAAACACTGATATGCTAGTGTGCTGATGATTTGCAGGTGGAAGTCGTTGGCCATCCAAAAAAAAGTGCTTTTGCATGAACTGTCCAAAACCAGCTGAGCAGGTGGTTCCTATTTAACTACGAAGCAACCATCTTTGCATAAATTCAGCTCACTGAGGGGAAGCTCTCTTATCGGCGGTTTCAGGCAAGTGACAAAGACAAGACAGTCCAGAAACTAATATATCACCTGCGAAGCAGCTGCTGCATGGGGAAGTAATTTGGCACAAAACAAATCTGTACTTCCGAGTCGTTTAAAGACAAGTCAAAGAAATTTAGCAAGCAAAACACTTTTTGTATGGGGACACAAGGAATCTCCTTTTTTTACTCCACTCTGATTTCACGTATTCAAGATTAATTATTTTGCTTTTGTCACTACATTAGGTGACGCAACAACCGGGGATGAACTGAGGTAACAAAGGTTACCTCCGCCCCATTAGGGAATGAAATTAGTGAGCAGCAGTGGAAAAACACCGGAACTAGAAGCTTTATAGATAAAGTCTGGGGCAAAGCAACATTACTAGCACTCAAACTCCTGCATAGGCGAACGCAGCAACATGTGCAATACCATGCAATGAAGCCGGGTACCATCCATGCATGGGACATTACTTTCACATTTTCAATAGGAGAGCTAGTCAGAACAAAGCCGGAAGTCAGAAGATTTGCTTTTTTTTAGCAGGGTAAGAGGAGCACACTATGTTACATAATTAAAACAGGCAGCAGTATGGCATTCCAGTTCGCCTTATATCGAGACAATTGGTGTCTACACCCTGCTGTGGCCACCTCCCCCAAGGGGACTGAATCACTAGACTCCCATGAAAAGAATTACAGCGCAACAATGATGCATCCCTGGATCCTGAGGGACAATTTGCTTGGCAACAGCTCTGCTTTCAGTAGGGTCCACAGACATAGCAAACAGCACCCAAGAGTTTACACGGGTTTCATTCTACGTTCCATCCACAAACAAGCATGTTATACATTGACTCCAAGTAGCGTTGTTGGGATCGACGCCACCCTATAGAGGTTCTGTAATGTCATGCTGTCCCTTTACATCAGTCTAGTGCTCTCTGCAGCGCCTCTCCCTGCCCTTTACTCTGCCCAGCTCTTACCTGCCTCGGGCCAGGCACAGCAGCAATGCCTGGCGCCCCGGAGAGGTATCCTGCCCATCGGCTCTCCCGCAGTTGGACTGGAGCTGGTGCCGGCTTCCATCCTGGACTCCGCACCTTCCCAACTCCTCAGCGCTGCCTGAGAATCAGCATTGCAGTGGACCTGCAGACGGGACAGGGCAGGAGGGTGCGTGGACCCGGCCAACGAGCTCCCATGCAGAGGGGGGGTCTGGAGTGAGGCAGAGACTGGGTGAGGGGGATCGATAGCTCACCGAGAGAAAGTGGGGGGGGGGGGTCGAAGTGTAGAAGCACAGGCTTTTGAACAATTTGGGGGTACTGTGAGGGGAGAGAGGTGCGATTAGGAGCAGGAGGGTATAGAGAGAGGAGGCGTGGCATGCAGAGGTAAAGTGGTGCCATGGAGGGGTGACAGCAGCGCGCCACTTGAGGTGAAAGCAGAGGTGAACAGGGGGTCGGGGTGGGGGGCTACAGAAAAGCAAGAAAGGAAAGGGTTGTAGACGGGAGGACGGCGTGTTGGTATGGAGAAGGAAAAGGCAGTTAGGGTAAGATAAAGGTAAGCGGAGGAGGGAACTGCTGCTCGAGGTAGTGACAAGGTCCATGTTCATTGAGAGTTGGAAGAAAGGAGGGAAGGCAGAAAGTGTGGAAGGGAATGGGGAGATCGGGGGTGTATTTTTATTTTAGGAAAGGACATGGAGAAGAAGGTAAAACGAGATTGTAATTAAAGGTGTGTCACAGAAAAGGAGCATTTTGAGAAGGGGAAGTGGAGGTGAGCAGGGAGGTACAGAGGGGAGGAAGGGGCGTGAAAGACATTGAAAGAGAAGAGCTACAGTAAAGGAAGGAGGTGATGAAAAGGGGGACGTAAATCAGTGAGAAGAAATCGCGCCAGAAGAGGAGAGAATGGAAAAGAAAGTACTGGAGATTATAGGTGGGGGGGGGGTGGAGGGGATATAGAACGCAGCAGGAATTGAGAGAAACGGAGCGGCAGGGAGGCTGGAGCAGGCCAATGCAGAAGAGAGCAAGGGAGGTCGGCAGGGCTGGCGCGCAATGCACGTCTCGGAATTGCGCTAGCGGCAGTGAAAGTGAAACCGAACGCGCTGACATGATAATTAAAAACAAATGGCGTGGGACTGTCCACAGTCCCACGGACACGCGCATGCTGTTTGCAATGGACAAATGGCGAGAGCAGCCATCTTTGTCCATTGCAGACGCGTGCATGAGAGCCCTCGCTGGAATTGATTCCAAAAGGTCCTCTCTGGCGAGAGCAGCGCATGCGCTGCTTTCGCCAGGCGAGATCTAACCATCTGCTTGGGACTGCATCACCCCAACCTCCTGACAAATTGCGGAACAGGGGAAGGGGGCCGTCAGACATGTGCGACAGATTGAGCATTTGAATACCTAGAAAATATAAATTTTTCTCAATCTTTCCTCAGTGATGACCACCCGCCAAAATGTCAATTTTCACTGAATGATTTTAGAGAATGTCTGTTTTAGATTGAGAAGAGAGAGGAGCTGGAAGGGTTACAGGCATTGGAAAAGCCAATAAGTTTCCCTACGCTAGAGGTATTGGCTTTTCTTATTTCTTTTAACAATGTTGTGCATCAGCATGGAGTGCAGTATAGTAGAGTGGAGTGATATTGCATGGCGTAGAGTAGAGCAAAGTGGCGTACAGTAGAGTGGAATGGTGGACAGTGGGGTACAGTGGAGTGGAGAGTCGTAGAGTGGAATGGCATAGATTAGAGTGGAGTGGCGTAAAGTAGAGTGGAGAGGACTGGCATAGAGTAAAGTGGCATAGAGTAGAGTAGAACAGAGTAGAGTAGAACAGAGTTGTGTAGAGTGCAGAGGTAGAGAGTAGATTGGCATAGAGGAGAGTTGAATAGAGCAGAGTAGAGTGGATTGGGGTAGACTAGAGTGGTGTAGTGTGGAGTGGCATAAAGTGAAGTGGAGTACAGTGCAGTTGAGTTGAGTGTCTTAGAGTCCTGTAGAGTGGCGTAGAGTGAAGTGGGGTAGAGTGCAGTGGCATGGAGTAAAGTGGTTTAGAATAGATTGGCATAGAGTAGAGTGACATTGTGTGGAGTGGGGTAGAGTAGCACTATGTCGAGTGGAGTGATGTGGCATAGAGCAGAGTGGCACAGAGTGGACATAGAATAGATTAGAGTGCCATAGAGTGAAGTGGCATGGAGTGGCATAGAGTAGAGTAGAATGGACTGGCATAGAGCAGAGTGGTGCAGAGTAGAGTGAAATGGCGTTGAGTGCCGTGGCGAAGGCTAAAGTGGTATAGGGTGCAGTGGTGTAGAGCACACTGGCTTAGAGTGGTGTTGAGTAGAGTGGAGTACAGTGCACTGGAGTAGAGTTCAGTTGCATAGAGTAGAGTGACACAGAGTAGAGTAGCGTTGAGTTCAGTGGGGTAGAATAGAGTTGTGTACAGTGCAGTGGCATCGAGTGCCGTAGCATAGAGTAGAGTGGGGCAAAGTAGAGTAGATTGGCACTCTACGTTCATGGTAACAGTCCCCCCGTATGCCTCAGGCGAACACCCCATCAAACAAGGGGTGTCACAGGGTTCCTCCGTCAGCCCCCTGCTATTCAATCTTTCCGTCCAACCCCTGGCCGCAGTAGCTAAGAGCAGAGGACTTACCATGGTCTCCTATGCCGACGATACATAGTTGGTGGTGGCGCTCTCGAATAACACAGAGCGGGATGCCCTTAAGTTTCAGGGCGACCTAGCGGCAGTCGCCGAATGGATGACCACCAACTGTCTCCAGCTGAATGCCAGCAAGTTCGAGGTACTGCTGGTGGGGAAGGACCATGGTCAGTGGAGTGAACGCTGGTGGCCCGCAAGCCTTGGTAGTGCCCCCCCCCCCCCCCCAGCAGGCTGTGAAAAATCTGGGGTTGAGGCTAGACTCATCTCTCTACTTCCGAGTCCAAACCAAAAAAGTGGCAGGGACCTGCTTCGGACTACTTCGGGGGCTCCGACCCCTATTGGGTTTCTTCGATGCCCCCACACGTCAGATCATCATTCAGGCGTCTGTAATGTCAAGACTGGACTATGCCTGCTCTCTGTATCTAGGGTCCAATAAGGCTGAAATTCTGAGGCTACAAAGGGCACAGAACACGGCAGCAGGAACCCATCTAGGTCTGCGCAGGTCCTGCCCGGTGTCCAACGCCATTCAGCATCTTCACTGGTTGCCTGTAGCCAGGCAAATTGAATTCAAGGCTTTATGCATCGCCTTCAAAGCCTTGAAACTGTCTACCCCTAACATCTTGGCCAACCTCCTCTTGCCATATGTTCCCTCACGCCATCTCCGCTCACAGGGTCAACACCTGGTAGTGGTCCCCCGAACACAGAGAGTCCGCTCTGGAGGCCGCTCCTTTCGCAGTAGAGCAGCCCTCCTCTGGAATGCACTTCCAGTTCACATCCGGGGCCTTAACAACTATCTAGAATTCATGAAGGCCATTAAAACTCACCTTTTCCCTGCACCATAGTCCTACTCTCAGGTCCACCCGTATATGTCAGTTGCTCTGCTGTCAGCGCCGGGACGCCCCTTTGCTGGGGCAGCTTTTGCGCTATACAAGTTGTGGTAACATAACATACAGTAGATTGCAGTGAAATTGAGTAGAGTGGTGTAGAGTGGCATACAGTGCAGTGGTGTAGAGTGCAATGGAGTACTGTTGTGCAGCGTAGAGTGGCATATAGTGCACTAGGTTACAGTGCAGTGGTGCAAAGTAAAGTAGACTACAGTGGCATAGAGTAGTGTACAGTGCAGTGGAGTAGAGTGCAGTATCATAGAGTAGAGTGGTGCAAAGTAAACTAGAGTGACATAGAGTGCAGTGGCATACAGTGCACTGACATAGAGTACCGTGGCATAGAGTGGTGCAGAGTAGAGTAGAGTGCAGTAGTGTAGAGCAGAATGCTGCACAGTAGAGTAGAGTGCAGTGGCATTGAGTGCACTGACATCGAGTGCAGTTGTGCAGATTTGAGTAGAGTGGCATAGAGTTCAGTGGTGTAGAGTGGTGTAGATTAGAATAAAATGCAGTGGTATAGAGTGGTACAGAGTAGAGTAGAGTGGCGCAGAGTAGAGTGCAGAGGCGTAGAGTGGCATAGATTGCAGTGGCGCAAAGTAGAATGACATAGAGTGTGGTGGCATAGAGTAGAGTGGTGCAGAGTAAAGTAGTGGCATAGACTATAGTGGCATAGAGTGGTGCAGAGTAGAGTGTACCAGTGTAGAGTGTAGTGACATAGAGTGCAGTGGCTTAGAGTGCAGTTGCATAGAGTAGAGTGGTGCTGTAAGCCCACTATATGTAAACCAAAGTCTTGGAGGGCATGCGCTGTCTAGACGAACCCTAATAGTTATTGGGAGGGGAGATGACTGCAAGCCAAAGGATAATGCATCAGAGGCTAAAAGAGAGAGGTGGATGACTATCAGAGAAGTAAGAATGAAAGAGTAAAACTTCTCAGGAGGACAAGATATATTTTGAGACAAAACAATAAAAGGACTCAAGAGGAAGCTGACTGCAAAAGGAATCAAGAGGGACTGAAACTGTTAGGCGAACATAACTGAAGAGAGAGAAGGGCTGAGTAGGAGAGTTGGAGGGTAAAACCTTCAGGTCTAGACCAGACGTGGAAAACCATTTTGCTATCCTAAACCCTGCAGTTCACAAAATCACAGGGTTTTCAACAGTAAAAGTGTTTTGAGATGTGCAAGACAACTTTGCTAGTGGGAAAAGTGCAAACTAGGTACTGTGACTTATTTCAAATCACAATTAGGAAGGAGTGTGAAAGAGCCTCCTGTGAATTGTGAGTCACAATGGCATATCAGTAGTTTGTGACGAAATTGTGGGTGCAAACCTTTGATCAGATGCCTATACCGACACCTCAGTTGAGTTGGTATGTCATTAAAGGAGATTCTGTCCCTGTGGACAATTTCCTCTTTGTGAGGGGCACCTCAGGTGGGGGTATACAGTGTTCTCGGGGACTGTGGACATCCTTCAGGAGTTGCCAGGGGTCTAAGTTGTGACCCATAGCTTACCCCTTACTACCCCTGGCCCAACCCTTGCTACCCCTGGTTTCCAAAATAACAATGTCAGTGTCAAAAATGGAAGGACCCACAAAGTGAAAAGTGGCGCTGCACACACTTTCAAAATAGATAAAAACATTTCACGCTGCTTGCTAGTTTGACATGGGACACATGCACCTGCATTCTTCAAAAGCCACACTCTTCATTTATTTTCTAACGGTGAAGGAGCAAGAGGAGGAGGTGTGGCATCCTGCATGTTGACAACACCCTCGGGTTCTAGAGCGCTGACCTCGACATTGCCTGGAGGGTGAATTTATGGGCCAGATGTACGACCATAGCATTTTGCAATTTGCAGATTGCAACAAATTGTGAGTCGCAATTTGCGAGTCGCAAAATGCTATGTACAACAGTGTATTCCCAATGAAGACGCAAATTGCATGCCTCATGAATATTAATGAGGCTGTTGCAATTTGCGACCCCATTGGCAATGGCTAAAGACACACAATGGCTAGCACTCCCAGGGATGATGGTCGGCTGGGGTCAGCAGACCACCATGTCTGGGACTGCTTTGTCGATAAAGTATTTTTTTTTTTAAATGCACCCCGTTTTCCTTAAAGTAAAACGGGAAGCATTTAACAAATAAAAATGAAACTTTTCAGTTTCATTTTTTAAGAGCAGGCAGTGGTCCCTCAGATCACTGCCTGCTCTTAAAAAATATTTGCTTATGCATTCCCAAAGAATGAGAAGAGTGGTAAACTGTGAGTGTTTTGCGAAGGCAATTGCGGTCCCAAAACATTCATACATAGGTTTAGGAGTCGCTATTAGGAAGGGACGCCCTTGGCACGCCCCTTCCTAATAGCGAATTTCTAACCATATTTTGCGAGTCGCTAATTGATTAGCGACTCGCAAAATTGGGTTGGTTCATTGGGCTGACCTATTTTGCAGTCGCAAAGGGGCTGAAATCCCCTTTGCAACCACAAAAAACGGTCGTACATCGGGCCCTGAAAGTACTCATTTGCCACTGGCAGAATCGGGCGCGCGCACATGCATCCCTCAGTCCCTGTTAGAGCTTAGATGGATATAGAAATAGGTTGGCTTACAAGTCTCCATAGTGGCACAAAGGTGGCCGAGGGACAGCCTGTAAGTCCTGATGCTGTTGAATGTACATCACAACATTAGAAACAGCTGTTAGTGGCCGAACAGGCACCCCTCCCATGTGCACTCTACAATGTCAAGAAAGCAGGACCTCGCTGCCGATCATGCTGACTGTGCTCCATGCACCAAAAGCGAGGTGGGAAAAAATACTGTTTTATTGGTTCTACAATTGAGACTCAGACCAATGGGGTCTAAGCGTCTGTGTGAGCGCCATTATCTTCTTTAAGACTCAGACTTTGAATTGGTATTTATAGCTTGCGGTATCAAATTAAATGAAAGGCATCTGACTTTGCACAGTTTCATGTAAGTTACAGGTAGTATTTTAAAGTAATATCTATATCTGCGTTTCTGCGATGTGTGTGGGTCTATACACACTGAATGAAAATTTTGTTATGCAGTAGACCTGAATTTTCATTTCCATTTCTGTGCTACGCAGAGCGTTGATATGTTACTCTATAGTTCTGGATTCAGAAGGCCAGGTAGCGTGAACACATGCAGGTGAGAGTAGAGGACAGTACTGATCAGTGGTGGTGTTCCTAAAAGCCTATCTGGTATTTTTTAAGAACACAGAGAGTCACTCCGTCTTTAGATGAATAAATTTCGTCCCCTTCAGAAGTTCTGGAAGGTAGAAAATATTTCTTTAAATAACGCTCACCCACCAGGGTTAAGCCTTGATGGCATGCTTCATCATTGGGTTCTTCCCGTCCCGCAGAGAAATGGGGCATGTTGCGACCTACGGGTATGTGGGAGCACTGATAGTCTTTGGCTAATCCAGGTGAAAAAGGTAGGAGTGGGTGGGATTGTTTTTTGGAGAGATTAAAAAATACCTGGCTAGTAGGAAAAAATACACTTTATTTGGACTGCTATCCGGTATGGTGAAAAAATGGAGAAAAGTGGAGACTCAGCGGGATAATGTCCTTTAGTCTCACTGATTGATATGTTTCTAGCCCTACTCCAAGACTATTCTTCAGGACCAAGGAAAAATACTCCCTGATACCACTCCTTTGGCACGTAGTTCACTGCATGCTCATTTGAAATCAAACAGTAAATACCGATACATACAGCATCTAGTTGGTGATGTTTTTCGAAAATCTGCAAAGGTATATGAAGGGGAAGAGAGAGTTAATAAGACATGGCAAGTTGGCACAGTTATATTTGTTATGCTGTAAAAACTTTCACTGTTGTGGATTATGTGATATATGTTTCTGGTACATTAAGTGAGCACTTCTAGTGATGCGTAAAACCGTACAATACATAAAACTATATAAAAAACATAGAACACAAAACACATACTCCTGTTTGTCATATATGACAGAAAAAACATACATATATACCGTTGCAGATTTTGAAAAAACATCGCCGGTAGGTCGCCTCATACCCCGTCCCGCAGCGGGACGGTAAGAACCCAATGATGAAGCCTGCCACCAAGGGGTAACCCTAGTGGGTGAGGGTTATTTAAAGAATTTTTTCTACCTTCCAGAACTTCTGAAGGGGAAGAGAATTAGTCATCTAAGGATGGAGTGACTCTGGGGGATATGTACAATGAAGTGGTGGAGCATGTCGTTAGCCTCCTGGACTTAACAACTCTCTCCGCCACTTCAGAAACGCAAGGCTGCACCATATTTACAAGAATGTGGTGAAGCCTTGCGTTTCCCCCTGCGATGGTGCTAAGTTTAATAACTTAGCACCAACGCAGGCACCCTTGCACCAGAGTGCAAGGGAGTCTGCATGCAGGGGAGTTTTGGTTATGTGTAGGAAGGTGTCCCTTCCTGCACATAAACAATCCTTACATGCCTTTTTGTAACTTTCATGTGTGCTGCTTCATGCGCAATAATGCATTTCTCCTCGTTTCGCCAA
This sequence comes from Triturus cristatus, assembly GCF_964204655.1. Taxonomy (NCBI): domain Eukaryota; kingdom Metazoa; phylum Chordata; class Amphibia; order Caudata; family Salamandridae; genus Triturus; species Triturus cristatus. Next base: position 1,265,464,303 of record NC_140585.1, on the reverse strand, counting down.
CTTAAGACCAGGATTTTCCTGTTCTTCATTTTGGCGCTGCCTCCTATGTATGCCACCCTTGTACACAGGGGACAGTGTCAAATACAATGGGTGTTGCAGTGGAATGCCCACCGCAACACCCACTGCATGCCCCTTTCAAGCTAAACATAGCGTGAAAGGGTGCCTTATGTACAAGGCAGCGTTAAGCCACGTTAAGTGGCTTAATGCTGCCTTGTACATAAGGCAAGGCCCCTTTTAGCACGAGAACATCACAAAAAGTGACGTTCCTGTGGCGATAGGGGCTTGTACATAAGCCCCTCTGTGTTTGATCACTTACATTAGGAAGGAGTACTATAAAATACAAAATTAATTTATCATCTAAGAGCACAGTGTAGCTAACAGTCTATCTTTAGCTTGCAACGCCTCCCTAAACACAAAACCCTGCTATTCTTTTAGCAATCAGATAAGTAGAGCCAAGGTTGTGAAGTAGAAGAGAGTGTGTTCGGATTTTAGTTTTAGTTACTTTTAAGAAAATAAAAGTAAATTGGCACTGGCGTACAAATGCACAAGACCTATGTTCCTTTTCAGACTAGTCTAAATTGTATGTGTTAATTATCTTCCCACTGCAATCAAGATTTGCTGCTGAATGTATTAGAAATCCCATGTTACAGAGTCTCATGCACCAGCAATAGACCCAGCATAAGGGTCCTGACAAGAAACTAAAGTATTAGAAATAATTAACAACCTAGCAGTATGTGCATTTAGATATTGAATCTAATCCGAACCATTAGCTGGGTCTGGCAGCTCAGTGGGGTAAAATATGCTCTGCAAGAACAAGAGTTTAACCCCCGTGGTCACAGCTTTAAATCCAAATGGGTCCACTCATCCTTTCATCCTTTCCAGGGAGATAAAGTGAATACTATTAACTTGGGGAAAAACACATGAACCTGAGCTTTGCACACCCATTATACCATGTGTTCTATCTGCAAGCCATTTTGCAGATTAATTTGTACCTGTGTGTGAAATTCACAAGCTTGCATAAGAGGGGGGTACAACATGTGCACTTGAAAAGTATAACCAACATAAACGGCTGTTTACATTTATTTACATATTAATGGCTACTAATAGTGCAGGGTTATCAGGGTTTCAATGAGAATAATAATATTAAACCCTTAATGGGACTTTGTGCCCATAATCACAATAATTGTCTTATACATTGTACACATGCCTGTTAACATGACTCCTGGTGCACCCATATCTGTGGGCTACCGCCGTCTGTCTATTTGACAAATATTTGCTCTTTGTGGGCAGGTTCCAGAATAATTACCAGAGTAGCATTTTTTCTTTCTTGAAAATAATGGTTTACAGTTGCCATATGGGATTTATAAGATTTTCTGCCAATAATCCAGTTTCCGTTCAGTTGATGTATACATCTGCCTTATGTTATTGTTCTTTATGCGTAGCTGCAGAGGCTTACTGCCAGAAACGGTTTGGCGCCCACGGGGCCTGTGATGTCCTGGGGTCCGCTCTACTATGGCTCTGCAAACTGACCCAAGTACAACCCTTCAGCACCTGGCTCTCAGTGGTAGCGATGGTGCCCATCTCTGAAATGAGAAGCTGAGAACTTTGTGTGCTGGACCCAGGGAAAGATATGCTGGCCACCTCAGTGGCTGATACACAAGCCAGCAACAGTATAGGACAATCCATGCACCTCCACATGCCTTCTGTGGCTGCATGGTATTCCTAAGTCTCCACACAAGTTTCACTCAGCCTGTGCTTGGCATTCCTCACGAGGACTGAATCCACTTAGGAAGGGGAAGCAACAGAATACTACAGAGGGCTCAGTTGCATTCCTTTATCCACTGGACATGAGCTGTGAAGGGAACAGCCAGACCAAATGACTCAGATAGAAGTAGGACCAACATTTAGAAGGCTCTTTCATGATGTCCATTCACTGAGTGTTACCATTACAAACGCCTCATAACTGTTTTCACTGTTATACTGGCAGATGGAAGTATAGTTACAGTGATGCTCTCCAGCTGAGGGTTTCTAGGCACTGTCGTGTGGTCTCCTGAGTTAATGCACAATAAGAGCAGAAAGCGAGCTTCTGGAAGCTGATATTTTCATGGAAGACATCATTATGTGTGCATACAGTATGGTTTTAGAAAACAGGAATGTTGACAATATACGTTTTGTTGTCTCATACTTTAAATTATAACATGCAATAGGTAAAGGTTTTAAATATGTGTAAAGTGTAGCCCTGGGGGGCGTGGCCTGAGGTGTCAAGATGGCGATCGCACTCTTAGAGTGATCCGGATCCCCTCCGTCATCTGCCTCTTCTCCGCCTGTTTGCAGCTACCATCGGATCCTCTCATCTACCCGCAGAGGTTCCCTATCCCGCCAGCATTGCTGGCGGATCTGAGCTCCTGACGCTTAAGCTCGACCCCCTTCCTCCTGAGGCCTCGAAATCCCAAAATGGCAGCCTCCATTGCGTACCATCTCTGGGCCTGATGCCTCTGCCCTGATGGTCCGCTGCCTGGCTTCCCCCTGTCGCTACGGGGTGGCGGACGTGCCTGGCCGAGGTCCGCTCGCTTCCCCCCACCTAAGACTCACCCTGAGGCTGCACCTCCGGGCCGGCGTCCACCTGCATCGCGTCGGCGCCTGAAGCCGTGGTTGGGGGCTCGCCTCCCGTGCTGACAGAGCCGAAGGGAGACGGAGGCGAGCGTGGCCCAGCCGCACTGGTGACTTCCTCCTGGCTCCTGCAGGAGGCTGTGCGCCCGCCTGATGTCCCCAGAGAGGCTCGGCTCCGGATCTACATGAGAGCACCCGCCCTGTGAGTGGGGATTTATTGGGCTTGGCTACTACTGTCGGGTAGCGGCGTGAGGGGTTAGGCGTTGGCCCCCACTCCCCCTCGCTAGATCTGTGTTCTCTACCCTGTGCCCGGACGACCCGTTCCCAGTGGCTGGAGGTGGAGGGTCATCCTGGCCCTCCAGACGCTGCGTCCCTCTGGTCATAGGGGTGAGGAGCTGGACTTGGCCCTTGGTGTGGCCTTCTCATCATCGGAGGCCCCCTTCTTCTTGGCAATTTGCTGGCGCACCCCCCACTGTTGTAAGGACACCGAGCCCGGCCATGTCTGGGCCCCCCTGCTCTCCATAGACTGCGACGGTGCTGCGGCCTCACCCCGGCTCCCAAGAGTCGCTGGCTTCTAGGGGCAACAGGAACCCCCCCCCCCCGTGGCCTCCATCTATGGACTTCCGGTGAGTGGAGTTGAAATTGGGGATCGGCTACCGTGTTGGGTGGCGGTGCGAAGGGACGATGTTGGTGCCCCCGCTCCCCCTCTTCCCCCTCATTGATTTACCACACCTCCCCCCCTACGCCACGCATCCTACCTGGGGGTGCCTTTCTGCGGGTGTCGACCTGTGAGCACAGGGTGGACCTGCCTGGCCATCCCTGCCCCGTGCCGGCTCCCTGCCGATGCTGAGGTCCCCGCGGAGCTGAGGTCTTGTCCTGTGGCCTCCCTCCCCTCAGATCCAGAGAAGCCTTCCTTTCCTTTCTTTGGCCTCCTACTCTGGTAGGAGAACTTCCGATCTCGGCCGTCATTGTCAGGCGGCACAAGGCCCAGATATCGACCTCCCCTCTCATTAGCCACCTGCTTGGACCCTTTCCCTGCTCACACCCTGGTGCTTAGAGCCCGCAGTCCACCTTCGGCCACGTCCATTGAGCGGCTCCGGACCCCTACACGCTGCAGGCTTGAGGTGGCGGGAATAGATTCTGGCTGATTGCGCTGGAGAGCAGCGGACCGACTCCCCGGGCCTTCTCCCCATCGATCCAGTGCTACCCATCTTAAGACGGGGGTGGTGCCTTCCTACTATCGACTGTTACATCGAGAAGAAGCGGGTCCCCGGATTTGCGCTGGTTGACCCCTGGAGCTCAGAGGGACCTGGGAGGGTTGGCCTTCATGCCCAGGCCCGAGTATTGACGGCTTGGGTGTGGACTCCCTCGCTCTCTGAGATTGCTGACTGCCTCCCCCGCCCGATTGGCAACAAGGGCCTCTCTCCACGGTCGCGATGGGCAGGGACTGTGCCCTGAAGACATCTGCTCCACAGATCCAAACCAAAATGGACCAATACACCACCAATGACCGGGACCCCGAAGGGGAGGCGTCGAATACCACTGCCCCTGCTGGAGGAGATCTCTCCACTATCCTCTAAGCAATTGGCGCCTCGCAGGCTTCGGTGGAGAACAAGAATGGCGAGGTGAGGGTGGACATGGCCCTTATTCGTCAGGACCTGCGTAACGCCATGGCCCGGATCTCGGAGGCTGAATTGTGCATCTCCATGGCCGAGGATGACATAGGCCAACTAAAGACCCAGGTGGCCCAGCTCCAGACTCAGACCTCAGAACTCCACCGACGGGTCGGAGACGCTGAAAACAGGTCAAGAAGGAATAGCCTACGCCTCATAGGGTTTCCTGAAGGGGCTGAACAGGTCTGAGCAGACACATTCGTGGAGACCTAGGTGAGATCCTGGATACCTAAAGAGTCCCTCTCTCCATGGTTTGCGGTCGAGCGCCCCCATCACTCCCTGGCTCCCCGGCCTCCGCCTGGGGCTCCACCCTGGCCCATCATCATGAGGGTCCTCACTTTCCGTGAAAGAGACGCTATCCTTAGTGCAGCGCGGACGCAGGGCCCAGTGACTTATCAAAACAGCATGATTATGCTTTTCCCGGACTATACCCGAGAGGTGCAGGCCAATGACCAACATATGACGACGTCAAACAGAAGGTCCGTAATCTGGGTCTTCATTATGGTCTCCTCTTTCCGGCCCGACTCAGAGTCGTTTTCCAGGATAAGAAACTCTTTTTCGACACCCCTCAAGCGGCCTGGACTTGGCTCTCACGGAGGAGCGCCCCCTCCGGACTCCCCCCGCCTTCCCCCCTGCTCGACGGGAACCTACGCAACCTCAACCACCCCTTCTCAAGCCGCAGGGGCGCCACACGCGGTCCCACAAGAAGGGTGACCGGGGCAACGGGGCCTCACGATCACCGGATGCAGTGTCCCAATTGCTTTTTACTTCTTAATTGCCTCGGGTCTCTGGGACTCACAGCCTGACCGGTTCTCGGATTGATCAGAGTCGGGTCCCAGACCCCTCCGAGACACTGTGCCCTGCTATTTCTGACTCTGATTTGTCTAGGAGTCCTGCACTTCGGAGACCTATGAAGCCCCCGCGGGTTTGGGGACCACAAACTGTTTCTTAAGTTCTACGGCAGCAGTTAACAATAGCTTATCCGTACATGGAGGGGTCCATCGCCGCCACGACTATGCTCTGCTAATCGTTTTAGCTTAGCACTCAGATTTGTTTGTATCATTGTTTTTTGTTGATTTTCCTTTTCAGGGCGACAGATGCTTCAATTTCAGAAGAGTAGGGTGGGGGGTGTTGGAGGGCATGGGGGTGGGAGGACCGTTGTCTCTTGATTGTTTACTGTTTTTGGCCTTGTTCGGGCCACTGTTTTTCGTTTTTTATGACAGCTCACTGCGCACATACGCCACTACCGAAGACAAGAGATCTATCACACTACACAAGCCCTATCCCAACACCCAGACCCTGAGATGTCACCTTCCCCGGGACCTGGGATCCTTTGCGCTGGTCCACACACACACACACCGCCCAGTCATACAATGTCAACTCTTAATAGACCCCTCCACATTCTGTCATGGAATGTCAATGGCTTACTAGACTGTATAAAACGGACTGCAGTTCTTCGCAGTGCCCAATGCCAAGTGCCCGATATTCTCTTCCTACAAGAAACGCACCTCCTGGGAACTCAGTGCACCTTCCTCGCCCGATATGGGTTTGATAGGGTCTGGCATTCTGGTTTCGCACAGGGCTCCTGGGCAGTGGCCATATTGATCCGTAGAGGACTCCCCTTTAATTTGGTACAGGTGGAGACTGACACCCAGGGGCGATACGTGACCTTAACTGGTAGGCTCGAGGGTCATCTTCTCAATCTCCTTTGTGCATACACCCCCCCGCCACAATGCCCTCTGCCCTCCGACACCTCACACTGTTAATATCGACTTTCCCTCAGGGTCTGACGGTCATTGGGGGCGACTTCAATGCTGTTATACAGCCTTCTCGCGACACGACAGGTGTTCCCTCTGCGTCCCGCCTTGCCTCTGCTAAGCTCCTTTCTGATTGGTCCTCTGCCCTGGGTCTCTGCGATGCCTGGAGGGTCTGGAACCCCCGCGGAGAGCAGTCACACCTCGGTGGCCCACCATACCCACTCCCGTATTGTCTGGGGTTACTATCCTTCCCCGAGGCATCTCTGATCACTTCCCTGTCTCCCTCCGTCTGGGGCGTGCCCCCGCTGGAATCCGCACGATTTGGCGGATGAACGCATGGTTCTTGCAAGATGCGGAATTCGTTGAGTCCCTTGGGCAAGATATAAAAAGCACTACTTACTGATCAACAAGGGATCAATTCCCTCCCCAGGTACACTGTGGGAGGCTGGCAAGGCTACTATACGGGGCGTGAATAGAGGCTTGGTCCACACAAAGCGAACGGCCCAGACCGCCCGCCTGCTGCAGCTCGAGGCCCAAGCTGCACAGTTGGAATCATCCCAAGCCTCTGCAGAAAGTGCTCGCTCCGCCCGGCAGCTCGCTTTGCTCCGTAAGGAGATCTGTCAGATATCTCTAAAATCAGCTAAAATGTTATGGTGTTCCTCGATCGCGCATGTATAGGGCTGGGGTGACAAAAACGGGAAGCTACTCCATACTCTGATTTCATATCCCACAGCCAATCGCATAATCCCTGAGGTCTGGCAACGCGGCCGGCACTCATCATTTTACCTCACATGCCATCGCCCAAGCCTTTGCAGGCTATTATGCCCAATTTTATGCGGTCCGGCCTCCCGAGGTCTCCTAGCCGACCTTATGACAGAGGCTGCGACTCAGTTACCCCGTCTTACTCGGGCCGTCTCGGAGACCCTGGAACTCCCCCTTAACCCAGAGGAGATACACAGGTAAGATGCCAGTGCCAGACGGATACTCCCAGGAATACTATGCGGCCTATCGCGACTTGCTAGTTCCTCACTTGGTCGATCTGTTCCAACATGTGGTGGAAACGGGGTCCTTCCCCCCTGAGACCGACGTGCCCACTATTATGGTTATTCCTAAGACACAACCACCCTCCCTCTCCTGCGTGGACTAATGCCCCATTTCTCTCATCAATACCGAGGTGAAAATCTTTGCTACTGCCTTGGCCCAACGCCACACCACAGGTCAGTGTAGGATTTTTGGCCAACTGCATTTCGCCTATACTTGTTTTGAGGCCTTTTCTCTGGATCCTGGAGCAACCATTTTTTTTTGAGCTGCAGACATGGTGGGTCATGTAATTTGCTATTCATGTCCCAGGACTTGAGGTGCTATTGCACCTGAACTGGAGATCTAGGCTAAACCCTTTGTACACTTGATTCTCCAACAGTAGTGAGAACAGGTAGACAAGCATTACGTAACGAGTTGGTAAGGGGTTTGGAACTCAGTGTATAACTCAATCAGTAACACTCAAGCCAAAGTACAGTCATTGCTATATATCTGAGAAGGTATGCATGCTTATTTTGAGCCTGACAGACAGCCATACTTTGAGATCAGCGCCTGCCTGCTGGACAAAGAGACGTTTTACGGCATGAGCAAAGTGGGCCCTGGCCCAGGGCCCCAGCCTTTCTGGGGTCCCACTGACAGAGCCAGCTCCTTTCTGCAGAGTCTGGGCCTGAAGACCTTGACTAATTCTTAAACAGATTGTTTTAAATACCGTTTTCAATGAATGTATTTTAATGTGGGTGATGTGTGAGAGTCTATTACAGAGAATTTGCAGAGAAATGTGTGTATGTTTCATGCCTCATCTATAAAAAAAGTTGTTTTTTATCAAAACAGGACCTCACATACGAGAAATGGGAAGGGGGTCAACGAGATTATTTGCAGTAATATTAGAGAGCTGCTGCTGTGTTACAATAGTGAACATACATGTCACAATCCCTGAATATTAGATGTAAACACATTTAGAATTTGGACATGTCTGCCTGTGCACTGTCAGTGACCTGGCCAAAGAGGGCGTGAAAGAGCTGAAACTGGATCATAAAATCAAAGCTGTTGGGAACAGGGGCTCCCAAAATACGTTTGGACCAGGGCCTCCAAAATCTTTAAGATGTCCCTTGACATCTCACTGTCATCAGTGCAACCAGAAGTATTGAAGGCAGAGTAATTTGCCAAGATGGGCCAATGCCTATTTAAGCCCACTCTGAAAACATTTTTGTTTTTCTAAACTACACTTACGAACTTCGTGTATGTTTTAGAAAAGTAAAAAATCAATGGTCCTGGCTCACAAGACACTTACTCACTGTGCTTCTTAGCTCATTGCTTCTCCACACCTGGCGGCCAAGGCTGTTCCGCCATAAATATGCCATGATGAGCACAACTAGGACCAGGCAGTCCCGTTGGGGTTCAGAAGTCAGGTTTCTAATTTCAGGACCAGCTGAGTCTCTACTGTTGGAAACCCCAAGGTCACCCCATGTCTCAATGGACAGAGGAATCACAAGTTTGGCCAGTGAGTATCTACTACATTTTGGATGATGGCCTATATCTAAAAAAATCCAAATTACCCCTTAGGTATTTTATTAGCATGTAAGAAAGAAGTGCAATCAAACAAGCAAGTTAGTGCAATCAAAATTAGAACACAAAATATTAGTAAGATTTAGCACACTCTGGTTCTGAGAATGACTCTAAGCACAATTGAGAGACTTGATGGGCCCAATTCACAAAGGCAATCTGAGACAAAAGTCTAGCTTTACTACCTTTGGTATTCACGGAGGTCATTTACAAGTCCTATCTTTCCGTCTGCAGTCAGACTGAAATCTCCGGCTTTGGCGTTGTGTTGAGCCCCCCTTAGTGTTGACTTTAGTGTTGACACTACAGTCAACACTGAGGGGACCGCAAATTCTGGACTGAATGTACCATGATGCAAAGGAGAAAACTTTTCTGGGATATGATGTAGTGTCCGGCCACACCCTTTTCCCTGCCCAAACTGATTTTCATGACCTCCTCTACCATTTATCACACGTTTCTAATGTTCCTTTGTGTAAAAACTGCATTCCGGACCATTTTTTACACTTCATCTGGCTTGAGCCAGAGAGTATGTCCTGAACCAGAGAGTACGGCTCCAGCCAGACAGTACGGCCTTGGTGCTTAGAGTACGGCCAAAGCCAGAGATTCCGGCCGGACTGCGGACGTAAAGATACGATCGTTAATGACCTCTGTCAATACAAAAAATTGGGGTTGTGTGATGTTAGACTTTTCTCTCAGATTGCCTTTGTGTATTGGGCGCACTGTCTTCAGGAAGTCTCAAGGCTAGGTGAAAAAAATATTTCTACAATAGAAAAAGTTGTCAGTGAATTGTCGGTTCTTTGGTCTCTCAGAAGCCCCAGATGCAAGATGGGATAAAGCAGGATTTTTTTTGCAGTTTCATTTAGCACAAACTCTGCACAAAGGTATTGAAGTGCTTTACATGAGCAGCAGTTACATAAATGTTTTGAAGGCGTGGGGAGATGAAGTGATTTGTCTAGAATCACAGGATGTTCAGCCGACTCCGAGACTTGAATCTGGTTTCCCAGTTCTAAAACCGGTATCTCTGGCCATTATGCCTGTCCTTTGCTTTGGTCTCTCAGCAGCCCAAGATGCAAGGTTGACTATAGCTGCCACTTTGAGCTTGGATAACCAGCAATCTGCAAATACACCCACAAAAGTGATAATCCAGAAATCCACCACCTTAATAGAGTAGCGGCTCCACCCAGCTCAATAGGAATTGTTCTCAGGGTGGTCAGAGATAGTTCCCGAAAGACAAGTGTCTCTGGATCTAGACAGATGATAATTGATGGTCCAGTAGTGAGCTTCCGGGGCACAGGATGCTTCATTAAGCATCTGCTAGGGGTAAAATCACTGCCAAAGTCAACATTAATTAAGGGGGACTGGTGGTGCTAAGATCGGCATAGCATAAGGCTTGCTCCAGGATGATCTTGATTATCGATGATAAAGTCCGCAGGGATTGGGAGGGTGAATTGGTCCGCCCCATCACGGACGTTCAATGGGCCAAGTGCTGTGCAGTCACAAAAGATATCTCATTAAACAGCCGGCATAAACTGCTACATTTTAAGTTCCAGCGCAGAATTGACATTACTCCTGCCAAAGCTCATAGACTCGATCCAACTAGGCCTCACACTTGCCGGAAATGATGCGCCCTGCACGCTGATTTCGCTTATCTCATCTGGACCTGCCCCATATTACAACCATATTGGGAGAAAGTTCACAAAAATGCTAGGCAACATGACCAAACTATCCCTCATCCCCACACCGGAAGTGGCACTTCTGGTTTATATGGTAAATTTCCCCAAAACTTCTGAAATTCGCATCCCTTAGCTTACTGTTATCCATGCGAGAAATTGCTATCCACTGGAGTCGTAGGACAGTCCCCACCTTGCAAAGTCGGTTGAATAGTCTGGCCTACTGCAACACCAATAGTGAAGTCTATTCCAGTACAATGCCCTGTTCCTCTCGTCCCAAGGACATTTGGGGTCCCTACAGGACCTATGTAGACTCCCTTCGAAATGCCTCTGATTCACTGTTAGAGTTGGGCATTGACCCTACAGGAGTAGGTTAGGCAGCTATGGGATTCGCTCAGGATGGATTCCCTACACAGTACCATGCCCTGTGGAGACGGGTTCCTTCTCCCTGGGGGTATCCCACACAAGGGTTGAGGCTGGGTGGGACTACTACACCTGCTGCTGTACAGCGACTGGTTATATGCTGAGATGCAGGGGGGCCTTGGAGATTGCATTGTCCTTCGAATTTCTAACTATCTGGCTGCTACTATTCTCCTTCTTGATTCGAACCATGACAGACTTTATACTGTTATTTTTATGTTATTGTATCTTTCTTGATTGCAATGTCACACAGTGAGCACCTATGATTGCATTGATGTGCTGTGCTAAGCTGATAAATAAATAAAGTTTATTAAAAAAATATCGGCATAGCACCGTAGCTACATTTCATATGTGTACCAGAACTTCTTGGGTTCATATTTCAAACTTTCTCGTTGTGGTCACATGTTTGATGGCAGAGGCTTCTTTGACTCCACCAGATCATCATTTGAGTCTGGGGAACTGAACTAGGATTTAGAAATTGGTGCAACCAAATCGCCAAACAATGATGTCTCAATAACTGTGAAGCTCTTGAAGAATGAAAAAAATAGTTTGTAAATCAGGGCGGCCACCCATAGTAAATGCTGTAAGGCCATTGGGAGAGGAGATCATCCTCAGGGTTCCTCCCAGACTTGAAGATGGCGTATTTGGGATAACTAAAAGTCAGAGCTAGTACAGCATCGCTCATCTCACTTGCAGTCCTGTCCTTGAATGCTGCAGACACACTGCATATGCTTCTTGACCCGGAGATATTCTTAAGTCTATTTTGACCATCCCAGCTGCATGAGCCTCATTGTTTTTGGGATGCTAGCACCCCTCAGTATGACATCCGCACAAGCTTCAGTTAGCTGGACCTTGCTGATTTGTCTTTCTGGTTGTCAGTGCAAAACACAGTTCTGCTCCTGACAGTGTCACTCTAAGGTTTTGCACAGAGTTTCATTCATCAGATCCTTCTTTCAAGGTTTGAGGCGTGATCTTAGTGGTTCCTTGGCTCTTTGCTGTTCTCTCTGACTGTATTTTATGGTGGTGATGTGTTGTGGCAGCGTGGTACTGCTTTGAACTGTGAAGCAGGCTTGAAGTTTTTTGAGGACATGGTGAGCACACTAGGACTAGGCAGTCCAGTTGGGGTTCAGAAGTCAGATTCCTAATTTCAGTACCAACTGGGTCTCTACTGTTGGAAACCCCAAGGTTACCCCACATCTCAATGGGCGGAGGAACCACAAGTTTGGCCAGTGAATATCTACTATGTTTTGGATGATGGCCTACATCTAAAAAAAAATCCAAATTACCCCTTAGGTATTTTATTAGCATGTAAGAAAGAAGTGCAATCAAACAGGGAAGGTAGTGCAATCAAAATTAGGAGGAACACAAAATATTTGTAAGATTTAGCACACACTGTTTCTCAGAATGACCCCAAGCACAATTGAGAGACTTACCGGTCCTGATTCACAAAGGCAATCTGAGACAAAAGTCTAACTTTAAGACTTTGGTATTCACGGAGGTCATTTACAAGTCGTATCTTTATGTCTGCAGTCAGACCGGAATCTGAGCTGTGTTAATGGACAGTTTATCCATGATGGTAGACAGCTTCCTAATCTTGATGTCATTCAATACCACTCCTAGGCATCAGAGCTCCAAATATATCGCCCACAATCTCTACAGGACTCAATCCACATTTCTCCCTAATGTTCGAATTTCCTTTCAAACACGCCAAATCTTCTGCATGGTATATCTTTGGAAACACAACTGCCGCATAGCAAGTACTATCCCATTTACTTGGTAACCGAATATACGCATTCTTTTCACACACAAAATACACTCCTGGTATCATTCGAACTGACTCTTGCAGAAATGTTTTCCACGAAACATTAACTAAGAAAATATGGTCACACACACTCTGTCCCACAAATACAGTATCATTACGGCTATGACTTGAAGTATACAAAGCTTGCCTCGTTGTTCCAAATCTAGAGCTGTAGGACCAGAACTTCCCTTAGCCTTGTGAGCAAATTCTTCCTTGGTACATTCAGAATTCTTGTCCTTGTTATCAGATTTAACAACTAATCCCCTACGTCTGTCCTTTACTTGATCAAAGAATTTATTTTCAATGTCTTTTAATATGCAAGTTAATTTATGTCTTTGTGCGTAATTGGTGTCTAATGTTAATGTTGGTGCAAAATAATTCTCCATTATCTCTTTTTCTTTGTAGTAATCATATTTGTTCGGGTGTTTATAGACTGGTATCTCTGAGAGTTTTACATCATAATTTGAGAAGTAATGCTCATAATGGCATTTTCCATTGAACATACCAAGGAGCAAGCTACATCTAATACCATATGTCAAGGGTAAGTGGTGATAGCGGATCCTCTCCTCAACAGAAGCAGGTAATTTCATGAACACATAACAATCTCTCACTTCCATAGTGTCAATATATTCATACAACAACTTAGCATAAGCAGTCAGCGTATAATCACATTTAGACAAATATACATGTGAGAAAGGCCGAGTTCCTCCCTACTAAATTACTGTGGAACTCACGGACGATGGACCTGCTGAGAAGTGTAGAGGGGAGAAACAATTCATTTAGACAGGATCCCAAATTTATGAGAACTATGACTCTGAAGAATCACAGACTCCGGATTCCAAGTTAGTGAGGTTTATTACAAAGCCAAAAACAGCTGAATTTACAAGCACCTCATCACCAGGTTGTAGAAATACATGGGAACTAATACAAATCCAAACCTACTGGCTCGCTTTATTCGATGGATCATAAACAGAATGACAATCTCTAGAAGCAGAACGCAGGCAATGATTGCCCCCACGTCAAGTTCGGTCTTCATCTGCGGAGAATAAATAAAAAGCATTAGTCTGTCCCTACACTACCACTATCATGACATCCCTACATAGCATTTACCAGGCAAGATCATGACAAAGGTGTCAGCGCGTGAAGACTTCCTAAGAAGTACACTCACCTTGTATTGGTCAAGTAGCCAAAGCTACAGAGCTCGTTCTAAGATGCTCCTTCCCGCTCCTTCGATCTCCCCACCCCTTCTCCTGACTCTACCCCGGGACACTATCCCTAATACAAAACACAAAAACGTAGAACACACCCACAGATCGCCTCATTCCACAGGACACTTCCCCTAGGTGATTTTCCACACAGTGTTGATGCTCCCAGCTCCTGGCACGATGACCTTGATTCCCAAGCCTCCCTCAGTGAGACGGAGCACCGGTTTCCAATTATCTGTGGTTCGTGTACAATTGTATCACATCCTCCCAAGCCTAACTCTCCTAAACAAAGATGTTATTCTAACTAACAAAGACGACTTTCTCCACCTGCAACAGAAACATGAGAACAGAACAAATTTAACATGCACATGAAATTTCTAACAGTCCTGCTCAGAACCCTCAGGGAAAATACAATACGGGCCTACAGAAATCGGTCAACATAAGAGTGAACACATAGGCCTTTCAAATACACACATAAATGAACATTTCATTTAGGCCTTCCTAACTCATTTTTCCGGTGGCACGGAAGGGTGGGGGCCATTTCTGGATTGGTGGGGGGCCGTTCTGGTTACTAAGGGCCAGTTTTACAGCATTTCTGAAAAATCAGCCCCCTGTATCAATAGTGCAGCAGCTGTGTTTTCCACCAGCACCCCCACACCCCCCTGCCTGTTGTAATTGTCAGGGCTGGTTTGCTTTCCCAGTCCGGCGCTGTGTGGATGTTCCATGTACCCCCACTTCATGTTCCTCACCCTTGTGTGCACTTAATATTGACACAGTGATGACTACAGCTATCACTATGATTACCCCTATAATGAGCGTACCTATAATACATTTGTGCCTATGATTCAAATTTCCAGACTCCATTTTCAAATGCAACTCGGATCACAGCTCATAAGAGGATCAACACACATAATCTCTTTTCTCTGCCTCTGCCTCTTATTCACAGGTAACAAAGTCTCTCAGGCAACCTTCTTTTGAAAACTTGGAAACTCTTTTGACAGTCTCCTGTACGATATTTACACAGCTTGGAAGACTTCCCTAGCCCTTTCTTTTCTCCTAGCGTAAAAGTCCCTGTATTCCCTGTTTTTATTCTTCTTCCACTTGGGCCTAGGTTATCTTTGTTCAAGCAAATTATTTACAGTTCAATTTACATTCCTTGTGAGGTCAGAGTAAACCTCCTCAACAACTCATTGTAACAGTTCAGCTCTCAATGCTGCAATCTCTTGAGGAGACTGTGGTGCTCCAAAGCTTGAAAATTCGATCCCTTCCAAAATCATAGTCTGCAACGCACACGACCTTGGCGAGAAAGGAACAGTCAGTGACAGAAATGCAATTGCTTCGATTCCAGGAACTTTCAGCAAGATCTCAACAATCAGTATTGAAATTTCATACCTTGCTCCCCCCCAGCATTGATAACCAGATAAGTCCACTCGGGAGAGGAATACCTACGCACACAAGCTCTTCTGGATCATCTTGCACCTTCTGTGCTCTGTTCAGACTCACTCAGATCACTCAGATCAGACTCTGAAGATTCATCTATTGGTGCAAGCTTTCTTTCGGATGCAAGTCTTAGATTCCTTCTCCTCTGTCTCACAGGTCACGTTTCATCTGCAGTATCTTTCTTCCTCGATTGCACATGACCACTTGTCACACCAGTCTCCCTCAGAGTCCATACCAGGGTCTTGTGTAGCTTGATCTCCCTCAGATCAACCTGGTGTGCTTCCAGTCTCTTCAGGTAGCTCTACATCTTGGCTTGTCCCTTCCGGTGACCCCTTGGTCACGGCTGGAAAGACTTCTGGGAGAGGAGCTGTTTCATCAGAGGGACCTGTGACTCGTCAGGTATGGGAGGCATGGACCCAGTTAAGTACGCGGCCACACCTCACAGCTGTGTTAGTCACCAGTATCACTTGGTACGGTCCATGCCACCGAGAGTCAAAACAGTTTTTCCTCACATGGTTTCGGAGGAGAACCCAATCACCTGGGTTCAGGTTGTGGAAAAGATCTTTTGAGGCCTGTGCAGTCGCTGCTTCAACCTGATGAGACACAGAACGAACTACGTCAGCCAATCCTTTACAGTAGTCGAGGACCAAATCGTCTGCAATATTTATTAATACAGTAGCAGGAACAGCAGGCAAATGCATCCCCTGTATTCATCATAACAGCCTATCAGTCAAACAATATCAATCTGCTGTCTTGTCGTCATGCAAATACCTGTGCATCGAGGTTGCTTGTAGCAACAGGCATTTATGCAAATTCCATGCGCTCTACCACCCTTCGTGAGACAACCTTCCCTTCATAGAACAAATCATGGAAATCATCTCAACTAACTTCACGGCACTCAGATCTTCCTGGGAGATTTCATCCTCCACTGGAATGACTCAGCAGTCACTAACCTTAAATCCTTCTTGGTAGACCTTAACCTAATCTAAATATGTGACAGCCCTACTTACAAAGGAGCTACCTTAGATCTAGTCATCGGTAAGTTCAACTCCATTCATCTTGAATCTATCGACCTATGTGACCGGACAGCCCACCATTGCATCAACTTCCTCATCTCAGATTCTGTGAGAGGTAATAAAGTCCAGCCAAAGAAACCCAGACACTGGAAAAGAAGCTTGCGAAACATCAACTTGTGTGATCTGACTGCCTTTAGTGATAATATCCTGCCCCCTTCTGTGGACATGTCGGAGGTCCATGACTTTACAGACCATTATAACCTCTCCATGACAAGCATTCTAGACTCGATGGTACCTCTACAGCTAAAAAGATTGTCTTCCAAAGTCTCCAAACCTTGGGATAATGATAGTCTAACTAGAGAGAGAAGAAATCTAAGACTAGCTGAAAGATTGTGGAGATCCTCTCCCTCCCTCAAACAACTCAACCAGCTGAGATCATTAAGAAATATCTACAACAAACTCATTAGATGCCCTAAAGCTAGCTATTTCAGAATCCAACTACAGCAAGCAAAGAACTGACCCCAAATTTGTTTGAATTCATTAAGCTTCAATCAAACAGACAACCTTACCTTTCCTCATTGGCTCCCGGCCAGCAGCCTAACTGCAAAGAATTTGCTGACTTCTTCCTTGAAAAGATAACTAAGGTCAAATCTGAACTAGGGTCAGCGTTGGAGCACCTATCAATCACACCTCCTATCACCCTCCTTCCACCTCGGTCAGATGTGACCCCACCCATTCGGGTTCCCCCCCCCCCTCCCCCAGAACAATGCTTCCTGGAGCATATTCACAACTTAGGATGAAAGCACTATATGCTAAACTCTTGCTACTCTGAAACCATCTAACCACTTTAACGACTGCTTGCCATCTAACTTCTTCTCTGAGATCAGATCCTCCATACTGCCACTTTTAACTAAGATAGTCAATGCCTCACTACGGCAAGGTGCTATTCCGGATTGTCTAAATTCTGGGCAGGTCACCCCTATTCTTAAAAACTATCTGCAGAACGCTCTGACCTACACAATTTCTGCACAATTTCCAACATTCCCACGCGGGAAAAGCTCCTCGAGAAAAGTGTTCACGTCCAGCTTTGTAACCACATTGATCAATTCCGACTTCTACACCAATTCCAATCCGGCTTCCGTCAGGGTCATGGCACAGAATCCACTTTCACTCACATTGTAGACGATGCGATAAAAAAGCTTGTTAGAATGAATCCTGACTTTTGATCTTCCTCGACCTATCGTCAGCTTTTGATACGGTTAAGCATGACTTAACCCACCTATTGGAACACAGGATGGGGCTTTCTGGGCCTGTACTAAACTGGTTCTCCTCATTTCTCCACAATAGAACCCAAAAGTTCAATGTGAACAAGTTGTTGCCTCATCCCTCACCAGTCACTTTGGGGGTAGCACAGGGGTCCTCGCTTTCACCCACTCTCTTCAACCTGCTCATGGGGCATTTAACAGAAATTTTGAAACTATCCACCATTCGCTATCACATGTATGCTGGCTACACCCAACTGTACTTGAAGTCCCCCTCCCCTGAAGACATCAGGTCCCTCAACTCAGTTTTACAGAAAACACAAAGTTGGCTGACACTTAAACTGAAATTTAATGCTCTTAAATTACTCTTAATCGCCCCACCCAAACAGTCACCAGTCATCAAAGAATGGATAAATCAACTAACAGCTCTTAATTGCATGCCACACATTATTGATTCCACAAACTCATTGGAAATAATGCTAGATAAGAGTCTGAACATGCAGAAGCACATTAGTACACTCACCAAAGGAGTGGACTTGTAACCCAGCATCTTAAGGAAAATACAACTTTTCCTCTCCTCAAATGCCTTAAAGGTTGCTGTGCAAGCCCTAGTGATCTCTAAGCTAGATTATGGATGCTCAACCCTCTGCAGCCTTCCTTGATTAAAGACGGCTCCACGTAGGGCCACTCTCAACTCTGCTGCAAGTCTCATAACAGGTTCTAAAAGAAACAATCATATCACGCCTGAGCTGATATCCCTAAATTGGCTCCCATATGAAGCAAGGATACAACAAAAAATTGCATGCATGGCCCGCAAAGCCATTCATTTCAACACCCCAATATACCTCGTAAAAAAACGTAAGCTCTCTGGTGGCTCTAGAACCTCTATTAGTGCTAGCACCTTACTGCTTAAACCACAGAAATTCCATAAAAAGAAAACTTACAATCGAGCCTTCTTGGGTATCGCCCAGGGAATCTGGAACTCCCTGCCCCCTGAAGTCAGACCGAATCCCTCTATTGACTTTTTAAAATTGGAACTTAAAGCGATATTGATGAAGAAACTTCTGCCGTAGAACCCTAGCTTTCAAGGCTGTTGAGGAAGCACTCGTTTCTATGAGACTATGATGATTGTATGTTGACCTTTTGGTATTCTGTTACTTCCTCTTATACCTTTTGTGATTGCTAAATTGTAAAGAGCTCTGATACCCCTGTGGTCATGTTCACGCTGTATAAAACCTTTTTCAATTAAACCAAAATTGCTCTTCCCATCAATATCTCATGAGGCGACAACCCAGTTCCCCTGTCAGGAAAGCTGCGCAGACTCATAAGCACCAAAGGCAACGCATCTGGATATTTTAATGATGTAGAAGCGCAAACTGTAGCCAACCTAGCCTTAAAAGTCCCATTGACTTGCTCCACCATTCCTGATGCTTCTGGCCTGTAACTACAATGCAGTCAAAGATCCACATTCAAGGCTGTGCACAGCAACTTCTTGATCTTGTTATGAAAGTGTGTACCTCTATCTGATTCCACTGTAGTTGGAAATCCAAATCTCTGAGCAACAACTTCGCTACTGTGAGACTATCACACCTTCTAGTTGGGTACACTTCAATCCATTGAGAAAAGATGCACACAATGGCCAGGATATATCTCAATCTATTACGCAGAGGCATCTCAACAAAATTTGTTTGGATCCGATTAAAGGGACCCCGATCTACCAATGTGACTCAGGGCGACAATAGTCTTTCCCAGCATTCATTTGTTGGCACATGACACACAGCTTCCACAGTCCCTCGGAACATCGGATTGAACCAAGTCTATCTGAACAATCTCACCATAGTATCCCTTCCTCTATGAGCTTCTCAATGAATCTGCCTTGCCATTAAGTTTAATAGACAATCTGGTAATACTGCCCTGCCATCAACTGACACCAAAGGTCATTTTCTCCTCTCTTACAACAGCGAGCATCATGCTAAGTTGAGTCTGCTCTGTAAGTATATTCCCGATTGAAAACACATGCATGAATAGGCAGAAACTTGCAACTTCATCTGCGTACCTATTTCCAGTACTGACAAAATTATTTCCCCTTCCATGGCTGCACATTTAACAGCAGCCACTTCTCTTGGCATTTGCAAAGCTTCCAACAGTTGTCTCGCATACTCATCATTCATGGTCGGAAAACCCGATGACATTAGGAACCCTCTCTGCGACCATAGCTGTCCAAAGTCAAGAACTGCACCAAAACCATACTGGCTATTGGTATAGATGGTGACTCGGATCTGCTCAGAAACTCGACATGCAAATGACAAGGCAATGATTTCAGCCACCTGTTCGAAGTGTACTCCCTGTAAACAAGCAGCATCCACCACTCCAGAGACAGTACTACAGCAAACGCCTTCATTGTTCTTAGGCATGAACCATCAACAAAAAGGACTTGCTCTGGATGAGACAATGGCTTATCGACAATGTTAGGTCTCATTTCATGCTTAGCTCAGTGACATCTAGACAGTCATAGTCTGCACAATTTTACCCATCAGCATTTAGAACAGGTAACAAGGTTGCAGGATTTTACATAGAACATCGCTTCAGGGTAACGTTCTCGGCAGCAAGTAACACCTGCTCATATCTTATCATTCTGTTATTTGTCAAGTGCTGCATTTTAGTTCTCATTATTAGGAGCTCAGCTGAATGTGGTACATACACTGTAAGAGGATGACCCATTACAAAGCTTTCCCATCATTCGATACTGACACCAGTTGCAGCAACGAATTTGAGATATCCGGGCAACGCCAAAGCTACGGGATCTAAAGTAGGCTGAGAAGTAGGCCACTGGTCTATGGGCAAACACCAGCAGATGATGGGCGCCTCCATGTGCCTGGGTAAGTACAGAAAATAGACAACCCTCTCACTCATGGCAGAATAATGAGATGGCCTTGTTATAATCAGGCATTCCGAAACCTGGAGGGTGACACAGGCACTCTCTCAACTCCAAGAAGGCAAGCAAACAGTTGTTATCCCAAGGTACCGAATCACACACGTCCTTGTGGGTCAGCATCTGCAAAGGCTTCGCCATCAAGGAGAAGTTAGGAATCTACTGTTGGCAGTAGCCAACCATTCCCAAGAACATTCTGACCTCTTTCTGTGTATTGGGTGGATTCATTTTCATGATCGCCTCCACTCTCTCTGGTGACACCTTCCTTTTGCCCTTTTCAATTCGATGACTCAAATACTGCACTTTATTTAGACAGTACTGAAGCTTACTTGGAGACACCTTATGCCCATTGTCAGTTAGATGATTCAGTAAGGCGATGGTATCATCCTTGCAAGCCTCCTGCGTCTCAGACGTGATTTGGAGGTTGTCGATGTACTGAACTAGCACTGAATTCCGGGGCAGAATCAAGCTCTCAAGGTTCTTTTTCAAGACCTGATTGAATATGGATGGGCTCTCAGTATACCCTTGAGGGATATGACACCACATTAAGACACGATTCTTCAGACGGAAAGCAAATAAAAAGTGGCTTTCCTCGTGCAACAGGATCGAGAAGAACGCTTGGCAGAGCTCAATCACTGTGAACCACTCAGCTTCGCAAGTAATCTGAAACAAGACTACAGATAAATTCGGTACCACGGGACAACATGGAATCACTGTTATTGACCTTTCTCAGGTCCTAGACAATGTGATAATTCCCACTCGGCTTCTGCAACCCCATGATAGGAGAATTGCACAGACTTCCCATGATTTCCTTTAGGATGCCCTGCGCATTCATGGACTCAATTACACGTGTTATCCCTGCCACAGTTTCTGGGGTCAGGTTGTACCGAGACGTTCTTGGGAACTCTGCATTTGGCTTAACCTGTATGTGGACTAGCTCGACTCCTCGAATCAGTCTGATTTCCTCCCCTAAGAAGTCCCACACCACTGGAGAGACCGTGTCTCTCAGATCCAGCGGCATATCTTCCACTGTCAGTAAAGGGAACAAGGTAGCAAAAAAGTTCTGGTTTGACAGTTTCAAGACAACGTCCTCATCGTTAGTCTGCAACTCAATTCCCTTCGGTGTGCAATAGATGGTAAAATTTGATTTGCACAGCAGATCATGCCCTAGCAAACATACTGGACTTGAGTCACACAACACGAACCAATTATTATCCTGAAAAGCTCCTATTTTTACAGGCACCTCTTCTGTCAAAAGGTTTGTCATTCTTTTATTCTACACTCCTACAACTTGGATCAATTTTTCCGAGATGGGCAGGGTTGGGGCTACTGCAGATCTCACAGTAGAATTGGTAGCACCAACATCAATCAAGAATGTAATGGGGTGACCACCCACAGCGGCTTCTACATATGGTCTACTCTGGTCTACCTCTAAGACCCTCAGGCACCGTCATAAGGACGGATCCGGATCAAAGCCATCCAGCGCCTCCATTGAGGGCATGTGGTGATAAGTTTGGTTGCCCTGTGAGATTCTCTGGGGCTGAGGCACTTGCGCTAGCTGTCTCTGATTCCCTCCTGCATTTAGTGATCTCTGCCTAGTTATTGTCGGTAAATGATTTACCCCACCTGTCACCTATACGAGCTCTCCTTCCTTCACTTGATTTGCAGGATTAAGGCGGCACTCACTCTTACAACGCCCAATCTTGTGACAAAAATTACAGGCTGCGGTCTTTTTCAGGGTTGCAACATCTATTCCAGTCTTAGGATCTATGGGACCGCCTCTTCCTCTTCCCTGTCCTGTCAACCCTGTGACTGATGTTACTTGGACACCTCCTAGGACATTCCCTTGGCCACGAGCTATGGTTCCCATCATTGCCTGTACCTATTCTCCCTTTTGGGCATTTTGCATTAGGACCAGCATCAGTTTCTCATTTATTCTCCTATGCTTAGAGTTCACCGCATCACTGCAGTACCTGGCATACCCGAGGATTTTGACTATGAATTTGTTTTGCCAACAGATTAGGTTCTGTTGAATCATGAGGCTGATCTCCTGCCTCAATCCATTCACAAACTTGGATACGAATTGTCTCATGTCTTTAGGGTTGAGTACATCTATTACACTGTTCTGCTTAAAGGCCTGTAACAGCCTCTCATAGTAAACATGACTCTTTAGGTTCCTGGGTTGTTCGATCTATCTTAACCCAATCGATGTCCTGTGGGGCTATTTCGGACTGCAACCATGTAATCACCTGATTGTAATTCTTCATAACCAAAGACGAAGGACTGGATCTCTCTCTGGCTCAGCAGCTGGCCACTCAATAGCTAGCTTACAAGCAGACCATAGATCACTAGTAACCACAATCTTGAAAACTGTATTTAAGTCAATCCACAGCACTATCGAAAATTTAACAAAGCGATCGACTTGCTAATACCACTTTGCAGGCTTCTCCCTCAACCTGAGAAAATCATTTTTGAACGCAGCAAGGTTGCCCTGATGCCAGGGAACATGCACATACCTTCCACTAGGCACTTCCCGTAATGTATGTGCCTCTACCTTCTGCGTTCCCCCTCCTGGAGGAGGTGTCTCTCCTGTCGCCTTTCTTACACTCTTCTTCTTTGACCATCTATCCTCCAAGTTATCTAGCATACTCCAGGCCCTTATTCCTATCACCAGTTCTCAGATGTTTGTCCACAACCCAGTAACTCTCTTTTTCTCAAGCTCTTGATAACTGTAAGTAAGCCTATGATTTCCCTGTAGTGTTTTCGTACAAGACAAGTCTACTCCATACCTCTGAGCCAATTCCGACAACTTTTCATGTGCTTATCTTGCCCTTGCTGTGACATCCTTCGCCATAAACAACAGATCATCCGGCTCATAGGTCTCTATTCTATCTAAAGATAGATTCCCACTAATTATTTTGCCTACTTCAGCCTTCAGCCTCACCACATCCACTAATTTCACCTTCATTGCATCTTTGATGGTACCCTGACTCGACGTACTGCTTTGACTTTACTTACTGTTATTATGGTCTCTCAACCAGGACTCCAAGTCCGGTAAGTCTAGAACATGTTGGTTTCCAGAGGCTCTCTGGCTTGTGCTTGCTTCTAAAGTCACACCACTTGGTCCTCTCACAGGAGTTGCCCACATCCGTAGATCTGAACAAGGGCCTACCATAGGTACACACCATATAGTACTGGAGCTAATGTGTACTCCGAAAGGGTCAGCAGTAGCCGCTAAAGGGGTACTAGATTCAATAGGCACTACTGAAGGACAATTCCCATTTGTGCTCCTTGTTCTTCCCAATCCAGTTCCTTCAGCATGTATGGGTTATCCCTGTGTAAGGGTTCCAGCTGAACTCGGGTCGTAGACAGGAACAACAGGGCCAATGGTAACCGGTACTGTAAGAGCTGCAGGCAACTGTGAAGTCATATTAACGCCATTCTGTTGCATACCTACCGAGGTGGACACTCCTGCCCCCCCCTACTCCTGTTGATATCCTTCCCACGACTCCTGGATCAGGACCCACCTGAGCTGCTACCCTCCCCATATTCTCAACACCTTCCAAGTTTCGCCCTTTCACCCAATTGCACACTGTAAGGTGGAGGACGCTTGGCTAGCAACCCATCCAACAAGCTGTCTTCGTTGTCACTACTGTCACTTCCATTTGTCCTCTTACTCCTGTCCGGTGACTCCCCATCTCCTACCAGTACGGGGTACCACCTTTCTCCCTCAATGGTATCCACTCTCCATCTCTTAAGCCTTGAATCCCGCTGTGCATGCCCTTACAGGTTTCCTCATTCCCCCTCAGGTGGGAGAGGCGAGGTGAAGCACAATGCTCAGTCCCTGCCATCTTGCAGATGGGGGGACCCGGCCAACCAGAGTGAGGCGTATGCTCTCCTCCCACTGGAGGGAGGCATAATAGGAGGTATACCCACCCCAAGGGACCCATTGGTCCCGATCTGTACCTATCTGTACTGTCCCTAAATTTAGTATTTAGGTGCAACCATGAACCTTGCCTCAGGCAAGAAGAGAGAAGGAGGACCGAAGAAGCCATGCTGAAAGAAGAGGAGGAGGACACCAACTGGCTTGGCCCCAGCCCTACCGGCCTTTCCCAACCTTGACCTGCTCCAGCAAAATTCTGATGTGTCCTGCAGCCAGCAAGAACCCGGAGGACCTGCCCTGCCATCCCAAACCAGACTTTGTCTCGTGAGCACCGGATTTGCTCACCCACAGGCTCCTGCCAAATCTGCGAGTCTGCACCACTCTGCACCCGACGCCCACAGCCCGAGTTCGAGTGGCCCAACATCACGAGAAGGTCTCCCCAGCGATCCTGACCTGGGATCTTGTGATCTCTGACCTACCGCAAGTCTCCAGCCAACGCCTGCAGCTCCTTTCTGGAATATCTCCCTGATCGGTAAGAGATACTCCAAAAGACACCCCAGCACCCGACGTCCCATGGCCTTGGGTGGCCCAACCGACCGTGTCCAGGCATCCCAAGACATCCCAACTTTCCTCTCCAACTGGTGGTCGCCTCCAAAAGATCTTCGTCCCCGAGCCTGCAGTGTTTGTTGCAACCGGAGAATCCCCATTGAAAACAACAGGGCACCCGATGCCAAAACAGCACCCTGCACGCGGCCACCCCTGTGCCGCTGAGGGTGCACCTTGTGTGCTAAACCAGATCCCCCTTTGCTCTGAGCCTAAAAACAGGAGCTGTGCTCCCACAACCTTGTGGCCTGCTCGTGAGCAGCCACTAACCAGAGGCCCCCTATCCCCCACTGGATAACATTGGGCCTCAGCACTCTGCACCCGGCTGCCCTAGTGCCGCTGAGAGTGCTTCGAGAGTGCATCCTTGACCCTGGGGGAACCCTGGTCCTAACCCCAGAAAACCAACTCCCAAACCTAACTACTTACTGTTAAGTCGATAACAATGTTTTCTCCCATAGGACTGCATTGACTTCTTTCTTGTGAAAATTGTCTTAAGTGTGGAGTTGGTTTGTATGAAACCTTGAGAAACTGCCTTTATACAAAAACTGATTTACTCACCTTTTGTCTAGGAAATGTCCCAGTGTCATATCCTGGCATATCACACTGAGTAGAAAAAGTAACTTAAAAAGTTATCTGAAAAGTAACTTGAAAAGTAATCTGAAAAGTAATTCAAACTGATTTTATAAACAAATTATTTACCTGTAAACCAATCCAACTGCATTCAAACTGCATTGAAATTGTATTTCACTGCATAATTCTTGCACAGTATTTATTATACTTACCTGTACCAGACCCCGCTTGGTTTTAGAAAATAAAATACAATGAAATAAGAATTTTATAAAAACAAATTGGTCTGAGTTCAGTCTTTGAGAGTGTGACATCATTTCTTGCCTGAGCATGTGCAATAAATGCTTAATACTACCCTCTGATAAAGCCTTGCTGCTTGTCCACCCCACCACAAATAGAGCAAGGTGCTATCCACTTTTACCTCTGCCTACCTTTGGGGTTTCACTGGACTCTGTGCACACTATTCCTTATTTTGGTATAGTATGTACAGATCCAGCTTCCTACAATGGCTTGTACGTTCTGTCCGTGTCACGAGAGCTGTGGCACAGGGTCTGTGTGACGTGCAGCACAGTATCTGTACACTGCAGCGCGGGATTGGAACTCAGTTGTTGAGGCATGAGACCCTTCTGTGCGGGCTCTGTACACTATTGTCCCTGTCACTGTGCGGCGTGCAGTGCAGGGTCCGAGACGTGCTGGGCAGGGTGTGTGAGTTGGTGTCTATATCATAAGATGCAATGCTTTAAATGGGCCGGTACTCACCGGTACTTCCTATATTTATCACCCTGAGTACCGGCACTTCTCTGCGGCCATGGAGAGTACCGGTCCTCATGGAGGGTAGGTACATTGGCCTTTAGTATTGGTAGCCTGTCTTTGTTCAGCCAAATCACTTTTATAGCCCTGAGCTGAGCCCCCGCTGAACTATTCAGCGTGGTCTCATTTGCATGATATCCCAGTGTTCACCGTCATGCTGTGTTGCAAGGAATGGAGGCAGCCCAGTGACAGCACAATGAGAAAAGCAATGGGAGATTAAAAGGGCTTTAGTCCCACCTGATTCTTTTGTGTGAGTGTCTGCGTGTTTTTGTGAGAGAAATATTACAAAATAAGGAAAGGTTAAAATACTGTTTGACTTTCATTTTGTATAACTAATTAACCTGATTTATTTATAGAAACACATTTCCTGTGTGTGCTGCAACTATTATATAAGCCAATAAACTTCGCATGTCTTGCCTTTAGACCCGCCCCCAGCCCCGCCCACTCGCCACATTTAAATGAGTACGTGCACTATTTTTTCCCATTTAAAGCACTGATAAGATGTGCAGTGAAAGATCTGTGCACTGGTGTTCAGTCAGGAGGCATGCAGTGCGGGATCTTCACTGTTGACCAGGTCACGAGAGGGGCAATCTAGGATGTGTGCAGTAGTGCCATTGGCATGAGATAAGCTGTGCAGAATCATGAAACATACAGTGCATGATCCGTACACTGGTGCCAATACAATGAGAAGAGCCGTGCAGGATACGTAGACAGGTCTCCGTGCCATGAGACGGGCAGTGCCGCAGCTGGACGCCCATGCCCCGTCATCAGACGCCCAGTGCAGGCTCCGCACATCGGCATCACCTCACCAGAGACGTGCAGTGCACGATTCATCTCCATAGTCTGCACAGGCTGTTCCTACCGGAGATCTTGGCTCGCGCTGCCAGATGTGGAGGCAGTGCGCATTGCCTCACTGCTTGTGGAATGCCTTTTCCCAGCCCGCGTGAGTAATGTTGATGGACGCAGATGTATGCTTAAGTTCAGGGGTTGGATGAAGTCACTCTCAGTGGGTTAAGAGTGGGTGGGAGAAAGGGATGTCTGACGTGAGAACCATGTCCACCCAGAAACTGCAATGATACATTCTCGCCCCCTCCCCTTTCCCCAGGAGAGAGATAAAATTAGCCTCGTGTTTTCTGAGGAAGTGAGAACATGTGGAGGTGGGAAAAGCCTATCTGCGCCTTCACCCCACATCAGGGGGTATTCTGTGGAGTCTCGCAGAGGGACCCGGGGACATCCTATCCCTCTGTGCCTCTCCTGAGCTGTTCCTCGCATGCGTCACCCACCCTCTCTTCCCTCTGCACGCACCGCCTTCCTGCTTTCACCGGCCTCTCTCATCCAACCACTTTTTTGTTCTCCAGCCATCTTCCGTCTCCCTCTAGCTTTAGCATACTCTGCCCTGCATATTTTTTCATTTTATTGATTTATATAGCGTAAGCTTGTGGCACCACTTCGCAGCGCTAGATCTTTCAAAAGTCAAAAGACTTATGCTGATCCATGAAGGTGGGCGAGCCACTAGAAGCTTAGGGCTGGCTCTGGCACAGCTCCAGGTCCTCTTGGAACCTCGAGCCCCAACACGAGGCAAGCTGTCACAGGGGGTCATGTGGTTTAGTGGTTACTAATGCCAACCATCTAACATTTCGATTGAGGTTCGAATCCTGGCTTCGGGTCCGCATCCTGCTCAAATCCCTGTGACATAGAAAACACTGTGTAAGGTAGTTTGCGTCTTTTGTGAAGTGCTTTCTTGTCCTCAGGAAAGTTCCCCTTAAGCAAAGTTGCCAAAAATAAAATATGGGGTCTGCCTATAAACTGTGCAATCATCTAATTTTTCAAGAATTAATGACAAAGGATTACATTTGGATGTAAACAAATACCCAGCTTGTGGGTGAATTGGCATGAAATTGGGACATTTTGAATAAATCCCAACTTGATTCCGTGACCAAATTGTGTAGCCTTAGGCAAATAATTTGTCACCAAGCCTCCTTTTTGTTGATTCTCACATATCAGAGCACCTTCACATACTTATGTTCAGGCTGTGCGTTGTAAAAAAACTCTCATATATTTTATTTTAATAAACTATAATAGTGCTCTGTATAAAATAAAAATCTAGGCCCCATATAGGATACACAAACTGACTTGTCTCTTTGTTCTCTAATAGCATTGTTATCACGGAGGGGGCAAGAATGTTTAGCAGTTTCTGTTTGAATATTAACAAATACCTCTCAATGCAGAGATACAGTATGAAAAACTTCTGCGTGTTAAAGAAATATACTTTTTTGTATTTTGAAGACATTATATTCTAACATGATGTTTGTTGCATGATTACATGCCAAATATTCTCATGACTCGGCTCGTGCATGGCTCTTAGAGCCAGGACCGGCAGGGAACCCAAAGCCCTGCAGGCTGGAAAAGCTTGCTTACTGCTTTTGTTACTGGGGGCTAATACTGCAACACTGCTGCAAAACTGGCTCCAGTAACAAAACTGGCCCCCACCGCTAGAAAACCGGCCCCCACTCTTCCAGCCTCCCGGGGAAACGTCCAATGCCCGGTACGGCAGTCTGGCCCTGCTTAGAGCCAGAGCCGACCTTTGGCTCGGGTCTGGCTCAGCTCTCCCTTTTAATTTGCTGCCTTGCCCAACTCTACTGATTCATCAGTGGTCCAACAATAGCAAGGTTGGTGCAACCCTTTAGTGAATGCTCAACATGTTTCATTTATTTATTTATTTATTTGAGAGTTTTATAGAGCGCGGACAAGACCCTTGCGGGTATCAGAGCGCTTAACAGTAAATAAAGTTTTTATACATAAACAAAAGACGAGTTGAAGCATCTATACACAAAACATGTTACACAAGCAAGGTGATTAGGTTCAACAACACTCTATCCTCATGCGATAAGCAACAGGAAGATGGAATGACCAGATTGTTTAGCCGGTCCCTTGTCCTAGTCCGGGGAATGGCCGCGCTATGGTAGTTCGTCACAAAACATTGGGCCTTATTCAGGTGAATTTGGCCATGAGGATTGATTTTACTTCCTTTTTGAATGAGACAGTAGAGGGGTTAAGTCTGGTTTCGGCTGGTAAATCATTCCAGATTCTTGGTGCCATTCCTGAGAAGGTACGGTTGTATGTTTTTTTCTTGTTGAATCGCTGTGGCTTTAGTAGTAGTTTTTCCGCACTTCTGGAAGATCTGAGCCCACCAGAGATAGTCAGCTTCTGTGTTAGGTATCTAGGTGCGTTGTGGTGCATGGCTTTGTGCGTCATACACGCTATCTTCAAGTGAATTCTAGCTTCCAGGGGAAGCCAGTTCAGTGATTTGAGGTCTGGTGAGATGTGTACATTTCTTTTCGAGCCGGTGATGGGTGCCGCTCGTGGATACTGACACTGCAACTGGAGTTTGTTCTTGCCTGCTGCTGCTCATCGACCGAGGGGTGGGCTGCGCTGCTTGTGGAGGTGCTGCCCTGGAGCTTGAGAGGCCGGGACTGCGAGGACCAGGGTGCCTTCTGATCGAATAACTTCGCACACCTGGAGACTCTTCCCGGCCCCGCCCCTACCGCCTACATTACTCCTCACGGCCCCCGCTTCGCGGGTGCCGCTCGTGGATACTGACACTGCAACTGGAGTTTGTTCTTGCCTGCTGCTGCTCATCGACCGAGGGGTGGGCTGCGCTGCTTGTGGAGGTGCTGCCCTGGAGCTTGAGAGGCCGGGACTGCGAGGACCAGGGTGCCTTCTGATCGAATAACTTTGCACACCTGGAGACTCTTCCCGGCCCCGCCCCTACCGCCTACATTACTCCTCGCGGCCCCCGCTTCGCGGGAGCCGCTCGTGGATACTGACACTGCAACTGGAGTTGCCTGCTGCTGCTCATCGACCGAGGGGTGGGCTGCGCTGCTTGTGGAGGTGCTGCCCTGGAGCTTGAGAGGCCGGGACTGCGAGGACCAGGGTGCCTTCTGATCGAATAACTTCGCACACCTGGAGACTCTTCCCAGCCCCGCCCCTACCGCCTACATTACTCCTCGCGGCCCCCGCTTCGCGGGAGCCGCTCGTGGATACTGACACTGCAACTGGAGTTTGTTCTTGCCTGCTGCTGCTCATCGACCGAGGGGTGGGCTGCGCTGCTTGTGGAGGTGCTGCCCTGGAGCTTGAGAGGCCGGGACTGCGAGGACCAGGGTGCCTTCTGATCGAATAACTTCGCACACCTGGAGACTCTTCCCGGCCCCGCCCCTACCTCCTACATTACTCCTAGCGGCCCCCGCTTCGTGGGAGCCGCTCGTGGATACTGACACTGCAACTGGAGTTTGTTCTTGCCTGCTGCTGCTCATCGACCGAGGGGTGGGCTGCGCTGCTTGTGGAGGTGCTGCCCTGGAGCTTGAGAGGCCGGGACTGCGAGGACCAGGGTGCCTTCTGATCGAATAACTTCGCACACCTGGAGACTCTTCCCGGCCCCGCCCCCTTTTGGACCCCTCCTTTAGTATATCCATTTTGCTCTAACGCGCCAGCGGGTCGCGCCCGGGGCGAATACCGGGCAAAGAGCGGGCCCTCTGAGGCCCTCAGAGGCACGAGGAGACCGGACCGGGGGAATCTATCATCTTTACCAACTATTGTGAGTACTGATACAGTTTATTGCCACGTTAAGTATGGCCGAGACTTTGTCCACAAATTCACCCATAATTGGAGGAGGTACCAACAAAGGTACACTGGATGATTATTTTACCAGGGCTGTTGTGACTATTGAGAAGGAGACTATCTTAGCTGAACGGAGGGCTGAGCGACGTCGTTCTATAGAATGCATCAAAAAT
The DNA here is from genome assembly GCF_964204655.1 of Triturus cristatus. Classification (NCBI taxonomy): domain Eukaryota; kingdom Metazoa; phylum Chordata; class Amphibia; order Caudata; family Salamandridae; genus Triturus; species Triturus cristatus. Next base: position 1,265,433,266 of record NC_140585.1, on the reverse strand, counting down.
AGACTGCCCACGGACATTTTGCTTTCTACTACTCCTTCTGAGCCATATCCACTCACACTCACTCAGGAGTCATTAGCCACTGATAATGTTCCCATATTGCTCCGAGACACCCAATCTCCACCTGATAAACTTAACAATTTGCATGTTTCCATCAATCCACTTCCCTCTAATACCCCTAATAAGGAAATTGATATGATCACTGTTTCCTCTCAATCCGAGGTTAAGGCTACCAAAAAGAAGGTGGGGAGGGTGGCTGTGTCCAAAGTTCATAGACCCCCTCCTACCAAAAGAAGAAAGAGGTTAGGAGATACATTAAGGAACAAGATTAATCATTCTGACTTTGGCAAGGGACCAAGGCACATTTTAGACACTATGGGGCAGATTTATGAGCCTCTTGCGCCACTTTTGCGTCACTTTTAAAATGGGAAAAGTGACGCAAAAGTGGCGCAAGGGGCTCATAAATCTGCCCCGTATGTGTGCCAAAAATTAGTGCACCACCTATTTTATCTACAGTGCCCCCTATGGCCTCAAGCACTATTGTTCCATTGGTATTCTCCTCCTCTGATTCAAACTGTCCCCCACATTGTCCAACTAATGAAGGTTTGCATGTTGCCCCTCTTGAGAGCATTGAACAACTACTAAGGTCATTTGCTCTACCCATAATGGAAAGATTAAAAAATATTGAGCAACGCCTTGGGGATCTAGAATTGGCTATCACTGAACACGTGGGGGCACGTAAAGATCAGGCACATCTAGTTTTGCTCCCCCCCGCGGCACCAGTGACATCCTCTATCCACACTAGGAAAAACGATAAGGTCATCTCTGATAGCCAATCTATGGTTACATCTCCCAATACAGCTCAACACTATTTAGTACAAAAAGATATGGGTGAAGCGCCAAAGGGAGTGTTAGAATCTACCTTAGGAAACATCCCAAATGTAAGGGGAGATATTTATTCTTCAGCTAGGGCATTGGAGAAACCGAGGCATCAAGTTGATCTACCCCCAGAAGCGGTCCCATATGTGGTAGTGCTTACGAGAGTTCCGCCATTGGAAAAGGGTAAAAAGGAAGGCTTTTTTGAGCTTAAAAACAAGACCATGCACTGGCTTACCCTAAACAGGCCCCTTCCCTTTAATGCAAATGGGGAGATACTGCATGTCCGGAGACTTCCCTGGTTGGGACGTAGAGCTAAGGATACTGAGGGGGATATAATTATTATTAACTTTAGAGACCCCAGAGTAGTTACACATATCCTTGACCATACTCCGACGAAAAACTGCGGGCCCATTATGCCCCGCGAATTGACATACTTCTACCCAAGACCCTTAGTCTTTCATAGGGCATATTCAAGGGCACCAGCTAGAATGCAGTCCTACCCTCCTGTATTACCTATACCCTTTGATAACCAGCACCCCACTCATGCACCTATCCCTGCGGCTCACAAAAGTGTATCTGATTGGGTCACTGTGCCCCACGGGAGCCACCGATACGGTTCCAGGAGGACTGATTTTTGGTCACCATTTACCCCCCTGGAAGTAGCAAATAGATTCGAAGCCCTCTCAGGCTTTGATGACTGTGATTGACAAAGGAGATCCCTCATTAGTGGGCCTACAACTTTGGGCCTCCAGGCTGTGGTCACCGAGCAGACTCCCTCACCGCAGACCTTCTCCTCGCAACAATCTCTTCCCTCTAGAACAGTTTCATCCCAATCTGATCTATACGTATTGCCCTATGAGTATGCCTCTGCGCCAGAAGAGGGATTTGCCACGATTAATGATCCCTGTATCCCTTTGCCCCATGATCAAGTTAATCAAGACCCACCGATCTGCCATGTAAAAATTCTTTCCTGGAACGTGGCGGGCATTAAGAGTAAACTGCCCATTCATGAATGGGGCTCCTTTATGGCCCTCCACGATATCTGTATGTTACAAGAAACTTGGGCACTGAAAAGTAATCAAACCCAGGGTTTTGCTACATTTGATATCGTGGCTAGTAAGGGTGAGAGGGGTAGACCGGTAGGGGGTCTGTCCATATGGGTTGGTACGCATTTAGGAGTGACTGCAACACAAATAAGTACTAACTCGCAGGATGTTCAGTGTGTATTGCTGACTACACTGGATGGGCAAAATATTGCATTATTTAATGTATACTCAAGGCCAGTTAAGCGGGGTTTAGTTTCAGAGGCCATTGAAACCCTGATGACTCTTATCCACACAATGGACCCATCCACTGTGTTGATCGTGGGCGGTGATTTCAACTGTCACTTTGAGCCACTGATGGACTTGTCCATGGGTGACTCAGATGACGTTGATTCATTGTGGGGGATTCCCCATCCACTGGTTCCCCGGGTTAAGGTTTGGACTCCGCTAGTTTTACAACTGCAGTCATTTGTACTAACAACTTCATTTCGAGCCTGTAATGGAAGGGTGGAACCTGACAGACCAGGAAAGGTGACATTTAATCGGCATAACCAGTCTTCCATAATTGATTACATCTTCTTAGAGGCCAGGCACTGGGATAAGGCGCTTGAATTTAGAATTATTGAAAGAACTGATAGCGACCACAATGCCTTGGTACTCTCACTTAGGGCAGGGAGCTTTGGGCTTAAATGCCAAACTTTGGCTGAACATTCTGTCACCATGCCTTTAACTATTTCAAATTGTAGACGAAGAGTTAAATGGCTAGACTTCCAGATGTCCGATGCAAAGTTAGCCGCCTTATATAAGATCATTATCCCCTACATAGAAGAAATGGGAAAAGCTGAACAACTAGGCAGGGCGTCGGATACTCATGTCAACCTGGTGGCAGCAATTAAGGACATCTTTTGTCCCGTGAGGAGGGCCAACCTTCAACGGACTTCGTCCCCACAGTGGTATTATGCCTCCTGCCGAGCCACCAGGAAGGCTCTTATTAGAGCCTTAAAAACTAGTAATAGGGAAGCCATTAAGCTACATCGCTCTGTGTACAAGAAGGCGCTTAGTGATGCCAAAAAGGATTGGGAAGTTGCCAAGTGGGAGAATCTGGGCTCTGCACTTGGTAACAATAACTCGAAACTTTTTTGGACTATAGTAGCCTCTGGACTTAGTGGCCACAGTTTGGCCCCCGCCCCTAACATTGCCCCCTCCGCTTGGGAAAGCCACTTCAGTGCCCTTTATGGCAGTTCTGAGTGTGGCGATATGGTTAACAACGTCATTGAACCCCAGCAACCCTATAGCCCTAATATACCTGAAGAACCTGCCCGGTTAACTGTTGCTAGCCAATGTCTCGTACCTGAGGAATTAATCACTCTCCGTGAGGTTGAGATCGCCCTAGGAAATTTACTCCCAGGAAAAGCTCCCGGCCTGGATAAACTGCCTGGGGACCTTTTTGGGACACAACCAAAAATTTGGGCTCCTTACTTGGTCACCCTATTTAATGGGATTTTGTTGGGCGACGATTTGCCGCCTACTTGGCTAGGAGCCGAAATTGTGCCGATTCACAAAAAGGGTTGTCCTTTAATCCCCTCAAATTATAGACCCATCAGTTTAATTGATACATCACAAAAACTGATGGGGAGGGTTATTTTGGACAGGATCCTCGGGTGGATCGAGGAAAAGGGGATTTTATCCACTCTCCAGGCAGGATTCAGGCCTGGCACTTCTACTTTAGACCAGATATTTCGCCTGCAGGTCCTGTATTGGAAAACAGCCAAGGTGGAGGGTGGCAGCCTCTACCTTGTATTTGTGGACCTGCGGGCAGCTTTTGACCTGGTCCCGCGTGGGAAACTCTGGAATGTCCTTGCGGAAATGGGTCTCCCGCCGTATCTGTTAGCCATTCTTATAAAATTACACCAAAACAACTTTGCCCAGGTTAGGTCTGGAAGGAATGGAGAACTCACAGAACAATTTCCAGTCTTGAAAGGAGTTCGCCAAGGGTGTGTCTTGGCTCCTACCCTTTTTAGCCTTTATATAAACGGCCTTATTGAACATCTGAATGGTGCACCCAATATTGATGCACCTAGATTGGTTACAGGCAGAGTGCCCGCTTTGATGTTCGCGGACGACACACTTTTGTTGTCCAGAACATCATCGGGCATTCAAAATATCCTCAATGCCTTTGTAGAGTTTTGCCATCTTCGGGGGTTGGAAATCAACATAGGAAAAACAAAGTTTATGATTTTCAACCCCCCAAAACGTACCCGCCCTAATCCTGTGCTTTGTGGTAGCCCTCTGGAAAGGGTTAAAACGTTCATATATCTAGGCGTTACCCTTACTGAGAAATTAGATTGGCATAAACACATTGATAGATCAACGCTTAGGCTTACCCAGCTAGCAGGGGGACTAACTAAAGTTTTCAAGGAATCTACATTCAGGCCGGTCTCCCCTGCACTTACAATCTATAGTCGCCAAGCAAGAATGTCAGCAGTCTATGGGGCTGAACTCTGGGGGCATATGCAGTCCCAATCTCTTGATCTTAAAAGGGTGGAACAGTCTTTTGTTAGAAACTTAGTTGGTCTACCGCCTAGTACACCGCTAATCCCTCTTAGATTTGATCTTGAACTAACCCCTATAGAGGAGATAATAGGCGCTAGGCCAATTATGTACTGGAAGAGGCTATGGTCTGTCCCTGAACTGGCTGACTATAGAGCTGAATTCATTGAGATTTGGCCCACTCTTAGATCCAAAATGATCCCTTGGCTTAGGCATATCAGAGTACTCTGTACCCGGCTTGGTTTCCCCGGATTATGGGACACGCCGGAGATTAACTGCCCTGGGATATCCAAGAAGACACTCCTCTCCTACATTTACATCTCAAATCTTCAGACGCTGATGAGTTCACCCTCCGTGGGGAGGTTATCATCTGAGTTTCTTCTAATAAAAACAGAGCCTAGGGCCGAGGTTTTTATGGACTTAATTGAACCCCCAGCTGCCCGTAAGCTGTATGTTCAGCTGCGTTATGGCACTCTTCCTATAAGATCTTTCACTTCTAAGTGGACTAAATCAAATATTTTAGCTTGTCCTGTATGTACTTACCATACTGAGAATATCTCCCATGTTTTGTTTTTTTGTCCCGCTTATTCTGTACCTAGAAAACGCTGGTTGATTCCTATTTGTAGGATTTTGGGTTTTTTGCATTACACACATGCTTGTAGGATATTGACCTATGACACCCACCCTCCCATTGTGTTTGCTGTTTCCCGTTATTTGTTGTATATGTGGCGTATTAGGCAGAATTTTTTAGATTAATTGTTTTAAATGTTTTTTTTTTTTATTCTCTTTTGTATGTATCTGTACTTTTAATGGTCGTTCGACCGAAATAAAGTTACTACAACAGCTATCTTCAAGTGAATTCTGGCTTCCAGGGGAAGCCAGTTCAGTGATTTGAGGTCTGGTGAGATGTGTACATTTCTTTTCGAGCCGGTGATGAGTCTCGCTGCGGCATTGATTGAGGCTCTTAGTGGTGCCGTAGTTGCTTTGGGAAGGCCGCAGAGAGACGCTTCCGTAATCCACTCTGGGGATAACTAGTGCTTGTACTGCTTGCTTGAAGTCCTTGCTTGGTAGGAAAGGTTTCAGCTTCCTCAGTGTGTTGATCTGGTAGTTAGCTCCCTTTGTAGCATTACTGATATGTTTTTGCATGTTGAGGCTACTGTCAAGAGTTATTCCCAGTGATTTAGCTGAGTCAACGATGGTAGGTTGAACATTGAGTGCCGTCAGGTGTTTTATCCACTCTTGCATTACAGGGACTTGGGTGGGTGGAGCTATAAGCAGGAATTCGGTTTTTTGGGCATTTAATTTTAGATGGTTTTTTGCCAGCCATATCTGAGTGTCCCCAAGCTTTGTGTTGAGCAGTTTGATGTCTTCTAAAGTGTTGATCTTGAGGTATAATTGCGTGTCATCCGCTTACATGTGGTAGTGCACGTTAGATGCTTGAAGAAGTTCGGTGAGGGGTTCCATGTACAACTATCTGTCCTTTGCACTCTCTGCCTTCCATGCTGTATCCACCTCTCCCCTCACCACGCCCTGCTTGGTATACTCCATACACATCTTCATTGTTCTTGCTTTATGATTAACTCACCAGTGTCCTGGGTACTTCCTGTCTTCCGTGTTTCACCAGCTCTCTGGCTTCAGAACCACATTCTGTCCGTACTTTAATCACCCCCCAGAGCTTCCTACTATCCATGCCCCCCAGAACGTCCTGCTGTCCACGCCCCCCGGAACGTCCTGCTGTCCACGCCCCTCAGAACTTCCTGCTGTCCACACCCCTCAGAACTTCCTGCTGTCCACGCCCCCCAGAGCGTTCTGCTGTCCACGCCCCTCAGAACTTTCTGCTGTCCACGCCCCTCAGAGCTTCCTGCTGTACACGCCTCCCAGAGCGTCCTGCTGTCCACACCCCTCAGAGCTTCCTGCTGTCCACGTCCCCCAGAGCTTCCTGCTGCCCACACCCCCTCGGAGCTTCCTGCGGTCCACGCCCCCCAGAGCGTCCTGCTGTCCAGACCCCTCAGAGCTTCCTGCTGTCCACGTCCCCCAGAGCTTCCTGCTGCCCACACCCCCTTGGAGCTTCCTGCGGTCCACGCCTCTCAAAGCTTCCTGCTGTCCACGCCCCCCAGAACGTCCTGCTGTCCACGCCCCTCAGAGCTTCCTGCTGTCCATGCCCCTCAGATCTTCCTGCTGTCCAAGCCCCCCAGAGCTTCCTGCTGTCCACACCCCCCGGAGCTTCCTGCGGTCCACGCCCCTCAGAGCTTCCTGCTGTCCACGCCCCCCAGAGCGTCCTGCTGTCCACGCCCCACAGAATGTCCTGCTGTCCACACCCCCCAGAGCTTACTGCTATCCATGCCCCTCAGAGCTTCCTGCTGTCCACGCCCTTCAGAGCTTCCTGCTGTCCACACCCCCCAGAGCTTCCTGCTGTCCACGCCCCTCAGAACTTCCTGCTGTCCACACCCCACAGAACGTCCTGCTGTCCGCACCCCCCAGAATTTCCTGCTGTCCACGCCAGCAGAGCTTCCTGTTGTCCACGTCCCCAGAGCCTCCTGCTGTCCACGCCCCGCAGAGCTTCATGCTGTACACGCCCCTAGTGCTTCCTGCTGTCCAAGGCCCTTAGAGCTTCCTGCTGTCCACGCGTCCAAAGCTTCCTGCTGTCCAAGCCCCGCAGAGCTTCCTCCTGTCCACGCCCCTCAGAGCTTCCTGCTGTCCACGCCCCTCAGAGCTTCCTGCTGTCCACGCCTCCCATCGCAGCAGGTACAGGCCCCCCTGTAACACTCACCTCCATCCCTGTCTCAAACCTGACAGGATCCTCTGGATTACCAGAACCTATTCCCCCTGCTTCTAGTGTCACTTTCATGTCAATGAAGCTTCCTTCTTTCTGGGCTTCATTTACATCTCAGTCACGCTCCTACGTCTTCATCTCCCTTCAGACACGGTCTCTGGCACTTCCAGTTGCTTTCTTAGAGTCATCATCACTTCTTTTCCCTGCTTCTTCTGATTGTCTCATTGTCCTCTGAGCTCCTGGCTCGTTCTCTTTTCCTCTTGGCTTTCCTCCGACTGCCCTCAGCTCTCCAACTTCATGCTTACTGTTTCCTCATTCTCTCCTCTCCGGAGGCTATCTCCAGGTCTTCCTGCTACTCACTTCTGTCTCCGCCCCTCTGTCAGAGAGTGTGTAGGACTGTATTACTAAGCTCTTGTTCACTCCCTGCTCATCTAACTGCTGGCTCTGCATCACTTCCTGGTCTTTCAGAAGCATCTATTCTCTCGCTGTGCTCAACGCTTCCTGTACACTAGCTTCATCTGCCCTCTGTTTAAGTACACACTATTTCCCATTCCTCCACCATCTTTTTCTGCTCTCATTCGCGGGCCTACTCTCTTTTCTACTCGTTGACACTGTACATGACACTGTACATAATGATAAATGACGTGGTTGTAAAAGGAAATATCCTTGGCTGAATGGACTCAACTTTAAAGACACAGGACGCATCATGTCTATCCCCTGTTCTCCTCGCAACCATGAAGCACTGAGAGTGGAGTTTTGCAAGAATAATCTCATTGCTTTTGTTGAATGTCAACATCAAACCGCACCCAGAACTCATCTATTCTTCCAACCTTGTACACTACAGCTACACTGATGATATCCAGAAAATCTTCAAACTTTATCAACCAAATGATCTTCAGCTTTCAAAATTAGATGATCATCTCAAAGCCACCAGTGACTGATAGAGTTACCCTCATACCCAACAAGTAAAAGAACAGGAAGCCTAAAATACAAGCAATGGAAAAAATCAACCTACTCACAAAGCGTCTTGAAAAGAACATCAACACCACCAACTACCTCTTCTGAGATACAGAAGTTAGGAATTATCCTGGACTCTGCCCCCTCTGATCCCACAGCCAACCAATTAACAAAATCCATATTCCATACCATGAGGACACTTGGATCCTTTCAACAACTTCATTCACCTTATCACGTCCCAAATATGCCATTGGACTATGCCATGGAGTATCTATATGTACTATGAGACAACGGCAAAGAATTCAAAATGCAGCCACAAGACAAGTTCTGCAACTAAAGATTTGCAACCAAAAGTCACCTCCACTAAAGGCTGTGCATTGGCTGCCAGTTGCCAGAAGATCTCATTTCAATTACTGTTCATAACACACAAGGCAATAAATGGTACTGTACCAATACTTTTACAGACGAAACTCAAGAAATACTCCTAGACGAGGACACTATGCTCAAGATTGGCCCACAAATGATTGTTCCATTTTTTAGTAAGAAAACGGTTGGTGGTACATCCATCTCCATTCAAGCTGCTAAACTAAGGAATGCAGCAAAAATAGCGGCCCACAATAAATCACCTGGAATTTAGAAGGACGCTGAAAACACAGCGGTTCCAAATTTGAACCCAGAGTCCAAAACATCTCACTACAGGCCTTAATGTAGCACTGTAAGTAGAAGGATCATGTATTCTTGACATTACCTACAATGTCCCAGAGCAACATATTTTACACAATATTGGCAAAGACGAAAAACAAGGGTATATCTGGAAATGGGATTGAAATACAGCCTCTATCACACATACCTAGGGAGACATGAAAAGTAGCCATGAAATTCTGACAACATTTAGTGCTCGCATAATCTCAAGGATTCAACTCTGTAGCTGCAAATAAAAAAATAGAAATAAAAATTTCTTGTACTCTTTGGCCTGATACAGCATGTGAGCTATCAACCAAATGTGCATGAATTACATACCAGTCTTATTTCATACCCCTACAATCTTAATCCATGTCATTCCATGTCTCCTTCTGTCCTAAAGTGCTTACATGTCCAGAGTAAATCCTACTGAGCTCTTCCCCACCCTATATGAGCATGACTCAAAATATGCATAGCTATATTCCTTAGCAAATTTACTTCCAGGTAGTTAAACTGTGTTCCATGACAACTAAACAATAGGGGACACATTCCTTCCATTACAGAGAAGGAATTAGGAATGCAAATGCAAATATAACTGAAGCATCTGCATCCATTACAGCAATTCATGATTAAGGTCTAGTTAGAATGAAAACTGCATGCTACTAATCAGTAGAACAATTCTAATGAGGTTCCATATTATGTGATTAACTTCATCAGTTAACTGACACAACAAACTAACTCCAGGCTCCAGAGTAGTGTACTACCTTCCTCAAAAGGCTTCAGCGCCTTACCAGTGTAGAAAATATAAAGCAAGGGTAGAATACAATGACTCTCTCTCAGCCCTGTCCCCCTTCCAGCTGCCTCTGCCCTCACTCACTGAACTAGGTGTCTTTCTAATCATCAGCAACATGTCTGCTGCCAGGAACCACCAGCCATGAAGCTCCTTTCCCTGAACCTTACCAAGAAGAATTCCTTCTCTTGGCTCATTCAATGCTGGAACTCAGGTCATTTTCTTTCACTCTGGCTTGGTTAACTGTAGTGATACGTAAGGTGGCGGGATGGCAGCTCAGGGCATAGTTCTCTGTAAAAATAAGCATGTTGAAGGTGGCATTGGTGTAGGTATGATGTCTTGTTTGGAGAGGAAGGGTTTCAGCCCTCCCCACCCCTGGAGAAGTCTGAGTTTATATGAGTGCTTTAAATGGGCCTGTACTGTCCGATATGGAGTACCAACACTTTTTTATTTTGAAAGGGGGAGTACCTGCACTTCTTTAAAAAAAAATGTAATACTTTTAATTGGAGAGTACTTGCACTTCTCAGAAACAAGCAGGTACTCTGGTACAGAGTACCTGGACTTCTATTTTTCAATTTCATGCACTGGTTTATATATCTTTGATGTTGCCTATACTCTGCTTGCTTGTGAAGCTATCGCCATTGCCATGTGTCGGACTAGCCTATTGGGCAATTAGGCAGTGCCCCACAGGCTGGTCTGAAAGGTCATTGTGTAGACCCATTTTTTGGCTGTTTGTGGGACGTTTTTATTGTTCGCTTGACTGGTTTTTTTACGTTAATTTCCCTGCTATTAAAACAAACAGTGCCCACAGCAAGCTGAAATCCATGAGGTCTTCCTTATCTTGCAAAACACTTATACACCTTGCCTTGCCTTTAGCTTTCTAATTCACTAGTGGGGGCCACTTTTATTTTGGTGCCTTGACATAATTTCTGTTCCAGCCCGCGACCATGTGTGTTTCTCTTACACGCTGGGATTCGTAAAGCGCTCTGATGCTCTGGGGCCTGAATGCTATGTCAAAATGTCTTTTGGAATGGTGTGGGTTACTGGAGTGGCATCAGGGCTTTAAGTGGGATGAAAAATCTGTGCTTAGCATAGTGTGCCACCAGTCTTGTATTTTTCTGTTTCTGTCATTGCATCCAGATATATGATACAACAAGTAACATAATACCTACAAGAAGTCAGGACTATTGGCTTTGTCAATGGTTGTTAGTTGCAAAAGATAAATAAGCAGCAACTATGGCTTGTATATAATAATGAAAAAGCTTCGATTTAAAGCCCTGGTGACACCACGAAAATGTTGCTGCTCCTGAGTTTCAAAAAGAGGAGGGAAATCCAGAGAGAAAATGACTCTCTTTAAAGGATTTCCCTTCCCCTACAACGCTCACCTGGCATGACGTCATGCCGTAACTTCTCCACTAGTGAGAAGTGAGCACGCGCACATCGATGTGCTGCTGTCACTGCAGTCCGGAAAAAACGGACGCCTGTGCCAGGGCACGAAACAGAGCCCGATAGAGACCCGTTTCGAGGCTCCCTCTAAAAACTGCGGGTGCACACTCAGCACTGGTGAGACCCGACCCACTTAAAGCCCTGAGTGGCATTGAGGGCGAGCGGAAGTAAAACTTAAATTAAAGAAGTCTGCTACTCAGCGACATGCCCATAATGATTCCTTCTGCCAGGGATAATTGCGCCAAACGCTCGTTAGAGTGAGAACCAGACAGTGATACTACCCCTGCCCCCACTCCCAGGCAGGGGCGGTGGGTGAGATTTGAAAGTGGTGGGGCGCAACCGAATTAGCATACAGCACCGTAGCGAGCGAGCACTGCGAGCGAGCCCGAACCCCAAAAGGGGGGTTTGGGGGGGTTACCCCCCCCAAGAAAATTTTGGAAAAAAAGAAGAAAAATCGTGCATTTTCAAGCAAATTTGAGAAAGCAGGAAGGTTAAAGCAGCAATTGTGAAAGTGCAGTTATTACATTAATAGATGGCATAACATAGGTAGCTGCTTATTCAGTATTACCACAGAGCTTCATACTTTCTGTCCTATTTTGCTCAGGTGCTGAATTCAGACTATAAGACTCATGGAAATCTCAGCTCTAAGAGTAGAAGAAGTTGCACAGCAGTGTAATGGTTGCCAGGCTCGTTCCGCAGGAGCGTCAGGAACTTGAAGAAAAGTCCACAGTCTTCCCCTACGGCCTTCCGACTCTATTAGAATAGACTCTAGAGTAACGAATGGCACGCAAGGGGAAAACAGGGAAACAAAACAAGGAAAGGCGGGGGAAGAAAAACAGTCTTACAACATACTGAATATTAGACTCTAGAGTAACGAATGGCAAGCAAGGGGAAAACAGGGAAACAAAACAAGGAAAGGCGGGGGAAGAAAAACAGTCTTACAATATACTGAATATAAAAGAGGCAGCGCAATGCGCTGTTACCGTGATTCTGGTTGAGCTGAACTTTGTACACACACTTCACATAGGTCCACGCAAGTACCCCAAATATAAATGGTATAAAGCAGTGTTTCCCAAACTGTGGTCACATTCCCAGGGGGGTCCTCAGGCAGTAATTTTAAAAGCACAAAAAAGTTCCTTGTAGAATCAGCAGTTTTCCAGCAACAATAAAAGTGTCAAGATTACGTCGGTGATTAATGTACCTGCTGGAGAGAGATGAGAGTTGTGTCAAGTGGCAGCTTTGACTTATCTAATGTAGCACAGAGGGTTAATATGCCTACTGCAAAGAACGTGTACCATGCATTTTGAAAAACATTTTTTATGTGCCTAGGTTAGTGGGTTACTGCTTTAGTCACAGATTCTTTTGTTACTGTGCAGTTCATAAGTGACAATAGTAATCTAGCACAGTGACCTATAAACTGTCATCAAAGAGCTGCTTGCAAGCTGCATGATACAAGTTAGAAACATATGTTTGTTTCAAGTCTTTCATTATCCTAATCCTGCTAAAAAGGTTTATTTGGGTGGAAATACATTTTTATTGTTAAAGTCAATGCTAACCACTGTTATGTTCTGAATCCTGAGTTTGTGCTTCTCCAGACCAAGCACTCTTTAAAAATGCCTACCAGTATGAATAACATGTGAATCCTACACCCTGTAGTCGCATTTGCCTTATGTAACATTTTCTATACACTGATTTACACGTATGAATAATTGTCTCCATGGGGCAGATTTGCAAGAAAATTGACTGTGTGTGTCGCAAGCCATTTGGCTGCGCCGCACTGAGTCACTTTCGAAGCACAGGGATGCGACATATTTACAACAATATGTTGCATCTCTGTGCTTCCCCCTGTGCTGGCGCACAAACTGCTGCCATACGCCTGCACAGGCACATTTGCACCATGGTGCAAGGATGCCTGTGTCGTGGGGAGATTGTTTATGTGCAGGAAGTAACCCTTCCTGCATGTAAACAATCAGAAATGGCGTTTTTCAACTTCTAAGTGTGCTGCATTAGCACACATAGAACTTGCAAAACGTCATTGTTTTACTGATTGTTTATGTGCAGGAAGGGACACCTTCCTGTACATAAACAATCACCAGAGGTAATATCCTGTTTCTATGCGTGCTGCAGAATGCAACATGCATAGAAAGAGGAGAAATTAATACATTTCTCCAAGTTGCCCCTCCCTACGCCTCCCCTGGGGTGGCGTAGCATTCAGACACATTTCCAGATGTACGATTCCTCGTAAATCTGGAAATGTGTCTGGTTCCATGGGTTATGCGTGGGAACACCCACAGCAACACTCATGGAACGTCCCTTTCACGTAAAGTGCTGTGTGCAATTGGGCCATATTTACAAGACCAGTAAAAGTCACGCAGGGTTGCTTTTCCTGCCTTGGAAATATGGGGCACTAAAATGCGTCACTGGTGCATCACTTTTTGTGACGCACCTGTGGCGCAAGGGGCTTGTAAATCAGCCCCTATATGTGTGTGATTTAAGGTGCTCTGACATCCTTCAATGGTATGAGAGATGTTATAAAACAAATTAAATACATGTGACAGAGGGGCTATGGAGAGATGAGAGGCACTGTTGGAGGAGGATAATATGGGAATCATTGAAGAACCCCAACAAAGATTGTCATATCCTGGTGCATAGTAAGGTCATCATTTACTACTCTTTAAAAGCTGATACAATTCAATATATAATGATACATTTGTTGTAGACTGCACCATTGTTTCCTAAATTGTCTTGGGGGGAGAGCCTCCCAAAGCCCCCTTTGTAGTGGTCAGGCGCACTCACTGCACTAGGTGTGCACTGTATGGGGACTGGTCTGAAAACATTTGCCTGGGCTGCTTTGGGTTTCCAGTCTGGCCCTGGCAGGAGTCTCATACTGCGAAATAAAACCAACCATTTAAAAGTTAGTCATGGAGATGCAGCGCTAACCCTCCTGTTTTTTGCAAATTCTTTCAATATAAAATACTAAAATCCTTAGTAATTCGAGTATCCGTTTTGTGTGCACACGTGTGTTTATTGTTTTCGAATTACTGTTTTAATGTTTGAAATTTAAGTCATACAAATTGCTTGGGGTTCCCCGGCTTCCAGTGGTGACTCAATTGGGGTCCTCAGGAGTAAACAGTTTGGGAACCACTGGTATAAAGGTTTTCGCAATTTGCCAAGGGGAAAGGTTTGATAGGCAACACAAGCAACGAATCGTTCACCCTGCGGGAGACAGGTCAGGCCAGTGAACAAAGGTGAGCAAATCTGTGTAGTCTCCAAATAGAACAAACACTACAAAACTTTTAAAAACAGAGATAACAATGCATTTCTTACCTCAATCAGAATTTTTTGTATTCAAACAAGTAGCAGCATTCACTTTTTGTAGATGAAATCCGCACGTCTCTCTTTCAGTGTAGCAAACTTGTCAATTACTTTCATGTTGAAGTCCGGTATCTTTTGGACTAGCTTGCTCTCTACAGATAGCATCGCCAAAGCATTTAGTCTTTCCTCTAGCATGGTGTTCCTGAGGAATGTCTTTATGCGCTTTAAGGCTGAAAAACATCGTTCAGCTTCTACTGTTGTCATTGGAGTCGTAATCACAATTTTTAGTAAAGTCACTGTCTCTGTAAGTGAGTTTTCCATATGCAGTTTATGAATTAAACTCAGCAAAGTCAAGGCGCTTGTGGCCTTCCGGTACACAGGCATTCCGTAGAGTACAGTTAACTCAGTTCTCAGCTGCTCTTTTTTGAGCATAGGATACGCTTCCACAGCCTGATTCAGAGCACGCTCAGGGAAGGATTCATCATATTGTGCAAACTCTTTACCTTGCAATAAAGTCGCACTCACCAAATGTTTTGTGAACGAAAAGCGTTCTTTCGCCTGCACAATTACAATGTCACATATCTCCTTTCCAATTCGAACCAGAGAGGTGATGTTTTGTCTGCGGTTTGCAAAAACAGAATGCTGCGGCAGTTTGCTCTCTAAATCTTCAACCCCATCTCTCACTTTCATAATCTGTTGTACAAATGCAGATGTATTGGCTTTCACAGAGACAGTATCTAGGTCTTTTCTTTGCAACTGATCGTATAACACATCAACAGGAATCATTATGTCATGAAATAAAAACAGTAAGAACTGAAACTCTTTGTCTTGTAGTGTTCTAATAAAGCCATGGGCTTCATTCTGACTTGTGTGATCAAAGTCTGCTCTGGATGCTATGGCGACAAAACATTTCTCAAGGCCCTCCCTCTGTTCAAAGATTAAGTTGACTGTACGAATGTGAAAGTTCCAACGAGTTGAGGATCCCCTTGGTACGCTTTTGTCCACAATCTCATGAAGGGCTTCTGTTCTTTTGGGGGAACGTGTGAAGAATGCTGCTATGCCTCCGATATCCTGAAAGAAGACTCGTGTCTCTCTGATCTTTGATACCGCCTGTTGCATAATAAGATTGAGTTGGTGGGCGTAACAGTGCACAAAATGAGCATTAGGGTACACATCTCGAATTCTCTTCTGAACTCCACTAAGGCTCCCACTCATTACGGATGCACCGTCATAGCTTTGTGCGATAAGCTTTTGTTTTTGAGGCAGGTCCGGGAAAATTAAGTCCAGTTGACACAGTATTGCTTCAGTGATGGTTGCTGCACTAGAGTCACTTAAATGCGTGAAGCCATAAAATCTTTCCACAATGTTTCTGTCACTGTCAAGGTACCGAAACACTAACACGGACTGTGTTTGAGTGGACACATCAGTGGTGTCATCAGCCTGAATAGCCACAAAGTCTGTGTTTCGCAACTCTTGCACAATATGGCTTCTTATAATTTCGAGCATACAGTCAAGGAGTTCATTTTGTATTGTATTAGAGGTGCCCTTAAAGACTGTAGCATGTGCTAAATGTCTTTCCAAATCCTGGTCTATGGTTGACATTAAATCCACTAGGCCTCGGAAGATCCCAGGTTTTGAGGAAGTTTCCGATTCATCATGGCCTCGCAATGCCAGTTCGAAAGCACCACAGAAACGAATGCAATCAATGATCTTGGATAGATTTTGTCTGTTCTTATCCACAGCTTCATTGTGTTTTTGAATGGATTTGCGATACGCATCATTTATCTGCTGCTCAATTGGTGCGTCTTCCCCCAACATTCCCAGTCTTGTCAGGTTTTCCAGATGATTTCTTGTGAGCGCATGCTTCTTTATTTTTTCAGCGATGTGCTTCAGGTCGACCATTCCTTGCCGTGTCCAAGAAAAGTCACCGCCAAACAGCAAGCAGGGGAAGCAGAACAGAGAATTGCGTATAGGGCAGCCTGTAAGCCAATCAGCTTTTGTGTACCAGGCATTTGAGAATGTACGTTTTGACATTTTTCCTCTGTCCTGGGTAGTTTGCTGTAGGTTTATTTCAGGCTGATGAGGTCCCAATTCTTTTAACTTCAGTTTTTGTTCAAGTGGCCGTGACTGGAATGACTTTGTAATCAGCTCTTGTACTGTATTCATGATGGGGTGTCGGGTGTTGCTGGCCTTACCAATATATATATATATATATATATTAAAGAAACCTGTCAATAATCAAAGTACAACGTATAAGGTGCAGTGCAATAATATCAAATTTCAGTATAAATACATTATACATATATATTGTGCATTATCCTAATACATCTCAAATGACTGCTAAAAATAGAGCCGTACTGCCTCCTGCCTCTCTGTGCCATAGTGTTGCTGGAGGCACTGAAAGACACTGCTTGAGGGCCTTGAGAGTGACCACATGACATACATGCTCTAACTACGATGTAAAAAAATATATAGCATCAGTTGCCTTACCTTTAACACTGGTGTTTGCTGGGTTGTAGCCGGGGTCGGGTGAGAGAGCAGCAAAGGAGGTTGGGGTCCTCTTGTTGTTTGCTGGAAAATTGCCCCAAAATGCGGTAATGTTTCAGGTTGTCAGGTGCTGAAAATGAAAAGATAACAATTTATTTTTGAAACAGTAGGGTAATGAAACAAAGACTGTGGGGAAAAAACATAACGCTCCAATAAGCATTAATATTAACAATACCCATTACAATTCACAAAACAATAAAGGCAGGCTCGCAACGCACTGGGAAATTCACAGATTTCATTTGAATCAGATTAAATATTCACCAGTGTACATTCAAAAGTTAAAACTTTTATTTAGCTATCCGCATGTTTTTGGACGTCAGCACACGGTGGTGAATTAATGAGCCTTGACATTTCCCTGCCTACGATCTGCTTGTTTGAAGTTTTGAGAGCGGCTCCTGAATTATTCATGAAAGAGCTGGTAAAAGGCACATTTAATTTATTTGTAAGTCCCTAGTAAAGTGGTACTATCTGTACCCTGGGCCTGTAAATTAAATATTACTGGTGGGCCTGCAGCACTTATTGCACCACCTGCTTTAGTAGCCTTTCAAACATTTCTCAGGCCTGCCATTGATGTCAGTGTGTGCAGTTTAAACTGCCACTTAAACCTGGCAAAATATAACTTTTGCCAGACCTAAGCCTTCCTTTTAAATACATACAAGACACCGCTAGGGTAGGCCTTAAATAGGCCATAGGGCATGGTTGAGTGCATTTAAAAAGTTGGACATGTACTTTTTACTTTTACATGTCCTAATAGTGAAAAAAAGGATGATATTTAATGAGTGTTGACTTTCAATTGGGAGCAGGTGGGAATATCGAGTTTGGTGTCTTAAGAATTATAATTTAAAACCTTCTTTAATGGTGAAGTTACATTTAAATCGCAATTCTGATAATGGCACTTTTAGAAAGGTAGGATTTTCTTGTCCAGACCATTTGGTGTCTGTAGCCTGTATCCTAGGTCACATGACTAGGTATAGCTGGCATTTGGTCTTTGTGTATTGCTCCCAGACAGTACAATAAAAGAGAAATCGGTGTTGGCAGGATGGGACATCTCTGACTTGATTGGGGAGGGATTGGAGCTGCCATCTTCCACACTTTTACATCACAAAGGATCTGCGTAAGCACACTCACAAAGGGTTTTACACTAGTCCTATGTGCCCCCAGTCAAGCTGGGGCCAGGGCAGTGAAGTAGGAACCCAACACCACTGGGGGTGGAAAACTCCAGGACCTTCTCCTACTTCAAAGCTGGCACCAAGTATAAATATTGGACCATCAGACCTAACGTTTCAGTACACCTCTGGATCTGTGGAAGACTGAGAGGGAATGCTGTGCTGCTCTGCTGCAAGAAGGACTGCTACTCTGCTGCCTTGCTACTCTGTTGTCTGAGTGAGATGGATTGGACCTGTATCTTGATCACCAGAGTGACTCCAAGGGCTAGTCGGCTGGCCTTCTGCTCATAGCTTTGTGTATAGAAAAGGCTCCAACCACCTTGAACCCAACAGCTGGACTCTGTCTGCTGAGTCTCCCCCCCCCCCCCCAAGGGTTGCCACCCCACTCCTGGACCCTTGAAAGTGGGCCAGAAGTTGCTTAGCCAGCCCAGCTGTGATCCATGCAGAACTGCTGAAGCGTGCCGCATCACCTCGCAGCCCTGTATCCCCAACGAAGGAACCCACATCTTTTCGGACGCACCGCTGCCTGAAACCTCCTTGATGCAGGACCTTACATCGCAGCCTTGAAACTGCCGCTGTGCATCTTCGATACAAGACCTCATATTTCAGCCCTGCATCACCCCGGAATCACTGCTGCGTGGCACACCCTTGATGCAGGACCTTGCCTCATAGCCCTGCGGAACCACCACTGCATGGCGCATCCTCCATGTGAGATTTTGCAAAGCTTAGCAACCCTGATTTTAGGTACTTTGTTCAGCGGGCCTAACTTAGTCACTGTATCTGGCCTGTGCTTGATCGTGGTCAGCCTAAACTTGTGAGTTTGTCCCGGTCCATCGCAGCTGGTGCTTTGTGCTTTTAAGCACTATTTTCACTTAAATCTCAAGTTCTACTGATTGAATTTTTGTTGTTTTGGTCTTAGATAATTTATTAAATGTTATTCTCTTTTTCTGAATTGGTGTGGTATTTTTCTGGTGCTTTGTTTTCAGTTATAGCTGTTTGAAGTGCTGCATTAATACTTTATTAAGTTAAGCCTGACTGCTTTGTGCCAAGCTAACAGAAGGTTAGGCACAGGTTAATTTGGGGTTGCTTGTGACTTTGCCCTGACAGGAAGGTTGGTTTCTGCCTGAGTTGAGGTTCAAGCCCTTAACCCAGCCAGTAACCCAATTTCATATAGTTATGTTTTGTAAATTTCTCTGAAGTCATCTTTCTTCTTTTGCGAGAACAACCCCATCTCTGACATGATCAATTACAGAGACATACAATCATCCCAATGTATGATCACTTACAATAGTTGCCATGGAGATGAGAATTCACAGCTCTTGGTGATATGTTATTTTGCCCAATACGAGCATCTATCCATCCAACTGTCATTCTCCAATTTGCACTAAATATAAGTAGTTCTTGGTCTTCCCCTTATCAATCAGTTGAGATCTGGATAACTGTACTGCTTTGCATACACGTGCTTGTGCACATCAGAGACTGTGTTCAACTTTTAAAAAATGGCGGGTGTATCTAGGGTGGCACAGTGGGTGAAAAGCGAGGGTCTGTAATGCGGCATCAAGTCCTGGCTAGTGGCTGAGATACATTCAAGCATTTCTTCCATCACCATGTTGTTTTGACATTTAGTTGAAAAATTGAAACGTGGGACAGTAGCAGGTCTGGTATACTGTGTTGATCTGGGGGGCGATGCTATCTTTGAGGCATTTTACAGCACCATTGTTGCCAACACAAATACTTGGTAAACAGAGGTTTTTTTTTGGCAGAGAAAAAAAGAGCAACACATCTTAATGGCATTGACAACAACTGTTAACAAATTAATGTAGCACAGTGTATGCACTGATTTAACAATTGAGGTGTATTCAAAATAGTTACCTGGATTAGAACAATATAATGGGTAGAAGTGCAAAGTTTGGGCTGACTGAGTTGGTATTTTTAGAAAGGCCATGCTGTAAAAATAGGTAAAAGCTATTACTACTTTAAGCCGCAACTAATACATTCTAAAATCCATTTTAAAGGATAAAACACAAGAAGCAAGTGCCTTTCCGGTTGTGTACTGGCTGGATTATGAAGACAAACTGGCATTTTACATTTTATGCTCCTGTGTAAATCTCCTAGGGATGCACCTAGTTAAAGTGGTACACTCAGCCAGAGTTCTTGTTAACCTCTTCCTCTCCTCTGGGAACGTCCCCCACGATCTCAGGATATCACACGTCACTTCACATCTTTGAAGAACAAGGCTTTATCCCAGCCGGCCCGGTCCACTCCAGAGTGATCTGCAATTGACCATCTCAAGGCAAAATCTGCATTCACCCGTGACCAGGTACTAGTGAAGCGGCCGCCAAACACAATTACACTGGAGTGCTAATAGAGTGGAAGGGCAAAACTGCCTGACCCCGGCACCAGGGGTCGATTGAAATGTTTGATGTCACAGTCTCATTCAATTAGTATCACAGTGTGAAAGACAAAGCTCGCGCTAATGCAAATGAGCTCCGGACATGCAATGCAATACTGCTGATTGGACTGGCATAATTATGCCAGTCCAATGCTTTCACCCCCCGTTAGGCCTCTCATCCCGGCTTCACCCCCTTGGCAGACCTCAGGCTCTCACCCATGCCACGTGCCACCGTCCCTTCACAGGCCTATAACCAACCTGCCTTCACCGCCTCATACTTCTATCATCCGGTCCGGACAGCACCCCTCACGGCTCATTTTCACTCTCTCCCAGGCCATAAATAAAAATAAGTTGTATCTTACCTGGGGAACTAATGAAGGTCCTGCGCAAGCAGTAGCCACACACACACCGTCCCTCACGACCACGAGGCTGGGCTCAGGCAGCGACGCGCACGAGTCAGTCGAGACAGAGTGAAGAAGTGAACCCGACCGTTACTTACGTCACGCGCTCGGCATCCAATATGGATTGCCCGCCCCTGCGGTGACCGGCCAATCCTGGCGCAGTGGCGCTGCATGCAGCACCAGGATTGGCTTGGAGGGCACAGTGACTCCTCGCCCTGTCGGCCTTTTGCTGCCAGCGCTGCCGCCAGCAGGTCCTGCACCCCCCCCCCCCTACTAGCTAATGGGGCCGGCCTGGGTGCGCATGCTCGGGCAAGTTGCTGCCCGAAGCATGCATGCGGGGATAAACGTTTTTTTAAACACAGACACCAGCCAGCCCGGCCCGCCCCCCCCCCCCCCTGCACACTCCCGATAAAGTCGGGTGCTGCCCGGCGCCGAATAAGTAATTAAATGGTAATTATTTCGCGTTTCTGTTTAACATTTATTTTAATTCTTTAACGCGGGTCCAGGGCTGGTGGGGCTACGCCCCTACGCCCCAATGGACGCACCGCGGCTGCTCCCAGGTCTTCCAGTCTCCATGAGGGCTGGGGAGGGTGTGGGGTGATCCCTGTGTGGCAGACCCTGAAATCCAATTAAGTGATGTCAGCACTTGGCAGCTCTAAACTGAAGGCTCACTGCTTCAGTTCAGACGGAACTGCCCAGGTTTGTTTTAACCCCCTCCCCTCCACCATTCCATTGAAATCTGGACATGGAATAATGAGCCAGAGTGGGATTCTCTCTCTAGAAACAAACTCAGGTTTTCATTTTTCCACATTGTCTTCATTATTTTATTCTTTTTCTCTTTAATTTTTACACCTTTTGGCTCCATCACTAGCTCGTGGCCCCTGATGGGAGTACGTAGTCATGGGTGTAAATCTTAGGGTGTCTGTATTTAAAATGTGTGCCTCAACCCAGTTTGCTGATGGTGCCGGAAGACGGGAAATCTGGTACTGACGTTCACTCATCGTTAGTGATGTAAAAGGCTTCAAAAAGACACGTGAGAACGCTAATACTGAAATAATACCAATTAACCTTTCCTTTCTTTAACCAGTATCAGAAACTATTTCTTTCCTTTCCCCTTTGAGGGAGGACAGGGCTCAAAAATACTTTCAGCAGCTTTGGTGCCAGGATCTCAATGACACGCCAATAAAACTTAACACCCTGTGTTTGAAAGTGGGTTACTGGTTGAGTGGAGAGAGGGGGGAGTGAAACCCTACTGAAGCAGCAATCACCATCTCTGTTAGGGTAATACACAAGCAAATCCCAATCTAATCTGTGCTTAACCCTCTGCCAGCTTGGCACAAAAACAATTCGGATGAACTTAGAGGCAACGTGTAAAGTATATATGCAGCACTTCGAATAATAATAGAGTAAAAACACATAACAAGAAAAATCCCATTCCAATCTGGAAAAATCGAGTAAAAATTAATAAATGATTCGATATATAACCAACGAAACTCCAGTCATTGGAACCGGAGACATACAATTTTAAAGATTTAAGTGAAAATAGTGCCTAGAAGCACAAAGCATCAATCTGGTTGTGTCGTACCAGGACAAAGTCACAAGTTCAGGCTGACTGCGATGGAGCATGGGCCAGATACAAGGACGAAGTTAGGCTCGCTGAACAAAGTACCTTAAAACCTGGTTTGCAGAGCGTTGCAAAATCCCATGTCGATGATTTGGCACGCAGCAGCAGTTCCGAGAGGTTCAATGTGATGGGGGGCTTGCGATGCAAAGTCCTGTGTCGAAGTTGCGTTGTGCACCAACGGTTTCAAAGAAGCTGCAGGGCTGCAATGCAAAGTTATGCGTTGTCGTCGAGGATGCTGGGGACGAGGGGTTTTTGATGCAAATGCCTGTCTCAAGATGCCTTGCACAGCGGCGGTTCCGAGGAGACTGCGGGCTGCAATGCGAGGTCTAGCATCATAGATGCGTCAATCTGTGGCAGTTCCGATGCAGCTGTGAGAAGATGCATCGCAATGCACCAGTTTTGCTTACAGGCTCACAGCTAGGCTGGCAAAGCACCTTTAGGCTCACCTCCAAGGGTCTACGACAGAGGTGGCACCACCTGTGGGGTAGGGCTCACAGCATACAGAGTCCAGGTGCTGGGTTCAAGGTGGTTAGAACCTTTTCTGTCCCTGAGGCTCTGATGAGTAGGCCAGCTAACTGGCCCTTAGAGTCACTCTGGCGGTCCTGGGTTCAAGTTGAAGATCCACTCTTTCTCACTCAGGCAGCAGGACTACAAGACAATAGAGTAGCAGTCCTTCTAGTGGAGCAGCAAAGTATTCCTTGTAAGTCTTTCACAGGTCCAGAGGTGTACTACAGAGTTGGGTCTAAGGGTCCAATATTTACACTTGGTGCCAACTTTGCAGTAGGAGAAGGTTCTGAAGGTTTTCCCCACTAGAGGTGTTTGGAATTTCCTTCCTCCCTGTCCTGGCCCTAGCTTGTCTGGGGACACAAAAGACTGGTGTCAAACACTTTGTGAGAGTGCTCACTCAGGCAGAGGCTTTGTGATGCATAAGTGTGGTATGTTACAGCTCCTCATCCCCATCAAGTCAGAGATGGCCCAACGTGACAACACCTGTTCCCCCTTTGTCCTACTGTCTGGGAGCAATGCACAAGACCAACTGGTAGCTACACTTAGTCATGTGACCCAGGATACAGGCTGCTAGCATCAAATGGTTGGAACAAGAAAATGCAACTTCCTAAAAGCGGCATTTTCAGAACTGTGACTACAAATCTGACTTTACCATTAAAGAGAGCTATAATTTACAATCCTTTAGGCACCAAACTCAATATCCCTCCTGCTCCCAATTGAAAGTTATCACTTTCTAAATGTATTAAGGGAACCCAATGTTATCCTATGGAAGAGGTAGGTCTCACAGAAGTGAAAATCAAATGTAGAAGTTTTTCACTACCAGGACATGTTAAACTTAAAAGCACATGTCCAACTTTTTAAATACACTGCATCCTGCCCTATGGACTTTCTAGGTCCTACAGTAGGGGAGATTTATGTGTTAAAAACAAAGGTTTAGTCCTGGCAAAATATTTGTTTTGCCAGGTCAAAATATCAGTTTTATAACTGCACACACAAGCTGCAATGGCAAGTCTGAGACGTTTTTAAAGGCTACTTAAGTGGGTGACACAATAGGTGCTGCAAGCCCACTAGTATCATTTTCATTTACAGGCCCTGGGTACCTGTAGTACCACTTTACTAAGAACGTGTAAGCCAATTTCACCATGAGCTAAAAAGAGCACGTGCTTTAGCACTGGTTAGCAGTGGGAAAGTTTACAGAGTCCTATGGCCAATGAAAACCAGATCAGCAAAAATGGAGGTAAAAAGTTTGGGGGAAGACCACCCTAAGGCTGACAGGTCTAACACTCTGCCCATCTAGTCTAGAGGCCGTACCTGAGTTAAGATATCACAGAGATGGGCAAGCCAGAGAGACCATAGAGAGAGTTGAGCTAGGGATAGGGAATTGATCAAAATGCAAACGCACAAGCCGAACTATCAAAAGAGTTGGCATGTGAATGATGCAGCAAACACCATGTAAAAATTCTGTAAAAACTATTTCAAATTAAAAATAGATTATGTTTTACTGTGTTTCACTTCAATACATTAGCATCTGGATGGTAGTATTGCCATGCTTCATGACCTCCCAGACTTTCTACTGGCTCGCCTTAAGGGCATCCTACATACCATAGCACCACTCATCTACTGCCTGAAGAAATATGATCACATCACCCCCATCCTGATTGAACTGCACAGACTGCCCTTGCTGACCTTTACATCTTCAAAACCAGCTACATTATTTACAAAGACATCCAGACCAGCACAACAGCTTATGTTGCAGACAAGCTGGCATTCTCTGGTAGTCCTCAGCACATCCGCAACCAGGACACCATCATTCTGAAAAGTAACAAATGTAAAAAATATAAAAAACAAGGCAGCCAGCCTTCTCCATATATATCATAAAGCTAGACATAGTAAAGTGAAGTGTGTGTGTAGGAGCTCCCCCTCAGACCCTTGTCCCCCAAAGGTCCTTCACCTCATCATTGATGAAGTTAACCCCATCATCAATGAAATAATCAACCTATCCCTCAATTCCGGTTCTGTTCCCCTCTCTTGGAAAAAAGGTGTGGTTAAGCCACTCATGAAAAAGGCGAACAAACCCCCTTCGGATTTGACCAACCTCCGCCCCATCACCCTGCTACCCGCGTTGGGTAAAATAACTGAACAGTTAGTCCACAAGGAGCTCAAGACCTTTCTGGATTCCCATAACATACTTCACCCCCAGCAATCCGGGTTCCGGTCTAAACATTCTACCGAAACTGCCTTGATCGAACTGACCGATACCATCAAAATTCTTCAGGATCAAAGGAAGAAGGCCATTTTGATCCTTCTTGACCTCACGGCAGCTTTCGACACCATTTCCCACTCCATTCTGATTAATAGACTCATGGACATCGGCGTTACCAACTCTGCTCTATCTTGGATTAGTTCTTTCCTCAGCGACAGGTACCAAACTGTCACCCTTGGCCCCTTCCAATCTAATGAGAAAAAGGTGTCCTGTGGAGTTCCCCAGGGTTCCATTCTAAGTCCCCTCCTCTTCAATATCTATCTTATCCCTCTTCTTACCCTTATAGAATCGTTCGGCATAACCGTCACCTCCTATGCCGACGATACTCAGCTTATCATCCCCCTAGACGACAATTCCAATATGGCAGAGCTCAATCTGAAACACTGCCTAACAGAAGTCTTTCAATGGATGGACGCTAACCACCTCCGCTGCAACTCGAATAAAACCGAGATCCTTCCCATTGGAAAGAATGCCTCTTTCTGCCCTGCCCTGTGGTGGCCTGACAATTCTGCTGCTCCACCTCAGACAGTTTCATCGGCCAGAAACCTTGGGGTACTTTTCGACTCTGAGCTCTCTTTCGATCTCCACGTCTCGACCGTAGCAGGAAAATGCTTCGGCATAATTAAGTCCCTGAGAAAGTTTTTTGATTTCCTCCCGCTCGACTCCAGAAAGACTGTGGCGGTAGCCCTTATACTCTCTCGAGTGGACTACTGTAATGGTCTTCTGGCAGGGACCAAAAAGTCCACTCTTTCGAAACTTCAAAGTGTTCTGCACACTGCCGCCCGTCTTGTCTTAAAACTTCCACGCAAATCCTCTATTTCTACAGCCCTTAAAACCTTACATTGGCTCCCCTTGCACAAGAGAATACTCTTCAAAATTCTCATTGTAGCCTTCCGAGCCTGCAACAAATCCGGTCCGTCCTACTTGTCTAGACGCTTCCCTCACTATACTCCGTGCCGCTCCCTCAGATCCTCACAAGAAAACCTCATGACCCCCACCAAATTCAATCTGAAGTCTAAAGGCGGAAAAACTCTCAGCACCCTGGCTATTAAAGCCTGGAACAGCATGCCAAAGCATCTCAGACTTCAGACACTCGAGAAGCCTTTTAGGAAGCTCCTCAAAACGTGGATTTTTAATCTTTCCGACGACTGGACTAAAGCTGCCATCTAGCCCCCCCCTCCTTTCACTCTGTGGACTGGTTACAGGATTTACAGCGCCATGATGCTCCTTCCGGAGCGAACGTCTGCGCTTTAGAAATACCCCTCCAAATTCCAAATTCCAAATTCCAAATAATTTGGTCCAGTGGGAGGCTAGGATTTGAACCCAGGTTTCCTGGTTGTACATCGTGTAGTTTAGCCAATGGATGAATATCTCCTTCCCTCTCACTTTTACCATCAAAGGCACTACTCTGTGTTCAAGTATTTCATTGGCTAAATTAGTACACTATTTTAAAAAATACATATATAGTATGTTACATCATGATGATTCGATGTATGTATAAATTAACAAAAAGACTTTCTTAAAAAAAAGCCCAAAGTTAAGTGTAAGGGAAAGTAGGAGACTATTTTATGGTAAAATCATTGCTTGCCCCAGGCTCATTAAATAGAAATGAGGGTTAGCACCTCAATGACGCAGTTACGTCGATTAGTAAAACAAAGAGGACTATGCCTTCCCACATGTTTGGGTGAGACATATGTGATGGGCAGCTCAGCTGCAGACTCACACAGCAGAAAAGCAGCTTTTTAGATTTTGTGTTTTCATCTGCCATGCATCTACTGGTTTCGTCCTTTAAAACCACAATAGGGAGCAGAGAAGTTAGTGCCTGGGATGCTTGGCTCAGCTCTACCTTGAGATGTCACTCCCCATGGCACGAGGACCGAGGCACAGCCAGTCATTCGGCCTGAGCCAAACTAGAGTCGTGCCTAGCTTGTCTACCTCTAGGTCTCTAATGACAGCAACCTTGTTCACTGAAATTTGGTCTTTCAGCTACCCAGTGGCGGCCGCCACAATATGAAGGTGGGGGGGTGGGGGACGGACGGACAGACGGGTGGGGTGGGGGGTTAGCGAATGGGGAAGGAAAAAAATGATTTAAAAAAACTTACCTTTTCCCCCAGGCCTCCGATGCTGAGGGCCGCCACAGTCTTAGAGCTCTCCCAGCAGCTCTCCCAGCTGTTCAGCCAATCCTGTCTCTGCTCTGGGACAGCACCGCAAGGATTGACCTAAGCGGCCTGCTCTGCCGGTTAGACACTGCCTGTGAGCCTACAGCATTTCTCCAACCCGGCTGTGACCACAGCTGGGTTAGAAATATAGAAGTACGCCTGTCTGTTTGTAGGGTGTGATCGGATGCTACATCATATCCCAGAAAAGTTTGTTCCTTTGCATCATGGTATATGCATTCCACGATTTGCGCTCCCCTCAGTGTACATGCTGAGGGGAGCTCAAATCATGGACTGTGGAAATTCTACGTGGGATTTTAAGTGTACAGGAAGAATGGCGCTTAAAACTGGTAGCGGTGGGGAGGAGCCTAGCGCGCAACCAAGATGGCCGCGTAGGTGCGAGGCTCCCGAGGACCTCCGCGACCTCCTGAATTAATCCTGGCGAGATCCTATCCTTGTTGAGGGGACTGTGTCGGTGAACCCGAGCTGAGGCGCCACCCGTTTTTCGGGCTCAAATCGGACCCCGGACATAGGTGGGAGCACCGACCGAAGGTTGCGGCCTTCTCCGCGCCGGCCCCCCGGACTTGAGTAGTGGGGCGATCCGGGGACAAAGTGAATAACAGCGGCGGGCAGGGCTGGGCGACTTGCGTACCCCGCGCTTTCACTTTCGCTTTTGCGCCCTCCTTGCCCTCAAGCGAGGTGGGGTTGCGGAGCGGAGTGCGGTGGTGTGGCCCTGTCCAAATGCCCGGCTGACCCACCGGCTGTGGGTCGTCCTGCGGATCGGTGGTCGTCCTCCCCCCCCCGGAACCCGTGAACTGGTTTATCGGCCCGTTCGAGGAGATTGGCACGACGGTGGGAGAGCAAACATGTCCACCAAACAAGATGGCGACCGGGCGAAGGTGAAGACGACCCGCCGTGGCCCGGCACAACAATCCAACAGTATGGACCGCTACACTCTCCAGAAGGGATCTCCGGAGACATCGCGCACATCCCCGGCGGGCCCGACGGAGGCATCTGCTCAACCGGCGGATCTGACCCTCCGGGACGTCATGGGCGCCATCGCAGAAATGAAGGCCTCGGTGGACCAGCGCTTCGACACCCTAGCGCAAAAAATAGACTCGGTCCTTGTGGACGTGAGTCTTGTGAGGGCTGACTTGTCCAAAACGAACGACCGGGTCGATTCCCTGGCCCACACCACGACGAGCCTCACGACGGATGTAGTGGCCCTCCAAAAGGAGGTGCGCCGGCTTGGCCAGGCGAGCGCCCTGATGGACCGGCGACTGGAGGAATCCGAGGGTCGGGCCCGGAGGAACAATGTCCGTATTGTGGGGGTGCCGGAGGGACGAGAGGCGGAGGCGGCAGATCTTTTTGTGGAAGAATTGATCCTTACCCATCTCCAGCCCCGGGGGCTGAGTAAGCTTTTTGCGGTGGAGCGTGCTCACCGGGTCCCTGGGGGCAGACCTAAGGCCGGTGCCCCGCCGCGGCCTCTCATTGCCCGGATTTTTAACTTTCGGGACAGAGACGCTATCCTGCAGACCTCCAGGCAACAGGGACCGGTCAAGCTTGATAACATGGAGGTGCATTTCTACCCAGACTTTACTCCGGCGGTCCAGAAGCAGCGATTGAGTTTTCTTGGTGTTAAACGTCGCCTACGGGACCTGAATCTTAAGTACTCAATGCTTTTTCCAGCTAAGCTGCGGGTGGAGGTGGATGGTCGCACGCACTTCTTTGACCGGCCCGAGGCGGCTGGGGACTGGTTGGACGCTCTGCCTGGAGATCGGGGCCGGGGGGGTGGGGGGGGGGTGCGGTTGGCGGGGAGGGCCCGCCGGATCAGAATTGAGGGGTGAATAATAGGCCTTGCTCTGGACAACATTCCTTTACCATTTATTGATCGTATATGTTCCCCTCCTATGGAGGTCGTTCGGGGTCTGTTGGGGGCTTCCCTCCTCCTCTGGGGGACTAGTTAGTTTTCATCTATGGGGCGACAGGCACACTGCACTTTGGGGGGGCTGTCTGGGCTCATGCAGGGGTGCAGGGAGGGGGGAGTTCTGTTGGGATGGGAGGGTGGGGGGGGTGTATTGTTTGTTTGCACCGCAAGGCAACCCTGCTACTGTATTGTTGCTCTCGAGATGCTCTGTGGGGGACGACTGCTTGTTTCTACGTACGATGGGGGGTAGGGATTTGACTGTGTTGTCATGGAATGTTAACGGCCTGGGGGATAGGATTAAGCGTGGTGTGGTCCTGCAGTACTTGAAACGTATTTCGCCAGATGTTGTCTTCCTGCAGGAGACACACCTTATAGGTAACTCCTTTCATGCTATGAATCGGCGGGGCTATCGTTTGGTGGCCCATTCGGGCTTCACTTCGGGCTCGCGGGGGGGGGTATCATGATCAAGAACTCGCTCCCGTTGGAGATTGATGAGGTGCGCCATGATGAGAGGGGTCGCTACACTGTCCTGGTGGGTAGAATGGAGGGTAGAGTGTTTATTTTTGTATCAGTGTACGTCCCGCCTGGGTTACAAGCTACTACATTTGCGGACCTGGGACGCCTCCTCCTGGACCTTCCGGGTGGCCTGCTGGTGGTTGGAGGGGACTTTAATGCGGTGGCTTCTGGGTCCATGGATCGTCATCCCCCTAGGGACCTCCCCCGGGCACAGGCGTGGCTGTCCGGTCTTTTAGACACGCTGGGCCTGGTGGATTGCTGGCGACTAAAGCATCCCGCGCAGCTGCAATACACCTTCCACTCGGGTGCCCATGGTAGCCTCTCGCGGCTTGATTACATCCTTGTCCCGGCGGCCCATGCTGGGAGGGTGGGGGAGGTGTGCCATCTGGCGCGGGGTATTTCAGATCACTCCCCATTGCTTTTACACTTTGGTGTCTTCCCGAGGGGGGAGGGCAGGGTGGCTCCAATCAATGCATGGTATTTGCGCGACCCCACCATTCGTGCCGAATTGATCAAATCCTTACAGAGATATTTCGACGAGAATGTGGGGTCTGTCCCTTCGGCCCTCTCCCTGTGGGAGGCTTTTAAGGTAGTTCTCAGAGGGGAGGCCCTCTCCTGTATCTCCCATGCCCGGCGGCGCGAGCGGGAGGAGGTGACCCGGGTGGAGGCCGAGATTGCGGAACTGGAGGGTGACCTGGGGAGTGGGGTAACGGATGCCAAGCTGCATGTTCTACACCTCAAGCAGGCGGCCTATAGAGCCCTCGTCACGGAGGCGGCCAGGGGCCTCAGTAGAGAGCAGCAGGGGCGATTGTATGATGTGGGTGATAAGGCTGGCAAATTGATTGCGTGGTTGGATAAGAGAGAGAGAGCGAGTCGTGTGGTTCCTTTGATAGAGAGTATGGATGGTGCGTGTGTCACCGAGCCGGAAGCCATTGTCTCCTGCTTTGCGGATTATTTCCGCGAGGTCTACTCCCCGGTTTCCCCCTGCTCGGAGGAGGATTCCCGTGCCCTGCTCCGGGACATTGCGCTGCCCTCCCTCACGGCGGAGGACAGGGATCTGCTGGATGCCCCTCCCACCTCGGACGAAATTGCCCTGGCTATTCGCTCGGTTGCATCCGGCAAGGCCATGGGCCCCAATGGTATCCCCATCGAGCTATACAAGCTACGCCCGGATGTACTAGCGCCCCACCTGCGCGCGATGTTCCTGGCGGCCCACTCGCAGGGTTCCCTCCCGCCGGACCAGCGTCTGGCCACAATCGTGGTGATCCACAAGGAGGGGAGACCCCGTGAGCGGGTCACATCCTATAGGCCGATCTCGCTCTTGAACGCGGAGCCCAAGATCCTCGCCAAGGTGTTGGCCAACCGGTTGGTCGGCGTGGTGGGCGATTTGGTCCACCAAGACCAATCTGGCTTTATACCACACCGCAACACGGCGCTTAATCTGCGACGCTTGCACGGGGTGCTCGCGCGTGTCCCGTTCGTGCGGGAGCCGGCCATCTTGGCGTCCTGGGACGCCACCATGGCGTTTGACACGCTTGAGTGGCCATACATCTGGGCGATGCTGGCGAAATTTGGATTTGGGCCGGGTTTCATTAGCTGGGTCAAATTGTTGTATTCGGGCCCATTGGCGCAGGTGGTGGTGAATGGGCGAGTCTCGGCCCCATTCGCGCTGGGGCGGGGCACGCGACAGGGTTGCCCCCTGTCGCCTCTCCTGTTTGCACTGGCCCTGGAGCCCCTGGCGGAGTGGCTGCGGTGGCACCCTTCCATCCGTGGTCTCCGTTGGACCCCCGAGCATGAGGACCGCGTGTCCCTCTACGCTGACGATATCCTTCTGTATCTCGCCTCCCCGCGTAAATCACTGATCGTCCTGGTTGATGTTTTGCGCTCATTCGGTCGCAACTCAGGCCTTGTCATCAACTGGGCGAAATCCTGTGTATATGTGCTTTCCGGGGAGGCTCCGGTCCTGCCACGGGACTGTCCGATCCAGATTGCCTCCCAGGGGTTTCGGTACCTGGGCATATATATTACTCTGGACCCGGAGGCCCGCTACGAGCGGAATTTGCTGCCCCCCCTCCAGCGCTTGAAGGAGGACGTTGTGCGTTGGCGGCGTCTGCCGCTTTCGCCGCTCGGCCGAGCGGCCTTGTTTAAGATGATGTCCTTGCCGCGCTTTCTGTACGCCCTCCAGAACACTATGGACTTGGTTCCGGCACGCTACTTCCGTGAGGTGGAGGGCCTCCAGCGGCGCCTGTTCTGGGACGGGAGGCCGCGTATTGCCCTGGCTAAATTGACGCTCCCGTGGTACGATGGGGGGGTCGCCCTCCCGGATATTAAACGGTATTACTGGGCCTCCCAACTAGCTGCAATTAACCATGGCCTTTACGGGCCCGCCTTGAACCCGGCATTTGAAATGGACAAGATGCTCCTGCCCGGTGGCGACTACAATCGAGCGCTTTACTCTGGCGCGCCCGACTCCCGTCTGACGGGACCGACGCGTGTCATGGTGCGTGTCTGGCACGCGGCTAATGCAGCTATGGGGTGGAAGGACCGTTTGACCCGGGCGTCACCGCTATATGCGTCCGAGCGGTTGGGCTCCCTGTGGACGTCGAAGGGCTTCGAGAAGTGGGACACGATCGGAATCAGCACGGTAGGAGATCTCTGGACGAGGGGGGGATTCAAAACTTTTGAGACGCTGCAGACGGAGTTTCAGCTGCAAGGCAGTGAGTACTTTCGGTATCTCCAAGTCCGCCACGCGCTGGGCTCCGTCTTCCCGGATGTCGCGTCCATTCCGGAGTCTTCCCCCCTAGAGGACAGAGTGCTGGATGGCTATGTCCCAGACAGCACGATCTCCCTTATATATAAAAAGCTGATTAACGACAGGTCGTGCCTGCTGACTAGTCTCCGCGAGGCCTGGGTTGCCGACGGGCTGGAGCTGGACGACGAGGATTGGACTTCCGCGGTGGCCTCTCCGAAGGAGGTGGCCATCCCGGCTCGCCTTCGCTTCGTCCAGCTTAAGATCCTTCACCGGGTTTACGTGACGGGGCCAAGGCTTCTACGTATGGGCTTTGCTGGTGACGGGTTGTGTAAGCGTGGCTGTGGTGCTTTGGCAACTTTTATGCATATACTGTGGGAGTGCCCTAGGGTGGAGCGATTCTGGCGTGGTGTGCATGAGGTCCTGCGTGTGGTTACGCGTGTCGCGTTGTTGCCGGAAGCGAGGAGATGCTTGCTGAATGTGTGGGAGCCAAATGACTACTCGGTCCCGCAGACGCGGTGGGTGACTCTGGGATACATGATAGCTAAGCGCGACATTGCCCAATTGTGGGGATCCCAGAGGCCCCCGGCGGTGTTGGCCTGGAAAGAACATATGGATTGGTGTATGTTTCGTGAAAAGGTGGTGTATGTGGCGAGGGGCAAGCCTGGGGCATGGGTGAAAATCTGGGGCCCCTGGAACGCCTACCGCGGGGGTATTTGTGAGCCGCCACTGCTACCGGCTGCCTCGCCTGCCCCGTCTCCCTAGCTGACCCCCCCCCCCTCAGCCGTGGGCACGCGGTTCCCCAGTCCCTGATCTACTCCCATTCCCCTCTTCAGAGTTCTGCTGCTGGTTGAGATCCCCCACTTACAGAGCTCGTGCCGTCATTTTGGATTGCGGGTTGCCTTGCGGGTGTGGTTTGTGTTGTTTTGTTTTGATAAAAGGAAACCGCATTGTGGGCTTGGAGTTATGCGGCCTGCGCTATTGATGTCTCCTGCTTCCCCAATCTGCACCGCCAAGAGACTCTTTCTGTATGTATGTGATATGCTTTTGTCACTCTAGCGGCCGGCCGGGTGGTTGTAGGCCCATACCTGTAACTTTTTCAAACTGCAATAAACGGTTTCCAAAAAAAAAAAAAAAAAAAAAAAAAACTGGTAGCGGTGGGGTAAAAAAGAAAAACAAGGAGTAGTACGGTGCTACAAGGTCAGAGGAAACCCGATATAACTCCTGAAATGAAGTGGCAAGGGCTCACTTAGTAACTGAAACAAAAGTCCTGTGCACAAGTTGGATGAGTATTAATAATGTCTATGACAAACATAGTATTGTTCAAGCATGAATGGAGATAGGATCAAAGAACAAAGAACCAAGAACAAAGAGCGTTTCTTTTGGGTGAAGTATATTTGAACCTTCATCAGAAGGGAAACATCAAAAGAAGAAACCAGCCGACATGTGTTTCGTCAATCGGGTAGTCACCCGTGACTCTTCAGGGCTGAAATATACGTAAACGCAAACAATCGTGGGACCGGTGATATCTCCATATCGCCCTGATCATGAAGATTCCCGAGTGACGGCTGTACCCGCCCGTTCACTATTGTTTTGCTGCCATCCAGGGAAGTGACGGATTGGTCCTCCCTTCGTTTTCACATACCCTTGTTGCCACTACTGGCCTTCCCCCCCTTACAGTGTGTGACCCGATCTGGCCTGGTTGGAATTATCATGTACATGTACTAGGATGCAAAGGAGAAAACTTTTCTGGGATATGATGTAGTGTACGGCCACACCCTTTTCCCTGCCAAAACTGATTTTCATGACCTCCTCTACCATTTATCACACGTTCCTAATATTCCTTTTTCTAAAAAATTGTTTTCTGGCCCATTAATTACACTTCATCCGTCCCGAGCCAGAGAGTATGGCCTGCCGGAGAGTACTGACCGGGTGCAGAGAGTACAGCCCGGGTGAGGAGATTCCGGCCCGACTGCGGACGTAAAGATACAACTTGTAAATGACCTCTGTGAACATCAAAAGTCGTAAAGTTAGACTTTTGTCTCAGATTGCCTTTGTGAATTGGGTCCATTGCTATCAGGCCAAGAGTTTCCACCCAATTGCATCCTTTATGATGGCCAACTTTTGTGAGTGTGACAAATCATCCCAGAAGAAGATCTATTTAAGAAAAACTCAAAAAATTCAAATAACGTGGATACACCTCTTCAGTTTCACAAAATAGCCACGAGAGGATGCCTAAAGCAAACCATGAGCAAACACTGAGACCAAAAACAAAAAAACTATGGGCTACCATCTTAAATGTGCTCTCCCCTAAACTTCACAAACAATACAAATAAAAAAAAGACTGGAGAATGTTTAAAACCATTGTAAAGAACAAACCAATATTTGTGTACACAAAATAACTAAATTAACGAGGCAGATTAATGAAGACGTCCGTAATATTGATACAATTTCCAACCATTAAAACAAAATGTGGCACATATTATATTTAAACTGTATGAAATTAAATGGTATGATTAAAAGACCAAAAATATACGTGCCTTGTGGCAGATGAACAATGCCTTTTCAATCTGTAATGCAGAATTAGTAATTTACTTGATAAAATGTCCTTGCACAAAAATTTAAATCGGACAAATAGCAAGAACATTTTAAACAAGGATTGCGGAGCATAAATCAACCATACACAGCAGACACTTAAAATCAAGCCTACCATAACATTGGATGAAATATAGACCTCGGATAGTACAGGTGAAATACCAGGGGCTGTATTAAAGAAGTGCCCCAGGGGAGTAAGGAAAGTTTGCACCCGCTTTGTGCACCCTCGGGACACTTTGGAAATACAGAAGGGCCCTTCTGTAATACAGAGCATGTGTACCAGCACTATCATTAGAATGCATTTCCTCATTTGCATGAGGGCGTGACCCCATGCAAATGAGGGAATCTCTTTGCCTCAGTGCATCCACCATTTTACCGAAGTGGTTGTGCCACAAGAAAATTGGCGCACTTTCAGGGCAAAAGGAAGCCCTCAGGAGGGGTGAATGGGTGTCCCATGGATCCTCCAGATATCCCTTTGCAAGTGGGTGCAGTCACTCACTGCACCCACCTGAAAGGGGATCTCTAATCCCTCTTAAAAGTGCAGGTGGGTTGCCTCCTACACAGAGAAACACAGAACAGCTTTTAAACAGCTGCTCCGAAATTCTCATGAATGCACTGCCCTGGGTGCTGCGCGAGTACACAGCTGCTCTGAGGGCAGTGCATTCAACATAATAGTGCACAATTTCCGTTTGCACCTGGCACACCTGCTTAAAGGTGCACCGTGGCACAAACAGGGAGCCTGTGCCCTAGCTGTAATATGGTCCCAAAATGTGAAAAAAGTCCAGCCACCTCTATATGAAGGTGATATCGAATGGATCCTCGTACAATGTGAAATAGACTGGATGGAATGATTATGGGACTGATTTAGAGTTTGGCTGATAGGTTACCTTTTACAAATGTGAAGGATACCCCAGTCCACCTTATTACAAGTGCTGTAGCGTATGGTTTTGGTGGAAGAACCAACAAATTAACAGGGAAAGTTAAGCCACAGCTGAGCCAAGGGTCTGGCTGGAGTCTGAGTCCCTGCACGAGCCGAGCCCTGCAAATAGTTGGCGTCTAAATAATGCCACAAACATCATAAGAATATTTAAGTCTCTTTAAAAATATTAAAAATATATTTTTTTTAATTCACCAAATTGTTTCATCTTAATATATCAGATTCTTTTGTACCATACATACCCTGAAGTCACATATTGGAATGTGCTCTCATATGTGATGAGAAAGAAAAAGGAGGCTTTGTAAATAAAAAATATATTTTTTTAATACACCAAATTGTTTTATCCTAATATATCAGATTATTTTGTACCGTACATACCCTGAAGTCACATATTGGAAAGTGCTCTCATATGTGATGAGAAAGAAAAAGGAGGCATGGTAAATAAAATAGTTGCCTAGTATCACGTAATTTGGTCAAGCCGGGAAGCCAGGACTGGTCCTGGATTTTCTGGATACACATTATGTAATTCACCCACTAGATGGCCACCGCATTTTCTCCGTTTTAACATGTAGGGGTAGATTTACTAGCATGTCAGGCAACGCGTAAAGATAACTTGCTGTGCTGAATTGCATAACAGGGAGAGGGAATGAATGTGCCATATCTACTGAGATATGAGGCATTTCTGCTCTCTCTCTGCACTGGCACACTTAGTGCAGTCTAGCGCCAAAGCAGGCACCCTTGCGCCATGATGCAAGGGTGCTTGCGTTGCAGTCAGAATTGTTTTAGTGCAGGAAAAGGTCATCCTCCGGCAGAAAAACAATCCTCTATGTATGCAGCAGAATGTAACGATCTCTACAGCTAATCCCTGTTACACAGTCCCTCAACTTTTTAGCAGTAAAGTCCATCCTAGCCCCATTTTGGACCACCAGCATGTCTTGTCTATCAGGGGCATGAATTGACATGGCATACACTGGTATTTCGGGTCCCATATTATATTGGCCACCCTATGATTTTACACTGGAAGTACTATATCCCAAGTCTGTGATCCCATTGTCATCCACACACACAGAGTGACACCATGTGGTGCAGGGTACTTCTTCTGGAAGTTGCAAGAGCCCACATCACTGGCATCCCCTCATTGGGGGCATGAAAAACTTGGGTCATCTGATTCAGCTGTAGGGGCAGCAAGTGCACCGCAAGGACCAGGTTCTCAGTGCTAGGCAGGCCCACTGTACACTGCAGCCCTCTGGCTGGAAGCTTTCTTCTACAGTTCTTCAGATGTGGTGATAAATAGATCATCAGGTAGAAATCATTTGGGAGGCTTGGCAAGCTCAGGGACACATTCCCTATGTAAGCCCCAACATTCCATCCTATCCAAAGCACAAGAAGATCATTAGTGTGTCTCCAAAGTGCTGTCTCCACTGTTGTACTGTATTGTATAAATACACACAAGCACTAACCCCTTCCGTGCTGCTCCTTTCACATTAAACTGTCTCAGACATTGCCTTTTGAAAGCAAAGCCGTATTAAGCAGTCCACAAGAGGTACCAGTTTATACTAAGAATTCTGATGGATACGTCTTCCCTTCGACTTCTCACCTTATGAATATCCTCCAGATGCCAGACTGGATACTGAATTTGTGTCCCCTAGCAATTGCTCTCCACCACTGCCACCTGGTGCTGTGCAGATTCAGCTGGTCTTCTACTGCCCAGGATGTGATGAAACAGGTAATGAATCAGGATCTATAAGGTTCCATGGCTGCCTTTTAACGGGCAACCTTGGAGCTGGTGTTGGCTATTTTGCAGGCAACCCTTCTCAGGCCCAGCAGTCTACAAATATAAGGCATAATTAAACAGACCAGCATTTTTGGATCTAAAATGTGTGTGTTGTACCCCTTTTCCTGGGAGTTTGACAGTTCAAGCATTTTATGTTAAACTGAAACCTAATGCCTTTCATAGGGCCCCTCCAGACCAAGAGTTTAAGAGGTTTAACACCATGATGGAAAAGACATTGCTTATGGCAGTCTGGCTTTTTGCATGGCTACTGCTACGTGCCTTCTTGGCTGCTATTGCCGTACCGAACAGAAGCTGGTGAAAATGATCATTGTCTGCCTCCTTGACCACAAGTAAAAGCTGGTTTCAAATCTTGGCAATGATGGACTCGATGCCTCCAAACAAATCTTGATTTTTGGCATGGATTCTGTTGATCCAAAGGTTCAGTCTATTGTCATGGCTGTCAGTCGGGGGAGGGTCTC
This sequence comes from Triturus cristatus, assembly GCF_964204655.1. Classification (NCBI taxonomy): domain Eukaryota; kingdom Metazoa; phylum Chordata; class Amphibia; order Caudata; family Salamandridae; genus Triturus; species Triturus cristatus. The sequence goes on along the minus strand of NC_140585.1, from coordinate 1,265,394,802 downwards.
TCGTTTCTCCACTAATTGGGAGGCAATAACTACAGACCACTGGGTGATCCAGTTTATTCACAAGTACTATACTTGACCCTTGCTGTCTTCCACTCGTTCTTGCTATTAGGTCATGCTCTACGGTGCACACCTCAATATTGGTGAAAAGGGATTTTACCATGTTGAGGAAAGTGGTCATAGAGGTGGTGGCTTGGAGAAAAGAGCACTGGATTTAGCTTCCTTGACTTCTTGGTTCCCTAGAAGGATGGAGGTTTGAGACGCATTCTGGGCCTTTGCCTCTATAGTCTGTTCATTCTTCATAACAAAATGCAGTCATTTAGCCAGGTTCTGTTGGCTCTCATCATGGGGGGAGGAGAGGTTAGTTAGAGTCGACTACTTTAATCTACTAATACTAACTACTCACAAAAGGTATATGACGTTATCTGTCAGGAATCATCAGCGTCAAGTTGTGGTTTACCAGTTGGTCTGCAAACCAGGCCGCAAGTATTCAGCAAGGTGCTGTTGATGGTGGGAGCTCAACTTTTTATTTTTTATGAGGATATATAAATGATTAAAAAAAGCAAATTCAATATAGATGCTTTTCATAAAGAAAACATCTTGACAGTAGAGGCTCCTTTGTTACCCCATCAAGCCATCATGCATGCGTAAGAAAAGTCGATCAGCACAGTTCATCAATCAAAAACTGACAGTAATTTAATGATCATTCTAAGAACTAGATATCCTAATCCCCCCCTAATTTTAGGTCACAGCCAACTCTGAAAAATACCAGCCTGGCCAGCTCCCACATTTTTCTCAACTTACGGCGGCTAGGATTATTCTGTACTGCGGCCTGTCCCAGCTGTCAGAGCGATACAAACTCCTGCCACCAGGACAAAGGATCTGGAGCTACCTTCTGGAGCCCCACATGGACAATCACCAATCTTGCAGATGTAATATCAAAGAAGGAAGCCCCCACAATATCATGTGGGATACTAGGGGCATGACCAAGTTAAATGATTTTAGGTTCAGATCTAACGTTGCTCTTCAAGAGTCGATTAATTTATGTGAACAGGACCAGACTGGCCGTAGCGGGCCCTGTGCATTTTCCCGGGGACTGGAATGGTGGGGGCCGGTTTGTTATTGATGGCCGGTTTTGCAACAGTTTTGCAATATCGGCCCCCTGTAACAAAAGCGGTAGCGGTGCTTCTCACTAGCCCCCAGTACCGGGGCCGGTCGACTAGATTTCCAGGGCTAGTTGCTATTCCCAGTCCAGACGTGAATGTAAAGACTATGTACCAATATGGAGTAATAATGCAACAGGTTGCAAAGATATGTACAGTATCTACCTCAGGCTTATTATAACGAAAGCAGTCTTAAACTCCACTTATGCAGCTTGTATCGTGTATTCTAAAGATCATACAGCTTCTTAAAGGAGTGAGCCTTAAGCCAGGAGACTTTAAAGTACCCTGAGCAAGCAAGTTGGTATATCTTATTTCAGCAATAGAGACTTTACAGTGCAAGCTATGAGAACGCCCAGCAGACAGAACATCAAATGTGTTGGTCATGGTTTCCCTGGCTCCCCAAAATTGGGTAAAAAGCATGAATGTACCCACATCTAGATATTTTAACAAAACTCTGTAGAAATTTGTTATTGTCCATACTCATTTCGTTTGGGGAAAGACGTAGTAAATATTCCCTCATTTGTAAGTAGCAGAAGAAACCTGAAGGAACGAAGAGTTCCATCCCTAAAGTACTGGCAGAAGGACCAAAGATTAGCTGCACGCCAGCTCTTTAGATAACTGTCTTGGCAAAACTGAGTGAGGCTAGGGTTAGTGTATCGATGGAGTCGCAGTACGTAGCAGATAGAACAAATGTCCAGCCAGACCTTATGGTAAACAAGAACAGTCTTAAATTGTGTGTATTTAAAGTAAGCAGTGTCAACCAGACCTGTACGAGGTAAAACCAGGTGCTGTAATATCTGGTACTTTGGAAAGAAGCCATCAAGCTCCCAAATATCTGTCCCAACCACCCCAAGAAGCCTAAACATGAATGCAGCCAAGAAAATGTTCCACAAAATTAGAAGTGCAAACCCACCCTCATTACAGCTCAGCATTATAGAGGGAGGATCTGCTCTTTGTAGGCTTGTCTGTAGAAGCACAATGTGGTAACCAAGCGCTCAATCCCACATTGGGTTATCCTTTCCATTAATATCTATTTTGCCGTGGCCAAGAAGGACCCTGTGGCTGGCATTTGCGCCCACTCCACGTGGGCCATGGTGGCTTCTAATGCTCCCACCAGAGGCACTCAAGTGCTGATATGTTTTGGGTGACCACATGGTCATTGTTACATACTTTTGCTAAACATTATTTCTTCAACACTCTGCCTGGCTGTTCTTTGGCAGAGTGTTACTCACTGGGCCAGGCACGCGCGTTCACCTGCCCTCCCTGTCTCAGCCTCCACATTAAACAAACAGGCCGGTTCGGAATCGAGGTGACGCCCAGTGAAATGCACATATTGCAGCTCGTAACTTGTTCAGACCTCATTAGAGCAGATGGGTGTTCCCGCCGCTGTGGTTGTCTGGTTCCCAGGTAGGCCCTGCCCGCGCGCCGGACTGGGGATTTAACAAAGGAGGCTGCACAACAAGGTGAGCCCAGCCAGCTGAGGAGAGGAAAATGGAATGAACATGAGGTCCTGGAAGTTAAAGAAAAGACTAATGAAGCGAAGAAACCTCTTACAAAAGAGCAAGGTGAGTGGATGGAAGAACAGATGTGCCCTATCTGGATTCAGCTTTAGCAATCCAGTAATGAGATTCAGGCTGTCTTTGTTGAGTGCTGATTTTAGCACAAGGTTTGATGATCTTTTATTGACAGCTTGTCAATATCCTCGTCTAATGTTGACATTGGAGGTGAGAAGCACTAAATGTGTCTCGCCTGTGAGAAGTGACCTGATAATGTTTATCGAAAGCCTTTTCACTGCAGTACATTGGCCTTCAAAGATCATATCTGTGCTGACGGCTTAAAAGAAAACTTGAATAGACAAGGAACATGTTGTACAAGATTCAGCAAGCCAACTTACAAGTAATTCAATAGTTTCTCAAAGTACTTCTGGTTGCAAAAACTGCATACCCTTTGCGCTAAAGAATTTAATTAACACTTTGGCAGTCCTACTGCTGTTTTGCAGAAAGTCAGATAGGTTTTTGCGATGTGTGTAGGAATGAAGTCTACTTCAACAACCATTGGCCGCGCGGCCGTGAAAGCAACACGGCCGCACAGCCGTGAAGTGAAAGCGATCGCGGGGCCACCAGACACGGCCGTAAAAGTAACGGCCATGAAAGCGAAATTGATCGGACTCGCTCTGTGGTAATCACGCGAGTGGTGCACGCGCAGCAGTGATCGCGCTGGAAGAGAGGCAGATGGCGGCTGCGTCCGTGCACGCTCGCGTGAACGCAAGAGCTAGGCCGGCTGTGGCAGCACTTTGAAAACCCGTATACTAAATGTCTCTCCGAGCAGCGCATGCGCTGGCTCAGGCGAGGACCTAATGACAATTACATTTGCACAGACATACAGTTTTACTAATGAAACTATACTGCGCGCAAACAATAATGTGTGGAAATAGCAGCATCTAGTGTATTGATTTGTTTTGATCATATTAAAGTATTTGTTTTCAGCATACTTGAGAACTAACAAAAAATGTGCTTGATTGGTGCATTCCTAATTCCTATATATACTGAAATACTTGCAGTTTATTTAAATGTTGTTGTGTACTAGAAAAAACCCTTTTTTACCCCCATAAATCCTCCTACTTTGAGTAAGAAAAAGTAAACACTAAGATTCCACAGAAGACAGAGCCTGACATTTGACCTCTGTCTTTGACTGCACAGCAAATTTGACAAAATAAGAACAAGAATTAGAGGCCTGTTTACAGAAAGGAGCACTCGTGGAAGAATACAAGGGGGGGTGATGTGAAAAAGCATTCCTCTTTGGGAGGGACAAACTCACATTGGACAACCTAAAACAAATAAAGCCAGCAAACAGAAAGCTCGAAAATGTAAGTTACAAACCAAAAAGCCAATAGTAAGTACCAACCAGAATGCATTCCCAGGGAAGCTTTCTGAATGTCCCCAAAATGTCTTTAGCAAACCACACAGCTGCACTGTCTGGTAGACTTCGACCTAAAAACATCAGAAACCTTGCAGAGGCTAGGCTTTCCCCAAAGCCAGGATAATCAACTCCAGGAGATGGCTGTCCTTTTGTGAGTATCCTGTATTTTTCAGGGAACTGTAAATTCATCCGTTTTTGTTCAGAACATTTTTTTTGCTAACAACAAATCTATCAGAAATGTTGTAGTGCAAAACCATGGCATATGATCATCAGCTGGTATCGATGCAAGTAGCCCCTGGTCAGGCATGGCATTTTCAGTTGATGCTGTTTTTTCCACCATCAGTACTTTTCAATTCTAGACTCATAGGAGCAAATTTACAAGCCCATAGAGCCACCGGCAAGGCTGAGGCAGTGTCAAAAACGAATGCCGTGGAATACCAGCCATCAGAATGGCGCAACGAGGAGAAATTATTAATTTCTTCTCGTTTTTTTTGCTCTTACCATGTGTGCTGCATGCATAGATGGTGCACATCACCATTATTGATTCTTAATGTGCAGGAAGGTATTCCTTTCTGCACATAAACAGTCATCCCTGCAGCACAGGCACCCTTGCAACATGGCATTATGGTGCCTGCACTGGCGCTAGGCAGCTTTTATTGCACCAGTGCTAGGGGAAACACAGGGGTGCGCCCTATCCTTGTTTTGTATTCTACGTTTTGTAAATTTAGCACAGCTCCACGCTCCAACATTTTCTTGTGAATATGCCCCATAGTTTTTATTTTCCCACTACAAGTACGCTTCTAGAAGTCCCATTTGGCATAGTGCAATCTTCTTAAAAGTCAGTTGTCACATGACAGGGGGTCAACTTAGTTTCCATTGCTGCTCTAAACCCACCTTTGATCATTAGTCTGCAGATACATGTTGCATACATTTTTTTTTTTTAACAAACTTTATTGATGACTTCAACAGTTTGAAATGTAATAGCCGTTCCACAGAGACAGTCTTTTGTCGTTATATTAAAACATTATACATATGACTTATACTGACTACATGTGACATTTCCTGAACTAGAAAAGCGAGGATGAGAATGTCCAATGGCGTTGTTAACATCAATACAATTTGACCTGACAATGGAAATCTACAATAAAGGACAACTACATTCCAATTAACAAGGAATCTTAGTTAAACCGTCCCCCCTCCCCCTCCCTAGCCCACCCTCTCCCCACTCCTGGTCAATCGTGCTGTGGTTTCAACATCTATCTCCCTGCAGCGGTATAACCTAAACCTCAAATAGTATACATGTTGCATACATATGAACTTTTATCTCTGGTTGATTAGATGTGTTGATTATCCAGTTGATTGATGTTTCTATCATCAAGAGTCGAGGGAATCAGCTCGTAGAGTGTCCTTCAATTGGTGAAGACCACTTCATCAGCAGGGAAAAAGAGTCCAAGTCTGGTGGATTGCAGGAAAAATGTTGTGTATCAGCTCTCTATCGTCAACAATGGCCAGATGTTAGAAGTAGGCAAACTGGCAGTGTTGATCATTACATGACACCTGCATTGTTGCAAGGCACTGCCCTTCAGGAGGAAATTCCGAGAGCATAAGTAGAGGCTCAAAGAGATGGTGGTGTGGGGAGGCAACAATTCAAATCAGCAGTACAAGGACACAAATACAGATTTGGATCCAGAACATGTTGATACAAAAGTATTTGCTAAAAATCACAAGCGTTTTGAAAAGAAAAGTGGAAAAAGTGGGTTTAACTTTTGCGATGATGGCGGATGAAAGCTATGGTTAAAATAGGTATACTAGGGAGCATGAGGCAAATCAACATAAAAGAAAGGAAAGGGGGTGGAAAACATTACTTTTAAGATGGTTCTTGACCAAAATGGAGCAGACTCACAAGTGCACTTGCTCAGTTAAGGATAGTGGGCTAAAATCAACGAGTCAATATGTTCCCAGCTTGTGCAGATTATTACAGTCCTTTGTACTAGTCAAGTGTCTGTCTCCTGGGGATATAGACAATCAGGGCTGGACTGGGAAAGCAGAGCAGCCCTGGCAATTTTGACGGACCAGCCTCCCTGCCTTTTTAGTGTGAGACTAGCGCAGCGCGCATGCGCTGCCCTATGGGGAGGCCTCTTGGAATCACTCCAGACTTCCCCAAAACTTTTACATGTGGTTTTTCAACTTCCACACATTCTATTGGCCTTTGCGTGTGGCTATCAAAACTGACAGCACGTAATTGGCCAAAGGCAGGTGCATGTCCCACCTTTTCTCTAAATGTTCACTCCCATGGCTTTCAGCTGTCGGCAGCGAGCAGCGGCACGCAGGCTGCCAGCTGCACTCCTGCCTTGTTGTAGATCATGTTACAAATTAAACATAGCTCTGTCGCTTTCACTTTCGCGGCCGCGCGTGCTTGTCTTCCACACTTGTCTGTTGTTCTTCTTCATGTTCACTCCTTTATTTGTTTCTCGCACTTTTTAATTTGTCATGCTATCTCCCATTGGTTTATTTGATTGCAAGCGCGTTATTTAATTAAAAGTCGTCGTCTTAAAAGGCAGCGCACGGATGCAAGACAGGCATAGTCATGTCAGCTAAGCAGACCGCTGCACTTCCGGAGCATTAACAGTGTGTATACCATGGTCACTATGCTTCCAATTCCGGAGCATTACCTGTGTGTATACGATGACAAACTACGCTTACACTTCCGGAGCATTACCGATGTGTATACCATGACACACTACGCTTCCACTTCCGGAGCATTACCAGTGTGTATACCATGGACACTATGCTTCCACTTCGGGAGCATTACCAGTATGTATACCATGGCACACTATGCTTCCACTTTTGGAGCATTACCACTGTGTTTACCATGGCACACTACGCTTCCACTTCCGGAGCATTACCCGTGTGTATACCATGGCACACTAGGCTTTTACTGCCGGAGCATTACCCATGTGTATACCATGGACACGACGCTTCCACTTCCGGAGCATTACCGGTGTGTGTACCATGGCACACTACGCTTCCACTTCTGGAGCATTACCAGTGTGTATACCATGGACACTACGCTTCCACTTCCGGAGCATTACCAGTGTGTATACCATGGCACACTACGCTTCCACTTTTGGAGCATTACCGGTGTGTTTACCATGGCACACTACGCTTCCACTTCCGGAGCATTACCCGTGTGTATACCATGGCACACTAGGCTTCCACTTCCGGAGCATTACCGGTGCGTATACCATGGTACACTAGGCTTTTACTGCCGGAGCATTACCCATGTGTATACCATGGACACAACGCTTCCACTTCCGTAGCATTACCGGTGTGTATATCGTGGCACCCTACTTTTCTACTTTTGGAGCATTACCGGTGTGTATTCCATGGCCATTACGCTTCCACTTCCGGAACATTACCAGTATGTTTACGATGGCACACTACATTTCCATTTTGGGAGCATTACCGTTGTGTTTATCGTGGCACATTACATTTCCACTTCCGGAGCATTACCAGTGTGTTTACCATGGCACACTATGCTTCTGAAGCATTACCGGTGTGCATACCATAGCACACTATGCTTCCACTTCCGATTATGGTTCCCTTCCAGAACATTACCGGTGTGTTTACCATTGCACACTTTGCTTCCAATTCTGCAGCATTACCATTGTATACCATGGTACACTAGACTTTTAATTCCGGAGTACTACTGGTGTGTATACCATGGCACACTACGCTTCCACTTCTGGAGCATTACCGGTGTGTATACCATGGCACACTATGCTTCAACATTTGGAGCATTATCAGTGTGTTTACCATGGTACACTACGCTTCCACTTCCGGAGCACTACCCGTTTATACCATGGCACACTAGACTTTTACTTCCGGAGTATTACCAGTGTGTTTACCATGGCACACTATGCTTCCTATTCCGGAGCATTACCAGTGTATATCATGGTACACTAGGCTTTTACTTCCAGAGTATTACCAGTGTGTTTACCATGGCACACTATGCATCCACTTCTGGAGCATTACCGGTGTGTATACCATGGCACACTACGCTTCTACTTTTGGAGCATTACCGGTCTGTTTACCATAGCACACTACACTTCCACTTCCGATTACTAAAAATGCCTCACTTCCGGAGCATTTAGGGAGCATTACTGTTGTGTTTATCGTGGCACATTACATTTCCACTTCTGGAGCTTTACCAGTGTGTTTACCATGGCACACTATGCTTCTGAAGCATTACCGGTGTGCATACCATAGCACACTACGCTTCCACTTCCGATTACTGGAAATGCTCCACTTCCAGAGCATTACTGGTGTGTTTACCATTGCACACTATGCTTCCAATTCCGCAGCATTACCAGTGTATACCATGGTACACTAGACTTTTAATTCCGGAGTACTACTGGTGTGTAAACCATGGCACACTACGCTTCCACTTCTGGAGCATTACCGGTGTGTATACCATGGCACACTAGGCATTTACTTCCGGAGCATCACTTGTGTGCATACCATGGCACATTATGCTTCCACTTCGGGAGCATTATCGGTGTGTATACCATGACACATTACGCTTCCACTTCCGGAACATTACCGGTGTGTATACCATGGACACTATGCTTCCAATTCCTGAGCATTACCGATGCATACCATGGTACACTAGGCTTTTACTTCCGGAGTATTACCAGTGTGTATACCATGGCATACTATGCTTCTACTTCTGGAGCATTGCCGGTGTGTAGGCGACCGTACCTAGCAGACTGAACTTCGTTCTCCTGCTGCAGCACAACACGGGAGATTCGTACACCCGGAAGCATCCAAGAGAGTCGATCGAACTCCTTGAACAAAAGCGACAGCTATCAAGCAGCTCGCGTTTGCGGTTCTCGTTCGTTATTCTATGTAATCAGATTCTCACGCTGAGTACAATCAACACTAGATATCCAACCATTGGGCTACTGCCTCTTCGTGAGTCTCTTCTCACAGGGCACCCGGCTGGGCCCTTGTGAGTATTTTATTTCACATTGAGCACGGTGACACTGCACACTAAAACGTTACATATCATCTACGACGACCAGGTGTCCCTATATTAGACTGGCCTGACGAGACCCTCTAATTGTCATAGGGTCGAAACGCCGTTGACGTGAAAGGCGAATCATTCTTTCGACACTTAGAATGACTGAGTGTTGAAAATTGGATTTATTAATTGTTTATGATTGCCTTTGTAATGAAAAATTGAAACCTTTCTGTATGTTGCACTTTATGTTACCTTTTTGTTTGTTTAGGTTAATTTTTCACTGGGACACTATTTGAAATTTGCATAAATATTGTTAATTTGTATTGTGAATTTATGTCCACTTCCCATAATACCTTTTTATTACAAATATAAAAAGAGAAAAAAAATTATACAAAAGATCTAATGTGTATGGCTGTGCTTTTCTTTCTGACATCATATTTAATCCTTTCTTCTTTGGATTGTTATCATGTATTATACATTATATTAGCAAGTATTAATCCACACGAGCCATTGTTTCCTTACAACACATAATACCCAGGCTCCTTGTGGGTAGGGTTTCCTTGTTTCCTAATTAAAAAAGGTGTGTATACCATGGCACACTACGCTTCTACTTTTGGAGCATTACCGGTGTGTATACCATGGACACTATGCTTCCAATTCCGGAGCATTACCGGTGTGTATACCATGGCATACTACGCTTCCACTTCTGGAGCATTACGGGTGTGTATACCTTGGACACTATGCTTCCAATCCGGGAGCATTACCGGTGTATACCATGGCACAATAGACTTTTACTTCCTGAGCATTACCGGTGTGTATACCATGGCACACTACGCTTCCACTTCCGGAGCATTACCGGTGTGTATACTATGGACACTACGCTTCCACTTCCAGAGCATTACCGGTGTGTATATCATGGCACACTAGGCATTTACTTCCGGAGCATTACCCGTTTGTATGCCATGGCACACTATGCTTCCACTTCCAGAGCATTACCGTTGTGTATACCATGACACACTACGATTCCACTTCCAGAGCATTACCGGTGTATACCATGGTACACTATGCTTTTACTTCTGGAGTATTACCGATATGTATACCATGGCACACGACGCTTCCACTTCCAGAGCATTACCGGTGTGTATTCCATGGACACTACGCTTCCACTTCCAGAACATTACCACTGTGTATACCATGGCACACTAGGCTTTTACTTGTGGAACATTACCCATGTGTATACCATGGCACACTACGCTTCCACTTCCGGAGCATTACCCGTGTGTATACCATGGCACACTAAGCTTCCACTTCCGTAGCATTACCGGTGTGTATATCATGGCACCCTACTTTTCTACTTTTGGAGCATTACCGGTGTGTATTCCATGGCCATTACGCTTCCACTTCCGGAACATTACCGGTATGTTTACGATGGCACACTACATTTCCATTTTGGGAGCATTACCGTTGTGTTTATCGTGGAACATTACATTTCCACTTCCGGAGCATTACCAGTGTGTTTACCATGGCACACCATGCTTCTGAAGCATTACCGGTGTGCATACCAGCACACTACGCTTCCACTTCCGATTACTGGAAATGCTCCACTTCCAGAGCATTACCGGTGTGTTTACCATTGCACACTATGCTTCCAATTCCGGAGCATTACCAGTGTATACCATGGTACACTAGACTTTTAATTCCGGAGTACTACAGGTGTGTATACCATGGCACACCACGCTTCAGCATTTGGAGCATTACCAGTGTGTTTACCATGGCACACTACGCTTCCACTTTTGGAGCACTACCCATTTATACCATGGCACACTAGACTTTTACTTCCGGAGTATTACCAGTGTGTTTACCATGGCACACTATGCTTCCTATTCCGGAGCATTACCGGTGTATACCATGGTATACTAGGCTTTTACTTCCAGAGTATTACCGGTGTGTTTACCATGGCACACTATGCATCCACTTCTCGAGCATTACCGGTGTGTATACCATGGCACACTACGCTTCTACTTTATGAGCATTACCGGTCTGTTTACCATAGCACACTACGCTTCCAATTCCGATTACTAAAAATGCCTCACTTCCGGAGCATTACCGGTGTGTATACCATGGCACACGACGCTTCCACTTCCAGAGCATTACCGGTGTGTATTCCATGGCACACTAGGCTTTTACTTCTGGAGCATTACCCGTGTGTATACCATAGCACCCCACGCTTCTACTTTTGGAGCATTACCGGTGTGTATACCATGGCTATTACGCTTCCACTTTCGAAACATTACTGGTGTGTTTACCATGGCACACTACATTTCCATTTCTGGAGCATTACCGTTGTGTTTATCATGGCACATTACAGTTCCACTTCCGGAGCATTACTGGTGTGTATACCATGGCATACTACGCTTCTACTTTTGGAGCATTAACAGTGTGTTTCCCATAGCACACTACGCTTCCACTTACGATTACTAAAAATGGCTCACCTCCGGAGCATTACCGGTGTGTTTACCATAGCACACTACGCTTCCAGTTCTGGAGCATTACCGGTGTGTATACCGTGGACACTATGCTTCCAATTCCGGAGCATTACTGGTGAATACCATGGTACAATAGGCTTTTACTTCCTGAGTTTTACCAGTGTGTATACCATGGGACACTAGGCATTTACTTCTGGAGCATTACCCGTGTGTATGCCATGGCACACTATGCTTCCACTTCCAGAGCATTACCGTTGTGTATACCATGACACATTACGCTTCCACTTCCAGAGCATTACCGGTGTATACCATGGCACACTATGCTTCCACTTCCGGGGCATTACCGGTGTGTATACCATGGCATACTACACTTCTACTTTTGGAGCATTACCGGTGTGTTTACTATGGCACACTACGCTTCCACTTTCGGAGCATTACCGGTGTATACCATGGCACACTAGGCTTTTTCTTTCGGAGTATTACCAGTGTGTTTACCATGGCACACTATGCTTCTCAAGCATTATCGGTGTGCATACCATAGCACACAATATGCTTTCACTTCCGATTACTGAAAATGCTCCACTTCCGGAGCATTACCGGTGTATTTACCATGGCATACTACGCTTCCAGTTCCAGAGCATTACCGGTGTAAAGCATGGTACACTAGGCTTTTACTTCCGGAGTATAACTGGTGTGTATACCATGGCACACTATCCTTCCACTTCTGGAGCATTGCCAGTGTGTATACCATGGCCGTCGAGGTACGTGGAAGTTGGTAAAAAGCAGCAATCCGCACACTCCTTGGGGCTGTTCATGTAATTAATCAAACAGGAGCGCAAGCCACTGTCTCCGGTCTCTCCAGCAGCCTTAAGCAGCATCTTACACTTTCACCATCAAAGTGCAAGATGCTGCTTAACGCTGCTGGAGGGAGCGGAGTCGGACAGTTTGACCACATACATATTCCACTCTAGTCTATTTGCTGTCGCTAGCATTGCAGCAGTCTGCTATGAACTGCTTTTCTCTGTGGCCAGTATTGAAAAGACTAATTGCATAGCAACAGCTGAATTATTGAATATGCATGTGATTGCACTTCTGCAGTATGGCCTGGAAAAAAAAAACAGACCGACCTGAATAGGTTCCTACTGTGTGAGAGGGTAATAATCGGGGCCAGTGGAATTATGTGGCAGGGGAGGGCAAAATATGCAGCAGGGTTGAGTAAATTATGTGGCAAGAAAAGGCAAATTACTAGGCACAATACTGCACATTTTGTGACGGTATTACTTCATTATTTTGCCATTTTGTAAACATACTAACACTGTCTGAGCTTTGGATTCACCTCATTAGTACCAGTGTAGCACCCAAATATAGCTATAAGCAGCAGATAGGTGATCAGTCAGGCTTTGTAAAGGGCTTTCAGCAGCGCTGCAAGGAAACGCATGGGTTCTCGATTTCCACTTCCAGCAGTGCCTCATACTTCAGTCCGTATTAAACTAGGATAGGCCCATGTGATGTGACATTACATTAAACAAATCTGTGCCTGGGCCACGGGGTGAACAACAAGGAGGAAAAATTGCGGGCTTTCTCCCCTGGTCTGTTTCCTGTTGTGAATAGATTCCATTTTGTGTGGGGCATCTGCTTTTGGTGAATACCATTCCTGTGGACGAGTGCCTTCTCTGGGTTCTTAGGTCTTCACGATCTGGCTAGGAGCAGGCTTATGCGTGGCCCTGTCGGACATTTTCAGTCATGACTATGGCCACTGTAAAATATTCTAAAGGAAAACATCACAATGTTATAGAAACATATCTGTTAAGGAGCTTAAATAATCGTAGCACAATAAAAATAACTCAGCTCTTCAATAAAAATGCATTGAGTGGAATCATGTAATGTGTTCTGGAGTATTAATGTTCTTTCAAAATTAGTTATGAGATTTAATTTAAAAAAACGTAATTTATGAATTTCAATTTTTTGTTATATAATGTTACAGCCTGCTTGTAGAGCGAACACATACATATAAGTTACCATGCTACAAAATCTCTACGGATAACAGAAATATTTGCAGTGCGCAACACAAATGGTCAAATAATAATACAACATTTGGGGGGAAAGATGGGGCCCTGAGATGTACAGTACCTTATAGGGTGCCCTACTGCCTTTTAATGTTTATTCCTTGCTATCTCATGTCTAGCCTGACAAATCACAATCATTTTTATTTTCTCAGTAGATTTCATTTCTAAAGGTATATCATTAAATAAATAAATATGTGAGGTACTCAGCATTGTAATCTCAATCCACACCATGCCAGTGCCCATACGCCACTACACTAAGCACAGCTTGCACACAAACTTTACAGTACTAAACACAGCAGCTACATTGCTCTACAACATACCTTAAAAACATTGGCAATATCTCTCTAAACACTTATAAGGTCACAAAGGCGAGACCTATTGGCTATGACAATGCTTGTTTGTTACTGTGGGCCAATATAGCAGTACTTCTGTAAAACCGGCCCCAGTAACAAAAACGGTCCCTCCGATGCAAAATCGGCCCCCACCCTTCCAGCCTCCCGGGGAAACGCCCGATGCTTGCTACGACTAGTCCGGCCCTGTAGACAATCGTCGGGGTACTCAGGAATACCCTAGATAAGCCGACCCTGCACTTCATATTTTGTTAAACTCAGGAGGCAACCCCGTCACTCATAGACAAAGTGTTCAGCATGCATGCACCAATCCATATCACTGCACGAGTGCTGAGCAATGGAGACAGAGGCAATCCCTCTAGTCTTGGTATGTGGCTGCTAGCTACCACTATTCTCACATTACAGAGCAATCGCTGATATCTTGTTCAAGTCTCCTCCCCCTCAGATACCCAAAATACATAGTTTCTTTGCAGGAATCAGCTGGAGGGATGAAACACACAACAGGCATTGGATCACCATATACAACAACTTTGGATTCCCAGCAATTCCTAGATAGTGCACAGAAATGCGCCTACTTGGCCACATGCTTTAAGACACTTGTCAGTTGCAGCCTGTCCGATTTTAGCCGATGGTGTCCTCGTATAATAGACTCTATACAGCACCTTTAGCTGTATTAACCTGAATCCAACTCTAGTCACATCTTCTCTTGGCTCCTGCAGTGCCTTGTCTCACTCCTCACCAGAAAGGTCCTCAAAGTCTCGTATCCAACTTTGCCCGAGACCCCCAGTGGATCAGGGATTTGAGGTGTACTCTTGATCAGTTCCTTGTGGAATTTTTTAGATTTGTTCCTTCGCACAAACATGATGTGGCTGAAAGCAATGTTTATGGCATTCAAAGCCATTATTTCAGTGGTCATACCAGTGGCATTAACCCTGTAACTGCTGAGCCCTTTCTAACCCTAGTGCTGAGCCCTTTTTATGCTATTTGAGAGACCTTGCATTTAGATCTTAATAACTTTTTTTACAAAAGGTACCCACGCCAAATTTGCATCTCTTTTTCCAACTTTCTAGGCATTCTAAAGGTACCCAGGGTTTGTAGATTCCCTGAGAAAGAACTGAGTAAATAGCTAAAATATAGCTACATTTTGTTTACTGGGGAAAAAAGTGCTGTGGAAGAAAGTGCATTTGTTTTACAAAGAATGGGATCAACAAAAGGTTTGCTGCACTAGGATTTCTATCTGCCCAGCTTTCAGGAACAAACAGAGGTGTATAAAAAAAATCTTCCCAACTGTTTTGGCATTTTTCCAAGAGGTAGTCCATTTCTTCTAATGGTTCAACTTACCTGCAAAGTGTGGTGGAAACGGGTATGAAACTCATGGGGATCTCAGAAAACAATACATTTCTCAAAAGTAGACAAAATTCTGAATTTGGCAGTGGGTCATTTCTGTAGATCCCCAAACATTTTCCCAAAGAAATTAATGATTGAAATTAAACAATAATAAAAATATATTTTAAAAAATTGGGACGTATTCATCTGTAATTTTTTGTCCTGATGGCCGATTTACAAAAGCAATATACCGTTACCCTTTTGGTCACAAGCATATATAGGTTTGTAGGATTTCCAAAAACAGGTGATACCCAGAGCCAACAACCAAGCCGCAGCTTTAAAATAAAATTTTCATTTCAGAATTCAAGCATTTTAGAATTCAGGCAAAATCTAACAAATGAAAAAGGTGTAGGAAGGAATCTATGTATTTCCAAAATCAGGGCCGTACCTTCATGAAGGGTGTTTACAGTTTGACAGCCCCCCAGAAACAAATATATTCTCGGCTTGGTAGTTGGGTCTGGGACCTGAGCCAGATCTACTATTTTTATGTCAGTTTTTCTTGTTCTAAGCCAGGAATAAAAGACAAAACAGAGACTTTTGATTTAAACGAAGGAGAGACAGAGAGAGAGAGAGAGAGAGAGAGAGAGAGAGAGAGAGGTACCTCAAAATGTGAAACCAGATAACCTGGAATCAATACCAACTTCCTTGCTTGTCCAAATTGTGTGATCCTAGGCACGTACGCTGTTTCTTCACATATGCTCGCACTTTTAAATACTTGTGTTTAGGATGTGTGCTTTACAAGCATCTCTTATATTTAATTTATTAAACTATAATGTTGTGCCATCTATAATAAGAATCTAGGAATGTGTATGGTTAACATGACATCTGACTTGCCTCTTAGTACACTAATGGTATTTTAGTTTGAGGGCAAGTCATTGATATTTTTAAAAACTATCGCTTTTAACAAAATGTCTGTCTATGCAGGGATATAATCCAATTTACTAAGGTAAAACGCTTCCATATATTAAAGATGCGGAGTGCCTCAGGGATCCTCCCTGAGCCCCACCCTCTTCAACATCTCTTGGCCCCGCTTTCAGCCATCATCAGAAGCCTGGACTCAACATTATCTACCACGATGAAGACACCAAGCTGATTCTCTCCCTCACAGACGAACCCACATCCGCCAAGAACAACTTCCATGACGGGATGAAGGTAGTTGCCACCTGGATGAAGGACAGCGGCCTCAAGCTTAACTCGGACAAGACCGAAGTCCTCATCATGGGCTTCTCCCCCTCCATCTGGGACAACTCTTGGTGGCCTGCCAATCTTCAAATACCCCCCACACCGATCGACCACGCACTAAACCTCAGTATCATCCTGGACTCCACGCTCTCAATGAACCGGCAATTCAACACCGTCTTGTCCTACTTCCACACGCTCCACCTCCTTTGTAAGATCTTCAAGTGGATCCCCACCAAGTCCAGGAAAATGGTCACCCATGCGCTCGTCGGCATCATACTCGACTACAGCAACACACTCTACACAGGCACAAACCAGAAACTCCAAACAGAAACTACAGACCATCCAAAACACCTCCACAAGACTCATCCTGAACATCTCACTCTGCAACCACATCACTAGCCACCTGATTGTCCTTAACTGTGTGATATGTAGTTATGTTGGTATCTGAGTATGTGTTAGTTAATTATAGATTGTATTTATATATATATGTGTATATATATTTGATTTTGTATATTGTCCACAGCCTTGATGAAGTTCAAAGTATACTGAATGAAACTCGTTAGCTGAATGTTTTGGTTGCTGGACCATATATAGTTTAAAAGTGGAATGAAATAAAAGAAGAATGTTTCTAACAACACACTTGAAGATTTATTGACTTTCTTTGTGGGTGCACCCTTCCAGTTTTGTTTTGAATCTTACTCTGCATTGTAGCAATATCACACAATGGCTAATATTGGAGTGTAAGTGCACCAATTCATCGCCATTTGGAACTAAGTGTCAAGTGCGGTATAAACGTCCGCTGTTGGTATATATATTTGTTTTTTTCTTCACTGGCTACTTGTCAACAAGAGAATCACCTTGAAGCTTCTCATGCATGCCACCAAAGCCCTCCACATTGCCAGACTTGCATACCTCAAGCTCTGTCTCTCCTTCTACACTCCCACCAGACCCATAGCTCAACTCTGACTCACTCTATTAATTGCCTGCACACTCTTCTCTATTTGTAACTTATGCTTAGGACATGTGTCTGTAAGTCACTTGATTAAATGGTCCGTAAGATGCAATGACTGGAAACAGAGTCCCGCCCACATGCACTGATTTAACAACTCTACCATCAAGGCTTCTTGTAGCAGAGATGAAGAAGAGAGCATGCAGTAAAAATACATTTAAAAAAACAGATCCCAGAGCAGGGACTCCAGGCCGTTGTGTGAGTTCTCAGGGAGAACTACCAGACCCATGTGGGATGAACAGGGGCATAACTCTGGCATGGTTGTTTTCGATGTGACACCCCTCAAATACATTCTTAGCTTGGTATGTGGGTCTGGAGGCCCTGAGTCTGGTCTGCTATGTCTGTGTTGCTTTGTCTTCTTGTTTTCATTTTACTACGGTTTTACCTTGTTTCTTTCTTGGGTCAGAATCCTAGATGTATACAGTGATATGTTTACCAAAAAAGTAGTTAATTTGCACCCATAAAAGTACTCCTTGAATGAGTACAAATGTATTACTTTTTGGAATTCATACAAATGGGCAGTAGCAGGTTTTCTAAGCCGCACCAGTCTTAAGTTTCCAAGCATACCACTGGCAATCACGCAAAAGCTGATGTGATGAAGTGTTTGCAAATAGTCTAAGCAGTGACAGTCACTTGAGGTAGCATTTATTCCCACTGCTTTTCACCCACTGGGCCACTCAAAAAGAGGTCCACCTAATGCGAATAAGTACTGACCCTGTTCCTCATGGGAAAAGTTAGTCACAAACCTTGGTCATCTCAGCCTTCCACCCTGCAGCACACTGCTCTTTTTGTTGGGAAATTTGAGATCCAAACCCCCGTTGCTGCCACTGTCCCAGATAGCATTTTGCAAAATGTGTTCTTTCTTGCATTCTGCCTTACATGCCCAAATATGTAAGCTACCCCTATTGCACATAGCGTTTGGGCGATCGCTAGTGTCACGGGTGCTAGGCCAAGCCAGACGAGTGGGGTAGCATTTTTCAGGAGATGTGTGGAAACACTGAGAAGTAAAACATTTGTGGATTCTGAAAGTTTCTATCCCAGAAATGTGCTTCAAATGTGTGATTTTAGCCATTTAGGTAAAGTGAGAGGTTTGAAGGGCATTGTAGTAAGAGAGAGGGATTTATGAAAGTAGCATCACCCTGGACACCTGTTCAGAATATGGCAGCATGACTTGTCATGAATTACAGGCGTTTCATAGGCTCGCTATAAGCTGCGCTGGTTTACGGTTTCTACTAGAAGGATCCATTATAAGGCACTCCACTTTGACCATAGAGCCTTTTATTAATTAAGATCCATGCTGCTTATGTATTTGCTTACAAATGTAAACAATGCCTTCATTTTGGATCTTCCCTCCCGCTGTCAAACCCCCAGTTTAGAACGTATTGGTGGGGGTGGGTTATAGAGAAGGATATTCCTTGAAATTTGTTTCTTCCTCTATTTAGAATGCCGTCTTCTTGGCCTGCAAAAAATGGAGAACCAATCAGCATTTAGGAAATCTCTTAAAATTCATCATCTTATTGATTATTTCATAATCTTTCTGATGTTGTTAGACAGTTCGGCCTTAGGACATTCGTTGCACTTTATAAGTCTACTCATATCTTGCATGGATAGGTTTTCAATATATTAAGTGGGTGTCCTCAAGGCACTCAACACAGGGCCGGTAGCCACTTTAGAAGTCAGCAAACAGAAATTATGGTGGTGGAGCATTGTCACCAGAGAGAGAGTTCTGGTGTTGGGCACCTGACCTATTGGTAGACTAAGAGATAGCTCAGACATGTGATGCCTTAACATATCATTTATATCAAACTAGAGGCATACCTCTGCCATCTAAAGAAAATGCACGTCTCTATGATCTGCTTCTCTGAGCACATAGCAGGACAGGTGTGTATTTGCTTTAACAAATGCCATGTGTGGCTTTTCACTGGAATGGTGTCTACGAAGAGGAGTGCACGGGCACTGTCCGTGTGTGAGCATTGTATCACTGATCACTGTATCCTGCCTCTTCAAACTAGTTAATTTGGGCAGCAAAACGCTAGGAAATGTATCCACCAGGGAGAGGATGTATCCTTACGGCTAGAGCGGTCGACCTCGAAGCTGGGGAACCAGGTTCGAGTCTCAGCAATGACGCTCAACATCCTGTGATTCTGGGCAAATCACTTAATCTCCCCATGCCTAACAAAACATAAATGTGTCCTTCTGTATCGAAACTGGTGCTCATGTAAAGCTCTCTGATACCCGATTTCTCGGGTCTTGTTCGCGCTATATAAAACTATTTATAAAACAAATACAAAAAAAAATAAGCCTCGGTCTATCAAAAGCAGGATTGCTTAAATATTATATTTAAAGGGTTACAATGCAAAAGCATTGCACTATGAAAGCACTAGTGTGTGCACTACTCGTTCTAATATTACAATGACAAACTGGTAACCATGTTGGTTGCCTGTGTCTCTCGTGTGCCTCATTCAAATTTGCACACAGTCAGGCTAATCATTATAATTGATACTGACATTTAGGAGAACACCATTATTCTTATCAAAGAAATTTTGAAGAAATTTGTAACAAACATTGCGTTTCATAATGCAAAGAGCCCTGCAGGCTTTAAAAACAGCATTAAGGCTTTAGGGGATTTAACACTTTATGTGCTGCAGGCTTCAGAAAAGAATTAAAAGTATGGTTGTTGTTAGAATAACATATGTTAAGATGCATGATTTCTGTTAGAGTGACCACTCTGTATGACATTGCCCATCAGTCATACATTCTATGGGGTATATGTACAATGAAGTGGCGGAGCGTGTTGTTAGCCTCCTTGGCTTAACGACACGCTCCGCCACTTCGGAAACGCGAGGCTGCACCATATTTACAAGAATGTGGTGCAGCCTTGAGTTTCCCCCTGCAATGGCGCTAAGTTCAACAATTTAGCTCCAACGCAGGCACCCTTGCACCAGAGTGCAAGGGTGTCTGCGTGCAGGGGAGGATTGTTTATGTGTAGGAAGGTGTCCCTTCCTGCACATAAACAATCCTAAAATGCCATTTTGTAACTTTCATGTGTGCTGCTTCATTCAGCACACATGAAAGTGACAACATGGAATTTCTTTAAAGGTTTGTTTATATACAGGAAGGGACACCTTCCTGTACAGAAACAAACCATGGCATTTTGCTTTTTCCATGTATGCTGCACAAGGCAGCGCACATGGAAAAAGCAAAAACGAGGAGAAATAATGCATTTCCCCTCGTTCCGCCAACTTAAGACCAGGATTTTCCTGTTCTTAATTTTGGCGCTGCCTCCTATGTACGCCACCCTTGTACATAGGTGGTAGCGTCAAATACAATGGGTGTTGCGGTGGAACGCACACAGCAAAACCCACTGCACGCCCATTTCACGCTAACCATAGCATGAAAGGGTGCCTTATGTACAAGGCAGCGTTAAGCCACGTTAAGTGGTTTAACACTGCCTTAGGCCCCTTTCACCACAGGAACTTCACAAAATGTGGCGTTCTCATGGTGATAGGGGCTTGTACATATGCCCCTATGTGTTTTGAACCTTGAGGGAATACGCCCATCCTTTGTATACTAGAACAAAGTTATTTCGAGGCAACCTCCTTTGCCTTTCCATTAAGCCTGGTGGATGTAGCTTCATCATCTCATATATTAGGTCTGCTCAACGTGGGCTTTTACCAACTATTTTATTTTAATTTAAAATAGGACAGTTTTCGGGAAAGGTAATTAACCAGTGTTAATATTGTCATCTGATTGGCACTCACTTATTCAATCACAGGAAGAATGGTAGATGTGTTAGAACACAAACCTGAGACTTGCCAGTCACGCATCCCAAACTCATGTACTTAACTCACTAACCTCAAAATTCTGAGACCTGTGCATGTGTACGTCCTCAAATAACCACATGCTGCAATGTCCTGATGAGCAGACAGAAAACGTGCCTTTAGTCAACCGTCAGACAAGTGATTTTTATTGAAGATGGAATTAAAAGTATTTCATAAACTCATTTTAATTTAGCAGAAGGAAGTTTCAGAGAATTGGCAAAAATGGCCATCATCTTGTAAATCTTGGTGAAAAATTATTCAAAGTCCTTCCTATTGAAATCTGTAGAAGCTGCTTTTTAATTATCAAATCAATTATTGCCCTTTTAAACTATCTCTCTCAGGGTAAACATTGTTAAATCCGCTAAAACATATTTACTGTTATCCTGTTCGGTTTTACCAGCATGTTTAAAACGCCCTACCCAGAGGTAATGTTATTTACTGGGTACAGTCATTGACACTAATTTATCCTGCATTTCGGTATGAAGACCAACATATCGCTTGAATGTTCTCGTATTTTTTTTCTTAATGTGGGCTGATGCATTTTCTTCTTAAACTTCGAATTTGTAGGTATATCGTGACTTACACATAACTACTGAGAAAAAAAAGGAAATGTGCTAGCTAGCAAGGTTCATGAAGGGCTGCTTTGCAGGCGTTAGAAAGCTTGTGGTCGAAAAAGATTTTCTGTCCTTTCTGAGGAACAGAAAAATCCACTTGCGATGTCGGTTTGTGGTAGGAAACTGCTACCCTGCTCGTTCAAGATTTAAAATGCTTATCTAAATCTGATGAGAGAAAAGCAACAAAAAAAATGTTTCACGCCCAACTCGAACTGTGCACACACTGGCATCAATAGCAGCACATGTAAGGAAATGTGCATTCACCTGGCTTTTGTCTGGAACGTTTCCATTTTCATCTTAAATGTAGTGCACTTGGGAGAATTCCAAAAGTTACTTCCAGCTTGAAAATAAAAAGCGTATTTTTTTTATAATGGCTAATTACACATTTTTGAATGTTCCCTGCCTTTACATTTCTTAGGTCTGGGATTAGCTAAGACCTTTTGATTTTACAAAATGTATACTTATTACATACTTACTTTTTGTGGCTTTTAGCCAGTTCTCTTCTTCCATTGGTCTGTTTTTGTGTCATTCACATGTTTCTTCCACCCTCTAGAGCATACAGCAATGGTCAGTGAGCCTACTTCACCCACTGGCTAAACTCCACTGTGAGTGACAGCATTCTCTTCTTTCTCAAGTAGCACTCCCAAACACAAAGTAGCTCAATTCAGGCCACGGACTACAATGGCAATGTGAGAGATCCTCGGACATTGCAGTGGACATACCTCATCCCCGCTCCTACCCGCGGACCTTAAACGGGAAGTCCGTCCTCGACCTATCCCCCTATTCGCCACAACCAGTAAGGACACTGACCCCGCCCCCTGACCCGCAGGCCGGGACAGGTCCTGGCGCTGACAGAAAAGACCCGGAAGGAGGAGGGATTAACCCCGGATGTACTTCTCTCCTTCAGGCGAAAAGAGGGATCGCAGCTGCGAGCGGATGCACTCGTGCCGGAGAGAGAAGAGAGAAAGGCGAAGTATCGAAGGCGGAGCAGGAGGTAGAGAGAAACGAAGCAGAGGACAAAGAGCAGCGTACCGAGGAAGAACCGGAGCTGAGGAGGACGAGGCCGGCGCAGCGAGGAGAGAGCGCGACGAGGAGGAGTCCTGAAGCGGAGGAAGCGGAGGAGGCCCCGGACGAGCCGTGGTACGAGGACTGGTGGAACCCTCAGGAGGAGGCTGGAGAGCGGCCGCAACCAGGAAGTGTTGCAGCGGGGCCGGTGAGTGGCTAAACCCACGGGTAACGGGATCGGGAAGCGGGTGGTAGAAGGGAGGAGGGTGGACACCGGGTTACAGGGGCACAGGGTGTTGCGTCGTAGGGTGTTACTGTGTATGGTGCTGCAGTGTGAAACGTCTCTCTCTTACTTCACCTGACCACAGGGGCACACCCCGAATATCCTGACCTCACTGAATAACCGGGTATTCCGCCTCCCTGCTCATATCCGGACCCTCTGTCCAGAGCACGAACCCTGCTCTCCCCTATCACTCTACACGGGTGCGGTGGCGGTTTCACTGTGATTCATTAGCGCATAGATAGGACAAAATCCCTGACGGCCTCTCGTTTGTCTCTTTTGTCCCTCTCATGAGCCTTCCTGAGGAAACCACCTCAACTATCCCCGAGTCATCATTGAGAGACGAAGACCGAGCGAGATCAGAAGAAGAAGACGAAGAAATCGTGAAACACCGCCCACAGTCCTTGAAACCTGACGCCACTACCATACCTACTGCTTTATCAATAAAAACCTACCCACTGGCTCACTACATCCAGCCTCCGCGTCTGTTTATCCGGCCCGCCCTCCCACAGGCAATGTGCACTTTTAGAGAATAAAATATCAGTCACGGCTGGCATGACTTGTGGGTGAGGACATAGGCACTTCCACCTGGTTCCAACCAAGCACTCAAGGTTGTGAGAGTTGTAAACACTGATGCCACTTGTAGTCTTCATTCAAACCTGCAGATGCTACTTTTTGCACGATTATTGCACCTGACAAGATGTGCTACGCTGAATTCTAGTCAACCCCACTTGAACCTCAGGTGCTACAATGGAATTATGTAGCTACGTATAATACGTTTTTGGTTCTGCTGGGTGAGACGTGTGTGTACAGTAGGCACTGAGAACTGAATCACATCTAGTTGCCTGGATACATGTGCCACTGCAAAACAGTTTACAACTTACCATTTTGAAATAAGCACTGTCTGCTAACCCTTTAATTTGCCAATTTTTGTTTTGAAAAACTTTACTGTCAAGGGCTAGTCAGCTCCACCAACATTGTACACAAGTCTCACCCAGCAGAACCAAAAACTTAGTGTAGCTACATAATTCCATTGTAGCACCTGAGGATCCAGTGAGCTATTCTAGAATTCAGCGTAGCACATCTTGGTTTAGGCACATTTTTTTGGTTACAGTTTTATATAGCGTGAACTCGACCTGAAGGTATTGGAGCGCTTTACATGACCACCAGTTACATTACAGGACACATTCATTTTTGGTAGGTGGGGGAGATTTGGGGCCAGATGTATGATGGTTTTTAGCATGCGCAAACGGGTTTTAGACCCGTTTGCGCATGCTAAAAACCTTGGGCCCATGTACAAAATCAATTAGCGACTCGCAAAATAGGTTTTGCATCTCGCTATTAGGAAGGGGTGTTCCCTTCCTAATAGCGACTCATGAGCCATGTATGAATGTTTTGCAAACGCAATTGTGGTCGCAAAACACTCACAAATTACTACGTACTTCAAGTTGGTAGTAATGCAATCGCAAATGGAAAGGGGTGCCCAGGGGACCCCTTACACTTTGCAAATGCATGCGAATATATTTTTTAAGGGCAGGCAGTGGTCCCAGGGACCACTGCCTGCCCTTTAAAAAATGAAACAAAAACGTTTCATTTTAATTTTTTTAAATGCATCCCGTTTTCAGGCTGCATTTAAAAAAAAAAAGCTGCTTTAATTAAAAGCAGTCCCAGACATGGTGGTCTGCTGAACCCAGCAGGCCACTATCCCTGGGAGGGCCAGCCATTTCCAATGGGGTCGCAAAATGCGAGTGCCTCATTAATATTAATGAGCCTCGCATTTTGCAACCCCATTGGGAATCTCAATCAGTGTCTCTGACACTTGTGTACATAGTAAATTGCTACTAGCAATTTGTCACTTGCAATCGAGCGCAAATTGTGAGTCGCAATTTACTAGGGTCGTACATCTGGCCCTAAGTGATTTGCCCAGAATAACAGGATGTTAAGCCTACACTGAGACTCGAACTTGGTTCCCCAGCTCCAAAGTCGGCAGCTCTGGCCGTTAGTCACATCTTGTCCCAGGGCAACAATTACAAAATATGTGATGTGAGTCTGCTGTTTCTTGCACTCAGTGGTGTAACAATAGCCCCTGCAGCTCCTGATGGGCGTTCCCCCCCCCCCCCAGCTCCAGGGCCTCTCCTCTGGAAATGTGCATCGGGTGGGTCCATGGCCTGAGAACTCCTGACTAGGTCCGGAGTGTGGGGCACCCTCCATGTACTTTCCAGGCTGGGTCCACTCAAGTTTCGTTATGCCACTGCTTCCACTACCACATCACCAGTTTCCAAGTGATGGGAAAATTCACCAGCCACTACATTTCCAAACCATCAGCCTCTAATAAATACTTAAGCCACACTAGTGTGACACCTCGATAGTCAGGCCCCCCAATAGTATGCTTCTACCCGTAGACAAAATAGACTGTTCAACCTAGGGGTACACACAGGTTATGCCACCGACTTTATGCAGGATCACTGCTGGCCAGATTCTGGATGATAATTCTTCCTAGTGTTCCATATGCTCTGCCAACCAAAGCCTATCGGCAGTTGTCAAACCACCTTTTTCCTCCACGAGGTTAAGGACATTCAAAGTTTTGGAACGCCATCATTACCTCCTCATCCCCTTTCATGCCACGGTCCTTATGATGTGAGATGTGTGCGGCTCCCACGTAAGCACCCTGCTGCCCACCGAAAAGAATAAAAATGACTGAGGTGCCTACAGTGGTGGTAGCCCTCAACCTCACACTCCATGAACTATATAAACCAAGCAGGCCCAGCCACAACGAATATGACGTTACAACGCAAACAATTACAACGCATGCTTTTACAACATATTTTTACATTGCAACTACCATTACATTACATGATTTTACAACACATGCCATTACAAAGCATTTTTAAAAACTACCATTACAATGCATTCCATTACAACGCATACCATTACAATGCATAATACTTTCAGGGCAACAGTAGGGTAAGTGTTGGTTAGTGTAGGGGTAAAAATTACTATTTCCACTCCAGTGAGTGCAACAGTAGGGTAAGTGCTGGATAGTGTAGGGGTAAACATTACTATTCCCATCCACCCCAAAACCCATACCCACCCTAAACCTCAAAAATCTCTATTGCTTACCTGATAATGCGTTGTAATAGCATGCATTGTAATGGTATGCGTTGTAATGGCATGCGTTGTAGTGACATGCATTGTAATGGCATGCGTTGTAATGGCTTGCTATGTAAAGGCAGTTGTGTTGTAATAGCTGTGTTGTAAAAGTATTGCGATGTAATGAATGCTTTGTAATAGATGTTTCCCGCCACAACTCCTGTTTTTGTGTTTGTCTGCGATAGACTCTGCACTATGTCGTCACCATTTTTTATTTTCGTTTCCTTTAGGCCAGGTGCTGGGCATGGACCCCCAAGTACTGGTGGTGTCAGCAGGCCGGCCAGGGAGAAGGGATTTGACCAGGGACTGATGCTGACAGGTAAAGGCCGGCTTTCTTGCTATGGTCTCCCTTCTGTTTATTTGCTTCCCCCACTTCCCCAAATTTCCCAAGGGTTTTAGGAGTATCTATGTCGTGAATCTGCCCCATGTGGGGTTGGGGTTTCTTTGCTGAGGATGGGGCTCTGCTGTTACTCCCCTTACCTTCTCTTCACCTTTCTGCTCCTTGATTATCGTTCTCTAGTCAGCAAGTGAGGGAGAGGGGTTACTTTCTCTTTTCTCCACTGTTCAATTATGATAGCAGGAGATACTTCAGATATGGCGGTATGGAAGATAAGGCTTTTTATGATTTGAGGGGTTTCAGATACATCTCACTGTCCATACATTTCTTCAGTTTTTCTGCTTCTTGATTGAGGTTTTGTGGTTGGCATCTGGTAAGGAGGTATTTAGCTGGGTACCTCCCTGTTTTCTTCTCTGTTTATGGTGTGGAAGGTTTGGCATGCACAGGCCACGTCTGATGGTGTGGACAGGCTCTCAAAGGTTACAGCAGTGGTGTAACGAAAGTTGAATGGGCTTCCCTGCAATGTACACGGAGGGACCCCTGCTCCTGATTTAATGCGGAGCTCTCAGGCCTGAGTAATGTGCTGAGGTGGCCCCCGCACTGCGGGGGCTGCGGGGGCCTGTCCTACGCCCATGGGTTACTAGCTCTATGTGGGTCTGAGACACTGCATCAATGAATGCCATCTTGGATTGGGTTGATCATAGCATTCATGCTTGGTGTAGCTGAAGATTGCGCATGGTTTTGCCACCATATCTGAAGCAGTGGCTCGGATTCTCAGCCTCCTTGGACATCCTTTTAGCGGATTCATTCCTGCTCCTCAAGTGACCCTAATTGAATAACGGATGCGTGACCCTAGTCGCCCTTCATTCGGTCCCTCAACAGCGATCCAAGTGCATGCTACACCCCAACTTGCAGCCCCAGCTTTGCGAGGAGCTCGGTCTTCATCCTCCCTACCTCCCACGGTCGCAACAAAGTTCCAGGACCTTCACAGTGCTCTTCCCAACGTGTCACGATTGCTTGCACTCATCAGCACTGCTGTTTTAAACATTTTGTAACCTGGTCCTGATGACGGCCTAAACTGTATAAAAGGACAATCCGCCGACAACTTCTAAAGCGTAATTCATGGCGCCTCCCTCATGGTTGTCCAAAATACTACCTCTGTTCATAATTTTATCAAATGTATGGGCACCACTAAGAGTTCAATGTATACATTATTTTTGTTCTTGCGCCTCTTTTACCACTGTATATATCCCTTCACGTGTCACCAGCGCCGTTCTCTTGTGCACAGCTTATTACAGGTCACATGACATTCAATGTAACACAGTGCTTTTGTATTTCCCCATTCAATGTCGAATGGTCTCTAGCCTTCCTGTCCCCCATTCTTACCCATTTGTTGCAATTCATTGTGCTCTATTGTAAATTGTCTACTAAACAATACCTGTTGAGACATTGTTGTGTGCTATATATTATCTACCCCGGTCTCTATTGGGTTTATGGGTACCCTCCTGTAGTTTGTTACTGCACCATATGTGAATGGGCAAAACGGTGACTAGTGGACGGAGAGTTTTTACACCACCTCTACTTTTTTCTATTCCTGTGTTTTCCTTGATGAGTACTTGTAATGTTTAACTATCAGCCTCATTCATGGCCTGTTGCCATTCTCCCATACTTCCAACTAAGCATTTAACTCTAATTTTCTTCATTTCTCTTTTCTGGAGTGCTACCTCAGACAGTTTTGTGCTCGAATCTCACACTAGGTGATGGTAAGGTCAGTGTTCATAAGGCCTCAGCAGCCCCCTGTCCATCTCCAGTCCATTACTTGGGGCTACATTTTGAGGGGCATTTTGTCTTATGGAGGTTTCATCTGTGTAGAATAGATAATCAAAAGAAATCCACTAGAAAGCTTAAACTGATATCCTTCCTGATATACTAGTATTCCTTAAGGGAAAAGATTTACTTTTCTTAAAATAACCCTCACCCACCAAAAGGTCCCTTGGTGGCATGCTTCTTCAACGGGTTCTTCCCGCCTCGCTGCAGGACGGGGCTGGCTGCAACCGATCGAGACATGGGAGAACTTTCTGGAAGGTGTGAGCTATATTACTAAAAGAAAGGAGTGGAAGGGTCAGTGAGATAGTGAACAAAAATTCTAAAAAATACCTGGCCACTAGGGACCTAAACATTATTGAATCCTGTGGCTGGTATTGTTAAAAACGGGGGTGTTGGAGATGCACAATATAATGTATATGTTAGACCTGTTGTACATGTTTCAAGCCTTCCCCTTCGGCTTTTCTTCAGGACCAAGTACGATTGATCCCTAATACCACTCCTGAGTATTGGCCATTGTATTCTTTAGTGCCTATTCATGATATATCATTGTGCATTATACAATACCCAATCTGTATGATGCTTCAATACTACCTATTTGGTAAGATGTCTCAATTCATTTTATTATTGTTCTAACTTTACCCCATGAGCTCTGCATGGGAGGGGAGAGACGCTTGTAGTCAAACTTGCCTCAAAGCTACTCCCTCGCCCAGCATACTTTGCCTGCCCATGGCTCCGTGGGCTTGAAACATGTAGTAATATAGCCCACACCTACCAGAAAGTCCTCCCACGTCTCCGTCGGTTGCAGCATGCCCCGTCCCGCAGCGGGGCAGGAAGAACCCGACGATGAAACATGCCACCAAGAGACCTTTCGGTGGGTGAAGATTATTTTAAGAAAAGTAAATCTTTTCCCGTAAGGAATACTACTATAGCTGGAAGGATATCAGTTTAAGCTTTCTAGTGAATTTCTTTTGATTATCTATTTGATACAGGAGGCAAGGTCCACTACATACCACTCTTTTCCCCCTCTAGATTAATGTGGTTTCATCTGTGGGTCATTCCTCTTCCCTGTTGTGCTACACTTTGCGGCCACATTAGCCTCTGCAGTTTCTGGCTCCTGCAGGATGTTTGCTTGCTGGTCATGGGGATGGCCTGTAATATTGTCTTGTGTGGTGGGTCATCCTGGAGCTCCCTAAGTTATTCTCCCTTTATCGTCAGTTTTCATTTGTTGTGATTATATTCCCTGTCAGCAGTGTTTCTGTGCCAGGGCTGTTTCTTCTTGCTGCAGTCCTTTTGATTGAATTTTGACTTAGTGTTTTGGATTGACTTCTTTTCCTTGGCTGCTGCATCTCATGTCTTTCCACGAAATTTGAGGAGTTATAATATTTTCCCACTAGCGCTGTACCACTTGGCTCTGTTTTGCTAGCAGGGCTTCTCTGATATAGTATGTCTATTCATCTTTTTCAGGAATACTGTAAGTCTTTGTGCATCTTGGTGTGTTTGGAATACAGTTTCCTCCTGACCCTGATGGTAGTCATGTCCTATTTTTGATTGCCTTGCCATTTTGCTCCTAGTCTTTGGCCCCAGCTTCAGTTGCTTCCATTGCGGAACAGCAACAGGTTGGGCCAGCTTTGGTGGATGTTCAGGGGATTGCAGTTTTGAAAATTCTTTTATGGGGCCCTCCGTTCATCACCATTGCAAATGTAGTGCACTTTAGGGGCATTTACAATTATAGCCATTTTTGCTGCCCAAATGTTGGCTCCGTTATCTGCTCAATTCCTTCTCAGAGACACCTTGTCTTCCAAGTGGGTGGAATTGCGAATCTTGCTGCAATTTCTGTTTGTTGTCCCATTTGTTTAGCACTTCCTCCTGGCTGCATTGGTGGTTCTGACTCTGACATTTGGAGACTCCCCGGGAGTAAGTGGACTTCTTCCTGCATTCTGCCCATTGTGGCTAATGTGAGCTAATCCGGCTTACTCATAGGATATCGTTTTGGGAGTCTGGCAAGTTCTGTATCCTACTCATTTGTATTCCCCTCTTTGGTGCAGTTTGGGGGAGCTCTTGTTCATATCAACTATTTTCCCGTCCCAATCCCCATGAGGGGTATCAGCGTGTTCACCTCATATTCTGGTGGGGTAGTTGATGAGTGGGATGAGGGTTACTGTGCCTGTTTACATTTAAAGGTCTCCTCCCTGTTTCTGTTTTGCATACTCGTTGCCTTCCTTTCCTCCATTTTCTCGTATATAGATGACCTTGGCAAGGGCCTGCAGAGTGTTTTGGTACTTGTGTTATCTCCTTTTTCGGCCTTCATCTGTACTCTCTAAATGCAATTTAAAGTTACCTGGTTTTGGACAAGCTTTTGTACTTGGTTCCCGCTTACAGGAGACTTTTTAGGTCTCACCTAAGACAGCACATGTGCTGCCGCTTGTTAGGTCTAGTCTAAGGCAGCACATTCACTTTTGCTTGCGAGATCTTTTGTTTTCTCTTTAGTGGGCTTAGAGCCCGTCCATTACTTTCCATTGGTTGGCAGCATTGCCAGTCTCATTCCCTTGCTTCTTATATTTCGATGGTTAAAGGCGTCTTTCCTCTTCGTGTTATTTGCCCCTCCCCTGGAGTATGGATCCATTACTGTGTCCTTCCACTGCTGACTTTTTAAAGTGCTACTTTTTTCTTTGTATTTAAGCACTCTCCCAGACTGCGTCCTTTTCAACTGTCTCCCTCATGTTTTCTCCCCCTTTCATGTTCCTCTGCAGAAAACAGAGCAGGGTAAAGTGCCATTTGTCTCTCAAACCTCTTGCCCAAGTGACCAAATTTGTTTATGTGGTCTTGTCTATCATTCAGCACCCTCTCCTTTAAGAGCTTTTGTTCAGCAATTTTATGGCAAGGTCCAGAGGCCAATATTATGCAATGTACCTTTTATTTCCCTCAAACACAGCAGCAACAAACACTAGAATTAGAACACATATAAACTCTAGCACATTGAACATGCATATAATCATAGAACAGGCAGCCCATCTTCCTCTTTTGTTGCTGCTCAGCACAGATAAGATTGGTTAATAATTTAATGTGGTATGTTTGGCTTTGAATATGTTTATAAATGATTTGGTATGTTTGATTTTGAGTATTGAGGGGAGAAGTCTCTGCTGTTGTTGTTTAGATATTCCTTTTAGAAATTTCATTTTATTTGTTTTGTTAAAAAAGTTTAAAGACTTTTGATTCATTGGTAGCATTGCGTGTATTTTGGCTTATTTACGGACGAAAATAGTTGCGGTCAAGAGTTAGGAGTATTTTTTATTGTAGTCTAAGCTGGTTACGGTTGGAGTATTGATGTTCAAAGCGTAGCGCGCTCAGAGCACGTGGGATCGTTCATAGCGCGAGGCAACTCAAATCAGTTTGAGCGGTCGAGCAGACTTCTGTGTTAGGAGGCTGCGCTCAAGCGCGTCTGTTTCCTCTCGTGACTCCGGTATTGTGGAGCGCGAAGAAGGATTTTTTGTTTTTTTTTAGACAAACCAGGCCGCCGTATTTACGCTACATACGGTGGCCATCTTGGATGATTGGGGATAACCCTTTATATTCAATGTGGAAATAAACAGACATGTTTTGGGAAAATATCGTAGAGTCTGTCAGGACGTGAGTCAGTTTCTGACAGACTTTTGTCAGGAGTTCAGGAAGAGGTTGTTTCTTAGCGCAGTGAGGATTTATTATTGAGTAGTATTTTGTGCAAGACATTGGGTTGAAGAACAGATGGGTGTGTTGTTAGTAGGTTGTTTTGGTTGATTTAAAGAGATAGGTGGATTGGAAATAAATTAATAGGATAACTTTGTGTGAGGAAACTTTGAATTCAATTTGTCAAGATGGAAAATAGTGAGGCAGGATTTGAGGATAGGATGAAGCAATATATGGAGAAGATGTTTGGGGAAATGTCAGTATCTCTTGATAAAAAGATTGAGAGTAGTGTGGAGAAGTGTGCAATGAAAAGGGACTCTAGAAAGAGGTCTGGTGAGGATGAGAGTTTCTGGACAACAGAAGAAGTGGAGGTTGTCGCAGGAGGATCTGGTCAGGGTGTAAAAAAAGACTCAAAAAGAAAACATGTAGAGAGGAAAAGAAAAGGAGAATGAACTTAAGGTTCAAATGGGTGATGCTATAAAGGCAAAAGGAGGCGCTATAAAGGTGCGTAAGAGAAGCCACAGTGTGGTGGCTTGTGATTCGTCCTCTACTAGTGGTGATGTAGAGTTGACGTGCACTACAAGTATTGAGGATTCGGACGTGGAAGAAGTTCCGCTCAAAAAGAGAAAGGTGGCTGAAAAGAAAATTAAGATAGAGTTAGGGGATTTTGTGGATCCTCAGGGAGAGAAGATGTTTGATCCTCTCTTGATTCAGCACCCTCTGTCTCCTCAGTGGACTCCTGCAGAGCATGTGGCTAAGTATGTGAGGTTTTGGATAAGGAGAGAGATTCCAAAAGAGGTGAGAACCAGGTTGAGATCAGAGTGCCCAAGGCAAAGTTTGAAATGCAAAGTGGCGTATACGCCAGAATTAGATTAGAAAATGATGGCCTTTCTGAAGAAATCAGGGAAAGATCCAAGAAGGGTTCTGGACAAAGGGCTGAAAGAATGCCAAGATAGGCAGCTAGATGTGCTTGGTCCTCTTACAAAGATATTTGATTTATGTGAGGAGGCACACTCTTCTAACACAGGAATTGAAGTAGTTGAGTTGCGTCAATAGGTGCTGAGGGCGATTTGTCTTCTGGGGAATTCTAATGCAGCCCTATGTGTGGAAAGATGTAAAGCATCCTATTTAAGATTGACCCTAAGCTGGTGTAGTTGACTAACGTGGAATTGGGAGAGCAAAGCAAGGGTTTGATAGGACATGTCAAGGTATGTGGGTACCTTTAACTCTCTACAGAAAGCACAGAAAGATATTCGTAGGGTTTTTGGAATGGTTGGGAGAATGCAGGGTCGATTCTCCGGCCGTGGCCAGGGTTTACCAGGGATTCCTTTGGTAGAGGTTTTAGACCCTATGGAGCGAACTGTGGAGCGAATTATGGATACACACGTACGGAGCAGGATAGTTTCTACCCACAGAGACAGAGGGCCAGGTCGAGAGGCATGCGTTCAGAAAGGAGAACGAGAGGTGCTTCAGGTAAGTTGTTTACCAGACCCTATTTCTATCCATATAAAATTGGGCGGCAGACTAGCCCAGTTTGTTTTGAGATGGAAGGAAATAACTCAAGATCCTTGGGTGTTGGAAACAGTGGCAGGTTGTCTAATAGATTTTATACGGACGCCAGTACAGGTGAGGAGTCCAACTATTTTAAGGTTTTTGAAAGAGATGCAAGATCTGGTAACGAAGGGAGTGGAAGCTTTGGAAGCAAAAGGGGCGACAGAGCCTGCAAGGATGGTTCTAGGTTGTTTCGTAAGCAATTTATTTTTAGTGGAGAAGAAGGAGAAGGGAATGAGGCCATAATAAACCTCAGAGAGCTAAAAATTGGGTATGTTACAACCATTTCAAGATGGAGGGAATACATATGTTGAGGGGTTTGCTGAGGAAAGGGGATTGGTTGACCCAGTTAGATCTCAAGGATGCTTAGCTGACCATTCCGATGTGCGAGGAGCAAAGGGACTACCTTCAGTTTAGATGGAAGGGAGTGCGATGGAGGTTCAAAAGTCTCCCATTCAGGTTGACGTCAGCTCCTTGGTGTTTTACCAAGGTAATGAGGCCAGTGGTAGCGTGGCTGAGGTCCAGGGGAATTCGATTAATTGTTTATCTGGACTATATTTTAATTTTGGCAGAAGAGAGGATTTTGGCAAAGGAACAGACGGAGTTTGCATTGAAAGGTTCAGGAGGATCTGGGTTTTGTGGTGAACAAGGAGAAGTCATGTGTGGAGCACGAGCAAGTGATGCAGTTTTTAGATTTTCAGATACAGACATTGGAATGTGTGTTGAGGTTACCAATGGAGAAGGTGAAGAAAATACAGAAAGAGGTGAAAAGAGTGAAGAATGCAGAGTGGATTACTTTGTGGCAGTTAGCTCGGCTGTTGGGTCTGTTATCAGCGTCGATACAAGCGATCTTTCCCCTCCCCTTCATTACAGAGCAGTGCAGAGGTTGAAAGCTTTTCATTTGAGGCTGGGGGCAAAATACTTGCAGAAAGTGAGGATGAATCAGGAGACTCAGGAACAGTTGGATTGGTGATTAATGAGTCTGGAAGCTTGGAATGGAAGGGCTATATTTGGAGAGGTACCAGAGATAGAGTCGGATGCGAGTCTGCACGGTTGGGGAGCAAGGTGTGGCACAGTGTCTACAGGGGGACAGTGGTCCAAGGAAGAAAGAGAGCTACGCATAAACTGTCTGGAGCTCCTGGCAGGGTTGTTTGCAATCAAGAGTTTCATGAAGGATCAGGTGAAAGTTTGTGTTCTGTTAAAAATGGACAACTTGTCGGAGGTGCGTTATGTGAACAAACTGGGGGGTTCTTGGTCGAGGGGGCTAGCGGAACTAGCAAAGGAGTTATGGAGGTTTTGTTTAGAGAAAGAGCTTATGGTTCAGGTCCAGTATATCCCAGGGTTGAGCAACGTAGAAGCGGATTGGTATTCAGGGTATCTCAGGGATGCGAGCAATTGGAGGTTGAACAAGGGAGTTTTCCAGAGGTTACAGCAGCGGTGGGGTCTTCTGCCGGTGGATTTGTTTGCAGAAAGACTGAATACTCTGCTGATGGAGTTTTACAGTTGGAGACCGGATCCGGACACGAAGGGGATAGATGCTTTCCTTCAGGAGTGGAATGTGGGGAGGCATTATGCATTCTCACCGTTCTCATTGATTCCGAGAGTGTTGACGAAAGTCAGGAGGGAGAAAGCGTAGTTACTTCTGGTAACGCCATTTTGGAAAGCCCAAGTGTGGTTCCCAGATGTGATGAGTTTGTTGATGGAGGATCCAGTCTTCTTGCCAGATTTCAGAGAAGTAATTTGGGATGTGCAAGGGAATGTCCACAAGTTGGTAGTGTCAGGTCAGTTGAGGCTTATAGCTTGGCTGTTTTCAGGAGAGTTATGCAAGTGCATGGCCTATCAAAGGAGACTGCGGAACTCATTGCGGGATCATGGACTACCGGGACAACAAGGGTCATTATGGAGAAAATGGTGTGGTTGGTGTGTTGAAAGGGGTTTGGATCCCATATCAGCACCTCTAGTGGAGGTTGTGAATTCTTTATCGGTTCAGTATAATAGTGGCGTGGCATATAATACTGTGAATTTAATCAGGTCTGCGATTTCAGCAGGGCGTGTTTTGGTGGATTGTTTGCCGGTGGGACAGCATGCCTTGGTTAAAAGGTTGATTAAGAGCGTTCGGGTAGGTTTGCCTCCAAGAGCAAAGTATGGTGTTCTGTGGGATGTTTCAGTTGTTCTGAAGGAGTTCGACAGTTGGGGTGCAAATTTGGTTTTGTATCTGAGGTGTTTGTCTTGGAAATTGGCTATGCTTTTGTGTTTGGTCTCTTTTAGTAGGGTTTCAGATATTAGGGATTTAGAGGTGAATTCTAGATGTTATCAACCGGAAAGTGTGTGTTTTGAGTTGAGAAAGAGGCGAAGACTATGTCTAGGTCTATTTTTTATCCTCTTTTGGAGGGGCATAGTAATTTGTGTGTGGTTAGTTGTCTAAGAGAATATGAGAAGAGGACAATAGGATTGAGGCAGACTGGTTGTTCTCAATTGGTAAATTCTTATAGGAAGCCGTTTAAGGTTGTTTCAGCTCCTACCTTGGCGAGGTGGGTGAAGGAAGTTATGTGTAAGGCTAGTGTGGATGTGAGTGTCTTTGGGGAACACTCTGTTAGGGGTGCTTTGGCTAGTAAGGCATGTATGAGAGATTTAGTTTGAGTGGTATTTTGAGGGTGGCTGATTGGTCGAATGATTCAACGTTTAAAAGATTCTATTTTAAACCTGTGGAAAATGTGTTGGAAAGAGTTTTAGATTAATTTTGAACATGCATAGTATTGGCCTCTGGGCCTTGCCATAAAATGCAGATTTTCCACAATTTTAATGGGTAGAAAATCATGATTTTATTGAAGGCGCAGAGGCTAATATTATCCCTCCAATGACCCGCCCCTTTTAATGTTTTTTACACTTTTTTTATTTAGGTTTAAAGAAGAAGATTGGATGTCGGGGACAAGTTCTGGAGAGCGCAATGGCTTGCACATTTTGGCCCAGCAGATGGATCTATTTTTTTGGGACTTTTTTGTTTATTTCACATCGTCGTTTAAAAGAGGAAGATGGCTGCCTGTTCTATGATTATATGCATGTTCAATGTTCTAGAGTTTATATGTGTTCTAATTTCAGTGTTTGTTGCTGCTGTGTTTGAGGGCAATAAAAGGTACATTGCGTAATATTAGCCTCCGTACCTTTAATAAAATCATGATTTTCTACCCATTAAAACTGTGGAAAATCTGCATTTTAATGTTGTTTGAGACGGCATGCAACACCCTATTAATATATGTTCTTTTGGGAAACCCTGAAATGTATACCAACACAACTACATTTTGGGTGACATTTCAGGAACCCTTTTTAACCATAACACATAAACTCAGCTGTAGACAAGTACAATAATGGCTAAAATATGAAGCAAACAACCCTCATAATCACAAGAAGCCAGATTTATTAGGATCTGATCCTCATTGAATTTCTTTACCCTGAAGAAGTTTGAACGAAATGCATTGGCCTTATGAGGTTACTCCTGGACTGCAATTAAAAGTTGTATGAAGTTCGGTTTTGTAATGATATAAAGAGAATTCATCCACAATTTTGTAACGTTTCAACTTCCATGTTGTCAACATTGGACTGCATCAATTATATCTCTCTAGTAGAGTGCTCCCTGATTAATTTTTTTATATTTGTTTCTGCCTTGGCAGTAATATCAGTAGCAGTGGATACTGTTTGGGGGTGCACCTATGTAAAAAATCGGGGATGGATTGGGCTGTTCTGTGTAAAATAGTGGGTGCTAGGCCCACATATTTGTGGCACACAGACACAGTCATAGGGTACTGGTAACTGGCCCAGGGCACGTGCTCCTTGCCCCTTTTATTAGCAGGGCCACCTGACTGGTGAGGTCTGTGATGGGTGTGTGTAAAGTGGGGTTACAGCACAAGGCTGGGCTGCAGAACGTGTCCAGCAGGACACTACATTCTGTATGGTGCTTTTCCCTGCCGCTTTGTACAATATATTGTGTTTAGTCGACTTCACGTGTGGTAAGGTGTGCAGTTACAAAATGCCATGCTAGGCATTGACATGTGCATGAGCTAAACGTCTCCCGGGCAGGGCTGCCTATGAGACCATGACTCGCATATCTTGACTATAAAGTACGTGATTAATTTATTTATTTTTACAGCAGTTAACTGTTTAGTAATTTATTTTTATTAGTATTTATGGTGTTCTTTGAATACTATCTCGTTTAAAGCCTTTGTCATGAGTTGGTTGATAATTCCAATCCAAAATTAATTGCATCCGGTAATGACTAGGTGCTGTACATTTTCTATCTCAGAACGTGAGTCGTTTTTGTTCACGGTGCTTTCGTTTATAACCCAATTTTTTTGTAGCCCAAAATGTATTCTTGCATTATAAAAAATTAACGCGAGGAAGCATTTCCCTCTAAAATAACGAGAAAAATAACGGAGTTGCATTTTGGGGATTTAGTCTGATTGTGCCGAAATTTCGCATAATTATGTAAAAGCAAATTACGTGAATTGCGCAAACTCCTGATGGGCAACAAAAGAATGGGTGCAATAGGACATGCTTCTCTGGAGCCTGCTGGGTGGCATGCTTTCTGGGTGACTTACACAAAGGCTCCAGATAACAATATATTTTGACGTTCACAGACAAGGGTAGATTACCCTACATTTCATTTATCAAGCTGTGGAGATATTTCCAGGGGTTACTAAATGAGTCACTATACTGGGTGCCAAACAGTGACCCTTTACAAAGGTTAACTTGTCAAGCTAAAAAACTGCTACTAATGAGGAGAAACCTTTATCAGTATTAAGGCAAGTCAAACTGTCAAAATAGTGAACTAATACTACCACAGTTTTCCTTTTTGTGCCATACATTTTCTGCCAACGCTGCCGCATAATTTGTTGCCCTACTGCTATATTATTCCCGTGGCCTTGCCTGTTTGTTACGGATTTGAAAACAATTTTGGTTGACCTTTCTTGCGCTGATAACATGACTACCGAGTTTGTTGGGTTGTAATAGTTGTTACAAAATGTGTAACTTGCCTAGTCACGATGGCATGTTGTATGCTACATCAAGTATTGCTAGATTTCTTATTTAAAAAATACTAAGGGATTTTAAAGTTATCTCATTCGGAAAGAAACACTAACTGGTAGTACAGTGCTGCCTTTTACAACTCTGTATTATGTGACATTATAAAATACACCGCCAGCCAATCAGAGCATGAGTCCCACAGCCCTTGCTGCTGGTACATTTCTTATCTCAGGCTACTCATTTTGATGTCATATCAGACTGCCTGTCAACCTTTATCAGAAGTTTCTAGTAGTGTACTGAACATTCTGAAAGGCATTATCACTGAGATAATTGTTTTCCGCATTTGTAATATCGGTTTAATACTTGCATTTCTCTGTTGTACTCTATCGAATTAGAACTTGAGAATGCGTCCAGACTGAATATGACACTTTACTCCGCACGCGTTTACAATGTGTGCCATTACCACACATTTTTTACTCCAAGAAATCTTTTACAACGCAAGGCTTTACACTGCAATCCATTACAACGCAATTTACTATTCTAACTCCACCGGGGCGTTGTAATGGGGAATGCGTTGTAATGGTTTGCAGTGCAAAAGCCCTGCGTTAAAAAAGATTTAGCGGAGTAAAAAATGCAGGGTAATGGACTGCGTTGTAACGCAGTCACTGTACAGGATGTTCACCGTCCAGAATATTCATAAGTGCTACAATTGAGCAGTGATGCAGAATGTCAGCGTCGGACTGGCCTATAGGGCAATCAGAAAGTGCCAGAAGGGCTGGTCTGAAAGGGTCAGCTTGTGGGTGGTTTTTTTTTGCTGTTTGTGGACCTGTTTTATGGTTTGCTAGTCCACTTTGTATTGTTGATCTATCTAATATTGTATCAAATATTGCCTGCAGCAAACAAAAATGCATGGTTTCCCAACCCCTGCAAAACACCCATTTAGTGTGTCTTTACAAGTTAATGTGGGCCACATTTTTAGCTATCTGATTCGCTAAGGGAGGGCCACTTAATTTTTGTGCCCATGCCAGTAGCTGCTGTGTCACGGAATAGTG
Organism: Triturus cristatus; assembly: GCF_964204655.1. Lineage (NCBI taxonomy): Eukaryota > Metazoa > Chordata > Amphibia > Caudata > Salamandridae > Triturus > Triturus cristatus. The sequence goes on along the minus strand of NC_140585.1, from coordinate 1,265,354,905 downwards.
GTGGGCAACAGGGGGGATGGACACCGACAATAACCACCCAACAAAAAAGACACTTACCTGCTGCCGTCCGCATCGCCGCTCTTCTAGCTCCAATGCAGCACAGGCTGAATCTCCCCTACGGCTAATTGATACGCTGCTCTCATGATGCTGGCAGCATGACAGAAGCGCCGGGATTGGCCTGAGTGGCCTGGATTTGCACTCCTGGAGAGACTGGAAGCCTGTGCCTGCTGTCTGCAACCCGGCAATGCAGCTCGGGTTGGAGACATCATGGTGCACATGTCGGTTCCACCGCCCTAAGACAGCCGGCCAAACCCACAGGTGAACTTGCATCAGTGCCCACCACTCCACCTCCATGAGTCATCATCAAGATGGCCCCGCCCCCAAGACACGGCCCTGCGAAGAAAAATAACATGAAAATAAAACTGCCTTATTATCATTTTGTTTTTCAAGTTTTGCAGCTGGTGGGGGGGTGACACTCCTCTACCATAACGGAGGAGCCGCCGCTGGTCCATGCCTACTTTCTGTTTCAGTCCAACCCTTAGCATGGGGCATGTGCGTGGCTGGGATTAGTAGTGCCCAAGATTGGCCTCGCTGCCCGAAAGGACTGCTTGCAAAGAGGGTAAAGGACAATGCCAGCATTCTCCTGCCCGGATGCCGACTTCAAGAGATAACATGTCTTATGAGGGCACTTTCAGCCAGTGCCAGCAAAACCCATGATCCTGAGTCACACCCTGTGCTGTCTGCATGGACTCTTCAGTCGGGAGGAGGGGAGGGTGGAGTGCGGCTTCTCTGAGAGATAAAGAATATGTGTCAGAAACCGTTTGGTGGGCCACAGGGCTGGCAGGGGGTACTGTGCCTAAACTGTTAGTGTTGAGGTTGTTTGCATCAGATGTCCCAGGCTGTCCTACTATAGCTCCTTAAACTGAGCGAAGTACAATCCATTCACCACTCAACTCTCAGGGTAGAGAGTGTGAGAGGTCGCAGGCCTCTCAGGGAGGTAATGTGGGGTGCTGGAGCTCAGCACTCAGACATCAACCAAAAGACACAATAATTTCAATGTCCAGCCCAGTGCTATTCTTTACAAGAAGGTACTTTAATCACAGAGTTATACTAAATACTGCTCAATGCTACTAATTGTACATGTCACTGACCTTCGGTGTGATTCTTCTTCATGGCACTACACCCTCCTTCCTCTCCTCCCTCCCCGGTGGCCTCCTTTTTTCTGGGTTTGCCCGTTTATAAGGTCGGGAGATAGTGTGACTTAAGCACAGGTGCAGTTTTCAAGAACCACCGCCATTTGCTCTCTCTAGACTCTATACACAAACTGCATTTTGTAGTACATTTAGTAAGAATGGAATAGCACTACTAAGTCTAATGCAAAATGCATTTCTCAAACCTATGAGTGTATATATCTACCTGTCAAAGAGCACTCTGTAGTTCCTAAAAATTAATGGGAGCAGATTGAAGCCGAGTCCCAACGCCCCTCCTGGGTGTCTCCTCAACTGCCACTGATATTAACAGGGGGTAAAGAATTCCCAGAGGGGGAAGGGGTAAGTGGATAAAATAAAAAATAACATAAGAGTCTGCCTCTTCCCTCCTCCTAGAAAGCACAATGTTCTCTCAGAAGTATTTTCTTTTCTGAAGTACAATAGCATCCTGAAAGAAAAGGCAACCATTAACATTTAATACTCTGCCCTGACTGACTAGCAATTCATGTCCTTTTAACTATTAAACCACTACACATACCCCTTGAGAGGACGGGCGTAGCTTCTCTTCAAATATCTGATTGGCGTTTTGAATAAATCTGTAACCTGTGTATACCCTGTAGGACAGATGAATATTAACCTCAAGACAGGACCCGGCAGAGTGCATTGAACCATATACAATATTGGATACTGATATGCTCCAGGTAGTCTCTTGAAAATTACAGTGAAAGTTCAATAATAGTATGTTTATAAGATAAACAAGTAAATCAGACTCTAACAGCACTTTGGTTTATGTTATTTTCTTTTCTTTTTAAGGTACTTGCGTGTCCCTATCCGACGTTGAGGAGACAGAAGCTCTAACAGGAACAGCAGGTAAGAAGTAGAGGAAGAAGTGGGGAGGAAATCACCTGAAGAATTCGAATATTCTTTAATAATTTACAAAACTTCAAACTGAATAATTCCTCTAACAAGTGTTACTCGGTAATTACAGATGACAGCCCGACGCTTCCCTGAACTCCCGACGCGCAAGCACAATGAAAACTTTCCCTAAAACTATTCTAACAGGAAGAAACTGAGGAGAATCTCTAGTGAGACACTAACTCCCTGAAATTATTTGGTGAAGTGCGCAGTCACAGCGGTTGCGCTCGTGCTTCACACCAATCTCTGCTCTCGAACGCCCTCCAGCCGAACGACTAGACCGCTAACTTGCTCAGTTGTGTATGCGGCTATCTTTAAAGCTCTTCGCCTGACCAGAGACCTCCATGGCAATTCAGTCCTCACTACGCTGACACTATGAAGGGGGTGTCATAGCCATGTTTTCTACTAATCCTGACACTGCCTTCACCTCTCCAATATTTTCTACGGGGAAATCCTCACATATATATGTTTACTTCTCAATAGTAAGTGTGAGAGGGCCTGAGGCAGTGGTTGAAAAATGGGGTGTACTTACTTCAAAACAGGTGGGGTTTAGGTAGGTTTAGGATGGTTTTAAAGGATGATTTAGGAGAGGTTTAGGGAGGAAAAGACACCTACAAAAGAGTAAGCCCATTGCTTTTCACAGTACTTCGAAATCTACTACAGCTAAAATGGTTCCAAAACAAATACTCTATCTTAGACCTGGAGTAAGTTCATTGCCACCCACAGTTACTGCGACAACCTCCCACAGAAAATAATTGAGGCTGGTACTTCAAATTAAACTCACAAATTAGGTAACCGGATGGTGTAACTATATGAATCACAAAATATGAGTTGTGCGGGTGGAGGGACAGGCACACACATGTGTTAAGACGAGAACCCTCACTCCCCCTAAGGTGACATGCTTCATCATTGGGTACCCTCTTGCACACTGTGACCGCAAGGTGCACAGTGTGGGCTACAACTCTGCCGCAGGAGAGGAGCATGAGGTGTTTTTAGGTCATCCAATGTAGGTTGTAGTGAGGAGCAGAGTGCAAAAAAAAGTGGGTTAAAATATCTCCTATTATTAGTGTCCCCAGTGGATAGGTTTAAAAACAGCAAAGTTGAAATAGGGATATGGATGTTCCCTATTGAGCTCTGATCAACATGTTTCTGCCTGGTTAGACCAAATGGTTCATGGCATTAATCAGAACCGATTGCTTCGTCACTCTGCTTTGAAAAGTGAATAAATCATAGAAAAATAACGAAAATACCATACTGTAACTGATGTGGCATTGGTCAGTGGTTCCAGCTGTAGTCAGGTCCACTTTCTGTAAGGATATAGGAACAAAATTCTAATTACAGTATGCGATTAACATCCCATAATTCACAAACCACCAGTGTCAAACACCCTCATTGCACAAGTGAAAAACCATTATCACAAAAGAATGCAATGCAAGAATGCAGCAGCCGTGTATTCTCATCCTCCACCCTCTGCAGGTCTCGTTCCACTTGAGTACAACACTCCCTTCTCCTACGCTTGTCCTCCACTTCCCCAGAAATGTTTGCCACCCTGATTGTAGCCTTATACTCCTCCCATAAAGAGGCCCCCTTTTCCCCGACTCTGCATTTTCCTTAAATCAATTTGCTGTTGCCGTTTGCAGACTGTTCACCTCTTTCTCATTAGTGAGTCTCCATGTTGCCATTCTCCACTCATCCTGACCAGACTATTAGGTGAGCCCAGCATCACACTAAGCAGGAAATGATTCGAAATCCTTCTGGCCTTATAGTCTTCCTCCACAAGTCTGTGGAGGGTCCCTATCGGGGCAAAGAAAAAGTCTATATGGGATTTTGTGTTGAGTGCACCTGAGTAGAAAGAATAGCATCTTTGGGCCCATGGAGCATCCTCCAGACATCCCCCAGGCACACACCCTGGAGAAAACTGTCAAGTTTTCTGACGCCCACCCGATGGGTCTTTGTAGGCAGACATCCCGCACCATATGTGGTTGCCTGTGGTATCTCTGTGAGTAGTCTGCCCAAATAAGTCAATGTGTCCTTTTGAAGTCCTGGTGGGACATAGATGTTAACTAGGGCAAGTATCTCTCCCTCTCAGTCCCCCAAAATTGCCATACAGCACCCTAAGGAATCCACCCTAATCTTGCTTACATGAAAGTCCACCAATTTTTTTTATTAATACCACCACCCCTCTGGAACCATAGCCTGTGTGGCTAAGCGCTGTGTATTTCCCCTGTGCCAGCACTGCCCCATTGGTTAACCTCTTATGTATCTCTTGTAAAAACATAACATCAGCGGCATACCTAGCCAGGGCCTTGGCCATCAGTCCCCTTTTAATCTTGTTCCCCAGGCCATTCACATTCCAGCTCAGCAGCCTAAGGGTGTGACAAGTCATCCTATGTCCATGCATCCTGCCATTGCCTGGAAGGCCCTTTCCACAAGTCGGAATACCCCGCTTCATTGCAAACCATTGAACATTCTCCTAACTAAACCCACTCCTAACTTGTCGTGCTGCAGCCTTTAAACTAGAGGCCACCCCAATTCACTGTACATCCATCACCTTGATAGATAATCTAAATAAAACACGAACATCAGGAACCTGTAAACACAGCCTCCCTGTCTCGGGCCCACATCTCAGATAATCTCGTCCAATGTCATTGGCGTTATCCGAGGGGGAGATCCCTCCTCTGTCCCAACCCCACAGGACACATCCTCATCAGGTGTATCAGGTGCTACTTCCCCCTGTGATACCCATCTGTTCTTGGACTCCGGCCAAGAGGCCCACTGCAGGCTTGCAATCACCTTTGCTCTCTCAGTCTCTGCCTGCAATCGTGTCGGTCCCGCCTGCAATGGACCCCACTGATATCGATGCCTCAGCTACTCCTGGCATGGCTGGGCTAGAGTGTTGTCACCCCTAGCTGGTAGTTAGAAACCCCCTGTTCAAGCCAGTGCCAGACCTCCACTGCAGAGTTGAAAAAGTGTGAGCGGTCTTTTTCGATGAGCCTCAATTTTGCTGGGAATAATAGGGTGTAAGTTCTCAGCTGCTGCTTGACCCTTCAGAAAGGCCTCTGTCTCTCATTGGACCAGCACCGTGTAACCTGAATAGATGTTAACTATTTGCCTCAAAAGTCCATGGGCCATGAGTGCGTGCTACCTGAAGGATTTCATCCCGTTCCCGAAAGTTGAACGGTCGCGCGGCTATTGCTCTTGGTGGCCTCCCGAGCAGTGGCGGCCGACCCGGTACCCTATGGGTATGTTCCACACTAAACCTTTTGAAGGTTTTTCTAGCCAGTACCACTGACGCCAGACAGAGGTCCATGCTAGGGCCTTCAACCCGCTCCGGGACCCCGAACAGTCGAATATTGTTATGATGAGCCTCCTCCAGTCACTCCTGTAGCTGGGTTAAACCTTGCTCCCTCCTCTGTAGCCATGTGGATTGCCCTGTCACTGTCCGCCATGTATGAGTTAGTGTGGGTTCCGTCTCTCCCACATGATCTACCAACTTTCTGCGATTAGCCCGGAGAAGATTCACATCCTGGGTCACTGCGTCTATTTTAAGTTCCTGAGCTGTCTTCGTGTCTTGGATGGCCGCTAGAATGGTGGCCATGTGGAACTCTAAGTCTTAGTCCAGTGAGCCCACCATTGGTACCCTTGCATCGCCCATATGTCCTGGCAGGTCCAGCTGGGGATCCTGACCCTTTATGTTTCACCGTGATCTCCCAGTCAGGTAGCATCCTACTGTGCATTCCAGTGCCTCCACGGCTTCTCAGCCCAGTATGTTAATCCAGGGCCGCCACTGCCAGTCTCTGCCTTGTAAAAGTTCAGGCTATGGTAGCTTTGGATTCCCAGTTCCGCATTGTCACCCCTGGCACAGTCTTCGCAGGCAGAACCCTGGGCCCGAGCACCTCCAATCACTAGTCCATACACCTGTGGCCTCCCAACGAAGTATCAGTCAATAACCACCATCGGGAGAGGCCACCCCGGCCTTTAAAACTTGGGAGTCTCCATCCTGAATAAGGTCTGTTGGCACATATGTTGAATATTAAAAAAACTTTCAATCCGAAGCAGCTCAAGAGTTGAACCTGGAAGTAATTTTTTCTTTGTCGCTCTCCCAGCCTTTATTGAATGTGTGTTTCAAGGCCTGAGGTCAATCTGCGGTGCTTGTAGAAGAGGGAAGTGAACCGAAGGTGGGATAGATGTCACTGAATGCTCAGGTTTGTTCAAGCCAAAAAGGTGACTGCCGCAGTGGATGCTTTCTCCATATTGAATCTGCGTGACCAGAACCCTCTTGTGTGGCCATGGGTCCCATTTGTTTTTGTCAGATGGTACCTTAGTTTCATGACTCTCTAGTCTATAGCAAAAGGCGAGCTCCTTTTATTAAACGGTGAATCCTGCACTTGCTTCCCATATGTCTGTAAGTATATTAGTAGACATCAGTTTTTGGTAGGTCTTAACGTGGGCTCCAGCCATTATGCACGAGCCGTGTGTGTAGGGGTGGGGCAAGGAGGTTGCCATAATCAGGAGGGTAGGGATGTTCAGCCTTCATTCACATGGCGCTGTGGTCAATGAGGTTGGCTGACGTAGAGCTCACAGGTGGCAGTAGCAGCACAAGAGCCAGGAGTGTCGGAGGTTCTACCATGCAGTGCTGAATTTGAAAAAAAAAAGATGTTGGGAACCCATAAATTGGGGGTCAAAGTGTGGCAGAGGGAAAGGGGTGGAGCCACGAGGGGAAGAGCTTGAAAAGCTGAGTCTGAGAGTCAACTTACACAGTTATTTTTTTTTAAAAATCTGCTGCAAAGAAATTGGCAACAACAATCAATGTTCCCTATAATTTTTTTGTTTGGTGAGCGGCAATACAGTTTCTTTGTGCACACTATTCTGAGATGTGTGCCCAAAGGAACTTACAATGAGCCATTATGCAAGAGAGCCTGCTACCTCTTCGGTGACCGGGTGAAAGAACAGTTTAATTTTTTACACAAATGAAATAAATGATAAATTTTATTTTTTTATATTATTATTCAAACTGTATAATCTAAAGGCAAATAGGTGTTGGTGAAATTTCGGAGAGGGTTTGGTGCAGCTCAAGCAACAATCCAATCTTGTCAGTCCAACAGAATATCCAAAGAGGAGTTTTGTTAAATTTCACATGCTCCTTTCCTAATTCACTGCAGCTTTTCCCTTGCCCAGGCCTCTTTCTACTGACACCCCCAGGTGCAGGTTCAGCTTCTCATGCACATCTCTAAATACCATCTGCACCGTCTACCAGCCAAGTACTGTGGGCAGCACCTCCAGGGCCCCAACTCAACTCTACATTCCATGCTTAATTTTGAAGAAAAAAAAAATATGTGTGTATATATATATATATATATATATATATATATATATATATATATATATATATATATATATATATATATTATTTACTGGCGGTCGCCAGTAGATAGTTATAGTTAGGATCGTGTTTCCATAGGAAATCTCAAAATTCTATTTTGAATAACTGTTGCGCCGGTTGACGAATCCTCGCGAAATTTTCAAAACTAATGGGGCGCTCCGCTCAGCTCCTACCCTGAAAGTCTCGGGGTGATTCGTCAAGGGGGGGCCGAGAAAAAAGGGGGGTCCCAAAACGCGTTTTCCCCATGCATTTTTCCATAGGACCTTTAGTCGAAGGTACAGTCCTGACGGCTGAACAGAATTACTTGAAATTTGGCAGAGAGGTAGTCCTCAGGTCAGGGAAGTGCCTTTTGCAGGTCTGGTGTCAATCTGTTCAGTATTTCCTGAGAAAATAGCATTTAAAAGCATATAAATATCTATACGCGCGCACTGCGCGCGAGCGAAATTCTGATTGGTTGATAGATGTCAGTAAACATTCAAATCGGTCGAAATCAGGAAGTGTCGGCCGCCATATTGTCTGTCGCACTGAAAAGGGAAGGTGGAAAAAAGGTGGAAAACGTGAAAAGGGGGCAGGGAAGAGAGTTCCTGACCCCCTAACCGTTGTCAGGGGGTCACAGAAGGACCACCAAGGGTGAAAAAAACATTTTATTATCTTTGAAAAAAATCGCGGGGGTGCGCGCACGGTGCGCGCACGGTGAAAAACCTTGAAAAAAAAAAAAAATTAGTAAATACATAACTTAGCATTTAAAAAACCGTACAAATTCACTTAAAAAACCATAGGTTTCACACACGTTATAGTTAGGAATTAGCATTTAAAAAACCTTGCAAATTCACTTAAAAAACCATAGGTTTCACACATGTTATAGTTAGCTGGACATTTCACTCGTAAAAAACCAATGAAATTCCCCCGTTATAGTTAGTTCAGATAACTATAACTCGCGCGACCGCCACTCTATCACAAGGATGATGTCATCAGTGATGTCATGAGTGATGCCACTGACCATGTCAGGAGTGATGTAATATGTGACGTCATGAGCAGTGGATTGCGGGCTCGCGAGTTATAGTTATCTGAACTAACTATAACGGGGGAATTTCATTGGTTTTTACGAGTGAAATGTCCAGCTAACTATAACGTGTGAAACCTATGGTTTTTTAAGTGAATATATATATATATATATATATATATATATATATATATATATATATATATTATCTACTGGCGGTTGCCAGTAGATAGTTATAGTTACAACCTAGTTTCCATAGGAAATCTCAAAATTCTATTTTGAATAACTTTGGCGCCGGTTGACGAATCCTCTCGAAATTTTCAAAACAAATGGGGCGCTCCGTTCAGCTCCTACCCTGAAAGTCTCGGGGTGATTCGTCAAGCGGGGGCCGAGAAAAAGGGGGGGTCCCAAAACGCGTTTTCCCCATGCATTTTTCCATAGGACCTTTAGTCGCAGCTACAGCCCAAACGGCTGAACAGAATTACGTGAAATTTGGCAGAGAGGTAGCCATAAGGTCAAGGAAGTGCTTTTTGCAGGTGTAAATCTGTTCAGTATTTCCTGAGAAAATAGCATTTAAAAGCATATCAATATCTATACGCGCGCACCGTGCGCGCACTGTGCGCGCACCCTGCCGTGCGCGAGCGCAATTCTGATTGGTTGTTAGATGTCGGTAAACATTCGAATCGGTCGAAACTAGGAAGTGTCGGCCGCCATTTTGTCTCTCGCAGTCTGAGGGGGTGAAAAAAAAGGTGGAGAACGTGAAAAGGGGGCAGAGTGGACAGTTCCTGACCCCCTAGCCTTGGTCAGGGTGTCACAGAAGGAACCCCAAGGGAGGAAAAAACAATCTTTTTTTTTTTTTTAAATCGCGAGGTGTGCGCACCGCGCGTGCACGGCACGCACTGCGAACCGTGGGTGCTCGGTGCGCGAAGAGCACCGTGCGCGCACGGTGCGCGCATGGTGAAAAACCTGAAAAAAAAAATTATAAATACATAACTTAGCATTTAAAAAACGTACAAATTCACTGAAAAAACCATAGGTTTCACACACGTTATAGTTACGAATTAGCATTTAAAAAACCTTGCAAATTCACTTAAAAAACCATAGGTTTCACACGTTATAGTTAGCTGGACATTTCACTCGTAAAAAACCAATGAGATTCCCCCGTTATAGTTAGTGCAGGCAACTATATCTCACACGACCGCAATCCTCTGCTGATTACATCACTGATGACATATGTGTCTTTATTAAAAATAAATATTTGTAATATATGTATAGCTAAAGATTAATGGAAGAAGACATGGGTAAATAAGTGTCTAAATACAGTGATGTAATATCTGACGTCATCAGCAGAGGATTGCGGTCGCGTGAGTTATAGTTGCCTGCACTAACTATAACGGGGGAATTTCATTGTTTTTTTACGAGTGAAATGTCCAGCTAACTATAACATGTGTGAAACCTAGGGTTTTTTAAGTGAATATATATATATATATATATATATATGTTTTGACAAAGACCGCGGTAGCGGTTGAAACACGTTACTTGTGTTTGTAGCACGTTGAGGATATACATACATCCAGAACAATCTTCCTTTCCAATTAATAAAGAAGAGCACCCCACACCGGACCTCAATGCAGACATGCGTTTTTATTGAATACATCACAAAGTGGCAGCTTGCTTAAAAACATATTATCCTGACTCGTTTCGGCTTATGTTAGAGCCTTGCTTAGAGGTAAGCTTTCCAAAGGATTGCGGTGTTCACTACATCATTATATACGCCCTTTAGAGACTACCAGATTCCATCATAGTCTCACCATACTTCAGTCCCTAGAGTGCATTGTTGCACATTATCAAAGTCTTATGACGTAGTGAAAGCCGCAATCCTTTGGAAAGCTTACCTGTGAACTAGGCTGTAACATATATATATATGTGCAAATGCCCACATTTTTTTAGGGTACTCTGACCCCTTCTCCTACTGACTCAGACTACTTATCCCACTGGGACTCTTTGCTGCCTGCTTGGACAATGCCCAAAGCTGTATTTCAGTGAACAAAGCCAGTGAGCCTGCCTTCCTTAACAAAGAGTTAGCCCCAAGAAAGGTTTGAAAACAAAGTGTCAAAGAGTGCATCTTAAACACAATTTTCACATATATTTACCAAATAACCCTGTGCTCACAAGGATTCCTTTAAAGGGCACTTTCATGTTTCCATTTTGGAGGGGGTCATGGGCTTTGCTTCTGAGAGAAAAAAAGACACCAGTGCAGCATGGTTCATTTTCTTTTTTCTCAGCGGAATGCATACATGCAATAAAACCCAATGTAGACTGGCGGGCAGCTTTCTGAATTTTGGTTCTCGAACAATCTAGCAAAATATTTTTAATATTTAAAACCTGGACCACTATCTGCAGGGCAAAGTTCAAGTGTCCTGATCCCCATAAATAAGTAGCAGCAGTGGACTCAGGCCACCACCAACTCAAATTTGGTACTGCTGAGATGCATGTGTGATCTTGGTACTTAACCTGTTCAAAATTGCTGATGGTACTCCCATTTTCATTTCTGAGAGCTGCCTTAGTTTGCTAACTCTCTGACATGCCTCTAATTTCACTCACTTACCTAGATTGTCTTTTTCTTATTCTAAATCTCTATTGTTTGTTTTCTGTCTTATCACTAACACTGTAATGGATTCACCCTTACCCATGGTCTTTTAGTTGTTAGCTCACTCAGGCTCTGATTACCACAGAGCAGGTAATGCGGCTTCATGTGCAAATTTTCATTTGTTCCTGAACTGGGTTTACAGCTCTGGTAAATCCTACGTTTACGCCAATGAAAATATTGCACAAATTGGGGGGTTAGAGTGCAAACTAATGCCTTGAATACCCCAGACTGGGTGAAATCGTGTGCAATTTGCACTTGTCCCTTATTCTGAGGACTGCAACTCCTAATTGGGTGCAAATTGTACACCGGCTACTTACCACATGCCACACAAATGGTAATTATGGGTTCAAAAATATGTATTTGTATTAGCACAAAAGTGTGAGTTGGTCTAACGGCTAGGGCGCCGACCTCGAATCTGGGGAACTGGGTTCGAGTCTTGGCAATGACGCTGAACATCCTGTGATTCTGGGCAAATCACCTAATCTCCCCATGCCTAACAAAAATGAATGTGTGTCCTCATGTAATGTAACTGGTGCTATGTAAAGCGCTCTGATACCCGATTCGGGTCAAGTTCGCGCTATATAAAACTCTGCAAAAAAAAAAGGCCCTCTCTCGTCTTCACTTTCCAAATTGCTATTTATTTTACCCACTATTTCACTTAGGCAGAATCAGTCATACTTGAATCCAATAGCACTTGCTATTGTTAGCTAACTACAACAACCATTATTTGCTGGGCAATGGGCATCTATAGCAAATGAGGAATTTGGCATAGCACTCCAGTCTCAGCCGGTTACCAAAATTCACGTTGAATAGGAACCAACACTCGCAAGCAACTGAGAGGATAGCTCTCCAAAGTTAAATCAAACTCTGATCAACAATGGAAATGTTCGGAGTGTTGTAATATGTAATACCAGACTGTGCTGCAATGTCATACAAATACTTATATATTTTCTCCCTCTCCAAGTTTTTAGAAACAAACATGTCAAAGTAGAGGATGAAGGTACCGATAAACACATGTAGGAATGAGACATTAGAGCACGGAAAACTCAATGCTAAATTCAGAACCAATCTACCAGACTAACTAAACAAAGCTTTCAGGTGATGACGTAATGTAGAATTCAATGTTCCATTAGTCTAAAACATTTGAATGATTTTTTTGTTTGGTGTAAAAATGGGCATGTGTTTATTTTATGTGGTTTTTTTTTAGTTTTTTTTTTAGCAAACTCAAGGCCCAACAGGCATCAGAGCGCTTAACAAAGAGACTGGCAAAAAGTAAATAGAAACATACAATATTGACAAAAAGGAGATAACATCAAGATAAATAGCAACATTTAAATCTGAATATGTGTAAACAACATTTTCTTTCCCTTCTCTTGACAATCAAATTTACCAGTACACATTTTTAAATATTATATATTTTGAGATCTATACATATTTAGTGTTCATGGAGTAGTTAAACTAAGAATAGTAGCTTGCATTGTAATTAAATGTTTACAAAACTTTAGAGGTGGGCGAGCCACTGAAAGCTCGAGCCGGAAGTCTGACTCTGGCTCAGCTCGAGGTCCTTTTGGGACCTCGAGCCCGTAATGAGGCAAGCTTTCACGTGGCTTCTGCTTGCCTGCCTCCCTGTACCCTGGATGTTGTGTTACAACCAGATTTGTCGACTGGAGCAGGGTGTTATATAAAAACCGCAGAAAAGTGCACAAAGAGTTCAAGAGAAAGACATAAGAAAAGTCAATAGATATCCATTTACTGCATGATCTGTACAAAGAAACACCAAGAACCTGGATAAATCGTGGCTTCCCTGTTTAAATTGTCTTAGGCAAAAATAATATTTTACCAAAATTCTTTTTTTTCATTATCGTGTAAAAAAAGCGCTTTCAAACATGTGAGTTCAGAAAAACTGTTGTGCAAACACCTATGTTTGATTTATTAAACCATAATATTGCTCCATAACAACTTGGCCCACATACAGGGTTACATGAAAATTGTCTTGCCTATTAGTTCACTCATGGTTCATGTTTAAAGTACTTCTCAATGCAGTGCCATAATGTGATGTATTAATGTCAAAGCTTCCACATGTCACAGAACGTGATGTTTGGTGTAGAGTTTACCTGTTAAATATTTTCATAGCTCGGCTCTTGAATGGGCTCTCCCCATTAATGTGTTAGCTTGCTCACCTGTACAAAACTTTGAGATTTAATGACATATCCCTTTAAAAAAAAAAAAACTATGTGGGAATGGAAATCTCACTGCAGAGTGCAGTAAAGTTGAAATAAATCAACAATTTTGGCAGACCTCTGTGTGCATACAGTACAGAATCTTGCAGCTGACTTTTCCAAAACTGTCATTAAACCCCAAAGTTTTGTACAGGTGGGCAAGCTAACAAATTAACGGGAAGAGCCCCAGCAAGAGCCGAGACCTGAAAATATCTTAAAATATCCATTTGCATTTTGGAATGGGTAATGTCCGTCATATTTGGCTGAGTTTGTCTGTGTTCTGATCTGTTGGCAATAAAAGTTAAATGGTGTCAAACACAATGGAGATCACCCCATACACAGATGCAAATGATTACTTTTCAGGTTTAATTAACCAGGTTTCTTTAATTTCTCGTCTGCTGGATTTGTCAGCTTGGACCTTAAAGGTCTCTCCTTTCAAATGCGTGCTACAGTGTGCCCCCTGCTCAGAGTCTGATTTCTGTGGACGCGGCCGACCAGGCGCGCACCTTAGAAGGAACAGTGACACCAACCTATGTGACAGTAAATCTATTCTAGGTCATTTAATAGGCCACAAAGAGGCTGTATTTTAAAATATCTTACAGGATTAGAACACATGCTGCCGAGATCTTTGTGTGCCCAGCAATTTTGAGGGGATTATAATAGCAGGAAGATAACTCTAGTGGCACACGCAGTTCTGGGTGAATTATGTGTTTCGTCCAGTCACACTTTTGACTCATAAAGTGACACAGAGAGAAATGTGTGTGCTGCAAAGCACCTCATGGAAAATGCAGATCACAGATGTATTTTTTATGTAGGTAGATACGTGGGCTATTGCCTTTGACACTGAAATAATTTTGTTACTTCCATTTAATAAGTTGCAATTCTTTTAGTATAACACAGTTATCTATTTACCAGCATCAAGGAGCTGCATTCAAATTGTAAGTCATGGATTTGTGTACTATTATTTTTTCTCAATCAGTTGTTATTCTAAGATTATAAAGATACCTTTGGGGAGAAATAAAGTCTTGTTAGTACAGACAACCACCATCACTGCGTTACATTTTATATCCTGACTTTGTTTCTCCTGATCCTTCACTCTTGACATATAGGGGCCGATTCTGATCCGGGTCGGAAGGGCACCGAACGTGATCCGGCCGGAAAAACTACGAGCTGTACGCGTGTTTTCCGCCCGACTCGTACAGCTGTACAAGCGAGCAAGTACGATGCGAGCTACGTGAAATTCACCGACCGAGTCGTTTCCGGGTCCAAACTGCTCCGTACGGCTCGGTCGTAAGCTAACCGTGGCGTGCAATGGATGCGATTTACGACCGAGCCAGTACGATGCCCGCGTCGGACAGCCTGTGCGGGCCGTAGTGTCTGGCTCGCAAAACGTCCAGGTGGTTGCCTTTGGGGGTCTGCATCGGACCCCCTGTCACCCGCAGCCCTACGACTCGGACACAGGGGGAGACCCAAGGGTCCCCCCAACACAGGCATGTATGCTGCGGATGGCACCGACGCGTGCCCACTGTAGGGGGCGACCTTGCACAAGACGTACCCATTCAGTCAATGGGGGCCCATGTACGAGTCGTACGACTGGCTCCCATTGACTTCAATGGGAGTCGGATCGAACCGAGTCTGGCAGAATACGGCCGCATCGTACTCGCTCGGTCGGACTGCAGGATTCCGGCTCGGTCGGAAAACACTCCGGATCCGGCTCGGTCGGAGTGCTTTCCGACCCGGATCGGAATCGGCACCATAACGTCTACATTTATGGATATGTGATTCCTATTACTGATAAACCTCATTGTGTTATTAAACATTTCCTGTATATTGATTTACACATTTGTATGATTTATAGTGCTTCTGTGTGTAGTGTAAAGCACTCTGACACCCTACACTAGGATGAGTAGCACTGTAATGGAATTTAATATACGGTGCTATTTAAATCATTATTTGTGTAATTACTCATACACATATAAATATTGCATTCTTACATAGGGGAATGAACAAAGTCAAAAACCTGCCGCCAAGTCCTAGTTTCACTAAAGTTATTGTGTTTACTTTCATTGCATTGGCATATATGTAACAGGCAGGGTGATACATGCACAAAAGAAGGGCTGATGGCCTTTTAACCTTTTTGTATGGGTGCTGGCCTGTGGCAATGGTCAACACCCGCACTCCGTCCCCTGTGAGTTCCACCACCATTGGCCAACGCTGGGATGGGCTACAAAGGACGCTCAGGTGCTTGAACTAGAAGGATTCCTCTTTTAAATTTTTTTGCTTGGGCTGCTCAGGTCCGAGCCTTGTTTTGTTCTTTTTGGTAATGACAATCAGCGCAGGGCACGCTAGTGTGATTATTACTTAAGTAAATGTAAAACAAGCCGATTGGCTCATTTTTTTTTCACTGCATCATAGCTCGTGGGCCTATCTCAGCCACCCCAAGTGCGGATTGAGTTGAGGTAGATATCATTGGAAAAGGAAAAATCTCTCTTTTCCAATGCAATATCTTGCCAGCGGATCACTGCTAGGGGATCGCCAAAGGAGAGCGATCTCCAAGCAATGACCCGCCCACTAGACACCAGAGATTTGTGGTAGGGACAGCAGCTCCTTTGGCAGGGGCATGTGCCACCCCTGAAAAGCTTTAATCTTTCTGCACTTCTCCCCCACCCCCGGGGGTGAAGGGGGCGATCACCCCTAATGTGTCCCACTGAGAGGCAGAAATCTCGCTAGACACCTGGTAAATATGATTAAAAAAACACATAGGGGTTGGGGCTGCCCACATAGGCATGGTCATGCCCCACCCCACTCCAAAAAGAGTGAAACAGTCTTTCTGCCCCACCTGGGGAGTGGATTGGAGGTTTGCCCCAATCACCCTTCCCTGCGTGGGGGGCAGGGGGAGAGCCAGACCACTAGACACAAGGGAATATGTTTATAAAAAACATAAACACAGGGGTGGGGGCTGACCACTATGGGCATGGCCATGCCCCAACTCCAAAAAGGGTGCAAAAGTTGGAGGTTTTTCCCAATCTGCCTCCCTCGGGGCAGAAAGCCCACTAGACAACAGGAATATTGATAAACAAAAAAGAAAACACAGGGGTGATGACACGGCCATATCCCCACCCCAAAAAGAATGCAACAGACCTTCTGCTCCCATGGGGGTAGATTGGAGGTTAGTCGCAATCTGCCTCCCTTTGAGGGGGCAGAAAGCCCACTAGACAAAAGGGAACATTTATTTTTAAAAAGCTTAGGGGAGGGGGGTGCCCACCATGGGTATGGCCATTCCCCACCCCAAAAAGGATGCAGCAGTCTTTCTGCCCTCTTGGTAGGCAGTTTGCAGGTTTGCCCTAATCTGCCTACCGGGGGGGATGGGGGGGGCAGAAAGCCCACTAGACACCGGGTCGGGCAGAGAGGGGACTTGCCACCAATTTGCCCCCAGGGGGCAGTAAGCCTACTGAATGGCGGCAATATGTTTTTTAGAATATAATGAGGTAGATCTGACCCAACCCTCACCTCTAAAGCCTCAACAGTCTTTCTGCTCCCCGGCATCCCAGTGGCAATCGAGAGAACATTTGATTCTTTGGGTGTTGTTTTTACATATGGCCCAAAAGAGTGGGGCTAACTAAATCCGAATATCGCTCCACTTGCCATGGTGAATGGCTGCACTTTTAGGGCTTCAGTAGGCCACCACCTGGGATAACCTACCAGACACGGACATTTCTGAAGAGTAGATATCGATGGGAGCACAGGGTGGTATGCCTTGCGTGGATCCCATGACGTTTCTTGACTGCAGTGATCTGCACATCTCAAACTCTGCCTAAAATCATGCATGTAAACTTTCGGAATACACAGTGATCCACAAAGTTCTTACTACCCAGCTTTCCCCCCACTTATAAAACAAAAACCACTACCCTTCTTGTATCAGTGGGCCCATTGTCCATTGTCCATGACAGGAAAAGACCCAAAAACGTAATGTGGAAAATTCAACTTTTTGTGTATTTTGGCAACGGTAGTAGCTGTGTTAACTGGGACTAAGCTCAGCCGCCACCTAGGGAATCCTACCAAACCCACACATTTCTGAAAATTAGACACCCGGGGGAGTACAGAGTGGTGTGCTTCACATGATTGCCATGATGTTTTCTTACCCACAATGCCCTGCCAGCCTCAAACTTTGTCTAAAATCACACATTTTCCTTGCATTTTTTTGACGTAAACTTCCAGAGTCTGATCGAGAAAATGTCCCCATTTGTCCCAATAAAAACGCTACCACACTTGTGTGGCTGGGCCTAGTTACCATGACAGGAACATTTCAAACCAGGATCGAATAGGATCTACGGGGACTACAGGGCATTGTAGGTGATACAATGGCATGCAATACATGTGAAGCACACCACCCTGTACTTCCCCTGGTGTCTAGATTTCAGAAATGTCTGGTTTGATATGTTTCCCTAGGTGGCACCCAAGCTGGGCCATGTTAACGCAACAATCTCCCTTGTCAAAGCATTTTATTGACTGGAAATGCTGATGTTTCACATTGCGTTTTGGACACCTGCCTGTTGCAGGCGCTAGACACACCCACCGAAGCGAGGTACCAATTTTTTCAGGAGACATGTGGGAACGCTGAGTGTTAGGTCATTTGTGGCTCCCCACAGATTCTAGAACTTTTCCTCACAGAAATGTGAGGAAAATGTGTGTTTTTAGCTAACGTTTGAGGTTTGCAAGGACTTCTGAGTAAGAAGGACTGGTGATAGCCACACAAGTCACTCTACCCTGGCCTCCTCTGGGTGTCTAGTTTACAGACATGTGTGGGTTTTGTAGGTTTCCCTAGATGCCGGCTGAGCTAGGGCCCGCAATCCACAGCAACCCACATTGCAAAAAAAGGGTACGTTTTGAGAAGAACAATGTGATACATGTTGCATTTTGGGCCCTTTCCAGTCGCTGGCACTAGGCCCAACACAAGTAAAGTACCATTTTTTGTGGGCGACGTGGGGGAGCGCTGGGTGGTGGGAAGCTTGAGGCTTCCTGCAGATTCCAGAATTTCCTGTGAAGAAATGTGAGGAAAATGTGTATTTTTAAGCCAAAGTGTGAGGTTTGATGGGGCTGCTGGGTATGAAAATCTGGTGAGAGCCACACAGGTCACCCAACCCTGAACTCCCCAAGGTATCTCGTTTTAAGAAATGTCAGGGTATGCTAGGTACCCTGTGTGCCTGCTGAGTTATGACACACAATCCACAGCTACACACATTGTAAAAAAAAAGTGTGGACTCTGCTGGGTGAAATATGTCCCCAGGTCAGGTGTTGAGGTGTTGTGCATTGGAGGCGCTAGGCCCAGGCTTACAAGAAAAGTACTGTTTTCATCAGGCGACGTGGGAATACAGAATAGTAGAACATTTGTTATTACCATTTGGAATTCTCTGAATTTGTGGCTTCCAAATATAAGCCAGTATGCAAGGAAGAAGACACTTTGCAAAATGACCTCTGATTCACATGATAGTATGGTTAATCCCAAATTCAGACATGTACAAATAATTATTGTTCCTAAACTCAGATTCTTGTGAACATTTCAAAAATACATGTTTCCTTCATACCCATTTTTCATTCTTGATATTTTCCCATATGAATTGCTGAATGGTCTTTACACAATGAAAAATCATTGTAAGGTGCAGCTCAGTTGTTGGTTTGGGGTATTGCGTGTTCTTGGGAAACCTACAAACCCCATATATTGCAGCGACCTAAAGGTCTCTCAGACGTATATGTGTATTGCTTCTGTAATTCAGCTATCATGACAAGACGTTACAGATTAAAACTTTTTTTCTACTAGTTTTCAATATATATTTGTTTGTTTTAGCATTCAGTTTCTTTAGGAAGACCTTGAGGTAGCTACACAAATGACTCCACCACAAACTGGAAGAAGGTTGATACTACACAAATTATGAAAAATTGGCTATCTCTTAGAAAAATGTCGATTTTTGATTCAGATGTACTTGTTCCTGAAAGCTGGGTAAATTGTGATTTTAGCACAAAAAACATTTTGTTTATTTCATGTTTAGGTAAAACAGACACTTTCTTGTCCAGCACCTTTTCCCCATTTTTCCCCTCCACCCCCCAGAATAAAATTGGCTATATTTTTTGACTAATTTTGCAGTCCTCTTAATGATAATCCAGCCACCCTGGATACCTTTAGAATGCCCATGATGCGGGGTAAAAATGCACAGATTTGGTGTGGATATCTGAAATGGAAAAAATGTTAAGGAGGTATAAGCGTAAAATACCACAAACCGTAAATAAAAGAAAAAAGGGCTTAGGACTGGGGTTTAAAAGCCTCAGCAGTTAAGGGGTGAAATAAGGCATTTGTGGCTGGAAATAAAAAAACAAAACTAACTGCAGGTTGCTGCTACAGTGAGAATGCAGACAATGTGGGGGCGCTGCGGAATTATGTACCGATGTTGGAACATGATACCAGGACAAATGCATCATCTTTCCCTGGGAAATAGCTGTCGGGATCAGGATCCGGTTGAACTTCCCAGCACTGCTAGCACTTTTATCACTGAGGCCACCATCCTTGTATTTTACTATTTTACTCCACCAAGTGTCTAACAGAGAAGCTCTTCACAGGGCCATAGCCAGGGGGGGCATTTGGGGGAGGGCCAGCCCATGTTAATCTATGCCACCCTCCCCTAAGACAGAGACAGCTGGCACAATATTTATGAGAAATTCAGTTTAAATTCAGTTTATCCAAAGAAACTCCATTAATGTTTGAATGCACACAGTCTAATTGGAAAGAAACATGCTGAAGTTCAGAAGGTGAATGAGCAGTAAAAATTACTTTTTCATCTTGTTACTTTTTCTGCACATTCAAAGACATTGGTTAAATGTCAGGCTATGTGTTCTGAAAAAATGCTGCTTATTCTTTTAAGTGGAAATGCTGTTTACTTTTCTTTTGCTGACTGCAAAGGGAGAAGACTTTGCAAAGTTAACTATTTTACTAGAACCCTCCTATCTGAGTTCTGGGCTCTCCTGCCTACTAAAACTCGTCCTCTAAATATATGGGGGCCACTAGTCACTTATCTCCCAAGCCGCACCCCTCAGCAATCAGCGACCACTCCCGCGCTCCCCGCCGGCTCGCCGCCCGTGGTGGCCGACGGTGCTGGTCCATAAGCTGGTCCCCTCTGGTCCATGGCCTCCCGCCTTTGTTGTTTTCCTCCCTTGCATATGACGTTTTATCTTTGGGAGTCTACTCCTGCCCTTTTTCTTTGAGCTGCTGGTAACTCTTCAGGACATAGTCTCTATTGTCACATGAACATGTGATTATCTTTGCTGTACTGTAATGTATCGATACGCCTCATCTTCGTACCTATGGTGATTGTGTAATTGTACTGTGCATATTCTTTGAAATAAAGGTTTTTTGAAAATCAAAAAAAATAAAATAAAACTATGTTACTAGAGTACAAGCAGGGCCACTTGAATAATAATGCGGCAGAGAGGCCTAAATTGTGCGGCAAATTTGACTAAATTGTGCAGCAAAAACATAAATTCAGAAGCTTAATGCAGCACAGTTTGTGATAGTATTACTTAATTCTGTTTACACATTACCACTTTATGGGGAATGGTTTCACTTAATTACTGGCAGTTGCACACTCAAATACAGCTATAGGTAACTGAAGAGATGACCAGTTAACCTTTATGAAGGACCTTCCATTGAGCAGAAGCAGGCGTTGCAGCATTTTTAGTAACTTTTGATTGGGTTGAGCAAGAAATATTTTTTGGTTAAAACCTGCAGATTATGCAGCAGATGGTGGATTATGTGGCAAATGCAGCAAATTAATTATGCGGAAAACGCAGCATAATTCTAGCAGCCCTATGTACAGGTAGTGTGAAAAGAAAGACTGTAGGATGCCAATTTCAGACACAAAAACATGTGAATACTTGTACATCAACAGTACAGATATTTCAACATATATCAGCACTTATGAAAGCACAAATGATGCACATTTGCTCTTGCAATTTTGAAGTATGATGGAAATAAAAGATTTTATAAGGAACAAAAAAAACTTTGTGAAGGGGGGCGTGGCCAGCGAAGATGGCTGTGCGGACATAATCCACAACGGCTCTGCTGCAATCGAAGAAATTTGCGGTAAAACAGCCACAAACGCCAGTCTTGCTTCGGCACACTGAGCGGGACCGACTCCCGGGGGTAAATCCAACAAATCCTGGCAAACCCGGGACCCGGGTACGCCGAGATGCAACCAGATGTAGCCAAGGCCCACTGAGACGGAGAAGCGTGGGTACCCCCAATGGCTGTTTAAGTAGCCAGGAACCAAGTGGGCCTGTATCAATAGCTCAACGATATCGCTGAAGAGAACCCCCTGCATAAAGGAGGGGGAAGGACCACAAACTGGCTGGTCCGCTGTGAATCACCTACAGTGAGGCTGCGTCACACCCACAGCGCCGGTCACGCACAACCGACCTAGGAAGTATTGCAGTGGGGACTTCGATCACAGAAGGCAGCCTCTGGTGGGACCCCCTGCAACTGTAGCCGCACCACAATGGAGGGTCCCTACCGGGGAAGTGCTGCTCCAGACTCGAGGTTTGATGAGCTCAGAGGTTCTGAGGCCCTGCCTGACCCCAAGATGGTGACCAGAGGACCTGCGGATTGGCGGTGAGTGCAGCGACCCAGGTCTGGGTGGTTGGTGTCCCTGGGAGGAGACAGGACTGTCCGGGCAGTTGGCCCTGCATATACAAAGCCTTCCAGCTCCTTTGACAGCCCAGAACGGAAGTAAATACTTGATGGCTGAGCTTGACATGGCGGCCCAGGCAGATATTCTGACACCATTAAGTGCCATACCGAAATCTAGGACATAGCCCGCGTGCACTAGAGGCACATGGGAGGCTGCAAGGGAGGCTGCACATAGTAGGACCACGAGGCGAGGGCTGTGAAACAGGGTCTGAACCCCCAGAGACACCCGGGAATCACAGGACTACTACAATTGATGATCAGAACACTTAGCACTTAAATGAAGGGAATTGCCTAGAGAGCTTTGCTAGAGACCCATTTTCCTTGTCACTACGGCTGCAGCAGAGGGCATCTCTATGCTGCCAAAGAAACAACACAACAGAGTATCTAACTACTTTGGCCCTACAGAAGTTGGTAGTAGCTGCTAGACAACGAGAGGAGAAGACAAGACATGATGGCGTTCACAAAGGAAGATCTCCTAACCTTTTTGCGCAAATTCAAAAGGGAACTATGGGAAGAGCTCAAAACAAATAATTTCACAAGTGCTGCGCACACCTCATTATATTCCATTTAACTCAATGATTGTATATCTAAATCGCCTATGCGTGCTGCCAAGAGGAGGTAGCCAACACCCGTAACGACATGAACATAAAGCACAAGTGACACTTCACCTGTAACCTGGCTTCACAGCAATGAAATCATTAAACTACTAATACAATTAATTCAAATATTAAATCACTTTCAACCTCTGTCATTTTTCCATTCATTCATGGATATTTCCTCTCAATCATCAAACACATCAACGTTGAACATTGTAGTGATTGCTATTGTACAATCTTCAAAAGCATTTATATAAACAAAATGATAATCAACATATCATGATATGCATCTTGCCCATCTTCAATATATTTAATTAGCGTAATGCCCAATGCATTTCGGGATATCAGAATCCCTTCTTCAGGGGCTGCCGTACTAGTCTGGATGTCCGTGAGTCTCAACTCCAAGTATGCTTGTCAATAAACCAGGCCACTTCGACCCTGTTTTAATGTCGTGCAAACTGTGAGATGTAAAGCCAATCTGCCAATTGAATTCCCATCAAGCCTTCTACGCATCCAGATTGAGTCGTGTTCGTAAAACTTGCTCCTCTCTGTACTAGCTTAACTCAGTCAGTTAAGCAAGTACCGAGAGGAGCGAGTTTTATGAACACAACTCAATCTGGATACACAGTCAAGAGAAAGTTTAAGTTGCCATAACTGGTCTGTGGAGAAGAGGGCTACAGAGAAAATGAATATTTTAAGAAGTACAGAGGGGATAGCAGAGAAGATAGAGAGAAGAAGTTTGAGAAAAGGAAAGAAGATTGAGAGAAAGAAAGGAGAGTAAATAGAAAAAGCAAGAGAGAGAGAGAGAGCAGAAGATGCAGGAATGGGAAGATAGATGCAGCAGGAAACAAAGGATTGAGAGAGGCAGTGAGGGCAGAGATTAGAAGATGGGGAGGCAATAGAAAAATGTAAGAAAAAGCCTAAAGAAGCAAAATCAGAGCTAGATACACAGCGGGATAAGGCGATTGGAGATTTTAAGTTGAATTTAGAACTTCTCATAATTTTGGACAATGCACCTGGCCCAATGTAATTTCAACACCCAATGCTGCATGTTATTTGCATGTTTTTTTTAAAGGGATCTTAGTGTAGGATCCAAAAATCACCTAGCATAGTGGTCTTTAAAGTCCTAATAAGGTCTATTCATTGTTACTTGATCGACACTGCATTGGGCATATTGCCCAAAAGTTATGTTATGTTATGTTAATTTATTTCTTCTATAGCGCTCGGCTACTCCGAGGAGCATCCCGGCGCTTTGATAAAGAATATCGGCAGGCAAAACAAGACATAACAACTAAAAAAGCAGACAGAAGAGAAGAATCAAGTTTATTTAGTAAAAAGTTTATTTAGTAAAAAGCCACGTTTTAAGCTCTTTTCTAAAAGCAAGGAGACTGGGAGCCTGTCTGAGAGAAAGTGGTAGTTCATTCCACTCCTTCGGGGCTAGGTAGCGGAAAGATCGACCTCCCATCCTTGCACGCCTGATAACCGGGACTGTCATTTTGGATAGACAAGATGATCTCAAAGACCTGCTGGGTACATATCGGGAGAGACGTTTCCTTATGTACTTAGGGCCAGATCCTTGTAAAGCTTTGAAGGCAAAAGTCAGGCACTTAAAAAGAATTCTTTTAGCGATCGGTAGCCAGTGTAAAGAATTCAATAAAGCCGTGGCACCTGCTCTTCTCGGGAGCCCGTAAATAGCACGGGCTGCCGAGTTCTGGACCACTTGCAAACGGGTCAAAAGATATTTTGGTAGACCCAAGAAAAGGGCGTTTGCGTAGTCCAGTCGAGATCCGATCAAGGCCTGAACAATAATCTTCCTATACTGGAAAGACACTAGAGGAAGAAACTTCCTCAGCATCCGTAAAATGCCAAAGCATTTACCTGAGAGGCACGAAACATGTGGCCCAAAGGACAATTCACTGTCCACAATCACTCCCAAATGTTTAGCCTTGAGAGACACGTTGTCAGGTGGAAACAGATCTTGTGGCCACCAAGCTTTCCAGTCTGGTTCACAGGTGCAACCAAAAAAGAGCAGTTCCGACTTATCTGAATTGCACTTTAATCCATTACACCTGAACCACTCAAAAAACGCACCAAGGCAATCCCTGATCTGTACGCCGTCGAATGACCCGCCCCTATCACAAGTGAACAGGAGCTGGGTGTCATCGGCGTAAGATACGATCTGGGCGCCAAAAGACTCCGCGACTACCGCCAGAGGGGCCATAAAGATGTTAAATAGCATGGGGCTAAGAATGGAACCCTGCGGTACCCCTACCTCTAGTGGAGCCATATCAGCGGAGAAAGGGGGCGCCCAGATCGTTTGCCGGCGGCCGGCCAGAAAAGATTTAAGCCAATTCCACACCGTTCCCCGAATGCCGCTCTCCCAGAGTCTTACAAGGAGGCGATCATGAGGGACGGTGTCGAAGGCCGCCGACAGATCTAACATTACCAACATGGCCCTTCCTCCAGAGTCGAGTACTTCCCTGATGGCATCCGTGACCTCGAGAAGAGCCGACTCCGTGCTGAAATTTGCACGGAACCCAGATTACGTGTCATGCAACAGGTCGTTTCCTTCGATGAAATTGGAAATCGTCCGATGTGCAAATTTCTCGGCCACTTTCGCCAGGGCAGGGAGAAGGGAAATAGGCCTATAGTTGGCATGGATGAGGGAGTCCAAGGTAGGCTTCTTGATCAAAAGTGGCATCCCCTTGTTATTTGTTACTATATATGTCCCAGGCCTGAACGTATCTTCAGGATCGAACCGATGCTCTTAGAGGTCCACCTCTCGACAGCTCCAAGTTGTGATATGAGTACACACAGACTTTAGGATGGTCAAGCGGGGAAAGGGAAGGATGGGGACAGAGGGGAGGGAGACCTGTGAACACAAAAGCAAAAGGAAATATTATAATTCGCGTTCGTCAGATGAGATGACATTTACCACTGAAGCCAATGTGAATGCCGTTCCTCTAAAGGTGGTGCCTAGTTTAAATAGATAAGAGGACCAACCACCATCGTCCAATGGGCGGGGGTTAGTGGTGGTGAAGGAGTACTAGGAGAGTGAGGGATTCGGAGGGGATCTCGCCGATTCAGAACTAGGGTCCTCACACACCCAGCAAGCTAGGTGTCATGCTTCATCATTTGGACCTGCTCCTCGTTGGGACGGTGCTGCAATACCCAACGGACACCCGCAAAGGGGCTCTTTGTTGGAGATCTTTTGTTCCTTAGCCGTTTGATGAAGTGGGCGTGTGTGGCCTGTGAAAGTGTTAATACAGTCAAGTGCAGTGAGTGCGTTAAAAAAAGTTGGGTATTCCAAATAATATTTTTATTCAGGTTGGTTATCCACCTTATTAAAAGCGTAAAGAGTGCCAGCTTCCCTGACGTGAGGGTTCAGTTGAAGCTATGCTCATCTCGTGGGGTCGACATGTTCTTGCCTAATGGTTGCTCAATACCGTGGCAATTCTTCAGGACCTAATATGTGAATATTGAATCTATCTACACTTAGTGGTGCGGCTAATAGCTAACTACCACAGAAAGTCACTACATCAAGTATCTCCAGTAGTGATGTTTGATGACCTCCCACTTTCGAGAATGTCACATCTGCCGGTGCGGGCGAATCAACGAGACACCTCGGAGTATGGTGTCATGTCCAGCGGGGGACCGGAGTGGTTCACCTACCCTCCTCGCCTGTACCGGGATGACGGGATTGCAGCGCCAACCCAACGAGGAGCAGGTCCAAATGATGAAGCATGACACCTTGCTTGCTGGGTGTGTGAGGACCCTAGTTCTGCATCAGCGGGATCCCCTCCGAATCCCTCCCTCTCCTAGTACACCTTCACCACCACCAACCCCCGCCCATTGGTCGATGGTGGTTGGTCCTCTTATCCACTGTAACTAGGCACCACCTTTAGAGGAACAGCATTCACATTGGCTTCAAGGATCTGACAGGGCACCAATACTGGACCTCGTATAAAAAGCCCCACAGTCCCCCCCCCCCCCCTTTTGAGATAGATGACATTTACCACTCCCTCAAATACTATCGGTACCCGACCTTCAACTGACCTGTAAAGAAAGAAAATGCTTCCTTGCGCAAATGGGTGGTGAGCAGGTGACCTCAATTCCTTATATCGTATACTGCAATGAACAATACAGAAGACTTTATAAGCTCTCTATGTTCTATCTCACCTAAGATCCCTGCCGTGTGTGAGATAGCTAACCCTGGGTTTCAACACCTACCCTTGATATCAATGTAAGATGGCCGGAAATGCTAAAAGAAAGGACCACCTGCATCTGACCACCCCTGTGGATAAGTAAAGAAGAAGAAGAAGACCTAGCATATAGTGAAATAATGTTCTTTGTAGCGAGGTTCATTTGAGTGATAGGTAAGCAATGAAGTCATACACAAACATAGTATAGTTCAGAGAATAAGCATTATATTGTATATCGTGATATCAAGCAACAAACAATAGTTATGAGAGTTCGAAATCACACTCTATGTGGATCGAAAACCCAATCTCTAAATGTGGCCAAAATAACCCCACCCCCTGCATGAGTCCCTGCCATGGACTCGCCAACAGGGAAGGAATGACGAATGCCCCTAACAGGTTAATGTGTAGATGACTAGAGCAAAGGTCTAAGCACAAGAACAAACAATAATATTCCCTCGCATGAGTCCACCAAAGGAAAAGACTCGCCAACGCAGGGAAATATGCAATGATTGCTGGAACAACCAGCCATTCCGAGAAAGTTAGAATAGAGCACTCTTCGGACTCGAAGAATAAATGAAATAAGCGGTACCGAAACTGTACCCTTACCCAACCAGGATAACCAAGATCTGCCACAAATCAAGTGCACGGACGACAGGATACCAGGAATAATCGACAGCGTCTCCTGCCGGTTCCTCTATTTTCCATGGTTCCGGATGTCACGCACGACGGTGCGTCTGGCATCAGATATCCGCTGCCGCCGCTGGGAGATGTAGTTCTCCAGCGTGCCGGCTCTCACCCGATGCCTGTCAGTGTGTGTCTTCATGATCCCTGACAATATACTCTTGGTGAGAGTACTGACAGCTTCTCTTTTAATGCTTAGCAGACATGTCTACAGCTGCTTTCAGATTTGCTGGTGAGTGCAACCTACTTGCTGAGAAGTCTAAGTTCTATTAAGGGGGTGATCTTGCTTTCTACTGTAGACTGAAAAAAGGCAACCTATTAACTGTTTTACAACATGAAGCTTAACTTTTATCTGCACCAGTAGCAATGCCAAAGAATACCTCTGGAAGTAAATATTTTCAATTTTTAGTACACAAGGCAGGACGCCATGCTTTGCACATTCACCCCTCAGAAAAGTGCATTCTTGTCCAAGCAATGTTAGCCACATAGAGGATACCAACTTCAGGATTCTATGCAAGGAGACTACTGCATGTCAAAGAGTGGAGAATATCCATAATTCCGGAAGTGGAGCACTCTGTAGCTTCCAAATGGGAGGTACCATGTAAGAAGCGTTAAAGAGAGATGTTATCACAGAGCAGGATTTTAAATATAAACCAGGAAACCACCACTCGGACCCTTGGAGGCAGTGCTGCTGCCGTCTTTCTACTGCTCCTCTACTTCGGCGATGTAACTAGTTTCCTCAGTCAGGCAGAGGCTCAAATAGACCCATCCCGGGCTCAGTCACCTGTCCTTTATAATGCCTACCTGTCTTGCTAGTCGATGTCTAACAAAGGTCTCCTTTTGTACATCTTCTTTCACACAACCTGCCTGTAAGTATGAGTGGTGAGTGCCAATGTCTGAGTCTGCTTCAGGTCCATGCAGTTTTGACGAGTGCTTTTGATCAAACATAAGTGAATGATCGATCTTTGGCACAACCTTATAGTAAAATTCATTGCAGGACCTTCCCAACTTCCCTGTAAACTGGCATCTAAATTCTATTTAGTTTTCACCATTGTTGCAGCCCTAAAAATTTTAAAATACACAGATAATGTCCCTAAAATGTTCATAATGGATATGTCCTAAGGTCTCTGTAAAGTTATTTCAAATTAGTGACAAGTTTAATTAAAACCACACTTACCAAGGTAGACAGAATTAGGAAACTCCACATTTTATGACGCAGATAACGTTTCCTAACTTTACGTAAGGTAATGTTTATCCTTACGGACCTTCCAGGTGTCATGATTTCCTGATGCAGAATGCACCAGTTAGGACATCCTAAAGTAAAAAAATGTTGAGTGTTGAGGCTGGACATCCACCACCTGCGGCAAGAGGAGTGGGGGAGAGGGCTCTGAGAAGAGGCCAGCTTATTTTTGGGAAAGATAAGAACCTCATACACTTTTCATTTCACAAAGCCTCAAAATTTAGAAAATACACAAAGTTGCGAGCCAGCCTGCCTTACTACCTTAGTCTCCTCTGCTTTAAATACTAATTAGTTGACCGAATTTACAGTTGGATTGCGGAAAGTTGACTGACGTGCACTCTGAATACCGAAGTATGAATATCAATGGTACAGATCATCAAATACAAAATATCGACAGGTAAGTAAGTATAGATTTTGATTCCTCGCTCCACATATGTGTACCTACGCAATATATATATATATATATCTTCAAGGTATGTAGATGTGGAGTTAGGAATACTAAAGCTATACTTCCCTTTCGATACTCTGTCCGTGATATTCTTGTAATTCGGTATTCTGGGTGTTGATATTTAGTAGTACAACCAGTATTCGGAGAAGTAAGCACTTATAGAGCACAGCTTTAATGTTTGGTCATAGCTGAGGGCTATGCCCCCCTATAAATATACACTCTGGCTCCAGGCCTGGTGTTCAAATGTGGAGAGATTCACGCAGACTGGAAGGGGAGGGATCCGATCACTAGAAAAGCATATTCCAAGTCCGAACCTTTGCGCTGCGGAGCAGTCTGCCTTCAGTTGTGGGCTTTCAAGCCTTTGCCATTATCTTAAACTCTGACGAGCTGGCCAGACTTAAGCGCCCGGCTTTGGAAACGCCCAGCCCAGTGTTTGAAATGGAAAAATAGAAGTGCAGGTACTCTGCACCAGAGTACCGGCTTGTTTCAGAGAAGTGTTGATACCCTCCAATTACAAGTATTACGCCACTCTTAAGAAGTGCCGGTACTCTCCCTCTCAAAATAAAAAAGTGCTGGTACTCCGTTCCGGACAGTACCTGCCCATTTAAAGCAGTGGCCCAGCCAGGTTTGGATGCCGGCTTCTGAGATATTGGACAGATCTCTTAATTCCCCCTGCCAAAAAAACACATGTAACGCCTGTCTTTCTTGTAAATGCCCAAGGGCCAAGTTTGCGTTAAATAAAACTACAAAAAAAAACACAGCTTAGACTGTTCTATACAAAGGCTTGGCACAGGTGGGAACTCACTGTCCTCACAAGGTGAGTAGGGTTGCCACCGGGACGGTTTTCTACCGGCACCCCCGGTATTTTGATGTCCAACCAGTCCAAAAATAGGCAAAATCACCAAATGCCCTTATCTGTACATATTTCAAACACCGAATATAAACAGAAAACACTTGAATGTGTTCGAGCGCTGTGCTAACAATTCCTGACTAACAATTAAACAAAGGCAGAAAAGTTTTGATACAAGTGAATTCATACGAGTTTACTTAAAATCCTGCTTAGTATCATGTCCAGTCCTTTCCAACTCGAAGCAACAACAAATGGACGGGCTTTTTCTCGCGAAAGGTGGCAACCCTGCAGGTGACTGGTTTGAATGTGATACCAATGCACTTCTCTGATTGGCTGGTTGGACTTCGCTTTTTTTCCCCTCAACAGAACTGGGAGAAAAAAAACGGGCGGGGCCGGCGCACCAGGGGGAGGTTTGGTCTTGATAAACAGGTCTCTCGTTTTCCGTTATGTGATCAGCTTAGCTGCGAGTAGATTTCTCGGCGCTCTATTGTTTTTTTTTTTTTTTTTTTTGTGTAGCTGGCCTTGGAATCCCGTATTTCTAATGCGAAAGCATTACAACTGCATGTATCTTACATCCCGCAATGAATATACACCGGACTGTATGAACTAACTCCCCACACCTGAGGTGGCACAACTTTCGCTCTCTGGTGCTTGTGAAGGGCCCCTGGGGGACCGCTTGGGCCCTCTCCCAGCCGATGCAGGCCCGCCGCTGTGCACCTCTCGCGGTTTAATAAGGTTAAAGGAAGGGGGTGCGAGGCAGAGCGGTCTGCGGATAATGCCATTATGTCACCGGGCAGGGGGCAGGGCAGAGTTTAAGGCTGTGATGTGAAAAGCACACAGAACATACTTAATTAGTTCCAATGCCTGGGGCAGGCGGGCCCCTGCGCCGGAGTTAGAGGGGGCTCGGTGACTTTGGGCAGACTCCTCCCAGGCCCCGCTGCAGTGACTCACAGGCAGGAAAGAGCCCACAGCCACGGTTTTAAGAGCAGTCTGGAGCAGGGGCCGTAGAGACAGGAGAGGAGACAGAGAGCAGCGCCGGTCCGCACAGAGAACCCCGGAGACCAACCATGGCAGCCCTCCCCGCCCTCGCAGCTTTCCTCGCCCTGTGCCTTCGCCCGGGGGCGCTTGGATTTAACCTGGATGTTGGGAACCCCGCCGTGTACACCGGACCAGAGGGCAGTCACTTTGGATTTTCTGTGGATTTTTACCTCCCGGATTTGCAGAGGTGAGCCTGAATAATGGAAAGATGAGCATGACGGGGAGATTCTACTGCCCGGTCATAAAATGCACCCACCCCCCCTTTCCTCCTCACTCACGCTACGGCTTTTAAGGGGGCTGGGTGCGGTGGTCACTGTTTCCTCTTCTTTTACGTTGAAGGAAGTCCCAACAGCTTTGTTTCAAACATTGTTAAAATGTGATTAAATGGGGGCTCTGTGAAGGCAGGAGCGCCCCACACACAGCCTGTTTCTGTTCTGTGTTGGAATCCCTTGATGGAGGGAGTGGTATCATGTTTTAATGCTGCATGCAAGCGAACTGCCCGTGCTGTTTTATGTTGAGATGGTATTCTCACAAACGTTTAGCCTCTGCACGTCGCCTTTGGAGGTTTCATGCCACAGGTTGGCTGTGAAGTAAACTTTCCTCGTGCAAGTGTTGTTATCGCAGGTCACGTCTCTTTTGTTAATTCTGGCTAATCCTTCATTTTTTATCACGTGTTTGTGGTGGGGCACACGGGAGAGTCTCTAAAGTGCCTTTCCAAGGGGAATCGTAACTATCGTGAATTATATGGTGAACTCCTAGGTTATAGGGGTGCCTTCTATTGCTATGTGAGACGAAGCCCCTCCCACCAGGATAGTATATTGGGGTGGTCCCGGGGTTTCCTTTTGCCCGGGAGGGGTGGGGGCGGGGGATCCCTTTTGATGTGAGTTTGGGCTCTCGCACCATGTTGCGAGCACGATTACAGCAGTGGGAGCATTTGGTGACAGGGTGTGACTCCAGTCCCTGATGGAATTTGCAGGTCTGGGAGGCAGCAGCTGCCCCTGGGGATGAGGGGCCGGTGCTTGACACGTGGGTGTCAATACTGTCCTGTGTGACCCTTCTCCCCCCTTTAGACGGCAAGCTAGGACTGGTCTTCCTGTCTCATGGCCCCTCTACAGCTGATCGCTTTCCCACTCGGGCAGTGGTGTGGGTAAATCAGCCACCCTGTTCTGTGATGTAATGTCCGTATGTGCCGCAGCTCTCACTGGTGTGCGCACTGTGACTGGTGGTGGTTGTATGCGTGGGCAGAGATTCCGTGTTATTTGAGATGTCTCTGTTCAGTGTGATCAGGGGCTCTGTCTCGGCGGGCGTGGGAACGCAGGCAGGAAGGAGACCGGCCTGTATAGACGCTGGACCCACTTTAAAGTCGGGGAGCCCCGGCGTGTTTCTCATCGGCGTTCTCCGAGCCTGAGGTAGCGGACCGGGAGACCGGCCTCGGTTATTGGGTGCGCAGTGGCTGCACCCCACACGCTCTCGAAATCGTGTTTTTTTTAATTGGTGGGGGTGCAAACAGTGGGCTCTGTGTAGTTTGATATTCTTTGTTTAAGTTCTATATCCAGGGAGCTGCTCTGGCCCAGGAAGGGTGGCTGTAAGGCCTCTATCGGGGTTTAGGTTGCCATAGACCAACTCGAAGAGTAACCGGGAGGGCTGTATGCTGTGACGTGTTTAGGGCAAGAGTCGGAGAGACCTGAGGGGCAGAGCTGGATTCGAAGGTCGGTGCCCACTTCTAGGCTGGAAACCGACTGGAGCTGAAACCGGAATTCTTTTTAAGTGGCTTTTGCTGCCGTGCTAGTTTGTTGTGCTGTAAGTTTGTGCCCTAAAAGACAAATGGCCAATCTGACGTTAAGTAATTGAGGCTTTCAAGCGTCTCTTGCTTCCGCCCAGTGAAGGCGCTTGAATAAAGCGCCAAACAAAGGAAAGAGCGGAAAGCCTGAGGCTTCGAGTCCCCAGCGGACCCTCCCCACCCCTCCACACGGGCCTCTGTGGTGCATCGCTCCTCGCTCGGACGTCACCCAACTCCACCATCCGTGTGACCCCCCCCACCCCGTGCCTCTCCCTTTAGGCAACTCTGCTACACACATCTCCCCTTTGACTCTGCCTGACTCGTCCCAGCCTGTGGGGCTCCCCCCCCCCCCCTCCTCGTTTCTCCACCATGTGACGCTTCATAACTGCATATATGACTTTCTGCCCTTAACTCGTACGACCCTCCCGTTCCTTGTGAAGTTTTCCACTCGCCGCCTCTGCTTTTTTTAATTTTTTTGTTTTATATCCATCTTTAATTTCCTTGATTCATACATCCGGCTTTTTTGTCCTCCTCTCTTAGCTTGCTTGTTCGACAACTTGTTCCTTTCTCTATTTGGATCAGTGGGTCACTGCCTTGTATTAGTTCCCCCTCTTTCCAGGCCCTTCCACTTCAGTCTTTTTATTCCCTGTTCAGCACCCCCCCCCCCCCTCTTTCTGACTGCACTTTATAGCTGCACACTAGGACAGTTTACCTCGCATGTAATCAGTTTACCTCGCATGTAAGCAGCAGGCAGCGCCGTGATCTCGCGTTGCTTCCGTGTGTGCGTACATGGCGTGCAGCCTGACATTCCACTGACCGGAGGCTCCCTCTGTACAGATGTTTCTGCGGTCTGCTTGTTTCAACGAGTGACTCACAATATGCCTTTCCATTTATTTTTTGTACAAAATGCCTCTCCACAGAACAAAAGGGAACGTATATTTCACAACTTTGCACGAGGACATAGGAATCGCTTGTGCTCAAACAACCGACCTCCCTGGCTGTGGAGCCTGGCTTTGCTCTTCAGAGCACAACCTCTCTATTCTGCCATCACACTGTTGCACCACCTCAAATAAATCTACAAGATAAACTACCTGGCTTGGAGCGTTCCTTTCCTCAACACTACACTCTTCCTTACCACACTTGCAGCCTAGCTTGACAACTCCACACCGGCTGCACGGCCCTGCTCCCTGTCACACCAGCAGCGGATCTTGCGACTGGACCGTCCGGCCTCTTGGCCTCCGCCCTATCACACTCATCGCAGAGCCTGACGTCGGTGGCCCTGCTACACCGGCTGTGCAGCCAGGCTTCTCCCATGCTGGCTGCCGCATAATTCAGACCGGTCACGCTGTCCGCGGGGCTCTGCTCGGTCACACCGACTCCCGAGGGCCCTCTTGGTCTGTCATTATTAAAGAGGCTTTAAAGCGTGTCCGTGGATATGACCTCATCACCGAATCTACAATGACCGCCCAATGCCGTCCAATTTATTAAAGAGTTTGTAGTATCTTGGTTATTATGTTTACATGTCATCCACTGCTCCACAAGTGGAACACTCTTGAGATGATGTAACATAGAATGTTTGGATATGAATACACAGTTGGAGAAGGGCTGAGCGCCTTGCCGGCTGCTCCTGGTGGGGCTGAATTACTACTGATCTGTAACTAACTTGAATAAATCTTCTTGAAACATCACAATCTACCTGGACCAGATTACTACCGAGTTGAAGACACCTCTTTAACCAACGCTACATCACAATGCAGTAACAATCCAATAACCAGCTACCTCGCCACATCTGGATTGCCCTTGCCTCTAACCCTATCCAGTTCTCCCCTGCCTTTTTGGCTCTGTTCATGCTTTAGAGGCTGTACACATACAGAGTGCAGCTACTTGGGCGTGTCCTGGCGCTGAATTTAAAAACCATGGATGGGGGGTTCACAACAAATCTATTTAAAAAGTAAGGCTTTCAGTGTTTGAGGAAAGCTAGATAGGTAGAGTTTGCTCAAAATGTAGGAGCCACTCTATTCTGTGGCCACCATGAGGGCCCCCACTGGTCCCTTTAACATGTGCGCAGGCCTGTGAAGTCGAAAACTAGATTGAGGGGTTGGAGGGCTGGTTTGGAGACTGCTTTGCGCTCCTCACAGGTATTTAAAAGCTGTGAGTTTCTGTATAGGGAGTCAGTGTAGACTCGACGCATGTAAATGAGGGAAGGGCAAGAAGGGAGATGACAAAGCACGGGCGCAGCAGTTTGGATGGTGCAGCTCGGGGGTCTCCAACGTTTCCTGTAATAATAGCTACACATGTTCAGTGAAAATCACCACAAGCTACTGATATTATTAGAGTTGGTTTTGTGACCACGTTGGTCAAGACTGCAGTAGAAGCCACCCTCTAAAAGTTTACTATGATTGATCATCTCAGTCCATCAGGCACGGTTGTCAAAAGTAATGTAAAAAAAAAGTGCTTTGTCCATACGGAATACCTCTACATGG
Source organism: Triturus cristatus (assembly GCF_964204655.1). NCBI lineage: Eukaryota > Metazoa > Chordata > Amphibia > Caudata > Salamandridae > Triturus > Triturus cristatus. The sequence goes on along the minus strand of NC_140585.1, from coordinate 1,265,319,475 downwards.
GTAAATAATGCCCTTGACACCAAGGTCGTCATGTTAGTGATAAGCCTCCTCAACACCGCATGAATTATCATTCAAATATCATCTTTAAGTAAATTTGGGAAAAGTATCCAATTTTCCCAAATGTCAGTTTATCAGTTCCGAAAATACACAAATTTTTGTCTCAAATACACACTTTTCAATTTAGTTTGCTATATTCATTCAGCCAAGCACACGCTTCTAGTTTAGTCGGCCGGGCTGCACACAGGGGAGTCCCGTACAGGTAGGAGCAGAGCTACCAGTGGTTCATGAGCTACTCCAGAGGCCTGGTCTGGGGTTGGTTAAGCCGGTGTTCCTGGAAGGCCCCAAAAGAATGACCATGGTCCAAGGAAGGCACTGTTGTAGGTTGGATCACTATCTTTGTGCCAGGAGGCGTCGGGGCAGGCAGCACCATTCTTAAGGTCCTAAGCAGAGCACGGTAAGTGGATGCAGTGTGGTGGTTGTGCAGCACGGAAGAAGCGGAGGGACCGGTCACGCCTAGATTCCCAACCTTTGTCGCAGGAACAGGCGTTGGGCCCAAAGGGAGAAGGCCACGAAGTTGGAGCCAGATGTGACGCTGCTGGCCGAGAAGAGGACTTTGGTTTTCTTTGAGTTCAGTTTGACTCACTTCATCCATGAGAGGGCAGGGCTCACTTCAAGCTTGAACGGAGACGCTGCATGTGGGGAGCTGCTCATAAAGCAGACCAGTAGTTGCTTATCACCTGCATTTGTGAAAACTGAGCATCAAAGGATCTAATGTTGAAGAGGCCGAGAGGGGACAGGGCTCAGATACCTCTGTAACCCAAAATCATTTGCTTGTAATCTGGGACTACTTTAGAACGAATTCCTCATTGTACAGTGGGAGGGTCAAAACTGATGGGAGATTCAAGGAGACTAGAAAGTTGGAAACTAACCGGTTTATCTATAAATGTGGCTTGAACGTGGTATGGGGAGGGCGCTTCACTTGTGGGGGTGTCAGGGCCCACGTTAGCTTTTATCAGAGCTGCCTTGTTTGCAGTCTCCTCCGTGGCTTTCAGAGTTGAGGGAAAAGGGTAAGAGTCAAAAGGAAAGCCAGACTTGGTGGTCCTGATATTCTTATCACTACATGGGTCGGAGAGATCCGGTTGAGAGTGCGTCTGACCCCTGGGAATGTTAGAAATGTGACGTGGAAGGGCAATGTATGGTCATCGGAGGTTTTTTTTGTGATGGAGGAAATGTAGTGTGAGGGGTAAAAGAGCTGCCGACGCCCCTCTTCAAACACTACGCTACGGTGCAGTAGCTGCCACCCTTCACTCTTAGTGAGCTCGTCTGTGGTCTAGCCATCCACCTGCCCAGCTCGGCTGCCTTTTGGCTTCGTTTCCACTCTACAAGAAGCGTGCATGCGTGCAGCTAGGGTCAGCAAGTTGGCACTCTTATGTGCCCATGGTGGCATTTTTAGTTGTTGTTGTGCCAGATCCTTTCTGTTTAATTAGGATCTGTCCTGTCACGCGGGCTGTATTTCATGGCCCGCTGTCACAGGCTGTAGTGTAGAGCCTGTTAGCAGTCTCAAACGTGCTGCAGTGGGCTCCGTGCCCCCATGACTGCTGGTGGCATATCCAGACCTGCTGGCTTTCCTGTCCTGCCACGGCATAATCTCGTGGCGCAATCTGGCCTCTGGGCCTCGCCCTGGCTCCTTCCCAGCCTGGCGCCTCGGCGTCTGCCGGTCACAGTTGCGGCACGGCCTGGCCTCCTTTCACTTTGATAAGACAGGTTAGCATCGGGGTCTATCAACTCCGTACTGGGAATCCTGTGGCACAGCCTGGCCTCCTCTCACATGAGTGGTACACCCGTGGGGCACCCGACCCCCCCCCCCCTCATTGGTGCTTTACCTGTGGGGCACCCGACCCCCCCTCATTGGTGGTATACCTGGCGACCCCCGACCCCCCTCCCATTGGTGGTACAGCCCGGCCATCTATCACGCTGGCTGCAGGGCCTGGCCATTGCTCTGTCCCAGGGGTTGCCACGCCAGGCCTCTCGGTGTCTGTCCTGTCCTACTGGCTACAGTCTGCCCTCTGTTTTCTCTAAAAGACCCGCAGGAGAATAGTCCTTTTTTGTGAAATCTCGTGATTATTTTTGAGGGAATCCCTGCTCTTTTCTCCTGATAGCTTCAGTTGGTTTTTGCCTTGCGCTTGCTAGGTGATCATTGTCATGATGGTGAGGGCTTTATCAGCTGCAGTAGTCTGTAGTCCTGAAGGGGAGGGGAGGGGTGTGGAATCGAGTTTGTGCTTCTAATATAAGACGACGACAAAGGAACATGCTTTTTCTTTTGATGTTCTTCATAAGCTTACTGACCATGACGTGTAAGGGGAGGATGTGGTCTGCGGTGTGTTTAGGGAGGTAGCCTGGTTGGTTGTGAGTGATTTATTCTTGTTGGGTCATAAATTCCAGAATCCTCTGTTGGCTAATACTGGGAAAGGCTTTGCTCATGTATCTGCTGACTGAGTCTTCTTACATGGCATGGTTGCAGACTAGGCCACATCCAGGGTGTGTCTTGCTCACAACGGCACCCCATGGCCTATCGCTTACACCATGCCAACACACACTCCTAACCCACTGCCTCCAACATGACCAGGCACTCCAGCGTATGCTGAGAGAGTATACAGTTGTCTTTATGGCACTGACACTGTACTGTAAGAGCTGTTTCATACATGTCATGCAAATAAAACTTTTTGCCAACAGCGACCACAATGTAACAAGATACAATGAAGTTGCCAACACGCGTTGTATGTAGGTAATGGTTTGCATGTCACTTTGGAGTAGGCACTGTGTGGGGGTTATAGTAACAACGGATTTGTATTGGTCAGCCTGTTTCTGCAATTCTTTGGCCGGCTGGTGACGTTAAGTTCTTGAAGTCTACTTTTTTTTTTTACACAGGTCTTCTACTGAGATTCTTGTTCTAGGGAGTTTTACTGCAAATCCTGTCTCATTTGAGGTTTTCACCGTTAATTTCTTAACCCACAGTGGTGTTTTTGAATTGTCACGCCTGGTTTATTTGTGAGTGAAATATGCTGCACGTCATCGAAAACCGTGCTCTAGGTGGCTTCCTCTCTTTGACATTGCTTTTATTATAAATTAATATAGTCGTCTGCTTTTGTTTACATTTTTGACTTTTCTGTGGTGGTTGGCTGTAGCTGGGTTCTCGTAGGTCATTTGAGTCCTCCATAACAATAGTTTTGCCGTATTTACCGCTCTCGGCCAGATGGATCTTAAAGCACTACTGGGTTGAAACAAGACAATCAAGGTTTTAGTAGTTGTTTAGTTGGGTTTTCTGGAGTTTGTCTCCTCTGTATATTGGCCTCTTTTCTCTGGACCAAATACACGGTGTTCATTGTTTGTATGCTCTTTGTGGTGATGGTCCACTTCCTTCCCTGGTCTTCAGAAATCTGGGTGTACATGGAAGATGAACGCTTGTACTTACTGCGTCGATTCAGGGTTGGAGTATTAAAAGAATTGTGTGTGAAGCTTGATGGTGATGATTTTATATAAGAGGGAATTGTGTGTTACCTGGGACTCCACTATTGTTCAAAGACCTGAGGGCTGAATGAAAACGTAGCCACGCTACTGCGGAGCGAGAGAATGCCTATGCAATACCGCTACTAGGGTTAGAAATCAAGTGAACTTGAACGAATCCTACTACTGCTACAAGAACTGGAGCAAAGAGAGATAATGGGCGTCAACACTTTGAAGAGAGAGTTGGGTCCTCATTACTGCGTCAGAAGACGGAAGCAGCGAACAGGATTCGACTAAACCTGCATCCCACTACTGCACAGGAGCTGGGAGCAAGAGTTGGTGGTCGACGAAATACTTGGCACCATTACCCCTTACAGAAAAGAGGTAGAACCTTAATGACTGTATTGCTAATGGGGGGCTTAGATCACAGTTACACCACAGTGGAGGGAAGCAGAGGAAGAGATTGGACACTATTGCAGCTACAGGAAGCAGGAGCCATGAGGGAACCAAAAAGCCATTAGGCACTAAGGGGTGGGGTGTGTGTGCCCCCCCCCCCCCCCAGTAGGACATGTTACTTTTTTGGGTGCTTTACTTTAGAGTGTTGCAATTTCATTATTTGGGTAAAATGAGAGAAGTTAGATTTGTGATGAGGAATAAAAAGGTGAGGCTGTTCTCTCCCTCGCACTCTCTCTACCCCACTTGTCCATTGCCCAGCCAAGAGTAAAAGAGCGAATTCCCTTATAGTTAGTTGCCGTGTGCTGTCGGCCTCTTTTCTTCAAATCTAGTCCTTTGTTGGTGTTGGGAGCCAGTTGGCCACAAGTTTCCAGGTACTCTGTCTGCAATGTTGGCAAATGGTTTCTGCATTTCCGTTGACTTCAGATGCAGCAGGGGTCAAGCTACCAAAGTCTAACTGGTGGTAGACCGTGTGAAGGTTGGTGTCTAAGCGCATCAGGCAAGATTGTGTCTGAGCGCATCCTAAAGCTGTCAGTCTGTCTGTTAATATTCGGATCTCTATGATCCAATCATTTGTCAACAAGTTAGTCTTTACAAAACTGCACTTCTTCTCATATTAGGTTGGGCGTTGTGTGTTAGGAAAAACTTGATTTAAGTAGCACGTGAGACTTGTTTTGAAGTACAGGCCCAATTGTTTTTTTTTTTTTGTGTTTTGTTGATGTTGTGGTTAGTCTTTCCGCCATCCACCTGCGCCCCCCCCCTTTTTTTCTCTTCATAACCTACATGCAAATTATCTGGATCTGTTTCAGTTCTTTGAGTTTAACTGCCCAGTCCTTTAAGGAGTTGAGCTCCCGTGGATTAATAGTCTGGGGACGACCGGAATCCTGCAGCCTCTGGAGGGAAGACCTGTCAAATGTTGGGGGTTAGAGACAGGGCAGCGGGGAGGAGGACCACCTATGTAACTGCCACTCCAATCAAACTGCTGGGCCCTGCAGGGGGAAACCTGTGATCAGTGACTGAAATCCCACACCACCACGACGGGCCTGTCTGCCTACTCAGTAACTTGACACAGGATAAACAGAAATGCAGTTACTTCTTTCAGTAGTGCTCTGTCCTCAATTTTCAGCTTTTTTGAAACGATTGCAAGTGTGCAACAAATTGACATTTGATCGACTTTGAAATCGATACCACCAGGTCTTCCCTCAAGAAGTAAGCTCTTTTGATGCCTTGCATTCCATCCATTTACAAGCATTAACTGTGCTGAGTTTCGGGGTTTTAAAAAAAAAAACGAAAAAAAAAATTAATTATATAGGGTCAAATGTTTGCCTAGATTATAATTGGAACACAATTCAGTCAGACAGGATGGTAAAAAAATAAAATAAATTCCACAACGTAACAGAAGTTGATCTGTGCGTGCAGTATCGGAAACCATATCCATTGTGACTGACCCAGCCAAGCTCCAATTTAGGAAAGAGCTGAAGATGCACTACTTGGAATACTACGTACAATGCAGTGGTAATCCATGGGCCCTCTTGGAATCCAGTTACCTCTTCCATCACTCTTCGACTGTATTTTTGCCTTTGACTCCGTACAGTACCCCACTACCTCTTAGCTAGGTCTATGCTGTACTAATAGCACATACTTACTTATGTTTTTTTACCTGAAAAGCAGACCCTGCAGAGTACAGGGCATATGTTTGACGCTATCCTCCAGTTTTAATCTTAAGGACTGTTGGTAAAAGTGGTGTTGCTTCATTGTTTCTGAAGAGATGTATCCAACCCTAGCTCTCTAGGACAACCAACCACCCGCTGTAAACCGGTAACATTTAGATTAATTGTTTATACGTTTCCTATTCAGAGACTGAAATCTGGTGGTTTCTGTCCTCCTGAATTTACCCTAGCCAGTCATGATCTAGGACATTTTAAATGTTTAACGTAATATTTGCACGACACAAATTTTTTAAAATCTTGTTTTGATCTTGACAAGGGTTAAAAAAAATATTTTTAGTGAATGCCCCACAGACCTTAGAAGGGAAGCCACGCAGGAATGTTTTCCATCCTTACTGAGGACCTACTCCGAGTTATTTGTTTTTTTGTTATTGCCTTTCATGTTTTCTTTATTATCCATTTTCTCTTCCTGCAGCGTCCATGTTTGTGTTTGATGCCAGGGTCAGCCTATCAAAGCACAGCGTTGAAGCTGCTAGTGGTACTAATTCTGCTAGTCATACCTCTCTGATAACTCCTGGTATGATGTTTTGAGTAGGCCTTCATTGTGTTCGCATCATTCATTCGAAAGTCTGATGGTTTCTTTGTTTGAGTAATAAAGTAAAGCACCCTACTCCACCATTTTGAAGCAAATACTATAAAGATCTTTTTAATGGTCTAGTTTTTAATCCAATCAAGGCTCAGGGTGTATACGCAGAATGTGTCGGAACCTCTCCATTAACCTGTGCACTTATAACACCATAACCCAGTGATTTATTCTTCCATTGCCAAGTGCGATGTCCTATTATTATAGGGGCAGTTGAATAAGGTGTTGGGTCACCTTTTGGACTTTTTCTTTGCAATAATCTAGCTGTCCTATCTATCCATAACAAAAGAATAGCTTGAAGTTTACAAACTCTTAACCAATACCAGAAGGGCGAATCTGCAGTTAACACTATCTCGACAGACGCATATCTAGCCTGCTCTTTAGGGTCACTCGTCCCTCCATTACAGGATCGCTCTCGGCGCTCCTTCCCTGCACTGGTTCATTCCCTTAACAGGTGCACGCTTTTTGGTCCTCTAGGTGAAGTTGACACTCCTCTTCTTGGATCTTCTGCTGCTTGGGAAATTACCCAGTACCACCTGCTCACGGACGCCCAGTCTTACCATTTCGTTGAACAGGATTTTGAGGACAAGCCTCTTTGTTAACTCTTCTCCAATCATGGGAAGTTCCTCTAGTAGAAGGAGATCTAGAAAAGACTGCTTGCATTCCCAGCTGCAAGGTAAACTTTAGCATATGTAAGCCCCCAGTTTATTAACTTGCAAAGCGATCCCTGCTCTTGTTCTATAATCGATATTTGTGTAGCAGTTGGCATGAGGCAGCCAGGTTGTGTTGTCTTCGGTTAGAACTGTATTGGGCAAGCCTGGCGATAATGTGATTTGAGAGTGTAGGTTTTGGTGCATGGCGATGGGGGTTAGACGTGTCTTAGGGGATAGCTGGGTAGTGTCGAGAGTCGCACAGTTGATTCCTTTTCATGATTGTTGTGCTGCTCTGTGTACGGTGATCAGGATAGACAATTTGAGCTGGAGACAGACAATGCATTTCTCAAAGAGCACACGCTGCACGCTTTGAACTAAATGCACATGTAGCATACCAGTAACCAAGGCAAGCAGACTATGGCCTCCCTAGGCATATGGTAGCATCATCCCGGCAGGTGACACATTCCCTCAGCATTTTCACCTTAGAAATTAGTGACACACAAGAAATGTTGATGCCACCCTGAAATTTCTTTTATTAATTTCCAAAGTTTGTTACTTTATATGGTATTTTCTATCCCTTTTGTTCTATAACACGTTCCCCCCCCCCCCTCCCCCTCCATGCGTTGAATTGCTCTGGTTTTGAAAGAGCAGGGGCTAGTCATCAGGAGGCGAAGTGATTGCATGACGTGCTCGGGATGGGAAGCCGGGATTTAAACTCTTGTCTCTTAGTTCCACTCACAGCAACCTCGCTGTTGGTGTTGACCCAGTGCCGGCCTTAGGATATTTCGGGCCCTGTGTATAGTATACTGTATGGCCCCACCAGACACAAGTCAAATTGTTTTTCATTGCTAATCATTTTATTTAAGTAGATTTGTTAACCAGTATTTCAAGTAAAATTTAACTCTACAAGTGCCCCTGTATTGGAATAATAAATAATGCTACTTCACAAAAAGGGGACGTTCCTTGCTTTCTGTCCTGCAAATTCTTTTATTAATTCACTGTAGTAGAGAATTCGTCCAACATCATGTTCAACTGATATCCGTGCCCAGCCAGTCAGCTGGTCCTGGGCCATTGACGAATGCAAACAGTTCTTAATAATTTTCAACTTTGAGAAGGATCGTTCCGCAGAGGCTACTGTGACGGGAACTGTCAAACATTCTAAGAATGCTGTTTAAGTTGGGATAAACTTCATGCAAGCAGTTGTCATGTGTGTATTTGAGAGCAGACGCAGTACATCCTGCATCTGAATCAGAATGGCTTTTCTTGTACAGACCCTGGAAGCTTTTGATTTCTGTGATGAGTTCATCCCCTGCAATATCTTCTTTAGCCGCATCTTTGCACTTCTTCTTGAGCTCCCCTGTTTCCAAGGGTTTCCCGGATATGACTTGGTGTACAAACCCTATTGTGTCATTAAATTTTACCATTTGTTCAAAGCGTTCTTCGAGGTCGCTGATTCATCAATTAGATTGAAGTGTTCCATTATGAAAAATCAAAATGTTGTTTCTTGCTTCTTGTCCTCTTCTCGATCTCAAAGCTGGTCTCCACTCGATCATCAAATCTTGAGGCTATCTCGGAGGCAACTTCAATAACTTAATCAAATCTTTTGTCACGATACTCTTAAACGTAATCCCTAGTACTTTTCAGCAGAGCTATGGCAACATCTAACTGAATGTCAATACTTCGATTTCGTTTGCTTACTTTATTAATTTGACCTAAAATTTCATACCAGATAACAAAGCTGATAAATGGAAATGATTGAACCTCATTCTGTAATCTCTGGGTCTCGGAGAATGTCTGTCCATCAAGATCAGGCACATGCAGAACTTTTATCAATGCTCTGCGAACATCGGGGGCATAGTTGAATAGAACTTTCCCACACTCCATTCTGCTCTCCCGTCATGTGCCTGATGGTCTCTACACCTGCAGGACTCGCACAAGAGGTAAGTATGGCCCATCTTTTTTTTGATGCCGCAAACGTGGTATATTCTCTATAAATGCCCAAAGGAAGATCGTGTCTGGTGCGCAGTCCAGTATGAATGAATAATACTTGGAAAACCTTATAATATCAAGGAATCTTTATGGATGTTTTGTGATATAGGTTTAATGATTTCTTTCTGAATTGTTTTCCATAGGCAATGGTCTATTTCCTTTTTTTTCCAACTCCTGTGTTCGGCCATGAGATCATCATATTTAGCAAGCCGTTCTACTTGACCCAGAAACTTGCCATGTTCAAAATTTCCAAGTTTCTCATTGGTTACCCTCGAAGCTAAGTTTTGGTCTGCTAAAAATTGTACTATTGACACAAGACGGTGCAAAATAGAACTCCAGTATCGGATTTCTGACCGAAGTAAGGTCTGCTCTGCCTGATCAATCCCTGTAGAAGTGAAAATTCTCCTTTGTGCTTCACACCATGACTGCATGTGCCTCAGATGATCAGCAGACTTCATGTGATAGCAGGTATTCTCCAACATGTGGTCAGTCACTGAATCCTATAGTAGAGAGTTTGCCTGACCCTTTACTAAACCATTTTCAGCAGAAACCATATAGTGCATCAGCTGTGTTTGAGTATATTAGCCACTGTTTCTCAATACTTTCGTTGTTTGTAAGGGTTTTATAGAAATTCATAGGTGTCAAGCGTCAGTCATACGTTTTGGGATAGGTTCTCATCTTTCTGTGTCTCTGATTTAAAATCCGCTTGTCCATATTCTGCTGACTCCATGTTTTTGGCCGTGTATGTGGATCCAGCTGTATAGATTTATCAGAAGTCAAAATAGTATTGTATTCTGAGTTTCATCCTCTGCGTCAGATTTGGAACTAATCTGCTCCTGAACATCATCTTCTATACAGCAAGTGCCAGTTTCCTCCTTACTTTGTTTCCATTGCACTGTCAGAATTAGAGGTCTTATTTTCTATGTCTAGAGGTTTTTCATGGCGCTTTCAATTGCTGCTCTTTGCCTCTCCGCTGCAGCGTCTCTAGTGCTCTTGGCTAACCTTTTTGCTGCACCAGACAGATAATCGTATGGTTTTCTTGGGGTCATGCTGGATCAGTGATTTGACAATCGTAGATCCTACACCACATTCGACTGCTTGAGCTCCTAAGCTTAGGCGGAAAACAGCTGACCACTCGCAGCCTTTGCTTTAAAATGAGCGATCTCCCAGGCTACAGGTTAAAACAATAGGATCTGCGTCATGTACAGGGCTCGAGTCAGGGATACACGCAGGTACACGGCGTCCCCCCCCCCCCCCACTCTTTTCACAGGGTGGACCCCGTCCCTCCCTGCCAAGAAGTTGGGCCCCAGAGAAATATTTTGAACTTGTTCCGGTGTAATTTTCAGACACGGGCCACGTTCAGCAGCACCTGCACGTTACCTGCTTTCCATTCCCAGCAGCAACATGCAGGCTGTGAGGGAGCCTTTATTTACCTCCAGCTGGGTTGAAGTTAAGGGGCCATCCGCCCTCCTTTTGTTTGTATACGGGCTGGGGGCCGCCTGGAACCTTACATTTAAATGTAAATGTCACAGAGGGAAAGAAAGGCACACAGCTTGCCTTCCCTTTCCAGGTACTTCAGAGAGGCGTGCTTGCCTTTGTTCTGTCCCTGTATATAAATGCAGACACTGTAAGACTGTCAGATGGGTTAGTCTGTCCCAGTATTTACACAAATAATTTAAATAGCACTATTTTATTTCTTTTATATCGCTACGTCATGACGTCATTTGCATATTGTCTGTCTTGGTCAGTCCCCCCCACTTCTTTTTATAGGACTGTGCCCTGGTCATGTACCATGCATGTTAAAACAAGTTGCTTGAACTTCTCATGTTGGCGTTAATGGGGAAATGTTACCTTGTGGCAGGGCGCCACACACAATGTACTGCGCGCACAGCTGCTTTTTTCCTGCTATGTGTGTGCTTAAATTCTCTCATGCCTATGTAGCGGAGGCTGCCGCGCGCTTAAACTCTCCCATGCCTATGTAGCGGAGGCTGCCGCGCGCTTAAACTCTCCCATGCCTATGTAGCGGAGGCTGCCGCGTGCTTAAACTCTCCCATGCCTATGTAGCGGAGGCTCCCGCGCGTTTAAACTCTCCCATGCCTATGTAGCGGAGGCTGCCGCGCCCTTAAACTCTCTCATGCCTATGTAGCGGAGGCTCCCGCGCGCTTAAACTCTCCCATGCCTATGTAGCGGAGGCTGCCGCGTGCTTAAACTCTCTCATGCCTATGTAGCGGAGGCTGCCGCCCTTCCTGTGGTACAGATGACGACAATGTTGCTCGCAGCGCACGTTCGGACAGTAATCCACAAAGGCCTCCCCCTAAGTTGTGGTTACTGTGCAACTGCACTGGTTCACCACCCCTACTTGAGTGAGTTACAATATTGCTTTCGATCGAGGGACGCGAAGTCTTAAACACTCTCTGGCTGAAGATAGAGTCCAGGGGACTTTTTAATCACCCCCATCCACCCTGCCTGTTTTCAGTTTATTGTATTACACCACATACGTTCTGTCTGTCTGAGCTTCCTGGGGTTCTAAGAACTTGTATTGTGGTCGTTTTGGAACTCTAACTGATGCTTTACAGAAGCTGAACTCAGTTCCGTCCATTGTCTTTTCTCAAATTGGGAGGGGCAATGAGCAGAATAGCTCAAAATCGACCAAATGAAATGTTTTATAACATGCGCCCTTACATACATTTTGTTGGCACACGCTGAACGGCTTCTCCTCACGAGTGTTGTCATTTTGTATCTTTTTCTCGTACTACTTTGCCTAGTGGGTTTCCCAAGGTCGTTGCTCCTTATTTTCTTAAGGCTACGTAGAGGTTCCATTAGTTGACGCTGGCATAATTGAGTTTCGTTGTTGGAGCAACTAACATTTTCTTAGACTCTTTTTGTTCTTTATTTTTTTTGTTATTTTTCTTATTCATGATCATGTAGTATCACTTTACTGAATGTACTTTCAGCTGCTGGCTATCCTATTGTTTGCTTAGTTATGCGCCAACATATCCCACTTTTGTAAAATTTGTCTTCAGCAATTGGGAAGTTGGAGGTAGAGGTGGTGAGCCGCCACATTACAAGGGAGAGCCCAGCTGGTGCAGCACATAGGGTCCTATGCATGGCCGGTCCTAGGAATTTTGGGGCCCTCGGCAAAATGAAAGATACGAGGCCCCATCTAATTTGCAGCTGAAGTGTCATCACAGGAACTCGCCTCATAGGAAGTGACATCACAGGGCAATTAATCTTCTTTTGCATCATTGAAGTGACTTGCAAAACACAACTTCTTGGGAATCGATATCGGTATAATGGATAACCCAAATAAATCAAGTCCATATATTTTATCTCTCTTAGTGATTCACAGTAGTCCAGCTTGATGGAAACGCCTGGCGCAGCTCTCACGAAAATGGGTATCTTTACTCCAGTGTTCTTTGTCCAATGGTAACGGATTGCATGCCATCTGAGGTGCACAAAGGTGACGTACACAAGGCAAAAAAAGTATTAAAGTGCTTCAATGAAGTGGTAGTGGGCACTCTAGCACACACCAGACCTCAGCCAGGACCTCAGTGGGCATGGCACACAACAAATGGCTTGGCACAGAGTTGTTTACTGCGGAACACCTTTATAGTGGTTATGTGTTTACAAATAGACCCAGTAGGCACAGAAATGTGATGTTGAAGGGAGATATGGAAAAATGTGAATCTTGGCTGGTACAGGATGGAGCAGTCAAGCTTGTAATTGGGCGGTGTAGGGATGGAGTAGGCAGACCGTGTGTGGTGTAGGGAGGCAGCAGGAAGAGACTGTGGATAGTAGGGATGGAGCAGGCACAGACTGAGTGGTGTAGAGACAGCTAAGGTTGCTAAGGGGAGCAGATGGGAATGTACAAGCCGGGTAGTGTTGGGTTTTCTTGGCATTAGAGCAGCAGGGCTGCAAGTGAAAAAACACCTACCAGCGAATGCCTGCCCCACTCTCCGTGGCCTTGTAGCCATCAAACAGTGCTGTGAAAGAAGTACCCCACTTCCCAGACCCCTCAACCCTTGACATTGCACTGTAAGGCCTAAGGGAGGTGGCCATCCTTGCCAAATATCACTCGTCACAGGTTAGATGAATGCATGTGTTGGTCTTCACTGCATTTCTGCACTGCAACAGTTTGTTACACAATTCACAAAGTTCATATAGTTTTACAGCAGTTCATGATTTTGCACCACAAATGAGCAGTTATTTGCCAGGTTGAGCTTGGAGAAGACTGGCAGCATTTAACTGCTACTTTTGTGTGGAGCCCTTCAGGATGATCTCAAGTTGAGAAAAGGTGGGTGATTTCCCGTCTGCCGAAATATAAATCCCATTATATCCTATGCTACACATATATATACAAATGGAATATCTGTCACCGTTGTGATGCAGTAACCCATCCACCGAGAACTAAATCGGGCCCCAAGTTCTGCTAGGTATCCCTATTTTTACTCTAATAACTATGGAGCAATAACACAACAACTTTTAAATACTTTAAAAGCGATTCCTTTTTGTTTTTGCTCTTTAATATTCATATTTCAAAAGGGGGGGGGGATCCAGATTTCACTGACTTTCCTAATTCATTGATGGGCAAACGTGATCCAGCGCTGAGAATCCAAAGGTAAGGGGGACACCTCTCCTGAGCCGTGTAGCACTTGATCATGTCTGCGAGGCCTAAGGGATGGGGTCGCCCACCAGAGGCCTGGAACACATTACCCAGCACTGCGAGGCCCAGTGGATAGAAGCGTTTGGGGGTCCTCTCCCACGCCTTACAGGTGGTATGCAATGCTGCAAGGCTCAGGGGAGGGGGGACCAAGACACCCAGAGCATGGCAGTACAGCCAGGACTGTACCCTGCCTGATCAGAGACATGGCAAGATTACATAGTCAGCGCAGATACGGTCAGACACCAAGAACAAGAAACAGAGACACATTACTGGAGCAGTGAGGATTAGTGACACCCTGATATTGTGCAGCCAAGAGCTACGTCAGTGGTGATTCTCTGCATTGATGTAGGATTTTAATATGGGGCTGCCATCTCACCTCTCCTTTCTTCTGGAGGTTCAATTCCCACAGCGATTATCCAGTGCTGCTAGGCCCAGGAAAGTAGAGGGGGCCTTTACTGGGCATCCTAATGCTCGGTCATGGCTGTGAGGCCTATTATAGGGGGGCCCTCCACATGAATGGGTGGGCAATGGAGTTCATTGGTTGACTGATGTACAGGTGATTGGATTTTATTGGTTGAATGGCAAATAGGTGGGTGGGGTTTATAAATTGAATGGTAGATATGGAGCGGGATGAATAGATGTATGGACAGTACTTCACAACATTGACAGATTCAACTATTTTGAGGTACAGGTGCTTGCTAACACATAGTGCAGCTGGCTATGATCCTTTTTTAACAAGCACTTCCTTTTAACATAAATAGCCAGTTGTCTGCATTTTTACCAGTACGGGTTCACTTTCTGAAAAACCCTCTTACTGATGGTTGCACTTGAGCATGCACCAAACCGGTTGCGTCCAGAACAGAGGGGAAGTGGTTTACTCTTTTCACACTTTTCAACTATGAATCTGTGGTTGAAATCACACAGTGTTTTTGTTCATAGAAGGGGGGGGGGGGCCCCATCTCCGCCTCGCAGCCATAGGTAGCAGTACTAAGCCCAAGAGAGGAACCCCCCGCCTGGCTCTCACAGCACTGGATAATGTCCGAGGGTCAGAACCCCCCCCCCCCCCCCCCCCTCTGAACTTTGGGGCCATAGTGTAATGGAATAAGGACCAGGAGAGGGGCCCCTCAACCCTAAGAGGGTTTCTGGGCCTCGCAGTCTGTGTAGCACTATGTGACCCAGGAGAGAACTCCCCTGGGCCTCGCAGTTCCAGGGAAGTGGGACCCATCCCTGTGCCTCACAGGCGGGATTCAGCAACGAGAGGCTCACAGGAGATGGGCTCCCTACTGGGCCTTTCAAAGACATACACTGGATCCCTTATGTGCCTGCCTCATGAGGTGACCAGGTTTTGAAAAACAAAAACCTGCACATCTAGCAGAAATAGAAAAACTACAAGGGGGTACAGATTGACTTAAATTACAATAGTTGTTATTATTGAAACAGACAGGTACCTAACAGACTAAATTTAATTCAATGTTTAAACCCAGGACACCTGGTCACATTATGATCTGAACCAGCTGTTTCCTCCTCCACTCCATTCTCTTTACTTGGTATGTTCTTGTGTCCTGCTGATCGATTTGGGAAATAAAGGGATGCTTTGTTGCCCGATGACTACAAATTGCCAACGTCCACACCCCCAACCCAAGAAATGCCACCACGCCCTTGCAGTGCAGGTGATCAAGACACCTTGCTGTGAAAACACCTCATGATGTGATTGGCTGGGGGAGGGGGCACAGGATATGTGTGAGCCAAGTTCACTGTGTCTCAGAGAATCAGTGGACTGTGGCGCACCTCACTGGGGCCTCATGTTTTGGAGGGAAGTGCGGGGCCCTGGGCAGCTGCTCACACTGCCATGCCTAGCGCCGGCACTGGTCCTATGTACAAAAGGGTTTTCCACATTCTGTGTCTATTTAGTAATGCGTTGATACATAGGGGCCTTCGTCGTGCTTGCCTCTCGGAGCTCGTGCACGAGCCAAGCCTTGGAAAAGTTTGCAAACTAAATCGTGCAAAAGACATGATGTATTTCTTTACATATGGAACCGTTTCAACTTAGTATGTCAAATTACTTCACTTCATTTAGAGGAATTTATTAGAAGAGATAGTTTTCAAGCAGGAACTCAGACTCCTTGATTGCCCCCATCTTCCTAAAAAAATGTCATAATTGAGCCAAGTCCGTTGCCACCTGCACCCTATATGCAACTAGTTTATTATTTTATATGGAGCATCATTATAGTCCATTAAATAAAACGAGTGATTTTGTACAACACTCATCCCGAACACTTGAATTACAAGATGCTCTCATACATGATAATGAAGAAAGGAGGCGCAAGTAAATAAAATAGTTACTTAGGATCACACAATTTGGCCAAGCTGGAAAGCCGGGATTATTCTCAGGTTTCTTTTACTTTAACATTGTGCAATTCAGCCACTAGAATGTTATAGGTTTCCTGTTTTTTTTACATCTCTAATCTGTTTTATATCGAATATTAATACCTTTTCTAAATTTTCTTAGCGTTCATCTTGTGTGTCTCGTAAATTTAAATACCTTCAGAGTAGCCTATTTCTTTTGCATCTTGGCCATATGTACATGTGTCCAGTAACTAGTTATCTTTTGTCTGCCTTTATTTATTGTTGTCCTTCAGCTTATTTGAATTCCAGATTCGTACTTCTCCTACCTCCTCTTCTTGCATCTCTAATCTCATGTTCTGCTCTAGCTGTACTGATCTCATTAAATGGTTTCATTGGTTGTACCTGCAGGTAAACTTCCCTGCTCAGACACGACATTAGCCCCTTTTAGTTCCTTTTTTGTCACTGGATCTATCTAGCTTGACAGTGCAGCTGTCTCCTCACCTATTATTAACAGTTCTTTAAAATGTATATAGAGTGTAGTTTAGGTCTTCCCAGAGTATATCTTTCACCGCATGCTATTGGCTGTTTGCATTGTTCCACTTTCTGTTAAGTGCTTGCTGTTGGTGGAATGCATGAGGGACTACCTTACATATCAAAAGTTCACAGAATCCTAATCTTTATTTCATACATGCATTGTCTACAGAAATCAGTCCTTTTCTTAGGTCTTCCCTACTAGACCGTGCATGCGCTCTGTTGGGTGATTTGTTGTTTGCTTCAGTGGACTTGGAGCCCACCCATTGTCTGCCATTGGTTGGCTTCGTTGTCCCTCATCTGCTTGCTTCTTATTCACTTGCGAGTGTGGACTTTTTTCTTCTTGTGTTTTGTCCCTCCCCTGGAGAATGATGCATCACTTTGTCCCCAAACTGTTCCCTTTTTCAGATGCTATTTTTTTCTTTTTAGGTCTCGGCTGCGAAGGTTGCGCTTGCGCAGTCTCGCTCCGAGATTTAATGACTTGGGAGAAGAGGGGCTTGAACCCGCCCCTCTTCTCCCCTGTTCTCCATTGGCTGGCCTCGTAAATGCTGGCCAGCCATTGGAGAAGAGGTCCCATCACTCCAATCATGCCCCGTCCTTTTCGGATCGGGGGGCGTGTTTTTTGCGAAAAGTCTCAGGGAGGAGACAACAGCAAAACACGCCCCCGAATCCGAAAAGGACGCTGCCTTGGTCGTGTGCTCGTCCGCTCCCCCTTCGTCCGTTGCTTGCTGGTTTAGCAGCGCCTGTCTCAGCAGCAGTTGCAGAATGTTTTACATTTCCCAAATAAAAACCAATCCCGTGAGAGCCGGTTGTGGAGTCCGCGTGGGTAACGTGTGAGCAGCGGCGCTATGACTGGCATGTGTAATTTATTGAATAATCTGTCTGACAGCCACAGAAACACGTGTCAGGTTCTAGGCTGCTGTGTCCACACTGTCACCCGCTCTGTGGGGTAGTGCAGTGAGCTCGACGCGCGCGCGCAAAGCAGTAAGCAGACCCGTTTCCAACATCTATGTTCAAAGAAATTACAAGCAGCTGAGATGGAGCCGCCCTATTCTTCTCCCACACTTGCGAAATGTGTACTAAACACTGGAAGAACGACGCCGGAAGCCGTCCCTCCACGTCTGCCGTCTGTTGCCATATCTGACGTGCCCACGCCAGGGAGCGGAGCCTACGTACGTGACTCCGCCGCGAGCCGCGACACCAGACGGGCCGCTGCAGGCACAAACACTCCAGTTTGCGCGAATTCCCAGGTTCGTAGAGAAGATGGCAGCAGCTGACTAGCCAGGATTCTTGCTGCTGAGGCAGGCGCTGAAAGGAAGTCAAACATACTGTTCCTCCCACCCATCCTTTTAACCTCTTCACCCTGATTTCACTCCCCCAACTTGTGTGGTGAGTAGCGCTAAGCATACCTTTGATTAGCTGACTGACAGCAAGGCCTGCCCTTCACCCACTTCCAGGCCTCACTTAAATCCTTGAAAGTGGAGTAGTTTTGAAAAGGCTGTGCCCCCTGGGTGGAAATGTTTGTGTAGTACCATAAAATGGTTTCAGGAAGGGCAGTTCCTCGAGGTGCCGATGAGGTAGGCGTAAGGATAAGTCTTGTGGCATCATTTCTTCAATAAGGCTGCCTTGAGAGCCCATTCTTACGATTACAGAACTTCAGTAGACCAAATCGATACAGATGTGTGTAGAACTCTGTCTGAAATAAGCATCTTTGTTGTGCGTCTCCCTTTTCCCACTCTTTGCTTCTGATGTTTTTGATCTCTCCGTGGGTTGAGGCCTACTAACCCGCAGCCACATATCTGTTTAAATGAAAGCTGTTTTCTATTAAAAATTCCCAAAACCGTTACTCTTGTGCAGAGAGTTTCTGCACAGCTGTGTAGAGTATAGATAGATGGCACTAGAGAGAAAAAAATATTATTTTGTCAGACACCGAAAACATATAATGCTTTAGAAGTGTGTATTGGCTGTAGAACATACACACCCTGCGCTGGAGTTCCCTTCTTTTCCACCTAGTCTGTTCACTGACCAGCCAGCACCACAGCTGCGTATACAAACAAAAGCCACTCATAGGTCAGGAAATAAGGTAAAATTTGACCCACCACTTCTTGCGTCATTTGTGCATCTGAATTGCTCTTTAGGTATGCTGCTTCTTCCAGGTCGTAAGGACTGAACCCTAGACAAATGCCCAAAAGGAGGCTGCTGCAAGTGAGGTACCGGGGGTGGGGATTTCCTTTGAAGTGGCTGTAACTGAGGAAGCTAAGGAGCTTCATTCCCCCGTTAAGAGGCCTCTGGAGGAGCTACAGCTCAAAATAGCTGTACAAAGGAGGCACCATCTTAATTTTGTGGTTTTATAACTGTTAAGCTCCCTCACACTGTACTCCTGAATGGAGAATCCAGATACTACATTAAATATACCTTGGTGAATTTTATTTTTAAGAATGTTAAAACTTGTATTTCAGGACAACGTATTTAGATGTCCATTTTCCATCCAACAAATGTGGAAGATTAGACTAAGGTGGAGCCAAGTGCCAAAAGAAATTCCTCTCCTTGGCCTTTTGCATTAGCGTTTACATTAACCAGTTCACAGGAGGAAATGTAAAAGGCTGCTGCCATGTGAACTTGTAAAGGGGATGCAGAGACCAGGGAAATGCAGAGGTGCTGTAGAGCGGGAGCACTGGAGGCTTTGAGACTGGAAAAGGTGGGGTGATGATGAGTGGGGGTGTGTGCAAGAGGGGCGGCAAAGAGGGAGGTGCACAATAGCAGGTAAAAGACAGCTATTGACATTGCTCATGACATTATGTTTGTTTATGTTTTAGTTTTTAAAACATTTAAAGAAACAGCATTGTTATTTACAATGTCGATAGCTTAATCTGTGTGTGGGTGCAAATGCAATAGGTCTCGCATTTGAGAGTGATTAAGCTATTGACATTGTCAATAACAATGCCGTTTCTTTAAATGTTTTAAAAACAAAGACATAAACAAAAATAATGTCATGAGCAATGCCAATAGCTCTAACTTCACCAATGCCGAGACCATTGCATTGTAAATGCTTGTTATTTAAGCACTCCACAAGTGTGTCTTCCAGCTGTTTCCATGGTGTGTGCAAGACTGGACTGGCCGGTATTGACACTTGGAGGCCCGTTTCAGCCTCTAGGAATGATCGTGCTCATTACCGATCGCGGCCGCGCTCTTGTTCTAGTGCACATCTGCCCATGCGGGCTGAAATGTTAATTTTTGCCAGGCCTGTTTTAAGTTTCCAGTCTGGCCCTGGGTGTGTGTCCCTTCCTCGTGCTGATATTTCTCGTCTGTGGTGTTCTTTGCATCCTCCTCCATGACCTGCTCGCCCTCATGACTTCCCCACCCATGTTGCTTTATTACTTCCAGCTAAACGTTGCTCTCACTTTTTTGGTTTTTTTTTCCCATCCATGCGTGCTCCTCGTTGGTCTCCTCATCAATTTGCTGTAACAGGCTCCTCCCCCCCGCGGATGTTTTACAGCATGGTTAAAGCCCATTAGCAAAGTCAATAAGTTCAAAAGGTGATGCTTATTTACTTAACCAGCGTGTTTTTCTTTTTTTCACTCCAAAAGGCTCTGTCTAGTTGTGTAAGACCTACTGTAGACATACAGTGGGCTTGCAGCATGTCTATTGCTGATCATGGGTTAGCTTTGTTGTCGATCTAAATTCTTGCATCTTACTTGATGACTTGCCTTCCTCTTGTGTTTATTTCTCCCATGGAGCAAAGCTTCTTCACAATTTTGTTAATTGGCCAAGATGTATACTTCCACTGCTCTCATTGAGGGATTTATTTTTTTATTTTTACTGAGCACTCCATGTCCATGCACATGTTTTCCAGCTATCTCCCTCCTGATATGTTTATTATGCTACCCATCCATCCTGTGCTGCATTCCTTCCAACTCCCGCAGCTTGTCTGTCAAAGCATTGCAACAGGGATGTTTTTGCTGGGATGTGGCTTAAGAGCAGGACTAAAGGTTTGTTTTTGCTGATTTCACATATTGTAAGATGGGCCAAGCTTTGACACAGACTTTTTTGACACTAGAGAAAGGACATCTGCTGCACTCCCCTTTCACCTGAGGCAGAAGGTTTACCTTGCACTGGAGGCCCATAATTCTGCTCTCTAGGCTACTGCAGAAAATCAAACTACTGAATCCTGTGGAAAGTAACTTGAGCCTTGGCAAGTGTTTCCCTTGATATTTCGACACTTCTTACAAAATAAAGTGTATTTAATTAATATTTTCCTTATTTAAAAATGTGAAAAATAAACCATGCCATTTCAAAACATTGAAACCATTCAATCTAGTTTTGAAATGCCATAAGCTGAATTTGCCTTTTCGCCACTATTTTTAAATTCACAAATGCACTTTGCTTTCATTAGCACATTGAAGAAAGACCTCTTGCCAATGCTTGTTTCTTATGCTGCATAGTCTGCCATAGGGACGAAATGTATCTTACTATTTTATGAAAGAGTTGTCTGCCTAAAGAATATTGGTGTACAATTTGGAATGGCCATTGGGCCTACCTCGAGTATACTCTGCTTCTGTTTTCTGTTTAATGTCCATTCTTAAAAGAGCCTGCTCATGTGGAATTCCATGTGTTACTGGGTTGGCTAAGTATTTTCCACTAAAATGCCAAATATATAATCAGGAAGTTTTAAGAAGAAAAACAATCCCACCACAGTCTAATGCCACATACTGCAACCTGTAATATTTTCTTCCGGTGTGCGCCACTCGGTTAGTTGATTACCCACTAAATGCAGGTCTTTCTTTTTTTGGGGGTGGGGGGGGGGTGTCAGTGTTGTCCTTGAATTTGGCTGGTATGAAGTTACGCCACAATTCCATTTGCACTCGCAGCCTTCTTAAGTAAGGAATTGTACTACAGCTGAGTAGTAAATGGATTATTACTACAAGTTGAACGCAAGCCTATGAGTCCCATAGAGGAGCACCCATACGGGGCTCTTCCTCGCAGCCCCATATGCTATGTAGTTTGAGGCGGTGTACTCCCTTGTCTTTTGTTGGAGTGGTGCACCTGAGCTGAGCTTGTCCTATCTTTCGGTCTTCAACGCCTCATGGTGGTGTTGGGCAAGGATTTTAGGCCCATCTCTGTTGCAGCACACTTCCCTCGCGATGAAAGGCCTGAAAAGATGGCAGTGACTCTTAAAAGTAGACCAGTGTTTGCCTGTATCTTCATTCTTGCACACACCTACTTAATGATGTGGAGGCGACACACACACAAAATATATATTATCGTACATTTGACAGATCATAATGGCGGACACCAATTAGAATGGTAAATCATAACAAAAAAAAGAGGAACTGTTACTATTGTGGCTAGCGGAGCGACCCAGCAGCAAATGGTGCAGGGCTCACCAAAGAGATAAAATAATATGTATTAAAATAACCATGAGGGTTGAGGGAGCACTGGGAGAGTGGGTGTGGAAAGGAGTGGGCAGGAGTGATGGAGCAATAGATGTGCCTGAAGGCTCTCTTTAGAATGGGTAGTGGCCAGGTAGCACATGGCAGGCGAGACCAATTGGCTTTGCCAATGCTTCCTTTTTACTACGTATGCATTTTATAAACGTAGTTGCATTTCTGTGGAGGGAAACGATTGGTGGTAAATGCAATTATTGATTTACTTCCTTGTTTTAGATCTTCCTGGAACCACTAGTTGCTGTCTACTAATTTTTTTTTATATTTTTAAGCCACCAGTCCATTATTGATGACATCAAAGCCCAGGGGATAATGGCAAAGTGCCACAATGAGGGGCTCTTAACAATTGAGGTCAAATATTCCGCATATCCCATCTCCCGGCTCATCTTTCCTTTCAAACCTTTCCACTTTTTTCTGCAAGCGCGCTTTTTCTCTACACCCCTCGTGCCAAGTAATGCAGTTTGTTTGAGACGTGTCAGAATGACGAATGGGGCTTAAGTGTGATGACATATTCTTGGGTTCGTTCCAAGTGTTTGGGGGTCTCCGTTGTGTGTATTTTGCTACACGGAGTCCATCGCGTCTTACGATCACGTGGGAAATGAACTCACAAGTGATTACGCTGGACAGTTCAATGCTAAGTGTTAGGTTCCTTCCCCAGTCTTGCATATATGGCACAATTTTGTAGAATTCATGACTTTTTTTTTTGTGTAACTTTTTTTGGGGGGGGGGGGATTGGTTCCCCTTTAGACTATTCCTGGGGATGTGAACGTCCATACCGCAAGCTTTGCAAAATACCTGTCGTCATTTGCAGTTTTCTCCGGCACTTGCTCAAGGTGTGATATATATTAAGGTTAAATGGCCAAGATCCCGAAAGGGACACAATAGTTGGAGTGAGCAAGGGATTTTTCTTTTCTGCTTTTGATTTTACAATTTGTGAAGCTTCTTTGGTTAAGTTCACCATATCGTGTGCAAACTGTATCTGTATGTTGTGAGCTATTTGCCACCGCTCTGAAAAGTAACCTTTACTCTAATTAATGCCAAGAGCGGAAAATGTAGGCATTTTTTTTTCCCCTTTCCATATGCTAAAGAAATGTTCGCAAAAGTCCTGATATTTCACACAAACGAGGAAAGCCTACAGCTTTGCAAGTTCAATAACTTGCAAAATTTCCCTTACGTTTTCAAGGCAGTAGCGTTGAACTTTGCACACCCCTTTATGTATCACGTTATGTATATACAAATTGACTTCTCACCAACAGTAGTCCTTTGCATATTTGCTCGAATAGTAACCGGTTTGTGAAATAAGCTCCACGCCATCACACAGTTCCAATGTGGGTGAGCATGCTTTAAGCATTCTGTCCAGAATACATTTTCTACTCAGTCGAATTCTACATGTACGCGGTTAGCGTTGTGCGGTAGTGGGTATCATCTGATGGAGATTATCAATATTCTCACGTTAATATTTGATCCTGCGTCTCACAAGCGTGGTTGCATTTTTCCATGTTGCACTAATCCTCCCATTGAACATTATGGTGGATGCAGTTCTGTTGACTGACACCTCCCAGTTTGCTTTCATACATTTCAATGATCTCCGCAGTCTAATATTTGTAGTGGCAATCTCCTGACACCTGTTTCACGGTTTTTGTCATTCATCAATTGACAGTATACCTTCCGTTTGGAAGGGGTGCATATGTTTTGCTGATACATTAGTGCAGGAAAATAACAAAATTGTGGTTTCCCACCGTTTCAGGCAGATGGTTGATGGATTGCCACCATTTTGAAGATGGTTGGGATTCATCCATCTTGAGGGTAGCACCTGATAGATACATGTGAAATAAAAAATGTGTGTGTGTGTGTGTATATATATATATATATATATATATATTTTTTGTATTCTGTATATGTATGTCCAATAAAGCGATCACCGGTGTGATCAAACCTGCTGTGTCAGGCGAAACCTGTAACTGAAAATAAATCAACTGGTGGTGGTACAACCCCTTCAGTGATCATTGTATTGGACTATTGGAAAATTTGAGGTCCGTCTGCAACCAGCGCTCCACCTGCCCTGGGTGAGGGGAGACAGAAGGAGCACAGTGTATTTGGGATATATGTGTGTGTGTGTGTGTGTGTGTGTGTGTGTGTGTATGTGTATATAATATTTTCTCTCTATCAAAACGGGAACAAAGTTGTAAACGAGACTAAAACTAGCCAGTTAGAAACTATGATAAAGGTATTCCATTTATGACCCCAACAGATCACCTCCCTTTGGATGGGGCTGCGCAAGGCATCGCCACAGTAAGGGCATCTGCTACTAATTAGCTCTGCCTGAAGGGGGCGCCCAGTGTGTTATAGAAATGAAGGGCAGCACTGTGAGCACCTTCACAAATCCCAGCGACCACCCAGAGATGGGATCACTGATAAGGGAACATGGGCGAGGGTGTGAATACTCAGACATCCAATAGAACCCACAGTTGTTCAGCTTCATTTCTGACTGTCCATGCTCGTTGCTCACAGCATCGTTTGAGAGGCACTTACTGTTTTATTTATTTAGAAAAGTAGATAAAGTAATACAAAAATCAATAAAACCACTTATTCCAACCCTTTGAACCAGTGCCATTTTAGAAGCCAAACACCTAGTGTGCCTTTTTTGTTTGCACATAATTGTGTGCAGATTCACACTTCAAACTCTTTGACTGCCTATCGAGTTCTATATGTTGAGTCAAAAATGGCAGTAAGTTGACATTGATCTGGTTCTGTGTATAAGTTATATTCATGTATGTAGGCCAATTTCTTACCGCATCAGAGCAGTCCGGGTTACTGGGCTTTGCTTGCATGACTTGGGATCATTCACCACTGGTGTCCTGGGGGCGGTCACCGTACTGCTGGGCCCCAAAATGGATAACCAATACTCCTCTTCAGCACTTGACTCTCTCAGGGTAGCGGGACAGTCTAGGGCTTCCTCAGGAAGGAGAGGTGGGCTAGACACTCTGAACATAACTTGCAGAGTAATAGCCGCTAATACGATCGATATCCAATCAGTGCTTTACTTTATAACACGAAAGTACTTTAATACACACAGGTGCCATATTACAAAGTGCCCTGGGGGAGCAAAAGGCATGTATACCTGTTTTATGTGCCTGCAAGGCACTTTGATAGTACAGAAGGGGACGCAAACGCTTGTGTGGCCGCTTCTGTGTAATACCGATTGCTGGTACTTATTTTGTACAAGAAATAAGTGCCCGGGCTTTTGTCAGGAGGCCACTACAGCTTGCACTGCCATGCTACCAATGATGGTGTCCCCACTGTCTCAACTCTTGAGCAAGGAGTGTTCTTTGTGGGTTCTTTACAGATTCTCGGTCTACAACGGCCTCGGTACAGAGGGCAGTGGGCACGCCGTGAAAGGATGTACTTTGTGTGTCTCCTCTACCTTCGAGATGAGCCTAGGGTCACAATCTATGTAAACAGGTAGACTCTCGGTGGACATGCTCAGGGCGGTAAAAATGAGAAAAGAGCTCCAGCAGTTTCCAGTGGCGTGCCAGGAGATCCACATGGGGCAAGGAAGCACCGCTACCCACACCCTCGCAAAGGGCTTGTCATCCCAACACCGTGTTAACTGGACCACTGGCGCCCCCCACTCTCGACGTGGCTCCTGAGCTAGTACTGCCCTCTCTTGGTCCGGATTGTGAGTAGGCTGCCAAAGGGCCGGCATCAGCGCGTGGTAGGAGTAGATAATGGCAGCTATTAAAATGAAGGAGCGGATTGTGTGAATCGTCCTGGTCCCCCCCCCCATCCTCGCCCTAATCAAACTTTAGGTAAGTGGGCTCCAGCGTCCCCGTTGCAGGCGGGCACCTCATTTCTGCGGGATGCTCCAATGCAGGCCTTCTATGCCTCATTGAGGGCTGCCTCTTGGGCACCATTGTACATTGCCTTCTGATAGCCTTTTCACTCTCTTGTGCGCCATTGCAGGTTGACTTTGGATAGTGTTAAGGGCCTCTGATGCACCTTTTGGATGGTTCCTTTCGGCACCCTTCCTTGGCCACTTGTGCCCCAAAGCATTTGCCTTTTCAGAACCTCCTTCGGGCTGTGCTGCATAATTGCTGCATCCCTTTTGAGGTTCTTTATCCTGGGCTGTTGCAGGGAAGGGGAGCATATCTAGCTACCTTTGGTAGTTTCCGTGCCTTCAAATTGCCTTTATAGAAATACTTTGTAATTTGGTGCACACTCATCTCGAAATAGGTCAGATAAGGACATCCGTCTCCCTGTTTCTTATCCATTCTTTTCTCCTACGTGGACCTTTTGTGATTAAAAGAATTGCAGATGGCAATGAGTGTGTCTGAGGATGATGAAGCTGCTTTTTTTGCGAGTAAATAAATGAGGCTCCACAGATGTTCAAATCTTGTAGGCGGGATGGACTTGACTGCAGAGTTGCACGCTGTAGGCCTTTACTTTGGCTAACCCGGCATATAATTGTACAGATGTTGGTTGTGCATCACGGCAGAGCTCTGCCACAAACCGCGCGGATGTTTCAGGCTGGTGTGCTAGATACACGTTAATATCTAGTTCTACCGAGCGTTCTATCCTGGGGGCAATGCTGCACATAGGGAAGAGACCGGGTGATCCTGAATCATCCAGGGACCAGGAATACATATTTAGTCCAGCGGGGTGGGGCAGAAAAACACGTACGCACAGGCCAGAAAAACTTGCAATCTAACCTCTTGGTCATGGCTTGTTTGTATTTGTTGAAGTTTTCTGTCTAATCTGCAGCCCTGATTCACGGCCACGCTGTTCATCCTGCTGGGTCTATTTGCGTTCCGTAGTGCTTTCTGGTTGCTAAATGTTTTCTAAGCTCTTCCTCGACACACTGGTGTGTTGGAGTGCTGGTGCGGTCTGGTGAAGAGGCGGCTCTTCCAAACACTTGGAGTTTCATTTTTTTTTTTTTAAAGGCTGGTCTCTCCTCAAGACTCCTAGAGCTGATTGTGCAAGGGTTAAACACCTGAAACTGTCCGGCTTAAAATGACAACGAGCGGTTACAAATGTGTGTTCGAGTTAAATTGTTTCATTCTATCCCGGGTGGGCGTCTTGCTCTTGTGCAGCTTCCGAAGAGCGGATTCTCCAGACCAGCTCGCCTACTTTCGATTGTTTTTGATCGATGACGCTGTGCTCTGAGCAGGTGTCTAACACATGTGGCTATAAATGTCCTTTACAGTCTGTGTGGTCGTGACCTGAACCCTCCTCCCGAGGCCTGGCCTCAGGCGGTGCCATCCTTCGTGTGCCTGAAGTCCAGGTCGCGCCCGCCTCTTCTAGCTAGGGTCTAGTAGGTCTGAAGACTCCGGAAGTGGCCGGGTTCGCAGCCTCCCGGTTTCCGTGCAGCCCCTACTGCTCAGCTGCATAGCTTGAGTTGGCCCTTGTGTTCAACAGGAAGTTCCTGTTACTGTTTAGTCTTTATCAAGACCCAGATCGTTCGGCTGAAACGTCTTCAATCTACGGCTATCTAACCCTTGAGGCAAAGGAAGCCCTCGTTTGTGACCAAAAGAGTGACCTTTCCTTTCCCCTACTCTTAAGCCTCAAGGTTCTTTGTTTTCTGACCCAAAGAGCGGCGTCCTCCTTGATTCAAAGGGGCCCGCCCGCGCCCTTCAGCCGGGCAAGCACTCCTCGCGCTTTCACTGCAATAGTTTTCCTCCTCCATGATTTCTTGAGTGAACCCCTGAACTGTCCGTTGCAGTTATAGCTGGCTCAAGCCACTGCGCCCCTAAACTCCTCTCACACTGAAGGACTTCATCTCTGGCTCTTCTCGACGGAAGAGCTGCAGCCATGTTTTTTGCCTAGTTACCGACTGCTTCACTCCGTGACGCACTTATGTTACTGTAAGTTATGTGTGGCAAGCTCCGGGGGTTGCCTCATTTCTGGGGTTTACCTCATTTCTGCCGAGCTGTGAGTCACTTGCCTATTTTTAGCAGCTCTGGCTGGCGTGTAGAGATCCTCCATGCGCTCTAATATTAGAACCCCGGCCACAGCAGTCTCAGCTGTCGACTCTTCGTTAACCCTCCAGGGGAGCCCGTCCCTGCCAGCTGGGCCCTGGGCTGCTAGGCATGGTCTGAGGCAGACGAGAAGAGTCGGGCACCCCAAGGTGGCAGCATTCCAGCACCGACACTGCCGTTCCCAAAGCGAACCTGCACGAGCTTGTTGACCAACTCAAATATGCAGGTTTTCCTCATGAGGCCTTGTCAAGGTGCGCCATCTTGGACAATTATTGTGACATTTGCTGTCCAGGCTGATTTTGGGAATATCGTTGCAGTTCTCGCTTTCTTTAGAAACCTGCTGTTTATTCATGACTGTTAGAAGCAAATTGTACAGTACTCTACTTGTCACTCTGCCCAGTGATGTGTTTTGTTGCCGTTTCCATGATAAATGCTATGTATGGCTATTATATACTAAAGAACTTGGGTATTTTGTTGTAAGTTAAGGAAGTCATGTTGGAAGGATCTTGGTTCTCTCAGCACAAACTAATGCTTTAATTTGATACCCAGCCACACAGATATGAGGGTGCACCCGCAAGTTAATCACTGGGTGGGGGGGGGGGGGGGGATCCACCTCTCACCAAATAACATCCAGCTAATGTGCTCTGAATAAGGGATCGCTTTACTAGCATCCTTCTGTATCAGGCCGACTCTCAGCAGGGTGCTGGTGACAAAGTTGGGATACCGTGAAGGCTACATAAGATAAGCATGCACTCTGGTCTCCTGCTTGCTAAAGCACCAGTGATGGTGAATAGCCAGGGTCTTCTAGATAAGTGGTTGGAATCTGTTTCAAGCTCCTCCGAACAGGCTTATCCTTTAGACTTCGAAAGGCCTTCTGCCAGATACCGTATGTTCCAATCTCGGTCCATGCTCGGTAGGGCGACCATTAGCAATAGCCAACGTTTGGTTTTCGCTTAGAACTCCTAGTAAAGTACTGTCCGTAGGCTTTAGGCAACTGTGACTGGTAATCTTGCCAGTTTACAAAATAATGATGCCATTCTTGAGTGAGAGCCGCTGTAGAAGATATCTCCAGACATGATTGGAAATCTGTTGACTGGGGTCTGTGAGGAGAAATGGCTGTAAAGAGAGAGAGCTACTTGGCACATCAAACCCACCGTGGAAAATATTCATGGCTGGACCAGAAGGCACCAGCCTGAGTGTCAGGAAGTGTCTTCTGGCACTTGATGCATTGGTCAGACTGCCGGTCAGTTACATGATCAGATAGGCAAAGCATGCTGGCGTTTAGGGATGGTGAGGTGCTGAAGTTGAGTAAAGCTGGTGAGCCGCTGGTGGCGATTAGAGATGGTGAACGGATATGGTGACCCCCCCCCCCTGGCGGTGAGTAGTGATGGTTGCTGGTGACAAGCAGAGATTGCAGGTTCATCACAACAAGCATACAATGTGGGTGTAACCAATACCCTCTAACCAAACCAAGATGTGCATTCCCTCAACATCTGCAATCTTTGTTAGAGAGGGGTGGTTTACCTGTATAGAGTTGTAGTTCTGACCATAGAACATTATCCATCGTTCAAACATGCCCATAATGTAACCTTCTGAGATTGTGGTCCGTAACACAATCCGGGTGCAGCCAGCACAATTTATGCATAGCCTGAATCTCCCATTATTGCTGCATCACTAACCAGAGGGGGGACCGACAAAATGTATGAATTAAAGCCAATGAACTGCGCCGCAAAGCTTTGCCTACTTTCTGCAGCCCGCAGTCAGTAATCTTAATATTGTGTGGATTAAAAATTGCCACTTCAGACATCCCCATAAAACCTTTGTTGCTGTACCTAAAGTTCTGTTTCAAAGTGTGATCGGAAACCTCTTTTAGACTTTGGAACAGCTTCAAAGACACTACCCCCGTAGAGCAGTCTGGTTTTTCAGTGGAAGCTAGCAATGTAGTCTGCAGTGTGAGCCCTCCACCAAGGAGCAGGCCAAAATACTGGAAAACTGACATAGATGTTTGTATTAATGGCTGGTTGCCTTCCCGCTGTGTGTCCCAACTGTGGGAGTGAGATGCAGCAATCTCAGCCATGTAGTCCTGTGTTTGGATAATTGGGACCGCAGGCCAATGTGGGGTAACGGGTAGCTTCAAGCGAATGTAATGCTGGCAGTGGCACCCATGGCAAGTATCTCCAACTTTCCTTGCCAACAGGCACGTCTGCCAGCCCCTCAAGTGGGCTGGAGCCTGCATTGTCTCTTGGCCTCGTTCAGTCTTGTTGTGGCTTCAGTTCCCTTTCTCTCTTGTTGGTTTAGTGCTTCTGAAAGGAGCTGGAATGTCAGTAGTGGACGTTCTCCAGGCAGATTAGGACAGAGAGCGGGAAGCAGTAGGGGTAAGCTGTATCCTCAAAGCGTCCAGCTGCAATGCAAGCTTCCTACTTCTCACATAGGCAAGCTTCATTCACACACCATGGGGCTGTGGAGCTTTGAGGCAAGCTTCGTGCTTGTCACTAAATGGGCAAGATTGATACATGGAGCAAGGATTTTTGCGCAACTGTCCTGCTGCTTACAAAAGAGGCAACTTCATCAACAGCATCTGGCTGCAGAACAAAGTTCCTGCTTCTCCCAAAGCAGGCAGGCTTTACAGTATCTCCCTAAACCTGCACTATTCATCTACACTTCATGGCATTTCAGGTCATCTTTCTGCTCTCCCAAAACAGTCCAATTGATTTACTTGGGAATCTTCAGGTAAGCTTCCCGCTTCTCCCAATACACACACACAGCTTCGAAACCATCTTCTACGTGTTCACAGGAGAGGCGAGCATCCTGCATACAGTCTGGAGCCTCAGGCGAGCTCTCTGCTTCTCACAATAGCTTTGAAACCAGGAACGGCGAGCATCCTGCATACAGTCTGGAGCCTCAGGCAAGCTCTCTGCTTCTCACAATAGCTTTGAAACCAGGAAAGGCGAGCATCCTGCATACAGTCTGGAGCCTCAGGCAAGCTCTCTGCTTCTCACAATAGCTTTGAAACCAGGAACGGCGAGCATCCTGCATACAGTCTGGAGCCTCAGGCAAGCTCTCTGCTTCTCACAATAGCTTTGAAACCAGGAACGGCGAGCATCCTGCATACAGTCTGGAGCCTCAGGCAAGCTCTCTGCTTCTCACAATAGCTTTGAAACCAGGAAAGGCGAGCATCCTGCATACAGTCTGGAACCTCAGGCAAGCTCTCTGCTTCTCACAATAGCTTTGAAACCAGGAAAGGCGAGCATCCTGCATACAGTCTGGAACCTCAGGCAAGCTCTCTGCTTCTCACAATAGCTTTGAAACCAGGAACGGCGAGCATCCTGCATACAGTCTGTAGCCTCAGGCAAGCTCTCTGCTTCTCACAATAGCTTTGAAACCAGGAAAGGCGAGCATCCTGCATACAGTCTGGAGCCTCCGGCAAGCTCTCTGCTTCTCACAATAGCTTTGAAACCAGGAAAGGCGAGCATCCTGCATACAGTCTGGAGCCCTCAGGCAAGCTCTCTGCTTCTCATAAAACGTACGAGCTTCCTCCAGACACCATAGTGTTTTTCTCAACGTGAGCAGGAGTCCTCCACACAGCTCGGGGTGGGAAGAGCTTGCTTTACCTTCCCTTCAAAATGGATTTGAGTGAGTGCCAGGCACTGCCGGCCAGGAAGCCAACCAGCCTTGCTCCTCAAGATGCCTCGAATGGGGGGGCATTGTGGCCCACCTAGGGCATGGTAGCCCATCCGGCTCTGAAAGCCTCCATGTATCTTCAGCCTGCCAGGGTAATGCCAGAGAGGGAGCAGTGCAAAATCCTATTTCCATGTCACCCTACAGGTAATGGTAGGGCAGTCTTAATTAAGCAAGCTTGGAGAGGTAGCGCAAATAGTCACCAGACAAGCCACCGAGAACTGGAGAAGAAAGGAATGCTTGCGGGAGTGGAGACCCAGAGAGTGACAATGGAGATAATGATGGGAAACAGGAAGAACCCACCAAGAGCCCCAGGAGAGTAGGAGGAGGCAAAGCTAATGGAAGGACACTTGTAAATGTTCTGGCTCAGCGGCAGTTGGCTCTGTGTATGCAAAGCAAACTGGGAGTTCATTGCTATGATCTAACCACACCGTGGACAGTGTTTGGTTGGAAGTCCAAACTGATATCCCTAGGGGACAGGACTTACTTGCGCATACTCACTATGGAAGTCTAGAGCCTGGCCAAGGGCCCTACTACTGGGGCACCGAGGGGGGGGGGGGGTCTCCCTTATGAAAGTAACTGGTGCTCCTGCTTTCAGTCCCAACATTGCTTCTTGCTACACTTTGTTACCACTTGTGAGCCATCATCAGTCCTGGCGTGTGAAACTTTGTGGCTGTCAGCCGCCTTTGCGTTGATTGGCCACTGACTACTGTAACCTCTATTCTGAGACTGGGTAAAGATCTCCGACATCTCTTTTCAGTCAATAGAATGGGTGATATTTGAGGTCTTGACTCCATAGTAGAGGTCTGGCCTAACAGTTGTTGGCTTAGTAGCTCTGCGTAGAGAGTTTACGCCTCTGCTGAGCATGTTGGATGTATTAATTCTGTGTAATAAAATAAAATTGGAGATTTTGACTTCCGCTCAAAACTCCACCTCTTATTTTGGGGCTGTGCTAGTCCAATATGCCTCTATGGTATAATTCGGTTTTCTTTCGTCCTTTGGGGGCACTGGCCTTCTGAAACTTTGGATGATTTTTTCCTAATTCCTGAACGGCCAGTAAATCTTTCTAGCCCATATTTTGAAATGGTGAGGTGCTTCAAGGCTAAATAGAGAGAAGGGGGAGATGGTGAAACTAATCTACTTTCTAGAGCCCAAAGTTTTTAAGTACGTTTTAAAGATCCCTTCTGCTGTCTAACTTTCCCATATCCATCCAACATCCATTGGCCGTTGCGCTGCGAGGGACGGCATTTCGTCTGATAACATTGGTGCAGGTGCCTGAAAAGGGGCACAATTCAGGATCTTTGCAAAGCCGCACTTTTTTTTTTTTTTTTTTTTTTTAATATACACTTGTAAAATATTTTTGCGGATTTTTTTTTTTTTAAGCTTAAAATTGTTATTGCCAGAATCGAGACCTCCTCTGAGCGCGAATTGTTTGGCCGAGAGTGGAGTTTGGGGCCATCTCTGGCATAAGCCATAGTTTCCCGATCTCTAGTCCTACCCTCCTTGGTTACCTAGTACAGACTGTACAGGTGACTGCCTGCCAGAAGCCCCCGCAAGGAGGGGGGGGGGGGGGCGCGTCTCAGCCAAATTGGCGGGGTGGGCCAGGGAGGGGGGCTCCGTGTACTTTGCAGGGGGCCCACTCAAAAGTTTTCTAAAGCCACTTCTGGGTTTCTGGCAAACCTCCCTCACAAGTATTCTGGGACACGTGGTCCACATGGCTTTTATTTTATCTAAGCTGCCTAGAAACGCACCCTGGAGTGGTCTGTCGCTGCTCACATGGAGGAGTTACTGACAAACTAGTCGCAGACAGTTTGTCCCCCCCCCCCCCCCCACACCCATCGCCTTTCTGTTGTACAAAGTCTCTAGATTGGGACTACTAGTCATTCGCAGCCTATGGGATATTTTTTTGGTATGCCTGCCTGCTGTAAAATGGCAGATAGGGGGGGGGGGGGGGGGGCGCACGATGCAGCGAACGGCTGTGAATGAAACTCGTCTCGTGCTTGAGCGGCCAGGCCGGGTGTCCCAGAGCTGTCTCGAACGGTGATTTAGTCGGCTGACCGCGTTTGATTGGAGCTGCGGGGTTGGGGGAATTGATTGAGCGGGAAGCAGGCCTGAGTGACGCGAAACACTTCTTTCCGTGTTACTCGTGCTTCCTCGGTGCTCTCTGGAGCCTGTCCTAGACCGCACGATTGAGGCGTTTATCGCTATGTGGCTCATTGAGTACCTACCACAGGACGGAAGTGGGCAGGAGGCGATTCAGTAACCACTGTGTACAGGAAGTGTGCAGACATTGAGGTCTGATAGGGACCATGCTGCAGGAACTGAGCAGACTGGAAGGCCTTGAGCTGGTCACCCTACTACAGGAAG
The DNA here is from genome assembly GCF_964204655.1 of Triturus cristatus. Taxonomy (NCBI): domain Eukaryota; kingdom Metazoa; phylum Chordata; class Amphibia; order Caudata; family Salamandridae; genus Triturus; species Triturus cristatus. Next base: position 1,265,285,562 of record NC_140585.1, on the reverse strand, counting down.
ACAGCAGAGGAGACGCTGGATTACTTTCAGCACTACCTGCCCTCTGCTGATAGACACGCCGAGAAGCGTAGGCGCTACGCACGTTTCTTTAACATAACAGTTAAGTAGGGGAAATACAGTATGGAGCGGGGCAGGCGAGGGTCGGGTGGCTCCCATTGCGGTTCCACTGTAAGTGTCTAGTAAGCGCTGATTTCCCCGCCGATGCATTGTGTATTCCTGAGCACAACCGTTCATCTAATTGTGCCCCCGTTCCAATTGCAGTAAAAATGCACCTGTTTGTGAGCAAACTGAAGAGTTTGTTAAAACAGATTGTTTAACTTCTCGGTAAAGTACCGTTTGTAGAACCTCGGGGCATATGTGTAATTGGTTGTCCGGAAACACAGAGTGCACGCCCCCTTAGTCTAACAGCATATTGAATTGGCATTTGTATCCTCTCACCGTTTAAGTCCCGACACCGGGTTTATGGCCTCCACTGGCCGTGCTGTAAATTAACCTCTACTTTTTCCCACACTTATGTCGCTATTGTGATGGGTGCTGGCAGATAGCATGATGAGCCACCTCGTGCTAACGTTGCTGAAACAATGCTACTCTTGCATTTCGAGGGCGTCATTCCTCTATTCGGCAGCTGCTGTTGCCAAGTATTATGGCTGCCTCCTGGAGCGAAGTTTCCCCAATCCAAGATGGCTTCCTCATGGGAGATAATTCCACTCCCTTTATTTAGATGCAGCCAGTGCTAACCGGCATAGCTGGGGAACTGAAGGTACACCTGGAACTCTGTTCCAATCCTTTCCAAACTTACTTGTATTATCAATGGAACCAAGCTGTGTTGGCTATGTCTAGTCCTAGTCTTTCTGTGAAGCTTGAACTGAATGAAAGGCTTCCAGCCACCTTGTCCCTCAGTGTCAGGTAGGTGGATACACATAACTAGAACAACCTAAAAGTGCATTCCCAGTTAGGATGCTGGTCTGGCTTTTTGGTCGATTTGGTTGAGTAAGTAAGTGCACTTGAGTGCCCCCACGTAGCCAAAATGTCAATCTTTTGGCCAACCTGAAAGTGGTATTAAGGTGCTCATTTTCAACGTGCAAAGGATGAAAACCTGACTTTTCCACTCTGATCGACCGCCCTAACAAGTGGTGCCACTTGTATGGTCAGTGAGCGCCAGGCAACTTTATGGGCCCAAAACTGAGCTTGAGAAATAATAATGTATTCATGATTAAAATTGGAGTGCTCCTGGTAGTAGGCTGGTAGAGGTGGTTGCAGGCATTGGCCGTTCAGTAGGGGTGGTATTTGCAAATGGTGTACATTAATTGAGCATGGTCTTAATCAAAAGTGTGAAATCCGTGGTAATGCTTAGGTGGAGGTAAAGCTTTAGGCCTGTCGGTACCCATCTAATTTCAAATTCTGTGCTTTCATTACAACGTGTTAGATTTAATTCCCTTTTTACGACCTTCAAGGCTCTGCGTGACTGTGGACCAGTCTAACTCAGGCAGTGTTTTAGATGGTACACTCCACAGAACTCCACTTCCCAGGAACGAAGACGGTGATTGTACCTATATTTAAAAGAGCCAACTGGGGCGGAAGAAGCTTTGTTACCTGCACGACCAGGGCATGGAATGAACCTCCTTTCCATATACGATCCTCTTCAAACCTGCTGTCTTTTAGGAAGGCGCTGACAACTTGACTCTAGATCAAACTCTGCCTTCAGTGCTTGTCCTGGTATCACTGATTTCTTTGCGCTAAGCGCCAGGACACCTTTGGGTGATGGTTGCGCTCTATAAATTTATATAACCTAACTCTTGATATCTGTGCCACCCATTACAACACGCGAAGTCCCCTCCACCCACCACCATGGCTGCTTCTAGACAGCCTAAGCTGCCGCCTGACAGTAGTAAAGCCCCCCTGGGGCTTGACGAAGGAGAAGGGAAGTAAATAACTTTCAAATTGCATCTTCGGTGAGTGGCGAACATTAGAGCGTGAGAACCCCTTTGGGCTGATGTAGGAACACTCCGAGCCTCCTGATCGGGGTGTCTGAAGTGACTGTAGGGGCGTGCTCTCTAAGAAACCCGTTACCCAGTGCAGCACAGGAAATGCCAAAGAGCAGACGTGCAAGCAAAGGGCCACATGGGAAAAAGGTTTGTAAGCAGAGTGGGATTCTAACCGGATGACGCGCACTAAAAGGACCGATTAATATTGATCTAAATTGCTCATCACAAATTAGCTGGTCTCAAGAGTGCAACCCAAATAGCCTTATTGCTAATCCTCACTGGTCCTGCTAGAACTGAACTAGCATCACATTGCCTGAGCTTTCATTGTCTTTTTTTTTTAATTAAGAATCCAAATTCTAATTAGCTAAAGTCAAAGTAAGTGCATGTCATGCCGCGCCTATGTTTATGGGATTTTTTTTAAACTTAAGTTATTGATTGTGAAGGCAAAATAATAGAACCGCACTAGCTCACCGGTCTAATGATGTATACAGAATTATAATCATGGCTCAGGCCCATCTGAGCATAGGTCCAGGGACAAATCTCGGAGGTAGTCCAGCTGTCTTAGGTTTGGTCAAGTAGTTGCCTGTTCATTCAGGTCGCCACCACCTTGGTGCGTCCACAATACATCCTGAGCTAGTGGAAACACCACACCTCTTAGCTCGCCGCCCTAATTCCATTAACCTCTCCCCCCTTCGTGGGCAGGCATTTGTTGTGTGGGGGCTCCCGTCTGGGCGTGTTCTCCTGTGGCCACCCTCTTTGGGCTGCGACCCTGAGGTGTCTGACTCTTTCTCTGGTCAGTCTTCTCCCCCATCATTCCTAAGCCCCTTTCTGCATTTTCAACTCTTCTATACTTTTGGGGATGTCTAGGAATGTGCATTATAGAGTCTGTGGGAGTGATAAGACTGTGGCTGGTGACACCGCGCACTTGATGCTTGTTACCCAAGTCATTTAATCAACCTCAGGAGATTGAAAGGCCAAGTGGACATGTTGAACCTGTGACCATGAGGTCAAAGACTACCTTAGTCACAAAGAAACCCCCTTGGACAACTCCACACTTAACAGACCATTGATACACAGACAACCTCACAGCAGTAGGGTGAGAATGGACACTAAGGATGTAATCAAAAAACAGTATATAAAAAGATTATTGACAAATTTATTCACAAATCTCAGTAATCGCATATATCACAAAGCATAAAAGGAATTTTTTTGATTAAAAAAAACCTGACCATCTCAGGAACATAAAATTTGTGATGACAATTGTTTCTGCTATATGTATTTGGATTAATATTCATTGTGGTCACAATTGATTAATTCTTGATTTAGTGGTTTCCTCTTTTGTAATAGGATTTATTTTTCCTTTTTTTGTTCCCAATTTGCAAATATTCTGAAGTGTAGGGTGCATTAATGTGGTTTGATTTTAATTTCCTATATGTTTTTTAATGTCTTTTAAACTCTTTTTGCACAAGTTCCTGAAATTGTCAGGTTTTTTATCAAAAAAATCCTTTTATGCTTTGTGATATATGCGATTACTGAGATTTGTGAATACATTTGTCACTCTTTTTATATACTGTTTTTGTATTACATCCTTAGTGTCCATTCTCACCCTACTGCTGTGAGGTTGTCTGTATATCAATGGTGTTAAGTGTGGAGTTGTCCAAGGGGGTTTCTTTGTGACTAAGGTCGTTTTTGGTGCCCCTCCCCTTTGGTTTGGGGGTCCCTCTCCCTCTCAGTTGTGAACCATGAGGTCAAACACAGATATCTGAATTTCTCACACCTGGCCAAGGAGACTGACCTGTGTCCCTCGGAGCAGCATCACCCTAATGCTGGAGATCATGCTGTGTCTCTTGGAGCGATTATCCCCATTTACAGTGATTCTCTCAGCCACCCCTCCCCACCTTCCAGGTCATTACAACCCTATTTCCAGTCCTGGACTTTGGTGTCAGAGCCTAGGTATTATAGGTGTTGTATTTTCGCTTTGCTTTGCTTCCATTGACCTAATAATCTGCTGGTGAAAAGTTCAAGGCAGGAAGCCGGGTCCTTGATGACCTATAGTGAGGTGACCACTCTATCCCCATTTTCTCTGTGTACCTGTGAGTGAGGTTCTCGGGCCCACTTCAGAGAAAAAGCCATACAGTCCTAAAGGCTGGAGCCTGGTGTTTACAGTCACTTTATGAGCAAGAGGTCGACTTGGGCTGGGAGCCAGAGGAATTGAAAAACGTCACGTGGGGTTAGCTAAACAAACACCGATGTATAAATTGCAATTGATCCAACCTATGCTAACCCTTTAACAGTTGTTGTGAAAGTTTTCTTGTATTAAAAAAAAAAATAAAACTCAGGCTGAACATCCCACTCCGTGGGACAGGCTTGGTTGGGTAAGAAGTAGTCTATGCACATGCAGTGGCGCATAGCTTTATAAAGACAAGAAGCAACAGTCGCTTGAACAGACACTGCAAAGATGGCCCTAGGGGCGCCTCATTCTCTCATGGGCTCTATTTCGCACACCTGGTGCAATTGTGGCTCTTCTCACTGAGCTGCTCACAATTCTGAACTTTATTCGAAAATTGTGTACATGTATATAGATGTTCTTTTAGAAGAGCAAGTGAACATTAATGTGTACATTTGTTTTCCTCTGGGGAGTAGCAATATTGTCTGTGGGATGCCAAGGGCGGTAACCTCAAGTGTGATGTTCAGATAAAAGCGAATACATCCCCTTGACTAACACACACACCTTCAACTTTGGTGTGAAAACCCTCAATGCCAGCAAAATTTGAGGGTTTTCTTGGCTGTTCTAACAGTAACTCTTTTTAGCTTCAATCTTGACAAATTGAACTACCAAAGCTTTTCTGAACATGTTTTCTCGCCTAAGCATGCAGCAGAAGTCTTGACACAACTCACCTTGCTGATTTCATACAGAACACCCGTTGTCTGCTTCCGGACAGTAGTCTGAAAGTGGCCGAATAACCAAAGTTTGACCCATCCATTCCAAAGGCCCTCCTAGAAGAAAGTGCCCCCTGTTTCTTTCTCTAACTTAAATGACTTCCTTTAGCCAATGTGGCATCTGTCAGTGTGTTTCAAAGATGCTGGTTTGTTGCCCTAGACCAAATTTTCAAAATCTTAATTTAAATCTAGAAACAATTTTGCTGAAACCCGGTAGAGACTCCAGTAATCTGGGTTCGTGTAGACCATTGTCTATGCTGTCGATGACAAGTTATTTGGGAAGGTCCTAGCAACACTGCTGCATCAGGTGGTCACCCGGCTGTTCCATGCTGATCAGAGTGGGTTCATGCCGGGTTGGGACACACACATCCACCTCAGGAGACTCATGTCCTACATGCTACAAAGGACGAGGGATAGAGGTTGCGTTGGCGGCTTTGGACATAGAGAAAGCTGTTTGACACCCTCTCCTGGACATTCCTCTGAAAAGTGCTCTAGAGAATGGATGTTGGTCCCCCGATACTTGGCTTGTATCCACTTGTAATTCACCGCACTCGGGGCATGAGTGTGCTTAGGCCAGGTAGTATCAGAGGCCTTCGCTCTTGGGAGAGGAACCAGACAAGGTCCCCCCCAGCCCCCTTCGCTGTTCCCTTTTGCCCTAGCCTTGGAACCCTGGTGATTTACCGGAGGGACAAAATTTGCGACAAGGGGATGAGTGGGAGACACCACCCATGTACGACACTCTTCTTTATGTAGCTGATCCTGTCCATACCGTGACTCTTCGGTCATGTCTCAGGTCTCCGTATTAACTGCCAAAGACAGTGTTTCCCATGGCTGCATTAGCCTTATGCCCGATGACAGATCTCCCAGTAGTGGGCCTTTCTTGGGAACCGAGCCATTTTAAATTCATGGGAATCCAGGTGACTCATGACAACCACATGCAATACGATCTGAATATGGGACGCACAGTGCAGGATCTCTCGTTCCATGGAGTTTAGGAAGACCCTGCCATTGTCTGTCATGGATGGGGGTTGGGGGGCTTGGGCACAATGGTTTTGTTACCAAGATGCCTATATGTTATGCAGAACTCTTTTTGTGCTTTACCAATGACTTTGTTTTGGCGACTTGATGTACTGCTGGTGTCTCTGGTTTGGGCCATAGAATGCAGCGGCATAGAAATTGAGACCCTGATATTGGTTCAAGAGGAGGGAAGTCTGGGTCTACCTCATCTCCACATGTACCACCTTGCGGGTCTACTTCAGAATGCGTTACTGTGGTTTGAGGAAGACCCAAATTGGGAGGAGTAGCTAGCGAGATTGGTACCTTCCGCCGATCTCCCAAATCGGATCTCTACGCCCACTCAAAGAGAGTGGGCGTAGAGTCCCGATGGGCACACAGTTCACATGTGTCCTAGATCGCTCAGGCCCCGGAGAAGGTGGTGAGGCATGTTCTAAAACTGGCACTGTACGCTAAAATACCCCAACTCTGGTGGCTAGGGCACTTTTTACATTTGACTGTCTCCATGAATGTAGCTCCCTAGATAGCAGGAAACTGCCAGCACGTGGGTAACTTATTCTTGAACAACATATTTATCACATTGGCCGAAGCAAGTGAGTGGTTTGCTGTTGGCCTGGGACAGTTCCTACGGTGTGCGGGCAGATCACGCACGGCCCACGATATATGGACTAGCTACCCTGATGAGCTGGAGCAATCACAGGTGTTAAGGGTCCTGCTAAAGCAAGTCTCACATAGGGGCCTCATCTCTTATCTACGCAGCCCTGAAGGGAAACCGGCTCAATGAGATCACTATGGCTCGACTTTGGTGGGTCGAGGACCTGGATACCCCATTGACTAATGCTGAGTAGTTGAGGGCACAGGTGCAGGAGACTGCCGATAACGCCAGGTTCAACCTAACTCAGTTTTACTACCTTCATAGGGCATATTTGACTGCACAGCGCCTCAGCAGGATCCATCCGATGCATACAACCGACTGTGTGAGATGTGCTATGTCCCCTGCTGGTTTTGTCCACGTTGCATGGACTTGCAGGGTTCTGTGGTCGTACTGGACTCAAGTCATGAAATCGGTGACCCGAAATAAAGGGGGTAAGATTGGCCTGGAAAATCCAACACTGCCTTGTGCTACTCCTCAAGGAAGGCAGGAAAAAAACAAACACATTTGCTCTCCTAGGTTCGGGGCAGGCCAGAGGCCTTATAGCCATTCACTGGGCGCAGGCATCACCCCTGACCCATGACGGATAGTGTATGGACGTATTAGAGTGGGCAGTCGCGACGGGGGGGGGGGGCGGACCTCAGAATTGTCCACACAGATGACTACACAGACTGAATGGTGGACCGAGTGGGAAATGATCATGTGGCGAGCGCAGAGGACTACGTTGAGCCTGTGAAGGACACTGCTATCTGTTTTTTCCATCCATCTGGCAGGTTATTGTACAGGCCTCCGTTTTTTCAAGACTGGTATACACCAGCTCGCTCAACCTGAAGGCAAACAAGTCTGAGATTGTGAGACTGCCGAGGGTCCAAAATGCAGCTGCTAGAACTCTCCTTGGTCTTCCTAGAACCTGCCCCACCACAGCGCTATTCATCGGCTTAGCTGGCTGCCGGAGGCCAATCGAGTGGAGTTTAAGTCTCTCTGCATTGCATTTTAAGATTTTGAATTTTTCCTCTCCTGGCATCTTGGCCAATCTGCTCTCATCCTACACCCCCCACTCGCCAACTCTGCTCAATGGGTCATCACCTGGCGGTTGTTCCCTCGGTAAGGAGGGTACGAGCTGGTGGGTGCTTTTTTCGCACCCTGGCGGCTAAACTCTGGAACTCACTTCCTATACACATTTGCAGCATCGATAAGTTACCTGGCTTTCTGTAAGGCTACTAAGACCCACCTTTTCCCTTCAATTTAGGCCTCGCTTGTCACTTGCCTCCCTTTCCGTCTGCTATCAGCGCCGGGGCGCCCCTTTGCTGGGGCAGCTGTGCGCTCTATAAAACTTCATAACATTGTCGTCTGCGTTAGGGTCGGGTGCCAGTTGCAATTTAAAGCTAGCTGTGCCAAAGTCTGGGTCGTAAGATAATATATTAGTTTTTAAAATGTAGGAGTGGATTACGTTTTTTTGTGACCTTTCTGATGTGTTTTGTGAGGGCTGGGCAGGCTATCTGAGTGGGTCATGAGTTTAAGTTGGCTGAGCGATGTGACTAATGGAGTGAGCAACGAGAAGCTTTGGGCGTTCCTTCCTAGGAGATTTCTGTTTGTGGAAACGTGATGTTTCAAAAGCGGATCACACTTCTGTCATAGACCCACCCTGTTCCGTGGTTATTTTTTTCTGTTCTTCCAGATTGGTGACTGGAAATAGGTTTTTATTTTTAAATATAAATCCTCCGGCTCAATTTTTTTCTGCCAAAGAAGAGATAAATTTGCCATTCACGAATTCCCTTTCCGTTCTTTTAACTCTTAATACTCGAGCTTTTTAAAAGGTTTCATATCAACCTTTTAACTCTGAGATGTTTCACGTTTATGGTTTTTCCCAAATGAGGATGTGCGTGTGCGCTGCAATGCTGTTTTTTTTGCGGAGCGGCAGTGTTCAGCATGAGCAGCTTTTGAAAAATAAAATTCGGGAAATTCCACAAACATAGAAGTAGGACTAACAATTTTGGACTGACAGAGGGGGCACAGAATGGCTTCCTTGACAGCCCTCGCGAACGAAGAAAACACGGACAATGCGTCACTTAGGGCAATGAAATGAAACTTTTAGAACCTGTCATCTGTGATACCTAAATTGAATTCTCCTAGGACCTGCTAACTAATTCTGCACTGCAACACATGGCAGGGGTGCGTTGTGGTGAGGCATGGAGTGGTTTAGGGATCTTGTCCCGGTGGAAGAGAAGCCGTGGTTCAGTGTCTCCGATTGGGCTGCACTGGTGTGGGTGGTCTGTAGCAGAGAATGTCTTCAGGAGAATAATTGGGTGGGCTGCCTTTTATTTTCACGAAATGAGACCGAATTAGTTTTTTCTATTTCGTTCTGTGGCTTAAGGTCTTTGTTTTAAGTCCGGCCTATTCTCTCTTGAGCGTTATCCCTAACCCAATTTCCTTGTCTCCTGTCCCAGTGTTTCCCCTTCAATCGTGCTGCCTAAAATGCTTGCAGCCTCCAGACTTCTGGTTCCCTGGTCCTGAAACTGTGGACGGAGTTTCATTGTTGTTGGTACTTACTTGATATGGCCGGTCTTCCTTCTTCATACCTGGTTGTCACAATGCAGTCTTACTACGTGGTCAATATATTTGAATGCAAATTGTCTAAATGTATGGATGTTTAGGTATTTCTATAGAGTAAACCTGGGTAAAGCGCAAAGGAGCAGTGAATAGGGTAGAAGCACTGTTACAATTCACTTACAAATGTATAGGATGTATGTGGGTGGTGAATCTGATGTAGTGATCTCTGAGGAGGCGAGAGATCATCTCCTTTTTGATTTGCCGACGGGTTGCTGCTTTTGTGATCTTGATGGGAATACTGTCCCATATTCTGGGAGCGTAGATGGAGAAGGCTATTCAGAATGCATAACTTAATTTTGACATTTGCTCTCACTGAGTTGTGCTTAAAAAGCATTAGATCCACTTACACCAAAGGTGTGTAGCAAGAGGAGATCTGTCTCCCAAAGACTAGCATCAGAAATACTATCATCCTACGTAAGGCGTAGCCTAATTTTCGATCAACCATTGCCAAGTGTTTGGCAACTAACATGCTTTGAACACTGTGCCAGTGCTTTTTTTTAGATCCCACATGGATTTTCTTGTTTGGGTTTAGGCTGGAGAACAATCATGAGTGCCGCATACATTTCATTGTAAATCCTACAGTATTTGTAAAATCATGTCTAGTAGCGTTTGTTCAGCGTCTAAAGTGTTTCCCAAATTTTTTACGACCACAACTCACTTTTTGTATAGACGTGCCTTTTAGTGGACATGAGCCAGGGCTGGTTTTGAACGTAACTAAAGCATGGTGTGGTAGCACATTATCATTTACAGACTGCACATTTTCCCTTGACATTGCCACTAACGTTGTATAAACCTACACTACAGTTTTACTGATAAATCTATGTATAGAACATAAATGATAATGTGTAGAAATCATCAGGTTTCGGTCAATGTTTATCATTTTTGCATTACCAAGTACAATGTCTTGATCTGTTTTTGCTCCTCTTAAAATGTGTTTCCAGCACACTTCAGATTTACAAAATAAATTGTTAATCTTAGCTTTCCTAACTGCTGGGTGCCTACAGTGCATTTTCAAGTGTTTATATTTTGTGTGTTTAAAAAACGACATCGAACAGCCTTTCCTTTCACACTCCCTGAACCCCAGCAAGTATTGTCACATAATTCACTTTAAAATCTCCTCTCACTTTGCAGTTGGAGAGAGAAAAGTAAACACCAATCCCCATGTTAAAAGAATAAGCAGCAATTTGTCAGGAGACTTTGCCTGACATTTGACCTCTGTCTTTGAAGCACTGGCAAATTTGACAATCACATGTGCATTAGTAAAGCATTCACCCAAGGGTATTGTGGCGCTAAATAACAGATGTTTGTTGTTTCCCATTTCAATGGTACTCATTTTATCGACCTCAGAAGGATGAAAGGCTGAGTGGACCCACTGGGATTTGAACTTTTGACCATAAGATTGAACACCGGCCCTTTCAGTGGAAGCAGTTGTCCAATAAGCCACCAGACCCGGCTGTATAAACCCTAATATAAACACAGCATTTAATGGCATCTTTATTTATTCTCTGACTTTCCGGACCCACCAGAAATCTCCTTGTGACCCACAGTTTAAGAAACTTTGGTCTGAGATCCTATTTGGTAGGTAGGATTCGTTTTTTGCCCTTTTCACTCAAGTTGGTGTGTCTCAGACATGGCCTTCCTTTAGTTCCTCTTACTTTAGAATCGCCAATCACTGATAAGAAACACCCCAAACTGTGATAGATGCTAAAGTCTACATTGCACCCCTTTTCCTCTTCAGATAGGTTCTCAGCAATTCACACACAGACTAGGATTTTAATTGATCTTCTAATATAATAAAATCGGTGAGTGCCCTGAGAGTGCTGCCTTAGGTGCCATCTGAGAACGTCTAAGAAGATGTGATATATTGTATCCAGTTTGTTCAGTTTGGTGTATCTGCTGGTCTGTCATTTTGACAAAGGTGTCCCTTTACAATTTTTTATAAAGAAAGTTATGTGGAGGTGGAGTGGGTACTGACATCTGATAATTGCATGCTTTGCAAGACCTGGCAAAACGTCTAGACACGTGTTATGATATGAGCATTTGTATAGTATATTTCTGCAACTTTTAAGGCTTTGCAGCAGTCTCCGCATGCCAATTCTTGTATGTCTGAGACATCGGGTATCCGAGCCCTTTACATGAGCACCAGTTTTGTTACAGAAGAACACATTCATTTTTTGTTAGGCACAGGGAGATTAAGTGATTTGCCCAGAATCACAGAATGTTAAGCGTCGTTACCGAGACTCGGACACGGTTCCCCAGCTTCGAGGTCGACCACTCTAGCCGTAAGGCTACAGCGACCAACTGTAATTGCCTGGTCTGTTTTACAACAGGACTGTTTGACCAGTGTCTGAGATTTGCTTACTTGAGAGGCCTCTATTTGATCTTATTGTATCTCAACTCACATAGAATATTTAGTATGCATGTATTTGTGTCTGGCTGAGTAAGCCTTAGGCCTTTGATTACCAGTTCTTGTCCATGACCATTTCGTTGTTTTGCCACCCATAAAATATGGAATTCTGTTCATGAGGATACCAGGTGGTTTGACATATGTGTTAAGTTGAGTAGGTTATTGTACCATCTCAGACAATTGATCTTTGGGTGGGTAGACAGCCTAATATGTTTTATTGTTGTGGGCAAGAGTGTATCTGCGGTGTCTGTGTACTAAATAGTTGGAGACCATAGGTTTGGAAGCTACAATATTGTGGTGCGTATTGTGTGAGGTGGTCCAACTAACGTGTCTTGTTGGCTCTGTCATGGACGGTCGTTTGTGAAATGGGTTGTACTGTTGTGTGAACCAGTGTGTTGACAATTTGCTCTGGTACTGAATACTGTAAAGTTGTATTATGGTCGGGAGACATCCATTACAACGTGGTCTTTACACAGCGATACATTTACAACGTTGCCATTACAACGCAAGTTGTTACAATGACTTGCGCAGGATGGCGCTATACACTAAAGAATAGTATGATTTACTATTCCAACACCTTCCCTACTGTTACGTAGGCTGGTGTTGGAATAGTGAATAATACTATTCCTAAGTCCAGCACCCGCCAATGCAAGTCGTTGTAACGACTTGCGTTGTAATGACTGCGTTGTAAATGTATCTCAATGTAAAGACCGCGTTGTAACGTCATAAATTCATAATGGTCGGTCTAGCGTGTATTATTGAATTATTTGATAGACATGAAAAAAATCATACAAATTAACATGAAAGCTCCAAAAATACGAAAAAAACACCGAAAAAAAACGAGGCACTGATGGGTAACCTGAAACTGCCAAAGCGCAGGCACAAGGTTGCTAAGTGAACTTCACATGCAGGTAATAGAAGTGAAAAGGAATGCAAACAGTACACCAAGAAAGGCCGCTAGATCAACAATATATTTTGAAAAAATAGTAGATTGCAAACTAAGAGAATGACTTTAATGGCAACAAAAAACAAAGGACAATTGAAGAAAAGAAAAAGCAGCACAGCAGAAGGGAGGCCTTTCGAAAAGGGTCATAGGAACAAAACAAAATAACCATCCACAAAAACAAAAGGGACACAATCATGGGGGCACATGAGGTTTAACAAGTTGATTGATGGTTTATATGTATCTATTAAATTACATGAGTATATTATAATACATTCTAGTCAAACAATGCCACATTATTTTTTTTAAACTAATTTTATTGGCATTTATGCTATAGCATTGCTTACATGTGCGGGTACATTTGTACTGATACATTCGTGGTGTATTTCCCCTCAAAACCGTTTCCTGATAAACTAACCCCCCCACTCCTCCCTTGAGTTGGTTGCTATTGGGTAAAACCCGGAAGTCTGTCAAAGGAGACAAGCAGATTTAAGGGCCCTGGGAGGCAGTTGGTGCCGTGCTGTGTCTCTCAGGTGTTTGGAATGGGTTGCAAACAATGCCACAGTATGCAGTAGTCTGCTAATGCACTGAAGGTTTAGCCGTTTGGCTAGTAACCCGTTGGTTCGTGATAACTGTTCAGGTACCATCAGAAGTACTGACGTGTTGGACATGGTTTTGAGTTTTTACTCCATACAGTTGCTTGCTTGGAGGTAGATGTGTAGGCAGGAGGAGCATTTATCGGGATAACCTCTATATACACCACAGGACATAAGATTGAGCCACTGGACATGCAGCTTGGTGCCAACCTGTGAGGAATTCTGGGGAGCTGCATTTATGTATTCATTTATATTGTAGCAATTGAGGAGCAATGTGTGCTTTCCCTACACGTTGGCAGCCATCTTTCAGTAGCAACAGTATACGTTCACAGCAGCTCCTGGTTCGATCCCATGATCTTGTCTAGGTCTTTTGAGTAGAACCGTTGAGCTCCAAACCCGTGAATAGTGGGAGGGGGCACGGAGAGGTTTAGGCTCTAGTAGTGGGTGCTGCTTTCTCGCCCTAGTCTCCTGTCTTGGTGTGCTCCAATTTCAAGCCTGAGGTACCTCTAGGGTGCAGTGACTTGACATTGTTTGGCCCCCGTTGATAGAAGTTCTGTCCTCTGAGCAGCCAGCCCTTGTGCTGATGATGCGGAGAGAGGCTGGGGCAGATTGGAAACTTGCACAGGAGCGAACACCGGATTTGCTGTTTAAATGCAAAGAATGGGAGATATGGGCCAACCGCCCTCTTCCCAGTGCCTCGGTTGGAGGCTTGGAATCCATGAGCTGGCCTCCGGTGAATGGCGGGAAACTTGGCAGGAGAGCCCTCTGGAGGAGAAGGCTGCGGAATGCGTTGCTGTTTTCTTAGAGCTGCACCCCAGCGCCCTGCTGGGGTACTCGTCAGCACGAGTGCAGTCCACCTCTGTCATCCCTTCCACACCTACCTCACTCCCCAGCGCCCTTAGGCCTGCTTCCAGCATCGGAAACATAAGGTGTGCTCAAAGCCCAGCACAGATGCAGGGGGATGAACCTTATGGTAGGAGCAAGGCCTCCTGCGGTCTGCGCGAGGCTTGGAGCTGCCTCGATGTTACCTGGGAGTTTGGTAGGCGAGCGAATCCCGAGTTTCACATCTGTGAGTCCCAGTGGCCCTTTGACAGATTCCTCGGTAGCAACTCGTTCATCTTCTCATAAGTGCCAGTCTTTTTTCTGCAGTGCCCTCCTTTTGGGCAACTAGTACCTGGATAGCTGTGGAGGCAGAGAAAAATATATATATATTTTTTAAACTTGAAGCTGATATTTTTTTTTCTCGTTGAAGTTTGACCACCCCCCCCCCCCCCCCCACACAATGACGGGTAAGCAGATGTCTTACTAAATTGCTTGACACTTCCTCACTTCCTTGGTTAATAGGTGCTCTCACTTGACCACCGTTCCCAGCGTTCACTACAGTAAGGATTCCTGTTGTGGCTATACTTTAAAAAAAAATGTTATGTAGCATTGGGAAGGGGTATGAGCAAAAGTAAGATTTCGCTGTCTGTGGGGTGTGTGTGTGTGTGTGTATATATGTATACGTGTGTGTATGTGTATATATATATATATATATATATATATATATATAGGATATATATCTTTTTTTTTTTTATTTTTTTTTTTTAACTGTATACAAGGTTGTATTTCTCACCAAATGTAGTTTTTGTCACCACCCTGCAAAACACCTTGCATCTTGGATAGCAAAGTCTACAGCCATTCCTTCCCATTAGGGATATGACTTAATCTAGTTCCATAGGATAGGTTGGGGCATATGTGAGTGGTGATGAATGCTTCCTCATGACATCATTGATCTCTTTTTAAATGAGACACGGGCTCAATAGTCCAAGTTCTCAAAGTGTTTAGCCTGTGGCGTAACAACTTGAGGGGCCCTCCCCGGCAAAGTACATGGAGGAACTAACCCCTGCTCCGGCCCCCCCCCCCCCCCAGGAGCTGTAGAGACCCCCCCAGGAGCGGTAGAGACTCTTCCTCCCCCCCCCCCCCCCCCGCCCCCCCTCCCAACACACACGCGCACACACACCCGGGAGCTGTAGAGACACCAGTCTGTCCATCATCCCAGATAACTTGACAAGCCAGCTTTGCTATAAGGAGGTCCTCGCAGCACGATGGCAAATGCTCCGACTGCCCTTTGCTCCGCTGCACGAAGCTTGTGGTTTTGCATCTGGTTTTCCAATCTGTGACATACTAAAGATGCAGATCACTGATTACGTTATCCTGATTTGATCCCTGACCATATTCTTCCTCGTTTCTTTAATTAACCCACAGTGGCACCCACATCCTCAACGAAGGGGGTGGGTGTTTGAAGCAGGGAGCCATCGTGTGGCCTAGTGACCCTCAATATATACACCTGCATTTGAGTGCTGGAGCAGCTTATGCAGATGGGGACAGAAAACCTGAGGTCAGACTGTGCTGTTGGCCAAGAGAGGAGACTGTTTGTTGCCTTCTCAGAACTCTGGCTTCTTGGAGGTGACTACAGGAGTAGCTGTTGCGGTGTCTCTACAGACAACTGGCGTTGTCTCGTTTGCCACTGGGCATGCAGGGTGCGTTTCTTGAATACAGAGTGATCCTGTCGGCGTGATCCTGTCGCTTGCACAAACCTCTGCAAAACTCACTTTATGCACCAGTCCCTTGAAGCCAGAACCCTAAGCTATGTGTCTCCTGCATGCACTTGAAGCGAGTGTGAGATTTTGGCTTGTAGTTGGCAGTGTATTTGATACAATGGTCTCTGTACATCTGTCCCCAGAGGGAACCAAAACAGATCTTCTCTCTAAAGGACTTATTATGTCGCAACATTTGCCTGTTACCCTGCCAGATTCTTTTATACAGACGGTGGGGCAGATGGGTAGTACTGAGCATGAACCGTATTTGGTACTTCCTTTCTTCTCGCTACTATGTATATAGATTCGGAATTTTGCACAGTGATGGCAGGGAGGTAGACCTCTTCTCCAAGAGTGCAGAAAAGACTGCATTTCCGCTGCCCATCTAAACTGTCGTCAATTGGCCTTTGCCCCACAGTCAGCTTGAGACTTGCTCGGTGCAGAAAAAAGAGAAGCATTTTGGATGTTTTTCGATCAGGCTGATGGCACATAAGAAATGGCGTCTGGATGAAAAAGTCCATACTTTCGGAGGGAAGAAAAGCAAATATATTGAGGGATGAGTCTCCTATTCGAGAACTCCGGACCAATGTCCTTGCTTATGCAGTGGACGTCTCCAGTAACGGTAAATGTGTTGTCACTTAACAGTAATCTTCATTATCCTCGTTTAAGGTCCTCCCCATTCCAGTCCTTACATTAGTGAGGCGATCCCACCTCCTGACAGGCCTTTGGAACGTGAGCCTGTTTTTAATTATTATATAAACCCCTCACACTCTGCCATGCCTGTTATTAACAAGACTAGACACAACCGCGGTGGTGGTGGTGTGCTGGGAATAGGACTTGGACAAGGAGGTCCATAATCGGGGTAATGAAGAATACCGGTAAGTAACAACGCATTTCCCGATTTTATAGGACCTCCTTGCCCCAGTTTATATATTTGTGAGGATCTCACAAGTCAAAACGCAGAGAAATCATGACACCGAAGATACATGCTGAATAGATAGTTTAATCAAAAACAAGGTTCAAGACAAAGCTGCATTGATAACGCCAACAGCAGAATTGTCCACAGAAGCATGCAACACATCGAGGCGATAATGCTTGATAAAAGTATGATGCAACTGCCAGGTAGCCGCCCTACAAATCATCGGGATAGACACCAGACTCCTCTGCCCAGGAAACGGACACAGACCAAGTATATTGTCCCTTATCCTGAGTTGGAGCCAGCTCCTCGAGTAGAGCCCAGGCCCCTGTCTGCATCTGGGCCACTGACACCTTGATAATAGCACCCTTCGCAAGCAAATTTTCCACCCCAGACATCATAGCAGTCCTCTTCAAGGTGTCTCCTGACAATGATGTAACCCCAAAATGAGTCTGAGGAGGAAGACCCAATAATGGAATCCAATACCTCTGACTGATTAACAACCCACTGGCCAGAAATCAAGCTGGACCATTGATCTTGAAACAAACTAAGCCAGGTTCCCACCCTGTAAGAGTCACTATTGACTAGCCCCTTGGCGCTGCGGATCTGGGGTCTAGACTTATTGGTTAACGTGGGGCCCGTCCACAAAAGGGCTGAGAAGAGAGCACTCCCTGAAATTTCTGCTTATGGAAGAAAGATTTCCTTCTGCTGCACAGACTGGAAAGGTTTCAGAAAAATTTTCTCCTCTGCAGAACGCTGTATCATTGTGTTTAATTCATCCCCAAAAAGTTTGGGACCTTCAAAGGGCCACTTATGAATTAAGACCTGTGCTGCTTCCAGACGTGATGGTTTAGTCCACAGTGACGGCTACCATCCACTGTTGCCCCGGCTGCTGAGGAGAAAGCCCACAGGGTGTGAAATGCGATGTTGGACACAAATTGAGCAAACACCTCCATCTGTTCCTAAATAGAGCGGGATCCCCTTCATCCTGAAGACTTTCAAATAACTTATTGATATCCTTATTGGGCACCTGTGGGGCATATCCAGAATAAGTACTTGCCTTGATCCCAAAATTCGGCACGGCGTTTGCCCGCTTCAAGGCAGCCTGCACTTTACATCCAACAGGATCAGAAATAGAAGCCTCCTCAGACAAGGAAGAGCGAGAAGCAATCTAGGATAAAATGGAATTGACTTAAGGAACTTGCGGGAATTGTTCCTCAAACTGTGCCAAGTGAAAACTCTTGCCCAGAAAGCGAGGAATCCCCTGCCTCTCGATCGGGCCATTCCTTTGCCAGAATTGTCCAATTCCCCATCCCCTTTCAGTTTTTTTGTTTTTGCAGAAGGCTCATTCAATGCAGCCTGAATTACAGAATTAAGTCCTATAAATCCCACGAGACTTGGAAAGCCAAAATACAGCCTTGCTGCCTCCCCACATACACCAAAGACATGGCTGCCGGAGCCGGGTGCTGCTGGGACCACCTCAGCACCTGAACAGCTTGCCCGCGACTACCTAGAACACTCCCCGCCCTAACCAAGCACATGCGCGGGAAGCGCAGAGCAAGGACGCGACCAACTGAACCCACTGTAAGGTCAGCGCAATAAATATATGCAAGAATGCAAACAAAATGCTAAATATTAGATTAACTCAAACTATGTACTTACATCGCAAATCTAATGCATGTCACTCTCCAAGAGCATGTCTAGGGCCAGGAGGAAAAAAAAAAAAGCATAGAGGAGGGTGGAAGGGGTTTAAAAAAATTAACCGGCTAGCGTCGCAAAGGCCTGTCAGGAGGTGAGATCGCTTAACTAATGTAAGGACTGGAACAAGGAGGTCCTATGAGGGGGTAATGTAGATTGGTAGGAGGATCCAAGCTTCGCTCCTGGCTCCATCGCTGCTCCCTTGTGCGAGCTTGAGTGGCCATACCAAACTTAAATTTGAACTAGCTCAGTACTGAAGACTGCCAAGTTTCCCAACAGGGCCGCCTCCAACCTCTAGTTCGCAACAGCCTCTGCCTTTGCCTGGCATTGCTCCCTTGCTGTATTTGATAGTAATAATAAGCAAAGGGATTTTGTTGATCCTCTGGGCTCTTCCTTGATTTGGCGCTCTCGACGATGGGAACTCATCCCAGAAGCGAAGTCATCGCTGGCTGCATCAACCCTCCAGCTGAGGCAAGGGGCTTGGACGTAGCAGAAGGGCTCGACCACAGGCCGACAAGGAAGCCTTGGCAGGGACTTCTCGCTCAAGGGAAAGGGGCTCAGTGTTCACTATGTACGTGGACTAACATGAGGAAAGCCCGATCGGCCACGTGGCGTGACTGTAGCTTCCAGGGCTTGTTTTGAGAGGAATTAGAGCTCGAGGAGTTTAACTAAATTTGCGCGATGTTAAAGGAATTTGGCATTGAACTTAACGTCACAAAGGATTCTGCAAAGCCACTGTGCAATTGAAGTTTCTGCAGCTAATTACTTGGGGGAGAAGTCAAAAAAAATAATTCAAGGATCACACTGTTTCGTTGGAGTGCTAGGAATTGGCTCCTGGGACGACTCGTGGCTTTAATACTCCCATTAGAGAAGTTTCCGGGGCAGTAGACTTCCTGGTTGTGCTTCATGGCAAAGCTTATTTCCAGGATCTCCTCGTGGGCTTCACCCGGGTCCTTTTTAAAAAAAAAAAAAGAAAAAAAAAATTAAAGCAAAACTTCGCAAAGGCCCCAAAAGTGGCACTAGAGTTAACCTAGAACCATCAAGGGTTTTTAGGTGCGAGTTGTACAGCGGTGGCTGAGTACCAGGTGATGTTCTGCTCAGTTTTGCAGGGCTCTTCCAGCCGGACATTGCTTTGATGTGTAAATAGAAGAAAGAATTGAAGTGCGGTTTTAGGTATACTGGCCCTCTCCAGATGGCCACATTGTACATTTTACCAGCTGTATCAATCCTTTTAAGTGTAAGGGGAAATGATGGTAAGGAGTATTTCCCTAATATTCATCGGAATGAATTATCGCTCGCCAAACAATCTTATTTAATATGGTGTGGTAAATTGAAGCAGATACAGACGAAATTGCAAAAATGTTCTCAGCCACAAGGCAGTGGGCAACCACATTAGCAACTACCCGGTGTTGTGGTCCATGTCTGTGGTTCTCCCAGGATCTCGTTTTGCTAGTGAGAACCACATAATTCTCAAAACGCCCAAACCCTCTAATGTCTGGTTCACATGCAGAGTGGATTTGGACAGTTTTTATGAGCCATTTTTTTTTTTTTTATACATATGAGCAGACTTAAAGCATGCCAGTTTATCAAGTGCGAAACGTTTTTGCCCACCACCCATTGCAAATGTAAGCTGTCCGGTGGAATGGCAGGCTTTGGTATATTTCTTTTATTTGCATTAAAGTAAATTTAACCCAGGACCTCGCAAAATTACAGTAGACTATTGGAGTTTGCTCACCCAGGTGGTTTACATTGACTCTCACGAGATCCCACACTCTGGTTCTTTGTGTTGATTCTGCTCTCTCGTGTGATTATTCTATCCTGTTGTCTGCTTCCAAGCACCTCTCAATGTGTGTCTTCAGAACCAGTGGATCTAACTACACTACATCGCTCGGCGGTCCATTATTAATGCCTGGCTTGATGGTAACCAAGGTTCGTAGGTATTCCACTGCCATTACCAGGCAGGTGTACATAAATTTATTTACACCAACTCCAAGTTAGTGCCCCTAAATTGCACAGCACAACCCTGTTTTGGCTATGTTACTTGGGCCTAACCCTGGACACATACTAATCAAGGAGGTGGTTTCTTTCTCCACTTGCTCCCGTCCTTCAGTTTTTCATCCATTATTTGTTTTACGTTCTTTAATGTCTCGTTTTAGTCTGAGGTTCAAATAGAGATATTTTCCCTTCATCCACGTGGGCCGGAAGCTCTAAGGCTGACTCAAACTATGCATATACAATGGTTTTGGGCTGTTGGAGCAGAAGCCATCAGGAATATTAAGCAAGCATTGGCAAAACCAGTCAGCCTGGGCTTAGCATGCATCCGTTTTTAAAATATATTTTTTACGGATTTTTGCACGCCAATGCGCCAAAAAAATGAAGCTGTGGATCAGCAAGTCAGGAACTGCTGCCCTGTGCTAACGTACACAGCTTTTCAGGGGACCGTGCATGTGATCAGGAAAAATGTTGACACTTGAAGTGCAAGAGAGCCAATGCGTGACTAGGGCTAAACCATTCTCCTAAGCTGCAGGCGGGGTGGGAAGAAGCAAAGTGTCCATGATACCTGAACAGACCAATGGATTAAGGGGGTTAACCGAAAGCTTCTGTATGTATGTGTATATAGGTGTATGTATATGTGTGTATGCATGTATGTATATATTTTTCCAGGTCGGCATGCCCTTATTGGCATCAAGCTTCAACCCTCATTGTTTTCTGCCTCTTTTTTATTATTAAACTAATAGTTCATAGAGGCTGTTATTTACTATGAGTATATTAAAACTGCTGTTCTTTGCCGCTGAGGGTGATGGTCAGGCAGCATACTGCGGACTGGAGAGACATATGTCTAATGCTAGTGCATAGAAGCCCCTGCTCGACCCATCAGATAGTCAGTGCCTGGCACACCTTAGTTTCACCCCATGTGTGATGCGCTCCTGCTTTAGTGGTAAAGGTAGCCCTGCGGTGTGCTTTAGGCGTAAGCCGTACAGTGCCACATGTCAATCGACCAGATAAAAAGGGAACTGTGTGCCTGCTCCCAGGATCAGGGGAACACTGGGATCTGAAATGGCCTCTACAAAGGTAGCTGGGCTAGGGAGAAATATGCTTTCAGATTTTGTGCACGTACAAGTGTGTGAGAGAGCATCTCTGTGGGAGGCTGAGTGAGGGAGTTAGTGAGAGAAAGTGAGGATGAGAGAGTAATGCGGAGGGCAAGTGTGAATGAAAGTGAGTAAGTGCGTGCAAATAAATGAGTAAAAGTGCAAGGACCGCAATAATGAATATATGAGCATGAGTGAGTGGGAGAGAATGTGTTTGTTATGCTTACGAGTCTGCTGGTGGCCCTGGTGGTTCTGGAGGTAAGTCATTGCTCACGCAGGAACCAGTCGCAAGATGCTCATGCCTGGCATACTCTAGCAAATACTTGTTCTCCTTCTTCCATCTGCCCCAAAGCATCCCCAAATCTCTCCTAGAAGTAGGCATCACTTGCTCTCTGAAGTTGCTACGGCACAATCCTTACTCTGAATCTGAATTCCAGACCACCAGGTACCCCTGCTATGTTTTTGGGTATATTTTTGTTAAAGCATTGGGCTGGCACAAAAGCTTAAGCTGTCTGTATGTTAGATCTAAAAAAAAGATGTACAGCCTGTGATAGAGAACCATTTGTCGGAAATGTTTTTATTTCGATGTTTTGTAAAGCGCTTTCTATCGAGTGGAAATGCCAGACAAGCAAACTAGCAGCGAGATTTTGAGCATCCTCACATGGAGGTCACCTGGCCAAATGTACCCAGTCTTCGCCTGCAGCAGGTGCAACAATTGTGTGGTACAACTCTGGCAAGGACCGGTGGGCTTGAAGAGGCCTAGAAATGGCCCATAGAAAAAGTCAACAAAAAATGTACTTGTAACTGTACTGTTTGTCCTCATTTAATGTTGTATTTGTTTTACGTCTGGATGGGGCACAAACCCCATTGCACTTGCAAAGGGTCGACCTGCTTGCTTGGTGCTCAAGGGACCTGGTATGAATAGTTTTTGCGATTTGTTCCCGGTCAGACTGAGAAAGTCAGATTTTGTTTTTCTAAAACCGGAGGGGCTGGTAGGAGAAGAATTTGTGTTATGATAAAAAAAAGAAATGAAACCATCTGATTAAATCAGGTTTAAGACTTTACACAAGAACAATGTAACATTTTCTCAACCAAGATGTTGCCCCTTCAGAAATGCCGTTTGTTCACACACCATCGCAAGGTTCAGATGTTTGGCATTGATCTCACAAATGAGGGGATTTGTTCCAAATCCGGTGAGTCTTCTGCATATGAGCAAGCAGGCGCACTATAATTAAAGTAAGCCCACGCGATTAATACACTTCTAAAGGATTATGCAGACACGCCCGAGTTGTGGTCTTGTGGTGAGAAATGAGCTCATATACTGAGCTGCTGTTTCAATAAGGTCAGATATGTAGGGTTTCTTGAGCGCTGATCAGAGGAGTCCTCCAAGCTTAGCTTTTCACTTTCAGCTCTTACCGAAGCAAAAGTTGCTTTGTGGACCATATTAAAAACTTACAGTGAGGGCCTCTCTCGTTTCTTTCCATTAGTTGACTTTCTTGTCGCTCATTTTCTTGTTTCCTATTTGATTGCATGCCTTCATCTGGTGTTTGAACTCCACGTGCCATAACTGCTTTACCTTCCTTTTGATCGGGTGACTTGTATCCATCCCCTGCTCCATTTTTTTTCTTTAAGCACTCCATTAAAGTTTTCTTGCAGTTTATTTTGTGCTCCTTCCCCCCCCCCCTCACCTTAAAGTGTCCACACCGCCTTGATGTGTTGCTCATCCTTCCCATACCCTCGACCCTTTCATCCCCCAAATCCTGTCTACGTTGCTCCTCCGCCTCTCGAGAGCCATTAAATATGCTAGCAGCTCCCATTGGGTGCCAGGCTACTGGGCTCTCCAAAAAGTACTTTGGCAAGTAAAAATGCAATGTTTTTAAAATTACCACTCCAAGTGGTACCCGTATTTTGGATAGGTAAATACAATTTTTAAAAATGGTATAATTAGCATTTTGTAGTTGCGTTTATGCGGAATGATGTAGCCGCAGACAGCATAATTTTCCTGCACTGGATCCGCAAATAACATTGCTAAAGGCAATTGTCCAAAGAAGAGAGATCTGTTGTCTTTGCCAGTGCTTGCTATTATAGGCAGTCACAGCCAATGAGTAAAAATTCACAGCTTAGGAACTCTATATAGCTTTTGTGAAATGTCGTATAATGTTTTTGTTAGTGGCTCTGTTGTATGCACAGCCAAATCCAGGTTTCTTCAACACCAAGGTGGCTTAGTCTTTATTCCATCTCCGTCGTCTACCACTATACGCTTCCTGCTTCTTTGCCACTCTTTGGGGGGGGGGGGGGTTCTTTTCACTCCGGAGTTCTCCCTTTAGCACAGATTTACAAACTTGCTTTCCTTCCCTCCTACCTTTCTATCTCTCGCACTGGGGCAAGAGTTGAGTGTCGGTCCCAAAGTTAGGAGTTGGTGCCCACAACCTGCAACCTTGAACACAAATTAAACACGGACTGTGTAAAGGAAAAGTAGTCTTTATCCCCTTCACCTTTTCTACTTTTGTACCTATCTATATATGTATGTGTGTGTATATGTGTGTGTATGTGTGTGTGTATATATATATATATATATATCTATATATTGTAGCATTTCTATAGTGTACACCCATTCAAAATGCAGCTTAACGCTGTATGTGTTCTAAGACAAACTTAAAGTCGACGAGTTACAGTAGAGGAAACTGAATTGTGTATGATTAATGCATTGTGCTTTAGTATTGTTTTAAGAGGTGAGTCTTCAACTCTTTCTCAAATTGGAGCAGCATTGGGGTGGTCTTGATGGATACAGAGATGCCCCAGATCCTGGGTGCAATGATCAAAAAAGCCTATTGCCTTCTTTTTTTTTTCTTTCTCATTTACACTTAGTCTGCAGTCGCACATTGTCCTTCCTGGCTGTATGTGTGCTGAGAACCAGCTGAGATGGCAAGCTTAAATGCAAGAAAACACTGGGGGGCTGGTTGTGATAGCTTTGTGAAGATATAGCTAGTTTTAAAGATGCTACAGACTGGCAAGAGGAGCCAGTAACTCTTCTATCGGGAGAGTGTGATGTGACCATATTTCTTAAGGCCCCGAACGCGTAGAGCTGCAGAATTTAGGTTACCTCAGTTAGTGCTAGTTTGGAGTCTGGGGCATTACAGCCATCCACATGCAGGAGAACAATGGCTTGAACAACAGTTCTGAAGGTTTTTTTTTTTTTGAGGGGTGGGGGGGGGTGCAATTTGTTCCTTGATTGAGAGGGTAGTGTCCAGGGTCAATCCAAGTGATTTGACATTTGGTGAGAGTTTGGGTTCAAAACCATCAAGTTTCATGTCATTGAACCAGGTTTGTACTGTCTTGCTTGTTGATCTTGACAAATGGTAATTAAATCTTGCTTCCATTTGAGCTTCAGGTATGTTGTGGACATGCAGATCTGAGTAATGTGCAAGCAATGTTGAGGCATTGGACGTCTGAAGTGGAGAAGACTGTGAAGTTGAGTAGTTGATCAGCCTACTGGTGAATCTTGATGCTTTTATCTGTGAGGGGAGCACCAAGTGGCTCCATGTATAGGTTGGAGACAATCCAGGAGACCGTATGGAACCCTGGAGGACTCCACATGTGAAGGGATTTTTATTGACTGATGTGAACAAACTGGTGTTGGATGGAAAGGCAGGAGGAGAACCAGTTAAGGACATTTTCATTCAGTCCCAATCAATGCTCAAGGGAGCATATGAAGGTTAGATGGCCAACAATTTTGAAGGCTGCTGCAGGCCCAGCAACATTAGGAGATGGGGTCACCTTCATCTGTGGTCAAGAAAACATTGAATAAGTAAGATGTAGTCTCCGTGCTGCACGGTGATCTGAAGCCAGACTACTAATTGTGCAAGAGAAGGTTACCAGTGATATGATCTCAGAGTTGAAGTAGACTGATTTTTTTCAGTGACCATGCCAAAGGAAGGTAGTTGAGTGATTGCCACTAGTTGTTGAGGTCTTCAGTGTATGTGTAGGTTTCTTTAGGAGTGGGAGGATCTAGGCAGCCTTGAGAGCTTCTGGGAAGATTTCTTGAGTGAGGGAGGTATTTACAATTATAAGTAGGAGTAAGGAAGCATCCCCAGAGAGAGCTGAATGAAGGATGATGGAAAGACATCCTCTTCATAAGAAGTGGCTTTGAGGGACTTGTTTGTCACTCAGATCTGGTAGTGGTGGGGCTTTGAAGGTAGGCAATTGTGAGATTCTACGGCAATAGTTGGGCGTGAGCAATGAAGCGGACTTTGTATCATTGATATGCTGCTGGATCTGATAAATTTTTTCACTGAATAGAAGGTTGATGGCATTGCACTTATTTTGGGGAGGGAGGAGTCTGTGTGTTTGGCATGAGGTTGATGCAGTGCTTGATTGTCCTGAAGAGCGGTTTGCTTTGGTTTTTGGCGTCATTACGATTTTTGAAGTGATCGTTTTAGCTATTCTTTTGTAGAGGTGTTACCTGATGCCCACTCCTCTTGAATAAACTTGTTTGTGATAAAATCCTGAACAAATACCCAGCTTTCAGGAAGAAATGGAGCATTGTCTGTTATGTGATGGAATTTAAATATTTTGACTGCTACTTGCCGCTTGATTTTGGGTGTGTGCTAGTGTTTTCCACAGTCTAGGCGTCTCGTTAGGAAAGCTTTAGGGGTTGCCCTGCCATGTACCACGCATCTAGGGTTAATATAAAGCATTTTGTTGCGTTTCTCTGCACTAGAAATTAGTGTCACTCATATTTAGCTCCTCTGCATTGCTCGAGGTGCTTATCCAAGATGGGTGGCACTTAGCACGGCTGTACTTTCATCTCGGCGCTGCTTTTGTAAAGCCAGTGCTAGTGCAACTGATCTTTTAAAGTGCTCAAGGCAGTGTGAGGTAGGCCCAGAGAAAAGGTGACCGTGGTTGCCGTGGTAAGTAACTCTAAGCCCATAAAACTCGTAGTTAGGTGTGAGGCAACCAAAGCTGGGCCCGTGCTCCCAGACTACAGCAGAAATTTAGCCAGGCCATCCCGGATGGCGTTTTTGATAGTGACTGACACAGGCTGCATCACTGTGAACCATTAAGGTAATCTATGTGTGTACTTTTCATAAGATAGATGCTATGTTTTTGTGTTTTTTTTTTCTTCATGGCTGTGATTCTTTATATAGTGCATAATATAAACTGAGTTACATCTGGGTGAGTTGTGGTGGTTGCGCATAATTGAGCGCAACTGAAAGTTTTCGAGTGGACGTTGAAAGCAGCGCGGCTTTCTCACAGTGACTGTCAGTGAGTCTTACAAGCAATTCAGACTGCATGATCATCCAATCTTTGGCATCTCTGCTGAGCGCTCAAATCGATGGTCACATATGTGCTAACATTATTTACCATTTTATCTTTCGACTATCTCTCTAGAACCAACCCTTTAAAAACGAGCTTCTGTTTTTTCCTACCACCGTACATGGCTTTGTTCCAATATGCTTTCCTTTCCGGTGCCGCCTATTATTGGAGTGGGAATTTCAAGTAATTGGAAGCTTCCTGTCCAATTGCTCGTCCTCCCCCATCAAGCCAACATAAACACATTTAAACAATTATTCCTAATTGTGTTAGTTAGCAATAATCGCTATATTGCTGTGTGAAAAGATGCTGTTTCAACATTCCATCCTATTGAAAATTACTCAATAAACGTGGGATAACTTATTCAAATTGTGGTACAGAAAAAGTGACAATTTACGCGTGCGTACGTGTGTATGTGTATATATATATATATATATATATATATATATATATATATATATATATATATATATATATATATATATATATATATATATATATATATATACACACACACACATCTAATCTTTTTTGAGGGAAAGGGTAATGCAGATAGCCGAAATTTAAATCTAGTTATTTTATGTGGAGAAGTAGGCTGTTAGTGCACCTGCCTTCATGAGGTCATGGGGAAAGGCATTCTAGGATAGATAGTTGTCTGTGTAAAGATGTACATGGCCACCTGTGAATCAAACATGCAGGCACTTCCCATTGGAGACTGAGAATCCTGAATTGTGCCATCATTAGCAAGGCGTTGGAAACAATAAGGCATTTCAGACTGGATGCTTCAGGGTGAAATTACCTTCATTGAATATCTATTTAAATAAAATAAAAATTGGCAACTTCAAAGTTAAGCTAAATGAGATATACATCGGACCTGTTGACAATCATGACAGAGGAACTTAAATAGTTCTATCAATCTGCTGAAAAGTTTTAAAATTTTAGTAGTAGAATATAACATCCAGTCTTCATCCCAGAAGGATGTGGGCTGAGAATATCGCATGACAAAAACAGTCTGTCAGCACCTCTGTCAACGTGAAGGTCCTTGAGAAATAAAGGTTTCTTTTTGTTTTAACTCGTCTGGAAACAAGCCCTGTCAAAGCCTACGGTTCTCTCCTTTGAAAAGTGAGTCAACCTTTTGAATTTGCCAATCCTTGTTGCCAAAGCTGAGGGCACTGGCCAAAAGAAGAAAACGCTTTTGCCGATGTTCAATAGCATTAGTGGGGGGGGGGGGGGGGGGGAAGCAAAGCGGCTGGACCTTTTTTCAATAACTGTTCCAACACTCACGTTAGAGTGGTGTGTTTGTTTAGTTTTGTATAAGTGCTTGAAATCACATTTCTGAGAAGAGCAAATTGCAGCTGTTGAGGTCTCTTAAAGAGTAAAAAAAAAAAGTGTAAAAGAGGACAGCTAGGAAAACAATGGAGTGATAGGGTTGAAGGGGCTGACGTTAAACTGAACGACTGAGATACAGGGAGGAACACAGAGGCTATCAGGGAGTGGCAGGAGAGCAACTTAGGCGCTGGAAAAGGTTTTAAAATTTTTAAAATCAAACAAAATTAGAGTGGAATGGAGATTATGAGGGGCAGAGAAAGCCATGGAGGCACTTAAGGGTACCAAGAGCAACTGCTGACAGAAAAAGAAAAAGTAGTTCCTAAATGTCAGAGTTGTATGAGCACAAGTGATCCAGTTAAAAGGGTGGAATGGAAGCTGTTCTCCACAGAAAGGACGAACCAAATAAGATGAAGGAAAACTATATGGTGTACGAAGAGATTGCTCAGAAAGCCAACCAATGATGGAGCGAGCTTTCGGACTGACAATTGCTTAAGTATTGGTATTACTTACAACAGGTCTTTGACAATAGGAAGATGAAAGCGGTCTGTAGGTGAGATCTATAAAATGACTAAGGATTGCCTTTGCCCTTTATTGGGAAACCAGGATACAGTTTGTCATCTTGGAGGTTCCAGTCATTTTAGTCAATTTTTATTTTGAAAACCTATTGTATTGAGTTTACACGGTACCATCCGGGCAACAGCCCAGTATAATCGCAGTGAAACATTGGATAATTCAAAAGTACCAGAGTTGTGTACAGAATTAATAACAGTAGAGAATAGAACAATACAAACTTTGCACGGACAATCCCGTTACCCGTGTTGAGTGAGCTGTATCATGGTCAGGACGTACAGGGAAGCAGACCTATCAGGGGGACTGGGTTGCCAGATCGTTCGAGGCTTTGGAGCAGCACGCCGCGCTGCTATGCTGCATCTTTATTGACCGAGTGACCATATTCTGATCTTCCCTGTTTTCATCCTTGTGGCAGCCCTTCAAAAAAGAAGAAATTAAATTAAGTATGTGCTTCGCCAAAGATTAAAGTACCCAGAACACGAGTGCGACAAACGTAGATCTCCCGCCTGGCCCACTCCGTCGAGCCTAATTGTCTTCATTAAGAAGCTACACGTTTGGAAGTCCTTATTTGCCATCGCACAGTCCCTGTGATTACCTGTTTACCCTCACTCAAGAGTATGAAAAGACTCTGACTTTCTGATATCGAGCACCCATATCACCACACAGTCAGGTTTCTGTACTCCACCCTGGGCCTCGTCTTTTAGTCTCCCTATTTAATTCTGACCGTACCAATCATCTACCATCCTATTTAGATTTTAACAGGTCCACACTGTCTATTGCTCCTCTTGTTCATCATCTCGGCCCTGAAGAAGGTGATACCCAGCGAATGGGTGTCTCACCGAAACACGCGTCGGCACTTGGATAAAAGTTCCCTCTAATTATTGTTTCATCTTATTCAATCCCTACAGACGGGAACTCGAATGTTTCTTAACACATTCCCAGTATCACTATTATGTTGCTCGCTTTAAGTATGAGTGTGTGTGTTTGAGTATGATATTGGATGTATGGTGTGAGTGATGAATGAATAAATGGGACCTGTCTTTCTTTATCTTCTTCATTTCCTTTTTTTGATCTCATCTTATGTTTGCATTTGCCAACATATATTTTAATATGATGTATCTCTCTTTTTGTCATTGAATATATTTTAAAACAACTGCATACAGAAAATTTAAAATAAAACAATGTATACATCAATCCTTTGATTCCAAAAGCATGATTATTTTGGCACGCTCAGAGTGGATTTAAATATTAAATGATGCACAGCATAGCCCAATCACATAGGTAGAGTTTTTGCTTTTTGCATGTTGCCCATCGGGACCATATTTTCCTGTGTTTCAGGGGACATACTCTCGCCTGGAAGAACGCAATCGCCGTGCCCATGCAATTATCAAGTTCTGTTCACCATTTTCCTAGCGTCGGGGGGGGGGGTGGGGAGAGAGAGAAAGAAAGTCCCCTTCCACAATAGAGCAATATCGCGCTTAGCTATGGGGAGGGCCAGAAATAATAGGTGTTGCTTATACCGGTTTCGTCCTATACCCTCAGTGCTATGTACTTTCAGTCCATTTTTAAACGAAAAGTATACCCTTAGTTCGGTGCCGGAAGGCCTCGTTACTGTGTCTTATTTTGTGGTCTTTGATGAGCTGTTAAGACACAGAAGAATACTTGCCTGGAGTGGTTACCTGCCTCTTCATGCGTGTTTACCTAGTTATATATCATAAATGGCCTTTTATTTAATGGAACGATCACAAA
Source organism: Triturus cristatus (assembly GCF_964204655.1). Taxonomy (NCBI): domain Eukaryota; kingdom Metazoa; phylum Chordata; class Amphibia; order Caudata; family Salamandridae; genus Triturus; species Triturus cristatus. The sequence continues at coordinate 1,265,255,172 of NC_140585.1, read as the reverse complement.
TTCTTTCTCAGATCATCTATAACATTTTTGCTACTTCTCCACTTGCCAGTGTTAAAGGATAACTGACTAGCAACATTTCCTGTAGGGCAATTTATAATATCTAGATGCCCCGAGGAACCCAAAGATGCAGAAAAGATAAGAACGATGCACCATGATATAGGAAAAGAATAGACTGTCTCGTGGAAATCAGGACAAAATGGATCGTGATAGAAGAAAAGACTGGACAACATCAAGGAAATAAGGGAAGTGTTCGTAACCCACCATGCGGAACAATAGTGTGTGGCGAACATCCCAGCTTCAGTATATTATTAACACGTGGAGGTTTTTGCGTCTAAGGATTAGCTGGATAATCTGATTGTGCTTTTGTTGTTCTTATTGGATTGATACACCGGTTCAATGCAAAGCTGAGTGGAGATTACTCTTCCTCCCCATCATGAACCTCTGCACATCCTTTGAACCACTGCTCCCAAATGATGTTTCTTCTCTGTGCTGTAGAGCTTTGGTTAGTATGAGGTCCAGACAAGAGGGCAGAGGACAACATGGGTTCCAATAACCGTGTTAGTTGTGTTGCATCATTTCTCTCTGATTTGAGGGAAATGATGGCTATTTTGTCATTGGCATTGTGTTAATGGCACCATGCTAATACAGCTTTTTTGCTTGATTAAGCTTTTGTTTATAAGATTTGAGATAATCCATCTTAAAAAACAAAGGTGTGTAGTCTGGTCAGTGGTGAAGCCTGGAAATGATCCTTTTAAACTTTCCATATCAAAGGGAGATGTGTAAAAGCCTCTGTGATTCCAGTCTTTCCCGCTGAATTTTAGAAGCTAGGTGTCCTAAGGCGAGTTATTGTCTCAATGACTCAAGGGAAATAGTTTCCACTTGGCCTGCTTGTGACTGAATCAGAGACGAATATCTCCAAACAGACACCATGATCCATCCTATGCATTTAATGCATGTATTTACGTTTCGCTCCTCACTCCTGGGTGATCATTAAACAGTTATTGCTACAACAGTCATGGAAAGCAAGCTAGACAATGATATTCAATAACCCAGGATCCTTTTTCTCTCCAAGGCGGTGAGCAGAGCACCCCATAGACCTATCACCTCACCTCAGGTTCGTGTACGTCCTGCACTGAGTGAGTCCGTCTTGAGTCTTTGCTTCCCACTCGGATATGCAGTTTTTATGTAACGTATGTGCCAGTACACCACATGCCGTGGAATCAACCAACAGTACTGTAAAGAAACAGGAACAGCATTAAACTCCTCAGTAACCGTATTAGGTTTACCTCCTCTTGAAATGTGAAAAGGAAGACTTGGCGGAGGTTGCCTACCACGATTAAACCTGTGATTACCCAAGTGTTTTACATCTCTACAGAAAGCATTTGGCGAAAATCCAGTAGTCTGCTTCGGCCAGCTCTAAGATGATTTTGGAAAAAAAAATTAGCAACATTAGAGACAATACATTGTTGGGGACGATTACACATAGTGTGCGAGAGGACGCACACAATCGATACAGCACTAAAGAAAGCCCTGCAAACATTATATTTTTGTGAGATAATCCTCCTGGGAAAGAATCTAATTGGTGGCAGAATCACTTGCACCCGTTTCTCATTTTTGTTAAAGGTTTCACCCGCAAGAAAAGTTGGACACAACCGACAGTCTTGGCAAATTTACAAAGATGTGGAGTTGTCATCTTTGGCTATCTCATCTGCTGTAATTTTAAACATCCCCATTGTTAATTCATCTGAAGCAGTCAGCCTCTCTATTTCTCACTTAAAATGCCTCCACTAACATTTACTCTCTTGCGTGTTATTGAAAACATCATTTGATTGTTCTGTATTCTATGGCCTCGAGACGGTCTGTCTTAGTAGCTGTCTTGCTTCAGGACATGCATTTGGGTTTTCTTGTTTTCTGGCACTGGAGGGGTGGCATGTCTGCCTCTCTTGTATCCTGCTGTTTGGGCATGTTAATCACTCGCTGGGGTTTAATTGTGTGCCTGCAAGGAGCACTTCCTTTTGATAGGTCCTAAAATGACCTTGATCAGCACCAATCTTTTCACTTAAATTATACCTGATGATTGTCCGTGTCATTGTGTATCCTACCCTTTTCCACTGGGCAGAGTCCCTGCTTCCGAGAATTCTTAGTGGAGCCTCTGATGTTTCTCATTTAATCGTTTTTGTCTTTCACTCTAGAAGCATTTTCCTTTTTTTGTTTAAATTGAGAGCCACTGTTTTTTCCTTTGGTGTTGTGGGTCTCCCGCAACAGTAATGCAGAGGTTGGGTTTTGTTTTGTGTTCCATAGCTCCAGTGATTACGCCTTTAATTCCTAGTTTAAGCTGGGGGCTGTTGACAACACTGTTGAGCCGGACATGCCAGGCGGCTAGTGCTCCATTTCCTGTCTACAGTAATAACAGGAGTACAGGTCCAACATTGCGTGTGAAGGCTGTAACCCATGGATATTCATCTGATGTGTAGTGGCTTCAGGCGAAAGTATAGCGCTCACTATCAGACCTAGTAAGCAATGGTTTTTCTGTGAATTTGAATATTGGCCACCCTTCGGTACATGGGCAGTAAGCACAGGAGGGGACTGGAGTATTTTCCCATGTCCACAACTGCCCCATGCTTTTTCATGAAGAACCCAAACTCAAGCTATGTGTCAACTCCAAGGATATGGATTCCCCAAAATCCAAACATGCATGTGATGTACACCTGACCGATCCAGTTGGTAGCAGCTGGATTGTCCTTGGCCAGTTCTTTTTTTTTTTTTTTTTTTTGGGCCAGAGACGGTTAAAGCTTAATGTGCATATAATACTGTGTTCCTCATCTGTTGGCTGTTTGCTCGCTATGCTACCTGGATGCCCTTACTTTTAATGGTCGCCCTGACACTACCATTTTTAAAACCGAAATCTGCTGCAGTGGCTGGATCCATTGGCCTTCAATGAGAGGAGCTGCAGGGCTTAATCCTCAACACTTCATATGATATATTAAACTTGGATGTCACTCTTACATGAGTCAAACATCTAGAGATGGTTGAAGGAGACTAGAGAATCCAGTTTGAGCATCTTTCAGCGTAGTTGTCATGTGTGCAAGATAATTTGAGGACACTTGTTCTAAGTTTGCATTTCTTTTTATTCCATCGATTCCACTTCTTCCTTGAGACATGGAGGTCGTGAATGTTTAAGAGAAAACCTTGTGCCTGAACTTTCTTTAAACTATGATCTCAATTATAGATCCCTTTTCAAAGGCAGATCCATTCGCAGTTCTTGTAGGAAAATATATAGCCCTGTCCTGCTTCTGAACTGCAAATTTTTACCCAACCGGGATAACTATCTGATCACGAGAGAGGAAAACTATTGGATATAATGTAATCCGAGGATGCTGCAGTGGATTGGCGCGGAGCAGTAACCCTCACTGACATTTGAGGCTGAAGTTGCAAATTTTACTGACCTGTATCGACAGATTTGTTCTCAAAGTACCTTCTGAACTTCCATCCCTTCCTGTGAAGGGCAGTTTAACTTGTTTTGCTTGCTAGCTAGGGCACTTTTGGTGGTATGTTTGTGCCTTAATGCCCCTAATGTAACATAGTGCACCGTTTGCTCTGTTGCGGTTACAGTCCTAATAGTGAATACCTAGCTATTCTTCACAGCTAAAACTTTTGAGCTGGAACTTTAAGGTTTGTGATGGGATCCATTCACTGCTAAACTCGGTGCTGCCCAGACCAAACTCTGGGATGAGAGATTCTGAGCCTCGGCCAATATCCCAATATGGGGCTATGCTGATTTAAAATGTCTTCATACACCGTATATGAATGTTAAGATGGAGTAGTGGTGCAGGCGGTCTTTACCGTCTTCCCCAACTGGGGCGATCTATTCCACTCCTACCAAGCAGTGGTCTTTTCGTTGTTGAACTCTGCTGTGCTCCACCAGTATGTTGGTCCTGAGCCTTCTGTCGTGTCAGCTGCGGCAACTGCAAGGCATGGGGTTCACTCTATAAACACTATACGCTCTTCTCTTGAAAATACCCCCTCTCTAGGAAAACGGTGCGCTTCCTACCATTGGTAAATACTTTAATTTTCAAAACATCTTTGCTGAACTCACAACTTAATGCAGCGCAGGAATCTTTTTTTATTAATACAATACATCATACGGAGATTAGAAGCAAAAAAGTAAAAACCTTGCTGGGCGTGGGAGAGTCTTGTTAGATCCCTAAAACATTTAAATTATATATTCCAGTAATGTAGCTGAATGTTCTTTGGTTTACTAAAGGAAAGAAAACTTGTTGAAACTCCAGTGTCTGGCACACTACCCATGGGTTGTATTTATACATTACTGCTAATCGCATGTATGCCCATACACCACGTGTACTTCTGTTACCGCAGCTACCATTTTCTGGAAGCTGCCTGCTACCTCCAAGCCCAGTGGAGATCTTTTTCCTTTGTTCTTTATTGCTCGTCGAACCTGCATACTCTTCCTGGTCTCTTTATTTTTAAAGTGGCTTCATGGAGCAGTCCGCTTCATCTTAGGAAGAAGATGCTAGTAGATTCCTGGTTTCTCCCTATGATCAAGGCTTACTGGGAGTTTCAAAAGTGGGTTTGTAACTGAACAAGAATTTCAATCAAGGAGGTGTCTACATACAGAGAACTAGACCAAGAGAATCACAACAGTGTAAGGGTGACTTGGCGGCCCATCAAACCACTCTAGCGTATATGTGTGGTCCCTGGGGAAACAGGAGCGCTGTCTCTGATGGAAGATAGATACAAGTAGGATGATCTGGGTAAAAACTCAAGCAGAGAGAATGATCGTCTTTACTTGCCATCTCCAGTCAGATGGCGTAGCTGGCCAATGCCATGGGGCAACTGATGGCCCCAAGTCCTGCAGGGAGTGCTCCTCGTGCAGCAATCCAGAGGATCCTTGCCATCTGACAGCATGTTCAAATCTGTCTCTAATCCTATCAGGGAAACATTGGCAGCTCCCCAAAATGCTTTGACTTCTTCCCAACCACAGTACGGTGGCTCTGGATTGAGTTCTACATATGCATTGCAAGGCCAATGTCCCAGGTGACAGAGGGGTGAACAGCTAAAAGCTGTTAACGCAAAGGTGTGTGTGCCTCGTAACTGCATCTCTGGGTGAAGACCAATGCTGACCTGATTTTCTGCTGATGCACAATTCCAGCTACACTAGTTGAAAGTAACTGGGCCAGTTGTCTGCAGACTTCTGCCACATGCTCTGACCTTGTGCTGAAACCTCCAATTTTTCAGGGCAGGTTGTGCCCTGAAACCATGCCCATAAGGGAGGTGCCAAAGCCCCCCTGCTCTAGGATTTGATTGAGAACCTCTCAGAATAACCTCCGTAATGACCACCATCCATGCAGGCACCCGTTTTGCCAAATCTGAAAATCTCAAAACCCATGCCATGCACAGGTTATCAAATGAGAAAAATAGGGAAGGAACCTCCTCTCCATCCGAGAGTAAGCGTTCCTCTGGCATGGAAGACTGACACCCAAGAGAGGTATTGGTGGTTCTGAATATAGGACACTGGGATGGGTTCCATGAGGGAAAGAGCTTTTGTGGGGTAGGGCTGATGACGTCTTGTTTCCAGGGCGTTTATATAGCTTAAACCAAGAACCTTGATAGACAAGAAGGTAATGTGATTTGGGTTCCTATTGGCAGAGATGCCATTGATTGATCACCTATGTCGAGAGCGTCTATTCTAAGTGTTTCAGCTTCATCTAGATTTACTATATGAAAATGTGTCATGGGTGCTGCTCTGCCGGACCTCTATTGGACACTCCTCACCTATGGAGTCTGATCTTCCCTTATATTTGAGTGCCGTCTGTGCTATGTTTCAGCAGTGTACTTAACAGTTGTTGCCGCAGAGAACATTTCATAAGTACAGTGAATCATCGCAGTAAATTTGTAGATGCACTGAACACCGAAAGCAACATTTTGCACTGTGGCAGGCTTTTCTTTAATGTTTAAATCCCAACTCGAAAACGAGACTGGTGGATTTGCCAAAGCTTGTTTTTCAAAGCTATGTACCTTAGCCCACGAGTGAAGGGGCGTTGATGTGAAGCTGTTGTGTTTCCATGCACGATTGTAAGTCTGCCTCTTTTGTAATGCATAGCGCCTAAAAGTATTGCCCTCTTGGTACACCAAGGTCTGGTAAGAGTTCCCCTTTCAGTCTTTTTCCCTGTTTGGGGAGTTTGATGTGTACCTGTCTCGATAGGGCCACAATGGAATGGGCTATTAATTATTTTGGATTCATTTCGAAGGTGTTACAACCTTTCAGAATTTCAAAATACACAATGGGCCAAGTAGAAAAAAGCAGCCAAGCAGAGTGTGGCATGCAGTACTTTCTAAGTCCCTTTGTGACTACGCAATGGCCACAGAAGTCTGAGATGTACTGTGCAGTGGTCATTTGTAAAATAAATAGACACCTGTTTGAACCCAAACTTTTTCTTGGGAGCCCACGGCTGATACTGGAGAATGCTTGAGTGTCTGAACAGCAAGGCCACCTAGCCTTAATGGCTTCTCTTGCCTCTTTCTATCACCAGCCTACAATGTCTATCCTTTTATCAGACCTTTGCTGCTTCATTTTTATCTCTCATTTCTCCATCTGATTGTTCCTATCTTTCTCTTATTCCTTTTATGCGTTTCTCCCTCAATATACGGGTCAAAGTTGGCTGATATAAATGATGTCCCGGTCCCTCAAAATGAGCGCTGTGGCTGAATCCGTACCAACGGAGTGCGCTAACAACATATCTGTGCTTTCAGGGCAGTTCATAATTCGATCATCCTGACAAACTGATGGAAACCTGTCCAAGAAAGGCTATGGCAGCTCCAGGAAAAGTTAGGTCACTTATTTCCTAGGAATCCCCCCCCCAGTAGGGCAGGATTCTGGTTGTAATGTTTTGTTTTGGCCAAAGTAGCTAATATTACTGTGAAACTTTAATTAGGAACAGAGAAGTTCAGCAAAATCAAAGGGTGTTTTAAATTATTTGCCAAAAACGGGTCCAACAGCACTGAGTATTCAAAGTTAAATGTTTATGTATTGTGCTTATTCAAGTGGTAGGTCTGTTTCTAAGCATTTCCAACTTCGGTAAATGACAGATCTGAGACCAAGGCAAATTGAGCTAATTGCCAAGGGTCACACGTGGTTAAGCAGGGAAAGGTGAACTTAAACCTGCGGCCGCCAGCTTCCAGAGGCCCAGCATTGCTTCCAGAGCCACAGCATTGCTTCCAAATGACAAGTCTACCTTAAACCTGGAGACCATCTAAGAGTGAGCTGGCAAATTGGCAGACAAGAAGGACCTGGCAGGCAGCACCTACTATTCACAAAGTTTGTTTTTGTGTTCCCATTTTGTTTTCGTTTGTGTTGTCCAGCAGCTGAACTCTGGCTGCTGAACACAGACTGCTCTGTGTGTGTGTTTATAGGTTGTCCTCGACGCAGTACTTTTCTGACACGTACACATCTTGTGATCTTCGTAACTAATATCCTGTCATGGCTGCTAGGGCTGCAGTTGCGGCTGAATTATTGGAGTCGTCCATCTCTCTGCATGTGCTTCTGATTTGCTCCTAGGGTCCAGTGCCAGCTTCTGCTCGCTAGTGAGAATCTGTGAAGTAGCAGGGGGGAGCTGTTCAAGGGACTCGAGGGGATGGGTAGGGTGAGAGGAGCTGCCTCCATAGAGGAAGATGTGCTACCATATGGACTAAGAAACATGTCCAGAGCGCTCCCGCTATCTCAACAGACACTGTTCTATCTATCTTCTATCAATCCTTCCATCTATCCATCCATCTAGCGATCATCCATCTCTCATCCATCCATCTATCTCTCTATCTAGCTCTCATCTATCTATCTCTGTCTCTCTATCCTAATCCTACTAGACCTCTCAGCCGCATTTGATACGGTGAACCATCAGGTACTGATTCAAAGGCTGAAGGCAGTAGTTATTAATGAGATGGCTCTTAGCCTTCTGGCCTCATTCCTCATGAATAGGGAACAAAGGGTGTGCTTGGACAACTATAAATCGGAGCTTTTACCTCCCCTGTGGAGTTCCCCAGGGTTCAGCTCTGTCCCTAACACTTTTTAACATGTATGTGACACCTCTGGCTGAGCTAACCAGAGGACATGGCTGAAACCCAACTTGTCATTTCCATTTCTTCAAATGTGGACACCATTGTGGGAAATTCCATGGCTGTTTAAAACTTATCATGGACTGGATGCACCAGAACGATCTCAAGCTAAATACGGGAAAAACAGAAGTGATGGAGTTTGGGACTCGGGCACCGCTCTGGAGCCAAGAATGGTGGCCGGTAGAGGCAGGAAACTGCCCTGTACCTGCAGGAAAAGTCAGGAACATGGGAATCTTGTTGGACGATCAACTAAATTCCCTAGCCCAAATTAACCAGCTTGCTTCTTCCAGCTGAAAGTCCTACGTAAATGTTTTCCTTTTATCCCCCAGAACTACAGAGATCAGTTATTGTCGCTCTGATTCTTTCAAGGATTGACAATTGCAATGCCCTCTTAATGGGCGTTAACAAGCGCCAACTGTCCAAACTACCATCTATACAAAACGCTGCAGCTAGAATGCTGTTAAACATTCCAAAGTTCCATTATATATCTGGCAGCATTAAAACCCTTCACTGGCTGCAGGTGCAACAGCAAATTGAGTTTAAAGCTTTGTGCTTGGTACATAAAAAACAGTTTGGTGGAGGAGCAGCTGATTTACAGAAACTATTTCAGCAGTACACTCCTCGGCGCAATCTTAGATCAGCTAACAAAGGTACCCAGAATACAAAGAGCTGGATGTGGTGGTTGGAGCCGGACATCTCGTGCGTCCAGATTGTGGAATGAATTACCAGACGATATCAGACTCCAACCTTCCAGACCATGGTTCAGGAAGTTGCTGAAGACGTGGCTATTTATCAGGCAGAAGTAAGGTACTGCTCCTGTGCTAAACCTGTGTCCTGCTATAGCGCCAAGAAGCCCCTCCGTATTTGTGCGCTCTATAAGCATAATACTTACTTACACTCCTACCTATCTCTCGATCTCTCATCTATCTCTTCTATCGGAGCGGGTCAAAATGACATTTGGATCTCTGTCCAATAAGAGTACGACGTAGTTATCAAAACCTCATGTTTTGAGAAGTTGCCTCCTTGCAAGAATCAATTAATAGAAAATATAAACTAATGGATCGTCACGTCAGGAGCAACATAGCTTGTTTCACACCCAATGCATTTTTTAGCTCCTAGGAGCAAAGCAATTCTGTTGAAATAAACAAACTGAACACCTAGCACTTTGTAGTGAGACAACATATGGCACCCGAGCGGCATGACTGCAATGTTGGTTCAGGCCAGTATGTGAAACATGGTGCATTGGGAGGGAGGGGTGGAGGGGGGAAGCAGGCCACTGACAAGATTATTGTGTGTAAAAGGCCGCTTTATTGGAAACAGGTGCACATTACAAATTAAAATCCTTGGCCGAAACGCCTTCCAAAACTAGGCCTCACTAAATATAACATGCCTAGCCCCGCCCCCTCCCCTAAATACCTTCGAGCCCGCCCCCGCCCGTACATTACAACATTACAACAATATAAAACATTATAAAACATTATAAAACATTACACTCCTGTATAACCCCCCCAACAATCTCTAAATCCAAACCTTCTGTTAACCAAAACTCCCCTGCCTGCCCCTTTTCAGCTATCGGCCCCCAAACTGTGTAACCGAACTAAACTTACCAAACTAACCTTTCCCTGTCTATAACCCCAACTCAACCACAATAACTCCACCAACCTCCGGTAAAACTGACCAGAATTCACCATAACCCCCGCACAGCACCTGTTCCAAGCGACAAAGTACAAACATCGCAAAAACCCCTTGCACACCTGTCCCCAAAAAACGCCTGAAAAATACGCAAAAAGGGAAAAAACCCGAAAAACTTACACTAAAAACCAGCCCCGAAACGAAAAAAGTGGGGGGCAAAACACAAACGTGTTTTTTGACGGGGGGTAAGGGTGGGAACAAAAAACACGCCACTAGCCTAGCTCCCGGCCACCAGGTCACCAAACCTAAAATGGTGGCCGGGAGCGGGCGCCCAAGGTATTTATACCTGCGCAACATTCCGTTACTTTTGGGCTGCATTTGGGCTACATTTTCCCTACTGGCAAGCCCAAATTCGAAAAGGCCGCGCAGGGCCAGCAAACCCCTCCCTCCACACACCCCCTCCCAAACTGCCCGGGGGTGGGAACTCCCTGCGGTCGCCTTCCCCCCCCCAAGCCCCCCTTGGGAGGGAGGGGTGGAGGGGGGAAGCAGGCCACTGACAAGATTATTGTGTGTAAAAGGCCGCTTTATTGGAAACAGGTGCACATTACAAATTAAAATCCTTGGCCGAAACGCCTTCCAAAACTAGGCCTCACTAAATATAACATGCCTAGCCCCGCCCCCCGCCCCCTCCCCTAAATACCTTTGAGCCCGCCCCCGCCCGTACATTACAACATTACAACAATATAAAACATTATAAAACATTACACTCCTGTATAACCCCCCAACAATCTCTAAATCCAAACCTTCTGTTAACCAAAACTCCCCTGCCTGCCCCTTTTCAGCTATCGGCCCCCAAACTGTGTAACCGAACTAAACTTACCAAACTAACCTTTCCCTGTCGATAACCCCAACTCAACCACAATAACTCCACCAACCTCCGGTAAAACTGACCAGAATTCACCATAACCCCCGCCACCCAGAAAGAGGGGGGCGGTGCAACTACCCTCCCCTCTTTCTGCCCCCCAACAAAAAAGGCCTTAAACACAACGAGCCTGATTCTGCCCACTCAAGCACCGAGACAATACCTCCCTGAGCTCCAACAAGTAAAGATCCATGCCCAACCTCGACAAATGGACCCCATCTCCCCGAAAAAACTCTACCGCCTCAAAGCGGATATCTTTGTGGGTAACTCTCCCAAAGCCCAAATCTCGACAAAACCTGGAGATCTCCAAATTCACTTTCCTCCGTGACCTATCAATCGCCCTGGGCTTCAAAGCCCCTCTCCACACCCTCCGCGGGACCAATTCTGTCCAGAGGACATGACAACCAGACCAATGCTCCTTCAACAACGCCAAGTCTCTTTTCATGGCTCGCAACAATACCACCCCTTTCACACTACAAAGATCATTCTCCCCCAAGTGAATTAAAAGAATATCCGGGCATTGTCCCTTCACCATGGCTTTATTCAGACAGGGGATCAGCTCCCTCCAAAGCATCCCCCCTTTCCCTTCCATACCAATCGAAAAAGGCTGCTATTGAAACCCAAACTCCCCCCAAAATAACTTTTGCACGCCTGAACGTGCGCCCACTTGACGAAGGAATGCCCCACAATCCACACCGTCAATTCCCTCGTGTGTGGCCCGGCCACCGAACCTGAAATGAAAAACAAATATGAGACTCAAACCAAAGCAGTGGACGCAGGCGCCGAAAGAGGATTTTCCCTTACATATTTGTGAAAGCAGGAAGATGACCAACGCCCCAAGCGCATTATATCGCCTTGTGACCAACCCCGGTTATGCGCCTCAGTCGCTGCCCCAATCCTGAAAGAATGTGTCCCAAACTGAGCTCCATCCAATCCCAACTGCTGTAACCCTTTACGCAGGACCATACGCAGCTGATAGTCAGAGACGCGCGCCCCATCTATGTGTTGAAAAACTAACTCACCCCCATCCCCTCCTGAGAGCGTCTTCCATTGCCTTGCCAAGCGCAGCGGACATGTGCAACTAGGGGATCCTGCTTCCAACCAACCCCCTTTACCAACCCCCTTCTGATCCGTTTTGGAACTGGACAACCAAACGTGTACTCCTGTGTCCGATAGGAAAACATCCTGCCAACAAATACCCCGCTTCACCTTGGTCCCCAGGAGCTCCGAAACACGGAAAGCTCCAAAAAACATGAAAACCATAAGGGTAGAAAACAATGAAACTTCAAAATCATCCGTGCAAACTGCAGGCAGCACAGCCAGCAAACGAGCCAGCGTCTGCCAGGAAATCGGCAAACGGGACACCCCAGTACCACCCCGTTCTCTCGCCCAACCCTCAAGCATCCTGCGTCCTATTTCCCCGGCAGACGGGGCATAACCCCAAAAAAGCTTACCCATGAAGGCAACCCCTGCCAGTTTCCCCGCAATAGTGACTTGTGACAGACCCTTCTCAATGAGGTCAAGAATAAAATGAACCACATCCTCTGAACTGCGCCCCGGCTCTTCCCTCCTACAAGCTCCTGAAGCCAAAAATTCCTTCCATGCCAATGTATACGCCGTACGCGTGGAAACAGACAAGGAACCTACCACCAGTTGAAACACCCTGCGTTGCCGACCGACCAGAGGTGCTCCGGCATCGGGGTCGGTGTCCTGTCCGCCTCTTTGGCCAGCCCATGGAATCTCTCCCACTGTGAACGAGACAAAGCATCCGCAATGTCATTGTCCACGCCCGGCACGTGCAAAGCCCTGAATGAAATGTCATAGCGCAAACAGCCCAGCACAAAAACCCTCAGCAGTTTCAAAATCTGCTCATCCCTGGCCGATTGCCTATTGACTATTTGCACCACCGCCATGTTGTCCACACGGAAAAGCACCCTCTTGTGTTCCAGCTCTTTGCCCCAAATGGTCAAAGCCACCAAAAGTGGAAAAAGTTCCAAAAAGGCAATGCTCCGCCCACCATTCTTCCACTCCTGTGGCCACTGCTCTGCACACCAATGCCCCTGCCAGTAAATGCCAAAACCCTCACTGCCCGCTGCATCTGAAAACAGCTGCACATCCCACTGTACATCCTCGTCCCTGACCAAAGGCACCCCGTTAAATGAGTGCAAGAAAAAGGACCACATCCGCAAATCCTCCTTCACCCCTGCCGACAAGCGCACGTGATGAGGCAGGTGCCGGCCTGCTAAAGCCCGGCCCAGGCGCCGACAAAGTCCGCCCCGCCCGAACCACCCTACAAGCAAAGTTCAGATGGCCTAGCAACACCTGTATTTCCTTCACCGTCACCTTCTGTCGTGCCAACATCTCGTCCAGCAGAACCAACATTTTAGATTTCTTATCCGCGGGCAACCGAGCCTGCATCGCAACTGAGTCAAGTTCAATGCCCAGGAATGAAATGACAGTATCCGGCCCCATTGTTTTCTCCGGAGCCAAAGGCACCCCCAACTCCTCCATAAGCTCCTGAAACGACTCCAGCGCACGCCGGCACTCCGAAGAGCCCGGAGAGCCCACAAAAAAGAAATCATCCAAATAATGTGTGACCCAGCTGTGACCAGTGCGATGCGTGAAAAACCACTGCAAAAAAGTGCTGAAAAGCTCAAAAAGAGCACATGACACCGAGCAACCCATAGGTAGCGCCTTATCCACATACCATTCACCCTCAAATTGTATGCCCAACAAAGGCCAGTCGTCCGGATGAACCGGGAGCAGCCGGAAAGCCGACTTAATATCGCACTTTGCCATCCCTGCAGCTGCGCCCGCGGCCACAACCAGTGACATGGCGACGTCAACTGAGGAGTATGACACCGAAGCAGCGTCTTCATCGATAAAATCATTGACTGACGACCCTTCAGGCCATGACAAATGCTGAATCAGCCGAAACTGCCCTTCCTCTTTCTTGGGCACCACACCAATAGGGGAAATGATCAAATTAGGAACTGGCCACTCTCCAAACGGGCCTGCCATCCTCCCCTCATGCACTTCTTTACGCAATTTTTCCCTCCCCACCAGCTTGTGCTCTGATGCGGATTTCAAATTATCCGCCCACCGTCTCTGCCGGGGCCCGTGGTACCCCAAATGAAAACCCCACCTGAAACCATCCAAAAGAGTCTGCTTTGCCACCAAGTCCTCGTAGCCCTCCAAGGCATCCTGTAGCCGAGCCAATTTAATTGGTGTAGGAGCCCTTTGGCCCAGAACCCTGTGCGCCCCTATCCCCTCGCCCACCCTGTGACTGCTGCGCGCCGCCAGACATCCCTGCACCTGCTTGCTGCCCTCCTGATGGCCTAACTCCCCAGCAGTTGACGAGGGGGTGCCGCTTGCCGCACTTAGAGCACTCGTGTTTGTATTTACAATACTCCCGAGTGCACAGGCCCTTGTTGAAATCCCAACAAGCCCCGACCCCAGTCTGTGATGCGGCTGAGCCTCCCACCCCACCCCGGGTGGGCTTTCCCTGAAAGGGCCGGTAGACTAGCGGCAGACCACTAGCCGTAAAAATCGTCTTACCCCCTGGCGCGGCCCCCATGGTATGTTGCCACCGGTCATTATCCAACTCGCCCCATTTAGCTTCAGCATCCCAAGCCATACGGGCTCGAAATTCCTCGTCATATTGAGCCCAAGCATAACCCGTACCAGTGATTTGAGCCTTTCGAATAACGTCCATATACTTAAATATGGCTACGCAGCGCTCGGGAAACTTTTCACAGTAAACACTAGCATAAATTAAAAACGCCGCCGTCCAATTCTCGATCGTCAGCGGCACCTTAGGGCGCTTGGCCAACTCGTATTCCTCCTCTTTAGAACCCTCCTTAGACCTCACCTCCCTGTGTAACAGCTTCAGAATCTCTACATATTCACCCTTCCAAATACGCTCTTTTGTCGCCAGCAATAAATGCGCACCCAGAGGTTTAGTCACCCCCATATACGGGAGCTTCTTGATCTTTAATTCCTTGCTCTGCGGCTTTTCCTTACCATCGCCTGCCTCCGCCTTAGACCCACTCTCCACCTTGGCCCCCGACAATGCTCCTTCCGTCCCCGTGCCAACCCCCGTGTCCTTCACATACTTGCCTCTATATAATCTCCCCTCCGACAGACCCCCACCCCCATCCTCCCCAGACCCCACAGACACCATAATAGGTTTGGCCTGTGTTTTTGCGCTCTCACCTGGCTCTAAAGAGGGTGAGCGGACCGACTCCGACCGCCTCACCGCCCGTGCAGAAGAATCCTGTGGAGGATGCGCCCTCGCTGACGGGCCGTGCTCTCCTGTAGGTTTCACCACCAAGGACTGTGCAGTGGGTGCCACACCCGGAACCTGTAACATACTATGAGAAACATGAGAAGTTCCCCCCCCCCTTCATAGCCCCGAATCTCCCCTTCCTCGGGGCTGTCCTCCTCATAATCAAGGAGTATTGGCTCGTCCACCAGCAAATCCTCTTGAGCAAAATCCACCACACGGGCCTTACCGGACCCTGAATGAGCACCACCGGCCTCCGCAGCCCTAAAACCTTCCTGCGGGGGAGCCGACTGTACACGCCGGTCGCCCCCTCTACCTTGCTTAACACAACAATCCATCCTGTCAGAAAAATCCATCCACCTTGACCGGCGTGACGTTGGGGCCAGCGAGGCCGCGCCGGACCTTCGTGAGCTGGCCACGACGGGATCCCCCGCCGGTACGGAATGTGCCGCGCAAGGCCTCATCCTCCCTTCTCCTCGGCGATAATGGGCCGCACCTCGCCCTACCGAGTCCGCTGCTCTGCTACTTGACCTATCCTGAAAAGAAAAAGTTTGGACTGGTGTGCCAGGAGCAAGAAAACCACTAGCTGCCCGCGATCCAATACCACTCAAAAAACCCGAACTTGCCACACCACTACCCGACGCACTCACTCGTCCCACTCCCACACTCTGCTGCGCCACCCTCTCCTCCTCCTCCTCGCTCCATTCCGGCCGAGCATGACCTAACGCCGACGCCGCAACCTCGCCATATCCTCTCCCCACAGACAGCGACCTAACCGGCCTAGCACGGGCACGACCGCTCGCCACATACACTGCCCTCGGCCTGTCGCCACCTACCGTTACCTGCCCCCGGGCACCTGACCACCCTGCTGCTCCCTCCCCACCCAGGCCCCGGACACCTTCTGCCCAGGAGGGAAAAATGTCCAGGCCCTCGCTCGCAACACCCCCCCCCCCCCCAATTGCCTCCCTGTCCCCTACAAACCAACCTTCTTCCCTAAACTCCCCTTCCCCAGCCCCCCCCACAAGCTCCTCATCCACGGCATGCCAGCCCACCCCTCCCTGGACCTGACGCTGCTCTGCACTCCCCCGCTCCAAAAACCCCTGCTCCCCCTGGCTCCTCAATTCCGGCGCCGGACACCACCCCTCCACCTGTGCCCATTCTCCCTCCCCCAACGAACTCGCCCCCACCGAAAAAACCGCGCCCCCTATCGATGAACCCGGCGAAAACAATAAAGGGCTGACAGGCGCTGCTTCGCCATGCCCCCCACACCGCTCGTCCGCCACCCCTGACTCCGCATACCTTCCCATGCCCCTCAACTCTGGCACTGAGCCACGTGACAGCTCCGGTCCCAATTCTAACCCCCCCGCACTCCCCGCGACAAACGAGCAATCTGCGATCCCAAAACCAGCAGAGCCGGCCACAAATTCCGACCCCCGCGCCAAACCCGCTCCCAACCCGCTCCCTGCTCTCCAACTGCCGGCCCGCCCACACTCAGCAAAACCCCCTCCTCCCGCGCGCTACTTAAAACCACCTCCGGCCCCGAAGACGAACGACGCTTCGTGCCGCGCCCGCCCCGCGCTTACCCACCACCGCAGGAGCTGACCCGGAGCGCGCCACAGACGCCAACAAACCCGCCCCAGGCCCCGCCGCAGACACCACACCTGCCTCCCCCGGCACCGCGACCCGACTGGCCATAACGAGCGGGGACCGCCCTTCTCACACGCGGGCGTCCCCGCTCACTCACCGAAACCTGCCTGGAACGCTTCGGCGAGGTACACGCCGCAACCGCAGCCGCCACTCCGGCCGAGGCCTGCCGCGGGGGCCGCGACGGCCCCGCGACGTCCCCGATAACCAAGTCCATCCTGCCTGCCTCCGACAACAGCCGAAGGGCCTCCAGCACTCGGTAATCCTGGGACGACATCACGACCAACCTTCACACAAAGTAAGAACACCTCAACAAAAAACACGCCACTAGCCTAGCTCCCGGCCACCAGGTCACCAAACCTAAAATGGTGGCCGGGAGCGGGCGCCCAAGGTATTTATACCTGCGCAACATTCCGTTACTTTTGGGCTATAATTGGGCTGCATTTGGGCTACATTTTCCCTACTGGCAAGCCCAAATTCGAAAAGGCCGCGCAGGGCCAGCAAATCCCTCCCTCCACACACCCCCTCCCAAACTGCCAGGGGGTGGGAACTCCCTGCGGTCGCCTTCCCCCCCCCAAGCCCCCCTTGGTATTGTCGAATGAAAACATACTGGCTGGGAACATCTCTTTAAACTGCGCCTTCTTCAAACGTTTCACTCTTTTTACTGTTTCCCGGGAGCTGCTCTGCACTTCGCAAGTGGCGCCACCAC
This sequence comes from Triturus cristatus, assembly GCF_964204655.1. Classification (NCBI taxonomy): domain Eukaryota; kingdom Metazoa; phylum Chordata; class Amphibia; order Caudata; family Salamandridae; genus Triturus; species Triturus cristatus. The sequence continues at coordinate 1,265,237,850 of NC_140585.1, read as the reverse complement.
ATCACCTTCCACCACAGAAGTGTTCTGACTCGCAGCCTGCGCAGTCGCGAGACCTTTCGTTGCACCTGTCTATTGCACGGATGTCGAGACTGTGTGGGGGGCGGGTGAATATTTTTACAAAGACTCCGCTATCTGAGGTACCCGGAACAATAGCTGACAAACAACCCTGTCACGGACACTTATGTGGTAAGCATTACTAGGTGCTTGGGCAGGGTCGCGCTGCCAGCAAGACTAGCACGGTAGCGTATCGTCTGTCTTTGGCTGTTCCGTGAAGCGGACATGTTCCTGACCTCTACAAATCACTTTTTACGGGACCGAGTCCGAAAGTTAACTGCCACATTTTACCCAGCTGGGACCCGGGTGTGCGCCTCTGTGCTTTGTGCACTCTCCCGGTTTTAGCCCTCAATGACCCCTTTGTGCAAGCGGTGTCCGTCTGTCCCTCCCCCCTACCCCGTCCAGTTTATAACCAGTAAAGTCGCTGGGCCTCCGTGCGCGCGCAGAGTGGAAGGCACACCTGGGCTGTCTCTGTGGGCCCCGTCAGCAGCTGAGCGAGACTTGTAAAAACCCGAAACCGAGAAAGGAATAAACAAAGCAGGCCTGACGGCTGCAGGAGATCCCGAAGGGTCGATCATAGCATTGGAATTGGTAACTGCATCTTACACTGTGGCGATAAAAATGTCGAAGCTTGCAGAGACTCCTGGCTGTGGGCTGAGCTATGGCGTCACGCCCCCCGCCCCCCCCCCCCCCCCCCACTCCCCGCCAGAAGTTGGTACACTCTATTCATGGCGTATGTCCCTGCCCTCAAAGGATCTCCTCGTGCCCCTCAGACGCACCTTGTCAGCTGGACCGCTACAGGTCCCTTGCGGTCTTTACTGAAGGTGTAAATCATACGCCTTTTGTTTAGGGACCTCTCCTGTCCTTCAAGAGGAAACCCAGTCACGTCTTTGAGGTAAAATCTTTAATTGGAAATCTCTGCGCTGTTCTGTATTGTGCCTATCCCTCTGCGGTGTTGGGTGCAGTGGAAAGAAAGCCAGTATTGCTCCCTTGTTAAGTTTGTGTGACATTTTACATTACAGACGTGATTTCCCATGCGACAGGAAGTCTTCCAAAGCACTTGCTATGCACTGTCTGTGTCTCCATCTTGGAAAAAGTTGTGCACTTGTTGGTCACGGTGACATTACGTTTGACCCACTCAGCACCCATCATATCTTTCGTCATCTTAGCTCTCTGATGCTCCACATCAAACTGCAGCTCTCCAGGCTTGTGCTGGTAGGCTAGCCTCCATCTGTAGTGCCCAGCACCATTCAGGTTGGATGCTGTGCGTAAACGTTACCTAAATTGATGAATCTGGCCTCTGCTAAGAAGCTGGAAACTGGGCTGTAGTTACCACTGCTTTTTAATCCATATAATGCCTGATCACGGTGTGAGGAAAAGGACGCAACCAAACCACAACTGCAGGATTGAAACATACAGGTTGCAGAAAGATGGTCTGATGAAAATATTGTTCAGCTGGCTTGCAGTGCAGAATATTATCCTAAACAGTCACTCTGGGACAAGGTTCACCCTTATCGTAATGCATATTTAAAGACCTATTTACTCGGAGGCACTGACCAGAGGAAAACATTTTAGGGTGCTTTGTACATTTTCAAAATTGTAAATGCAGCCATCGTGTTTTCTTTCTCGAAGTGCAAATTGGGAAGAAGCTCGAGATCATAACTTATACTTTGATTGCCTAGAAGGCTTATGATGGACATTGGAGTTCTGTATTTCGACTGTCTAATTTTTTTTTTTTTTTTTAATTAAGATGAAAAAGAACAAACCCACCTTGGTTACTCTGTTTGAAATGTTTCTTTTTGAAGGCCAGAACTGGCAGAATGACTAATTATACTGCAAGGCTAGAAACCTAGGGTTTTGTGATCCATTGATCAAAGTTTAATTTTCTAAAGGGGTATGTAAGGACACGAGTGAAGTCCTTACGATTAAAGTGCCAATGCCACTGATCAGCTCATAAGCAAAAGGAACAAATGGTGGACGGAATGCTGAACAATGCAAACATTCACCTCCTTGTCACAAAGATCTGGGTTTAATCCTTCGTTTACCACGCCACCCCAGTTTAGACCCAGCCATGTGCAAATCAGTCGTGACCCTGTGCCTCATGGTAACAGTTCAGCCTGAATTGCCAAGCCAGGTCCTCCCTGGACCGGAAACAAGCATCCTGGGACCGGTTTCGGGGCTCACAGCCTTTTACTTTCTGATGGCTTGGTGCAACTCCTTGGTATCAAGAAGCCACAGGCACTTTTAGATTAAAAGGTTAAGGTGTTTTGCTGCAGATTGTGTCATTATGAAGAAGCTGTGTGTCAAGATATGCCATTTGGAAGAACCAGCTTTGAGGAAAATTTGTCCTAGTTGCTTTTTTTTAGCTCGAGCCTAGGCAGCACTTGTGCTGTCTTTTCGAGATCTGTTGGTATATACATAGTGGGCTCACAGCCTTCCTATTGCTTTTCATTTGTTTCTTTCAGTGTCCTTTAAAATCCTTGCTTCCAAGTGTTTAATCTTTTCTATTTGTCCCTCCCTTTCGGCATGGAGCAGTGCCCCAGTACTTGTAGCCGTCCAACTGTCCCATTATTGCAACTGTAAAACGGACTACTTTTTCCTTTGTCTAGGAGAACTGCACACACATGTTTAATGTTTTCAGTTGCTGAGCTCTGATGTCAGGCAGCTGCCTGTTTCACATTTTCGTTTAGAGTTCGTTGGGAGTGGGGAGAAGACTGATAGGCAGGAGTCCATTTTCAACTTCTAAAAATGAAAACGTTCTAAAGTGGATAGGTTTCCAAACATTTTGTATTTACACAAGAGTAATGACAATAAAAAAAGTGTGCAGGCTGCCTCGCTGTATCAGTGAGAGTAGAAGAAGACACATAAAAGGGACAAGGGTTTCCAACCAAGTCCATAGTGCTGAAAATGTGGGTGGCCATCTTAACAAACCACCTGCGACCTTTTTGTAGTTTCGTTCGTAGGTTCTGAGTTTCAAGAAAAGGCACTTATATGCCCTTCAAACTTTTGACAGAGCAGGGTTAGTTAACTGAGACTCATGCAGCCGCCCTTCGCAGGTATGAAGATTCTCCCCAAGTGAAATACCGCCTAGGACTTCGAAATTATATTTCAATGGGCAGAACTGATTATGTGCAACTCATCGCCTTTGAAGTACTTTGCATTTCACTTTTAATGATTAATGCTATTTATTTCGAGTAAACCTTCATTCCATATAAAGGGGAACTATAGCTCCTTTAACAGAATGTGGCCTATGGTTAGGGTGGACGACCTCGGAGCTGGGGAACCGGGTTCGAGTCTCAGCAGGGACGCTGAACATACTGTGATTCTGGGCATCCCCATGCCTTCAAAAAAATGAATGTCCATCTGTAATGTAACTGGTGCTCATGTAAAGCGCTCCGATACCTTCAGGTCTAGTTCGCGCTACAAAAAACTCCACAAAAAAACAAAAACGTGTTGGCGTAGTTACTTTTAGGAACGGCGAGTGTCTAGGATGCTGCACCCTGGAAGTCTTTTTCTCTCCTTCCCAGCAGTGGATGGGATGAGCCTCTTTACTAGCCTGACTGTTGGTTTTACTGTAGTGCCTTATGCTGATTGGTACTTTCTTGCGGCGCAGTCTCATGCTCGAAGTAGGGAGGAAGCGGACAGTCATGAGTGATGCCGAGCTAGTAGTTATTGTCTCTGCCCAAGAACACAGATAGGTAAGCGACGTCTTCCTTAGCACGGATGCACATGGGAACTCCTTCAGTGAAAGATACTGTTTAATATAATTTGTAGCGTTCACTGCTACCTGTGCGCTGTGCTAACACGGCAACAAGCAAATGCAATGTGACGCTGGCCGTTTAAAATCCTGCCGAAATTTGATTTGCAAGAGGAACAAGTGTGTATTTTGTGGATTTTCTCTTGTTCAGTTGAGTTACAATAGAATACCAAGCCGAATATCAGTGATCATATCCCTTCGCTGTTCATTGCCCTCGGATTTATTTTGTGTTGCTGCTGCTTGGGATCCATGTCGTTTGATATACTGTAAGTGCAGGGACGCCATTGTAAACCTAAGTAAATGTTAGGTTGATGTTAATTGTGTGGGTTTAAAGCTATGTGATACAGTGCATGCAGGGCCCTGCCCAGTGAAGGGTATTATATGCAAGTTCTTGTACACATTTCTGTATAAAACAATGATGGTTTCGCAGGCTTCCGAACACATAATCTTCCAATGAGAATACGTTTTTTGTTCAAGGACCTCACTTAAGCTTTCCAGTGACTTGGGTTTAGTAACGTGTATTTTGGAAGACAGAACAGTATATACACAGAAGAGGGAGGAGCTCGATGACTTGTTTCCTGCTGGCCATGTTCTCTTTATGCCGACTGACTGCTGCAGTAGAACCTCAAGAGTTTGTTACCTCCCTATGGCAAGCGTGATGTCAGCTTTTCAGCACCAGCTCTAATTCGTTGAGTGGAATAGAACCATTACACGTTCATGCCCTCTGATTAGAAGTTGTTAGCTGCTCTAGCAGGCGAAGTGCTTCCGGGAAGCGTGAATCAAATGCTGAGAGCGCGTTGCACAGATTTAAATTTTTCAGCATGTGTATCAGTGACACTTCTGTTTTCACTGTGTCTGACGTTTATATCTATCATGTGTGGCCCTTTATCGAGAGTAACAAGCAAGAAAATGTATAAGGGACAACACAGCAGATCTTTCACAGATTGCCGTACCTGGAATAGATAACAAAATCCTCCTTGACATAGGCCAGTTTTGTATATGTGTGTGCTTATTTTTAAATGTGTTGTGTTTCTTCAAAATGCAGGCAGGCGCTCCCAATCACCATGAACTTGGATTCATTGATCTTCCCAACCTTCTCTTATCCAAACTCCACTTAAAAACACTCTTTTTCGGAATACATTCCTCACTTTCAAGGACAAACTAGTAGGGCATCCACCCTGCAAATTGTATACATTTACAACGAGCTTGCTGTGGACCACCAAGTCCCTGTGGAAAGAAGCGTTGTACAAAGCTTCTTCGTATATACATAACTATTATACAAGTACCAAAAAGTAATTTCTGATTGCTGCTTAAGCCTGAATAAAGTATTTCATTGCACAAATTACAAACCTCTGGGAATATGCCTACATTATTGCTTCGGTTTATACTTTACCGCGAACAACATGGTCAGAACTACTGAAAATTATGACCACCCCCTTAGATTATACAAAATGCCCGTGTGCATCACTTGGATTCTAACTAAAACTTGCTGCAACTTTTTCAGGAAACTTATGTTGGAAATATTTGGCTCCATTTTTGCAACTTCTTTTCAGGGTAAATACACAACACGCATGCACAATATCCACTTTTACTTTATCCTGCTGATATTGAACAATATTGGCAAAACACAATGGCCAAACTAGTAGGTCTGCATTTGCATTGGCTATGCCAAGGCTTGTTTTTCATGTCACTATAACAAAAGTAAACATAGCATTGAGTGTAAAAATGGAAAAGACTACTTGTAAAGGGAGGAAATGATTATGCTGACCAAGATAACCTGTATTTGCTGGTTTTTCAATCGGTCCCAGCAAATTTCTTTGAATGTACCGCATATCCTGGTTTTCAGAGATGGAAGTTTTAATCCAGAAAGGTGACGAGTCTTTGTGTGAAGCTGTGAGCAGCACTCCTCAGGAAGTTGCATTTAATTTTCTAATTACACACCTTCATTTATTCGTATTTTAGTGTCCAGTGGTTGTGTTTTCTGAGTTGGGCATTGCTGTCCATTGTCATTCTCCACTCCATTGGTAGTGCAAAATTGTTTTCCCAATTCTTGGTCCCGGTCTTTGGTTTTCATAGTGTGTTCACCCTGGTTACAGTAGGGAAATCACAATGGTGCGGAGTGTTGGTATGGGTTCTTAAAATGTACTTCCTGCTTAAATTATTTATATAGAGCATCTAATGTTGGGTGAAATGTTTGCCTTGGAGTGTTGTTCATGAAGGTATTCTTCATTACAACATAGAATTATTCAGTAGTAATCCACACCTGGCTTTAGCCAAAGAATGCATTCACACTGTGTGGCATTAACCGTTGGAGCGTCTGCATGTTTGGTGGAGTGCCTATGGGTTGGTGGCTGGAGTTTTTTCACGCATATCGATGCTTCGTCTCATACATTCCTCGATCTGCCTTGTAAATTCAAGCACACATTTACACCCTATCTTGCAATCTTCCTACAGTGTCGGTGTCCTGATTGGGGCTCCAAAAGCCAACACAAGCCAACCACAAGTGGTGGAGGGTGGCGCTGTGCACTACTGCCCATGGAGTCGAAGCAGCAACAGCTGTACGCCCATCCCGTTCGACGTCACAGGTAAGCGAAGATGCCCCCTTGTTTTGGTTGGGGTGAAGGGAACAGCCGGCGGTGGGATGTGTACATTGCTTGATTTGTAAAAATCACTATATAATATCAATTACTACGAGGGCCAAAAGGTTTTCCTTGGAGCCAACCGCCTGTGGTGTCATATGCTGGTGTTACCATATATCAGGGCTGCCTAGTCTTGATTCTTCCTCCTGCATCTTCGTCCGTCACTATACCTTTCTTGCCTCAATCTTCCTCTTGAAGGCATCTTTCTTCCCTGCTCTTATTATGGCATGATTTTCCTTCCTCCTCTTTATCTACTTCATTCTCCCTTTTCTTCCTTTCTTCCCTTTGCTGAATAAAAGTCTGATGATGAAAATTTAGTTCTGGTCCTCAAATAGGAGCGCCCACCACATAGCATCACATGCACACATCAAGCACTGGAAGTTTGGAGCAGTTTTCCACAAGTTACATGCTTGGGCATTGATTGCTGATGTTTTGATAATGTTCTGTGCCCATGCTCCATTGGGACAGGAGAGGGAGCCAGTGGATACCATCACAGATCTTAATGCACAGAGGGCCTAGCTAAGAGCAGCCACTGATGAAGCCCGGTTCTGGTTCATTTGGTGCCTTCAAGACACGTCACAGAGGAAAGAAGTGACCTGTTAAGGACATGGGGCACGTTGTGAATTTATTGTAGGAATAATTATTCTACGAAATGAGTAGGCGAGAGTGAAAGCGGTTTTCAAGGGACCTGCTGCCAGTGTTTCCACTTTATAAATAAAAGACTTTCGCACAGCTTTTTCATTTTTTTAAATTTATTTACTCACCCATCCATTTCCCTTAAGTAAATAAAGAAAAAAAAATAGCGACTGCATCATGGCATGGGTCATGACAAGTCCGCACCTATAAATTATGAGGCTGTGTCATCATGCCTGCCCTCTCCTTTTGTTCGTGCTGTACAGCTAAGGCATTTTTACCAATGCTGTACAGCATGAGCAAAGGGCACTGGAAAGGCCAATACAGCTCAAAGTTTGTTATCTTTCTTTCACCTAATATTTAGGCTGAAGCATACCAGACTCTGCAGTTGTTTGGTTTGATAAAGACATCTTGAGACATTCATTAAGCTTCCATGGGAATGCATTTCACCCATTGCTTACCATTGGCTTTGTGGTTTGTAACTCACATTTTCAGACTCTCTATTTGCATGTTTTATTTGTTTTAGGATGTCTAGTGTGAGTCTCACAAGGAGTAAAGCCTTTTCACATTATCTCTCTGTATTATGCCACGAGTGCTCTTTCGGCAAACAGGCCTGTAAACCACCTTATCTTTTTACTTTTGCTGTGCATTCAAAGCCTGAGGTCCAATGTCAGGCTATGTCTTCGAGGAAGCTTGGTGTCTGCTTTTTTTCTCTGACTACAAAGTGAGAGGATTTATGTGACTATCTTGCTGGATGCTTGGGTTAGGAAAGGGTATTTTTTTCTAGCATAAAACATTTAAATGAACTGCAAGTATTTAAAAATATTTCAGCATTAGAAAAGCAAATATGAAGCACAGTTTTTGTTGATTCTGAAGTGTGTTGGGAACAAATACTTCAATATGATCAAATCAATACACTGTCATGGGTACTCATAAACTTTTCTCGGGGGCCAAAATTACAGTCTAGCTTGTGGCCGAGGGCCGCACAGATGGGCCTGCGTGATGGGGGCGGGGTCGGTGGGAGAGGTGGGGTCAGTAGGGGCAGGGCTACTGGGGTGAAAATAAAATCACCCCCTTTCCAAAACCTGACTAGACAACGCTGTATTTCGAAATGCGATGTGTGTGTATGTAACACAAATGCTGTCAATATTTTTATTGGGGTCTGTGTGTTTCTGACCATAGTTTTCTATCTTTGCCTTGTCTTGACAAAAACCCAGTTCCCTGCTCTTAGGTCATCAGTTGCGCAGATACTTGGACACACCCTGCATTTGTCTCTCAGAAGACACAACTTGTACCCCTATGCCTCTTAAAGTCGCTACAAACAACCCTCAATAGGCCTGTTGCGAGTTTACAGTACCAAGACCCAAGATCATCCAGCAAAACAGTGCATTTATAGAGGTAGGTTTTCTGTCCAGCCCGCTGTGCACTCCCCAGCTCATGAAACTTACCACGCGAATGTAACCTCAGGCAATACAAGCATAAGTGACTGCATGCTGTCATATTCCTAATGGACCAAGGCAGTACATGCATAAATGGTCCCATGCTGTAAAGTGCATTCTTGGGCCCACACAATGCATGCATTCAGGTACTTGGGCTGTAATGCACATTTACAATGGCACAATGTCTGGCATAATGGGCAAGAGACATGCTGTCTCTCACGCTGCCTTCTCCTAGTCAATGAGCTCGCCCTAGAACGCAGTAGAGGTATTGTAGTGTCATCTACAAGATGATTATCATCTCAGGTAGGTGCATATCATTTGATAATAATGCATGTATCAGGCAGCAAGTCTACTGCAATTCTTCCCTGAGCCCCACACTCAATTACTCTGCTCTTAGTGTCTGCTGTGATTCTAGGTTTTCACTCTGTCCCTGCACTCTGACTCTGGCCCTACCGGACCCTACCTTATGACTTTTTCATGCTTGCTATATCCCCCTACTTTACCCCTTCATCCTACCTCTACCCACCACTTCCGCCTTAATAATTCACTTTTTTTCCTGACCCGTCCTGCAGCCTGGCACTCTGTCACAACTTTACACTTCTATAGTTTTACCCTCAATGTACACCACTTATTATACCTCTCCCCCTGCCCATGGTTATTTCCTTATCTAATAAATGCCCCTCACTCTGTCCCTACCCCCGCTTTCTATGACCATCATCGCAATCTGCTCCCAGTGCCTCTTTGCTCAGCTCATTAGCTTCCTCTGTCTGACCCTCCAACCTCATGATTACACCCCTCTTCACTCTGCTTATACTCATTTCCTGGCCCTTCTATTTCACTATGCTCACAGCATGTCATTTTTACACCTACTCTGGCCCCAATTTCTTAAACTGCATTCTCTCTCTGCATCTTGACTTTTTAATGCTGCTCCTGCTCTCCCTCCATCACACTCTACCCCTATCTGGTCACACCTTTTTGGTGCCACACTGGTCTACTTTTTTCAGCATTATTTCTCTCACTCTCCTCATAAGCTATCAAACTGCCTACCATCTAATTGTGCCCTAACACCTCTTCCTATGCCTAACCTTGCATTGCAGGCTAATGCACCACTCTGAGCCTACCCTCTCATTGTGCCTTATTGCGTCACTCAGTGCCTACCCACTCATTGTGCCTGTACACCTTCACTCTACTGAAGGTTCACTCTATTGATAAGACAGTCCTGTGTCCTTCCTGCAGTTCTGCTCTACACCTTCACTCCACTGCTTCCCTTCACTCTGCTGCTAGCTCATACCTGTTGCTTCCATTATTGTGTATTACCCCTCACTATTTCCTTGCCATGTCCCCGACTTAGCACTCCCCTTCCATATATATTGCCCAATATAGTCCTTGTATGTAAAGCAGCCCATTCTGCCTGTCCTTACTCTGCTCCTGCCCCATCGCACTCCTCCTAACCAGCAATCCCCTTACTCTGCACTCATATTTCACATTGCTCTTACTCCCTTGCTCTCTTCTGTTAACCCCTAACCTTTCCATAACTCCTCACTGCGCTTCTCATTATGCTTTTATGCTTTACTCGTACGGAGTCTGCCAGTACCTACATTTTCCTTTCGCTCCCCCTTCCCCTTACCTCTACCATCTCGTTCTGCCTCTGCCCAGTCATCTTTGTCCCCCTGTCCCCTCAGCTCTGACTCGATCTAATGAGTGCCAAAACCAATAACTACTTGCTGTTCAATTCTACAACATAAAAGACCTGATGCTACATCGGTGCCATGACTATAAATGAATACGCTTTCTTGAGTAATGCACAAAGCAAGTTGAATTGCCTGTAATTCCACCCCCTCGGCCTGGGACTACTCCTGGTGACCGGCACTAAGAGCCCCCCCCTACACCCACCAACCTCGCATGAAACCTGGGGGTCATCCTCGACTCGACACTCCATGACAAAGCAGGTCAACGCAGTCTCCTCCTCCTGCTTCAACACCCTTCGCATGCTGCGCAGGATCTTCAAGCTGATCCCCACCGAAACTAGAAGGACTATCACCCAGGCCCTAGTCAGCAGCAGACTGGACTACAGCAACGCACTCTATGCAGGATTCCCGGCCAAACTCCTGAAATTACTCAAACGCATCCAGAACGCCTCCGCACGCCTGATCCTCGACATCCCCCGCTGCAGCCACATCACCCCCCACCTGAAAGACCTGCACTGGCTCCCCAGCAACAAGAGGATAAACTTCAAGCTCCTCACCCACGCACACAAAGCACACCACGACACCGGACCAGCGTACCTCAACAGCCGTCTCGGCCTCTACACCCCCACCCGCCACCTCCGCTCCGCAGACCACGCCCTCGCCACCGTCCCCCCGCTTCCGAAGAGTAACCGCCGGTGGCAGATCATTCTCCCACCTCCCCGCCAAGACATGGAACACCCTCCCCATCCTCCTACGGCAGACTGAAGACCTCCTAACCTTCAGGAGAGTCCTCAAGACCTGGCTCTTCGAACAGTAGCCGCATTCCCCCCCTCTCTTAGCGCCTTGAGACTCTCACTGGTATGTAGTGCGCTTTACAAATGCTATGATTGATTGATTGTAAGAAATGTGGGGAAGCTGGGATTTATACATAACTATCCGCCTGCCATATAACGTTGTGTATAAACTGCATCCCCCTATCCCACCTGTAAACGTTTCCTAGCACCACTGTTGTCAACAGTGAGCCTGTAGGTACCTCATGTAAAGCCGTGCCATAAAACAAAAGGCTAGTCGCAGCCCACGGATCGACATTAGGACATTGCTGGATCCTCGTTTTATTTATTTTGTTTACACCATGTGCGGGCTTTGAGAGCCTGAGCAAGGAAAGGCTGTGCTTGGCTGAAACCTAACCTGGGGACATAAAAACATAAATGTAATTACAGAGACAGCTGATTTAGCAGCACCAATTGAGACATTAAAGCGGCCACACTGTGAGCAGCATGCACAGGCAGCACAGGAAATGCTTTCAAAGGCAGGGTGAGCAAGTGACGTCGAAGAGGCAGGTGAGGGCGGGGGGCTCCAGTTGAGAAAATGGTGTCGAGTGCGTGCCTGCTGCTTTTCAGGGGGCTGCATGGAGTGACCTGGCGGGCTGCAAGTGGCCCGCGGGCCGTTCTTTGAGTACCGCCGCACTAAGTGATGCCATTTCCACACGTTATCATTTGTGTGCTGAATAGGTTTAGTAATAAAAGGGTATAGTTTCCAAATGCAAGGTTCAAGTGTCTTCTCCCCCCCCCCCCCCTCCCCCCCCCCGGCAATCAACACCCCTTACGTTTTGTGTAATAGGAACGCAACATAAGCTTTGGACTTTCCATGCCTCTGTTTATTGAATTGTGAAAAAAGAGTGAGTGCATCCTTCTGTAGACTTGAGATTTTTTCTTCTTCCTTTGTTTAAGTTTTTACGCTATAAAGAACATAGGTGATTCTTCTCGTATATTAACTTGCTTTTTTATTATTCACAATCGGAAAATGTTCATCAATCATTTACAACATATGACCTGTTTCACAGACTATCAATTTCTGAAGCAGCGGACATGTTTCGTCCCCATATTGACCAGATAGCCCTGGGCTTTTACAAAGCTGCAAAGAATATAATGAGATTACATAAATCATAAAATGCCAGTAAGAAAAGAGGTGAACCGTCACCAAGTGAGTGATAGAACAAGGAGGGGAGTGCCTGTAACTGGCGACCCCTTCTCATGCTCCCTAAGTGCGAATCGTAGGAGGTATTCCATAAGATAGATTCAAATAGGTTCGGATCGCACTTGGTACCACTATTGGTAAGTTGTGATCTATTGTGACTTACTTGTGTGACAAAGGGATTAAACGGTAGTGCTAGTCAGCTCAAGATTTTCGTTGGGTTTGGTTTCCGCGGGCAGGCAGGATTCGGTTCGATCAAAGCCCCCTCCAATTGGTGGTTATCATGTTGCAGTTAACACGAAGGATATATGGGGAGAAATGCTCATACTCGGATTAGTGAATGGTTAGTGAAAGTATAGGCATGCTGTTTGCAAAGATTAAAAAAAAAAAATAGGGTACCCTTTTTATATTCAAATGAACATCATGATTGAAATACTCCTGGCAGTCAATTATCCCACAAGAAACACATTATACGATGTGTTTAGGTCGAGAGTGTGTCATATCTGAACAAAGGCAATCAATGTATATTACAAAAACCCTGTCAATGAGGTCTGCGTGACAGCAGCATTATTACTAACAAAGGAGGGAGCAGTATTGAAGCAAAACATGAGCGTGTTAATCAATGCCTTGGCCCAATGTTGATATACTGTTAGAATTCGATCTAAGAAACATTCTTGGGATTTGGAGAGGATAGTATGAGGAGGCACTAGGTATGTGTCCTATGATTTAGGCAGAAGCAGATAAGAAAATATGCTAAATACAGTCTCATTAAATATAGTACATAGGTAGAGATTGGATATTACTCAGATTGTAATAAACATGATGTTAAAGCGGACTTCGTAAAAGTGTATGTCTGTGCAAAAATAATGTTCATTGCAATTGAGAATGTGTTGTCTGTAATGCTGTGGTTACTTAGCAGCAATAGCATTACTGTGAGTCCTTTTCTCACTGTGATGAATTACATAGTGAGGCCCCTGTGCCTCAATTCACGAACCCTTTCCAAAGTGTATATTCCCCCAAGCCCCCTCCTTACTGCCTGTTCCATACCAAGCCCAAACACCACACAGTTAGACTGGTTGGAATGGCTGGGGTGAGGGCTTGATTCATCACGGCAAGAGAAGTACTCAAAGTAATGCTATTAAAGGTAAGTAATTGCAGCATTATCCCCGTGTCCCTCTCGCCGTGATGAAGCACATAGTGAGCTGTACGCAAGCCACAAAACTGACCAGGACAACTGCACAGAATAACAGAAACACAAGTTTAATCCCTAGGCAAAAAACTGGTTACAATACATAAGCCAAAATTTAGGAACCCAACAAGTCTGGAACCTCCCCCGCCCCTGTAGAATGTTTGCCTCCCACTTTCCCTACCCGCTCAGCATGTCTCGCTCTCCATATCTTCCTTGAAGTGCTCTGGGATATCTCCCAAGGCAAGTAAAGTGATATCAGTGGATGGTAAATTGGCCCAGACTAAAACCGGCTAATTACAGGCGGAGAAATGAAAAGATGTGTATGAGAAGGGAGCATTCCATCGTGTTTTTCTGCTGTAACATTTTACTAATGAGTCCACTTAGCACGTGCCAAAAGACAGTTTGCAATTATGCATTTAAAAAAATTGCAGCGTTTAAGAGGGGCGCCTGGAGTGCGTAGTAGGTGGTGGGGTACTGGACAGGAAAGGAAATTGTACAGCGTACTAAGCATATTCTGTGGAGAAGTAGTAATTCGAAAGAATTCTGTGATGGAGCGTGATATTTTATGGTCTCTGTGTAAACTGAAGTTCTCTGCAGGGCGGAGCCAGCCCTTCAATGATGTCTTAAAAAAAAAAAAAAAAATAGCAACAATTAATGTGTGCACAATTAGCTTGTACCTATTACCTACAGTGCTGTGACGTGTCTTATCTGCAGGATCAAGTGCCATTTAAAAAAATAATAATAATTGTAGAGATTCCTCCCCTTTTGCTCCACGTGCAGCGAAAGTTCATGTAAATAGAGCGGGTGGGTAATTGGTGTAAAGGGGGCTGGGGGCAGCACAGCGATTAAAGCGAATGTAAACCTGGGATCGATGGTGGTTGAAAGGATTGGGTGACAGCAGTTGTGGTGATGGTTTTGGGCCTGAGGGGTGGGGGTGGAGCAGTGGATGTGAAAACGTGGGTATCCAATTAATTCAAGAACTTTGGAGAAGGTGTACCTGGAGGGGTGAACACGGGTGTACATACAACTTGCTTTGGCATTGGAGGTGGCTCCGGTGAGCATGGAAAGCTATGGTGGAAATTGTCATTTTTAGGCAGCCTAGCTTGGGCTATTTGGTTCCATGGATCAGGGAATGGAAGATGAACCTTGAAGAGATAATGCTGATATGAAGTGGATATAAGGTGGCATGCATTTTATACGAGGTACCGATTGGTAAGATGGGTGTTGGAGTGCAACCACCGATGTTGAAGAAAATGGGAGTGAAGGAGCCGAGTTCCACGTTCTAGATCTACTCTGGAACTCCAGGCCAATATCTTTGTCAGCAGGAAAATGTGGAGGAATCTTTGAACGGCGATACTGATAATCAGAAACTGTTGTAATTTCTCATCAGAGTAAGCATGAGAATCAAGGTCATCTTTCCTAGGCCTGGGAGTATTGCTGCCGTGTGGAACATTACCTACAAGGAAGTGGCTTGACTGGATGGTGTGATGCCACAATGCATCTTGGATACTACCTGCAAGGTGAAGTATCAAAGTTAGGGACAGTGTCCGGGATCTTCTGCCTTTCCTGGAGAGAGAGCATCTTAGAATGAGCTCTTTAGCTTTATGCTACTTGACCCATCTAAACGTGAAGAGACTTCTTAGGAAGACTTGACACGCTGACACCTTTATAGATCTTGCCTTGGGGAAGGCTAAGTAGGGATGTCACGTTAGCGGTAGTGTAGGGACTGACTAATGCTTTATACCTATGAATCTCCATTGAAGGGGAAACTTGACGTTGGTGCTGTTATCTTCTGTATCCTGATTCTTCAACTGATTATCGTGTGCATGCTGCACTGCCTTAATTTCACCCGTAGGTGTGGATTTGTATTCGTTCCAATCTATTTTTGCACCCTCATTGTGAGGTCCTTATATATCCAACTGTTCTGGTCTTTGTACCAAACTAACAAAATCTATTCGGTAGTCTGTGATTTTTCTGAGTCGTAGTTCATTGGAACTGTAATAATTGATTGGCTTGCGATTTTCCTCCCCTTCACGCTTTCATGCTGAAAAAGAGACATCAGCCTGGGTCTCGAGTAGATCTAGAACGTGGAACCTGGCTCCTTCAGGAGGATGAGGGTTAGGCTTCTGCGAACATTAAAGCGGCTGTGAGTTGTAGTCAGTAAGAAGTCGACGAATGTGTGAGTTTTTGAAGTCGGGGCTTGGAGATCGAAGCAAAATATGGCTTCTTTTTAAGCTGTCTCCCGCCTTAAATTGCCGTTGCTTTAATACAAGTCTATGGACGGAATACATTCCCCCGATTTTCCCCTCCACACAAAATCTTCTACTTTCCAGTTCTGAAAGGTAGGCACGTATGCTAACAGATCGTTGCGACCGTAAAAAAAAATTGCAGCTCTACAGTTTTTCTTAATTCGAGTAGACCATATTGTTTTTTTTCAGTGAAATAGTCGGCAGGCTTAACTTTCCAAGGAATTTGAGAAGCATGCTAGCAGCTCTCCCCCAGCTGTGTTCAGCCGGGTTCTGTCTCTGCAAGGAAGAGGTGCACTTAGCATACAAAACAAGGACTCGGGTGAAGAGCCCAGCTGTGCCAGCCCATGACAGAGATTTCTGTCAGAGTCTGGCCTAGTCATCCCAGAGTTTCGAGGGTACCGGCGCATCACCAATTGTCTGACCTCCGAGTCCATAGACGAGTGATATTTTGCTGAAGCGTCATGTACAGTGTGCTGGCCTACGATACAGTGACATGAAAAATGAGTTCCCTTTCTGGCCAATAACCTACCCTTTTCATTGCTGAGGTACTTAAAGACCTGCAGGAAATCGCAAAATGCTGCTACTAAAAAAATATATTTTCCATGTTTTAAAAAAGTGCACAATTTACTGTGTAAGTGGAAAACACAAAGGCAGGGGTAGAGCCATGTAAAGTTCTCCGAAATCTGTGCCAAAGCAAACATGGCCAGAATTTCCATGGTGAACGTGAGGGCCGGACGACAAAACTGGTCTGGTTTATAGTGCCCAAAATGGCTGGGCTGGGCAGAGTGTCATATTTGCTCAGCATCCTTTCTGTTCAGTACATCTCTGTGCCTTAGTGGTTGTTGATTATTACCTCAAAACCTCTGTAAAACGGGTGATTTTTATTTTTTTTTCGCCCCTGGAAAACTGAAGCCTTTTGCAGACGGTCTCATTTATTAGGTGCTCGTTTCGCACATTGACAACCAAAGTCCAGAGTTGTAGGTCACTGCTTCCCTTCTTTATAATCTTTTTGCTTTTCCCTGCAATAACTTCTGTTCTTTCCTCCTATCTCCTCGTGTTCCTTTTACACACAAAAGACCACCACAAGGGTGTTCGCAATCCATATCCTTGGTTGCTGCTCACAGAGTAACAGAGGTGTCCCCTGCTTTGTTTACAAAAGGTTAAGGTTTTTTGCCTGGCTATGGTTACATGATCTGGATTGTCACAGCCCATTCATTAAAAATTGGAGGTAAAGACTTTTTAGGTTTCGCCTAAAGCGCGCATGCATTGTCGGCAAAAGTTATTGTAAAAAAACAAGATTTAACACTGTCTTACAGCCTGCCCATTGTTAACCATTGGTCAGCTTCCATTTCACTCTGGTTTCCTAGCTTCTTAGTGGTTATGCATCTTGCTTCTGCCGGCTGCTCACCACCTCCTGCAGGCTTCTCTGGGCATCTGTCAATGCCGTGGGGCATAGACCCAGCAGAGTTTCCTGTGTGCGGTCAGTCTGCTTTCACTTTTAATACATTATTTATTATATAATTTTTAAACTTTTGGCCATGCACTCTATGGTCTCCCCCCCCCCCCCCCCCCTACTGTCCGCTCACCTTATTCCACCACTTGGCCATCCGTTTCCTCCACCCCTGCATCTATTTACTTCAACCACCCTTATCTGTTTTGCGCCTCACCATCCCCCCAGTTTTGAGCCCCCATCATCCTCCCTTGTATTGATTAATGACCTGCTGGTTTTCAGACATATCACACAGCAGCATGAGTTGCTATGCAACCTACCTTAAATTAAAGGGGAAAAAACGCTATGACCCCATCAACGCTGGCAGCGTCATAGCGTATTTTTTTTTTTTTTTTACTTTAAGCTATGTACATCAAGAACTAGAAAATCAAATCGGCTGGGGCGGCTGGTAAAATTTGAAAATGGTGAGGTGAGATAAATGCCTCACTGCTTCCCATAAACCAAAAATTAAATAATCTCTCCAAAAACCAAGCTCAAAATAAAACAAGCATCATTTAACATAAACACAAACTAAATCTCTACACTGACGTGCATTACACTAAAATTTGAATAAAAGGAAGCTAAATGTTACTTATCCACGGGCTGCACATCCTCCTCTGTGTTCTTGTGCAGTCTGCGTCACGAGTCGAAGAGCTAAGTTCTCTAACCAATCCAGATGCTGCTCTCATGCTATTACCAGCATGAGAGAAGTGCCAGGATTGGATAGTGAGTTGGCTGGATGCTTCTTCAGGCCCTGTAGGCCTGTGCTTTCTCTCCACCCAGCTGTCTAACTCAGCTCAGGTTGGAGAGCTTCAAAGTGTACATGTCAAACTGGTCATCGCAAGACAGCTGGACAAATTGACTTTTTGGAGTGTCTGGCAACTACTCCAGTCCTCCATGCTGCCAGTCTGCAGCAGAGGACACGCCACACATTTCACTTGGCTCAGCTGCTGCATTCTGTGTGGTGTTAAGTTGAGTCTGTAATCCACCTATGTGCTGCTTGACTGTGTATTGTTATCCTGCAGCTTTTCACTGGCCTTTTCAGGGAAGCATTGGGAGCCAGCTATGAGCAGTTCTTTGCAAACAGCTTTCATACATCATTGCAAACAATAGGGCACCTGCCTATTTCAACAAACTTTAGTGTTGCAAAGGCAGATGTGACTCCTAGACACAAGGGAAATGTAATCCTTCTAGTCAAGCTTAAGCATGAGGCTGTCACCTGTGGTCACTTCTGATCCAAAGCCACGGGTGCATGGAGGAGTCTAAGTTTGAAAAAGCCTCCCACAAGATGGCCCTAAATATTCCTGTGTGGTGCTCTGTGCGTCTCTGGTCCACCAGTAATTACTCTACACCAAGTGGTAGAAACAGAGATATTTCTTGGCTTTGTTGTCTGGGGCTCATACCGCTGACTGGGAGGTACCAGAGTTCCCAGAACTTCGTATACCCATTTACTGCTTCTTTCAAGAACACTTTTGAAACTGGGGCTACATTTCATGATGTTTTATCTGTTGCTACACTGAAATGTTACATCATTGCATTGCAAATGTAAGACCAGATTTATTTCTAAATAAATTAGTTTCAGATTCTGCCCGTGGCTTGTCCCTGTTCACTTCATAGTTGGTAGCCGCTCTTTTTAGGTTGAGCCTAGCTAGCGCATGCGCGGTCTCTTCGATACATAGTGTTCACTCTGTGGGCTTACAGCCTGCCCATTGCCTTTTCATCCATCCCATTGATTGCTATTAAAAAAATGTGTAATATCCTCAGTTCTTGTTAATATGTTCCCTTTCATTCTGTACCTAGCTGCTCAGCCAGTGAGAAAGTTCTGCGTAGAATGTTGGTGTGAGTGGAATGCTTGGGTGCTTGTGTGTGTGTGTGAGACAGTTGGGAAGATGGACTGAGCAGCTAGGAGGCTGCTCCTGGTGGGGCTTGCTGTATATACATCTAAGAACTTAATAAACGCCATCTACTTCTACCTGGCCATGTCTACAGCGTCTACTTGTGACTCCTGAACATGTGGGACCAGCACACTACATTTTTGGCGACGATCTACATGGGATTTTTCTTTCAACTCAACGTGCAAAGTAACCGGAGTAAAGTTAAAGCAGATGATACAAAGAAGAAAAGACTTTGAAACAAGTATCTCAAAATTAAAGGAAAAGAAAAGCAACCAGTCAAGTAAGAAATCGCTGAACGCCTCACAGCCCCACCAGTGTCCACTACACCGGACAGCCCAGCTGAGGCGTGCTTTGTCCTTTTCTATACGTCTACAACACCTTGTTAAAGATCCTACGTTTCCACAAATTGCTACAGCGCCACATCTAACCTCTGTAATGCCGCAAAAACGACTACTGTGCCTCAACCGATGTAGTTGTGCAACAAGAAACACGGTAATCTGTGGCTGCCAGTGTTTTTGTCTCCAGTGCGATGTGTGCTACTTTTGTTTTACAGAAGACCTCTTCAAGTTCATCATCCATTACTTCATTAGTTCAACGCTTCCCTTGGGTTTGGATGTGACATTTTTTTATTAGTGCTCCTCTGTACTAGCGCTGCATCTGTTTTATCCCTACATGAACCAGCGTCATGTTTTGGGATTTAGCAACTGTTAATGGCGTTATGAGGAAACCGTTACCCCTGGTGAGCATTGGGGGTCTATAGAAGCGTGGAGGTGTGCCAGTATTCATTTGTGCGGTGTCATTTGAGTGCCAAATTGGATGTGCGACATATTTTAACTGTTTGCGGCTGGTTTTGGTGATCATTTTCAAGTCTCCCAAAGTGGTGAATTCTTCATCTTTGTCCCACCTTGTTCGGTCTCGACTCTAGATGGCATGCATGCGCTATCTCGAACCAAAATATACTGTATCTACTATGTGTGGGCTTCAGCCTGCCCACGGCTTCCCATTTGTTGGCACCTTCGTCTCACCATTTTGCATGCTCCCCATTTGTCAAGGGCATGCATATGTCATGCCTCTTCCGGTGATTAGCCCTCCCCAAGTGACCCGGCCAACTTCTGCTAGACATGCGCAGCGGCCATTTGTTTCGGGACTACTTTTTTTTTAATATATTGTAATCCCTTGCCCCTACAGGCAGGCCACCATTTTTTTTTTATGGTTATGCACGCAGTGTTCGGGGTAAACATTGAACATACACACTCACTCTGATCTTGTGCGTTGGTGGATAGTCCTCTCCACACGTGCAGTGCAGGAGCAACTGCCACCCCTCCTCCACCGCACTTCCATTATGCATGCTTTTCTTTGCTACAGATTGAGCGTAAATTCACGCTCTCCGCTTCCTGACACCTTCCCTTTCCAGCTATGGCAGTGTCGTCTCTTAATCTCTCCCTCGCCCCTTCTGCCCTCTCAGAGTTCTTTACATTTGCTGTGGAGTCTGCGCGCTGTCCGCTTGTGACCAGCGCTCATGCACCAGAGAGCAGGGCGAGTTTCACCGAGTGGCACTGTGGCTGGCCAGTGACCTCGTGTGCTCTTGCTGACGAGGGATCACAAAAGCCCTGACGTCGCGTTAGCTCCTGAGAGCCTTCCTTCATTGCAGAATGACGTCATTTTAGCGCCCGAGAATGCCTGCATTCATTGCAGCCGCTTGGCTTGTCCTGGATCTGCCGTCTGCGCGTGATTCCCCAGAGCAACTCCGATGTTAGTGGCTTAATACAAGTGGAAAACATTCCTTGTCTGCACCAGCATTTTTTGATTAAATGCGGCCAATTATCGTAGTTGCAGTGAAATTCTAAAAGTCTAAACTGCGGAGAATACGGGGGTAAGGCTGGAGACCATACTAAAAACGTTGTGTAGTCTGCTTTTATACATGACGCACTTCGGTGCAATTTTTTCATTTATATTTGCCGCAGAAAGCCGGTGACCAAGACAACCAAGATTAAAGCCCAAGCCACACTGGTGAGTTCTAGTAGCTGCACACTGGACTGAGGCACTTCAAAATTGTAGACCGTTTCAAAGTTCGCTGCCTAGCCTGCCTTGCAATATATCTATCTTGCACACAAAAGACAGTTGTGTTGAAAGCGCTGGTTTTGTGAGCAGACACGTTATAAAAGAACAAGGGATTCGTGTTTAATCTGACTGCCAGGCACGAAGGATTCGCGTATCCATATGTAACCTTTACCATCTTGGGCACTTGGTGACTGTTCCGTAGGCACTGGGCGTTAGAGTGCATGGTCAGGAATTAAATCGTAGGGCGGTGGTTGGGGTAGTGTGTTGGTATCCAAAGGAACCCTTTTTAGCAACCCTACAATAAAGAGAGATTGAGGAAAATACAACGTTGTAAATCCATGCCTTGCACTTTGCACTCGGTTTATTAATGGCGTCATAGCTCACTGCCCTGTATTGAACCTTATGAACTGTCAGTGACAAAAGGGCCTCTGTGTCAAAAGCAATAAGTGTTACCGATCTATATAAAATTCAAATCTGTGGTCTGCATGTTGCATGATGAGGTTTGCAGCAGGCACATTTGCTCTCCATGCAACTTTGAGTAAAAAAAAACCCAAAACTGATCTAGCAAAACTCAGTTGCCCAGCAAGTGCGTTATTCACCTGACCGATCTTAATATTATTATCCTCTGACATTTGCTGGGCACACATCTATGCAGCCGGTGCCTTAGCCCCTTAAGCTATCTTAACATGCAGCCTCTTTTTGACCAATCCAGTGAACCACAACAGATTTACTGGCACATTTTTACTTACTGACAATTAGTTTGCTGCAGAGTTTTCAAAAAATAAATCTGTAGGTTTCCTGCCAGACTCCACGCCTCGTGACTCTACCCCCTTACCACTGCCACACTTTCACCCCCTAATCTGAGTTCTTGTAGTAAATGGTTTCTAATTCCAGTACTGCCTGCCTCCCATCTTTCGATTCCTAACACCCTCTCTCTAGCTCTGGTCTCTGTAGCTCGGGCCGCTCTAGGATGCCCATGGCTAATTCTTCTTTCTCCATACACCTCTATTTACTCCAGGGCGCGGTTTCAACCTCGGTTCTCTCTACCGTCTCTGTAGCTACCACTACTTCTGTACGTTTTTGCCCCTCACTCTACCCCCATCTTTAATCCCTTTATCTGCACCTCACAGCTGTTTGCATCTGACCTTTGCATCTTCCACCTCCTTCATTTTTCACTATACTCAACCTCTCTATCTTGTTAGGCCCTCTCTACTTCACCACACTCTTATCTCTCCTATAACTCATTTCTCTCCGTACTACACCTCTTTCTCTCACAATCTAACTTCTCAATGTATTTCCACATTTGTTCACTGCTACACATCTATACCTCCACTCTTTCTACCTCTGTTCTTTTCGTCACCTACTTATGCCTTTCTCTTCAATATTTTCTCGATCATTACTTCTCTGTAATCTTTCTGCATCTCCTTCTGTCAACTTGTCCTTTCTACCTCCACATATGCCCCTTCCAACATATTTACCACACAACTTTCTCTATCTCACTCGTTCTCTCTTTTGCACCTGTCAACTTCTCCTCTCCTTTTTTGTATTTTTTTGTTTAGCTCACATATTTTTCTTCATATCTTACTACTCCCTTAACCTGCCCTGTTTTTCTGTACCTCTTCTCATTTGGCCTTTTCTTTTTCACGAAGTTTTATATAGCGCAAACTTGACCCGGTATCAGAGCGCTTTACGTAGCACCAGTTGCGTCACATAAGGACACTTTCATTTGTGTTGGGCACTGGGAGATTAAGTGATTTGCCCAGAATCACAGGATGTTCAGCGTCATTGCCGAGACTCCAACCCGGTTCCCTAGATTCGAGGTCCGCCGCCCTAGCCCTTAGGCCAACTCCTCTCCCACTCTCTCTACACTGTCTTTATTTTTCTTTACCTTACATCTCTACAGGACTACCTCTACCCTTCTCTGTCTTACTTACCTTTTCAACTTGCCGCAACCTCCGTGTGCCCCAAATATTATTTCTCAACGTTTCCTTCTCCCTATGTCTAGTTCTCTCGCCACATTCTAAAACTTCACCTATTTCTCTACCTCTTTTTGTCTACCTACGTCTTCCTCTTTCTGCCCCTCTTTATCTTTCTTTCTGAGTGTCTCCTTTTCCTCTCTTCACCATACGACCCTCTTTACTTCATCTGTCTCTCTAGCCCTACCTCCTTCTTCCGCTACTTCTCTGCTTTCGCTGTACCATTCTTACTAACTCTCTGCCAGCTGACCTCTCTGTGCATTTTGGAAGAGGAGAGGAAGGCCTAGGTAGGAGAAGAGAAATACTGTGATCAGATCCAGAGTTCTCTTGATTTAATGGTGAAACTCTTTGGAGTACTGCTCTGATTTGTCACGGTTATAAAAAATGCTACTCTCAAAAGGGATATATTTGTCATTGCAAATATCCAGCAATTAAAGCTGCACCCGAAGCACCACGTGGACATGTTTCCCTTTAATCATTGTTCATTAGACCACTAACCAGCCACCACATGACCCTTACTCTCTTTCCTTCAGTGGAAAAAGCAGACTTGTTTAACATCTACTCTTGCTTCTCCAACCCCCTTGATAAGTTTCCAGTATAACTGATAACCGTCTTTAAATTTGTACCCGTTCTGCATTGTCCGGCCCCACTCAGCTGTAACCTCCTGAACCTATCTGTGCTCCTCCTAGGAGGAGTACGAGTATGTACAGATCGCCGTCTTATGCTGGTCTCAGGATTTCTTCTCCTCATGTACTCTATTGCATGATTGATTGAGTGGTGATTCAGCCTTGTGTTTTTTCCTGTTACCCAAAAGTATATGATACACAGGCATCTGTGAAATGCTGCATTTCACCCATCCTGCAGCTGTCTTATACAGTTATTCTCGCATTGGCCAGAAGTGACCACACAATTTCACTCCACAACACAATTCATCTACACACAACATGCATCCAATCCAGAGCACAAGATTCCACTTCATACCACCATAGTCAACACCACACCAGATAATTCCACTCCATGACACACAATCCCTCTCCACATAATCACAGTACACTTGATACAAGTAATTCCAATCCTGCCCACATAATTCCACTACACACCTCATACATCTACTCCACTCCATCACACATTGTATTTGCATTTATATAGCTTACTACCCCTGACGAGGCATCAAAGCGCTTTTTAGGCGAGTAGCATGTTACTCCGGAACCCATAAAGGATTAGTGTTGAATTAGTATATCGAAATATGAAAGTAATTTGAGTGGATAGGTTAGTCAGTTATTTGGATTCAGAAGGATAGTGGAAGGTTAGAGGGGAAAAGGTTTGCTTTTATGTAGCGCATGTTACCCCAGATGAGGTGTTAATGCACTTTTTTTCCGCGAGTAGCACGCTGCTCTGGAACCCATAAAGGATTAGTGGTGAATTAGTATAGTGAAATATGAAATTTGAGAAGTGGACATGTTAGTCTGTTATTTTGATTGAAAAGGATAGTGGAGGTATAGAAGAGTGAAGAATTTAGACTAATTGTTTTGTGGAGGTAATAGCAGTAGTAGGAGGCTTGGGTGAGTAAAAAGGGATGTGGAGGAGAAAAGTCAGAGGGAAGTATTTAGAAAGGCTTGTTTTGGGGGATCGGTATAGTAAAAGAAGTGTCGCAAGGAGGCGTAGAGTAGGGGAGAGTCTAGGAAGGGCTATTTTGGGGATCCTAATAGTGGTAAGGGGTTTGGGATGAATGGGAGAGTGGATGTAGCCGGATATATGATCGAGGTTGTAGGCAAAAAGACATGGACATTAAAAACGCCAATAGCACTCAGGCTGCTGAGACCTATTGGCGGTGCTAATGCTTTTTGTGTTTTCTTTCCTCCCACTGAGCACTGCCCAATTACTAGTATGTTTACATTTCTGTATGTTCATTTAGGGGCCTTTTTTCATTCTTTCTTGCTCGTGTTGGTCGTTGCTTCTTTAAATTGTTGCTTGTGTTTCTGGTTCCCCCACCCCTCTGTGCCTTTCTTGCTTGCACATACACCCTCCCTTCCCCTGTCTTTTTATTGTTGCTTAGAAATGTTTAATGTGATAAATGAAAGTGCTGCTTTGCTAAAAGAATGCCTTCCCGCCCTGACGGAAAGTAAGGGGAAACCTGGTTGCATCGTGTTCCGCGTCCTGCAATCTTGTTTACACTCCTTTTCAAAAATGTTACTTCTGTCAGGTAGTAGAAATAATTTTGATCACCCCCTCCCCAGACACTGCTTTTCCCATCATTGCTACTTTTTTTTTTAATGCACTTAGACTGCTGCATATGTAACAATTTGTGTCAGATTTTTCACAACAACAGTGACAAGGCAATGCGCTTTAATGCTGATTTCAATTGGCCGTGTTTTTTATTTATTTTTTTATTTTTTTATTTAACATTCTATTGCCCTTCAGCATGGCCTCCGCTGCTGGCAGATTACTGAGCCAAGTCACTTCCAGGACATCCATTGCTATTGTCATTCTGAACTACACTTCCCATCAAACTGCATTGCACACTCCTCCAACACTCAAGGGTGTGTAGCCAGTCACGCTGCCTGGCTGTAGTACATTTGTTTCCCCGTCTGGCTTCATGCGCAGCAACGGCGCACTGCCTCCTGAGCTGGGCCAATGGTTGCTAGTGGCAGAAGAGCTGATGGAGGTAGAGTGCTGTGAAGCAGCGCCGCTGTCAGCCCCCGTTCATTCCTGCCGCCACCATGGTGTAGTGTAGTCCAGCCAAACTGCAGGATGTCTTCAACACAGTGAGGTTGATGTCCTACAATCATAGATCGCTATGCGTTTATATAGTGATGTTGTAGCACCAGTAGGCAGCAACGTGGTGCAGTTACGTTTCAAGAAGATTGCGAAGGAGGCAGTGGTAAACTGCATCACCGTTTTCACATTCGACACTTCTGCCTTTTGGACGAGTGCTTCTATTGCTTTGCATTTGTGATGTATGCACGACATTGGACCCGTTGGTGTTAGTGTGGTGTTATATATTACGTTTTGCTAATTATTGCTCATCTGTTGGAGCCACCACTGTGTCTGAGTGTCATGTGCTGATTGGTAGCTCAAGGTCCTTGAGACGATCGTAGATTGTCCGGCTTCCACCCATGAGCATTGTGCGCATTTCCCCTGAACCCTGTGTCGCTGTAGGAGAGTGGCATCGACTGCATAGTTGCCCCCAACTTTTTGCTGATGTTTTGACTGTTTTTATGACTTTAGCCAGGCTGTGGCCCTGCTATCCACGACCCCAGCCTATCTGCTTCCTCTGACAAACTATGTGGGTACCCTAGGTACCAACCAATTGGATGCTGGGCATGCCCTTCCAGTCCCTTGTAGATGGTACCCTAGGTACCCAGGGCATGGGTCCCCCAGTAGGCCTACCAGGGCTGCAGCACTTATTGTGCCACCCTGGGACAGCCACCCAAACTGACACCACCAGGCCACTACTGTAGCCTGGGTAAGGTGGTGCTAGCACCCCTTACAGGGATGTAGGTACCCTATGTCCCATACAATTACAACACATATACTCTCATAGGTCACCCCTATGGCAGGCCCTGGTAATCCTACAGGGCTGGGTGCTGAGGTATGTGTGAGGGGGGACCCCTACATGAGTAGGACCTCCCTGCAACCTTCGTAAAACCGTACTGGGTTGTTTGTAGTGTAGCCATACCATATACTCTTACCGCATTATAAGTTATTGCGTCATCGCTGTAACTTGGGACTGGCTACACAGAACCATATCGTGTTTGGTGTCAAACATGAAGGAATCATACCCCCAGTCCAGCCATGGGCATGGGGGCACGATTCCCCCTTGCTAGGAGGGTGGTATGGGAAAAGCGGTAGAATTTGGAAACCAATTTAAAAGTGCACATGTACCACAAAATGGCTACTGTTCGCCACCTACACGACTCTGGCTGGCTGTTGCTGGGGAAAACCCCAGCCTCGCCATCTGGACAATAGGGCTCCTGTGGCAGGGAGGTGCCAGCACCTCCCCAGACAGGATATGTGGATTGGAACAGGGTGGGTGCACCAAAAGTCCATTCAGAGTTGCACGTAGGCAGCTGCAGAGCCCCAATTCTGCATACACCGCCTGGAACCGGTTCAGGGGCATCCTGCCCCTCGCCCAGGCGGGAAACACACAAAGGGGAGTGGGTGTAGCCACCCTTTCCCGCCTCTACTCTGATTGGTAGGCTCTATTTTGGACCATCCCCTAATCTTGGGGATATATGGGAATAACTTTGCCCTAGAGCCTTAGATTCGTACAGGACTTCACAGAACTGACCTTCGACGAGCTGCTGCCCAGCTGACTGAAGAAATCTCCCTTGGGATAAAGGAGTTATCCCCCTGCTTGGCAGGCACCTAAAAGACTACAAGATACCCGGTTGGAACTTCGTTGCTCTCACGACCTTCGACGCCTTCCAGCAACCTCGAGGTGGGTCTCCAGTGCATCCCAGCGTCCTGTGAGTGTGCCCAGCAAGTCTGAGCACCCTGGACCACGTGGGTGTCGAGATCCCCGCATACCCCGAGACACCGGCCACCTCTTGTCCCGCACACGACCCCGACCAGTGGGGAAGTTGTGCTTTGGCCCATTCCTGAGCCAACCTTCAAGCAGCATTTGTGCCGACTCTCAGCTCCCTGGCCCGCTCGGTGGCCCGTGGGAGCACTTTTACGCACTCCATTTTGCTGCCTTCCGCGGTCCCTTGTCTCTCGACTTGTGGGCCCTGACGGAGGACAATCTTCCTTTCTAAGAGTTCCCCTGGTTGCTCCAGGCCTACTCTACGCTCCCTGCAAAGGAGAGCACCCTCAGACCCCGTGGGTCTGCACCAGCAGCTGCTTTGTTCATCTTGCGTGGGTTGCGGTTGCCAATGCTTAGTGGATCCAATCGGGACACTAACACCGCAGCGACCCTCAGCCGACGTGGGACAGTCGCCCTCCAGAAGCTGGCCTTCCTTGAAGCCTCCCGGAGCCCGTGACTGCAGAGCCCAGCTGTACCTTCCACACCTGAAGCACCCGACATCCACGAGCTCCTTCCTGTGAGCTCCCTGGTCACTGTGCTGTGACCCAGACTCTGTCCCCTCTGCTTTCAGGTTCATCTTTGTCTTTTCTTCAACTTTAATCTTCACGACTTCAGCGACACTTCCAGCTAGCAGCAGTTGGGACTCCTTTTCCATAGAAAATCAGCCCGCGACCCGACACCAGAATCGACCTATGCACCCGGCTTCCCTGGGGCAGGTAACAGTGGTACTTCGGTACTCCCGTGGTGGTGGGCTCTCCAAAGCCTTAAGTCTCAAGCCTTAACTTTGTACTGTTGTTAGAAGTGTCCTTAAACCTTAACTATTCAACCGCGACATTCTCCATAGGCTAACATTGCGATCCCGACAGCAGCTTCTCGCACTGCACACGCCTCCCGTGGGTCCCCTTCCTCTTAACTGTGGGTGGATTCTTAAGGGGCCAGCGATCCTGAATGCCCTAGGCATTGCCTGTAGAATTGTCGTGGTTCTTATACCACTATTTTAGTATATGGTTTGGTCCCCCCCTGGGGCCCATTGATTTCTGTGCTATTTATTGTGTTTAGAAATGCTTGTTTGAATTGTAACTTTGCCACTAGCCACATAAAGTGACTGTGGGATTCTGTCTAGAATAAATACATATATTTTATATATATACCTGTGTGGGCTACTCTTTCATTTGGTTATTCAAGAGGTTATTATGGTAAAACAATAAGCTTAACACTCCTTCAAGACTTAGCCTGAAGGCTGCTCTCCACAGCTACCACTAGGATAGCTTTCTTTAAAGGTTGTCTTAAACCTACCATCAATAAGAGTCGAATTGGACTGGTGCAAGGTGTCCCTATAACTAGGAACAGCATATGCCAGGCCAACTTCTCACAGTCGCCAACACTAAAGACACGGTTAACAGCTTGACATTGTTTTGAGTTTTTCTTAATTGATGACCAGGCTAAAGTCCCATTAATAATAATGGGGGTACCCTGTGTCCCTCAGAACCTGCATATATAACTTTAAAGAGGTGCAGTGAATTCTGTCGGGAGACTCGATTGCCTTGCATGAAAAAATGGTGTTTAAATAATACACCTATGTATAGGGGCCATTGAAAAATCTGTACAAAAGGTTTGCAAGTATGGGCTCGTGTCAACCAACATCAGGCACGTCCAAAATCACGTAATTAAACACCCAGACAAACAACTGTAATTACTAGGTCTATTCTTGACCATACCCCAAGTTATACAATTATTTTCTTGTTTAATAGAAGGCTGTTACACAATGTATAAAAAAAGTTACTTGGTGGTAAAGTGACACAATGTGGACCTAGAAGTCTGACAATACAACATTTTCTAAGCAAAGGCAGAGGATATTTCTATGAAGTAACGGCCATTCTGTCAAAGTGGTTCAACAAATAGCCTACATTATTGCTGGCACTTTTTATAGGCTGGTTGACTGAAAAAACGGATCAACGGTGTTCTTGTCGGCGTTTCGACTCTGTGTGTATGTGCTATTGGTTGGACATCAAGGCGGGTCCTACTCAGGATAAAACATAAGTGAACAGCCAAGATGTAGGATGGCCTTTGATAAGTCGTTAGGAAAAACCGAGCTCCTCCAGGTCAGGATGGAGCCCAGAGCATGGATCAAACGTATCCATAAATGTTGACTGTCCTAAAAAGGATCCCCAAGGGATTCACAGTTTGTAGTTGCTAAAAATGCGATGGAATCTGTGTAAAGTGTAGCTTGTCCTCTTGCTCCTCAAAGTATTTTAGACCGGCTGACTCGAGACGTTGTCTTCCCGCGGCGTGTCTAGGAGGTAGTCCGAACAATGATTATTTAAATAACATGGTTTGCCTGGAGGTACATGTATGCAATTCTGATTAATCAAAGGGCCAGAAAAGTTACTTGCTCACGTTGGATAAAGGGGTGTACATATGTCGCTCTGAAAAAGATGTATAGAAAACAAATCACATGATCATATGTAAAAATAGACATGTTCATGCATCCATTGCACATTTACAGCATATGTGGTTTGAGACAAATTCAACAAAATTGTCACAACGTATCTATTGAAAACGTACACATGGAATAGTGAAATGAAAAGCTGCAAAAACATTTAAATGATCACTGTAAACAAAGGGAGACAGAAATGGAGCACATGTATTCGTTCTTTATTACAGTTCTGCACAACGCATAGATGTAAACAGCGGGGGTAGGGAGAACGGTGTTACTCAATCAGGAATTCTTTTTTTTTTTTTTAAAGACTTGTGCAGTAGTATTCAGTCAACTTGGTGTTAAAATGATTGAGATTAAAAGTCTGTGTTTAGAACCCGTGATGGATTGGAAGTAGTGTTGATTTCCTTTAATTAGAGGTGTGACGGCTATAGCTGTCAATATTACCTCATGATATCACTTATTTAAAGGACGACAATGAAAAGTACAAAAAGGGGGGCTTTGCATCAGCCCTTTTCAGCTATCGTTTATTATTCCTGTTTTCCCATTGCATGAACTATCCACGAAGCCCTTGGCATTTTGAGGAGGGTCACATTATTCCATATTTATTTCTATAAGGTTGGGGTGCTGAGGAGCAAATGGTTTTTATTCGACACTGAAGATCAGATATACGAGCCAGCGTGTATTTACTCGGCTGACCTGACTACCTTTTAATTGCAGATTTAGCACTTAGTTTTGCTTATGACCGGTACGCTATTTGAATGCTTTTGTTTGTCATAAACCTAGTGCTCTCCACTGATCATGCTTGCATGTTGTCATGATAATATAGAAACACATAAAACAAAAGGCTGTAGGGGGCTATGAGACCCAAGGCCTCGCCTCAAGATTTTAGTGCAATTCGAATGCTGCCATGTATTGCTCGATCACCAGTGGTCCAATCTTGGATTGACGCTGGAGGTGACAACTTCCTGAAGCTGTTTTTTTTAGCCCAGGCTGGGAAACTCTTTTGCGTAAACTACCATTGGGAGTGTCACTATTCCAAATAGCAGCACTCTAACCATCTAATCCACTCAACTCTACGCCCTTTAATTATGGACTATATACTCCCTACACTCAAATCCACAACACTACACACCACTTCATGACACATCATGCCACGCAACTCTATTCTACATCACACCACTCCACACCACTCCATAACAGTACACTCTACTCTTCTCTACAACTCTTCACTGTACGCCCCTTTACACCAATAACTTTTAGCCACTCTAAATTGCAAGACACACTAGTGTACAACATTACTAAAACGTATTGGCAAAGCCATAGGTGCAACCTGTTGGCTATGCCAATGCTTGTTTCTGTTGCGTTGTACCGTGCATCCACGTTCACGGCTCTCCCAATGAATTGGCCTTGACGGTATGCCTACCCTGGAGAGTAAAGGTCGGGGGCTTAACACAATCCCCTGCAAAACCTACCACGCAGGTGGGGCCTCCAACCTTTCTGGTGCCATCAACCCTTCAGGGTGTTTGTGGGGGTGGGGTGGCACCCATTCACCGCAAGGCCAATGAAGATCTGTGAGATAAGGGTGTCTAAGGGGGCATTTTTCACATTCTGCGGGGGGGGAGGCATCATTCTGCGTTAGCCAACTGGCTAAGGTGACTAGAGTTCTGTGTGCATTTTTCAGACTCTACTTAAAATCGTCAACCAGTGGGCGAACCCTCAGGATCACATTTGAAGCTGGTAGGTGCCCCTTTCAAGTAAGTGAACCCTACAAAAATGTCTCCAGTACTGTTTGCCTCGTGAACAGTCTCTGTGACCCGATTGCCCATGATGTAGTTTCACTCCAGCTTACTCATAATTTCCCCCCTTAAAACATGCATTTTTTAAAAATCAAAAGTCCTCTCATTTGAAACTGTCCCTTCTACCAAGTGGCTTAATTTCGCGTGACACACTGTCAACTACTCCTGACTTGGTGGTCAGAAGCACGTTGCTTCATTGGACGCGTTTTTCTACATCTCACCTCAGCCCCAGAGTTCCGGCAAAACTGTTGGTCAAAAAACCAGCGAGTCTCTCGCACGCTACATCGTGGGGTCAGCTGGCAGCCATGTCCTGTGGACGCCAGCAGATTGACATTTGTGGTCTCACGAGTGACCCCCATGATTAAGCCATAGCCTCATCGCGCCCCCCTTGCGCGTCTTTGGGCACGGTCGTGTTATGATGTGCGGTAAATGCAGACATTGGCTGCAGGGCTTCTCCGCTGCCCGCGCATTCCTGAGGGCGGGCGGGCAGGAAACGAGTGCACATGCGAACAATAAGCGGAAGTGGCCGCTTCCCGACGCCTCGCGCGACACCCGGGCCTCGCTGGCTGCTTCCTGTGAGCAAATCCTTCCCGTAGGGCCGGGCCTGGCCTGCACCTGCACCTGGGCTTATATAGGGGCTAGGGGGCCAGTAGGTCACTGCCCTTGGTCATATGCCCGCTGCCCACTGGGCGATGTAAGCTCATTATGTAGCTGAGGCATGGAATGACTCCATCCCTGTATAATGTGTACCTGTGTGTACACAAGTGTATGCATCTATGCATGTATAGAGGTTCTACAAAGCACTGGTGTCCCCTCTCTCGGAGCACTGGGGTATAAAGCGAACAATCGGGCAAGTAAGAATGGGGTGAGAACCGTCAAGCCGGGTGTGGGGCGTAGCTAATGACCGACCAAATACTCTTAGACACTTTATGAGCCACAGTTAGTGCGTAGGATCTAAATGCATCCATGCAGATCTGTGCAATCATTTGTAAACTTGCAAGTATAGTTTGTATATATTTTTAAATAAGTAAAACATTCCAATGTTTATGCTGAAATGGTGTTCAAAATTAATAAATCAGTGGGGCCTGCATAGCTAACTCTCCAGAGCTGCCAAGCCATAAGCTGCGCACCTCAGTGACCATCACTCGTGACTTGGGAACACTTCCATTCCCACATAGGATCAAAACCAAGACTTCGTCCTTTCGATCACATACACGCACCGAGTGGGCCAGCGTCCCAGACACCCACAGAGACGTAGTAAGTGTTATATAAAAGTTAGAGTACAACAGTTCTTTGTTGCACCGACTTTGATTGTTATGTAATTGTGACCTGCGTTGTTGTGGGTTAGAGGGTGGGGTCCTTTCCCGGGGCCCGGAGAGAGCACACTTCATTAAGGAGTGAATGACTTAACCTTTCAGAGCCCCCTCCCCTGTGGCTATCTATTAATGAGCGCCATGGCAGAATGCAGAGAACTAAAGGAATGGTTGTCCTGCACGCGCCCCGCTGCTACCCTCTGCTGCCCCTGCCCCGCCCGCCTCGGAGCAAGAACAAGAGGCCTGCACATACTCCAATAAGTCACAGCGAATTCCTCTGACGTCAACTCCTCCTGGCTGTAGCCGTCTGCAACAGGCAGTAGAGCAAGGGACAGGAGCATAGGCTGCTCGTGGGGGTGGGGGATGACTGCCCGGTGATGTTTCTTGTGCTCTGTGCTCCCGGACCTGTGAATGGCACCTGTAGTGACGTAGCCGTCGGGCTGCCTGGCCCAAGAACGGTTCCTGTAATGTCCTTGAGACCCGGGCTGCTTGGATTACAAATGAGCGCTGTGACGTCCACGTGGAACTGCCCGGACTGCGCTGCCGGGCCTGCTCCCAGGGGTCTGCGCTGCCGGGCCTGCTCCCAGGGGTCTGCGCTGCCGGGCCTGCTCCCAGGGGTCTGCCCTGCCGGGCGCGCTCCCAGGGGTCTGCCCTGCCGGGCGCGCTCCCAGGGGTCTGCCCTGCCGGGCGATATAGTGTACTTGCAATGTCGCGTGCTGTCCAGCCTCTTTACACCCTCTGTCTAGCCTATGATGCTGGGCCAAGTTCGAGTCCTGGAGGTCCCTGGTCCCT
The DNA here is from genome assembly GCF_964204655.1 of Triturus cristatus. Lineage (NCBI taxonomy): Eukaryota > Metazoa > Chordata > Amphibia > Caudata > Salamandridae > Triturus > Triturus cristatus. The sequence continues at coordinate 1,265,203,941 of NC_140585.1, read as the reverse complement.
TAGAGCGCCTGTATACTGGTCCTGTGAGGCCCCTGTGGTCCGTCCTACCCGGCCTTTAGTAGGAAACCACTAGCCACTGTTGGACTACCAAGGACTGCGTGAACGTAATGTTATTACTAGAGACTTGTGCAGCGGTTTCTGATGTTTTAGGAATGGGTCAGGACAAATGGAATAGCTCATAAATTAGGATTTTATATTTTCCCAGGCACAGCCTGGAAGTTCTTCCTGGAGACCAGCTGCAGCTCATCGTAGACCGGAAACGCTTCCTCACAAACACAGACGGTTCTCCCGTTCCTCACTTAACCCCTCTCTTGTCTCCTTTGCCTCGGCTCTCACCAGCAGCCGAAGTGCAAGGGTTCTCTACAGGCTAGGACACAGCACGGACATCTCCGGATGCTGAAGTTCGCGATTGAGGTGCATTGGTTGAGCTCCGTACCTTTGATCTTGGGAATGGAATAATCCACTTCTGCTTGTCCTGGTTCTAGGAGATGAAACGAGAGGGGGTGCCGCCGGACACAGGGGAGATGCATTAGTGAAAGGAGACCCTTTCTTCATGCTTGCTGCAACAGTTGTCCCCTTCTCTTGCTTACTAGGGTTGGGAAGCTTATTCAGGTTGCGCCAGTGAAAAAGTACTCTGTGGGCTGTGTTCTCCCTCACTCAACACTATATGCATTCAAGTGAGATTCTCTGCGGTCCAGCCTGTTTTGATTACGTTTTTCTCACTTTGGTCACACTGGCCTTTTAGTTCTCCCTTCATTTATGTTATTCCATCCTATTACTCTTTTGGGTATATTAGTTTATAGCCAATTGAATTTGGGATTAAGTGCCGCCAAGAGGCAATCATTGCATGTGGTTGGGGATGCCCTACATAGCTTTGACTATAAATACAGTCGGCTCTATTTGAGGGAAAATTTTGGCCCTCCACGCTAATAAACCCTGGCTGGAGATGGGACTGAAGCTTTGTCGCGCTATGGCATTTGTATTGATGCTTCAGCAGCAATTCCTAGAGAGTGAAGGAAGGCACATTAGGTTACCATCTATATAGAGAATATGATGGGATGAAAGAGCTTTGCTTCGAGGGCCCTCCCCGATGTTGCCCAGTTTTCGAAGGTGCAGATCTGATTAGGGGGTGCTAGGGTTTATCCCATTTGGTACATCCTTATGTCAGGATAGCAAGAAAGAAACCTGCAGGGTAACATGGTACCGGGCATAATACAAATTCACAATTTGATAATTTTTCAATTGCAGTGTTTGTCAGTTTCGTCAATTTGTCTAGGGGTGTGCGCAATTTCCATAATTTCTGCAATTACACAAAATTCCGAAAAATAATGCCTTATCATGCAAAATGAAAAACTGGCATTTGACACTATTTTAGCACGAAATGCATCATAGCATGCTTTAAAAAACCGTGCACAGCAAACAGCAGTCTCTCCCTTTCTAGTCATTCGCGTTGCTTCTGTGTGCTTGAGCTACATTTTTGCCACAAACGTTGCCTGCCATCAATCGCGTGTAACCACTGCAAATTACCTCCTGTATACATACCTTAAATCATATAAACACAGTGGACTGGACAAATGCTCAACACATTCATTCCGATACATATTCAGCCTTGAGAAAGCCTCAGGGGTCGAAACACAAGTAGGCTGATGCTGCTCCATCATGCCATAAGATTCAATTGGTAACGCTGTTTCGTATTTATGAATGTGGTAATGAGGCAATACATTTTGACATACAACTTCGAAATTCAACCTAATCTTACCCCCTCGATGGAATCAAAAAGCCGAAACCAATGTTATGTACTTCATTACTTTTAATTGTACAAATACTGCAATTGTAAGGTGATCAAATGGTGAATTTGATTGTACTAGGTACCCCATTACTTTCCGTCCTTGTAGGAAAGTTACTTGTTTGTTGAGTGGTCCTAATAAACAGTAGTACAAATTATCTGCCACTCTTAGGGATAACTGTGGCTTGTTAGTCAATATGAGAGGTTGTGGCCTTACGGCTAGAGCAGTCGACCTCTATGCTGGGGAACTGGGTTAGAGTCTCGGCAGAGACGCCCAACATCCTGTAATTCTGGGCAAATCACATAATCTCACGGTGCCTAACAAAAAATGAATGTGTACTTCTGTAACACAACTGGTGCTCATGTAAAGTGCGCTGATAACTTTGGGTCACGTTAGCACTATGTAAAATTCCCCCCTTCCCCCCCCCCCCCCCCCCCAAAAAAAAATGAGATGTGTTGGAGACTGCCATGCTTCATTTGTTTTTTATATATATGGCGTTAGGTTTTTCTTCCATCAGCTATTTTTAGATAAGAACACAACTGATATGTGACTTTACACCAGATTTGCTGAAATCATTAACCACATGGACAAACTTTTTGCAATATCTTATTAACAATTGCAACTGTTAATCATTCACTTGAGGGCCATTTTATATTTATCATTTTTTTTCTTCGTTTTATAACTGTCATAAACTAAACTTTTTGTTGTGAGAAGCTTCGTGGATTCACTTGCTGTGCATTACTCTACCATCTAGAGTTTGGGTCCGAACTTGTCTGTTTTTAAAAAAAATAAAAAATAAAAAAAAAATTGGGCTGGTTGTTGCTTTTGATCATTTGGTATTGTGCCCCTCTTTGACTTCAGACATAATCCCAGGAAGCTCCATTGTGTGGTTGTCCTCTTCAGATTTTTTTCTGCCATCAGGGCTGTATGCAGTGGAGGTAGCTCCTCTATGAACAGGAGGTTTTTCTACATAAATCAAAGAAGATCCATAGGAATCAAATTAAACTCCATCCAATGCCATGGAAGATTACTGGTTTTACACCAAAGAGCTCAGGGTTTTTCAACCTTACCAGACCACAAAGTACTCGACCGCGTGCATGCCTGGAGAGTGCTGGTAGGGCACAGAAACCACCATTTAGGTTCTGCTTGAAGTGCCAACAGAAGTTTGCATTGAAAGACCCCCATCATGTTTGCAAATTGTGCCTGCCCAGAAAAGAAAAAGACACACAATTGATGGACTGAATGCAGAACAAATCAAAACATTCACCCCCAGTCAAGATCTAGGTTACATCATCATTCTTTTGCTCACCATGCCACCCCAGTTTAGACCTGGCCATATGCAAATGAGTCTTGACCCTGTGCCTCATGGGACCAGTCCAGCCCGAACTGTATGTCTTTTGCTTTCTCGCCCTAAGTGCGCCAGGTATGCCCAGACGTGGGTCCTGGGCTGACTGTGCCACTGGAATCAAGCTATCCTGGCTGAAGAGGAGTGAAACCCCGAAACCGGTCTTAGGATGCTTGTTTCCAGTCCAGGGAGGACCTTGCTTGGCAGTTCGGGTTGGACTGGTCCATGAGGCACAGGGTCAAGACTGATTTGCATGTGGCCAGGTCTAAACTGGGGTGGCATGGAGAGCAAAAGAATGATGGATTTAACACAGATCTCTTGACTGGGGGTGAATGTTTTGATTTGTTCTGCATTCCGTCCATCAATTGTGTTTCTTTTGCCCAGAAAAGAGACGCGGGTTGTACTCTGCCTATTTTGATGGGGCCAAAACTAGACCAGTTTCTAATGTTCATCCTGGATCTCAGGGTCCTGAAGAGATGTATCAAGACACACATGTTTCAGATGACAACACTGCAAGTTGTCATCCCGTTCCTCAGAAAAGGGGGCTACATGACAACAATAGACCTCAATGACTTGTACCTACATGTGCCATTGAACAAAAGACACAAGAAGTACCTGAATTGTGTGATAGACCAGGTCCACTACTAGTTCACGGAGTTGCCCTTCAGGGTAAAATAAGAACCCAAGAGGTTCACAAAATGTCTGGCACTCATGGCTGTGCATTTAAGAAGAAAGAGGATCCATGCCTACCTCGAACTGGATGATAGGCTCATAAACAGTACAGTACAGAGACCGCACAAAAGATCATACAAATGCTACTCAAACTTTTTCTCCATCATCGTGGAAAAGTCCTCTACGGTACCAGAAAAGGAGAAGATTTTCCTAGGAGCCAGACTGGACTCTGAACAGGAAAGAGTTTTTATTGCAAGAGAGAAGGGTCCAGGCATTTAAGCAAGAAGTTCACTACTACCAGAAAAGGCAAGCTCTTGCAGTGGGAAAACTCATGGGAATAATGGCGTCCTGACTACCACTCATTTCAAATGCCAGGCTCCACATGAGACCAGTCAGGAATGGCTTTAGAGATACTGGTCACAGGCAATGCGGAAATGGGGAAGATCTAGTGGCTGTAACAAAGTACACAAGGCGATACAATGGTGGAACAACAAGATCACACTAGGCAGATCTCTCAGACAACCAATTCCCATGGTTACCATTACAACAGGTGCATCCCACATGGGCAGAGGAGCGCACATGGACAGACTGAACATGAGGTGCCTATGGAGCCCAGAGGACACAATGGAAAATACAAACTCTCATTGAGCTCAAGACAGGTTCCCTAATCTTCAAGGACTTGCAGTCACAACTGAGGGGGAAAGGAAGATCATCCAGATACGAACTTAACAATGTTACAACAATGATCTACCTAAAAGTAAGGGGGGTTAATGCCATATTGATAGCATGTTCAGGGATTTTTGCATATGCCTTTTCGCCGATCCCTCCGGTAATAGGTGCAAACAAGCTACCATGACACTCATTGCGCCGTGATATGCCAGACATGCATGGTTCTCCGAACTAGTGGAGCTGGCATAGGGTAATGTGATGCTGCTACGAACACGATAGGACATTCTAACCATACAGCAAGGCAAAGTGTTGCATCTGGAACCAAAAACACTAAGCATGGCTCTTGAAGACTGAATTTAAACTTCTCAAATTGACCAAAAGTACCATCAACGTTCTCAAAGAAGTGAAGACTGACATTGCAGAGATATGGCTCCCAAAAAAAAAATTGGAATGAGTTTAGAAAATGTTGCGCAAAACAGAACGGGCCTACACACCGGACCAGAAGATGCCACAGTCCTTAAATAACTTGTGCACCTACTGGACAAAAGGCTGTCCTATGCAATGCTAAAGATACACCCGTCAGCCACTGTGGAATGCACAAAAGGTGCCATAGAAAGGAGTTTCTTCCCAACACCAGTGGTGGAAAGGTTCTTGGAAGGGGCAAAAATACTGGTGCCACCATGAGCAGGGCCCATTGTCCATGGAACCTGAATCTGGTCTTCATGAAGCCACCCTTAAACCAATGCATAGCACAGGACTGCAATTTATCACCTTAAAAAACGTTTTCCTGGTAGCCATAACATTACTATGCAGGGTTGGTAAACTACAGACACTAACCGTACAGGAGCCAGATGTACAAATATACAAGGACAGGATACTAATGAGAACCAATCCCAAATTCTAACCCACTGTGGTATCATATTTCCATGTTAAATAATGTTTTTTTTTTTCCAAAACCTTAAGTCGCAAGCATAGCGCGCTCTACCCATACTAGACATCAAGAGGATTGTTATGTACTGTATGCAGAAAACAAAACCAAAGAGGCTTTTGGCTACAATTCGCTTTTTATTTCAGATTCTCACTTTTCACTGTTGGCATTTCTCAGGTTTCATGTATTTGCACTTACTTACTTCTTTCCTAATTTCCCTGCTTTCTCTTTAACTTCGTCCTGGCTTCCTTTTCTTTTCCTGTTCATTCTCTGTGGCTTTCCTTCACCCCTCATTTATTGGGTAGAACCTACTGGACAGTGCATGCTTTGACTGTTGCGAGACATATTTTGGGCTTACCAAGAGCATGTATAGGGGCTTGAAGCACACCCATTGCTTACTAGTGGTTAGCTTTTTTGTTTCTCTCCTTTGTTCTGCTTTCTGTGTGATGGCATTTTCTATGAATCTTTTATTTGTTGCTCCCATTGAGCATTGCCTTTTAACAATGCGTTTGCTTAGTTCTCTTGTACTCCCTTTTACATAATTAGTTTTTCCTTTTTGTTCAAGCACGCCATTAAAGTGCATGTGTTTTTCATTTCTCATCCAGTCTTTAAACTGTACTCATTTGCACCCCACCCGTTACTTGCTGTCCTGTGTGCTTCTCCCCAGTCCCCTCTAACTTGCTTTCTGGCCTGTTGCTTCTCCTTACCACCGTCCACCCAGCTTGCTTCCCCTCCAACGTCTGCTGTGTTGCTTTTTCCACCATTCCGCCATGTTGCTTCTCCCATACACCAGCCCGCTATAAAAGAACTTTAAAATTGCACACCTTTTTTTAGGCGTGCACATGCGTGTTGCACGCACCTAAAAAAAAATGACACTGCCACCATATCATAACTGCTTTTAAAAAATGTATATATATTTTGCGCCATACTGCACTACAAGGCTAACAACCATTGATTAACCCTTTCCGTGCTCATAACGGAACCACTCCGTCATGAGCCACGGGTGCCGTGTGCTCATGATTGAGTGGTTCCGTCATGCTGCGGCCGTTGGCGGCCGCTCCGCCCACGCGGCGCTAATTCCCTGCCTGTGCGGGCGATTAGCGCAGTGGGCGGAGACATGACGGAACCACTCAGTCATGAGCACAGCTCACCCGTGACTCGTGACGGAGTGGTTCCGTCACGAGCACAGCGGCACGGCAACTGCCCCCAAACCCCCCCCCAGCGCCGCGGCGGAATTCCTGCCGCGGCGAAGGGGTTAAAGCCAGTAGGTCCCAAAGGAGAGACTTATTAGTAAATGTAAATGAAAATCCAGTATTTGTAAAACGCTAACAATTGCCCGAGGATGTCAAGGCGCTGGGGGCAGTCTGGAAGATTAAGCGAGCTAATGCCCAGAGTCACATGCTGCTGAGCTGACCTGCCCCCAGTGCTGGATCGAACTGTGAGCCACCATGCTCAGGAGTCGGACACCCTGGCCGCTGCACCACACCTCTTCCATTAGCATTATGTTTTTCCATTTCTATTTAATGTACTATTTCTAAAGCTCCCACCCCCTCTTTTCCTGTAGGGGATAAAGCTGCCAACTTGTCTGCTGTAAGCACAATAAGATGATGGAGGGAACGCTGAAACTTTTCAGACACTTGCCCCCAGTCACTATTAGATCTGGGTTAAATCCATCATCGCTCTTTTGCTCAATTCGCCACCCCAGTTCAGACCCACCCATATGTGAATCAGTCTTGACCCTGTTCCTCATGGGAACAGTGCAGCCGAACTGCCAAGCCAGGTCTTCCATTGTTTGTTGCTGCAGCACTTTTTGTTCTAAGTGGGATGGGTATGCACAGACATGGGTCCCTTGCTTGCGGTGTCACTGGATTCAAGCTAACCTGGCTGATGAGGGGTGTTACCCCAAAAACGTTCCCAGGATTCTTGTTTCCGGTCCATGAAGGACCTGACTTGGCAATTCGGGCTGGACTGTTCCCATGAGTAACAGGGTCAAGACTTATTTGCATCTGGCTGGGTCCTAACTGGGTGGCGTAGTGAGCCAAAGAACGATGGATTTAACCCAGATCTCTAGACTGGGGTGAATGTTTGATTTGTTTAGCATTCCATCCATCATTTGTTGTTGCAGAACTTGTCTTGTGTGTCTGGTGTCACACATTCACCCAGTCAAGGATTTTTATGAATAGCTCCTTGACATTTAGGTGTGTGCTCGCAAATCACTACATGCAAAGTAAAAGCAACAAAAACCTAGAAAGTACCCAGGGTTTTAAGTGGGCTGGGTCTCACCGGTGCTGAGCACTGGCAGTTTTTTGTAGGGGGCCTCGAAACTGGTTTCTATTGGGATGTTTTGTGCCCTGGCACAGGTGGTGCGTTTTTCCCCAGACTGCAGTCACACCAGGCACATCCATGTGCGCATGCTCACACTGCTCACTCTTACTAGTGGAGAAGTTACGGCATGAGTTGTGCCAGGTGGAAGTTGAAGGGGAATCCTTTAACCCCTCCCCTGCTCATGACGGAGCCATTCCGTCATGAGCCACGGTTGCTGTGTGCTCATGACGGAGTGGTTCCGTCATGCCGCGGCCGTTGGCGGCCGCTCCGCCCACGCGGCGCTAATTCCCCGCCTGTGCGGGCGATTAGCGCCGTGGGCGGAGTCATGACGGAACCACTCCGCCATGAGCACAGCTCAACCGTGGCTCATGACGGAGTGGCTCCGTCATGAGCACAGCGCCACCGCGCTGCGGCGGAATTCCCGCCGCAGCTAAGGGGTTAAAGGCAGTCATTTTCTCTTTGGATTTCCCTTCTCTTTTTGAAACTCAGGAGGAGCAACATTGCTGTGGTGTCACCAGGGCTTTTAGTGAAAGCGTTTTCAATATTCTATACAAGCCATAGTTACTGCTTATTTATCTTGTGTAACTAACAACCATTGACAAAACCAAGAGTCCTGAGTTGTTGTCTGTATGATGTTACTTGTTGTATCATTTATATGGATGCAATGACTGAAACACCAAAATACAAGTCGGGCGGCACACTATGCTAAGCACATATTTTTAGCTTACGTGTCTTTAAGCCACGCCCTTAGATACATTGACCACGCCCCTTCGAGAGAACACCCCCAGTTTTTTCATCCCACTTAAAGCTCTGAAAGTAACTGAAGGTGGGTTGATCATCCAGAAATGGCAGAAGGTGTCACAACCGCTCCCCAACTGTTTATCAAAATGCCTTTTTTTTCTTCTTTTTTTTTTTCGGGCTACCCCTAACCTTGCATGCACCCTTGCTGTTATCGTCCTTCACGGCATTCACGTTTGGGAACTGTTCCTGTCTCATCGCGCTGGGCAGGATTCGCAGGAGGAACATGCTTTCACTTACATCCAGACTTCGCTGTGGAAAGAGTGGGAGAGGGGGTGGGTTTCTTCTCGAATGTGAGGTGGAACGTCTCAGCTGGTTTTCATTTAGGAAAGCTGGAAACATTTGGCACTCGTCTTGCATGGACCGCGTGGCTTTGCTTTTTTTACTACTTCCCAGGATGCCGTGGGATCAAGTCCGTTAAAATTCCCTGACATCGATTCAAAGACAGCTGGGGTTGGGGGCAGGGCTCACGTGGAAAACTAGGAGCGCTGAACCTGGGAATCGCGCTTGTGTGGGGGGTGGCAGGCAGGCTTGTGTATGGAGGAACCGGCAGCACTGTGTCCTAAGACCCGCGAGGCTTATTAGATGAGGGGGAAGGGGGGGGGGGGGGGCGTGGTAGTAAATGAATACAGGCTTATCCAGTGCCAAGTGAGAACAAACACCCCATTTGGGTGTGAGGTCTCGGCTGCTGTGTTAAATGATACTTTTTCCGGGTGTAAAGCATTTGTTTTTGGTGATGAGACTCCTTTCGGGTGTGGAGGTGCGTGCTGCATGAAAGGTGGGATCCTTTGTGGTGTAAGGAGTCATGTTATGGAAAACAGGGGTATGGGATTTATCTGGGAGTACAGCAACACCCCGAGCTGTGCTCCGGTCCGCTTAGGAATGAAAAAACAAGACACACTGGGGTCTGGTGTCTTCAGGCTCCTGGGAGGTCATGAAGGTGGGTCACAAATCGCTCCTCGGCCCTCCCAGCCCGCTACAAAACGGTCGTAAACAGCTGAAATGCTATAAAGTGTTCCTGGCGCGAGGTGCTTGGCACGTGCACTTTGTTTACTCAGCAACTTTGTCCAGCATCCTTTCTACCAGAGAGGGTGGGCACACCTGATCTGCGCTACCCTCCTCTGTTTTAAATCCCAACGGCCTGATGACGCGCTGTCTGGAGCATCAGGCGCATTTTACATTTTAGCTTCAACCTAACCTTGTAAGTGAGCATTGCTGTCTGCTTACGAGGTTTCATAGTAACTGCTACTGCGCTTGAACCTCCACAACCCTTTACACGTGTATGCCTGCCTCACAGTAAGGCACCTCTACTGGACTTCCTCAGAAAAGCTTGTACATGCGACAGAACCAGGTTGTAGGGATTTTAGACGGGCTGCTGTACTCGACGTGCTATGTGTACAAGTCACGCAGCAGGTATTGTAAGCTGGAATGTTATTGACGTCGTTTTGCGAACAAACCCACTAATTTGAAGGCTAGGATTTCCAGCCTGTTAAAGTTGCTCTGGTATACAAGGACACCCTCACGTATTGGAGGACACCGAGAACAAACGGCCACAGCAAAGTCAGGAAATGGGGCAGTATCCATATTTCTGTTAATCAGCGTTCCTTAATTTTCCCTCATCACTGGTGGTGGTGGTGTAACTCTGTTGGGTGGTGCTAGGCCTGTACCAAGCTTTTTATAAATCTGTTCTAATGCATCCCTTCCCTGGAGCCATATCAACATTTAGGGACTGCGTTAAGAATACATACAATATGTGCAAAGGTATAAACATGTGGAAATTGAAGGGTTTGAAAATACTGCACGCAGAAGGGTATGATGTAGCAACTTTACCTCATCATGATTACACTGGGCATTCTAGGCCCCTCTATGATGTTATGTTACACAGGTGTACAGACCGTATTATTGAAAGATGAGACCAGGTCCTTGGAGTTAAGATTTGTTATATTTGTAACAGAATCTGCAGCTACTTAGTGCTGGTCCATGGGAAAGTAAAACGTAAGCCACTTGGACATCTGCCAGTCGTGTTTTATAGAATGAAGACTAAACCATTCCTCCCTGTCTTTAAATAACATGGCGGGAACAATTCCCAGGTCAACTCTTACTAATCTACCCCACACAAACTTGGAACATACCAATATTGTCTTCCTTAAACATATCTAAACTCACCTTAAATGCAGGAGTGGGTTTTTCAGACCCAACATGATAGGCACGTCTTTTGGACAGATAGCCGTACAGATTCCACGCATGGCACTAAACTGTAACTCCCGTAATCACAGTGTGGAGTGATTTACTAGACAGCTGACTTGTGGGAGATGATCCCGATGGTGGCTGTATGTGATTTTTGGTATTTGGCTATGAGATGGCAGGTTTATAATTGGTAGATGGTGCATATATTGATATCTAAAGTACTTGTAGGACTAAAGCTAGGCCGTGGCTGTTAATTAATTTCAAACAACTTGAGAGTGCATTTGAAGAAAAATAATCGCTTCTGCAATGCAATTGCTGAGGATACTTGTGATGTCCTTGATTATGGCATTTCAAATTTTATTACTGATGTGTTTGAGATCTTGAGCCTAGCATGGCGTAGGTGCAAGCTACAGTTCTCGTAGTGTGCCATAACTGCAGTTTTTCAGCGGTTTTAGATCTTGCAGTGGGACTATGTCACACTAACTGTTTTGCAGTGAGTTGCTTGCTCTGCTTTAGGTACAACATTGTTACTCAGTGAATTTCCGATTTGTTTTCGTGATGAATACTTGTCACCATTTTACTGGTAGAAGTTTTTGTAAAATTTTTTTTTTTACGCCTTCATACAAACTGTTTGAAGCATAATCTTGCAACTTTACACTGATAACAACAAGCTCACAAATCTGTAGTTTGACTCTACATGGTTGGTTCTTCTTCTAACGTTGACTCTGCCTATTCTCTTCTTCACACATGACATTCCAGGTTCATTTTACCTGCTTAGTAGCGTTCTTCTGTCGTGACTAAACTGTTCAACAGTATTTTAAAATACGTTATGTTGTATGTATTTACAGCCCTGAACAAGCTTTCTTGAAAGGTGAAACGCGTTGGCTATCCTAAAGTGTTTAAAGGATATTTGAAATGAAGGATTTACAATGCTCAACCAACAGTACCTGCAAAAGAACTCTTCTTTTTGTGTTAACCCACTGTTGTTTTTGTTTGTATTGCCTCATCAGCCCTTTAATTTTGAAGGATAAAGTCTGTCTCTGTTTGACATTGCAGTCTTATCCCTTTTTCATGGTTTTTAGCCATATGTAGGGGGCTTGTTGCAGAGCAATCTCCTTTGAAGCCAACTCCTTGCTGCACATGCAGTTTGCAAGTAAAGTTCAATTCTAGCATCTGAACTTTAATGCAAGTCTACCAAATGGCATAAATGTGTATTGCAGACCACATGATGTGGTTTTGATCAATTTATACAATAACGTCTTTGATTCTCGCATAACCTCCATAATCAATTATTCGAATGCAAAATTGTGTCTTTCCTGGATGGACACAGCAAAGAAAACGCAAGGAAATGAGGGATGAAGCGCAGAAAATTTTCAGACACTCACTCCCTGTCACAGATCTGAGTTGAATCCATCATCATTCTTTATCTCACTTTGCCACCCCAGTTCAGACAGAGCCTTATGCAAATCTGTCTTGATCCTGTACCTCTTGGGAACAGTCCAGCCAGAACTGCCAAGGCAGGTCTTCCCTGGACCGGAAACAAGCATCCTGGGACCGGTTTCGGGCTAACACCCCTCATCAGCCAAGCTAGCTTGAATCCAGTGGCAAAGTGAGCAAGTGACCCACGTCTGGGCATACCCTGCCAACTTAGGACGAACAAGGCAAACACAAGGAGATTAGGGATGGAGCGCTGAAACTTTTCAGACACTCCCCTCCAGTCTCAGATCTTGGTTGAATCCATCATCTTTCTTTAGCTCACAACAAAGACACAACAAAGTGGCTCTGATTGTCAAGGTTTGGGGCTTTGTGGTAATGCCGATTCCTCACCTTGTGACCTGGAGATATCTAAGAGGAAGGAGTACATACATTTTCAGCATACCCCATTTGGGGAGGTCCTGAATAGATTTCTGACCTCCAGATTCCTGGCTCTTGCCAAACACTTCACTGCCCTGCCCCCCCCCCCCCCCCCCCCCCCCATCACTACTTTTAACATTCCTCAAAAGGGTAGCAAGATCGATTACATCGAAGTGTCCAAGGAACTAGCCAAGTTTATACTCGGCCATTATATATCGATCGCCCCCCCCTCTTACTCACAAAATGGGGGTGTCCAGATAAAATGGGAGTGTGTGGACAAGAATGCCTTTCTGGGTAAACTGGTCTGAGAATGATGCATTCTCAGTACTTACCCGGGAGGAAGGGGACACTAGAAAATCTCTAATGCTTTTAGAACTGTATGCTCTGCAATGGACAAGGGGTTGAGGCAGTCTTCAGTCACAAAGAATCCCCCATCTATAGGCGGGTTCGATCATGCCTGTATAGCAGCCCAAGAGAAACTGAAACAGACTTTTTTTTCTAGACCGTGCTCAAGAAGGGATAAAATGAATGGAAGTTATAAATCTACCCTGGAGGCCAGGAGATCTGTCCTGAGGGTGGAAGCATGGGAGGAGCGGTCAAGAGCCTCCATCTTGAAGGATCCCGCACTGTTCTGGAAGGCTGTTAATCAGCCTCTTTTTTTGTTTCTTCTTCTTCTTCTTCCAGGGATTAGAAACCCCCCAGAGATAATGTCATCCCGGTGAAGGCATGAGCTGCCTATTATGATTGTATTTTTAATCCTGATAAGAGCCCTTATTCAGGAGGGTTAATAGAAAGTTTATGGTAACCCGGAGCTCTATTCCAACATAGCCAACTCTATTGAAGTCAAGGATGTAATCGCTGCCCTCAGGCAGAGCGTGGCGGGTAAAGCACCTGGCCCTAATGGTGTCCCCCTAGACCTCTTCAAAGATAACATTGCATTGTGGGCCCTGAAAATGACAAATTTATTTAAAACTACCATTGAGGGGGACATTATATACGCGTGGAAGGAAGCAGTAGTGGTCCCCTTATTCAAGAATGGGGACCATCATAATCCCTGTTGCGATCTACTTATTTCCCTCCTAGACGGCTCCCTTAAGACCCTTGGCAGAGTCCTAGCAAGCAGACTGGAGGCTTAACTGGGGGGAAACAGCATCTTTATCCAGAGTCCAATACTGGTTTCATCCTGGACTGGGGACTGTCAAACAATGCTTGGACCTCTAGCTGGTCATTGGCAAGTATGTAAAGGCAAGGAGAGGCTCAATTCACCTAGAGTTTATGTTTCGCTCCTTAGCCTTTGACACAGTTAATAGATCGAAGCTCTGGGGGATAATGGCAAGGATGAGAATTGACCTAGCCATAATTAACGTGTTGCAGAGGATGCACTGGGATTATCTGATCAGGGTCCGGTTTGGTACAGAGGGTGAACTCTCTCCTGAAATTAAATCCTCCATGGGGGTTAGACAGATGCATGATGGCCCCCTTAATGTTTCCTTTTTACACCAACAATCTTGAATCAAGCCCGTGCAACGCAGGGAAAGATTTCCCCGAAGTGAAGTCAAGGGCCCTCTTCGTTTTATTATACACCGATGACATGATCCTTATTTCAAGAACGGCAAACGGCTTACAATGGCTTTTAGACTTTTTGCAGTTTTATGGAGGGAAGGGGCCTGATCCATGAACCAATTTCCGCAAATCCTTTGCTATGAGCATTGCCCCAAAAATGTTTAAAACTCGAACGTTCTATGTGGGAGGTACGGAAATTTTAAAGGTGAAGACTTTTAATTATTTAGGCATCCCTCTTGCCCATATTTCAACTTGGCACATTCTACTGTGTAATAGGATTATTCAGTCCCAAAGAGCCGTGGAGGCTCTAGTCACCTTTGCACGCCCGCAATGGCCTAAGCCGATGCGCAAGATGATCAGCATTTATAAAAGTGTACTTTCGGAGCTTTTGATGGAGCTGTGGTGTGGGGTGTAAAGGTGATGGCCCACTTGAGCAGGTTGAGAACAAGTTCCTAAGAGTACTTCTTGCTGTTCCCCAAGCCACTCCATCTTTCATACCATGTCGAGGTGGGTCTGTATCACACGGAGACCAGGATTAAGTTGAATCATCTATTACTCCGGGTCAGATTTTGGGGTAAAAAGGGGCGTCCCTTTCAAAAGCTGTACTGGAAGATTGTCTTTGGATCATGCTTGAGCGATGCCCTGGATCAAGCATGTCAAAGGGGGTTCACAGATCGCAGACTTGTATTTTAACTCCAGAGATAAAAAGCCAATGGTAAAAGACGTTCAGGGAAAGATCGCGTGGCCTCCACCAGGCACATTTTGACAAATTAAGTAGTAGTGCTAACTGTAATACCATTAAATCATCGCAGGGCTGTGAATTTAATCTGATATCAATCTTTGATGCAAAAAGTAGGTTCTTGCTTACCAGGTTTCGTTTTAAGTTCATTTATTAGTGGCCTTTCCCAAGGATGTTGTCTAGCGCACAACCTTGCCAAATTGCCCCCGTGATGATTCAGCAAAGCACTATACACTTTACTTTCTTCTATCGTTTATATTCCCAACCTCCACTCTGGAAGTGCTTCCTGAAACAAATTCTGTGTTTATCCAAGATTAGATCTCATAGAGGAGAGTTGCTTCATTTGCAAAAACTGTTTGAGATCGAACTCTGTAGCGGTGTTAAACTTTGTCGGTACACAGTATGGTTCAGAAACCTATATGGGACTGTGTGATGAATGTTTTTTTTTTTTTTTTTTTTTTTTTTAAAAACCTTTATTTGTGCGTAGTAAAAGAACAAATACGGGCCTACAACCATCAGGCCGGCCACAATACGGTTGAGCACAGAGACAAACAATACATCCCCTGTGCGTCAAGGTCAAGATTAGCAACGATTCAGGATTCATACACTGGAGGGATCCTTGACACCGGGGGAAGGAGAAGTGAAGGTTAATTTTAAGGTTTTCAAAAAAAAATTTTTATCGGGAAAAAAGTCAGTAAAGGATAGAAACAAGGAGATTCGAGTCCGCAAGTCGGCTTCATACACTGGAGAGCAGCAGCATCATTAAAACAGCCATAGAAAATCTCATACAGTAAGGCGATGCAATTAGATAACAGGATCATCACAGTAGTAAATACGCACCCCCTAAAAGCCGCCCCCACTCAATCCACCCCCCACCCGGACCCCGAATCGAAACAAGTATAGCGCAGAGACATGAAAGAAAGAGGCCCATAGAACTAAAAAAGAAACAGTAAATTACCCCCCCACCCTACACCAATGCGGAGGCTATGGCCTACCCCCCCCCCAGCATAGTGCCTGTCGCCCAATGAACCCGAAATATAGACGAGAGAGAAAGTAGGAATAGAGTAAAGAAACTAAGAGAAGAAAGAAGAAAGGAGGCGGGGAGGAGCCCACGTATCCTCAGGAGCGCCCGACACCACCGGCCAACCAAGCCTCCACACACTGAAACCCCACTACACCCAAAGGCGGTCGTGGGAAGATAGCATGTAACACCACGGAAATGAAGGCAGACAGAGCGCGACGAGTGCGCACAACATAAGTAGACAATTCCAGTCCCAGTCCAGCCCGGCCGTGAAGCCATAATGATAGAAAGTAATCTAGCCCTGGCCCGATCGCGGGCGTACGATTAGACCCGCCCCCTCGTGAATGCCCCGCATCCCGAACAGACAAAGACAATATGGCCACTTGGGAGAAGATGGAGAAGTAGAGTCACAAAATGGCCGCCGATCAGCTATTGAGGTCCCCTTGCACACCATATAAAATCCAGACCTGGCTTGTAAAGTACATGAGTTCCACATAAAAGGAGTCGTAGGCCACCGTGAACAGTTCCTCGAGGTCGCCAGGTGTAGTTCAGCTGGAAACTCCTGCGGGCACGGTGAGGCAGGCAACAACAAAGCAGGCAGCAATGACCGGGGAAACAAAGTATCTGCCATTGAGCAGGAGAGCGATTGATCCTGAGCGCCGGGAAAGCCAAATGCAGACACCAGTGTAGCACCGTTATACCCAGTCGTTGCTTCCCCGCAGGAGGACCACAGCACTGGCAGACTCACGTCTTGTTGATCACAAACGGGGCGCTCACGGCCCGCAGCAGACAGTGTAGAGTCGAACCGCTCACTCAGCGTTTGCAAGCCGACACACAATTGCAGACGAAAGTCCCGCAGGGCAGCCAGAACGGAGCCGTATGTCAGCGGAAGCTGCGTCCCCCCAACGGCAGCAATCCGGGACGGCACTGGGGAGCTGGAGTCTGGTAGAGGGAGGGCGAAGCGGGCAGCGGGCGAGACCGGAGCATCACCCCCCAGCAGCGAGCAGGCAATCAGCGCCATGTTTTACCGTTGAACGGTACCGTGGCCAGGGGGGGGATCGTGACAAGGAGGCAATTCCCAACAGGTCTGCGCCGCAACAGGTGAAAGCCAGCAGTCTCTTCCCCTCCCTCAGGCTCTCTTTGCAGCCGACTAGACCATAGAAGAAGGGGGTCTGCAGCCTTCTACAGCGTGGTCCACAGAGCGGGGTAGGAGACCCGCCATACCGGGGCTTACCCTCTGGCTCCAGCCCATCAGATGCGGGGTACAGGAGGTGTCCGGGCGTCTCTCTCCCGGCTCTTCTGGCGACCGTGCGTGGCGTGAGGCGGGATCGGGACCTCGGGCTCAGATTTGCACCAGCGGGTCCGGTGACTGCAACGATTCCAGGGGGCCGGCCGAGGCCACAGTAGAGCAAGGGTCCAGGGCGGGGAACAAAGGCACCAAAAACTCCGGCATCCGGGCGGGCTAAGACTTCGGGAAAGCGGCGGCGCAGTCAGCGCGTCGTCGCACGCGTTGCACCTCGAAAATCGGCAAGGATAGGAATCAGGATGATAGTCCGAGGCCAAGGGCCGACGGAGCCGGGCGCTCAAGCGACTGCTCCGGTCGCCATCTTGGCTCCTCCCCGTGATGAATGTTTTTAATATATTACCTTTTTTTTTATGCATGTGTTAAAATAAAACAGTACCATCATAAAATTACATAAAATTATAATTGTGCTTTTATGGCTTGAGATCAGACAAAGAACAATTGATTGACTGGCACGAATGTTATTAGAAAATAAAAGATAGTCTTGACTTTAATGTTGCTTCCTATTGGATTTATATGAAACTTGATCGTTACATGGGGTTTAACTTCCTGTATGCCAAATTTCTTAATTGAACACTACCAAGGTTATTAGCTAATGGCCACTTTTTGCCACGTTTAATCTTGCTTTCCTTTAATGGACTTAAACAAAACGATACATACCAAACAAAAGTAAACATGAAAATTGCAAAATTGTGCCTGTTACCAGGAAAAGAAATATTGTATAGCTCCCCCTCCCTTTAACGTTGCGTCCAACATTGCCAGAGTTGCACGAAACCTGTGTTTCCAGCACTGTTAACTTGCCATAACATCAGAACAAGAAACCTGTATTTGTCAACTGAATTCTGTTCAGATTTATCATGGAGCTTCAAAGAATTAGCATGCCAAGTTCTTTCCCACCCTCCGATATGCACAAAACTCAGAATCTCAAGAGTAAGATGCATTTCCCAAGTGTCTGGCAAAATTAATGCAACCGCACCAAAGGTAGCAAATGAAAGATTTTGTTCCCACCCCCCTTAAAACTTAAACTGCCATTGTTGATAGTAAATGATAAAGTTAATGGTAGAAAGGCGCAAACAATTATTCCCCTTACTGGATTTGCATGCAACTTTATGCTCCAAATAAAAACTGAAAATGCTAAAAGCCTGTCAAATTTCTTGCTTCCTAATCTTTAAATTGTGCCACAAATATTAAGAAACTTGAAGTTTTTGGTTCCTCGCTCCTTTGTTAGATGTGCAAGAATTTGAAAATGTAGAGATGAAGCAACGTTTTTTTTTTTTTTTTTTGAAAAACCTTTATTGACATGTCAATCAAGAACAAGTATGGGCCTACAACCCCCCGGGGCCGGCCGCTAAGCAATCAGAGCAACAAAGATCAAATGTAAACACAGGCAGCACCTCGGGGAGCAGAATCTTCATGCTAATACTGTGAACAGCGCCGGTAGGACACCAGGAGAAAAAAGGTTTTCATTTTTACAATGGAACAAGACAGAAGGATCAGGTGCCGAACAATTTCCCAACAGCGATAAAAGGTATGCAGAGTAATAGACGTAAGCAATAAACAGCAATCTATTGGATCAATGGCGCAGACACAGGAAATTCAGGATGGGGAAGAATATCATAAACAGTTGCGCCTGCAGTCCCCCGCCCTAACTCCCAGAAAACACCCCGGAAATTGTGGCACACATGAAACGGCAACGAGTCATAACAAAGGAGGTGTATCACACTGATCCCAGAAAAAGAAAAACAAGAGGAATCCGAGAAGAAAAAGGAGGCCATGGAAAAAGAGGTGAAAGACTAAAGAATCCCCTCCCCCAACCCCCCACCCTGCACCTCTGCAGATGAGTACGGCCCCCCCCCCCAGCAGTGTGCCTGTCGCCCTAGAACCAGACCCGAAATATAGAAGAATAGGGAAAAAGAAGTAGGAAAAGAACCCCACCAGACGGGGGGGTATAGAAAGTATTAATAAACTGGAGGAGGGCCTTCAAAACATACCCCCGGCTTCTCCCTCCCGCACGGTAAGTTTTCCCCAAAGTAAACAATAAACAGCACAAAATCGATCGTATCAAAGAAAGATGGGGAACATTATGCACCTATTATGCTAATAGCTATGCCATGAAAGCACGCAACCCCTGAGCCCGCCCGTCCACTAGATGACCACCCCTGAAGGATCAGTCTTATCCCTGACCACTCTGTGCGATTCTGCCCATGCCTACCCCTCGACCCAGCGCCATGTCCGATGTTCCAAGGTAGAGGAGTGTCCAAAACCGACCGAGAAGCGACGCACACAGGTGGGGTGGAAGTCTCTGAGCACCAACACAGTCCGCATCATGGAGGGACGGGCTTCCCAGTGCCGCCCCAGGATCTGCACTGCACTCGAGGTCCAGGAAGGCAGAAGCAGCCAAAGTAGACAATTGTTGCTGGAATTGTCCCCGGGTCGCCGGAGGCTGTGTACGGGACGAGGCCACCACCTCCCACTCAGGACCAATACCTCCGGGACAGATCAGGCCCTCAGCTAGCCGATCACACGGTAGCATATTGTCCGGAGTGTCCAACAGGGCGCTAATCTCAGGGGTGGCCGCAACAGTGTCCTCCTGTGCGCAGTGTGGGAAGTCCCTGTGTACCTGAGGACAGGCGGGCCGCCGCTGTCCCAACGCTGATGCCACACCGTCGAGCTTACTCCCCAAGACCCCGACGCCATGAGCCAAGGAGGAATGAAGAGCACCAAGGGCCTCGAGGAGGTCGCCGTACCCCAGCACAGCTCTCTGCGATCGCTCCGCCACACTCCCAAAAGTCACACACTCCCAATCCTGCTGCGACCCAGTGGACAGGATGGTAGGCTGCATCGCAACAAGATGGCCGCCAAGTATGCCCGACCCGTATTGGGGCCGGGACCCAGGGACAAGCGCCTCGAGGTCCACGTCGCTGGAGACAGGGTTCCGGGGGCAGGCAAAAAGTTATCCGTTGCGTTGTCACGGGCAACAGTCGTCCCCACCACGGACCAGCTCCCGCGAAAATCCGGGAGCGGCCCGCAAGGATCAGGGCGAGATACGGGCGGCGTCCGGGCAGCTCACCATCAAAGGCAGGGACAATCACCGGAGGATCTGAGAATTGCCCCCCCCGGGCATGCACTCGGTCCGCTACGCTTGACAGTAGGAACGACCCCGACGAAATGTAGGCCGAGTTTGGCACCGCTCCGGTGGACCGACTCCACCCAGTCACCACAGGCCGCTGTTGTTGAACTGCCACCCGGCCAAGGCGTCCACTCGAGGTCCTGGCTCCAGGGCTGCACGGGCCGCAAAGTTCAAATGCACATTTCTCCGGCGATACCGCAGCCAGAAACCTCGGAGTCACACGAACGGGTGCCACTCTCCTTCAGAAACACAATCGCATAGCACAGACTGAGGATCTCGTGCAGGATATCCGTGCGGGATGCGGAGGTTCACGGAGCCGGGAGTCTACGTTGCCGTCCCGGTCGCCATCTTGGCTCCTCCCCGAAGCAACGTATGTTAAGGATCTACCAAACTTCATTACATTTTCAGGAGGAGTGCAAAAAACCCATTAAGAACTGTCAAGATCTCTATATTGTCCAGGATAAACCCTTTCTAATAACATAAATACCCATCACCAGCATGAGGTTGAATATTTATGCTTTTATTGTTTTTTTTGCAAAGTTTTAAGGCACGCAGATGTTCAACATTCACGTGGTACCAAAAGACTGCAGGGCTTGGGGTCTAACCGTGCAGTGCCTATGTTGCACAACTGACATACTTGCTAAGCAGAGACTTGAACATCGTCCCAAGCGAGCTGTGATATTCATTTAGAGTTAGGCTTATGCATTCAGTGTGCTTATTAGTTGTGTGATGGGGTTGCCAATGTCTTTGAAATGTGAACCCTTTATTTGCTGTGCCAGAACCTGTGGACTACTTGCAGTCAGTAGAGAGGACTTGACTTTTCTGCGTCTTCAGAGACCACGTTTTTAAAATTCTTATGTAAAAAAAAAAAAGTAATACAATATTTAATAAAATCACAGGAACTGGTTACACCGCTTTCCACACGAAACACCATACGAGTCCCATCTGTGAACTGAAAAAAATCGAACTAATATATTAAATATTAAAAAAAAAAAACTTTAAGTACCTGCCAAATTAGTTTTGGATTTACAAAAGTAGTGGTGCAGGGCTCACATTTTCAAAGTGTCTTGTCCCATGGAATTGATGCTTAAGCCGCTACATCTACAAAAAAACTGCTCTTCACACAGGAAATTTCTGAACTGAGTTATATTTAGAGTTCTTTGAAAGAGGCTATCCAAAGCAAGTATCTCTTCCTTGATAAAATAGTTTATTTTATTATGTTTACCTAATACGTACAGTTGGCCTCACCCAAAGTTACTAGGGACGTGGGTCCATCTGAAATAACAGAAAGCATTGAGTTAGAGGCTTTGATAAATTAGTGTTAGGTCGCTAAATGGTGAGTGGAAGGATTGAGCACAACCATTTAGAGAGATTGAGGAAGGGGCTCTACAAGGACTTATTTGGCATTTAGCCCAAACATCCAAAAGTGCCTTGGTGGACAGCTCTCAAATAATCCTCCTTTGACAGTTGCTGTGTCACTTCTGCCACATTTTTCGTCACAAATATCCAATTTTCTGTTATGGCCCTCCACTATATGAATACAGATCATTGTAAAGTTTAGGTTGGACCATGTGTTAAAATTTGGTAGCATCTCCATACTATTTTGATTAGTTGAGAAGTAAAGGGCAGGTACGCCAGAAATGTCTGCCATTTTTTTTTCCCGATGGGTCGGGTCGGGTTGTAGTGCTTGTATTTGAATGAAAGCTTCTCACACTGTATAAACTGGTCAGTACTGAAAAATCGGAGTTAAGTGTCCTGCAAGAGATAAGCTTCCACTTGTTGTGAGGGGTGGACTTTCAGCCAGACATAAAGTGCAGGAAATGGTTAGGTCTTCCTGAATTATGTTCCATGCAGTACCGAAATGAGGAGCTGAAATGCCAGAATAATGTGATGCATTGTTTGCCATTTGCTTCTCTTACTTTATGGTCAGCTGATGGTATTCTATATTTATTTTGATAAATGGAACTTTGATGATTTTACTACATTCATTAAATATGGGGAGTCTGTATGTTAGGCCTGTGTGACATAAGTTCAATTGGTTAATACGTGTAACAAGTATTTCAAATGTTCCCTGGGATCACAGGTATCAGATACTCCTGCAAGCTCACCGAATTGAGAAGTAGCTACTCTTTTGGCTTTGATTTTCAGGTCGAACAGTCTAGGCTTATTCTTGGGTGGTGGTTTTGGTTAGGACGCTCAGTTCAGTTACACCGTATAGGTTATTGAAGCAGCTTTTACTTTGAAACTCTTCTTTTACATAAGATAATATGCTTTAAAACGTGTGACGCTTTTGCTACTCTGGTAGATACTCAAACTGGGTTAGAGAACTTTAAAATGGGCATGTCTGGCTTGCCGTCACAAGTGACGCCAGACTGGCCGTAGCGGGCACCGGGTACTTCCCCGGAGGGCTGCCAGGGTGGGGGCCGGTTTTGGGCCTGTGGGGGGCCGTTTTTGTTACAGGGAAGTTTTTGCAGCATAGCTGCAATATCAGCCCCTGTAGCAAAATCGGCCGAAACCAATCCTGGCAAACAGCTCGGCCGCACTTTCAACACCCCAGGGGGCTGGCCGAGCACTTTGCCAGGCCGGTTTTGGTTCCCAGTTCAGCCCTTGTCACAAGACAGCCAGCCAAACAGATATGCACATTTTAAAGCGCACAGCTCCCTGCTGCTGCCACTCTGCAGCACTGACCCCGTCCCGTCCTGACACTTAGTTTGGGATGAGCTGCTGAAAAATAAAACGGTAATAAATAAACATTATTACAGTTTTATTTTTCAGCTCTGGGGTTTTGTTGGACGTCTCGCCTCTCCTCAAATGGAGGAGCCACCCTTATCTTAAGAGTTCTCAGGAGGCGCTGTGATGGACAGAAAGGTAGCCACTTGGCTCGGGCACCTTCTGTGATAGCAGCTTTGGTAACTTGGAGACTGCAGATAGTGCAGTCTGTCTGACGAGGAAAGTGAAGTGGCGGGGATTGAGGCTCACAAACCTGCATGTCGGTTCAGGTACTGTTGGAATCTAGATAAAAAACATGTAGGAATCTCTGGTACATGTGGGTCATCGCACTGTGCAGGCAAGATAGAAGTGCATACAAAAAGTTGGAGGCACACAGTCCCTATGCTAGCATTAAGGTGGCTTGCAGGCCACATGTTGCCACGCAGTGGAAGGCCCTTGGCACAGGTTGACCTGTCACACTCCTGTTGCTATATTTGGCTGTCAAACTGGTACTAATGAGGTGAGACCTATGCCCAAGACCGTATTAAGAAGAGTAAAAATGTCAAAGTAGTGAAGTCTCACTATTACAAAATGTACCCCTTTAAGTTGCAGTCAGTGAGCTAACCCTCCTCTGTTTTATCCTCCCTAGCGTGCTGGTAGTTTGGACTGTGAGTGTTGTAGTCCTGATCATAGTTTGATGTTCCCCCACTAGATGCGTCTCACTAAGTATTTTGATCTCCAATTCTAGAACAATGTGCGAGAAACATTCTATTCAAAGAACGACAGACAAGGGGTAAAGTTTAAAGATTTACTCACATAATAAAATAGTCACAGCAAGCCATAAGCTAGGCCATTAGTTAGTAATATGAAAGCTTATACATTTAGTAAGAAATGAGAAGTCAAAGAGTTCAGTAGAGATCTGGCAGTAGCAAATCAAGCATGGATTCACCTTCACAGAATGGAGAAAGGTTCTCCTTTCATACAGAAACCTAATTCTTTTATAGGACTTAAAACAAAAGATGTGATATATTCAATTCCTCGGTTCACAGGCTTTTAACCAATAAGAAGCAAGCAGAGAGAAACATTTAATTCAGAATACATTGAGCAATTCTCTCCTCATTCTACTACATTCTTGACAAAAAGCTCAACAAGATTGCTGAAGCCATCGCACTGCGCACCTCCTGCTTCCTCATCCTATGCATGCTGCAAAATATCTTCGAACGGCTGACTCAGAGTATCAGACCTACTGCCACACAAGCCCTCCTCACCAGCAGGCTGGACTACGGCAACACACTCTACGCAGGCATCTCAAAACAACTCTCACAGACTCCAGACCATCCAGAACACCGCTGCAAAACTCTTATTTGACCTCCCAAGCCGCACCCACATCACAGCACCTCAGTAGCTTCACTGGCTCCCCATTCAAAAACGCAGCCAATTCAAACTTCTAGCACACACCTACAAGCCCCACGCAATGCAGGGCCAAATTACCTGAATATCCGCATACACTTTACCAAAGCACCAAACACCTACGCTGTGCTTCATTCTCCAATATCGCACCCAAGACCTGGAATGACCTTCCTTAGCACATCAGAATTTCTTCCTTCCTACTTGAGCTCCCCAAGAAGCTGAAGACTTAGCTCTTCATGTTAGCACCTTGAGAACCACACACCTGCCCAAGCGCCTAGATCTCTCAGCTGATTAGTGCTCTACACACATCAACACATCGATTCTGCTATTTCACAGCTTCTTCACATAGAACATACCATTTTACATAGTATGTTATCCAGTCTGGGACAGTCAACTTGTCCTTGGAAAGGTACATATTGTCTGACTCGGCTGGGAAAGTCTAATTTTGTCACAGCATAAGCCTGAAAGTTCTTTATTATAGCAGAGAATAAATAGTAGAAACGATCACGTGGTGTAGGCAATGCTGCATCCAAGATGGACTACAGAAGCTAAATTGCCCTAAATTGGACGAAGTGCGTTTTCGCGTTCTACACATTAACATTTTGGCAGTCTACTTCCACACTGCTTAATTTGCCTTTTCTTGCTGCAAAATGTATTCAACCCTGTTAAATCGTGTAACCCTTTCGTCTGCCGTATAATTCCTGTGGCTCTGCAAATAAGTCTTTTAAAAAAAGGAAAAAGATGTACTTCCCTTGCCTGCTGTGGCGATGGATAATCGTGGTGCATCCTGACAGTATTTAATTTCTGTATCTAGGGCCACTAGTATTATGCGATTCTACGGCTGCATCTTTTTCGGTGTAAGTATGAATTTGCGGCATTTGCCACAAAATCCATCATCTGCTGCCAAATCTGCAGATTTTAACAGCCAACATTTTTTCTAACTCAAGTGGATCAAAAGTTACTAAAGTTGCAACATGTGCTTCCTTGCAGTGGAAGGTCATTTACCTTTCAGTTGCTATTGCTGTATTTAGATGTGAAACTGGTACTAATGACTTAAAACGTTGTCCCAGACAGTGCTGTGTAAAAATTACATAATGCTATCAAAAATGTGCCGCATTAAGCCACATAATTTGTGCTTTCTTGCTGCATAATTGTCAACCCTGCTCCATAATTTGGTCTTCCTGTGCTGCATAATTCCAGTGGCACTGAATATATCCATGGTGAATGGAATATTGTCAACTGCTGTATGATCATAGACAATCAAGTCTGCTAGAGGCTCCAGAGATGCCTTGAAAGTGAGACTGTGTGGCACGGGCAGACATGGGACTTTTCAGTGAGAACTCTGGTGGCTGGTTTAGCCTCCTAAGTAGGGCTTCTCTTGAAGTTACACAGCTGTCTTGGTGAGGCTTAGTTATTCCTGTATACAGACCTTGCACACACCTTTTGTTCTTTATTCTGCTATGCATTGGCCATCGATATATGCCGAAATGCACAGAGGAGTGCCTAACCTGCTCCCATTTTCTCCCCAGGTCCACGCAGCCACGAGTTCAAAGGAAATGTCTCCGACTGGGAGGAGCAGGTGGAGTTCAAGTCCCTGCAATGGTTTGGAGCAACAGTGCGAGCACACAACCACTCAATACTGGTAGGTGCGAGCTGGGCATTTGTCAGCCCCTTGAGAATGTTGTGCTTCGACTGGGCCCCTGTCCTTATGTGCTTTTATTTGGGACCAGACCATCCAGACTACCCTCTGCTTTGTGGCTTGTCCCATTATCATTGTCATTTGGATTTTCTGTCCGGCCTGGATTCCTCAACCTGGCGTCTCCACCTTGATTTCACCTCCTTCTTTCCTCTTCCTTTCATGGTGATATGACTATCTGAATCCCGCCCTGAGCCCTAAAGCCTGCAGCAATGCACAATGACGCCGTCCACTGAGAGATGAGCATTTTGGGGAGATGATTCCATTCACCAGGGGATTTCCTATTCCCGTTTTTCATGTTGTCCTGTCCCTCGTGGTCTGTCTACAGCTAGACATCCTGAAGTGCAATCTAAACAACCTGCATGACATGAAGTGAGCCCTTCACGTCATTGCCTCTGGACTCCCTACATGTAGCACGTTGCTGTAGCTGTGCAGGTGGGCAAAGTAATTTGTCATATTTGATCAGTGCTGGACTTTTAGCTAAGTGAAGGTTGTGTTCTTGGGCTTTTACTTTTGCTTACAATATTGTATATATTGGTATAAAAATCTTTCATGCAAATTGCAAAGCATCTGACTTTGTGTCAAACATGTCATGGGGCCATTCGCAACTTTCATTGACCCTAGGGCCACCATAAAGATTTTGGGAGCCCTGGGCAATACGTATTTTGGGGCCACTGTTCTGAATCGTATTGAATGTTTTTCCCCATATCCTTTTAATTCAAGTTTGCATGATTTATTTATTTGGGAAGTGTTTTAAAGAGCAAACATGACCTGTCCGGGTATCAAAGCGCTGTACAGAGAAGCAGACATGTTAAACAAGTAGACTTGCAAATAATAAATACTTTACATACAACAAGTTAAGCATACAAAATGAGAAAAGGGAACAGCAAGAAACGAAGTAGAAATAAAGTACTAAAATTGCTTAGTAGAATAGACCACGAGAGCTTTATGCACAAAAAGTCAATTTGAGTGGCTTCAGGTCTAATGTTGAAAGCATTTATTCAGGAGCAATCGTTTTACTACTTTTTTTTTTGTATGAGGAGGTCGAAGGGTTGGATTTGGTTTCAGGAAGAAGTGTGTTCTATATTCTAGGGGCAAGACCGGAGAAGTTCTCTTGAATTTCTGTGGTTTTAGCAGTAGAGAATTAGAACTTCGTAGGGATCGACTTATAACAGATAGGTTGAGTTTTTTGCCAGGTAAACAGGAATTTTGTGACGAGGAGCTGTGTGTGTCAAGCAGGCTATCTTGACCTGAATCCTAGCTTCGAGAGAGAGCCAATTGAGCTGTATTAGATCGGGTGTGATGTGATCTTGTTTTCATGATCCATTGAGTCTTGCAGCTGAGTTCAGTGTAGCCCTTTAAGGGGCCACTTTGGGTAACCCTGTCAGGGTTGCACTCCTGTAATCTAAACGGGATATAACTAGGGATTGGACTGCTAAATAAAAGTCATTTGGAGGCAGGAACGTTTTGAATTGCCTTAGTGTTGATTTGGTGATTGGCACCTCTGGTGGTTGCACTGATGTGGTCGTGTATATTTAAGTATTTGTCTAGAGTAATGCCTAATGATCTTGTGTATTCAACAACATGAGGGGTGCAGTTGAGTGCCATTAGTTTGAGTTGTTCTTCAATTGGGGCAGAGTAGTTGTGAGGGGTGTTCAGGAGAAATTCTGTCTTTAGCATGTTTAGCAAAAGCTGATTGTTAACCATTGTTGAGTTTTCAGTAGGGCACAGTTGAGAGTTTTGATATCTTCTGGTGATGCCATTTTCATGTACAATTGAGTATCAGCGTACATGTGATGATGTATATTTGAGTGAATCGGAGGTTTGGTGAAAGGTGTCCTGAGAGGTTAGAAAAGCGTGGGTGAGAGTGTGGATCCTCGAGGCACTCCAGTTGAGAACGGCGTACTGTTAGAAAAGGATTGGTTGAATTAATTCATGGCGTTCTGTTATGAAGGAATGAGACAAATCAGCTTAACTTGACCAGATAACCCCATCCTTTTCTCAAGAAGATCAATCATGTTGTCACGTTTAACCGCCGAGGAGAGATCAAGAAGTACAAGCAGGCAAAGCTTGTTGTGGTCAAGTAGTCTCAGAGCGATGCAAAATCATACTGAATTATACGTTCACATTTTAGAAACTGTTAAACAAAAACTGTTGAAATTTGTCTTGTTCTGTGGTCAATAAATACGATGACACTCTTAGAGAGTGGGACAGTCGGAGGTCAAGGTAGGTATACCAGGGGATAGAGGTTGTGAAAGAAATGAGTCTGAGGTAAGAAATGTCAGATTCCCAGTGGGATGCTCAGATGATGGGGCCCTATACAATTTTCAACTTTGCCCATGCAATAAGACGTCTGATTACCCCCTCCTCTGTTCATTGACTTTTGCTTTATTTAGAGCAGTTGCAAGCTTTGTCCAATAATTCCAGTTCCCACAAAGCTGTAATTAGTGGGAATACCAAAATTCTAAATCAATTTTTCATTTCCTAAAGGAAGAAGTTGGTGACCTATTTCTGGATGGATTGAAGTCTTATTTTGCAAGCCGGGGTGGGCTTCTTACCTCATTACAATTACTTAGTTATGGTTTAAACACTATCTGCCGGGCTCTGTACCTCAGAGCAAAAGCGGTTATAGAAATCACTGTCAATGCTTGCACTCAGGTTAAGCTATTTAGTTAATTCCCATTCAGGGAGTCACCGAGCAGACGGGGGGGGGGGGGGGGGGGGAGGAGGAACTCCTGTTCTCTTACCTTGGTGGTTGAGGTAGTTTATGGTGGTTGAGGTAGTTTACTACTGCATTCATGGGGTCTGTCCTACCATGGTCCTGCAAAGTGGGCCAGTAAAACTTTCTGCAATTGACTGAGTAGTAAGGGCGAGAGGTTACAGGCATCTTAGGGCGGTGGTAGTGTAGGGAGCAAGAGCTCAGAACACAACTATCAACCAACATACACAATAATGGTAGTGGAAAAGCAGTACTTGGAGACGTGCAAGGAGGCCGGGTGTGGGCAGCGTCTCTTCTCGTATGGCTGCATGACTTCAGTCCAGCGTCGATCGATGGCCTTGGAGCACAGGTATGAGCCTGGCTGCTGCAGCCCTGTTTGGTGGGGTGGATGCAGTGCCACTTGAACTATAGGCTGGCACTGAAGCAGGTTGTGATCCCCAGCAGAGCAGATGTGATTACCCTTCTGTTGTAGCCCCGGCTGGGCTGATGGTTCACAAAGGTACTTGCATCCCTAGCTGGTCTGATAGCGTCAGGAAGGCAGTTTCAGCCTGACTGGTCTGTCGCGTGCACTCAAGCTTTTCTTGTTTCCTGTCCGGAAACTCCTGTAAGATTGGCTCTAGGCACTCTGCTTACGCCGAGTGTTCTTCCATCCAGGGACACACTGGGCGTCCCCTTCTGCCCAGCGTCTCTTCCTGCAGGGACAGGCAGACTCCTTCTCTCCCTCTGCAGGCAGCCTTCTACACAGTATGTGGATCGTCAGCTACTCCGGCAGAAAGCAAAAACTTCTGCTGATGTCCCGTCACCTCTGGGATGCTGGCTGTGAGGTAGAGATCAGCCCTGGCCTCTCAGCAGTGCTTGAGTACTCTGCTGAGCACTTCTTCCTTGGTTATGAATGACTTGGAACTGGAACAAACTAGAGTTGTTTAGGTCCCACTTTTATACACACTCTAGGCGGGGTTTGTGCATCCACTGTCTCCACTTTCAGAATAGGTTTGGGGGTGGTCCTCTTTTCAAGTGTCCTTCTCAGGCTTCTCTCCATATATAGCCTTAGTATAGAGCAGAGGTCTTAAAACTGTGGGTTACACAATTCTGGGGGTCCGTGGCAATATTCCCGATGAGGCGCAAATGCCTCAGTACATAAGTAGAAATGAAAATCGAATGAAGCGCTGACTTTATGGGGGGTGGGGGGGTGTCTTTGCACACACACTTAATTTACATGCAGCAGTTTTAGTGCATTACAAAATATGGAAACTAATCATGAGCTCTGTGGTGATAGGGTTAAAGGCATGGCTAAAAAGAAAAATATTTTTTGAGGGTTTTGTTTTCTTCACCTTCAGGTAACTTTATACTTTATAACACTAAATGTAAGTTAAATTAATTGATGAAAAATGCGCTCTTTTACAGTATCAAATCTCGGTTGGTTAATGTGATCACTACAGAGTGAGGTGGGGAATATGGTCTTTTTTTTTTATAGTGTTATGACGTCCTAGCCTGGCACAGAAAGCACAGTGAATATGTAAGAATTATATTAAAATGATTACACACACACACTGCCATGAAACGAGTTGGTATATAAAATAAATTCTTTTAAATGCATGTTTGTGTCGCAAAAAGAGTAAATCTTTGTCACCATGAAGCTTCAAATAACTCCATCATTTATAATCCATTCTGGCTTCCAAGCAGCCTTTACATTGGGTGGTAAACCAATTGCACACATTAACCTTTCTTTCAGGTAGCAGGCACCCAGGTGAATCGGCCTGTTTCTTCTTTAGCTCTGACCCTCTCTCGGCTTCACTGCATAGGACAACTCCCCCAACCTCCCTTCACTTTCACGCAGAGGCATCTCAAGGTCCTCGTTATCCATTCAGAGATATTTGTATTTAACAAAATGTATAGGAAATAATTTCGTAAAACAATTCTAAAAACATTAGCCCATTGGTAGATGCTGCCCACTTAAATCTCTTTCAACCACTTCAACATGCGGATGTGCTTTCGGGGAGGCGGATGGCAGAGTGGCGGCGGGCAGGGTCTCATTCAGATGGGGAGCCCTGATCACCTAGACCACTGGGGCCTCGGATGTATGGCCCACGAGAAAGAAAGGAGGAAGATTCAGGGATAATGTATCTATTAAGTAGATGATCCAGAGGAAGGGGCGATGTTTAAGGGCTAATTTATTTTTATTTACGAATGGACCGACCGCTTGCTCTGAGAGATGCACTGAGGAAGATGATGATCTATGGGGACTTTTTATTTATTTTACAAAAAGAGCCATCACTACCACTGTGGCCAAGGGTGTGAGAGGCCACGGCACCCCAGGTACATCTGTCTTACTGGAAAAGGAGGGGAGATTGGGCCCGTTTACCTTGCTTGCATTAGGTTCCAGGTCACCCTTGCTGTGCAGGGAAGCGTGCCAAAGCAACGGGGGTCGAAATGTGAAGATTTTTTTACTTTAATTTCTGTACTTATTTTAACATAAATGGATAGACCGTCTGCTTTGGGCCTTCGTATTAGGAGTGATGGCCCAGTGGAGTGGGCAGAGGAGGAAGCCCTCTTGGCAGGGCTTAAGGCTTCATTGGTGCTCCAGGCGCAATGGCATCAGTGCCTCGGGGCCTCGATAGTTGGCACTAAACTCCGATCATGAATGCTTTACTGTCCTTCCTTGCTTTCATTAGGGCCCAGTGCAATGTTGCTTTGACCTTGAACCAGTAGCCCAATTAGAGCTGAGGAGACACCTTAGCTTGGGCCTCGGAGAGATGGCAGAACAGGGGATTGGGCAAGTTGGGGGCCCATATTGGACTGAGGAAACTGCCAGCTTTGCAAGGGAGCAGCTATAATGAGCAAACCAGGTACTGGGGCTGAGGGGTGTGATGGCTACACTGTAGTCTTATTTAAAAAAAAAAAAAAAGAAGCAAAGCGCCTCAATTTCCTTGATAGCTTTGGAGCTGAGGGCATCCTTGCTGGAAGTATGTGGCTTTACATGGAACCTCATTTTCTTCTGAAAGGGACAGT
This sequence comes from Triturus cristatus, assembly GCF_964204655.1. Classification (NCBI taxonomy): domain Eukaryota; kingdom Metazoa; phylum Chordata; class Amphibia; order Caudata; family Salamandridae; genus Triturus; species Triturus cristatus. The sequence continues at coordinate 1,265,172,077 of NC_140585.1, read as the reverse complement.
TTGATTCAAGGTTGGGGTTATGGTAAGGCATTGGAGGGAAATGGCTCACATCACCCAAATAATGGGGAATAGTGTTTTCCTCAATTTCTGTTTAGTTTGATGTATTCACTTTTTATTAGTCTCAAATTTAGTGTGGCATGTGTGCACCTCAAATGATCTTCTAAGCCCTACCCTCTGTGCTCATCGCTGTCCTTCCCACTCTTCAAGGTTTGCCATAATATTTTAAAGGGGGGGGGGGGCGGGCTCGGCCTCTGTTATAGTGTGATTTTCTCACAACAGGCAGCTCTGGGATTGTCTTGCACCCACAACCTGGGCACAATGGGGTGTGAGCTTTCTGCACCTGCCTCTATGAAGCAGTAGTTTGGGATTTAAAAAAAGATGTCAGTCCTGACCTAGTAACTTCTTCACCTTGAGCAACAGACATGCAGTCCCGCCCCTCAGCCTTCCCTTCAACCAAATGGCAGTGCTCAGGAAGAGCTTATCAGCAGCCTCTTGCTCACCTAAATCTTCATGGAAGGTATCGGGACTGCATTCTCCACAAGTCACTGTCTGGATATCCAACCCCCAGCCATGGGAATGCAGACAATAGACTTCCACAGTCTACGATAGTCTCCATCATCCTTCATCTTGTTGCATGACAAATGAGGGGCATCCAAAATAGTCTGGAGTACTCTCACACACCCCCTACTAATTCCATGTACTACATGCACAGCACACACACACATACAGTCAGCATACGCCCAGGATGTCAATGCAAGGTCCTGGGTGTTCACAGTGTGAGAAGTTGGCCTGATGTATGATGTCACTAGTTCTAGTGTACACCTTATATCAGTCCAACCAACCCTTATGGTGATTGGTTGTAAAGTCAACCTTATAGACCAGCTATCCTAGTGGTAGCATGGACAAGAGCAGTCTTAGGCTAAACTCTGAATGGCATGTGAAGCCAGCTGTGATACCATATATAATCCCTTGAATACCAAATGAAAGGACCCCACAACAGATATATATATAAAATAAAGTGTGTTTATTCTAGTCAAACCCTCAGCACTCTTTATGAGATTAGAGGTAAGTACAACACAGTCTTATTTAAGCATACATTAAGTCACACAGGTAAGTAATACAGTTAGGCCCTAGGGGCCATGCAAACCATATACTAAAGAAGTGGTATAAGGACCACTGTCACGGAAATAGGATAGGCCTAGGCCTAGGGAATCGCTGGGGCTACACTACACTAGCAACACGGGATTCAAGTGCAGAGTGGAAACACTCACGCGTAATGCGTAAAAGTCGATAGAATTACTAGCAGTTAGAAATTAACAGTTTAAGGACACTTCTGAAGCAGCTAGAGAGTCGAGACTCGGAAACTAGACCCTAGGATAGTCACTACCCTTGTGAGCACCGAAGTACCCAAGTTACCTAGCACACGGACTGCGGGTGCATAGGTGTGAACTTGCGTCGGGTTTCGTCGTGGACTTCTATGGATGCCTGAAGGAAAGTTGCTGACAGGCAGTCAGTACAGAGTGTCCGGTGGATCCCAAGGCCGGGATCAAGAAGAGAGGATACCTGCAAGCAGAAGGGACAGAGTCAAGGTCACTAGCCAGTGACCACGTGGAACCAGGAAGGAACCAGGCGATGTCGTGAAGATTGCAGGTGAAGGTGAAGCTTGTCGCTGCAGCCACGGGGACCAGGAAACGTCGGACGACCAGGACCAGGAGGCGAGCTGTCCCACAAAGGCTCTTGCTGTCGGCGGCATCGAAGTCGAACTAGGACTCACCAAGCCTTGGCAAGCGGAAGCCACGAAGAACGGAGGACTTGCTTCTGGTGCAGACCAGGAAGGTCTGAGGTGCTTCTCCTTTGCAAGGAAGCGGGAGCCAGTCTGGAGGAGCCAAACCAGCAGTGAAGATTTCAGGAGGCGTCGTCACAGAGGCCACTAGCCAACGGGCAAGCAACCGGACAGACGCGGCAAGCAGGAAAATGCAGAAGGGCCCCACGCAGGACTCGTGGAGTGTGGGGGGCTGATCTTCGGTGCAGATGGTGCTTGGGGTTGGGGCTTCTCAATCCCCAGTGCACAACTTCGGGGGTGCCTCAGAAGCTGCGCTGGAAGATACTAGCCACTTTTCCCAGGTAGCCGGTCCCACGTCTCTCGTCGCCTTCACGGATCTCAGCTCGGCTGTGGATGTGGATCAGGGTCGGAGAAGTCTGGAAGTCCAGGCTCTGGTCGGGCTCTGCAGTCGGTCCCTCGTAGAACTTCAGCAAAGCAAAGGGTAGTCTCTTGATGGTGCCTGTTTGCACAGGGTAGCCACTCCTTGGCCACAAGGGAGATTCTTTAGTCTTCTTTCGTCTAATGTCGAAGGTCCAGAGTTTCTGTTCAAGTTGCAGGTTCAGGATAATCTAATCTCCTGGGGCCCAGCTACCACTCTTATCCAAATCTGGGGGGCTGGGTTACCTGCTAGGACACGCCTTATGGGTGGGACCTGGGAGGGGGGTGGTTACACCCCCTTCCCTTTTTCCAGTTTCGCGCCAGGACTGGGGCTGGAGTGCCCCAGCACCGGTTTGAACTGGACTATGCACGGGACACCTTGTGTGCCCCAGGCATGTCTCATTCTTTTCATCCCTCCCTGCCCCAATACACTAAGGCCTGTCTGGGGTGGTGCTCGCACCTCCCAAGGCAGGAAACCTATTGTCCAAGCCTCCCTTGCCGGGATCACTCCCAGCAGCAGGAGGTCAGACTCGTGTCTGTGGCAGCAGCATCCATTTTGTGATGCTGGGGCTCTGGTTAACTTTAACCGGGTAAGTAGGTTACAACATGTCTTCTCCCTCTAGAAGGGAGGGATAATATCCTCATCCCCAGAAATGGGATGGGGGTATTATTCCAAAGTGTTACACCTTACACGACATGTTTTGATAAAGCCAAACCATAGTTACCATAACCGTTTAAGATTATAAGGCACTTTAAGAGTATATGGTAGGCTATATCATAGAACAGCTATAAGGACATGGTTCCGAAAGCTGTAGACAGGCTCAGCTCATGCTAGAGCACCATCTCACATGTTACCAAGCACTCTGCCTCCAGGATTGTTAAGGCCTGCCATAGGAGTGGCTGATAGGTACACATGTGTCTATATGTAAGTTAGGTATAGGAATACTACACCTAAGCAAGGGGTGATTACACGACCCTGCTCCAGCTGAGTGATCAGCCAGTTGTGTCATAATGGAAGGCCAGGCCAGGGGTGGCATAATGCATGCTGCAGCCCCTGGTAGGCCTAGGGTACACCTATGCCCTGGGTACCTAAGGTACACTGTACAGGGGCCAATAAGGTGACCCTATCCAAATGGGTTATGCACCTAAAGTACATAGTATCAATTTAGAGAGAGAACAGCAGGGCTGTGGGTCTGATTAGCAGGCCCACAGCCACATCTAAGTCGAAAACCAGTAAAGCAAAAGCAAAAAGTGGGGGTGAACATAGAAAGCAGACCCTACTCTCCTACACACAGTACAGTGGAACTTTACACAAAAAGGGGTCTGTAGGCCACGCTATGATTGACGCAGATAAAAAAGTAAAAAGGTCTGGTCATGCCAACAATCTCAGAACACGGTATGCAACAATAACCACAGTGTGTGAGTGTGTGTGTGTGTGTTTGATGCAACACTCCCTGTGACTGGTCAGGTGCAGGACAACAATAAGCCTAGGCCTCTGTTTGCTTGCTTAGAACCATATGATGCTAGCGCCAAAATGTGTCACATTCAATCAAGCACTCTGGTCAGGGAAGCACGCCTGTATACCATGTAAGGGTGTACAGTGTAGGGGACATTCTCATCCAAATAGTGGCTTGTTGGATTTTGCTGTGCCAAAGATATTTCAGAGCAACCTACCTGAGTAGCCAGTCTTGGTGGACCGACGAAAGGGTGTATTTTACCTAGAGCAGCAGGAGGGTAACACAAGCCCCAACAACCTAAGGGATGCAATGGAACCAGGAACTGGCATTGTTGCCCAGGTTTATTTGTTACAGTAACCAAGAAGGTTTAGAAAGCCCGAATCTGAATACCAAAAGCAGTGAGGGCCATAGAAGCTGGTATAACTGTGCCGTTGAAAGAATTGTTTTTTTGGTGGGGAGGCTGTGATGTAGGTGTTCTTTGGCTATAGTGGGCCAGGAACACTGTTGGAGGGAAGCTAATGGAGTTCTCAGCATTTTCTCGAAGGGGGCACCAATATTGGGTGTAAAGACATTGCAGAAAGGGCCTTGCCTTTACTTTGAGACTCCTTTCCCCCCCTAGGATTAACACTGACTTTTTGTCCATCTCAACAGGCCTGTGCACCATTGTACAGCTGGCGCACGCTTAAGGATGAGGCTCACCGCGACACAGTCGGTACCTGCTACCTCTCCATGAATAACTTCACCACCTTCATCGAGTACTCTCCTTGCCGATCAGGTAAGTCTGTAGGCTCCTGGCTTTCTGTACTGATGCAGCCGCCAGAGTCACTGCTGCAGCAGCGCCTGCCTCCCTCCTCAATTCTTGCACTGCTCTTAATTTCCTGTAACACACTGCACTCTTGCTTCGGAGCACACAGATTGTTGTCTGTATTTTTTAATCCATTGTTCAAGAAGGCTGCAGCAGACTCACAATAATGTGTGTATCTTTTGAAAAGTGCATTGTGCACCACAGCCGTAAGTGATCTCGGAGTGCTTTCCGAATTGGGGCACCCCCCTGAACTGTTTTGGAATCCTGAGTGACCGGCGTCACAGTTGAAGTTTCGTTTGGGTGTTTTTCCCCTGTTGTCTCGGGGATGTTATGCATCAAATCGAGGCTGGCAAGCTTTTAGTGGATTGGTGTATGGTTTAGTAATGGATTATGTTGGAGACGATGGAAACTGTCTTTTTTTTTAGGTCGATGTGCTGCTCACTCTGAGAGACTGCTGCAGTAGAGTATGGAAGAGAAGCCGGGCCTACTCTCCTCCTATATTTTTCATTGACTTGTGTCATTGTCTTTTCAAAACTGCTGCCTTCGGGTTCGTTAATAGGCGTGTTTCTCTCCTTAGTACAGCCTTGTCTTCATTTGTACCCTCTCATGGGGACTGGCCCCTTTACTTCGGTTTTATATGGGACCTGTTATTTAGTCCATAAGCACTATTAACTTTATTGAGTTTCTCTTACTGCAGGCTGGACATTTGCTGCATCAGCTGAAACAGCTTGTGTTTTGTTAAGCAGCACTGCCGCCCCCGTAACACATGCAAAAACAGTTGATGGACAGAATGCAGAACCATGTCATACATTCACCCCAGTACAGAGATCTGTGCCTAAATCATCTTTTTTTGCTCACCATGCCGTTCCAGTTTGAACCCAGCCATATGTAATTCAGTCTTGACCCTGTGCCTCATGGGAACAGTCCAGCCCGAACTGCCAAGCCAGGTCCTCCCTGGACTGGAAACAAGCATCCTAGGACCTGTTTCGGGGTTTCACCCCTCTGCTGCCAGGATAGCTTGATTCCAGTGGCATGGAGAGTACGGGACGCACGTTAGGGCAATTGTCTTTTGCCCCCGTAACACAGGCACCTGCTTTCAATCACTTTACCCCGGCATTATCTCGTGTCAGTTTAAATCCCCCAAGTAAAATGGATTTAGAAAGGATTAGCGAATTAAGTCATGAGAATTCCAGGTAGCACATAATTCTGCGCTGATGGGCTGAAGTTGAAAACCGCACATCTGTGTTACATGTCATCTGCACTAAACCCACCTCAGAGGTTGTTTTCAAAAGCCTGTAATATTAACACCACCACCAATACCATCACCACTAGCAATACTACCACCAGTACCACCACCTATACCAATAACACCACCACCACCAATACCATCACCACCACCACCTCGGTGCCTCTCGCTCACTAGTAATAGCAGGGGCACTGTACGAGGCCGGAGATGCAGCCCAGACCATCCCTCCCTCCCTGCCTGCCATAAAGCACAGCCCGCCCTGCACCAGGAGGTGAAACCAGGGCCCTACTACAGCTGGGGTGTTTTTTATTAAGCCAAAGTTAGCAATGACATTACGCAATGCCACACTGCTCACTCAAATCACGGACTGGGCAGGAAATAGCCCCCCCCCTGCTCTTCCTCCTGAGCCGCGACCGTGTAATCGGAGCGAAATGTGTTTATAGCTTAGATCATATGCAGCTCACTTCAAATTTTGTCTGTGTAATTTACAACACTTACACATCTTCTTCACTGCACTATTTATCACTACTTTGAAGACATCGCAGGCAGGTCTCTTCCTCTGATATTTACAATCTAACAAGCGGCCGAGAATGCCCTTTATTGCAATGCAAAAGGTCCTGCATTTGCGAGAGTTTAAGCTACTAGTATGGTAAATGGCGTTACCTTTTATGTTTTAAAACCCAAAACATACATAAAAGGCATTGTCATTTACAATGCCAATAGATGTAACTCGTGAATACAAGACCTATTGCATTGTAAATTCTTGTTTTATTTTGTGGACCATTCTGTGAGCGGATGCATGCCCGACTTATCCATTGCTCTGCTTAAGATGGTGTGAAATTGCAATAACTTCCTGCCAATTGTGTGGCTTTAATGCCGTTCCTTGTGTGTGGGATGTTTCTCTTCAGGATGTTTAGTATTTGTGCGTTAAGGTGTGCACGCGGCTGAAATATATTTAATTTCAATTTGTGATAAAACTTGACAATTCATGGTAATGTGGCCCTTATTTTCGGGTCCGAGACTTACACATCTAGTGAATCGTTTGTCGTGTGGCATGCATCAGATGCTGTACTTTAGTTCACTAGACACATTTGATGGTATGCCAGTAAAAAGTCCTATGGTATTTTTCATTTAATTCCATATAAACAATATTTGTGTACATAAAGTTTATCTCTGGAATACAGTGTTGCCTAAACATGTAGTTGTGTTTTACTATTGCTTAAAGAAAGAAACCCCGCTTCTTGGTCTCGCTATCAACATCTTTAGCGCTAGACCACATCTGTCGGTTTTATGCATGCACCTTATAATGGTTGATGACAAAGATGGTGGAATAGCCCCTTGCTTTGTCCCCCCCCCCCACCTCCACCCCCCCCTCCTTGCGACTTGTGATAGTACGCTGCCGCCTCCTGCTGTTTCTACTAGGTACTGTCCATGGGGTAAGGACCAGTACCCGGGGGCCAGGTGGGTATCGCGTGTTTCTGTTCACAGCCAGCAGTCGGACTGCCGCCACCTCGCAGGCCTGTCATCAGTTCTACAGTACAGCGGGTGTTTTCGGTATTTCGCTCTTCCTCGTCTTGGCATGTCTGTCTGATCATACTCCAGCCTTCTTAGCCCGCAAGTTAATTACATGGATTATTAGAATGCATTTTTAAACTTAGTTGACACAGTTAACACGTGCAAGCAATAAGAAGGCGAGCGGTGCATCCTGGGACGGGGGTGGGGGGGGGGGTTTCGCTCCTGCAAGTCGTGGCCAAGGCCTTTGGCTCTGGGTGTTCCCAATTTTTCATCGGGCCCGCGTCCACAGCGCTGTCGTGGAATGGTCGCGAAAATCCAACCGGAAAAAGATCTCCATCGTTTCTTCAGAGCTCACTGTCATATGAAAACAATTTGAGAGGTCTTTGGAAACTGAAATTGAGCCCATTGCGGCACAACGAATCTCTTTAGTGAGGGAAGTCTTGGCCCAAAAAAATTTGGAACCCGCTTGTAGGGTCTTGGGATCAAGTTTTACATTTTTGGGATATGAAACTGTAATAGCAAAGTTTTTGGGACATGTGAAAGTTTCCCTTATCTTGGTTGTTGACTATGGGTCATTACTATCAAGGACACTTACACACCCAAAAATGGGGGTGGCTTCCTTACACTACATATGTATGTGTGTTTTTGTGTATGTATGTGTTTGTGTGTGTATATATATATATATATATATATATATATATTCACTGAAAAAACCATAGGTTTCACACACGTTATAGTTAGGAATTAGCATTTAAAAAACCTTGCAAATTCACTGAAAAAACCATAGGTTTTAGACATGTTATAGTTAGCGGAAATTTTACTGATAAAAAACCGATGAAATTCCCCCGTTATAGTTAGTGCAGGCAACTATAACTCACGCGACCGCAATCCTCTGCTGATGCTAATACTGTATTTAGACACTTATTTGCCCATGTCTTCTTCCATAAATTTTTAGCTATACATATATTACAAATATTTTTTTTTCATAAAGACACATATGTCATCAGCAGAAGATTGCGGTCGCGTGAGTTATAGTTGCCTGCACTAACTATAACGGGGGAATTTCATCGGTTTTTTATCAGTAAAATTTCCGCTAACTATAACATGTCTAAAACCTATGGTTTTTTCAGTGAATTTGCAAGGTTTTTTAAATGCTAATTCCTAACTATAACGTGTGTGAAACCTATGGTTTTTTCAGTGAATTTGTACGGTTTTTTAAATGCTAAGTTACTTTACGCCATTCGTGGCGTGCACGCCCACTTAACGCAGTTCGTTCCGTGCGCGCACGGTGCGCTTCGCGCACCGTGCGCGCACAGTGAGCACGCGGTGCGCTTCGCGCACCGCGCGCCCACTTTACGCAGTTAGTGCCGTACACGCAAGGTGGGCACGCAGTGCGCTACGCGCACCGTGTGCCCACGTTACGCACCGTGCGCACATGGAGGACATATTATGCGCTTCCTTGTGATAGGTAATCTGTTAAATTTAATTTGTAAGTGATGACAATAATATGCCATGCACAGTGTTTTTTTTTTTTTATTAAAATTTTTAGCGTAAGCGCACCGTATGCGTACGGTAAGCGTAATCGGCGAAATTTTCAAAAAATAAAAATTTACCGTTTTTGGCCTTGGGGGATCTTTGAGGACTCGACTAACATGGCTATGTGCATGGGCGCTGTCTAAACAGCCCCTTTATATGTTTTTTGCCTTTGTTTACAGCCCCCCCCCCTCAGAGTGCGAGAGAGAAAATGGCGGCCGCCGCTTCCTGGTTTCGACCGATTCGAATGTTTACTTAGATGTAACAGCCAATCCGAATCGCGCTCGCGCACGCCACCGTACGCGTACGGTAAGCTTACGGTAAGCGTACCGTAAGCTGGCTCAGATATATATATTGATTTAAAGGCTATTTTCTCAGAATCTACTGAACAGATTTACACCAAACCTACAAAAGGCACTTCCTTGACCTGAGGACTACCTCTCTGCCAAATTTCTAGTAATTCTGTTCAGCCGTTCGGGCTGTAGCCCTGTCTAAAGGTCCTATGGAAAAATGCATGGGAAAAACGCGTTTTGGGACCCCCCTTTTATCTCAGCCCCCGCTTGACGAATCCCCCCGAGACTTTCAGGGTAGGAGCGGAGCGTAGCACCCCACCTATTTTGAGAAATTCGCGAGGATTCGTCGACCGGCGCCAAAGTTATTCAAAATAGAATGTTGCGGATTTCCTATGGAAACAGGGTCCTAACTATAACTACCTACTGGCGACCGCCAGTAGGTAATATATGTAGTATGTGTATATATATATTCACTGAAAAAACCATAGGTTTCACACATGTTATAGTTAGCGGAAATTTTACTGATAAAAAACCAATGAAATTCCCCCGTTATAGTTAGTGCAGGCAACTATAACTCACGCGACCGCAATCCTCTGCTGATGCTAATACTGAATTTAGACACTTATTTGCCCATGTCTTCTTCCATACATTTTTAGCTATACATATATTACAAATATTTTTTTTTCATAAAGACACATATGTCATCAGCAGAAGATTGCGGTCGCGTGAGTTATAGTTGCCTGCACTAACTATAACGGGGGAATTTCATTGGTTTTTTATCAGTAAAATTTCCGCTAACTATAACATGTGTGAAACCTATGGTTTTTTCAGTGAATTTGCAAGGTTTTTTAAATGCTAATTCCTAACTATAACGTGTGTGAAACCTATGGTTTTTTCAGTGAATTTGTACGTTTTTTTAAATGCTAAGTTACTTTACGCCATTCGTGGCGTGCGCGCCCACTTAACGCAGTTCGTTCCGACATGCAAGACATTTATAGAGGAGATGGTGTGCACTTCAATGATGAAGGGAACAGAGTCTTCCTCTTGAACCTTAGACTCTGCATCGGTACTTACTTGTAGGTACCACTAAAAAAATGACTCCATAAACACAACAGCTCTTTTTAGAGCTCCCTAATTTCTAAACTCTTAAATCTGATTTTCATTTATTTATTTTTATTTTTTTTACCGTACGCTTACCGTGAGCTTACCGTACGCGTACCCCGTGATTTTTTTTAAAATCAATAAATGTTTTTTTTGTACTTTTCTGTCCTTCTTTGACCCCCTTACAATTGTTAGGGGGTCTGTAACTCTCCTCATTGCCCCCTTTCCTTGTTTTCACTCTTTTTTTTCAGAGTGAAATACACAAAATGGCGGCCGCCGCTTCCTGGTTTCGGCCGATTCGAATGTTTACTAAGATCTAAGAGCCAATCAGAATCGCGCTCGCGCACGCCACCGTACGCTTACCGTAAGCGTACGGTAAGCGTACCGTAAGCTGGCTCAGATATATATTTTGATTTAAAGGCTATTTTCTCAAAATCTACTGAACTGATTTACACCAAACCTACAAAAGGCACTTCCTTGACCTACGGACTACCTCTCTGCCAAATTTCTAGTAATTCTGTTCAGCCGTTCGGGCTGTAGGTCGTTCTAAAGGTCCTATGGAAAAATGCATGGGAAAAACGCGTTTTGGGACCCCCCTTTTATCTCAGCCCCCGCTTGACGGATCCCCCCGAGACTTTCAGGGTAGGAGCGGAGCGTAGCGCCCCACCTATTTTGAGAAATTCGCGAGGATTCGTCGACCGGCGCCAAAGTTATTCAAAATAGAATGTTGAGGTTTTCCTATGGAAACGTGGTCCTAACTATAACTACCTACTGGCGACCGCCAGTAGGTAATATATATATATATATATATATATATATATATATATCAAGCCAATACTCCCTCTCACTAAGAAAGAGTGCGGGACAGCTCCGGAGTGCAGAAAAAGTGGCTTTATTTGTTAAAAAGCGCTGGCATTACGAGTCCATGAAACGCTGGCAGACGCGTTTCAGCCTTCAATAGCTTTCCTCAGTGCCCGTTTCCATGTTCTCCTTCCATCTCTGGGGGTCAGCTACTACGATCTTTAAATGGCGACCACATCCAGTCAGCTGATCACTTGCCCCTCCTTCCGCCTCTGACACGGCGGCACCACGCGCAGCTCTTCCCAGTCTACTGCATGCTGGTAGGTGGAGTCCTCAGAGCAATCCCATACAGTGATGGGGTATTGCACAACACCATGTGATGTCCCACTGTGTGGCTGCTGACCCTCACTCCACCGCAGTTGTCCGGAAAGCTCAAGCCATTCTTGGCACCCCTTGTCAGGTGGATCAATCTCGCCTCCTCTCTCCCCAGGTAACGATAACGTCCAATTGGAAATCCACCATACCAGGGGGGTGGCGCGTTGCAGTTTCATGCGACAACCCAAGTTGCAGGCACTACGCGTCACTCCTGACCGAGAGGGCGTCCCGCTACACCAGCAACCTGCACGCTGGTACAACATCAAGCCAATACTCCCTCTCACTAAGAAAGAGTGCGGGACAGCTCCGGAGTGCAGAAAAAGTGGCTTTATTTGTTAAAAAGCGCTGGCATTACGAGTCCATGAAACGCTGGCAGACGCGTTTCAGCCTTCAATAGCTTTCCTCAGTGCCCGTTTCCATGTTCTCCTTCCATCTCTGGGGGTCAGCTACTACGATCTTTAAATGGCGACCACATCCAGTCAGCTGATCACTTGCCCCTCCTTCCGCCTCTATGACACGGCGGCACCACGCGCAGCTCTTCCCAGTCTACTGCATGCTGGTAGGTGTTAGAATGCATTTTTAAACTTAGTTGACACAGTTAACACGTGCAAGCAATAAGAAGGCGAGCGGTGCATCCTGGGACGGGGGTGGGGGGGGTTTCGCTCCTGCAAGTCGTGGCCAAGGCCTTTGGCTCTGGGTGTTCCCAATTTTTCATCGGGCCCGCGTCCACAGCGCTGTCGTGGAATTGTCGCGAAAATCCAACCGGAAAAAGATCTCCATCGTTTCTTCAGAGCTCACTGTCATATGAAAACAATTTGAGAGGTCTTTGGAAACTGAAATTGAGCCCATTGCGGCACAACGAATCTCTTTAGTGAGGGAAGTCTTGGCCCAAAAAAATTTGGAACCCGCTTGTAGGGTCTTGGGATCAAGTTTTACATTTTTGGGATATGAAACTGTAATAGCAAAGTTTTTGGGACATGTGAAAGTTTCCCTTATCTTGGTTGTTGACTATGGGTCATTACTATCAAGGACACTTACACACCCAAAAATGGGGGTGGCTTCCTTACACTACATATGTATGTGTGTTTTTGTGTATGTATGTGTTTGTGTGTGTGTGTATATATATATATATATATATATATATATATATATATATATATATATATATATATATATAATCACTCGATGTATCCGCACTTTACACCAGTATCCAACATCAAGATGGCATCAAAGCTATTACACTATTTGCCAACGCTCAGCACAATTCATGTCACACAGTGAGATGCTAGTTTCTATGATTGACTTTTGCCTCAAACAACATCTTTATGTTCAACAACCTCCTTTATCAACAGATGAGGGGGGTTGCTATGGGGGCCAGCTTCTCTCCCAGTTACGCATGTCTCCACATGGGCTGGTGGGAGGAGCTGTTTCTCAACACAGACTACCAACAAGTAGTAGAGAGCAATATTAAAACCTGGCTCCGCTACATTGATGATTTGTTTCTAGTTTGGCAAGGTAGTAAAGAAGAGGCACAACAATTTGTTAATCAGATCAATTGCAATTCCTTGAACCTCCACTTCACGGCCACAATCAGTGACACATCAGTTAACTTCTTGGACGCTCAGGTGTATGTGTTAAATAATAGGTTAGAAACACGCATTTACCGGAAAGAAACAGCCGGTAATTCAATTTTGCACGCAGACCGCTCCCACCCCAAACATCAAGTAAACAGCGTCCCGTATGGGGAGATGCTGAAGCGGGTGTGTAGTACCAAGGCTGATCTTATAATGGCACAAGAGTCAAGTAAAACTAGATTCTTAGGGGATATTCGCCTAAAATCGTAGAACAAGCCATCACCAAACCTACGGCAATTGACAGGAATGTGCTATTGAGAGAAGCCGTTAAGAGTTCCAATACAGCAGAGTTGGTTGATGAGCCTAATACAGTTAATGAGTTCCGTCTCGTCATGGGATTCAGCAAACATAGTGCAATAAACAAAATCATCCAATCATGTTGGCCACTGGTACTTAAAATCCGGTATTAGGACCCCTGCTACCGCAGAGGGTGTCCATTACCCATAGCTAAGCACCGTCCATGAGAGATTGTCTTGTTTCCACTAATCCTGAAATCATTGAAAATACCTCATGGTTACAAACACACAAAGGCTTCTACAAATGCAAGACGTGCAAAGCATGTATCCATGGTGTAAATATGGTGACCTACTCCACCCCGTTCTGCAATAAGTGCAAACAAAAAAAATACTACTTACCTGTAAGACCGATTATGCAATTTATGTACTTGTGTGCCCTTGCGGCTTGAAATACATAGGGAGTACCAAACTCCAGGTACATAAACTCATTCTTCAACACCTTCGCGCCATCACAAATGAGGACAATAAATATCCAGTAGCCTGACATTTCAAAAAATTCCATCATTCAAACAACAAAGATCTTAGCTAATTTGTGATAGACGCAGTACCTCCAAGCAGATGGGGAGGAGATCGAGATTACAAACCCAGGAAACTAGATACATCATACAACTAGACACCAAGTACCCTAGTGGTCTTAATGTAACGGAAGATCTTTATACATTCTTATAATGATGAAATATGCAATATATAATTGGGGTTTCTGTACTCACACGTATACAAAATGATTTAGGCTTTTGTCATTCAGGTGTGCAATGTACAAGGGTATTTTAATATAGATTTGAGCATTTTGGGCACAAATTTCTACCTGTGGTTTTTTGAAGTTTGTGTGTGTGTGTATATATATATATATATATATATATATATATATATATATATATATATATATATTTTTTATGGATTCGCAGAGAATGTTTACATGCCTACAATTATATGATTGTGTGTATGTATATATGTGTCCCAAATTCCTCATACAGTAAAGTACGCTCTCAGGAAAAGAGGCACGGCAACCACGTATCCGGGTCCAAATATTTATTTACACTACGCGTTTCGGCAAGAAGCCTTGATCACGTTTAAAGTGAACACTCAACACCAAACATTTAAATAAAGTTTCACGTGAGCCTTATGTCAATGAAATCAACAGAGGACTAAACGAAATATTTTCCCCTTACATGGTCGCCATCTTTAAACGGTCGAAAGATCAATATCTTCAAACCCCCAACAAATTCGCATTTGACCACAATCGTTATGTATGACAATATAATACAATTTGAAAGCTAATGCTGATGATGGTAAATTACTCTTGAAATTATGTTCGCCAAGTAATCTACAGCTCATAAAACAGTTCATTACTCCTAGGGGTTTGCGTAAGTCCAGAATTGTGCACCAGACCAGAAAATAGTGTCACTACAAAGTTAGATTATATAATCTAACTTTGTAGTGACACTATTTTCTGGCAATATGTTGAATAAATTGAGTGCTAGTGAGCAATGCACACTTTCCCTCTAGGATTTGTCTTTCTAGAGAGGCAACTTTGGATTTCAGTGCTATGGTCGAACATGCTGAGTTGGGGCTATGTTGTTGACTGGCCAAATATGACTAGCTTTGCTCCCAACTTGTTACTCAGTCTGCCACTGGTATTTGTTGTTTGGCAGGTGCTTGGGCTACGATTCCGGGAGCCCACCGGCGTGTGTGTGTACGGTCCTGTTACTGCACCGGCAGGACCACACTCCCCATCTTGCAAAAACTGCCTGACGGCCTCAAACATGCATTTTCAGACCGAATGTAAGATCAACAGATATACACACACACACTACACGTATCTCTCTCCACATACTATTACTCAGTGGAAACCAGTCTTTCACAGTGGTGTTTGAGCCATAACATTGGGTTTGGAGTGTAGACCTCACCTTTGGGGTACAACCATGCTGTCTGTCAAAATATTGCTTCCAGCCAGCAGGGGAATACTAGTGTTTGGAGCCTTGAAAGGTCACATTGATCAGCTGAGACGTAGTTATGCCACAGGAGAACACGTTAAGTTTATCACAGACAAGGAATGATGGGACCACTGGCACACCAGTATGAGACTTTTTCACTAAACCTGTAATCTCTGCAGTCGGTGTTTGATTGTAGGTGTGTTGTTTGTTCCATTGTGGAACTGTCCAGTGTTTTTTGTGTGTGCTTTGTAGCTTATACTGTGTGGAGCTGTGAACACCCTCTTAGTAAAGCTGGCAAAGCAAAATGTGAAAAATCTGCTGTATTTAATTGAACAATATTTTTAATCGCACACCGTGAGCAGTGTCTTATGCTCCTGCGACCTTTGGTCGAACTTCAAATCGATGAAATAAAAAGTGGCAACTGTTGGAGGTGGGCCAAAAGGAGGTCGGCCAAAAACTCTGCAATACTCTCATCCACAAGTTTCAAACCTGGTAACCAGGAGGTGCTAAAGAACTCCCTGATAGGTAGATCGGTGACCTAGAATGATAAATCTTAAGTTCATCATGTTTTTCTCCTTTCATGGGTAAATTTGTACCTTACCCTTTGCATTAAACAACCATTTCCGGTATTGCGCACACAGCAGGTATGGTTCTGCTATATAGATTTACACAGTAAATAAGAAATGGTTGAGCAGCCATTGCTCAGTTTGAGAGATTTATCTGCTTTCGGGTATAAGGATCTGTTGAATATCACAAAGTCACAGTTTTCACTGCTCTTGCGGTTTAATTAAATGGCTGATCTTCTTACTGTCCCTCTAGATATAAGCTCTGAGACGGGGCAGGGGTACTGCCAAGGAGGCTTCAGCGCGGAGTTTACCAAGGTAAGACCTGTTTCCGTTACTGTTGTGAGCATTAACACACTTCCGTCTACATTTGCACTGTAACTTCGAACATCAGTATGGTTTACAACTGAGGGTGGGAAGAGCATGCTCCTCTCCATTTTTGGTTCATGAGGTGATCTCTTCAAAACATCCGCTACCGATCCTGCTGACCAACAGAAATTGTGACGTAGCGAAAGGTGCAGCAGGAGTGCTTTGCTTGTTAACTTGCAGTCAGTATGCCCGTGTAAGATGGTCTGGCGTCTCAAAATGCCCATTTGCTTTGAACCACTATTAAATGAAATTTGGTTCACTAAGAGTTAACCGACTAGTTAAATTCATGTATTTATAAAGTACCTTCGTCAATGCACTTTAAATAACACATTATCTCTCTCCTACTGGCGGTCGCCAGTAGGTAGTTATAGTTGGGACCTAGTTACTGTAGGAAAATGGCAATATTCTATTTGCAATAACTTTGGCGCCGATTGAAGAATCTTTGTGAAATTTTCAAAACTAATTCTTTGTTGAGATCAGCTCCTATGTTGAAAGTTTGGGGTGATTCGTCAAGGGGGGGGGGGCGAGAAAAAAGGGGGTTCTCAAAACGTGTTTCCTCCATGTTAATTTTCATAGGAAACTTTAGACAAGGCTACAGGTCGAACGGGTGAACGGAATTACCCCAAACTTGGCAGGGAGAAGGGTCTTGGTCTAGAAAGCACGCTTTTGTTTATTTGGTGTAAATTCGTTCAGTAGTTTTTGAGAAGAATTGAAATTTACAGATATCGATATTTGGGAATTCTGCCATCTGATTGGCTGAGGCGTCACAAGCTTGTTGCTGACTGGCTGTGAGCGGTGCGAGCGTTTGCAACTAGGAAGTGTTGGCCACCATTTTGTGATTCCGTTGAAGCGAGTAAGGTGAAAAAAGGGGGAAAAAGTGGGAAATAGGAGGGTAGGAGCACTGTAACCTCTGTGGGGTGTTTAGGGTTTTTGCTATAGAGGGGGTGCGAAGTGAAATATTTACCCCTACTGGTGTGTAAGTGGTGGGCTACGGAAATTAAGTGAGGTATTGGGTAGAGTCTGATGTGGGTGAGGTGAGCTGTTGCGGGACTCTGGGATTAAAGGGTGAGCCCAAATTGTGTCTTATGCTGTGAAGTCATGTGTCGTGGCCGCTGCACTACAGTTGTGGAAGTAGTGTCCGGATGCGTTTTTAACTACTAGGACAAACTACTGACCCGTACTGGTATGAAAGTCCTGGGGTACGGAATATATGTGAGGTATTGTCGAGAGTCTCAAGTTGCTAAGCTGAGCTGCTGTCGGAGATTAAAGCGTGAGCCCAAACTGTGTCATATGCTGTGAAGTCATGTGCTCTGGCCGCTGTGCCACATCTGTGCAAGTAGTGTTAGCATGTAGTTATAGGTACTTGGATAAACTTTTGTTTAGAACATTGTAGCTTGTGTATGGTGCTTAGGTGGTGTTGTATAGGGAGTGCGAAGGTAAATCAATATGGTATTTGTAGAGTGCAAACTACTCACCCCTATGGGTGAGTAGAGCTGGGGATCAAAGCGAGAGGTCTGTGCTGCAAATTGAGATGGTCTGGCCGCTGTGCCATAGCTGTGTGGAGAATACATTTTGGCAAGGGTGCAGGAGTTGGCTTTATATGGCCCTAAAATAGGGGGCCTAAGTTGTAAGTTATAGGGTGGCTCTAAAAATAGCCCTTGTGTTCATTAGTTGGAGATACATATAAGTGCCGATGCACAGTTTAAAGTTATTCAGGAAAACTCTGTTTCCCTGATCTGTGAAGTGTACTCCATCACTTCTGTATATATCCGCCATATCAAAACGTATGTTGTATATGGACCCCATTTTGTGGTCTCTGAGGTATGCAGAGACAGCTTTGTTGACTATTTTCCGAGAATTTTCAATCTGAGGACAAAATTGTTTAGACCATTTCCACTTCTGTCTTTGGCATATATTGGAATATACAAAGACAGTTTGAGGCAAAACTAACATCAATTGTCCAAAGGTGTCCTTCATAAGCATTTCCAAATCTACACCAGTCAATGTGCCTAGGTCGTTTCCACCACAGTGCACAATCATGAGGTCAGGGTGTTGGAGATGCAAACAGGTTTTAACCAAAGGCAACAATTGGTGCCACTTCAATCCTCTCTGTCCAAACCATTTAATGTCCACATTTTTTTAAACCTAGGTCTAAGTCAATACGTCTCTGTTCTGCATACCTCTTGCACCAGAAAACATAGCTATGTCCTACGATCCACACTAGCATTTTGAAGGTATGGCTGGAAGGTATGGAAAGATGTCTGTAGCTCATGCAGTTCCTTCGTAGAATAACAGATATGTTTAAAGATAGGGAACTAGTTTCTTTTCGCATACAAAACAGTACCTGATTGGGAGATGAAAAGCATTGTTTTTTAAAAGTAGGGTGCACATTCGTTTTGTGGAAAAGTATGTTTGTGATTGGTTAAGAAAAAGCAGTTTGCACGTACATATTGTAGTACATATTATAGGATAAAATTTGCTCAACTCAACCACACCTGCTACTTGCATTTGGAAGGCACTGTTCGAACTTAAAACAATTGTGAATTTTAACCTGCACGTGCCGTTAAATGTTCGAGAAAACGTTGCAAAAAAATATCATTGGGTTTAAAAAAATTGAACTTTTAACCTCCACGTGTTGTAGAATGTTCTAGAAAGTGTGTTGATAGAATAGGTTGCATTTCTGACTTCGATGTGTACTTGAATATTAAAAAATCTATTTATATGGAAAAGTAGAAAGACCGTAAGAGAATTTTTGAAAGCTAAAAGAATCAAGGAACTATTGTAATTTGTTCTTGATTACCTACTGGTGGTCGACAGTAGGTAGTTATCACTGTTAACAGTCTGCAGTGCGGTGTTGCTCAGAATGGCATGGTGGTGATATGATATGGTGCTACACTCTGTTATGAAACCGAGAGTCTAAACCGTGAGGTCATTGCTGTAAAGTGATGTGGTATGGTGTTTGTAGCATATGTGTGCAAGTAGGGTTAGTAGGCGTTTATACCATACAGGGAGTGGGAAGCGAACTACTGACCGCTACTGTGTGTTGATAGTATACCGGAAGCGGGAAGCGAAGTAGTTACGCCTACCGGTGTGAAGACTTGGGGATGAAACCGAGCTGATTGCTGTAAAGTGATGGGCTCTGGGCGGTGTAGGATACTAGCCGCTGTAGTATAAATGTGTAAGTAGTGTTAGTATGCGTTTATAGTGTATAGGGAGTGGGAAGATAACTACTCATCCCTACTGGTGTGAAGACTCTGGGATTAAACAGTGAGCCTAAATTGTGAGCTCATTGCTGTAAAGTGATGTGCTCTGGGCGCTGTAGCATACTTGTGGAAGAAGTGTTAGTTTACGTTTATACAATATAGGAAGTGGGGAGCGAAAGTCTTACCCCTGCCGGTGTCAAGACTCGTCGATGAAACTATGAGCTCATTGCTGTAAAGTCATGTGCTCTGTGTAGTATTCCATTGTAAATCCTAGTAGAATGTTAGTATGTAATTCTACTAGAATCTAAGGGGCATATTATCAAGGAACGGCGTTAAAATTATCGCCGCTTTAGCAGCAGGAAACTGTCGCTAAAATGGTGATAATGCGCTTGATAATATGCCGTAAAAGCCCATGTTAACACGAGAACATGGGCTTCTATTGGACTTCTCTACGGCATATTATCAAGCCCATTGTCGCCTTTTTAGCGGCAGTTTCCTGCCGCTAAAGCGGCGATAATTTTAACGCCGTTCCTTGATAATATGGCCCTCAGTATGTAATGTTAGAATGTAGGGCTGTCATGAGGGGAACCTTGCGGAGTTTGTACACGGTGCTTTATTAGACGGTTGCTTTGCTGTCTGCTCCTGTTAGTGGTTATTTCAGGTGTCTTGTTTTCTTGAATTAAATATACTTATTGGATTCACTGCTGTCTGCCTCTTCACTACATAAATTTGGTGATGAGTGGGAGAAGGCAAAAAGAAGGCACCACTCAGCAATATTTCAAAATTGCTTGCGTTGAAGACCCGTTTTGTTCGTGTAGCTGTTTCTACTCATGGCAGGGTCGTCGGCTCATTGAATTATGTCATCCGACTTCTGGTAGGATTTATATTTTTAGATTTTGCGCTATCTCTGCTTCTTCACTACATTCGGGTCGCTGTACTACACGTGTGTGAGTAGTGTCAGTATGCGTTTATACTAACAAATGCATCATGGTAGTAGGGAGGGTGACCTCTCGGCGCAGCTCATACAATGTCCCGGGGTGTGTATTCGCTAGACATTTGTGTTTGCTATTAGAGGGTGGTGCATGGCTTCCACCCTGTGATAGTAAATACTTGTTCGACTACTTGAAGCGAGAGGAGGAAAACCTAGTATCGCTGTAATAGAGGGGATGCGGATGGTAAAATGGAGAGAAAACAACAACAACAAGCATTGGCATAGCCAATAGGTCTCGCCTTTGGGACCTTATAAGTGTTTAGCCATGCAACAGTTGCATAACTAAACACTTATAAGGTCCCAAAAGCGAGACCTATTGGCTATGCAAAGCAGCCGTGTGGATGCGAAAGTAAAAGTGATCACGATCAAACATCAAAGCGGCCGTGCGGCCCCTAAAGTGAAAGTAATCGCGGTAAAGCGTGGCGCGCGCGCCCGCGCACTTGCACTGTAGCTCTAGGCTGGCCTGGTAGCACTTTTTGGAGCCCTCTAAATAAGTCTCGCCAGAACAGCGCATGCGCTGGGTCAGGCGAGACCTAAAAAGGCAGGGTCTCGCCCATTCTTTTAAATGAGGCCCCTGGTGGGTGGGTAATGTTCCGTGGCCAATCCAATTATTATATTGCGGGCTCTCTGTAGGACTGGGGATCTTAATGTCACATGTAAATTAGGCGCGGAAGGGCACAGACATTTTGCAGCCTAGGGGAGTGCCACCTTCCTGGGTATTGTTTACTAATTGTTTGAGGCCAACTGAAGTCCGGGGATCGCCACACTCGGGGTCTTTATTTAAATATGCAGGGTGGGCCTCGGCAGTCCCTGAAGCCTCGGTGGTCCTAGGCAGTGCCTTATTTGTTCTGTAATCACACGGGCAGCACTTATGGTGTTATAAAGTGATACACTCCTAGAACTCTTGCAGTTGTACAATTACCCAGGCTTCATTTGTCTAATAGTCAGTTAGATTATGTTTGGTAGGTGCACTCTAATATTAAATAATGTTGTCCTTAAAATCTCCTATAAACAGATGATTTTCACAATAAACAATAGACAAGTGTCGTCAGAAAAAGAAGACGTATACACTCAGTTATTTATTTGAAAAAATAAGTAACCTTTATTAAAACAAATAAATAGAAATGTAACTTTAATAGAACAGTATAATAAAAACAAGCATTGAAAATGCAATAGGTCTCGCCTTTGATTAAGTTAAAGCCATTTGCTTTGCTAATGGTATTCTATAGTAAAGCAAATGGCTTTAACTTAATCAAAGACGAGACCTATTGCATTTTTAATGCTTGTTGGTAGGGAGATTAAGTGATTTGCCCAGAATCACGGGGTGTTGAGCCGATGCTCGATCCTTGTTCCCCCAACTCTGGCCGTTGGGCCACATCCTCAAATTCTGGGAGTTCAGACTAGATTAATTTCAGCAGAAACAAATCGGCATCTTAAAACAATGTAAGAGTGGGGAACATGAAGTTATCCGGTGACCTTAAATACAACGTGCCCCGTTTTGGCCTCCCAGTCTTAGATTGTCTCAAGCGCATATTTAGCTTTACCGCTGCCTTCGATTGACTCTGACCGGCAGGCATTACTAATCAATCAATCAATCAATAAGGACTGTGGTAATCTAACTAATACAAGAAACAAACCAGCAAGCCCTCGCCTCTGTTGTTGGCCGGAGGGGACCCCTCTTCCTCCGAGGGAACACTTCTTACAATGTTGGGGGTGGCCATGCTGCACTATGAGAACCATGCACTACCCGAAAGAGCCAGCCAGCTGGAAAGGCCACGCCACCCGCAGGGGGGTGTTTACAGAAGACAGCTCCTTGGTTTTTTTTTTTTTCCCCCACTGTCCGGGAAGAAATGTCTTTTTCAGTGGCCATTTGGCCCCTCAGGCTAGCCGCCGTCAGCGCAAGATCTCTTACCCCATCCCCCTGGAGCGATATCTAGTCCTGGATAAAGTTGGGTATTCACAAGGGCTCACTCGCCTGGTCATCCTTGGTTTCTGGCTAGTTTTCATTCCACCTCATATCTATTTTTCAAAACACCCTACACTTGAAGTGGCCTTTGCTCACTCACTCTAGAAGTTCTATAGAAAAACATTTTCCCAACGACCGATTATTTGTTAAAGAGTCATAGAGCCGCACATCCCAGCCATGATACCCTGTGTTGCCTGTAATTTTGGTACATAATGCCCCCACCTGAAGCTACACTCCGTGTCTTGACGTTTGTGCAGGCACAGGCCCCCGACTCGACCCTGCACAGTGCGCTGACCGTCACTTAGTTTACAGGCTGTTCTCGTCTGTGTTAAATTAACACGGTCACCGTCTATCCATCTACGTAAAACACTCCAAAGTAAAAGAAAAAAAACACGGGGACGGCCCTTTGGCTTTGTTTTCAAAAGTATGTATTTGTTTAGGCCTAGATTGCTCCCCAGAGCAGATGTGTAATGCGATCTGAACTCTGTTCCTAGATGCGTGTCCTCCGTCTAAATCCACGCTTAAGATTCTCTGTGGCTAAAAATACAGTTATGACTGTTAACTCGTTTAATTGATTGCTTTTAGTATAAAAGTATAGTATTGCTTTCTATAACTTAGTACAAAGTCCATTTTGAAGTCCTAATCCTTTCGGACTCTGGCGTAAGAACTGTGAATACCACGTGACTCAATGGCGTTCGTGTTTTCATGTCTTCCCATTCAGCAGCCCAGTGCATTTTTTTGTTGCATATTTATATAGCGCAAACTTGACCCGGAGGTATTGGAGCGCTTTACATGAGCACCAGTTGCATTACACAAGGACACACTCCTTTTTGGTAGGGAGATTTAGTGATTTGCCCAGAATCACAGGACGTCGAGCCAACGCAGAGGCTCGATCCTTGTTCCCCACTCTGGCCGTTAGGCCACATGCTCCAATTCTGAGAGTTCAGACTAGATTAATTTCAGCTGAAACAAATCGGCATCTTAAAACAATGTAAGAGTGGGGAACATGAAGTTATCCGGTGACCTTAAATACAAAGTGCCCTGTTTTGGCCGCCCAGCCTTAGATTGTCTCAAGCGCATATTTAGCTTTACCGTTGCCTTCGATTGACTCTGACCGGCAGGCATTACTAATCAATCGATCAATAAGGACTGTGGTAATTTAACTAATACAAGAAACAAACCAGCAAACGCTCGCCTCTGTTGTTGGCCGGAGGGGACACCTCTTCCTCCGAGGGAACACTTCTTACAACGTCGGGGTGGCCATGCTGCACTATGAGAACCATGCACTACTCAAAAGAGCCAGCCAGCTGGAAAGGCCACGTCGCCCGCAGGGGGGTGTTTACAGAAGACAGCCCCTTGATGTTTCCTCCACTGTCCGGTAAGAAAAGTCTTTTTTCAGGTAGGGTAACAATTTCCTAAAATGTTAACACACCTTTATCCTTTCCCTTAATCTGCTGGGAAAGTTACTTTGCTTAATTAAAAAAAGGGGAGAGACATCCCCACCCCTACAAACCAGGCTAAACGGCTCCTTGATAATTATTCCCGGGTCAGGCTTTAGCGGGGCATTACGGCCCGCCGTAGCGTGTGATATTCGCTTTGAGTTTTCGGGCTGTATGTTTTTTGCTGCTTGTTTTGTTTGGGGGGCTAATTTGAGTTTCCAATGAAGGGTGTTGAAGTGCCCCTGGACAGGGGTGAACAGCAGCTCGGCCTGGGAGGGGGCCGTGTGTGTTTTCACCCTCTTTCCTCCCTTTGTTTGGGCCTGCGTCTGCCCAGCCGCCTCGGAGAAGCTGTTTCAGCACATGGCGTAGGACCCCCATGGGCTGGTGCACGCTCCGGAGCCTTTGAAGGGCCTGCCAGGCTTGTGCTGGGGTGCTGTGGTCGAGGGAGTGGGAGACGTGGGGGATTTGATTGTGAACCTCAAGCTGCAAACCGCCGCGCCAGAGAAATTAAAGTTTCTCTTGCAGGACACCGCAATCATTTATTTTCTAACTTTAACACTGAGTGGGGGTGGGGGGCAGGGGGGGTAGGACTCTATCATACGGGAAGGCACCTTTACATCTCATTCCTTATTGCAGGTTGGAAAGGAAACGTTACAGAGATATGACTTTTGCAGAATCAGTGAGAGAACCAAATGCGCAAAAAAGTGAAGCCGTGGGCTTTCGCGCCTCACTGCACCGCAATTTCCGAATGACCGGGGTGAAAGTAGACAAGGACGCCCAGGATGGAGTTTGCTGCGCGTGCCTGTCCTCGACGGAGACTTTTCTCTTTTGGAGCCGTCCCACTTGGACGGACTGCCCTGCTGGCGTAAAAGGTTTATTATCATCTTTATGGGGCCATCTGTTTTGCCCCATAAAGAAGATAAGAAACCTTTTACACCAGCAGGAAGTCAGACGAGCCAGTCCAAGTGGGACGGCTCTAAAAGAGAAAAGTGTACGTCACTGGAGGCTCTTTTCCAATGGCTGGCCACCGTTTAGCATAAACGGTGACGCCAGCCAATGGAAAGGAGGGGCGGGGCTGAAACCCCGCTAGTAAAAGCTACTCAAAAACATAAAATCTCGCCAGCGAGACTGCGCATGTGCGCAGCCTACACTAGCAGAGACCTAAAAAACATGGGTTGGACTCCAGTGGAAGCAGCGTAGGAAACCTGCAAGACAAAAATGAAACATAAGTCTGTGTGCTATGTGGAAGAGGTAAAGGAAGGTAGTCCGAATGAAAGGACCATAGTGAGAATGGAAGGGAGGTGGAGTGGGTGGAAGGGAGAAGGGGAGGGAGAGCCAAAAGAAGAGAGGGAGGAGGAGACCGAGCGTCTGCCTATTGCACCCAGCCCTTAGTGTTTACCCTCCGTCTCCCCCGTTTGTCTAGGATGCTGGGGTCTGCGAGAGTGTAGTTCAGCAAGTCCTTAAAATTAAATACGAGGCCAGAGATTATGGGCCATATTATGAAGGAAGGGCGATAACATTAGTGCCGCTTTAGCGGCAGGAAACCGCCGCTAAAGCGGCGATAAGGGGTTGATAATATGCCCTTGTGAATTCCCTTAGAAGCCCAGGTTCTGTTGTGAACCTGGGCTTCTATGGGAATTTACAAGGGCATATTATCAACCCCTTATCGTCGCTTCAGTGGCAGTTTCCTGTCGCTAAAGTGGTGATAATGTTATCGCCGTTGTTTGATAATATAGTCCTACATTATTAGCTACGGGAAAATAGCTTGCATGCACCTGTGCACCCAGGGTGCTGCACCCCTGCACCCAGGGTGCTGCACCCCAACCCCTTCCCCCGCACTGTGCTCAATTGTAGGTCTTGCACACCGAGGCTTCACTGCTCACCTGCCACCACTGGTGTGTCCCACGACGTGTTGGTGCAAGCTCCTAGCCCGGGATATGTTTGTCCGATAGACCAGGTCTCCAGTCGGGGACAGGTCTTGATACCACGATGGAAGGTGTCAGAATGCCAGGGCATCATTGCGGGGTCAGCTCCCGCTCAGCCCTTCTTGTTGCAATCAATGGAATGCCTGAAAAGGGAGAAATAATTTAATGGTGGAAACGTCTGGAGGTAAATGAAGGTTTATTTCAAGTTTGATAGAAAATAGGAGTTGAGTGCATCCTTCTTTTTTGAAGTACAGTCTACCAACTGTTAGTGGTAATCGTGGTTCAAAGAGGAGTTGGAGTGCACGAGAATACACAAGGTTAAATAATGTTATGCCAACGTTCACATACAAAGTAATGGAGCGCATGCTAGAAGCATAATGTGCGCGTATAATGCAGTGGCGGGAGCCTGTGTGCATGTACACTTAGTAAGGAGCTCACTACAGTGTCCTAAAAGCCACCGCCACGTGTCTGTAGGGCAGCGCTGCCCGCTGGCTCAGGCCTACAGTACGGTACAGCAGGTCCTTAAAATTAGACCAATGTGACTGAATGAGGTCAGAGATCACATCATTACGCACGGCAACATCGCTTTTTCGCATGTGTGCACTCAGGGTGATGCACCCCACCACTCCCGCAGCACCGCGCTGAAGAGGTGTCTGTAGGGCAGCGCTGCACGCTGGCTCAGGCCTACAGAATAGTCCAGCAGGTCTTTAAAATGAGACAGAGATGTGACTGAATGAGGTCAAAGATCACATCATAACACATGGCAATATCGTTTGTTTGTACCTGCGCAGCTAGGCTGAAGCATCCCACCCATCTCGCTGCAGCGCGCTCAATTGGAGGCCCTGTGCACCCAGGCCGCTCTGCTTACCTGCTGTCATTGATTTGTGAGCAAACACTACGGTCAGCAGTGCTCACAATTCAGATGGAGTGTTGATTGCAGGAGAGTGTACACCTCATGGATCCGTAGACGATTGGCAGCAGGGCTCACATTTTAGAGCCCGTGTTGATTGGCAGGATGGGGTACACCTCATGGATCCATTTCTTTTTTTTTTTTATTGCGCATTGTGATATGCGAGGTGGATGCAGCAAATCATTTGAGGTAGTGTGGAAGAAGAGGGACATGTGGCGTCGTGGTTATCCTATTTATACGTATGCAAAGTGGGCTGGGCTTGCGTACGTCAGGCCAGCATAGGGGTGTGAATAATTATTCCGGGGACTTGGGCGTTGTTCATTTCCTGCCTTGCCAGGAAGTGTATTTATGTGTGTTTCTTTTGTAGTTTTGACCTCGCAGAGTGTGCAATTTAGATTAGAGTAGCATGTGTCGGGAGGGCGCCGAAACTATCGTTAATGAGATTGCATGTGATCTAGGATGTGCAGTCTGCCCACGGCTGATGATGCTCCTTAGAGCCAGCAATACCCAGGCCGAAAGGCAGCACAATAATGTGCAGACACACACACACCAGGGGCATCGTGTAACACATTTGTTTTTTGATGGCACGTTTGAGATGCATGGCAATCACATGTGGAAGGCTAATGTTAGAGCATGAATATTTATCAAGATGATCGTTGCATGTTGTGTGTAGTGTAAGATGTGTATACAGGAAAACACTTTGCAAAAAAGCTTTCTAAGCAGAAGAGGTCTCATCAAACGCTGTAGAGAGAATGAGTAAAATGGGTGGGGTTGTACAACTGTTACAAAGGGAACTGTTATGAACCAATCAAATGCTTTTTTTAAGGTCACATGGCAATCGTGCAAGGAGGCCGCACCCGACGCGATTTTGACAAAATATATTTATCATAATATAAGATTATTGCAGTTAGAAATATATAAATGTTTAAATTAATTTAGATTTTTCCGTGCTCTCATATACTGTTTAAAGTTATTTAGATATACTTTTGAGACAAAAAAAGGGAATGGCGTACCCGGTGCGATACTATACGTCTGTGATGTAACACAGGGCCTGGCAGCGTGTACTCGTCGAATACGCAACGCGCAGCAGGCACGACCCCATACGTGCATGACGTAATGCGTGGCTTGGTACTGCGTACCCATCGTATACCAAAGCAGTACCTGGGGTGACTTCATGCGTATATGGTATTACGCGGGATGCGGTGCCACAAACTCGACGGATACGAAATGTGCATCATTTACGAGTTTAGCAATATGGCGGATAGGATTCGTGTGGTGATGGAGCTTGGTACGCTACCGGTATGGGAGAGCAGTTTTCTAACCCCCCCCCCCCCCC
Source organism: Triturus cristatus (assembly GCF_964204655.1). Classification (NCBI taxonomy): domain Eukaryota; kingdom Metazoa; phylum Chordata; class Amphibia; order Caudata; family Salamandridae; genus Triturus; species Triturus cristatus. Next base: position 1,265,144,185 of record NC_140585.1, on the reverse strand, counting down.
CCCCCCCGATATAAAACATTACATGATTTTTAAAGTTAAAAAGAAGAAGTATAATGGAGTTCCAAAATATTTAAAAATATAATGGAAAATATATAGGTTTTATAAACATTAAAATATGAAATTAACATTTAAAAAACCTTCTAAATTCACTGAAAAACCCATAGATTTTAGAGACGTTATAGTTAGGAATTGGCATTTAAAAAACCTTTGAAATTCACAAAAAAAAATAGGTTTCAGGGACGTTTTAGTTAGTTGAACATTTGACTCCTATAAAACCAGAGAAATTCACCTGTTGTAGTTAGTTGAGCTAACTATAACTCGCGCGCTCGCAATGCACTGCTGATGTCACATATTACATCGCACATGACCTGGTCAGTGAAATCACTGATATCTCAAATGACATCACTGATGACATCATCTACGTGACAATCTGATGCTCTAATATAAACTTTGGTACACCCATTCTAAAATGCTGACTACTATTTTTGAAACCATACACAGAAGAATGCCATATACTACATAGCACTCACTATTTCCTAGGTCTACACACACATCCAGTCACTTATACATGTAGTTACTCATCAATGGAGGACTATAATATGCACTCATACATGCACTCATACATGCAGTCACACGCTGCCACTCATCCATAGTTACTCACACGCCTACTCAGTAATACCAAGAATGAATCACCTACCCCATTTAATCATGTATACAGTTATACACACCAACTTCGTTATTTTTAGACATACAACATCACTTATTTATACAGATACTAACACATATTTACTGTCTTATACAATCACTGATGGAAGCAGACACTTATTTATACAGCCACTCTTGAAATAACTTAGTCTCACGTATACTCATTTATATACTCCAACACTCACATATAGTGGCTTAAAACATATGTAGTTAGTCACAGATATACCACTGAGACATTTATTCACTCACCAACACACCCATAGACACTAACTCGCCCTTTCCAGATGCACTTTTTAATCCATACAACCACTGAATCACCCACTCAGACATATATGCACAGACTAATACACCCACCCACACTGACACTCAGGGACCCATACAGATACTCAGACAACAAATCAATAACCTATATAGACACTCATGTAGGTATATTCAGCAACCCATGCAGTTGCTTACACACCAATGGAGAGACTAATTTAGACTTTTACACAGTTTAGTCAGTAACCCATGCATTCAGTAAGACCCGTTCAATCACTCACTTATACAGTCAGTCACATACATACGAAATAATTCCTTTAGGCACTTGTAAATGCATTCATTCTTCAATACACCTTGGGGGTGTGTGTGTGTATGTATGTATGTATATTTTTGCAGCGTGAATCTTTCTGGATTCACTATGCTGTGCATTATTCCGCGATCTTGTGGTTGGGTCCGGATTCGTAGTCTTTTCTTTGTTTTTTTTTTTGTTTTTTTCGTAGCCCAGGTGGGCGTCGACGTCCACCATTTGGTGCACCTCCCGTGACGTCGTCGTGCTTCCTGCGGAAGTCCCACCTTTGGGGCGCCATCTTCAGATTCTTTTTTCCGCCGTTGGGTCTGGATCGACATCGGGAAGCTCCAGAAATTCACTCGGAGGAAGAAGGAAGAAAAGCGAGTTTCATCGATAGAATCAAGAGAAGACATCAGGAATAGAACAGATTTCATCAGGAGCGCGAAGAAAGAGGACCAGCGAGCCTTTTCTTCGACAGCCTTGGAGAATGCACGCTCAGAGACCCTGAGCGAAATGGACAAGACGCCATTCAAGTTCTGCCCAAACTGCCACCACAAGTTCGCGCAGAAAGACCAGCATCCGGTCTGCAACCTCTGCCTACCGGTGGATCACCAGAGTATCGACTGCAACGCCTGCTCAGCCTTCGCGCCGAAGACACTCAGGGTGAGAGAGAGGCAGAGAAGAGCCAACGCCAACATGGATGGCAAAGGGAAACCCCCGACACTCTACGAGCTGGGCCTCGACACGGACGACGAGGACAACGTCGCCGAGACAGCCGAAAACTTCACGGTCGTAGAGACCGACAAGAAAAAAGAAGACGAGGTAAGAGAATCGTCGAGCGCAAGTCAAAAAACACCTCGAAAACACGAGGGGGACTCGAAGAAAACCGAGTCAAGGTCCATGAAGGGAGCCCCGGCGCCGAAAACTTCGACGTCCAAAGGGGGAACTTCGGACAAAAGGCCCAGCGGATCCTTACAAAAGGACTCCCTGGTGCAGAAAGACGTCGAAAGGCAAGGGTCGTCGAAATCATCCCATGAAACGGGCCGATCGACGCAGAAAGAACGTTCGACGTCGACGCAAGTTTCATCGAAAAGACCCGCGGTCGACGCCGAAAGCATCTCCGAAATGGAGAAAAAGAAGAGGCGGCTCGAGGCCGAAATGGAGAACATCCTTCAAAGGAAGAAGGAGTTCGACGCCAGGATGAAGGAATTCAAGATTCCAACGGTTTCATCGGCGGACGTCGTCGAGGTCGAAGAGGAGTTCGACGCCGAAGGGCTGACAAGGGATCTCGAAGAAGAAGAGGAGCCCTATTATGAGGAAGAAGCCGAGGAAGAAGACCAACAGTCGTTCTTCGAATCGGCGGCATCTACCAGCAACGACGTCGAATGGCACGATCTCGACACCGAAAACCCGGAAGAGCCCGTGGACACGTACCCCTCGAGGCCTTCGCCACCCGACGACATCGGGGTATACAATATGGTGGTGAAGAGCGCAGCACTGGCCTTCGGCGTCAAACTCGACGAGGAGAGGCCGAAAGCCGATTTTCTCGTCGAAACACTGCTCCCCATCCAGACTAGGAGTCAGTTCCTCCCCATGCTACAAAGCGTGATGAACCAGGGGAGAGAAGCCTTCAAGGAGCCTGCCACCTGCCGGTCGATCACACCCAGGACAGAGAAGAAATATAAGCACTCCTCCCTGGACCCACCTTACATCAAGGGTAGCGTCACCGCAGACTCCATCATAGCCTCCACGGCCAGGAGAAGGGCCAACGTTCCAGCAACTTCGGGCCCACCTCCGGATAAAGAGAGCAGGAGGATCGACCTCACAGGCAGAAAGGTCGAGAGGAACGCCGCAATGCACTGGCGCATGGCGAATTCAAATGCACTCCTCAATAGACACCAATACCAACACTGGGATGAGATGGGGGAGCTAGTAAAGCACCTCCCCGAAGAATACCGCCAGAGAGCCTCTCACCTGGTGGATGAAGGAAAGAACATCGCCAACTCCTGTATAAAGACGGCGTTGGATGGGGCAGAGACTTCAGCAAGACTCATGGCCATAGGGGTCACAGAGAGGAGGCATGCATGGCTAAGAATCTCGGGATTCAAACCGGAAGTGCAGAACAACATCCTTGGCACCCCCTTCAACGGAGAGACACTGTTCGGAGCAACGGTGGACGAAAAGCTCACCCAGCTCAAGAAGGAAAACGAGACAGCAAGGTCCATGGGGGCCCTACAGCTGAGGGGAATGAGACGAGGTAATCCCTCGAGGAGACCCTACGGTAGGGGTGCAAGCCAACAAGGGACATCGCACCAGGCGTTCCAACAAGGACAGCAGGGCGAAGGTCACGGTCAAGGTCAGCAGAAGCAAAGCTGGCAATATCAACCTCGGGGCCAGTCCTTTCGCGGGAGAGGGAACGGACGTGGCCAAAGGAGGAGAGGGGGCGATCAGCCCTCCTCGAAGTGACTCAGCACGCAAGAAGACGCCTACCCTCGTCAGGTCCCCAAGGGTGAGGCGCAAAAAAGTGTCATCAGGGGGAAGAGAAGATTCAAGAGCCTACGAGCATACGTCACCAGTAGGCGGAAGGCTGAGGTTCTACCTTCAGGAGTGGCGGCGTATAACCACAGACAAGTGGATACGGAACATCGTGCAGTACGGATACTGCGTAGACTTGGAGAAAAGACCTCCAAACAGGAAACCGAAGGGAAGACAGAGATCTGCCCAAGAACTGGCAATACTCAGAGAAGAAACGCGGAAACTCCTACAAAAGGGAGCCATAGAGGCAGTGCCGTTCGGGAAACGCAACAAAGGGGTCTACTCAAACTACTTCGTGGTTCCGAAGGTGGACGGAGACCTCAGGCCCATACTGGACCTCCGTTACCTAAACAAGTTCATAAGAACGCAAAGGTTCAAAATGACTTCACTGCAGGAGGTACTGCCACAGAAAAGAGAAGGGGACTTCATGGTCACCGTGGACCTCAAGGATGCCTACCTTCACATCCCAATAAACAGAAGGCACAAGGGCCTTCTAAGATTCAACATCGAACAGGAACACTACCAGTTCACAACCCTGGCCTTCGGATTAAAATCAGCGCCAAGGGTCTTTACAAAATGCCTGTCGGCGGTAGCGGCACACCTACGAAAGCAGGGCATACACGTATACCCATACTTGGACGACTGGCTGGTCAAGGCAAACTCACGCGAGAAGTGCGAGAGGCACGCAAAACGCGTAACAGACACCCTCACAAATCTGGGATTTTCCATCCACTGGGGAAAATCATCGCTGGAACCGGAACAGGTAAAGATTTTCCTGGGGGCAAAGATCAACTCCCTCAACAGTACAGTAGTGCCCAGCGACAGGAGGACAGATGCCCTACTGAAGGAGACGCAGCTCTACCAGAAGGGGCGAGCTCTGACAGTGAGGGCGGTGAGCAAGATGATGGGGATGATGGCGTCCTGTATCCAGCTGGTGCCGAATGTACGCCTGCACATGAGACCATTCCAGGAATGGCTGCAACAGCAATGGTCACAAGCAAACGGAAGTTGGGAGGATCTAGTGGTTGTTACGCACGCAGTGCAGGAGGAGATAACTTGGTGGAACAGAGACAACATAACAACAGGGAGAAGCCTGACACCACCAAGCCCAACAGTGACCATTACCACGGACGCATCGCAGATGGGATGGGGAGCGCACATGGACAACCTCAGAGTGAGGGGTCTATGGGCTCCGGCAGACGCGGTCCGCCACATCAACTACCTCGAGTTGAAAACGATACTGCTAGCCCTGAAGGCATTCCAGAGACACCTGTGCGGCCAGAGGGTGTTGGTACAGACAGACAACACCACGGCGATGTTCTACATCAACAAACAAGGGGGGACACAGTCGTTTCCCCTCTCATCCCTAGCTCAGGAGATTTGGAGATGGGCCATACCTCTCAAGATAGATCTACTGGCAATTCACCTACCAGGGAAGGACAATGTGGAGGCAGACTGGCTGAGCAGGCAGACGTCAGCATCGCACGAGTGGGAGCTCAATGGCCAGGAAACGGAGAAAATCTTCCGGAGATGGGGGACTCCCACAATAGACCTATTTGCAACACGCCACAATGCAAAATGCCAAAGCTTCGCGTCCAGGCAACCAGATCAGCAATCCAAGGGAAATGCCCTATGGATAAGCTGGTGGAGGACATTTGCCTACGCCTTTCCACCGATACCCCTGTTGCACAGAGTGCTCGACAAGTGCAGAACCAGCAACATGACTCTGATCCTGGTGGCCCCACAGTGGGCGAGGCAGACATGGTTCTCACAGATTCAAGAAATGGCGCAAGGCAATCCGTACAAGTTCGAGAGGAGAAAAGACCTGCTCTCAAGGCAAAACGGGGAGGTCCTGCACCCAGAGCCAGAGACCCTCAACCTAGTAGCATGGCTCCTGAAGACCTAGAGTTCGCACACCTAAGGTTACCTCAGAGCACTATGCGAGTGCTACGGGAGGCAAGGAAACCTACTACAAGAAAGTGCTACAGCGCCAAGTGGAAGAGATTCACGGTGTGGTGCAGGAAGAAGGGCCTGCACAACAGAATGACAAGAGACTCAACTGTGCTGAGGTACCTCACACACCTTCTAAAGAGTAACCTCTGCTCGAGCTCCCTAAGGGTGCACCTAGCAGCGATCGTTGCCTACACCAGAGGTGAAAAGGGTGGAAGTTTCTTCAGCTCGCAGGTGGTGAAGAGATTCATGGAGGGAGCCAAAAGAATGGCACCCCCGAAAAGGTTGCCGCCGCCGGCATGGAATTTAAACGTGGTTCTGACGGAGCTCATGAAGGCGCCGTTTGAACCCATTCACAAGGCCAATCTACAAATGTTGACGATGAAAACTGCCTTTCTAGTGGCCATAACCTCACTACGCAGGGTGAGCGAGCTTCAAGCACTAACGCTACAGGAGCCCTACATTCAAATTCACAAAGACAGGGTAGTCCTGAGGACGGACCCACACTTCATGCCCAAGGTAGTGTCGGCGTTCCACATGAATCAGAGTATCCAGATACCGAGTTTCTTCCAAAACCCGACTACAAACGCAGAAAAGGCCCTGCACACCCTCGATGCCAGAAGAGCGGTGATGCACTACATTGAAAGAACCAAGGAACTCAGGAAGTCGAAGCAGCTGTTTGTGTCCTTTGCTACTAGCTTCATGGGTAGACCAGTGACCAAGGGCACCATCGCTAGGTGGATTGCCCTCACTATTCAATTCTGTCACAAACAGGCTGGACAGGAGCTAACGGAGGGGCCACAAGCTCACTCCACAAGGAAGAAGGGGGCCACAGTTGCCTTCCTGGCAAACACGCCCATCCAAGACATTTGTCTCGCAGCAACTTGGGCATCTGTGCACACGTTCACAAAGCACTACTGCGTGGACATTCAAATGAATAAGGAAGCACAGGTCGGACAGAAGGTGCTACAACACATTTTCAACGACCAGCGATCATCTTCCACCCAGCCACCACAAAAATAGGAAAACCGCTACAAAGTCTATGCACAGCATAGTGAATCCAGAAAGATTCACGCTGCAAAACGAAAAGTTTCTTACCTGTCGGTGTAGTTTTGCAGCTTGAAGATCTTTCTGGATTCACTAGCGAACCCACCCACCTCCGCCAGGAAGATGAGGCTGGAGGAAGAGGGGGTGAAATGGATAGGATCAAATAGGTGGAGACGTACAGAAATATGGACAAAAAGATTAATCAATCGCCTAGGGTAAAAAAAAAAAAAAAAAAAACAGGGAAAAAAGAACCCGAAGATGGCGCCCCAAAGGTGGGACTTCCGCAGGAAGCACGACGACGTCACGGGAGGTGCACCAAATGGTGGACGTCGACGCCCACCTGGGCTACGAAAAAAAAAAAAAAAAACAAAGAAAAGACTACGAATCCGGACCCAACCACAAGATCGCGGAATAATGCACAGCATAGTGAATCCAGAAAGATCTTCAAGCTGCAAAACTACACCGACAGGTAAGAAACTTTTCGATATATCTCATATTTACATTTTATAGAAACACATTCACTGGATGTCATGAGTGATGTCACTTGTGATGTCACTGACCATGTCATGAGTGATGTAATGTGACATCAGCAGTGCATTGCAGGAGCGCGAGTTATAGTTAGATCAACTAACTATAACAGGGGGAGGAGCCAAGATGGCGACCGGAGCAGACGCTTGAGCGCCCGGCTCCGCCGGCCCTTGGCCTCGGACTATCATCCTGTTTCCTATCCTCGCCGATTTTCGAGGTGCAATGTGCGCGACGACGCGCTGACCGCGCCGCCGCTTTTCCGGAGTCTGAGCCCGCCCGGATGCCTGAGCCCTTGGTGCCTTTGTTCTCCGCGCTGGACCCCTGCTCCATTGTGGCCTTGGCCGGCCCCCTGGAAGCGCCGCAGTCACTGGACCCCCGGCGCAAATCTGAGCCCCGCGGCCCCGATCCCGCCTCACACCACGGACTGTCGCCAGACGAGCCGGGGGAGAGACGCCCGGACACCTCCCTCACCTTTCAACTGACGGGCTGGAGCTATAGGGTAAGCCCCGGTGTGGCGGGTCTCCTGCCCCGCTCTGTGGCCCGCGCTGTGGAAGGCTGCAGACCCCCTTCTTCTATTGCCTAGTCGGCTGTAAGAGAGTCCGGGGGAGGGGAAGCGACTGTTGGCTTTCACCTGTTGCGGCGCAGACCTGCGGGGAGTTGCCTCCTTGTTACGACCCCCCCCCTGGCCGCTGTACCGTTCAGCGGTAAAACATGGAGTTGATTGCCTGCTCGCTGCTGGGGGGTGATTCCCCGGTCTCGCCTGTTGCCCGCTTCGCCCTCCCTCTACCAGACTCTAGCTCCACAGTGCCGTCCCGGATTGCTGCCGATGTGGGGGCGCAGCTTCCGCTGACATGCGGCTCCGTTCTGGCTGCCCTGCGGGACTTTCGTCTGCAATTGTGTGTTGGCTTGCAAACGCTGATTGAGCGGATCGACTCCATACTGTCGGCTGCGGGTCGTGAGCGCCCCGTCTGTTCTCAACAAGACGTGGGTCTGCCAGTGCTTCTGTCCTCTTGCGGGGACGCAACGACTGGGTATAATCGTGCTACACTGGTGTCTGCATCTGGCTTTCCCGGCACCCAGGATCAATCGATCTCCTGCTCAATTGTAGACACTTTGTTTCCCCGTTCATTGCCGCCTGCTTTGTTGTTGCCTGCCTCACCACGCCCGCAAGAGTATCCAGCTGAGCGACACTTGACGTCCTCGAGGAACCGTTCACGGTGGCCTACGGCTTCTTTTATGTGGAACTCCTGTACGTTACAGGCCAGGTCTGGATTTTATATGGTGCACAAGGGGACCTTAATAGATGATCGGCGGCCATTTTGTGACTCTACTTCTCCATCTTCTCCCAAGCGGCCATATTGTCTTTGTCTGCACGGGCTGCGGGGCCTTCATGTGGGGGCTAGTCTAATTATACGCCCGCGATCGGGCCAGGGCTAGATTGATTTCTATCACCATGGTTTCACGGATGGGCTGGCCTGGGACTGGAACTGTCTGCATATGTTGTGCGCACTCGTCGCGATTTGTCTGTCTTCATTATATTGTTGTGACACGTTATCTTCACACGACCGCCTTCGGGCATAGTGGGTTCTCAGTGTGTGGAGACGTAGTTGGCCGGTGGTTTCGGGCGCTCCGAGGTTACGTGGGCTCCTCCCCGCTTTCTTCTTTGTTTTCTTATTTTCTTTCCTTTATTCCTACTTTCTCTCTTGTCTATATTTCGGGTTCATTGGGCGACAGGCACTATGCTGGGGGGGGGGGCAGTCCGTAGCCTCCGCATTGGTGTAGGGTGGGGGGGTAATTTACTGTTTCTTTTTAGTTCTATGGGCCTTTTTCTTCTATGTCTCTGCGCTGTCCTTGTTTCCGATTCGGGGTCCGGGTGTGGGGTGGATTGAATGGGGGCGGCTTTGGAGGGGTGCGTATTTACTCATGTGACTATCCTGTTATATAACTGCATCGCCTCACTGTCTGAGATTTCCTATGGCCGTTTTTAATGATGCTGCTGCTCTCCTGTGTGATGAAGCCATCTTGCGGACTCGAATCTCCTTGGTTCTATCCTCTACTGACTTTTTTCTCGATAAAATCATTTTGAAAACCTTCAAATTAACCTCCACTTCTCCTTCCCCTGGTGTCAAGGATCTCTCCAGTGTATAACTCCTGACTCGTTGTTAATCTTGACCATTGATGCACAGGGGATTTAATGTGTGTCTCAGTGCTTAACTGTTTTGTGGCCGGCCTGATGGTTGTAGGCCCGTATTTGTTCTTTTAATATGCACAAATAAAGGTTTTTCAAAAAAAAAAAAAAAAACTAACTATAACAGGCGAACTTCTCTGGTTTTATGAGTCAAATGTTCAACTAACTATAACGTCCCTGAAACCTATGGTTTTTTTTTTAGTGAATTTCAAAGGTTTTTTTAAATGCTAATTCCTAACTATATAACATCTGTAAAACCTATGGGTTTTTTCAGTGAGTAGATGTGTGTGTGTGTGTGTGTGTGTGTGTGTATATGTATATGTATATGTATATGTATATGTATATATATATATGTATATATATATATATATATATATATATATATATATATATATATATATATATATATATGCCACAGGGAATCGCCTCACAAGATGCGCTGCATGGAAACGCCAAAGACGAACACGGACCCAGGGATAGGTGCTCTTAATTCTTTATTTTACTCCGTAACCTGCACCACCGCCTTGACGCGTTTCGACCTACTGGAGGCCTTGGTCACATGACGCTAACAGAGAAAGCCTGAGTATTTAAAGTGCCAGTGCATAATAACGTGACAACGTGATCATGAACATAGACAACAGATTTAAATATCGTGGTTTTGAAAATCCAAAATTGTCTTGTAATACCAAAATTAGTAATAATACATGTAAAATACATTTTGTACCCCAACAAGACAATAAGGTCAACAATAGGTCTCTGGAAACAATGATAAACAAAGATAGATAAACTTATCTAAATCGGTAGGCACAAGATGGAGAAAACCATACAAAATAGAGAACACGACAGGTTGAAAAAAACGTTTACATAAAAACTTATTAACCCCTTCGATGCTCATGACGGAACGGTTCCGTCATGAGCATCGGTTGAGCTGTGCTCATGACTGAACCGTTCCGTCATGGCCCCGCCCGCGCTAGAACCCTTCAGCACCGCGGGGGAATCCGCTCAGCGCTGAAGGGGTTAATAATATAATTTCATTAGTTTAACGCAGTAAATGTATAGACTGCATCTAATTATGAGACAGAGTTGTAAACCTATTTCACCTTAAATACACGTCATTTCTCATATTTGGTTTGCGTATGGGAACAACTGATTTCATATCAAATCAGTTGAGTTACTAACTGGTTTAATCCATTCCAACTCATGTTAAACTATGCCCCACTAAAAAAAGGGTAACAACATTACCCACTTATGTTCCTAGGACCTTCTAAAAGAAGCTACGTTCAAGAAAGTGTTGATAGTGCAATCAGAAACAGAACCAATATCTGGTTCTTTTCAAAAAAACACAACAAAAAAGAGGAGACAGGAAAAAAGTGATGGCTGCTGTTCAAAAAATAATAAAAAAAATTAACATGGAAAAACGGACAACGAAGCTCAACAGTCATATAGAATCCGAACAGAGGCGCGGAATAAATACTGTAACATGATATGCAGGATGTTTCATCGGGACAGTTGCGGTAAAGCCAATGGTTAGAGCCAAGTATAGAAGTCCTCACTGGCATTTAACCCGTTGGGTACCTTGGAGTCTAGCTCCAAAATGTACCGCGTCTCAAGTTTTCTAAGGATGGCTTCCCGATCCCCCCCACGTCTTAGTGGAGGCACAGAATCAATGACAAAGTAGCTGAGATCTTTAAGGTTACTGTTGTGTTTGTCACCGAAATGTCTTGCTACGGGGTATGATGTCATGATTCGTGATTGCCCTCATGTGCTGGAGTATACGTTTGTGCGCCTGCAATTTGGTGCTGCCAATATATCGCAGGCCACACGTACACTCCATCACATAAACCACAAAATCTGTCCTGCATGTTAGTTTTTTGGTAATCTTACAGGAAGAGCTGGCAAATGGAGATGAATAGGTAGTGGTATTTCTGCCCAATGTGCAAGCCCTGCAAGAGGAACACTTGATGAATCCCTTACTGGCTTGTAGCCAATTACCGGTGTTACTGCTTAGTTCGGGACTGCTCTTTACTAGCATATCGCTCATAGACCGGGCTTTCCGAAAGGTTACAGCAGGGGCATTGGGCATATTGCTACCTATTACAGGATCAAAGCGGATTAGCGACCAATTTTTCTTAAAAATCTTACGCAAACTGTGATGTTGACGGTTATAGGTCAAATATATATATTCCAATTTATAAGTTATCATTTTATTCTCCTATAAAGAATTGAAATGAAATTTGAGTTGACATTGCTTAGATTTGGGCCTGCAGATTTCAACAGTTACTCTTTACTCCTTGCTATGTTTTCCAGGAGTAACACTTTGAAAGCTAGGTTTGCCTTTAATAGAAGCACATTGGTATTGGATTTGGTGTGAGGCAGCATTGACTGTGTTCATTGGCTTTTATCTCTGTTGCAATGTCAATAGCTGGTAAATATGCTACTAATTGCCCCTATATTGGCACTCATGAGGAGCATTCCTTAACAGTGAAACATCACAAGCAAACCCCTTTCCTTCGCTTAAGCGACCATGTTGGATTACATAGAAGATTAGGTCCAAGTATGCAAGATGGATACATACCTAAAACAGAGTGTGAGAAATTGGGTTATTGGTTGAGGGGGGTCTGTGAGCGAAATTGGGTTATTGGTTGAGGGGAGGTGTGAGCCCTTTTCAAGCCACAGCAACAATCCTTTTCGGGGTGAGCCACAGTCACTAAATTAACTTGTGCTTAACCCTCTGGTAGCTTGGCACAAAAGCATTGAGTTTTAACTTACAGGCAATGTGTAAAGTATTCATGCAGCACACAGACCGCAATAAAGTCAAAATACAACACAAAAGTATCCCAATAAAAAAATTTGATTAAAATGTATAACATTTTTTCACACCAAAACAATAAATATACAATCCGTAGAACCGGAGATGTGCAATCTCAAAGTTTTAAGTTGAGCATAGGCGCCTAAAAGTGGAAAACGCCAACTGTGGTTAACTGGTTGCACCAGACATGGACACAGTCACAAGTTCAGGCCAACCCCGATTGAGTGTGGGCTAGATACAGGGACCTGGTTAGTCCCACTGAGAATTGTACTTTGTCTCTGATGCGGGGTGTTGTCGCCCTGAGTTGGTTCTGTTGAGGAGCTATAAAGGCTGTGATGCAAGGTCCTGCATAGAGTTGCGTTGCACTGCATGTGTTCTGATGAAGCCACCGCTCGGGCATTGCAAAGTTTCACTATGCAAAGTCCTGCATCGAGTTGCGGTACATTGGTTCTGTGGGAACCCATGGCTGGGCCAGGGGAAAAACATTCTGATGGCAGCCAAGGGTCTAGGACTTGCGGGGAATGGAGGCGACAAGTCTTGGGCTCAGGACTCACTCCAGGAGAGGTAAGCAGCAGGGCACAGTCAGATCCAGTTGAGTCTGGCCAGATGCAAGACATATCTCTGGAGCTTGTTATGTCCTTGTAACTCAGAACAGGAGGCCAGTCAACTAAGCTTTAGATTCACTCTGGTGGTTCTGGGTTAAAAGAGAAGTTCCAGTCTTCTTTCCTCAGTTAGCAGGGCAGTCCTTCCAGCAGCAGAGCAGCCCTTCTCCGGAGTCTTCCACAGGTCCAGAAGTGATCTGAAGAGTGGGTCTGAGGGTCTCCTTTTTACACCTGGTACTAGCTTTGAAATGGGAGAAGCTTCTGGTGTTTACCCCTCCACTGAGGTGTTTGGAATTTCCTGCCTCCCTGTTCTGGCCCCAGTCTGTCTGTAGCCACAATAGGATAGCTAAAGTTTTTTGTGTGTGAGATGAGGTGAGGTGGTGTCTTTGAAGTGCAAATAGGGCTGTGCTCAGCCCCTCCCCATCCTGCCAACATCCAGGCCCTCTATTGTGTGGATGTCTGGAGGAATACACAAAGGCCAACTACACTTAGTCATGTGACCCAGGAAACTGGCTGTAGGCACCAAATGGTTAGGACAAGAAAATGCCAACTTTATAAAAGCTGTATTTTTAAAATTGTGACTTAAAATCCTACTTTACTATTAGAGTTTTAAATTACACTTTCTCAGATACCATATGAGATATTCCAACCTGCTCCCAGACAAAAGGTAGCACTTAATAAATGTAATAAGGTAACCCAATGTTATCCTACAAGAGAGGTAGACCTCATATTAGTAGAAAAAAAAATTATTTGGCAGATTTTCACTTCCAGAACATGTAAACCTTAAAAATACATGTCCAACTTTTAAAATACAATGCACCCTGGCCTATGGGCTTTTTAGGGCCTACCCCAAGGTGACTTATATGCATTAAAAAGGGAGTTTTTGGCTTGGCAAAAGGTTTAGTTTGCCAGGTGGAAATGGAAGACTCGCAGGCTGCAGTGGCAAACCTGAGACCTGTTCAAGAGGCTACTTAAGTGTCTGATGCTACTAGTGGGCCTGCAGCCCTTATTGTATTTAACTTACAGGCCCTGGGTACATGTAGTACCGCTTTACAAGGGACTTATAACTAAATTTAATGTGTCAATTGGGTGTAGGCCAATCTCACCATGTTTAAAGGAGAGAGCACAAGCGTGTTAGCACTTATTATCAGTTGTAAAGTGCACAGAGCCTTAAAAGCCAACAAAATTGTGTTGGTTCAGAAAACAGAAGGGGGTGAAAGCAAAAAGTTTGGGAGGTGATCCAGCAGAGAAGGCTAGGTCCAACAGAGTATACCATTTCAGGCTGTTTTGGGGAAATTAAAGTGTATTAAGTCTGAATTCCCAACCCCACCGCCTGGTAGACTGAAGGGCAGGGGATTTCTTTGAATTCTTATTGGGGAGACGCATTGTCACCTATAAATCTCTGAAGGAGGTGTGGACAATTTCCTAATAGTTGCATACAGAATTTGCTGTAGCAGAGAAATAACTCCCCTCCGAATTGTTGGTCTCTAAAATTTTGAAATAAATTCACTCGTTTTTCTGAAGAACTGTTTGATAAAATATAAAAATGGGGGAGGGGCGGATTTTGTTAACAAATCTATTGTTTAAGTCTAGAGAAATCTTGGGATTGCGGCCTCTCCCATTCCGCCCTGGGAAGGAGCACATGAATGGTCTGTGATTCGGCCAGTGATGGGGCGGGTATGAAAACCTTTTCTAGCTTTGCATTTAGCTCCCAGCCAAGCCTGCAGAGCTCACGAGGGTCTGCCTTCTTTCTTCATTAATAGCAATCATGCACCAAAGGATGTGTAGTGACCTCGTCTGTCAAGATCTAGGAACTCGATTCCTCCTGGTCTGGGAGGGAAGATGGAAAAACCGGTCTGCCATCTTTCTTACTTAGCGTTCATTCAACACTTCTCTTATTTTCACAAGTGTATGAAGAGCTCCCTGGAGGGAAAATAAGAAAGTTCGTGCGCTTTACAATGTAATTTTCTGGCTGTCTATTCAACAAGTGGGCCTTTTCTACTATCCTCGTTGGCACTTAGAACATGTGACGTCATAACAAGAGGCAGACTTTCCTATAGGCAAAGTGCTTGCATTCCTAACCAGCCCGTGACTAGCGGAGAACGTCTGCTTCTGTCTCAAATGTCCGGGGGTGGATATTTGTGCTGTTATAGATAGGGTGACCACCAGGTCTCCTTACAGACCCTGTTACCAGTTTAGGACATCTGTGTTAAAGTCTAATGCATTCTGGGTGTTGTAGTCCTGATTTGCTTTCATAAAACTAATTAGACTAACACACCTGAAAAAAGGTACACGAATCACCTTAGTTGTCGTTCTTCTTTGATAACCTGCACAGTCCAAAGCTTGTTAACCTATCCGATTCTTAGCGGACTGACGTATCCCGCCTTCCTAAAAGGGGCTAGCTTTGCTTGGCATATTGTTTGTATAAGGTCTTTTACCAATTAATTTTTTGTTACCCCTTTTTTTTAAAAATGTTTTTCATTCGGATGAACTGTAACGTAGAGATTATTTTATAGTTTTTATTGAATACTATTTTGTGCAAATAATTGCTAGGTTTTCTTAGTCAAACTTTCGCACCCCATAAGCAAAATCGGTTTTTAACATGGTTTGTTAAAGCCTGGTGTGTGCAGCTAATGAATCTGGTGATGTGCCTTGCATTCTTTATCAGAGCCACAGCTGTACTACTCCACTCTTCATTATTTCACCCCCTCTGCCCTACACAATGCCACTCTGGGATACTTTTTGCGTCTCCACTTAGGTTTAACCACGCTGAAACGCAGCCACCCTGCTGTACCACAAGGCTAACAAACCTTGGCAAAGCCAGTAGTTCTCACATATGTGGGATCTATTTGATTTTCCAGTGCTTGTTTTTGTTGTTTTTCTTCACCTTTTCCTACATTTGTACTGCGATGACATTCTGAGTAATTGTGATTAATGCTTTATACATTTCTGAGATTCTTGCAACATATTTGCTCATGTAAACCCCTCCACTGCCGGCTAGTTATAGGTAGAATTGCAATTAGACTCACTGCAACATAAGTTCTCCTCCTTTAAACCGGAAGTCCTGCCCCACTCCCGCAATCACCATGACGTGGAAGTACCACTTTAAGCCCTTCCCCGCTCATGACGGAACCACTCCGTCATGAGCCACGGGTGCCGTGTGCTCATGACGGAGTGGTTCCATCATGCTGCGGCCGTTGGCTGCCGCTCCGCCCACGCGGCGCTAATTCCCCGCCTGTGCGGGCGATTAGCGCAGTGGGCGGAGTCGTGACGGAACCACTCCGTCATGAGCACAGCTCAACCGTGACTCATGACGGAGTGGCTCCGTCATGAGCACAGCGCCACCGCGCTGCCCCCAAACCCCCCCCCCCCCCCCCCCCCCCCCCCAGCGCTGCGGCGGAATTCCTGCCGCAGCCAAGGGATTAATGAAGAGTTTGTTACAAGTGCCTTAGGAATGTCCCACTGTTGAGCTATTTCGATAATCCTTTGGGGCCTAAGAAGTTTGGGTTCAGAGATCCATTAAAGAGAGGGTCACTCTCGGTGGCTCATGAATGCAAGAGGGTTGTTTATGACCAGTGGGATGTGTCTACTGTGCGTGGTTGAAGTGCAGCTGTCGTCTGCTCTTCTGTTCCTGTTAGGAAACCTGTCTTGACTGCTTTTATCCTTTGTTCCTAGACAGGTCGAGTGTTGCTTGGAGGACCTGGAAGCTACTTCTGGCAAGGTAGGGAGACTCCTCTTTCTTGGATGTGGGCAGGGACTCTTGAGAGGGTTGCGTCCCACTTACTCCTACATGCTGAGGAGGGAGGGGGCAGAACTCCAAGGGGCGGTAAGAGTGTTTGTTGCCCTGAGGTAATGAGGTGGCACTACCTCATTGGCTAGGGAAAGGTAGAAAGGAAGACTTGAGGCCCACCAACCTTGTACCGGAAGCACGTGTTGTTGTTCTGTTTTAACAACCGAAATGACTATAGCTATTTGTGTTTTTATCTCCTTCTGTACGGCTTTAATTACTTAAGTCTCTAATGGTTCACTTTTATCATGTTCAGAATAATGTTCAAACGTTGCTGCCTTCTCTTTTGTAGTGAAAGAGACAGGGATGCTATGTATGTGTGTGAGTGGCAACTCTTGCCCACCTGTTTTGTATGATTTTATATGAGCAAACCTTTGTGACTACGCAGGTTTTCAGGTTCCGATGTTTCACTTTTTTAACCTGGCCCTTTCTCTTTGTTGTAGGTCAGGTGATCACTGCCACGCAGGGTCAGATCCAAGACTCGTTCTTTCCCGAATACTTCATCTTGGAAATCAAAGGTCAGATGCAGACACGACAGATGGCGGGCAGATATGACGATAGTTACCTAGGTAAGGGGGGGGGTTTGTGTGTCTGTCTCCTCATAGCGTGGGTAACCCATGAAAAAACCTGACAAACACCAGCTTTGTGAGGACCGGTCCCCGTAGTGTGTTTAGGTACTTTCGAGTGAGAGTATCAAAAAACTAAAAGTGCAGTTAAGTTTGCTTCGCTCTGCTTTATAACCTTCCCTACTATCAAAGCGCGGGTGGCGTTAGAATAGTAATTACACACTTCATTACGGTCAATGGCTGGACCTCATAGTGATATATAAACAATGGTGTGTGTCTGTCTGTCTCAGATGCAGGAAGCCTGTTGACTGGGAGCCTCCGCACCACTGAAATGCATATTTCTGTCACTCCCTCGTGACATGCAGGGAGGCTGGATGTAGTTGGGAAAGGCCAACACGCTGGGCCTTCTTGATGACCAGAGTTATGGACCAAGCAAGAGGTTGGAGCCAAAAAATCAGTGTGAGGCCCGAGGATCCCTGAATAGACTTGTTAATGTAATGTTAATAGCTGCCACGCCCTCTGGAGCAGAAATCTACCGTGTCCTCATCCTAAATGAGCCAGGTGTGGCTGTCCTGGTGTCAGCCAATTCAGTCCAGTGGGAGCTAAGTGTCATTCTCAAGTTAAATAAGTGTCTTTCAACACACTGAGGCGCCACGCCTGCCACAGGATCTGAGAAGGGGGCGAACTGCAAATTGTTTCCTTTTCATCTGATCGGACAAGTTCAAAAGAGTTTTCAACCAGTTTGAGAGGTGATGCCTTACCTCATACAAAACTATGAAGAATCCATCAAAGTGTCTCTTGACAGAAATATGTCTTGGACCTGTTTAAAGGGAAAATGCAATACTTTGTCAATGATCCGTGCCCTTAAGAAAGATACTTCTAATGTTTGTTTAACCACATTGGGAATTACTGAAATGAGCTGCAACCCAACATAACATGCAAGGGCACTGGATGTGGCGGGCATCCCTTCACCACCTAGTGATGTGCAGTGGGAAGGGTTACTCGCTTGAATGCCAGTAAAGATCTGAACCGTGGAATAGAAAAGTTCTTGTCGTGACTCAACTGACGTGTATTGAGGTGGATTGTCAAATGACTCAAGGCAACATTTCTCATCTAAAAATTTGTGTTAATATTGGGGATTGCGATTTCGCTCGTTAACCCAATCAGCCCCTCCAGCCCCCATTTCAAAGTTGTTTGTTATAATCGTCATCCGTTTGATTCCTTCTTTGTTTTTTCTAGGGTACTCGGTGGCAGTTGGAGAATTCAGCGGGGATTCCACAGAGGGTGAGGTTTCTTTGTTGTAACAAAACGCGATGAGGGAGTGGCTGGCTCTGGTTCCGTTGTTAAATGATGCACTCTCTTATAGTGGCAATTAAGCTGTCGCATACACTCTTGTATAGAGGCAATTAATATGTTGCTGTGCTTCTGCAAGTGGGGTGTTCACCGTGACGCACTCCCACCGGCAGGACAGTCACTGGTTAGCTTGTTGCCATCTTGCAGTCTACATCACAAAGCGGCACGTGCTTTTTTAGTTTGTAACGTGGAGTGCTAGGGGGGCGGGGGGGGTGGGGGATGAAGATCATTAGGACTGCTGGTGGCTTCTGGCTGTTGGGTGTGCACTGGGCTGCACCTTCTCTATAGTTGGGTGGTCACGTTTTTGGCGTGCTGCAGTCTGTGGTGCATTCATAAAGTGGTTCTCTCCGAGCTGTCGGTTTGCCCACCCACGGGATGAAGCTTGTCCCAGGGCCCACCGATATCTTTATTTTCAGTTGCCGAGCTAGACAAGTAAGTGCTATACACCCTGAGCAGAACTGACATTCTGCCCGATTAGCATACAAAGCACTTCTCTTCAATTCTTAGAGCCCCAAGCATTGTTGGTATATACGGCCCCTAACATGTACCCTGGGCACATTTTCAACAAAGTGTAATACCTCACATGATTACAGGCCCTGTCAGTATATGCTGCCTTGAAAAGACCTGGTTCTCTGGCATGGCCCAGACCCTGTTACTTTATGTAGCCCTGCCCATAGGTCGTGAACCCAAACCTTTTTAGTATGTGTAGCTGAAATAGAGCGTATTCTCGTGTGATCTCAGACAGTTATACGAGCATGAAGGGAGCTCATTCAGCCACGCTTCCGCAACTCCATTTCCTATTTACAATCCTGAACAGGGCTCATACTCTTGTAGGATCCCAGGTCCTTTTGGTACATACAGCCCTCCAAAGAGTGGGTAATTTAGAAAGACTCCATACCCTACCAGCTATGAACAAGGCTCACTCTCCCACAGGACGCCAACCTTGGTCAGTATATGCGTCCGTCAACAGAGTGCGTTCCCTTGCATGACCCCAGGTGTATGGAGTCCAGAGCAGGTTCTCTAGCATGGCCTCCACATAGTAAGTAAACGCATCGCAATACGTACTTGACAGAAAGCATAGTTAAATGCTCTTACTAGTGAAGCCCAGTGTGAGCCTAATCCCAACTCGCTGCCTGTGCCAGCTAGGCATGGTGAGACTTCAGTCCGTCAGGGCAGCCAATCCTTTGCTCAGTAGACTTCCCTAACACAGAGGAGACATCTCTAGCCAGAACTGAGCAGAATATGATGGAGAAATGCTTGCTGATGCGATAAAGTTTCAAAGAGATTAATTTGTCGAAGAGCTAAATCCATTCATTGAAAGAGGCCTGTTATAACGCAAGAATTAGTCTTTGGATTTGATACATTTACATTTTCCCTTAGTCCATACCAAATAAAGTGGGGTCTAGAGCTGGGTGGTAATGGCACCTTTTCTGTCCTTCTAAAAGGACTCATTCAGACATCACCACACTAAGCACAGAGCGGGAGATCAAGGCATATTGCCTTGTGGTATTGTATTATAATGCTTTACGGGACAGTAACCTTTTACCATGTCAGTCTGACAAGTATGTTGTGTCCCTTACTCATCTTCTGATTGGCTGCTTCTGTTGATTTTTCAGATTTTGTTGCTGGTGTCCCCAAAGGAAACCTGACCTATGGCTATGTAAGTGACCAAGAGCTTCCCTACTCATCTATATAGTGGGAGGGAAAGGTCAGATCCGGTAGATCTTTAGGAGCTGGGCGAGCAGACTGCAGACGTAGAAGTGAGTGTAGAGTCTTAGTATATCTTTGGGAGAGAGGGAAAGACGTGGGAAGATTCGTATGTGGGTGAGTAGAAGTATCCGTATGGTTGTAGAGTATTAAGTGCCCATAGGTGGGTTACAAGTTAAGGCTCTATTGGGGGGTGAAGGTTGGAATATGCAGAAGCGTGGTGTTTCCTTTATGTATGTAGGAGCATCTTGCCAAGGATCCTTGGCGCAAGAGTTTGTAGTAGCAGCACGATTCCTGCATATGAATAAAAGGTCCTGTTGGGTGATACAGTAGTTTTAGGGCCAACATTTATGTTTCACCTTCCCTTTGTTCGCAGGTTACCATACTCAACGGCACAGATCTGAAGTCTTTGTACAACCTCTCCGGGGAGCAGGTAGTGTACAAGTGTAAGCGCGTGATAATGTGGCCATTGTCCTTCAAAGAGGCTAGGAAAACGGGCAGCCCTACCCAACCCCATGGCTGGACAGCCAAGGATTGCTTTTTTGAGGCGCAGTGGACCCCACATCCTGGCGCTGTACTGTTACCCCTCCTTTATTAATGATGGGGGCCTTCCTTGGTGGGCTTGTGTGTCCAATTCCTGGTGGTCTCTTAGAATTCTACCCTGTCACAGCTTGAACTAACAGAAACCCGGCTCTGTTGCTCAGGGTCTTGTCCACAATTATGTAGTTAGCCAAAATTGTGTTTGAAAATAGAATTTGTACGTCCTTTTAGGGCGTCATTACTAGTTATCGAGATCCTTTCCTGTGTCACATACCCACTTGCTTTCACATGATTGCTTCTCATCTACTGGACTTTTCTTTCCACCTTGCTCGGAGACCAACACAGGGTTTGCTGTCATCGTTCTGCCCACGGAGCTATCTTTCTGCCCACACAACTCCTAATAACCCTGGATGGATGAAATTGTGTCAGCACAATAACTACTAGAACTTTCGCATTGCAGCCTTTGACGCTAGCTGGCTTCTGCTGGCAATACCTCGAATGCAAGAGCTGAGTGCACAGAGCGAGGAGTGCCGGCCCTTAGCCTGGGGCGCGGGGTGCCGGCCCTTAGCCTGGGGCGCGGGGTGCCGGCCCTTAGCCTGGGGCGCGGGGTGCCGGCCCTTAGCCTGGGGCGCGGGGTGCCGGCCCTTAGCCTGGGGCGCGGGGTGCCGGCCCTTGGGGGCGAGGAAGGCAGCAATACCCTCTTCTCCAGTGCTCGGCGTCGACGATGGCAGATATAAATCCTGCAGCGAGCTCACACCCATATCTTGTTTCCTCTCTCCCCAGATGGCCTCTTATTTTGGCTACGCCGTGGCTGCGACCGATATTAACAGTGATGGGTGAGTAGTGCACACATGAATGGGGAGGGGCTGTTTGACAATCATGAAAGAGCTTGAACAGCCGTATTTTACGATCTATTCCATCCTCTGATCTGTGTGTGAGTGACGCTTGCACTGCACCGGTTCATGGTGTACATGCCTATTTGGGATGGAGCGGACTCTGTTGCAGTGTGTGCTGCACTTGCCTCGTATTAGGGAGAACTAGCCTTGTTGCATTCCAACCGTGAAAGAAAGGAGTGCTGTGCGTGAGGGGTGCCTGCACTGCTGCATCTTGGGTGAGTAATCCGTGATGTGTCCATCTATGTGTGAGGGTGGCTTACTGTGCAGCTATGCGTTCTGTACATGTTCTGAGGATCAGTGCACTGCAACGGCCCACGCACTACCTGGCCTGAGTGTGAGGAAAGGTACACTCTGGCAGCCTGAATACCTAATGCCCTATATGAGGGGCCATTACCCCACAGCAGCCCATGATGTACCTATCGCGTGTGGGAAGCTTGACTGCACTGATCCGATCCATGATCTATCTCAGATGTGTGTGAGGAGAGCTTGCAGTGCAGCAGTCTGTGCTTTACCCGCCTGCAGTTGAAGGTAGTTTATACGAGGACATCTGGTGCAGTGTGAGATTTGCGCTGGCAGCCCATGATGTAGGTTATGTATGAAGTAACGCAAGGTTCCATGCAGCTCGTGCTGCCCCTGTCCTTTTGTATGAGGAAGCTTGCAGCCGGTGAGAGCCATCTTTTGTCAGTGATTGATGCTTGCACTGCTGATGCCTGTTCTTGGAGATGGGTGCTTGTGGTGGGGGTTGCCCTGACAAAGTAAAATGAGACCTAACCTCCCTCAGTCCCCTACTGTCTGTAATCGTACACATTCCTTACTTTCGTACACCTTGTTTAAGACAAATAAAGTAATTGCGTTGTGGCTTCTCTGTGCTTATACTTTTCGCTTTAATTGGTAATGTACCCCTCCCCACCTCTCCCCGCCCCCACGTGCTAAAGGCCTTCGAATCTGCAGGTGGTTTTAGTTAGTCCTGGAAATAAAAATGAAGGAGGCGTCCTGGGATTTGGGGGAATTCTGTTCAAGGCAAACTGCCTCGCTAGCGCCTGAAAAAATAGTGCATCTACTCTCCCTTTTTTCCGGCCAGCCGCTCACGTGCCCGCTATTCTCCACAATTCAGTTCACTCAGTTGTGAGGATTTGAGGACAGCAAGAAATGGGCCCAGGCGAAGAAACCAAGGATTACACAGCGCATTGTGTTTCTGCCTGGGCAACTTGAGGATTGACCCTGCCCTCTGTCCCACCTGCAGTTAAAAACCTAGGGCTCCCTAGCATATTGCCGTCCAACTCTCCTATACCCGACAGGTGTGGTAGTGACCTTCCAGGGAATGATCCTGCCTTCCACCTCTCCTATCCCAGGCAGATGGAGATAGTGGATTCCCAGGTACCCAGCCTCCTCCTGGGGGTGGAGTCAATGGGCTCCCTGGATTTCTGCTTCCTAGCTCTTTGGTCCGGCTTGGTGCAGTGGGAACATGACTCCCGGGGCCCCGCTCTATGCCTATGCTTGAGGGGGCTGACTTGTTGAGCTTTCCTGTTCCAAGAATACTATAGTTTACATACCCTGACAGTCATGGTCTTGAACGCTTCCTGATTCTCCCATTGTGCTCTACATTACTATTGAGTCTTTCCCGAGATCTTTATGTAGACTTCTCTCCTCTTTCCAGGCTGGACGACTTGCTGGTTGGCGCCCCGCTCTTCATGGAGAAGACTCTGGACGGGCGGGTGCAGGAGGTCGGCCGAGTCTACGTCTACCAGCAGGGCTACGGCATGGATGCTGGAGCCACCATGATGTTGACTGGCTACGAGGAATACAGTCGATTCGGGAGCGCAGTCGCTGCCCTTGGGGATTTGGATCAAGATGGATATAATGGTAAATGCCTATTTAGCTCGGGGAAGTTATCTGTATGTTTGGGACATCTCCTTTATCCTTCAGCGCCCAATTTTTTTCATGTTTTCACAGCTTCTTCTAGAGCCAGTGTTAAGTTTGTCCTTAACCTCGAATAACTAGTGCTCATGCTTGTTTTTTTAGTAGAATGTGAGGTAAGAGCAGCCTGCAGTACATCTACGAACCCTGCCACTTTTCCAGTAGGTTGTTTGCATAGATTTCCATAAGTATATAGGCACGATTCGCAAAGGTAAATCTAATTGATTGTCGTGACCAGTGAGTGCGCCTAAAAAACTGGAAGAGCAGAAAATACAATCGCTGTACGAGGAATCTCGCAGCTATAGTTTTGGGCCACTTCTGTAGAGCGCACCAGTCCACCCTCTGAAGCAGTTAAAGAATGGAGGCGTCCAGATATGAAATGCTGTTCTCAATAACAAAGATTGCCACCCAGTGGTTTGGGATTTTTTTTTTTATGGGCTGGGCCTTCTAGGACTTGATTGATGGCATAAATTTGCGTTAGAAATTAATATTTAAAATAAAGTTTTGATGTCTATTACTGGTGGCCAGTGATGGTCCGAAAGCATGTGGCTGTCCACTGTATGCCATGATAGGAGCCCTGTAACTGGTAAATTTATATTTCTTTTTTCAGTTTGAATGCTACCATTTTTAAGTTAGAAGAATATAGTTTGGTGGCAAGCCTTTTTTGTGGAATTAGTCTGAATTAACTATGCACTCTACTTACTTTCATTCCGTCTTTCTTTGCAGATGTAGCTGTGAGTGCACCGTTTGCAGGAGAGAGCCAGCAGGGGGTGGTCTACATTTACAATGGACATGCCGATGGTCTGAGCACCAAGCCTTCGCAGATCCTGCAGGGTCACTGGGGGTCCCGTGAATCACCTGCTTTCTTTGGGTTTGCCACCCGTGGGGATCAGGACCTCGATGGAAATGGCTATCCAGGTAAATTAGCTGACATTGAATTCCATTGCTGGCACAGAATGGTCAGAGCCTGATTTGGGACAGGGGAGGATGCAGAACCGATGTGGGTAGTGGACCTTCTGTGGTGAACCAGTTGAGTTGCGAGGCCTGACTTCCAAACCCCTTCTGCTCTCAGCCCAGTTTATCTTGTTTTTTCCTTGCAGACCTCATTGTGGGAGCCTTTGGTGTGGATAAAGCTGTGGTATACAGGTAGGAGCCATGTTTTCAGTCTTGTTACAGGTATCGTAGCCCAAATGCATTTTTGCGAAAGAGTGATGCGGACATAAGCGAGCCGCCTATTAGTGATGTAGCTGAAATTGATGTGCTCCTGCAGGTCAAATGTAGAATGTGCCTTATTTGTTTGGTGTGTTTTTCCTGAATCTCATGCGGTACTTCTGTTCGTAAAATATTTTGTGACCCCAAACTGGCGAGGTCTAGTGCTTGGAACTTATTGTCGTTCTTGATGGCTAGAGCAATTTTATGATACCCTACTTTTGGTTGAAAAAAACAATTGATGGAAAGAATGCAGAACAATGTCACACATTCACCCCAGTTGTGGCTAGAGTGGTCGATTTTGTCCTTCCATGGATGACGATTAAATATGCATCTGGAGATGTGTTCTGCGCGTGACAACTATTTGTTTGATCTGTCCTTTCTCAGAGCAGTGCTAGCATAGGCGGTAGATAGTTTCTTCCTGTGGGTAAGAGTTAGAGTGCTCAGTGGCTGTTTTCTCTGGCTGCCGAGAGCTAGAATGCTTTGAGGATTGTGTCCTTGTGCTTTGGGCATGGCATGGCGTGTCATCCTGTGGGTAATGGATTAGATAAACTGGTAATGCTTTTTCCTCCTGTGAGTAAGGAATAGGGTGTTTCTAAATGGTGGAGTCCTGCAGATAGGAGCTAGAATATTTAGTAAATGTTGCCCACAGGTGGAAGGTGATAGATGCTGGTTTCCTCTGTCGATCAGGGCCAAGTCATTCTTCATCCACAGGTATGTATTGTCATCCTGTAGCTGAGTGGCTGATGTATGGTAATCCTGTGCGTAAAAGGGGATAGGATAGGCTTAGATCGGTACTTTGCCACAGATGATATGATGTCATGTCTCACCTTATTGATGACTTTATAATGCCTGCCTGAATTTTAATCCTAACAAATGATGTCTAAGTACACATTCTACGTCAAGGGTCGATAGATAGATCTCTTGTTTCTTCTCAGTGCCAGCGAGAGGTCAGCCTCCTTAGACGTGAGTCTTAATCCTAAATAACACTGGTCAGGATGTCTTACCCAGATACCCCAGCCATGAAACGAGCTTCGGGTGTGTCCATGTTTTGAACAGTCTCATCTTGTGCGATACAAAAGGGGGTGGTGATGGACGGAGCATCAGAACCAATCGAACACTCACACCCAGTCAAGAGATCTGGGTTTGATCCATCACCGTTCTTTAGCCCACTCTGCCACCCCAGTTCAGACATGGCCATATGCTAATCAGTCTGACCCTGTGCCTCATGGGAACAGTCCAGCCCGAACTGCCAAGCCATGCCTTCCCTCCGTCCATCATTTCCTTTGGTTTTGCTTTGTTTGCCATAAGTTGGCAGGGTATGCTCAGACGTGAGTCCCTTGCTCACTTTGCCACTGGATTCAAGCTAGCCTGTCTGAAGACGGCTGAAATTCCAGAAACCGGTCCTAGGAAGCTTGTTTCCGGTCCAGGGAAGACATGGCTTGGCAGTTCGGGCTGGACTGTTCCCATGAGGCACAGGGTCAGACTGATTTGCATATGGCCATGTCTGAACTGGGATGGCAGAGTGGGCTAAAGAGCGGTGATGGATTAAACCCAGATCAGTTGACTGGGGGTGAGTGCTTGCAATGTGCAACACTCCGTCCGTCATTTTCTTTGGTTTTTCATCTTGTGCGATGACAATGGCCAGGGCATATGATACACTTCTAGCTACGGTCTCCTTCATTTGATGCTGTTTCACTAGGACTGGGAGGTGGTTTTTCAGGTTGGAAAAGGATGTTCAACTGTGGTAAACGGATGCCTGAATCTCTAACTCACTTCTGCCTTCTAGCTGCGAGAGAATTGCTTGCACTGCAGTTGTACCTCATCATTGTGTGAGCGGAAACTTAAACATCGCTGCTGCGGACCATGCTCTTGTTGTGTGGTTGGAGAATGCTTTGAATGTTGTTACCAATGTTGTGCGAGATATGGGGCTGATGCTTCCACCACTGCTTCACACTTTGCCTTTTTGTGAAGGATCATGTATGTGGTGTGTGATATGACTTCAGTGCTCATGTCGTCCCTGTTTTGGTTGGTTTACACTGCTTTTGTGTCATGAAGATGATTGGCAAAGGTGTGTGTGTGTTGCACTAGGTTTAAATAAGAGAAGTAAACCAATGAATGCTCTGATCTGTTATTGCTAAAACAAAGCACCCCACATTTATTCATCTTCACCTACTTGAAGGTGAGATGTTGTGGCTTTAACTCGTCCTTCTCTGTCCCCAGAGGCCGCCCCATTGTGTACGCCAGTGCCTCCCTCACCATCTCACCCAAAATGTTCAACCCCGAGGAGAAGAACTGCCAGCTATCCAATGATGTCCATGTGTCCTGGTGAGTAAGGCCAATGCTTTCTTTCAGTCAAATGTCGAGACATCTTCTCCACTTGAAAATAGGCCTTCACATGGTTTACATGCTCTCAGCTAAAAATGAATGTCCTGACGCGTATTCCAAGTCGAGTCTCTACACCTTTTAGTGGCATCAGATGTAAGATCACAATATATGCGAAAACTATTGCTAACTACCTAAAAAGTCTAAATTGCGTCATTTATCAATGTGCCATTGAGCTAGTGGAGGTCAGAAGTCTACCTCAGAGGCAACTTGAACACCCCCCTTGAGGCTTGCATAAATCCACCGATACCTTTTTGATTTTCCTCAGAGATAGATTTTATTGAATCTGGCTTGTGCAATAAGTGTTTGAGGCCCACGTTTGGTAGGGGTGCAATAGTTTAAAACGCTTACGTTATCTCACGCTGTGTGTTGATCTTTGTTTAAAGAAGGCTGTTCATCTTGTGGCTTCCCTTCATTCTCATTCTGCTTTTTATGCAATGTGAACCCTTTGGTTTAGTTTAGAATTCTCTCCCTCAGAGCCGAATCTTGCAATTGTTGTGACTCCAAGGTGAAGCTTGTACAAAACGTTGTTGAAAAGCCAGTGGTCTCAAGATAAAGTCCTGTAATGAAAGGGCCACTAGACCCATTTCACAGATCCTGTACCTCGTTTCACAAGTGAGGAACATTTTTATTTTGACACTTTATCTCAGCACCCTCCTGATGAATTTGATTAACAGCCCTTTTACAGACCATGTTTTCCAGATAGTAGCTCAAGATAGATTGCACAGGAAAGTCCACTCACTGTCACACGTTTTTTCAAGTGAGGCTCGTTTTTCTAGAACCATCTTGCCTATTGAGCAGGGCAAGCAATTTAGTAATATGATGTGTTGCTTGACTTTAGAACGAGTCTTCATCATGGAATCCTGTTTAGATTCTCAAGGAACTTGAATGGCTTTTCCTCTTATTCAGCCTTTTGTTTTTTAAAAAGGTTTGTCCTTGTGAAAGTTCATAATCTTTACGACTACACTGGCTTTATTCCACTAAATCAAAAATTTTGTAAAAGGAAACCTCAAAGCCCCGATCAGTTTGGAATACTCAATTTTAGGACTTACGATGGCCTGCTCACCTTGATCCCAATTCAGAAATAGTAGTGCTTTAAAGTCTATGCTTTGCTCCAGTAAGATTTCTTCTACGATTCGTACATATTTCCGACTTTTAAAAAAAGTCTCAAAATATTTTGGAAGCTATTAAGAAAATCCGTTGTTTGTAGAAGTACTAGATGGACAGTTAATCGTGCGGAAATGGAGCGCAACTGTGCATTTTAGAAGGAATTCTCAGATTGTTATAGCACAAACAGCTGTCCCCGGGAGCGTCCTGGTGCTAGCCAGATCACGGACGGCACCATCGGCGCAGATCTTTACGCAGTAGTGAGCAACCAGATCTTCAGGAGCTTCCTACAGTGATTGTCTGACTTAATGGCATGAATAGCAAGAGAAAGATTGTTCCGAGCTTTAGACACTAAGGAGAAAGACCTTCCATTCTTAGCATTTACAATACATCTTTTTCTTCACAAACACAATATTTTTCCTGTGAAGAGACCACTTCTACATAACAGGAAATCTGCGACTCCTTCACTCATTTCACTCGCCCTATAACCACATAAACATCTGCTCTGAACAGCAATAGATTTGCGGCATTTCCAGAATGGGAAACTTGCAAATTGTTGGATACCAACAAACAAGCAGTTGTGTGAATGGATTCTCTGTTTTTAAAGGAGGGCCCACCCAAAAACAGCAATTTCCCATCGCAGATTAAAAATGTTGCTACTTAAATTGGCTTTGGTGGGCAAATTGTTTTTTGAACATGTCCCTTTGTAAATTTTGACCCTTTTATAACATTGGCTTGCCCAAAATTTGAACGTGGATGGGTCAACCTAAGGGGATCTGACATGCCCTATGCCTGAGGGGGAGGAAACACAGTGTAGGCCTGTTTAGAAGTGGGTTGTAGGGATCCTTTATTATTGCTTTTTGGTTATCTATTTGTGGCAGTTAAGGAAAGTCCAGGCCTATTGTACATGTTCTGATTTAAACACCACTATGAAGAAGAGTTCAGCTGTACCATGAAATCTGCTTTGTAAGTGCTGCACGCATACCTATCGGGATAAGTACGCAATTTAAAACCAGGTATTGGACATGGCCTGGCTTTAAAGTCTGGGGGAGACGGAAGAACTGCCTTTTGCTTTGTCTCACGGCAAGGTGGTGTGAGGTAAGGCATATGGCCGCTTCTCTTTATTTTCAGAGGGTGGTTTGTCGGTTGCCGAGCAACCCCAGTACTTATGGCCACGTGCCCGGGGGGTGGAATGAATGAACAATTGTGGGATGTTGGAAACCTCCACCCTCCCGTCCAGTGGCTGTTTTCTCTGGTGCCTCGCTGCCTCGAAGCCCTGAAGAGGGGGCGCCTTGCAGGATGTGGTGGGGGCGTGTGACGTCCTCGCTCGTCGTGTTTTGGAGACAGACGCTCGAAGGTCGAGCAAGGTTTCCGACGTGTACACTAAATGAGTGCCACACGGCAGTGCCTTTACAGCGGCAGGCGATGTACACTCTGCTGCCAGGCTTGGCTTCCTGCTTCCTCCATTGGATTGGTTTCCACACTGCCTGCCCTCCCTCCCTCCCTCCCTCATGTTTGCTCGCTTCCCAAGAAATACTTGGAACGGGGCTGCACATGTATGGAATAGTGGGTGTTGTCCGCAGCTTTCGGGAACGGATGCCTTCATGGAAACTTCCAGTGCAGCAAGCATCTTTTGGTCCAGCGGGAGATTTTGCAAAGCACACGAAAGAAAACAAGTACCTAGCCCTCCTGGATAGTTACAAGAGTTAAACTCTGATGCATGAGAGATTGTCAGGATATTCACAAAATAAATTGACATGCAACAGAAATGATTTGATGTGGCGTGATCAAACTCTTCGTCGATTGACACCCATGCTTTAGTTTTAGGTCTATTGTTTGTACTTATCCTCCAACAGACTGCTCCCAGTTCGTTGTTAAACCAGTTCACCGAGTTTTGAAGCGTGACTCGTTTCTGGATTCCCATTCTGTCCATTAGTACTGCATCTAGTGGTGGGTCCAGAATTTTCTTAGTTAGTCCTCTTTTCCGCCCATTTTTTTGGGCATAGTGTTTGACCATTTGGTGCAAAATCTGTCCTTAATGGTGTCCGACGTGCAGCCTGGATGGGCCTGTGTGTGGCTGCCATCTTAAGATTCTTTACTTCATCTTGGCTACTTGTCTTGTCCTTAGTACCTTCTTTTTATGTTTGAACGGTATCGTAGTCTCTTCCCAGTTCTGTTGCACCTCATTTCCTGTGCAGAAGGTGGGTGGCTTGTGAATCCAGAAAGTTCTTCAAGCTGCAAAACTACTGCCGGTAAGTTTCCCATTTCGTATTGCAGGGTGAATCTTTTCTGGATTCACATGTGGTGAATTCATTTTGTAGTAATATCCTTGGTCGCTTTTGGAGGTGGGCTCAAAATTACGTTGAGCTTGTGATCAGATGTTTTCTCTTGGTCACACCTGAGACTGTTCATTTGGATATCCATGCAGAAGTGTTTTGTGAAGGTGTTGGACGGAGGACCACGTGGCCACCATACAAATGTGTATTGGAATGCTTGCTAGGAAAGCCAAGGTGGCTCTGTTTTTCTTAATGGGATGTGCCCTGGGTCTCTCGTACAAATGCACAGCTGCCTTTTAGTAGCTCAATTTGATTGTTTGGACTATCCACCTTGTAATAGTGCCTTTTGCCACTGGTACGTCTTTGTTTGAATTTGCAAAAGATACAAAGAACTGAGTTCCTTTCTAGGTTGTACATCACTGCCCTATGTTTTTTTGGCTCGCGTTTTTGGTTGATGGTAGAAGTCTGGAAGCTGGACTGTTTCATTCATGTGGAATTGTTATCTGACCTTTAGAAGGAAGTGTGGGTTGATCCATATGACTGTCCTGTGTAAATACAGTTGGGGTACTGTGCAAATGCAGGTAGGGCTCCTGGGTGATTAGTGCTTGCAGTTTGTCCAGGCTGAACAGCGATATCATAGTAATTAGGGAGGTGATGTTTTTTCACGCCAGGAACTGCGGTTCTGCCTGTGGAACAGTTCAAAGGGTTTCTGCATTAGTTTGTGTTAGCACGAGGTTGAGGCGCCACATCTCCCTTTCAGGGTGGAGCTACCATTTTTGCTCCTAGAAACCTTTTCATAACTAGTGTCATGAAGAAGCTTCTCCCTATATGTTCTTTTGTGTAGCCTATTATTCCCACCCAGTGTACTCTTAGTGAAGCATTTGTTAAACTGTTATCTAGGAGGAACGTTGGGTATCTGACCACTGTATGCAGAGGCCGCTGTTCCAGTTAAAGGATGTAGGGGAAGCTTACAGCAAA
This sequence comes from Triturus cristatus, assembly GCF_964204655.1. NCBI lineage: Eukaryota > Metazoa > Chordata > Amphibia > Caudata > Salamandridae > Triturus > Triturus cristatus. The sequence continues at coordinate 1,265,112,553 of NC_140585.1, read as the reverse complement.
AACCATCAATGAATGACCTATAACCCTGCGCCTCCCATTCGGAGTCAGTGAAAGTATCTTCTGTGGACTACTGTGGAGACGAGACTAACAAAAAAAGCAAAATGGATATTAATGCCAGTCAGATCATTTTTGCAAGGTTGGGTATATTTTCTGCAGTTCAAGGAGTCTTGGGATCAGTGCAACATGTAGCTCGTTTTTAGGTCTCGCCTGACCCAGCGCATGTGCTGGTCTGGCGAGACATTTTGTGAGGGCTCCAAAAAGTGCTACCAGGCCAGCCTAGAGCTACAGTGCATGTGCGCGGGTGTCGCGCTTTACCGCGATAACTTTCACTTTCGCAGCCGCACGGCCGCTTTGATGTTTGATCGTGATTGCGATCACTTTCGCAGGGCCGTTTTGATGTTTGATCGCGATCACTTTCGCGGCCGCAGGGCTGCTTTGATGATCTCCGTGAGGCTTCAATAGATTGCAGAAGTTAAAACAAGCATTGGCATAGCCAATAGGTCTTGCTTTTGGGACCTTATAAGTATTTAGTTATGCAACTGTTGCATGGCTAAACACTTATAAGGTCCCAAAGGCGAGACCTATTGGCTATGCCAATGCTTGTTTAGAGAATGTCATCCGCATGTGCATGTGGCAATTCACAGTTCTATGCTGGTTCATTGCCCCAATGCCTAAGGGTTTGTTCTCTTCCAATTGCTTTCTTCCATTGCTCCAAGACTCGGCGGCATTCATTGAGTGTCGGCGGCATTCATTGAGTGTCGGCGGCATTCATTGAGTGTCGGCGGCATTCATTGAGTGTCGGCGGCATTCATTGAGTGTCGGCCTCAGTCCTTGTAGTGTAGTCTTGTTCATCAGCGATAACCTGTTAGACTTTAGAGTCCCCTCTCCTATCAAGTGCTTCTTTTCTTTTTCCCATGAAGTTTCTTTATTATGTGTTGTATATCTTACAAGACCTTAGGTGCCCTCAACTCCGTTCTCTTGGTAGTTAAGTATAAACTCTACCACCATGTGACTCATTGCTCCTGAAGCTTCGGCAGTTCCTATTCCTGACTTTCCCCTAATGTAAGTACCACTCTTGTCTGCTCTCCTTGGACCAGGTGCACTGAATCACATTAATGAGACGCTGCACAAGAACTGGGTGGCATATAAAATGTAAACACAGACATTACCTTTATCCAAACCTTTTACATGGTAGTGCGTGTGGCTGTCTAATACTGTACGGATCCCAGATGAGTCTCCGTCACATATGGGCAGATGGAGTAACCAGGGAGTCAAGTCTCAGTGCTGCCACTGAATAACACACACACACACACACACACACACACACACACACACACATGCATGCATGCTTGGATTAACCTCTTCTCTTTCAGGACTAGAGCTTAGGTCACCACCCTTCTCCTAAGTCTGCTCTTTGTTTCTTCCCTCGAGCAGCATCAGCCTGGGCTTCTGCCTGAATGCCTCCGGGAAGCACGTGCCAGATGCCATTGGTGAGTGATGCTGGTAGACTTGCAATGTGTGTGCAGAGCTGTTTGCCAGTCTCAGCACTGAAATAAAAGGCAGTGCTTGGATTTGGTTACGGTGCGTGATAGTTTGTGCTATGGAGGAGGAGGAGGAGGGTGTGGGTGGGTGTGAGGTTGTTTCAGAGCTGGAAGAGCTGGGTAGATAAATGGGCTCTAATGGGATCCAAATGATTAATAAAAGGCCTGGGTTGTAAGAAGAGCCGGGAGCCTGTAGAGATAGAAAAATACTGTAAAGTTTATAATTGGTTATACCAGTATGCAAAGTAATATTCTATATTGTGACGGAAAGAGACAGGGGAAGAGGAATTGCACAAGTGGTGCAAAACAATGCAGGTTAATTAACCATATTAAACAAAACTGAAATTTAAAAAAGAAAGCGTCTGGAATGAAAAATGATAGTTAGGAGGACACGCGTTTCCAATCCGACGCTGTTAACCACTGTAGTGAGATCACACTTTGGAACCCCTTTGTTCCTCCGCCTCGCCTAGGTCTCCAGAAACCCGGGCGTGGCGTAATGGTGGTGTACAGGCTCACCCACGCTCTCCGGGGTCTCCACAGACCCGAGGGAAAGCGGAAAATGCAGGTTGCTCTGCCCGCGCCAATTGCCTTCTCTGTCAGGGCAGGTGCAAACCCCACACTGAAAAGCGGAAGTTGAGTTGTGCTGAAAAGAGGCTCGCACTGAGAGCTGGGAGGGCAACTTTATGCTGAGGGGTGGAATTGCACAGAGGGTGGGGCGGGTGGTTGGCGAGATGGCAAGTATTGATTTAAAAATGTGGGTGAAGTGGAGGATACACGTCGAGTATGGCCAGAGACCAGGATCTTTTTTATATATGTTTGTTTTACGTGTTCTGTATGGCTCTCTCATTCACATGCCCTGCGCATATGTTGAAGGGTAGATTATTTGGGGGTCCATATACAACATAGAATTATAGATGAATACAATGTGAATTATGGAGCGTTCTCTCCCCTGTGGGTTCTGAATGACCTCTTAGACAGCCATAGCTTTCCTTTCGTTGTCAAATTGATGTCACTCAGAACTCAGGCGTGTAAAAAATAAAATAAATCCCAGTTACCCATCTATGATAAATGTTCATCACAATTTAAGAAAGATTATGGAATAGCAGGTACGGTTGTGGGTCAGGACGGAGTTAAGATGGCAGAGCGGAGGCAATCTCAGAGGGTTGGGTGGTTCCTGCTAGACTGGTGAAGTTTTCGCCCAGCAGCTATTGAGCATCATTGAGATGGCAGTGTTGACACTCTCCCCAGGCTTCAACGTGACGCTGCAGCTGGATCGCCTTAAGCAGAAGGGAGCAGTGAAGCGGGCACTCTTCCTGAAATCACACCAAGCCCAGTTAACGCAAATCATCCACGTTCGCAACGGAGCCCAGGAGGAATGCCGTGACCTGAAGATCTACTTGCGGGTAAGGGTTGAACAGGTCTTGTGTGGGTGAGGATTCCCTGCTTTCTCAATATGTGATCCATAGTAGCTGCCATCGTTAAACCTTGCATCCATGGTGTTGGAGGCAGCAAACTCTTCTACTCAAAATGGCTCTCCAAACCCTCCTCTGGTCTGATGTGCACTCTGGGCATGACTGATCATAGTCGCTATATTTTTAGACTCCCTGCTCCACATCCAGTGAAGTCACCTTTCGTCATAGATCAGTGTCCTTGAATACCTCCCTGTAATTGCTTTTCTCCTTGTAGGCTTACTCACCTTTTGCCTGAGGTCGGCTTTAAACCCTGCTCTCCTATTCTCCCTTCCCTCCTCATAGGATCCACTCTACAATGTCCTTAAAAACTAATTTCTTATGCCTTTACCTAGATTTTATCCTTCATTTTAGCTGTATTGAAGTACTGATTCAATTTCCTTCCTGTATCTGCAACTTCTCAATGTTTTCTCTAATGGACATCTTCAATTCTCTAATATCTTGAGGTCTGTGCCTACTGCAGTGTTGGCCACACATACCCCAGTCATTGCTTTTGCACCTGCAGATAAATGCACACAAATGAACCTTCCAATGTTGAGAGTGCAGCATAGGAAGCCACCATCTACTTAATGTTCTCAACACTTTTGGTGCCCCGTGTGTTTGTGAGTTATTGGGTGATCGATCACCTTCCATCTGTTTGTTGTGGTGAGTAGAGGGCTGTAGAAGAGAGCTGGATATTGCATGAATGTTAAGATATTAAAGCTGCATTTCATGACATAAAGTGGTCAAACAAAGCCTTTGAGTGATTGAGATATGCTTCTCCAAGCCATACCTGGTTAATTATAACCCATCCATTTTTATATGGATTATTGAGACCTTTGTGAAATGGTTTTTTTCAGTATTTCTCTGTTATCCTCTGACTGGTCGGACTGAATACAGCTTTGACATAAGATGCAATTTGGAATGCTAAATGAGTACTCGAATGAATGTGGTTAGAAGCTCCCAGCAGGAGCACCCTGGATTAGAGACTGGCAAGCACATCCCACCCTTGCCCACAGTCTGCATGAAAGAGCTTAGCTTCCATCCGCAAGAGTGAACACATCAGCAGAGCTTGGCCGCGGAGCTCTCTGGTTGCTCTTGGCTTGGTCTTTTGACTGTCGGTGGGTTTTTGTGGTAATAGCCCTTGCCCTTAAAGAATATGAGGTAGATTGCTGCAGCTAAGCACTGACCCTGGTAGGATCTAATGTGATCTTCAGAATTTCAGCTGCGGACAGGAATTTATTTTGAGGCAATGATGCCTGGTTTCGGACAGGTGAAACTCTCACTCAAGCTTTACCTGAATGCTTTCTTTCTAGGAGGAGTCAGAGTTCCGTGACAAGTTGTCTCCAATATTTATCAGCCTGAATTTTTCCTTGGATGAGCAGGCCCCAGGGGACGCCTATGGCCTGCAGCCCATCCTTCACTTCCTCTCCACAGACTACATTGAACAGAAGGTAACTTGGGCTTGTGGGTACTTGCCGGATTAGAGGCATGTATTAGAACGGGTCTTCAAATTAAATCACCAAAAAGGGTGGCTAATGAGGAGTTCTAGTTTTAGAAACTGTTGAAGTATGGATGGAATCTATCATGTTAAAGAGTAGTCTTAGCATTTTTATAGTACTTTAATAAAGTTGCCGTCTTAATATCATGCTTGTTATAGACTGAACCTGTGATAAGGATTTTGGAGCCTCTGCTTGCTTGACATTGTGAAGGACCTACATAGAGTTAAAAGAACTGGTACTTTCTTGTCTATATTGCAGTGATGAGATAACCAACCGTCCTATCCAGTCATTAGCACCCCTTCTTGCTCACTTCCCTCTACCCCAAGGCAATGCCCAACAAAGGGATTTAGTAAAAGTTAATTCCACATCCAAAGGAGTACAGGAACGTTTAAGCCCATGAAGGTCCCCTTAACCTCTGGCCCCTATTTGATAGAACTTCTCTCCATTCTGGGTTCTTAGACACTGAAAAGGAAAGGCAAGATGTAGAAAAACACTTAAATTAAAGGGACAGTGGACAAAAAAAGGGTTTTGCAAAATATCATGTGGCTGTAGTCCAATCGTCCTTGTTGCAATTGGCACTACCCTTGGAATCCCAAGATAGGTGCTTGATGTCAAACTTCCCCACCTCAAGATTGTGATAGCCGGTAAAATTGTAATAACCCAAAGCGGTTTCTTATTGACAAATAATGGTCGCATGCTGTGATGCTTAATTTCTGGGTATACCCTAGGTCTCTGGCCTTTACTTGTGATGGTACCTAAAGGTTTTTATGGCTTAATTTGCCCTGGAAATGGTGAAGAAGGCAATAGCAGTGGCTAAAGGGGGTAGGGGTGGGGTGGGGGTGGGCTTGCGATGATGCATGGCTGAAAATTAATTCAAGACTATTCTTTTTTCTTGGTGACATTTAGGCCCAGATTCAGTTGGACTGTGGAGAGGACAACATCTGCGTCCCTGACCTGCATCTGGCTGTGTTTGGGTGAGTGAGGCCTGTTTATCAGTTTGGGGGGTAGTGAGAGAATGAGGGTATCCTGAGCTAGAGGCACCTTCTGAGTGACTTCATGAATACCTGCCTCGCCTTAAGGGACTGAAGTAGCAATTATATTGTAGCGATATGTGGACCAAACTGTTCCCTAGCATACTCTAGAAGGGGCGTTGTGAAGACTGACTGAAGGGGCAGGACACGGCGGTATAATCAAGGGTGTTAGTGCAGAATTATTCTAAGGGAGATGTGCACACGGATCATATCCTCCACACAAATAGTACTGTGTGCAAGCTCCATCGTTGCACCAGCAGGCGTCTGCATAGCTCAAGATATTAATATCCCCCTTGTCTCACGTTAACAAACCTATATAGTTACAAGAGATGGAGCTGGATGCACAGTGATACAGCCTGGCACTGCTTTGCCAAATATTTGAACCCACCATAAAAAAAAAATCTGATTTCTGGGAGGACCCTACAGGAATATTATTGGCTGATGTTTGGTTTTGCTGACTCGGAAGTAATTAACGCATGGATCCAAGGCTGTGCTGTCCTCACACTAGTTTAATAGAACTCGGCTGTTGGAAATTAGGTTACTGCTTGAGGAGGTGAAACACTACTTAAGCAACAACCACAGTTCTTGTCAGGGTGAAGAACAAGCAGATCCCAAATTACTCGGTGCTTGACTATCTGGTAACTTGGCGCAAAAGATGTCACACTTAACTTGGATTTATGTGAAAAGTATTTATTCAGCATTTCAGACAGTGATGAAATAAATACAGTTACAATATGTTACATTAAAAACAGAACTTCTATCCATAAATATCACCTTTGTTCGTTGACCGATGCTCCCCAGCAAAGAGAAGAACATTTCAGACATCGAGAAAAAGCAGGGCTGGCTGTTAATCGGATTGACCGAGGCAGTAAGAAAATGTGGTGTTTTTCATGGGGTCGGGGGTAGTTGCAGTGTGATGGCTGGAGGTCCGAGGAAGATGGGAGGATGGCAGGGGGTTGACGGGGTGATAACAATTACTCTGAGGTACTTTAAGGGTAGAATACTAAGTCTTTAACTGAACCCAATTGAGACCAAGGGGGATGGATTAGTTGCGGTTTGCATGACATTAAGTCGGACAGCTCCCGGCTGCGCCCCTCAAAATACTGGTGCCCCAGTACTGGGCCCAGTTCGCCCATGTCCAAGGTTGGCCCTTGGACATGCTTTCCACAAAAGAACAAGGTCTAAACAAAGACTTCTTACTTGAAGTCATCCTGAAGAGAAAAAACTGAGCAGAGCTCAGGGAGACTCCCTTTCACACGACGTGCGGTAGAAAATCTGAGGTGAGGAGCTCTGAGAAGGTTCTAGAGAGGAGCTGGCACCTGATTGGCCGGAGTTCGGACTAACATAATGACAGAGATGGACTGCGAATGTCTTTTTTCTCTTTCCATGTATCTCTATGGAAATTTCATATAGGGACATTCTTGAGGTTATTATATGCTTATATCTCTGTTTTTATATGATTACGTATGTATAGGTATATATATATTATCACTGTATATATTGCTATATTATTTACCGTGGGACTCCCACTCCGACGACGGGGAATATTCAAGCATGTGAATCTATGAAAGACACCAATACTGGAGAACCACCTGTTTACAGGTAAGTAACAATTGTTCTTTCTGTATATTCAGGGAACCTAGCAATACAGAAACCTAGAAGTTTGTTGGGCAACAGCCCTGCCTGCAGCGTTCAGTAGCACTGTGTGCAAAAGGCATTGCTTTGTTGCAGAATGTCGGCACTAAGAGCTGGCAAAGATTAAGGCCGATGGACCATGCCCTGAATATCTGGCACGGCTAAGAGAAATAAGACCAAATACCAACGCAGTGACTTACTGGCAAAATAAGCACATTTAGTTGTAATGGTGCCCCCGCCTTGCCAGTCAGAGCCCGGAGTTGTAAGTGGAGCCAGCTGCGAATGGGTGGTTGAGGCTCTGTGCTTGATTACAACCTGGTAGATTTTAGCACGAAGGTGTTTTCTGTACCAGAGAGTGTATGCGTTCCCACTGCAGTGTCTTCTGAGCGATGACGGTACATTGGGAAATACTAGCTCGGGATACGCAGTGGGAAGAAGAGATGGCAAAGACTGTCTCTAGGGACTTTGTTCTGTCTGGTCCTCCCCAAAAGGTGGGTGTATCATGCACCACAAAGGTTGCTTGTAGTCGTCTTTGCGGCACAGAGCTGAAATGACAGCTTTCTCCTGAACTGTTTTAATAGCATCGGATAGTGTTTCTTCAGAAGTTGTAAGCATTTATATTGTTTGAAAAAATAATAAAGCAAATTAAAAAATCGTATGTCCTCGAAGCATCTAGCAATAGTCCTCTGTGCACGATACTAACTTGTTTTTTTTTTTTTTGACGATTCCCTCGAACAGTGGATTGAAGAACACAGGCAGGTGCCACACAATCTTTACATTCCTCAGATCCCCCGGATACTGTAAATGAATAGTTTTCACATTAATTTTCTGGTCCCACAAATGGTAATAAGTTCGGCACACACATTGGACCCCTTGCCTGTCCAAAGTTATTTCTTCATTGATTCAACGGAGGTTCAAGCAAATTGCTTTTCTTTTAGTCATATTTTACTTGCTCACTGTGCAGTACCCTATTTGTGTAGATTTTACAGTGTGGATTTGGAGTTCACAAAACTGTTTTTGTTTGGGGTTGATATAACATCCATACGATGTGATTGTACATAGTCTTTAAATGGCACAGATAGGCAATAGTTTAGTCCATACCGTGCTTTGAGACTTCAGGCAAAGCTTTCTGGGTGAAATAGTCTAAAGTAAGAGTTTTGCTAACCTTGGCTGCACTTGACTCTTCCACGCTGGACTGAAAAAAAACCTGAAATCCATCTGTTTCAGTGAAATGTGGACATTTGCGGCTAACGTGTTTATTGCACCCTCCTCTTGTAAGTGCATTTGAGCCTGAAGGAGGGAGGCCTTCTGGCTTAATGCCTACTGACGAAAGCTAAAGCTGTGGCACATCTGTACTGTGGGCTGCATGGTTTCTCTAACTGGAAATTACAAAGAACGAGTGCAGAACTGGGCATTACATCCTACTTGGAGTACACTCTATGGGACAACCAGTGTTAATTCCCTGTAGGTTTCCCTGACAGAAGCCGTCAAGACTTAAAATCTCACACGCTTCAGCTTGGACAGCAGAACTTCACTCACCATGTAAAACTATGCGGTGTTCTAGTCTTAGGTTAGGTGTTCTAGGACTCAAGGCTCAGACATCAAAAGTGTCCAAGAGTTTACAACATCCATGAGGACTTAGATCTTACTGCTACTAATAAGTTTACTTGAACAACATGCTATACAACCTGTCACTCCTCTGGGCCCAGCATTTAAGGCTGTTGGACAACAAACTATAACACAGGTGATGGAGATCATTTAGGTTTGTCGCATGGTTTGTGGGGGTGTCCTTCACGAAACAGGTTACCAGCAGCATCTCTATTTATAGGAGAAAAATAGTAAATCTTCCTTGCATACTGTCTGGTCTGCTGTATGGATTACACATTACATATTAACCCTATTTCCCTGGCATTGGGACAATAATTGATTTCTCTGTGGGCAACCTAGTATCCCCGAGTGGGTAACACCCTCGAGGGGTGCCAAGCATGGACTTCGTGTGTGCCCTGCCAAGTGGGAGAGTGTAATGTATCGATCAATAGGCCTTTGATCTTGTAACGAAATGTTTCTCTTTGTATGGTCACGCCCAACTTTTTGGATTAAGGCTACTGGTTTTTCGACTCAGACTGTACTGAGGCCTGCTAACCAGTCCTCCGTGCCAGTGCTCTGACCCTAAAATGTATCTCGAGTTGGCTATACCCAATTGGAAACAGCTAACTCACTTGTAAGTCCCTAGTATATGGTACACTGGTAGCCAGGGCATGTAAGTTAGAGGGGTACCACAGGACTGAATCACTAGTTGTACCTGCCTGGAGGTTTCCCCTGTCAAATGAGTTCACCCCCCCCCCTCCTCCCCCCCCGTCAGACTGGTAGAGCAGTCGGCCACTGCTAGCCAGGCTTTGCCATTGAAAGCAATGGCAAAGCCACTAAAACACCACTCGCCTACGTAACCAATAACATTTTTCACTCGCAATCATGCACTTGAACTTGCAAAATGTCTTGCCTGCTTTCATATAATTTACTTTCAAAACTGCCCTGTGCTACTTAATTTGCCTCAGCTATTCGTCCCACTTATTCACCAACAGCAGACCACACTTCTTATTAACATCACTTACCACATTTCCCCACAGCTCCTCTAACTACTCAGCAAATGTACACAACAATAAACCACATCAATTTAACACCACATGTCTTTAGCTGATGCTGAGCTGTTGTGAAAGAAATGAATAGCTGAGTTTGTGTAGAGTGGAGCGAGGAAGAGATTAGTGCATCTATGCCCATGCATACCACCCTTGAGATATTGTGGGTACAATTCTCTTTCTGTAGTGTCTGTGTTCTCATTGTGATGACAGATGGTTGAACCTGGTAGGTGGTCCACTTGATCAGTCAGGGATCATAGAAATGTTTACTGTCTTCCAGAATTCCAAGAGATCTTAGATATTTCTTGTATTTGGTGGGAGGAAATTCCATAGTTTTGCTGCCAGTGCAAAGAAGGCTGTTCCATTTGGACTGGGACCGTCAGCTGAGGTGCTAATCTAGAGCTAAGGTGTCTGTTCTGGGAGTATATTTGGAGTGTTATTTGCATCAAAGATAGGCCCTAGCAATGTTGCCGACAATGCAGCATGTGTTTCTTGCTATGGGCAGCCAGTATAGCATGGAGGGTTGGCAAAAGAGCGGGGTCGCCACATACAGTTTATGTATGCAATTAAAAGATGATGTCCCCAAGCTGATGAGCTGAATCATCTGTAGGAAACCTAGAGGAGTGAAAAGGCATCGGGAAGACTGCATGGTAGAGAATGCACTTCTTTTGACATTATCATATTGGTATCAGGAAAAGTGACAAACTATCCTGCAGTAGTCTTCGGAAGGTTTGGGTGAATTTTTAATTGGAAGTGGGAAACTGCCGTTTACTGGATCATCTAACATGTATGATGCACAGAAAAAGTGTGAATAGCTAATGAAATTCTGTGGTGATCCATGTACTGCCTCGAGATTGCATGCCTGTTCTTCTAATCCTGTACAATCTGACTGGATGAGCAATCAGGGACAGGGCTATTGTGAGTGGGCTCCCAGGAGCCAATCAGAGGGGTGAAACAAGTGAAAGTCCTGCTGTTTCAGCACATAGGATTGGCTGCCATCTCCAATCGTGGCATGTCTCTGTTGGATCCCTCTGATTGGCTACTGGGAACTCTTTCACAGTAACAATGGGTAGTCTATGCTCTCCATAACCGTTTTGCAGTGGATGGTAACACTGCTCAGAAGAGAGAAAGCAAAACTTTTATGGAAAACAGAAGAAGGAAGATAAGGAAAGACACTGCTCAGGTGTGTGAGTAGGACTGCCTTTGATGATTTTTCAATATCTGTAGTAGGGCCTTATATCCATGAAGTTATGAGTGTGAAGATATGGCCCCATTTCATGAAAGATTTATAAACTTAGTTGGCTTTGTGCAGCATAAAGACCCTGTACCAAGGTTGGCTTACTACAGACTATTTTTAAAAGGGCTGTCCAAGGGTAGCAAACATCAGGCTAGACTCTTTATGTTTAAGTGATGTCTACTCTCTAATTTGCATGTTTGGAGCTGCATACCCTGGATATGGAGCACTATTTATAATGTTTTCTTCAGCTTACAGCCTTCAAACGTTTCTATTGCTTACATCCTTAGATTGCCTGCTATCTCAGAAAGCTACCTTCCACTATACTCCTAAAAGCCTGCATGAAAGACAGAACTTGACATAATTCCACTCGATTAGTCTCCTTTCTGTCTTCATAGTGACCCTCTTCTTACTTTCTATCCTCGGCATGCTTTTTATTTCTGTCTGAGTATAGCCTCCTCTGTTTCATGCCAGTCTGCCTTATTCTTACTGTAATTCTGCAAAAGACTGTCACCTTAATGCATATATCAAATCATCTCGTGCCTTAATACACTATCCCTGCAACATAATACCGAATCTCCCCCAGTCTATCTCACCAACCATTCACCTGAAACAACATAACCCCCATTAGTGATCAAACCAACTGGTATTAATATAATCTACCAGAAAGTAACTGGAGTAAATGCATGAAAGTTTTTTTTTTCTTGAGAGTACAATACTAATCACCATAACCATCATTTACCCACTGGATTAACCACTTATCTTGGGGACCGGAGTAGCTTGCTACTCGCCGTAAAGCACTTCAGTGCCTCCATCAGTGTTAGTAAAAGCTACATAAATGCAATTACAATTACTTCCATTGTACATTTGTGTAAGTCAGGCCTACCGATTCCTAAGGCAGGGATCCACCTATGCCAAGGGTAGGGTGTGTATTTTACATGCCCTGACATCAACCACGCAAAACTACAGTTTTTACTGTGGAAAGACTTGGTTGCCAAATTGACCAGCACAGGGGTTAAATGCTGCACCCACAGCTGTGCTGATTCCTAAACAGTGCAACCAAAGTGAGCACTCTGAGGTATCCAACAGCTCTTTACATTAAGTCTGACTTGTATCTGGTTGCAGTGTGCAGATTTTATTAGCTGCCACTTTGTTGCCTATAAAGCTTTTGTGCTGTGCTTGGCCCACAAGGAGCCTGTTTCACAAGCGCTTTCTCCCCTCATGGGAAGACGTGCCAACAACTCTCAGGAAGGGCATTTTCTGAGCACAAAGGGGGCACCCCTGGCACCCTTACTTCAGATCTCTCCCAACTGGAAAAAAGGGCCAAAGGAAGGCTGCTTTGCTGCACCAAGGGATCAGCAAAGAGAGGCTGCATCGTTGAGGACTGCACCTGGTGGCTAGTGAAGAGAGTGACTGTGCATATTGTGTCCTGCTCAAGGAGAAGCCACCTGAGAGCCCAGTATAGCCAAGAGACTCCAAGGGCCAGGCGACTGGCTTCCGGTTTGCACACAGGGACACAAAAGCTGGTGAAGCCTATGGGGCAAGTTGGTAGGCCAAAGTCTTCAAGCTGCTATCACCACTGCCATGCAGCACCAGGACAAAGACCTGGTGCACAGATTTTCACCCAAGTTCGCTGAGCCAGGGAGTGCTGTCCGAGAATTGCTGCGATCCTCCAAAAGTGAGTTATTGGCCTGTGACCTTGACACCAGGTGACCTTGTGGGACATACTTTGCAACCAGGACCCCCACACCATCTTCGTTGACCGAGAAGTACCTGGAGGAAGACCTCCTTTGACCGTGTGACAAGCACAGCATCCTTGGAGCATCTTCAGCATCCTTCAATCCATAGAAATCCGTTTCAAAACTGATAAAATGAATGAAACTGCTTGAGGACTGCTTTTTCTGTGACAGTAACGCTTTCTAATGACCTTGCTGGTCCCCCTGACTTGCTCCATGCTGGAGTTGGTCTACTTCAAGTAACTCAACTGTATTGACACTTGCCAAGTTTTTCTTAAACTTTGAGTGTCAAATTCGTTGAATTTGCAAAGGCTTGTTCGCAGTTGAGTGAAATGCTTTGATTTATTATTACTTGTAACTTCCAAATCTCCTGAACCTCCGATGGATCTTTTTTGCTCTAGTGTTTAAATTCTTATAAAAATACAGTCTATTTTTTATAAATTGGTGTCTAATTTCTTGTCCTGTCGATTTTCTTTTTAAATCCTTTTGGTGGTGTTTAACTGCTTTACTCTTTTTCATTTGTGTAAGCCTTCCTGCTCAGTGCCACAGCTACCCGGGTTTGAGCTGAAGGTTTGACAAATGAAGCCTACGGTCCTTAAACGGGTTGATAAAGTGTATTACTCTGTGAGGTTTTACAACCACACTGTATAATACACATTTCCTCTCAGATATAAAGTCCTAACTGTGTTACCGTTTGCTCCTTTCTGGTCTCTGCGCCACAACAGAACTGGAGCGAGCGCAGCAGTTGCCATTCTCCTGCAGTCTGCCTTTGTATCGTTTAGTGCCATGCTTCCATATTCTGCATGATCTTCTCATTATTAGGTACAACCTGTTGATTGGACGTTCTCCCTGATCCTCCCTTGTATCGTATTCTTTGTTGCTTTCTTCAGTTGACTGCTTGGATCTGTTGTTCCTGGAGTTTGGCCTTGCCATGTGATGTGCTGTGTTCTCCTCTGCTTTGGCTGCTGCTCTTCACTCTATTCTGACTAGTTCTTCTTCCATTGCAGCGATCACAATGTGGTGTACCTAGGGGATGATAACTCCATTGCACTGACGTTTCATGCAAGGAATGAAGGAGAAGGGGGAGCATATGAGGCAGAACTGTATGTTGTTCTCCCCCCTGAAGCAGACTACCGTGGCATTTTACGGAACAATGAGGTATGTTGTTTGGGTCAAGTGTGCTCCTAAAAGCCTATTCTCTTGCTTTACTCTGCAAACTCTCTGCTGTTCTGTTGCAGGCTTGCCATTCACATCTAAAAAGGGTTATGTTGTGTTATACCTAATTTGTATAGCGCATGTACACCGGATTGGTTTCTTGGCGCTGCTCAGGAAGGTGAAGGGTGAAATGTTATTCAAATGTTATTCGAATGCCTGTTTAAAAAGCCATGTTTTTTTAAGTTTGCGGAAGGTCATGAGATCTGTGCAGGATCTGATCTCTAGGGGCATAGAGTTCCAGTATCTTGGGCCCAGTGTGAAGTATCTGGTTCCGCCAAAGCGTTTCTGTTTAAAGGAGGGTGTTATCAGGACGTGCATGTGGGCGGATCTCAGGTTGCAGGTCGGATTATATCTGTTGATCAAGCGATTGATGAATTTGGGGTTTCTGCCATTCAGAGATGTAAAGATAATGCATCCCATCTTGAAGGCGCATCAAGGGTTTGCATTGTCATGCCTCAAAGTGCCTTGGGATCGCTTTTGAGCACAGTTGATGGTCTGTCTTTCTCATTCCCTTGCACTATGTTGATTTGCATTATGAATGGTCATAGCTGACTTTTACATGCTCATGAGTCTCCTCCACATTCAGAGTGAGACATGTATTTTGGCGTTTAGGGGTGTTTTGGGATGCGTGCCTTGCCTAGGCGAGTCCTCGGTATGTGGAAAATATGGCTAAGTTTGGGTATCTCTATAGGCATACTATTGGGGCAGTGGGTGTTCTCATTCTCTAGTTCCTTCGTAAGCATGTAGCATAGGGGATCTTTCTTGGGTAAAATTGGTGGTCTCTCCAATTCGTTTTACATCTTTCATGTATAGAGATTTTTCTCTTGCCCTTATTACGCATTAAGGGCCTCATTACGAGGATGCCGAAATTTGGTGCTGGTACACTATAGGGCCAAAAGATCAATTTCCGGTTAGTTTCCCATCACCAAATTTCAGCAATTAAATGTTTTGCCCCCAGAATGGAGGGTAACTGCGCAGACCAGGTCATACTGGATCATTATCGGATGAGTTTTCCTGGATCCCTAGGAGAAAATCAGTCTTTTTCGCTTGCTCTGAACTGGTGGAAAGTGTCACTGGACGGGCAGGAGTTTAGGGAAAGGTTTTCGCTTTTTTGAGGGGGAGGAGCACTGTCTGCTACTCCTAACCCCCACCCACTCTGATGCAGGTGTCTGACATGTTTCATGCTGCAATGCATCCCTCAGCTGTTGCCTCTGCAGCAACCAAGCTCGATCTCATGCACTTGGGTCAGATTTTACCTGGTTTGGAGTTTGTGGGTATTATAATTCTGGGCCTGAAAAACCTGTAATTGCTAGTGGCATAATTCCACCCTGAATTATCAAGCCACATGAACTACACCACTCCTAATGAGGACTGTCTCCAGTGTGTAACATTGTCAGATTGCTGTTGAGTAACATCATACTTAACCTTCCCAGTCGGGGGTAGAAATTGTAAATGTTTTGACCTCTTTGGGGACTTTTTTCTCATGCAGTCTGATGAACGTGATTCAATACTTATCTGCACCACATGCTGCTCAGTGGTGGTTCCTCCACTAAGGCGTAGGAGCGTTGCCCCAGTGCTCTCTTAGCAGTGTAAAAGGAAAAATGAAATTATAATAACGTTATGTTATCATTTTATTTTTATTATGGAGCCAGATTAGAGCCGTGAAGGCCTATGTCAGTGAGCAGGAGTAGTGGTGGGCACCATAAGAGCGCAGGACGGTTTGGCCGGATGTCTTGCGCCAGACAAACCGTCATGCAAACTTCGCAATTCTCCACCTAGCTGTGTTGCACAGTCAGACTTGAGCTGAACAGTACCAGGCACTATCTGAGCAGCCAAACAGGCTGCTCAGACCAATCACGACACTGCTGTCATGTTGGTGACAGTAGCATCGTGATTGGCTTTGGGGAGTCTCGGAGCCAGGAACAGAGGGAGGGTGGGAGAGGTGGTGTGCGCACTCAGGTAAGTAATCTCTTATGGTTTTTTTCTAACCAGCCACCTGTTCTACCACTTCTTTTCCCTAGCAGCTGCCACTGATATCACTTACATTATCTGGCAATGCTGTTTACTTATTTGATTGGTTACATGTTGGAGCAAGTTTATCTTGACCAAAAAGATCGCAGGACAAAGCCGGCATTCCTTATTTAATCAGTTGGAGTCATGGGGTGGGGGGGTTAGGGGGTGTGTGGGGGTGTGTGTGTGTGTTTTAGAGTTAGTCAGTCTAGATGGAAAAACTTGAATCAAGGGAGCAGCTCCAATGATTTCTTGGAGCAGTTTGACTGGCTGTTGTTTTCAGGTGTGATTGTGTCTAGACGAGAGTGGCGAGATGAAGCACAATCATGTTTACCTTACTTGCATACCATTCAGAGGTCTTACCTGGCTTACTCAGTCATGGGCCCCATATTTAATTGCGTCTTGTGGCCAGAATATTAATGGTAAACAATTTGAGCTTATTTGTCGGCCTAGTGTCTACTGGTGGGCTGAATTCTTGAAACCTGTTCTATTCTTCTCATGCCCCGCCAGGGATAGTAAGTGCTATATATATAAAATTACAATATGGAAGGGTTTTTCATGTATTGGGTGTAGGTGCCAGTCAAGTAGGCAATCCTTTGGTCCAGGCTGCGTATCGATCAGCTTTTCAAGACCACAATGAGGATTGTGTCCACATGGCAGCACAGCTCCCCTCAGTGGGTCCAGGAGACTTTAGAAAAGAGGGTCATTAAAAAAAAAAAGTCAGCATCGTAGTAGGGACCGGATAAAGTTGGATGCTGTTATGAAGTAGGAGAATCAGGAATACCTTCCAAGAGCTCGTAGGGCATTTAGCAGAAAAGAGTTGTGTTTTTTACTCCCACTAGGTGAGAAACATTGGTTTCCTTTCAAAAGGAATTTTGGTGGAGCTGCATGGTAATACAAAGTTGACTAGATTTGATAAAACCTGCATTATTTTATAAGCTATTGTTAAGGTACCACCCACTTAATATAATAATTTTGATAATAGAAACACAATTGTCCGCTACCCATACTGGGTTGCATTGGGCTATATCATGCATGTACTGTGCTAGTACTCAACAGTGCCCTGGTGTTCAATGTATTTTGGTCCTTTTCCATTCCCAAGCCTCAGACATACGTAGATCCAGCACAGGGATTGTATACTCCTCTCGCACTGTGATCTACACTACAGTGCATAATCCTTAAAGGGTGAGTTTTTCACCAAATAAACTAATCTGTATGACCGAAATAACAATAATTATGTATTGCAGCGTGAATCTTTTCTGGATTCACATACTTTGCATTATTCTGCCATCTAGTGGTTGGGTCTGGAGTTTTCCACTTGTAGTCCTCTTTCCATTTGTTGGTGTTATTAATTAACATTTGGTACCTTGTTCATCCCTCTTCTGGTGTCAGATGCCCGCCCTATGAGCCCCTGTGCTTGTTGGCCATGTTCAGGTTATTTTTTCCACCGCCGGGTCCTGAAGCTACTGCTGAAGCATCTTGGCAAGAAGAAAGTGACGGATCATTGAACACCTCCGAAGTGTTCAAACTACAAGCAACATCATAGAGCCAATAAGAAAATGATCACAAGCAGATATCCACCGAAGTGTGGGGGGGTTGGCAGTTTTGTAAATTCTTCGAGTTCATGCCTTATAAGACCATCATAACATTCATTTGGTTTTTTTTAAGCATGAGGATATTACGTTCCTTTTTTGGGGGGGGGGGGGGGGGTTGTTAAGTAATTTGCTCAAAATCACAAGTTAAGTGCTGCCAGGACTCGAACTTGGCTCCCCAGTCAGCTGTCTTTCGATTGTATACTCCGTGTGCCCATTCTGGTTGCAGATTTAGAACTCGTGTGACACTGTACATGAAACAAACTGCACGGGCTCGCTCACACAATCTCCTGATCCATATGTGCATAACATAAGGGATGCAGGCAGAAACGCTGCTATCGGATGAAATCTGGATGTGTATTCCCAAAGTGCAGCACGAAGAGCAGACCGGGTGCTCTTTGTCTGAGATATGCACTCCCCTATGCTGCGGCAAGTATACGGGCACACGTAGACATGTCACTGGTAATCGCCCAGACTATTCTTTGCTCTGTTAGTCCTAACAGAACCAATGTGTTCTACATCAGAGTGCTTCTATTAAGAACACTAGTGTGCATAGAGTTGAGATAGTTATCAATGGTATGTCTCGTCTGTGCATGGCACTAAGGCCCGGTCTGCACTTGGCACTGCACAGCATTCCAACCGTAGCACATCTCACTGTGAGCATAAAGCCTCTATGCCACAAGCTGCAGCTTATCGTGCAGTCAGAGTGGATAATCCACATAGAATGCATACTACCAGGACTTTATACAAACGCAAGAAGTGTTTTGAACCTTTGAGGATTCATCTAGTGGCTCAGTGTCAGTTGGTATTGTGCTGTGCTTAGTACAGTCGGTTTCAAGTACATAGCGTGCATAACAAACTGTGCAGCAAAAATACGATGTGTTGTGCATCTTAAAAGTTGTCAGTGGCATGTGCTCTGCACAGAACTGTGCATGCCGAAGCATGAACTGCACTGAATTGATTATAAATGAAAGTGTAGTGTTCATAAGAATGCACATAAGCTACATCCTGCAAATATAGGACCTGTTGTACATTCGAGGACACCACACAGTACTCTATGCTGCATGTAATAGTGCACTGCAGAGCACCAGAGAACATGGGCTGGACTCAATAGACCCATATACACGTATGTTCACATGCACTGTACTCTTGTAAAAAAAAAAACACAAAAAAAAACACTAACAATAGTAATTATAGCACTCTCTAAAGCAGCAACAGCTTTTAAGTGCCATGTGTACAAAACACACATGCATATTTTTGCCACGTGTTATTTCTTGGTTTACATTTTAATTTTGCTACAGAACTTGTATGCAAACATTTTTCTTTGTCAAACGCCTATTTTATTACACAGGCTTTCCAGTCCGGACGCTAAGAGGAGCCAGCAGGCGTTTAGAGGACGAGCATTTTGCTAATGAAACATTGGAGGTTGGGGTTAAATAACACTAGGGGTGAGAATTCGGCCAATACACTATTTAATATCAAAATCAATTACTTTAAAATCACTGTCAGTAGTTAGGGATTTTAATACTTGCACAGAGCGATGATTACCTAGCGGCTTTTTGTCTCGAAGTAAAAAACTGTATTGGCGAAGCCAATAGGTCTTGCGTGCGGGAGTTCTATTGGCTTTGTCAATCTTTCTTTAGCCTTATTGCACAGCAGCACTGGCTTCATGTGCAGCATGGCTGAAATAAAAAATAAAAGTGCGCTATGACACGGTAAATGCTGGCTATGTCATTCAGCTCTTTTGTTGCATCATCGCTAAGAAACTCTAGCAAAGCCAATAGATCTCACATAGGCGAGACCTATTGTCTTTGCCAATACTTGTTCTTTTCTGTTGGCATAGCCAACGACCATTTGGTGGTATGTCCATCCTCCGAGTGACATCAGACGGTGCCTCAGAAGTTCCTGCGTAAATTTTGGGGAAAACCAGGCAAGAAGTAAGAATCGACCAAACTGCCAAGACCGCAAGGAGAGGGATGAACCTGGACAGGTATCCATCCCGATTCCGACAGGGGACCCTTTCGATATGTACCACGTAGTCAGAGAATGAAGAAGGGGGAGGTGGCAGATAAGGGTCATGGAAAACATCCCTTTCAAGTTCTGGCCCAACTTTCACTACTAGTTTGCACAGGGAGAACCCCATGAGGTCTGCAGCCATTGCCCCCCGAAAGTCCACAAGGACAAAGACTGCGAAGCCTGTGCAGAATTTGTACCCAAGAGACTCCAGGTACGATGTCCACAGAGATCAGAGCACTACAACATATCCAACACTCAGAAGATGCAGGTATCGCTCAAAGACCACAGCTTATCCAGTGACGAGGAGGAAAACCTTGAGCAAGCCGAAAACAGCTCGTGGAGTGGAGTCTGACATCGCGATCTATGCTGCCAATGCCAAAGAGAGGCAAGCGTTGAAAAAACAAAGGCAGATAAGCAGCCAAATGGGTCCTCGGACAATAAGTCCCTGAAAGGCATCCTCTGCTTCAAAGCACTTGTCGACCGAAAGTCAGGCAAAACAAAAGGATCCTGACCAAAGGACACCGGTGGGGGCATGACACTGTTTAAACTCTCAACGCAAGCATCACATCTAGAAGGAGCAAGATACCAGGACAAGGCCTTTGAGACCGTAGACCTGTCAATGCCAAAAAAGAGATAGACGTCACTCCAAACAAAGTGCTCCAGGTCGAGCACAAGAGAAACCTCGAGGCTGAAATGGTTTCCTTCCTGCAGAGAAAGGAGTTTGATGACTTCTGAAAGGAATTCCACATTCCTGCAAAGCTTCTGATGACCGCCAAAGTCTGTCATGGAGGCGCTGGCAACTTCCGAACCTCATGAAGAGGAGCAAGAAGAGTTTTACAAACTCGAGGACCTGACAGGGTTCCACAACCAATACGAGGAGACATGGCAGGATCTCAATGCAGAGTCTCCAGGGGAGGGGGTGAACAGCTACCCTTCGAGGTCATCTCCCCCAAACGACTTATCCATCTACAACAGCCTCCTCACGAGGGCTGCAGAGACATATGGGGTGCAACTTGAGGAGGAAAAGGAGGATTCAGGTTTCCTCCTAGAAACATTAATGCCCTCACAAAAGGGAAACCTATAGCTGCCATTCTCCCTAGCATCTTGGACCAAGGGAAGGAACCGGATTGTGAGCATGCCACTGCAAGGGCTGTAACACCAAGAGTGAAAAAGTACAAGCATTCCACTAGGGACCCTAAATACATTAAGGGAAATTCTTCAGTGAATTCAGCAGGAGTGGCCCGTGCAGGTAAGAACGGTGGGGTGAGGGGGAGACTCAATAGATGACATAGGGAAATTAATTAAATACTTTTCCCTTGTCTTCTGTCGAGTCCGCCCCACTGCTCTTACCTGCACAGGCTGGTCCTGAAATTCAATTATAGTGACGACCGCTAGGAAGAGAAACATTGCTCCCATATCAATGAGGCGTCCACAAGAAAAAATAAGAGATTTGACTTGGTGGGAAATAAGATGGAGAGATAAGCAGCCACCCACTTGAAGATTGCTAACTCCAACGCTCGCTTGAACCACTACGGTCACCAGCAATGGTACGAGATGGAGTCCCTTATGCATCATCTCCTAGAGGAATACCGCAAGATTGCTAAGGCAGTAATGCAGGAAGGAAAGAACATTGCTAATATCTGCCTCCAGTCTGGACTATATGCTCAGATACTGCCACCAGGCAGTTGTGCACAAGGACAACTTGAGAAGACATGCTCAGAGTATTGGGCTTAAAGCAGAAGGTGCAAATCTCGGTCATCAATATGCCATTCACAGGTGATGCCCTATTCAGTCAGACTTTGGATGATACTCTAAAGCAACTAAAGAAAAATACCAGTGGTAACACCCTGTGAGTTCTTTAGAGGAAGGGGAAGAGGGCAGCCTCCCAGAGGGGGAGGACCAACAGGCAAGTGGCTTGAGCAACATCCAACCCCACCACGAAACACCTGTGGGAGGCAGGATAAAGGGATTCCTGCACAAGTGGGGGAAAATTACCTTTGCCAATTGGGGTTTGAACATAATACGTCATGGATACCGCATACAACTACTCAAAGAACCCCCACAAATCCTACCCAAAACCAAAGATGTTTCTGGGACAGAAAATAATACAACTCAGAAATGAGGCCCGAGAACTCTTGCAAAAGAGACATAGAAAAGATCTCGGGCAGAGAAACAAACAAGGAAAATTGGAATTAAAGACTGTATCCTAGCCCTCAAAGCGAAAGTATGGGTAAAGTGGCTATAAATACAGACAGCACAACAACGGTTTACCTCCGCAAACCGGGAGGTTTGAAGTTCTTCGCTCTATAACAAATGGCACAGAAAATCTTGAGGTGACCTAGCCAAACCGAGATAACCTTAACATCAATACTCCTGTCAGGAGTGGACACCCTTGAAGCGGAGAAGCTCAGCAGACCAGCAAGCATCTCTCATGAATGGGAACTAAATCGGAGAGTACTCTAAGGAGTATTCCAGGTGTAGGGGCACTGAAAGTGGGCCTGATTGAAACTTCTCAGAACTCAAAATGCCAAATCTTTACATCCAGGCACCCACACTGCCACTCCCTGGTGAATTCCCTGTAGATAGACTGGTCTGGAAAATTTCCATATGCTTTTCCACAGGGTTCGTCCCAAATGTATTCAAATTTTAAGTGAATCTGTAACCACCTTGTCTGGTTATGCTGACGTTAAGTACTTTTACAAATGTATACCACTTGGATGACTGGGCTCATTTACAAAATTATTTAAGACCAAAGTGTTTAGAAGTACCTGACAAACAACTGTTTAATCAACCTTCTTTACCTGAAGTGCTCTGCTAACAAAGCATTGCTACAGGAAAACTAAATTCAACGGTTTTTATGTGGTATTAACCATTCATCAATTGAAAGTGGGAACTAGGTGTAAAAAATAAAAATAAAAAAAGAGGCAGTGGAGTCCATTTACTTTTGCTCTGGAGGCACCAAATGCTGCTTCTCAGCCCTGGTCCCAAAGCCACCGCTGATGACTGAATGCATACAAGTTGACGATACTGAATTGGAGTCAAAACTCTAGTCCTTTCATGAGAAGTCATTTAGAGAAGGCTACTTGTTATTATCCAGCAAACCAGTTGTATTGAAATGTTTTTTCAGCAAAGCTTACTTTCTTTATCCAGATCAATGTCCACTCGATCTCCAATTGCAGGCGACACTTTTTGTGAGTATGCGGGTGAGCAGTTCTGAATGCTGGTGATACCGCACTTTGCGGGTGAGTTGATTGGTCTGAATATGTTCCCACATAGGTAAAACATGTTTTTTCCTTAGGTGGCTGTCAGGGAGTTGATGTTTGGATGCTTAAGATGTTGATGGTCTTTTCTTCCTGCTTGGTGTGTACCTTGGTATTGCTTGGATCGCTTAGGTACAGATAATCTTCTTGCCTTGCCCTGCTGTGCTTGGTTTCGGACTCTGACGTGGGTACATTAGAGATTCCTTTCACCCCATCATCTTGTGTTCCCTGTACATGCCTCTTTGGTACAGAGAAGAGTCCTTCCGACCATGCATCTGTTGTACTTGCTGTGTTGTGTGTTAGTGTAAGGTGATTCCCCTTGATGTCTAAACCTAACAAACGCTTCTCTCTCTTCCAGAGTCTCAATGAGCTCACCTGCCGCTATGAGAACAAGACTCATTTGATCTGTGACCTGGGGAACCCCATGAAGTCTGGGACAAGTGTGAGTACAGTAGTTGGATTGTGCTCTGGTACTGTTAGCCTGTGGGGTAGAAAGAGTAAAGCCATTGGGCAAGTCCCCCAACCTTTCATTGCCTCTCCATAAATCCACCCACAACCCATTTTGTGCAGCTTGGGTGTGTGCAAACACCTGAGGGGCAGAAGCGTTTTTGATTGCATCGGATTTCCAAGAAGGTGTGATTGTAGAGGGAGGGGCAGCTTGATGTTATGAAATGGTTGCCTGTCCTCAGTACCTACCCCGTGACTCCTCCGCTGGCCCTTGTGATTTTACGGTTTCAAGCACTAGTCTTGTAAATCAGTCCCCTGTTTAACATGAACTGGTCGCTTTGTTTGTGTTTTTTTTTTTTTTTTACTTTAATTGGGCAATATACATGATCGTGTCCTGATCCTAGACCAATTAAAGTTTCCTTGTCGGGTCTGCAGAGTGTTAACCTACATGTGCGTCTTTGTTCCTTGTGAGAGATGTTTGAAGCTCCCATGGCATCCAAACACAGCATATTTATACCCTTTTTTTCAAGTCGCTAAAATCCCAAACCCTCTAAAATATAAACAGGATTGTATAGGCCTCCCAAGATTGCAGTGTGCTTAAACCCTGTCTTCTACCCCCGAGCGAGACTTAGCGGTATCCTCACCTGTGTGACAGCCAGTTCAGTTTCTTTTTAATGTGTCCCTAGTTTCCACCCAAAGCTTCCTGCATGCAGACTAGAGCTAAAGGGTCTGATTTACTGTTGTGTGCTCAGATCTGGGAAAAGAGGATGAGCGAGATTGACTGGCACCTCGCCTAACATCGGACCAGCCTTTTTTGTGTGCTGCCAATATCATTTACTCCTAATAATTTTAGGCATGCAAGTATTTGCAGTTAACACAAAATGGAGTGTCTTCCAGAGTTATAGACGTGGAACTGTACGATTCCCTCTCCCAAAAAGTTAATTGAAGCTATGGACCAGGCTTCTAAATATGCAGAGAAAAACCCCATTTAATTATTTACAGACTTGCGAGGGGGAAGCAGACGCTTTGGTGCTCATGGCAGTGCTGCACTGTGTGCTCAAAAGTTGAAATATTGTGTTCGTTTCACACGTGCCGCGCAGTCTGCGTGCGCCCTGAGTTGCCGACCCTCTTCTATCTTTGACCTTGAGGATTTGACCCTCTACATTGACCCCAGTGCCTTCAATCTTCTGTGCCGTACTCCCTCCCTCGCAAGCTGTAGACGAATGTTTCATCCCACTGTCCTCCATTACACCGACCCGCAGCAGACCCGCGGATATTTAGGCTTTCTCCCTCCCTTCCATCCTAGGTCTGTTTCCCTCCCCCCCCCCCCCCATATCTCGAACACATGTTTTGAGACGGGCCGTGTGTTTGGACTGTCTCTGAAAGCCCACCTCCCCTCTGCTGCCCCACAATGGTCGTCTGTCTTCGCGGCATCCATTTTCTAGCTGCTGCGCCGCCCACCCTCTATCCCTCCGTCCGTCTTTCGTGCAACCACGTCATTAAAGTATCTTGACTGCATGGGTGGGGACAATTCTAACCCGTTCCCTCCCCCTAAGGCAGCTGTGGGCCAGCTGTGAGCAGAAACTCCTGGACAGACTAGATTCCAGAGTTGCAGCTAGGCCTGACGTACCTTCACGTTACTTTGTATGCTTATAAAGCCAGTCATTAATTATATATATAATCTCTTTTCTCCACCTCCCCCTCGCTCACATCACTCCTCTTACCATCTCACTTCACATTTCTTATCTCCGCTATTCTCACGGTTTCTTACCTCATCACTACCTTTAATCCTTATTTTTATCCGCTCACTTTGTCTGTCCTATATTTTTCGGTCCCCTGCGCTCTGTCTCGTCCTTTATTTCACTGTCCTTTTCTTGCTACATCTCTCTTGCCCCTCAACTCTAATCTCCCTTTTATTTATTCTATCTCTTCCCCTTTCTCCTCATCTCTTACTATTTTTCTCACTCCCTTCTTCTCCCGTGTGCCTCTGTCACCGTCTCTTCATTACCATTCTTCACCTTTCCTACCTGCTTCTTTGCAATTTTCTTGACTTCTCATTGATTGGGCACTTTTTTTCGCTTCTATTTGCTTGTCCTCCTGGCCTCCCACTCTTGTTCTCTCTCTCTCTCTCTCTCTCTCCTCTTGTTATCTGGTTTCCTCTCTTCCTCTTCGACTTTTAACTTCCTTCTCCCAACATTTGACCCATGCCATGCTCTCCTCTCCACCTTTCCCTCCCTTCCTCTTCCTTCCCTTTTGGTATCCTTTTGACTGTTTTCCTCTCACATTCTGATTCACCATGTCTTCTTGATTTCACCCTCGCACTCGTTTCGATATGCCTTCTCTCCTCAAACTCTTATTTTCATGCTTGTTGTTCCTCCTATCTCTCCCTTTTACGTCATCCCTATGTTCCTGAATCTGTTTTTCTGCCTCCCTGGCCTCTTTTTCTTCGCTCCTTGTATCATTTCCCTTATTTTATTCTTCTTGTTCTCAATCTTTACTTTCTCTGTTGCTCAACACCTCTTATTTTGCCTTTTCCCTTTCTCTGCTCTTTCTTGTCTCCGTTCTTTCTTGCTTATCCTGATCAACTCACTGCAGCTGCGGGGTGGACTGCGATTCACTGTGCCCAGTCTGCAGGACTCCAAGAAGAACATCCAGTTTGACTTCCAGATCCACAGGTCAGTACTGCAGGAGCCCAAGCGGGCGGTGGTGCAGGGCACAAATGTGTTATACTGGCTCTGCACTTCCCAAGGAGCTAGAAAACAAAATGGAGGGGCTGACCGTGGTACTGGAGGAGGGGGGATCTAGTTCTAGCTTGGTAATGTACCTAAACACAATTTCTGTAGTGACCACAGCAGAATTCAATCCAATTAAACTGCCTCTTGATTGCTGTGCAGTGTGTGGCTTGTTGTTAAGCTTCCATTTTACATTTGAGTAGAGATTCCATTTTACATTTGAGTAGAGATTCAGCATGCAAAGTTTTCTGCCCAATGATTGAGGGGCCCTCTGCGAGGTGGAGGTGAAATTGGTCGTTGGTCTTGTTCTCTTAGTGTGATAGTATGTGAGGTGATCCATTCTAATGAATTATTTGGCATTTCTCCTTTCAGTAAGAACCAGAATAACTCGAAAAGTGAGATGGTGGCCTATTCCCTGGACGTCCAAGCCTTCGCCACCATGTCTATGTATGGGTGAGTAGTCCAGCCTCTTGTCACTTGTAGGTCTAACTGATGTGCCAAGAGGCGTCACTAGGTTAGAAGTGAGAAGACTTTTGTTCATTTCGGGTAGTAAATAATGAAATGTTAGACGCTGAACAATGCCACCAAATCCACCTCTTTTTCTCGACCTTGCTCATAACTCTTTCTGTACTTAACTGGTTTTGACAATATTTTTCCAAGCACCGGGCCCCCGCATATGACAGGATGTCATTTGTGTAGAGAGCCAGACTGAAAATGGAAATTAACCCTAGAAAAACAGTTGTAACCAGCCGCGCGCTGCAGGAGGACGCTTCTAAAATTGTCTCGAGGACTGTCATGGTTGGGTCGTGGCTTCCCAACCTGCTCTGAAAGTAGCCTGCAGCCTACCGGGGAAAGCCACTGTGGCAGATGGTCATCCTGGCCCTCTTTGTACAGAGCTGCATACCACCCCTTGCTCGCCTCAAAACTCTTAAAAGGAGCCCAAAGAACTCGTATAGAGGGAATAGGGCATGGCTGGGAATGAACAAGCGGAACAAGATGATGACTTGAGGTGTAGAGTCTTTAAGGCCTCTGTGTACTTAGAGCTAGGTTTCCAGTTATCCTACCGGTTGTTCGTCGTCATGGCTGGAGGGAGCGACTCTTTCAAGAGTAAATAGCGCAGGGTTACCAGATTTATGCAGGTGAGCTAAGAACAAGCTTCTGCTGTCTTAAAGACTCTGGACAAGGTAATTCCACCTCCTTATTGGTTCACTGAAAGCTACACATTGATGTTACTCATGTTAAAGATTTTAGGACTCCCTACATATATAGAGTACCTTCATGACTCTAGAAAAAAAATGTATTGGCAGTTTTATAAGTGTCATCTGAGGACTATGCTTAACTAAATATTTAGTCCGACGACTCTATTATATATTGACCGACAGCACAAATCTGTGTGTATATATATATATATATATATATATATATATATATATCCGAGCCCTGAGATTGCAGTGTAGGGTCATATTATGCATGTTACCTCTTATGTTTTTTTATTAGATATATTTTTTAATTGAGCTATTTTCATAGTGAAAACAGTAACATCCTATGCAGATGACACCCAGCTGGTCCTGGGCATCCATAAGGACGGCTGCACTGTGGCAGCCAACTTCCAGAGAGCTATGCTTGAGGTCAGTACCTGGATGGCCTCTAATTGTCTTAGGCTCAACTCGGACAAGACCGAGGTTATGATCTTTGGAAAACTCTCTCCAGAATGGTCTTCTAACTGGTGGCCGGAAAAGCTCGGCTATCCACCTGTCCCAGTGGAAAAAGCCAGAAACCTGGGAGTCATTTTTGACAGCAAGTTGGTATTTGACCTTCATACAAACAAGGTTGTGTCGTCTTCATTCTTTATTCTGAAAAAGATTAAGAAGCTGCTCCCTTATCTCCCTCCCTCAGCTGGGAAGACTCTGGTCTCTACCTTAGTCTTCTCCAAAATGGATTATGGAAACGCTCTCTTTCTCCATACCCAGAAGCGTGTCATAACAAAGCTGCAATCCATCCAGAATGCGGCAGCCAGGATTCTCCAGAGCATTCCTCGCCGCAACTCCACCACTCTTGGCATTCGTCAACTCCACTGGCTGAGAGTAGAGAGCCGCATTAAATTCAAGGCCCTCTGCATTGCATATAAGGCAGTACACGGCATAGGACCCAGGTTCCTGACGGAAGCCTTTCAGCCATACACTCCTAGACGGCAATTAAGATCGGCCAATACCAACCTCCTCACTGTTCCACGCACAAGAACGGCCACCTGGGGAGATAGACGTTTCTTGGTGGCCACCCCAAAACTCTGGAATCTTTTGCCACATTCCATCAAAACTGCCCCGAATCTTATGAGCTTCCGCAGGCTCTTAAAAACGTGGTTATTTAACCAGTGAGAGGATGACTGACCCCAGTAGCTCCACAGCGCCGAGACACCCCAGGGTATTTGTTGCGCTATAAAAATTACGTAACTAAATAAATAAATAAATAAATGTAGATAAGCATGTCAAATTTCAGGGGGAAAAGCATTCTTAATTTGTTAAACACGTTCTGTCCGTAGAATGATGCGACTGTCGCAGCGGTTCTCTGAGTGCGGCTAACAATGGGCTCTTACTGGAATTGCCAGTTTAATCTTTTTTTAACGCTCGTCAGAAGAATGTTGAATCACGAATAACAAAACTCTGCAGAGTGGTTTAGGATGGCTGTTATAACATGCATTTGTAAAGCGCACATTCACCCAGAAGGTTATCTTGGTACTGAATAACAGATGTTTATTGTTACCCAACTCGGTGGTACTCCTTGTATCGACCTCAGAAGGATGAAAGGCTGAGTGGACCCACCGGGATTTGAATCTGTGACCATGAGGTCGAACACAGGCTCCTACAGTGGACGCATTAGTCTGCGGAGCCATCAGACCCGATTATGTTGATCACCCCTACAGTTCACAGGGGCTGTGCAATATTTCCCATATTTCATGGGCTACTGTGAAATAGGGGTTTTAATACTACTGCACTTTATGCTGTAAAAGTTCGCAAACATAATTTTTGCATAAATTAATGTGGGCTGAGAATAATGCTGCCTATTACAGTCAAGTGTTGGGGAGGCCTCGACTCAAGAGGCGAAATCTCCAGTGGGCAATGCCGTCTCTTTCCTCCCTAAATACCTGCAACACCTAGCATACTACACTCCACATAAATGGTTTATGCCCTGACCTTTTCACTACGAGCAGTCATTTTAAATAGTGTTTAACAAAAACCGGTATGCAAGAATTTAAATGAATGAAGTAAAATCACATTGAAGAGGTCTCATGGCTCTGACCAACGCTGTTACTATTAGTAAATTGCAAAACATGAGGTAGTAAACTGTTTTTTTTCACAAACTTTGCTTCACTGAATTTAACCTTTGCACTCTAGTAATACATTTGTCTCCTGTTGGCTCCCTCCCCTTATTGAGTACAGCCCGGACATTTGAGTTGAGCAAATTTAGAGTGTCACTGGTGTTGAGAGTGCTCTGTACATGAGATGCTCTCCACCTAAACTTGGCAACTACCCAGCGTTCTCTACTTTTTTGCATAATTTAGGCGTCACTCTATGCTTGAAAGGGTATTGTTTTGATAGATATATATCTATATTTCACCGATTCCTACAACACAAAGTAAGCCTACACTTGCATCCCTTGCTTTTGGGGTGCTGTTTATTAAACCATTGCCACTGCAGTCAAATGCCAGCACAGTATGACCTGGCAACGGTTCTCAAGGCATTAACATAATTATTTCCATCACTTTCATTGTGTGCATATTACATATTGAGAGTATTACAGTGTACCATATATGACCGAGTAAATGCTCGCATGAAACAGGATACAAAACGTAAAAAGCCCTCTTGGAATACTGTGAAACAGCAGGATAATCGAAATGCTGGCATTTACAATGTATCAAATTGAAAAACATTGTTACTTAAAGGGGGGCAAACCTCAGAAATTACCATAACTGTATTCATATTGGAGCATATGTTAGCCACCAAAATAAAAAAGGCACTCTTTGGTTGCGAACGCAGGAAACTGTTGGGTGTTGATGGCTGTGTTCAGCATTTGCACTTTAGTCCGCAGAAGTCCATTCCATGTACTGCAAATTTATTAGAGATCTTCTGACTCCTTCCTTTTGTCCCACACCAGCATTTCCAAACCAGAGAGTGTTATTTTCCCGCTGTCCAACTGGAAGCCAAACCGGAAGCCTGCGAAGGAGCAAGACCTGGGCCCACCAGTCAAACACGTGTATGAGGTAAGTGATGGAGGTGTTTAAGAAAAACACTGGAACCCTCCCAACCCTTGGTCTAGAGCTGTCAGATGATGGGCCACAGAAAGAGTACGTATAGAGGGCTCAATGTTTGGAAATATTAGCACTTCACAATTGCTCTTGAAAATGCTACTGCACAAGAAGGTCCAGGAATCAGTCAATAACTGCTTATTAACACTCACTTGACTTCTGGTCTCAGGCTGCAGGGAAAGGGATTTATAGAGGTTATGGGACAATAACTAGCATTATTTGTTTGTTATTTTTGTATCTAAATCAACATAGAATGTTTTCTTTCCTGAGCACTTTGTTAGACAAGCGGATAGAGAGAGGACACAGTTGTGAATTTGGAGCAACATTCTTCCATGCATGAGGGTCTCGAAAAAAGGGTTTTAATTCCTTCTAGTGACCCCAAGAAACCCACCTGCAGGCAGAAGGGGAATGGACAACAGTTTCAAAGGGTTGTATCTTGTGGGTGGAGGTACCTTCTACTATAGTGTTTGTCTTGCGCGCGGAGTAAGAGACCACCGTTAAGGATCTCCGGTGCCAGTGATAATTGTACCTCAAATCTGTATTAGCGAGGTGTCCCTTCTGCTCAAATGTCTGTTATGATAGATTTAGATGAATGGTTATGGACTGCATTCAGTTCTATGCATCTCACACGATTAGCGCCTTTATGTTTGATTTCAAACAATAGAATTACTTTAGGGTTTCCGTGATGAGAGGCTACATCTCAACATAAAGTGCAACCTTGTCTGCAAATCAAATGAATGGAGAGTTATTATTGGGACCTTAAAGCTATCAGTAAATTGAACAGAGCGTCGAATGACCTTGTACAAGATCAATTTTCTATTACGTTTTCACAAATGGCACGTTGGAAACATTTTGTGATTTTGAATGTCTGTCTCATTGCACAGATTAGCAGTATGCTTTTTTGGGGGAGGGTGGGGGGTACTTTGATTGCTTGAGCGGGTGTGGGTTACTGACCTACACTAATACTTGGTAACAAGATCTCTCTCTCTTCTGTTCCTAGCTTGTGAACAACGGTCCAAGTACCATCAGCCACGGGTTTGTGGAGCTGCATTGTCCAATGAAATTCCATAATGAGTTTGCCTTGTACGTGATGGGCTATTCAGGGAAAGGCCTCGGCAACTGCTCGTCCAACCTTCCAGTCAACCCCCTCAACTTCCTGGTAAGATGTAGCATAAATTAACATACAGGATTCTTGCTTTTTTTTAATGTGCACATATGCATTTTTTACCTTAATGAACGGAGAAATGCTCAAAATTGCTGACCTAGACCTAAGCGTAGTAGATGGATGCTGGAAAAGCAGTTTTTGGAGTTCTGGAATACGAGTAGTTGAAAGGAGAGGGGAAACCCGGAAGAATTTCTGGCACACAAGGTTGGAAGAGAGGTCTTGGAATAAATTGTAGGCAGTTGTTATAGATTAGAGAACACAACTTACTGCTGTTTGTAATGCAAACAGCACCAAACACTCAGGTGGTTCCTTTGAATGCTGCTGGTTAAATTCTTATTTTTTTCGCAATTTGGACTGAAAATCTGAAAGATTTCAGATTTACCTTTTTTTTTTTTTTCCCAGCTGGTTTCAGTTTTAATCCTTTTTCTATTTTCTTTTTTGTTTTGAGGGATCGTTTAATGTCACAAATTGGTTTGTTTATACGAATTACTTCCTTTTTGCCATGCTTTCCACCAACATTTTGGTCTAACTGGGGGGATTGGCCAGTTGCTTTAAAGCAAATTTGAGTGAAAAATATTACTGCTGAAACAAACTACCAGTAGCTTCAGGATTGGAAGGGGTGCAGCCCTAGTATTCCCTGCGGAAATAAAAAAAACAAGGTTCCTACAATTCACCCTTCAGACTACAACACAGCAGGCATGTTTCTTAGCAGTATCTGCAGGGGATGGTGGAGATAAAAGGTGATCCAAAGGTGCCAATATCGGAGTTACACCCTCGCCGTTCAAAACCTCTTACTGAGTACCTGCCGTAAAATTTGTTTATAGAATAACAGCAACCATTTCCATGGCCTTTCTGCTGGATTTCTTGTTTGTCTTTTTAAGCTCTAAACCTCTTCACCCTTGGTTCCTGATTTCACCCGGTTATTAGTAGGCTCAATGGGGCGCTCATAAACCGTTCACTTGTAAAATAAAAAACTCTTAGTTGGATGTCTGCTTTGCCAACATGCAGCAATTGTTGTGGTGATTGCAGGTTGAGTTTAGCAGTCGATAGGGTAATAAAGTCCCCTTATTTTAACCTGCCCTATTTGATTGCCTTCTCGGAAAGTGTATGTGTCACTTTTTTCAAAACGGAGTCCACATGGTAGTGGGTACTGAGTATGTATGATCTTGGGATGTTGATCACGGTGGGCATAAGACCACTGCTGCTTTCCTTTATTGGGAGCGATAGCAGGAGACCGCCCCACTGGCGTGGCTTGACTGCTGAGCTGAAGTAATTGGTCACAAATTCTTTTTCCTATGTATAATCGAACAGAAGCTAGCACCCCAGGCTCATTTGAGGTAGACCTATTGATACAACAGTAAATGTACGTTAAAGGGCACAGTTTAAGTCTATGAATATACTAATTTATGGGCTTTCCAGAGAAGCAGACAAACTGTATATCAGCATACGTGGAGTGTATGGTTTCAATCCTTTTTAATAAGTATTTTTTTCTTGCAGCATTCTCCTACTGAGCAGTCACCAACACTCGCTTCCAGCTCAGACCATCACATCCAGCGGCGGGACGTGAGCCGCGGCCAAGCTGGATCGCATCACACATTGGTATGTATCCTCATTGAACGATGTCCTTTTGATTTGGGAGGGATCATATGAGTAAGTTAAAGGGTGTTGTCTCGTTACAGATGACAACCTGCTTATCAAGTCCCAGAAATGTAACACAACCTCTGTGATGGACTGCACCCCTACCCTACACTTTTGATGTTGCTGAACATACACATTCTCTGGCAGAACAGTTGTGATTAACCTGTATTGCAAAGTCTGCTGCTGAGCTTCTCTTATAGACAGGACTTTAAGTGGGATGAAAAAACTGGATAGTCTCTCAAAGGGGCGTGGCCAATGTAATTAAGGGTCTTACTTAAAAACACATAAGCTAAAAATCTGTGCTTATCATAGTGTGCCGCCTGAGTTGTATTTTGCAGTTTCATTGCATCCAGATATGATACTACAAGTAACATCATACCTACAACAAGGCCGACTGTTATCTTTGTCAATGGTTGTTAGTTGCATGAGACAAATATGCAGCAACTAAAGCTTGTTGTTTATAATATTGAAAAAGCTTCCACTTAAAGCCCTGCTGACACCACGGCGATGTTGCTGCTCCTGAGTTTCAAAAAGAGAAGGGAAATCCAGGGAGAAAATGACTCTTTAAAGGATTTCCCTTCTCCTACAACGCTCACCTGGCATGACGTCATGCCGTAACTTCTCCACTAGTGAGAAGTGTGAGCACGCGCACATCGATGTGCCTGCGGTCGTTGCAGTACGGAAAAAATGGACCGCCTGTATCAGGGCACAAAACAGAGCCCTATAGAGACCCGTTTCGAAACCCTCTAAAAGAAACTGCCGGTGCTCAGACCCGGTGAGATCCGGCCCACTTAAAGCCCTGCTTATAGACCACTAAAATGAGTGGGGTGAAGGGAGATGGACAAAGCCAAGGGGTCCGCCTGAGAAAGAGTCAATCAGTTAGCCTGAAAATTGCATCATTGATGTCAGTAAGGGCAAGGTGGTGCTCAGTCAAATATCCTAGTGTGCCCTCCCCCAAAAACTGAAGTATGATTTTTGTAGGGGGACGTGCGGCATTTTGTTGAGGTACAGTTGCACTGCTGCCTTGTATTTCCCACCGGTTTGGTGCCCATTGCAGGATGGCCTAAGAGCAGCAAGTTTTCCAGCACTGCTGGTTGTGCATGGCCGGTGAGTTCACCAAAGGGTCTATGGGATGCTCTTCGTCAAAGATTCACTCTACACAGTAACTGTAACCTAGAGCTCTGGAATTTGTTAATGTATAGTGCGAACTTGGCCAAGGGCATTGGAGTACTTTATAAGAGAATCAGGCTACTTTTAAGGAACGATGACCTGTCCAGGGTCACAAAATGTTGAGCTGAGGATGGAATTTAAACCATATCCCCCCCCCCCCCCCAGTTCAAAGGCATGCCACTGTAGCCGCAGGGCCACATCTCCTCCCCACTTGCACTGAAACGTCATAACCTGTAACACCAGGTAAATTTCAGTCGATTTATGAGCCGGGGATGTGGGGAAAAAGCTGAATTGTATGTACAGCCTCACCCACCTCTCCAGCTGCGGTATTATGCTACTGCACTCTGCAATGTTTACATTCTCAGAATAACCTTCAGAGAAGTTACTCCACGGGCTGTAGTCTAGCTCTCTGATGTTGTGAACCTATCTCACCTGTTTCCCCAGTTCAGCTTTTGTAATGGTGACAGATTGTCGAGGGTTGAATCTAGAGAGCCATACTGCGTGCAGGAAGCCACACAATGGCTTTCTATTCTGCCTTTCACTAAAGACTGATGATTTCTCATAGATAGTTGGTTGGGCTGATCTGGGAGGTCCTGTTTGTCCAGTATGATTGCAGACAGAACACCTCTTCTCAGTCATTGGAACAACATTCCCTGGGATCCTTTCTTATTCCTTTGTTCCTGGTTCCCACTGGCACGCTCTTCTGTTTCCACCAACAAGAGTTGCTCTTTCAACCAAACCAGTGATAAAACTGCAGGCGATGAAACGTGTTTAGTAGAGTGCTTGGCTTTCCCTTCCGTAAACCCAAAATTGGTGGCAGTTGTATAGATATTCTGCACTTAAGTAGGAATACACAGGTGCAACAAATCCACGTCAATAGTGCTCAATGGGCTAATGACACCATGCCACCAGAGTTGTGTACAACATACGCGGTAAAAACTTCCTCATATAACATACATGCAATAACTCCCAGAGCAACCTAGAGTCTCATATAAAAGACAGCCGGCACGTGTTTTGTCTTTAAATGACTTTTTCAAAGCTGGTGATAACAATTAAGATAATTAACATGAACTCACACACACACTCTCTCTCACAGGTCAGTGGGGAACAAAGATGATTGCACTCGGCGTTCTCCTGAGAAGAATACACATTGAGATGAGGAAATTCATACAAAGTCTTTATTTTCCAAAACCTTTTTTATTCACTATAGATATTATTCCAAGTTTTCCATTAAAGGCATAAGTTCCACAGCCAACACCTCTTTTCACATAATGATTAGACATATTCAGTATAATCCAGATAATACAATGTAGTATGAGTTATTGCAGAGCAGCCGTGCTTCTATCTATTCTCAATGTGTAGTCTTCTCAGAACATGAATTAAAGTGGACCATATGGATTATTCCCCGTAAGGGAAATGGGGATCTGAGAAATAGCCCGGGCAATAATTCAATTTTCCTTTTGTTAATTTATGTACAAGATAGAGGCACGGCTGCTCTGCAATAACACATTATACTTCATTGTATGATCTGGATTATACTAAATAGGTCTAATCATTATGAGAAAAGAGGTGTTGGCTGTGGAACTCATGCATTTAATGGAGAACTTTGAATAATATCTTAAGTGAAGAAAAAAGTTTTGGAAATTAAAGACTGTGTATGGATTTCTACATCTCAATATGTATTCTTCTCAGAACATGAATTAAAGTGGACCATATGGATTATTCCCTGTAAGGGAAATGGGGGTCTGAGAAATAGCACCCGACCATAATTCTGTTTTCCCTTTAATAAATAGATAGATGTATATAGATTATATATTTGTGTGTTCATTGTTATCAACAACCTTGAAAAAGTCGTTTAAAGACGAAACACGTGTCTGCTGTCTTTCTTCACCTCCAGGTCCATCTGGAATTGACTGGCCTAATGGGATGTACAATTAAGCAGAGGGGCAGTAATCAAACTACTTTTCCACATGAGTTGCAGCTAATGAGTATTCTATATTGCTTCCTGTGGAAATGCAGTTTGCCACAGAATACCTGTCTGCTTTAATAGGGCAGACTCGGGCCTGACTAACAGGAGCGGAACTCGGCTAGAGGTAAGAGTCTTGGAATGAGTTTAATGAGGCAGCAGGGGGAGGTCTTCCCTCTGGTAAATAGTTTAGATTCTTTTTTCTGGCGGTGCCGCTTCTATTCCCAGAACAGTTCTCTACGAGATCCCTCTTGGCAGTAATACAGAGAGTGGATACTCTGTGGTGACGAGGGTGTTGCATGCATAAACAAATCGTGCAAATTTGCAAGATCACCAACATGAAAGCAATTAAAAATTCAAATAAAACTAAAATTTAAACCAAAGAGTATGAAGGATGGAAATAGAAAAAGCCCATAGGATTCTCAAACATTTTACTTCTTAGACCACTGGGCTTTGATTGTATTTGCAGACCCATGCACTTGTGGGTGAGGATAGCACAGTAAGAGGGTTACAGAGATTATGCGAGAACTTTTCGCAGAATTGGTAGTTAAAAAATGTAAACCTCTTCCAAAAGTGCCGAGTTTATAAGGGATACAACATTTGAGAAAGAACAAAGGCAATAATCCTAATAAATGAATGTGTATTTGCACGTTCACCCGTAAAGTAAATAACAGAAGTTTAATGTTCACAACTCCCTTGTACTCATTTTATCGAAAGCAGAAACCAAGAGGTTAAATGCAGGTTCTTAGAGTGGATGTGTTAGTCCACTGAGATACCAGACCTGGTAAGGGTCGGTGGCAAGGATAAAGCTGGAAAAATACTGCTTGGCAACCTATTAAGTTTGCCGGAATTTGGAGCAGGTATGCCATGGGGCAAGAATGTCAGATTGTGCCATGTATCCCACGCAAAATGTCAGCATGTTTGGGGGTATAAGTATGGGGACTCGGGGATAAATAGATTGTTTTCCTTGTGTTTATCCTCAATAACAGACAAATTTGCAGACATTTTCTACCTGTTGGAAACAATAGATAATGTCAGTGGGAGGGTTGCCCTTATGTGCTTATGTCTGGGCTTGTGTTCTGAGAGCATAGTACACTACCCTTGGCATCAGCGTTTTGATTAGGTTCTGGATATGTTGTGTGTGCATTCACACCTGTGCCTGTTGTGTGTGTTCTATACTCCCCTCCGTTGTGGCGAGTGTTGGGCTATGCTCCTGCACCCAGCCCCTGCAGCAGTTTCAGTGGTTGTGCATCCATAACTGGTAAAAACAGATCTGAGTGTCTCCCAACCAAGAATTGTTCGATTCAGCGTTTTCAGTCCTGGAATTTGTGGACCTGATAATTCTGGACCCAGACGACCCCAGGCCACTCTTGTTGGTGAGTGGTAGGATTCCACTTGGAGTGATCGCTCTGGGGGGGGGACTCCATCCCTTGTAAGGAGCTCACCAATGAGGTTGTACAAGTAGCGGCTGGTGAGAATGATGTGCCATGAATAAAAAAAAAACAGGTATGTCGTGGGATTCTGGGCAGTCAAGATCAGTGCAGGCATTCTGGGATCGGACGACTTTGAGCTGCGAGAGTCTGAGGATCTGATCTTGCTTGAGACAGTTTCTAAAGGAGTTTGAGTCCAGTACCTGATAAAGCGAGTGATCCTCAGTTGGAGGATTTCTTGTATTACACGTCCGAGTTCTGCAGTCTGTCAGATCTATATTGGGAGTGGGGAGGGAGGGGTGAAATTATGAAGAATTACGTAAAATGCAATATTGCCATTCGCCGCTGTGCTTTAGTTCGCAATGCATCCTTGCATCCATTTTAGATGGGAGGATACATTTTGTGCAACAACAAAAAAATGTGGGGGAAAAACCGCACCGTGAACAAGAGCCTCTCGTGCTGTAGTTAGTTTTGTTCCTGAGAGCTTGTGTTAAATCTTTGCATGGAACAGCATGTAATTACACAATGTTGTGTAAATGCATAGTTTTGGGGATTTTTGAATAAGGAAAATGTAAAATTATCCTAATTACACCGCCGTAACACAAATTTCAGCCAGGCCTCATCTGTTTGTCTGCAGCCAGCTGTGGCTCTCCTTGTACAAAAGGATTAGGTTGCTGGTCTCAAAAGACGACCAAAAATA
This sequence comes from Triturus cristatus, assembly GCF_964204655.1. Taxonomy (NCBI): domain Eukaryota; kingdom Metazoa; phylum Chordata; class Amphibia; order Caudata; family Salamandridae; genus Triturus; species Triturus cristatus. The sequence continues at coordinate 1,265,074,146 of NC_140585.1, read as the reverse complement.
ATGTATGTAGGTTTACAACGACTGAGGGGACTCTGAATGTTAAACCCCGGCATGCCAAATGGTGCCACGAACCAGGTGGTTTTGGTAATACAGGAACAATTGCATTTGGCAACTTGATCTGACACTTTTTCAGTTTCACGTTTGGTCTCTGTGGCTTTTATCGTCGAGCACTTTTGAAAGGATCATATTTGACAGCAGATAAAAGCTCGGAGCCGCATCTAATATCCCCCTTTTCCTCCTGGTTACCTGACTATTTTAGGATGACAATTTCTAACACAGTAACCTATTCCAGTAACACTGAACTACCATCAACCTTGGGTGCCAGAGCAGAATGCTGCCCGCGCAAAGCGCTTCCATGCCTCGTATGGGGTAGTAAGCGCTATATAAATGCAATTACAATACAATATCATTGTCCTACTTTTCAGTAGTTATTACGAGAAAGCTTTTTCTGACATTGCTGTTAGTAACGCCGTCTTATGTATCTGGGTGGTTGGTGTTTTGAATTTGAAATTTCATCCAGCCAAAATATTGCATGCAGCGTACAGACTACAACAGTATCATGAAAGTTGGTATACAAGTATAGTTTTATCTACGATCTTAACTCTAAATCTATTTATCTTGAAGATATATCTTCAAGGAAAGTATATGTGGAGTTTAGGTGTGTATACCTATACTTAACTATTATGTACATTCTTGATATAGTATTAGTCAATATTCTGGATATAATATTTTCGCAACACTCTGTATTGTGACATACATCTGTGTGGCCACTAATTTTTCTGCAGGGTGTGGCCACATTTGTGATTGTCTTTGGCATTACTGTAATAGTTGTCAATGTCCGTAATAGCTTGGGACTATTTTCATCAATCAGCAGTAGCTCTCGTTATGAAAAGGTTGGAGACCCCTGGTATAGAGGCTTTTTGGCTTTAGTGCAGCTATTATCTGAAAGATAGAATTCCTGAGTCTTTAAAAAACAGTGTGTGTGTGTGTGTGTGTGTGTGTATATATATATATATATCAGGTCTACTGCCCGCCTCCCGACATCGATGGTAACACCCTGTCCAATTCCTCTCAATGCTATCTGCTATTTCCCCCTTGACCATACTCTCACCACCTTACAGAAGTCCTTGATCCATACTTATGCCAAAAAGTGACTTATCCTGCTCCAGGTAACTCCTGCCTCTACCTCGCTAATTCGCAATTGTGAGAAGGCTAAATACAATGGGAAGGGACGAAATAGGGACATTATGAAATTTCTCAGGTAGTCCTGTGAGATTGAAAGGTGAGCATAAGCCCCGCATGGTTAGATATGTCAGGCATCAGCTTGAGCAGCGAAAGATGTTTCCCTAATGCCAAAGTCTTTCAGTGACAGTGGTCAGACTTCTAAGTGTCTACTCTTCCACTACGGGCCTTACAGAGAGTCACAGCCCTGTCCATCTTTAAAGACTTTGAAGCATTTGCAATGCAACAGGTCTCGCATTTATGCGAGTTTAAGCTATTGGCATTGTAAATGACAATGCCTTTTATTTGTTTTAAAAACAAAAATAAAAGGCATTGTTATTTGCAATGTCAATAGTCGAAACTCGCGTAAATGCGATCCCTATTGCATTGCAAATGCTAGTTTCTCTTGGACTGAGTCGAAGGCCCTCGGTCCTATGAGGCGGACCGGACGCCTCTGCCCCTTCGAGTTTGGCCAGCCCTGCGTGCCCGTGTGAGTGCCCAAGGCCCTCCGAGCATGCCTGGGGGCCCTTGTCCCTCTTTGTGGCCCCAGAGGCCTTGGCCCCTTCCTTTGGGCCTCTTCAGCTCCCGTTAGTTGGTAAAGAGCAACACCTGCTTTTTAAGGTGAAGCGATTATGCCTCGGGTGGTACGTCGTGCTGTCTCTAAATGGCTAATTACGCACGTCTTCTGAGGTTACTGCTGACATAAGTGGTTTCTTTCAGAGGACGTCTTCAGAAAACCTTTCTTCAGGCACGCACGCGCCCTGCTTTGAAGAAACACTCGTGGCGTTTGAAGCTGTGACCTCTCTGTTTTGAACTGTCGGGTCTTTGTTCTCGGTCAGGAAGGGAGGCGGAGTAATTTTCAGTTCAGTGACGTAATTTTTGGAGATCAGGAATGTCGAGCACACCCAGTCTACCTCTTTCCTGCCTGCTTTAGCAACAACACAGGGTTATGCTGCAGCTTGCTCCGTGCCCGTACTCTACTGCTACATAACCGTCCTCTGAAGCTTTTCTACATTTTGTATTTATATGTTCCTCTATCACTCTTGCTGGATTGCAGTTAATGTATTGTCCCCCTTTTTGTGAAGCACTTATCAATTTAATATTTTATTTTCGATGTACTGGTTAGTTAAGACAATCTCTAGCCCCACGAACGTCCTTCATCGAAGCCCCTCTATCGAAAAGATTACCTTGTTTTTGAACGGTTGTCCGTTGCATGCAATTTGTATTACTGACGCCTCTCCTTGGCACCCACAGAGATGCTCCCAGCAGAAGGTCGAGTGCTTCAAGCTGCGCTGTTACGTGGGCGCGCTGGAGAAACTTCAGCGGGCTATACTCACCGTCGACTTCCGGATTATGGCGGAAACCTTCTTGAATGTGAGTACTGTGCCCCAGTATGCTCCTGCCCACAAGAGATGGTTAACGATTCGCTAGATTTACAATGTGAAGGAAATGAAAAGCTGCTGCATCTTGTATGTTCAGGAATATTTAGCTTTAAAAACACCATTACCCCACTTAGTGTCTTTCAGATACTCTCCTCCACGCCGGTTTGACATGCTGATGATGCGTAACTGCTGTAAACGAAACTCAGCACTTTTTGCATGAATGTTTGCAAACGGGAATTTGTTGAAATGAATCAAAAGTGGTGGGCACTCCGGAAGTGGTGGCAGCATCCAGTCTAATCTGAGGGGTCCTGTTTGGGTATTTGGGTATTGCCAACAGACTGCTTTAGCCAAGGGAGTAGCCAGACAATTTAAATACCCCCCTCCCCCCACTTTGAACCAAGGCTATTATGGCATCAAGCAAACAAAACCAGTCATTACGATCCTCCCCAGAAGAGCTTTAGTCTTCCATCCAAGCATCTATCCGTTCATCCAGCTGCTGATATCCACAATTTCATCTTTGCATTCGGTTTTCATTATTTCTTCAATCTATAATTCAGTATTTCACCATTCCGTCCTTATGCCCATCCATATTCACACCTATGCATCCATCTCCAAACCTATACATCCATCTAGCCATCCGTCCTTTCAATCATCCTTCTCTTAATCCACCCATTGACTCATCCATCCTTTGTCCTCCATCCTTGTACTCAATCTAGCCATTTTTTTCTCACTTTCATCACCCATTCTTTCACTCAGCCATCCATTCATCCATCCTTTTGCTCTTCCTTCCACCCAATCACTCAACCATCCATCTACCCTTTCACTCATCCTTCCACTCCCTTATCTGTCCATTCAACCTTTCACTCATCCACCCTTTCATTCAGTCATCCATCAATCCATCCACCCTCCCTTTCACTCACCCACCCATTGTTCCTCATCCATCCTTTCGGCCAACTATCCTTTCGCTCATCCATCCTTCCATCCTTTCAATCTATCTGTCCACCCTCCCTTTCACCCATCCATCCTTTCTCTTACCAGCCAGCCACCCTTTTTAACTCATTTATCCACCCTCTTTCACTCATCCATCCACCCCTTCCCTCATCCATCTGTTTTTTCACTCATTCATCCTTGCATCTTTTCACTCACTCACCCATCCACCATTTCACTTACACATGTATCCATGAGCCCTTTCACTCACTAAGCCAACCACCCGTTCACATTATTTATGAGCCCTTGTCTGCCAAGCTGCAGACAAAAGAGGCTGATCAAGAACTCGGCCCTGCTTTTGATGCAAAAGCGGGTGGGTTCACGATGCCCCTGGCTTTAGCTGTCTGTTGTTAAAGACCTATTGTCGAAAATACCAAAAGTGAGTGTCTTTGAGTTGGCCCGTTGCTTACCATTGGATGGCTTTCATTGCAGTCTCATTTACTTGCTTCTTATTTGATTGCTTTCCCTCCACTTCGTGTTTGCCCTTCCTCCCCTGGAGCTTAGCTTCTTTACCATCCTTCTGATTGGATGACTTGTATCCTTCCACCGCTTCCACTGTAATAACTTTTCTTTTTCCATTCAGCACTCCATGACGGTGCATTAGTTTTATTGCTGTCATGCACTGCTTCTTCACTCAGACCCCCCTGCACTGCCTGGGTTGCCCTCCCAGCTCCTCCATTGCTTTACCTACCCCTCCTGGCTTTTCAATTTATTTTTCACCCCCCCCCCCCCCCCCCCCCCCCCCCCCACCAAAACGACTCCATTGCTCTCCTGATTCATCTCCATGCCAGCATTGACTTTTGTTTTCACGCCTACTTTGAAAGTGTATAAATTTTTAATGTATATATTATTTTCTAGCGGGCCCACCAGCTGCAATTTGCTAGTAGGCTGTAACATTCTCTTTAATGCGTTTTTTCTAGTTTTTACATTTTTTAACTTTACCACTACAAATTTGACGTCCACCATATTGGAACATTAAATTAAATTAAAAAAGAAAAACCTATGTCTTGCTCGTCATGACTCGTACATGCAGGTGACTGGTGACTCATGTACAAATATGCCATCCTACTGCTGTGGCTTTATTTTTATTTTTTGCCAATGCAGTTCTGCACTTGATTTTTTTTTTTTTATTGCTCCCTATTCAGAAAACCATCAAAAAGCACTGCAAACCCAAAAGATTGTGTAATGTAATTGAAAGGCAAGACCTATTCGCTTAGCCAATGCTTGTTAATCCAGCAGCCGTTTCTGCTAACAATACATTTTGTTTGTGATTGTGTTTACAAATTGCAAACAACTCTAGATGGAGCTGCGCACCCTTTGTAATCTCAATCTGAGCACCTCTCCATTTGGTATGAACAGGGCCACTGCAATTATGCGACAGGGTTGGCTAAATTATGCGGCAAGAATGGGCAAATTATGCAGCGTATTGCAGCACATTTTGTGTTGGTATTACTTCATAATTTTTTTTTTATTCATGATTACACTTTCTGGGCAGATATTAGACCAATTACGACCCGTTTAGCAACCAAATACAGCTATGATCAAATGAAAGATGATATGACTAGTCAACCTTTGTAAAGAGCTTTCCGCTGTTGAGGAACAAATCGCCACGTTTCAGGAATTTTTCATCATTTTGAGATTAAAATATTTTTTTGTAAAAAGTTGCATGTTATGAATCACATGATGGATTATGTAGCAAATGTATTCAAAATTTATAGTTATGCAGAAAACATTGCAACTACAGAATCTCAAGATCCCGGTGGCCCTGGGTGTGAGCACTAGCATACTTAAAGATCCAAGTGGAGCCGCACTGTTGCTTTTCTGAGACTTGAAATCCTTGCTCATAATAACTTCAACACTCAGGCTCATGGGCCAGTGTGAACAGCTTAAAGTGTAAGTCACAATGCTGAACATCTAGTAGCTGACATCAACATTGAAAATATTTTTTTTTCTCGGTCAGAAGGCTTTAACTAGCTCATACTCTGTTGTGCTCACGAAGATGTGGCAAAACTCCAGTAAACCATGTGCAAAGATTTCACCTCATTCAGGCTAGAACATCCGTGTGTGAGCTCACCAGTAGATGGCTATGGAGAATTTCAAACAATAACCTATTTTGTCTAGTACAAACCAGAGCTTTTACTCGAAGAAGTGAGATACAAGTACTGATGTGTTCAAAAAGCTATTGGTTCGAGGCATATGAGCTGCAGATTACACACTGTGCATAGATTGCCATCTGGTGTTGGGCCCGGATGTTTGCAGTTGTTTTTCCTCTTGGAAAGTCTTTGGCAGTCACGAGGTATGTGACTCCTCCTTTGGATCGTATTGCGCATGGGCTTCAGCTCCATCCTCAGATTGTTTTTTTTCCGCCATCGGGCTCTGATGTGATCATCGCGCTCCGGTTCCGAACAGCTTCCAGTTCTCCAATCGACGCGCAATCCTCACCCCAATTCGCGGTATTGTTTTCGATCGCGATCCCCACACTCGGCGCGGCTCTCATCGATCAAGACCTTCGATTCCAGTAGTCGACGACGGCCTTCGGGCCTACCCAAGCTCCGGTCCTGGCTAATGGAAAGGACTCCCTTCAAGAAGTGCCCTCGATGTGGGTCCAAATTCCCCCACACCAACCTTCACTAAGTATGTAACCTCTGCCTCTCCCCTGAACATGAGGCTCGAGACTGTCCGGCGTGCAAGTCCTTCCGGTCTAAGAAAACCATTCGAGACCAAAGGGCATAAAGAACTATGGCACACGTCAACGGCGATCAAAGACGACATCTTCAGGGAAGGCGTCGTCGCTCCAGAAGGACAACACACAGACTAGGACCTCGTCAGCGCCTCCAAAGCCGACGATTCAGATGTGGAGGACTCCTGGAGCGGTTGGAAGGAGTGGGGGTGACCGGTCTGGCATTGAAATATTTCCACTCATATCTTTCGGATAGTAGCCAGGCCGTAGCTCTCCCCCCCCCCCATTTCAGTCTAAGTTCACCAACATCCAGCATAGTGTACCGCAGGGGTCTGCAATAAGATCCATTCAGTTCAATGTCTACATGTGTCCCCTGGTGGATATTATTAAATCTTATGGCATAGGTATGGTGAACTATGCAGATGATACCCAGTTGATTTTATCACATGAGGGAGAGCAGTCATCTTCCCTGGAGAATTTTCACGCAGAGTGTGGCTTGTTGGCTAAGAACTAATTCGCTGCAATTTAATGCAGACAAAACTGAAATCCTTTGTACTAGGAGCGGGAAAGGTCCCCTTCACCTCCCGGTCAACTTCTGGCCTCTTCCTGCAGACCCCCCATTACAACCTGCTGGGGCAGTCCGCAATTTGGAGTCCTATTTAATGAAAAGCTGTCTTTGGAATCACATGTCAATAAGACTCTGGGGACTTGTTTCTCTCTTGTAAGAATCTTGAGGAAGATTCTCCCCCAGCTCATGTGCGCCCCTTGGTAGTTAGGAGTGTGATCCTGAGCAGATTGGATTATTGTAACTCACTTTTGCTGGAATCCCCTCGATTTGTGATCGGGAAATTGCAGAGTTGAGAATATGGCAGCCAAGTTGGCACTGATACGCCGCCGTCATTCTTCCTCCACTCAGGCCCTTGCGGAGCTGCATTGGCTCTCCATAGCACAGAGGATTTATTTTAAGTCCCTCTGTGTCGTGCTTAAGGCACTGCATGGTCTGGGTCCCATACCATTGCAGAGAAAATTTCGCTGGTATACACCTTCTCGATGCCTTCGATCCTCCACAGCCTGCTGGGTGGGATACCTCGAATTAAGAGCTAGGCTTGGGGGTCAAGCTTTTAGTGTCGCAGCTGCGAGACTCTGGAATACACTGCCCCTGGAGCTGCAACAGGTGAAAGACCTTATGGTCTTTCGTAAACAACTTAAAACCTGGCTCTTTCCTAAAACATAATGCACCTCTATCTGCTTTTTAATTCCTTGCTTTTCCCTCTTTTAGCACCAGGATGCTCGTTGAGTTGCAGTGAGCTTTATAAGACACTATTATATCACATTACATTACATCACTCCGGCACAGAGGGTCGTGAGTTCCGAACCCCCCCCCCCCTGCCCCCCCACCCTCGACTGCACCGAAAAAGGATTCGGTTGCGCCTTCGCCCCCGGGCCTAGGCACAACCAAGAACATTGCTTCCCACACCGCACCTTCGGGACCGGTAAATAAGCCTATCAAGCCTTCTGGCGGCTCGGGCTCGAGGCAGCCCACTGTCGGTGCCGAGAAACACTCCTCCGCACCGACGGCGAAAAAGAAAATGGCCTCCTCCTCGGCACCAAGCTCCATACCGAAACACTCGGTGCCGAAAACCAGCTCCTCGGTACCGACACCTTCCCCGGAACCGATCAAAAAACACAAGGCCACCGACACCCATATCTCGAAGCCGAAAACCATCTTGGAACCGAGTACACAGACAGCCCTTTCCAAGCCGCATAGTCCCAAACTGCGGACTGGTGCAGACCCTAAAACAAAAAGAACGTTGGCCCTGATGCCTTCGGCGCCGACTGACAAGCCACCGTCTGAAGAACTTTTTACACCTGATCCATTGCAGAAGGCACTGGTCAAGGACCCCAAAACCGGACATTTGATGCTCCGCATCAAAAAGAGACAGCTGGACAAGCCTGCCCCAGCTCCACCTCCAAAGAGGAATGAGTTTGCTACCTCCCCTTTCAGAATACCTTCACCATCTCCTCCACCCCCTCCACCTCCCCCCTCCTCCTTCCCCTTCCCCCCCCCACCTCTTTCCGCCACACCCTCTCCGGATGATGATGATGATGATGTCTATGATGATATAGGGGACGAACCCCATGACCAACCTACAGGGGACCCTACTCCTACAGGCTCCCCAGACCCATGGTATTACTATAACATTCCTGACATTCCTAACGTCCCGCAAGACGATCTCTACCCTTCAAGACCATCCCCACCAGAAGACTCATTGGGGTTCAACCACTTACTCCAAAGGGCTGCACACTATCACGGGGTGGATCTCCATACCGACCCCGTGGAGGAGGACTTCCTTCTCGATACGTTCGACACCACGCATAGGGCTGCCTCCATACTGCCCATGCTCAAAGGAGTTATCAAACACGCGCCGGAGGGCTTTAAAGACCCCGTCAGAGCCAGGGTCATTAACCCGCGCATAGACAAAAAATATAAAGCCGCCCCTACAGATCCAGCCTACATCAGAGGGCCAGCACCACTAGATTCCCTAGTAGTGTCTACAGCACGAAAGAGGGCAAATTCCCAAGCATCAGGCGAAGCACCACCACCTGACAAAGAGTCAAAGCTCTTGGACGCATCGGGCAAACTCACTGCATCCCAAGCTGCCAACGTATGGCGCATCGCAAATACACAAACGCTTCTGGCAAGAGACGACCGGGCCCATTATGACGAACTAGAAGCCATAATGCAACACCTCCCTGACAAATGTAAAAATAGGGCAAATGAGTTAATTCAAGAAGGCAAAACCATCACCAATACCTCCATCCGCTGTGCCCTAGATGCAGCTGACACTGCCTCCAGGGCACCAGCATCCTCCTCCGTCGCCATGCCTGGCTCAGGATATCTGGTTTAAACCAGAAGTGCAAGCTTCCATCCTGAACCACCCCTTTGACCAGGAACATCTGTTCGGCCCAAAAGTGGATGAGGCCCTAGAAAAAATGAAAAAAGACACAGATACGGCAAAGTCAATGGGAGCCTTACAATCGCACCCTCCCAGGCGCTCCTTTCGCCGCTCTTCCTTTCGAAGCACATCCAGAGGCTACTCCTCTGACACCGCTTCCACTTCATATAAAGCCCCTACCCAATCCACCTTTACAAGGGGTTACCAAAGAGGTGGCTACAGAGGCAACAATAATAATGGCAGAGGCAAGACAAACCCCGCCTGCTCTGCCTCCGCACCTACCCAATGACTTCCCTCCACTCCCCCCAGACCATCCCACTCCGGTCGGGGGCAGACTCCAAAATTTCCTTCCTGTCTGGACTACCATCACCTCAGACAAATGGGTAACACAAATAATTCGGTCAGGCTACTGCCTCGAACTAACATCTACCTTCAAACATTCCACCCATACAACGCCCAATGTCACAGGAACATTTAACACTACTAAAGCAGGTGGTAATCTCCCTCCTGCAAAACGGGGCGATAGAGCTAGTTCCTACCAACCAACAAAATATGGGGGTCTACTCCCTATATTTTCTCATACCAAAAAGGGACGACACTCTAGGCCCATCCTAGACCTCAGGCCCCTAAACTGATACATACACTCAGATCATTTTCACATGGTAACACTTCAGCAGGTACTTCCACTGCTATCCCACAACGATTTCCTGACAACTTTAGACCTCAAAGATTCCCATTTCCACATTCCTGTTCACAACGCTCACAGGAAGTTCCTCAGATTTGTAGTGGACAGCCAACACTATCAATTTAAAGTACTCCCATTTGGAGTCACCACAGCACCACAAGTATTTACCAAGTGCCTAGCAGTAGTAGCAGCACACCTGCGAAGACAACACATCCATGTCTTCCCATACATAGACGACTGGCTAATAAAGGCCAGTTCCTACAACCAGTGTGTACAACACACGTACGCCACTATCCAGCTACTTCACGAGCTCAGCTTCACAGTAAACCACGCAAAGTCCCATCTGCAACCGTCCCACGTAAAACAATACCTCTGTGCCACCATAGACACCTCAAAAACGCTAGCCTACCCCAGTCCTGACAGAATAGCAAGCATTCAGGCTCTGCGCGCCAAATTTCAGCCACAACACTCTGCCAGCTCGAGTGTTCATGCAACTAATAGGAATGATTGCCTCTTGCATATTCATAGTACCACAAGCAAGACTCTAGATGTGTCCTCTCTAAGAGTGCGTAGCGCGCCAATGGAACCAGGCCCAGGGTCAATTGACAGATCTGGTGTTGGTAGATGGTCGTACGCATCACTCTCTGCAGTGGTGGACCAACAAAAACCTTTCCAAAGGGCGACCGTTCCTGGACCCGGTTCCTCAGATTTCCTCAGATAGTACGGACAGAGGACGCATCGCTCTCCGGCTGGGGAGCTCACCTACTACAGCACACCATGCAGGGTAGGTCGACACCTCAACAAAAGTTACTCCACATCAACCATCTGGAGTTGCTAGCCATATTTTTAGCCCTAAAATCCTTTCAAACACAGATTTCAGGCAAGGCAGTCCTAGTACGTACAGACAACATGACAGCCAGGTACTATATACAAAAACAAGGCGGCACACACACTCCGCAGCTCTCTCAGCTAGCACAGAGCATATGGAGATGGGCAATACCCCAAAAAAATCTTTCTCCTAGCCCAACATGTCCCAGGAGTCCAAAACACTATGGCAGATCTGCTCAGCAGACAAAAACAACAAATCCACGAGTGGGAACTCCACCCGCAAGTTCTTCACCCGTACTTTCAAATGTGGGGGCATCCACTGATGGACCTCTTCGCCACCCAAGAAAACGCCAAATGCCCAAGCTTCGCCGCCAGATACCCACACCCATTGTCCAAAGGCAATGCGATATGGATGAACTGGTCAGGCAGATTTGCGTACGCTTTTCCGCCTCTCCCACTCATTCCATTAGTGGTGCGCTAACTACAACACTCATTCACACTGATCCTAGTAGCTCCGACTTGGGCCAGACAACCGTGGTATACCACACTGCTGGAACTATCCGTAGTACTGCACCAAAAGTTACACCTCTCTCCACACCTCTTAACCCAGAACCATGGAGATATCAGGCACCCGACCCCATCTCAGCTCAACCTTGCGATCTGGCTCCTGAAATCCTAGAATTCGGTTATCTAAATTTTCCCCCTGACTGCATGAACGTCATTTAAAGAAGCTAGGCGACCCACCACTAGAGCTTGCTACGCAGCCAAGTGGAAACGTTTTGTAGTCTATTGTCACAACAATAACCTCAATCCCCTAGATGTGTCCATTCAACACATCATAGGCTATTTACTACACCTACAAAGATGCAATCTAGCCTACACGTCTATTAGACTGCACCTTGCAGCCATTGCAGCTTATCTACAAAACAGGCAACATCTATCACTCTTTAGAGTACCTGCCATAAAAGCCTTCATGGAAGCCCTCAAAAGAATAATTCCACCCGGAGTGCCACCCTCACCTGTGTAGAACCTAAACAGCGTCCTCACCAGACTAATGGGGCCTCCCTTTGAACCTCTACACAAATGTGAACTTCAATTCCTAACATGGAAAAACGCCTTTCTTGTAGCCATCACTTCCCTCAGAAGTGTCAGTGAAATACAAGCACTCACTATTCAAGAACCTTTTCTGCAAATGCACCATAATAAGGTTGTTATACGTACTAATCCAAAATTCCTCCCTAAAGTCATTTCTCCCTTTCGCCTAAACCAATCTGTAGAACTACCCGTATTCTTCTCGCAACCACAGACTGTGGCAGAAAGAGCTCTCCACACACTAGATGTAAAACGAGCCTTACTCTACTACATCGAGAGAAGACAACCTTTTCGTGAAACCAAACAACTGTCCGTTTCCTTCTCACCACCACATAAAGGCAACCCCATTTCCAAATCTGGGATAGCTAGGTGGATTGTCAAATGCATTCAGATTTGCTACCACAAAGCAGAGCGAACGCTATCCGTTCCCCCTAAAGCCCACTCTACATGTAAGATAGGGGCTTCCATGGCATTCTTAGGGAACATCCCCTTAGATGATATCTGCAAAGCAGCTACATGGTCAACACCGCACACTTTCCCTAAACACTATTGTGTAGATGTGCAAACTAAGCAAAAAGCTAGTGTGGGCCAAGCTGTACTCAAGACATTGTTCCAAACCACTGCAAAAAATACTGGTGGCCGCCGCTAAGGATGGGTACTGCTATATAATCTATGGACAGTGTGTAATCTGCAGCTCATATGCATCTGTTCTTGGCATGTAGAGCTGCAGATCTACACACGCCCACCCGCCTCTCCGGCTACCTTTAACTGTTCCATCTTATTTAGATACAACACACATGGGCATCTTCACTGTTTCTTACTACGCTCCATCATTTCCCTGCTGGCGAAAAACAATCGGAGGATGGAGCCGAAGCCCATGCGCAATACGATCCAAAGGAGGAGACACATACCTTGTGACTTCCAAAGACTTTCCAAGAGGAAAAACAACCGCAAACATCCGGGCCCAACACCAGATGGCGATCTATGCACAGTGTGTAGATCTGTAAGTAGTATTTGCCTTTTGCAGCATGGATCTTTTCTGGATTCATATGCTGTGCATTATTTGGCCATCTAGTGGTTTGGTTTGGAAATGTTATTTTTTTTTGGCTGCCATCTTCAGATTCTATTTATTTTAATCCTCCGTTCCTTCCTTCCATCTTCTTGGAGGTGGGCAGGTCGCTTGTGAATCCAGAAAATTCTTCAATCTGCAAAACGACTCCATTTTGCAGCATTAATCTTTTCAAGATTCACACGCTGTGTATAGATTTTGTTGAAGTTTATCTTTGCGGTAGTTGGGTTGAAGATAAGCATTGATTTGGTAAACAGATGTTCTAAGACCTTTTGTTCCACCTGTGCTTCTTTGTTCATCTGTATGTCTATGCAATATTGTTTGAATGTGTGTACTGAGGACCACGTTACTGCTATACAGATGTCTTGTATAGGAAGCTGGCTCTTTATGTGATATACCAGTAATTGGCTATATCTTGTAAAGAGTACAGATATTACCCCAGAAGTGTACTGGGCTCACTCCGGTTGAGCCCTTGACTGCTTGTCCTGTCCCTTTCCCCCTAATGGAGAGCTGAAAGATGTTAGGTGCTATAGCCCATATGGAGAATGATATCCGCAACAGAATTCTATTATGTGTTTGCTGATGAAATGGCTGTGCATGTCACATTGCCAAGAAAGAACAGTCACTTTTTTTTTTTTTTTTTTTGCAATGCAAATTTCATCAAGGAGATGTGAGCATGAAATGTGACGTACCATATTTTTCCTATCCCTTTCTGACACATCATAATTACTTTAGCTCCAACTGATTTATCTCTTTGTGCACACACCTACCTAGTTTTTTTTCTCATAAGTTCTCCAGAGCCTCCATATTCAGAGTTTTCTGAACAATAAACCGTGTTTCCTTTCTTTCCAGAGAGAGAATCAGGCATTTGCACTACAGTGTGATGCTGCCTATCAGATGCAGGGCATGCCGTATCTGATCCTACCTAGGCAGTACCCGCGAGGCACACACCAGGCAAGTACTGTGCAGCATGGTGCAACTCCAATACATGCTTATTTAGAGGGATGCATCAAGAAGTATTTAAAAGGAATGTATGACAGAGTTCCACATGTGTTTTTCATGCATGCCTTAGGAACTCCGTCCTTTAAACAAATGCATCTTTAGCATGCATTTGTTCTGCACGCAAGTAGTTTTAACGAATTGCCTTAGGGGTGTGTTGGTTATGGGAGTAGTTTAATTTACTATTCCAACACCGGTCTGCGCAGCAGTAGGGAATGTGTTGGACCTTAATTCTAATACCATTGCGCGCCCCTACAGAAAGTTGTTGTATCGACGTGTGTGCAGAATGATTGCATGCTAAAGACACATTCGTTCTTTTGCTGACGCTGTGAAGACACATCGTGATTCCAGGTTTGTCCTAAAGGACGTTTCCCATTTAAAAGGTAGCCTAATGGAGTCACTCAAGCAACTTCTTAGTTTATAATGAAGAATCATTGCCAGAGCTTTCTAGGGGTGTTGATACTGGGTGGGATCCTGGGTGCCTGGCAGACAGAGGTGCGGGCTGTCTGGCCTACTAACCCAAATTCTCAACTCCTTATTTTCGCAGGTCAATACAACAATATATTGGGCCAAACCAGAGAGCAGTTATGGAGTCCCCCTCTGGATCATCATCCTCTCCATTCTTCTTGGCCTGTTGCTTCTGGCGTTGCTAATTTATGTGCTGTACAAAGTAAGTACACCGCAATCACTTTAAAACACTGCGTATGTGCATGGGCAGTGTACACACCCTACGCTCCACAGGCAATCATTGTAAGCCACTCATGTGGAGACTATGGTCCTCTGTAGTAGAGTGTATAGCAAGTCAGGCATGCGATAGCACCCTTGATAGTATTCAAATGCTGTTATATGCTGCTTGCGATCCTTTGTAGCTCAGCCTTTATCCCTTAGGCAAGGTGCACTTCTTTTGGGTGACGTTCACAAAGAAATTGCAACATACCTGTTCAGATGGAGCTGTGGAAATGTACCTTTTTTAGGGGTACATTGGTGCAGGGTCACCCTCTTGTCCACGGGTCCAGAGACCAACAAAATAGAGATCAGCACTGGAGTTGGAATAAATAACAATGCTTCGTAATCACTCATGAGTGGGACCACATCCACACCGCACTCTCGTGATGCATGAGGTAGTACACTGAAGTCACAGAACACAGGTCTTTTATACAGGTTTTCTGCACTGTAAGCATGTTAACAGAAATAGGAAGAACAAGTTTTAGAAATGGTTATCAGCAAACCAGGGCAGATGAATAACCACTTGGTCAGCAAAGTGGGAGGGGGGGGAGCAGAAATGCTTATGGCAGCAGTAAATGGTTAAATATCACGAAAAGGAAGAGACAAGGGACTAAGCCTTCTATGACTCCCTTACCATAGTCAAAAACTCACTCAACAGAGGAGTGACAGAAAAGTGCTACAATTCAAACGTCCACCCACATAAGAATGGTAAATCTCCTTTCCCCTAGGGCAACAAACTAGTCCTGGGAAGACAGTGAATGTCTTAATACTGCCCTCACACACTTTGCAGTGTCATGCTTCATCATAGGGTCACATCATACATCCAGGTGCAGACCAACACTCTGGATGGAGCACAATTTTTTTTAGAAGAATAGTGGTGAGGGTAGGGAAAATTTGGAGGAACACAAAACACAATGTAACAAACGTAAACAAAACTTGAAGGAAAATGGTTGACAGTTAACATCTGAGACCATGTGCTCTGGCAGCTAAAAACCCTCAGCTCGTACATTGCTTTACCTGAGTCAGGAAGTCAACTAAAATAGATAACACAAGCAGAGTGAAAAGACAAGCACCAGAGTACGGGAGAATTACAAAGGAGACTAAATGGACACCACAGCAAAAATGACGGTCGCTTATGCTAAGTAAAATATTACACATTTCCACAGACCCTTTTAGCATAAGCTCAGACATTTTCTTATGCTTTAAAAGGGGTACGATAAATGTCATGTATATTAATTAGCATTATATCGCTGACTTCTCGGTCTATTACTAAACGGGCATTTGCATTTTGGACATTAGTTTTAGATGGTAGACAAGTAGTACAAGTGGAAATACATAGGGAACAAAGCATTGGCCCGCATTGGACACACAAACAACAAGAGAAGAGAACAGCAATAATTATGATTAAGGCCGATCATTTTTTTAGACCCCATACGGAAAATATGCTCCAGAACCATCCAGCCCAAGTCCATGTTCCTGAGTCTTGATGTATCTCAGTAGCTATTTTGTGTAGTTTGGAGATGACTGCATATACAGAGGGTAAATTGTCCAGTGTGAATAAACAGCTGGATCCGATGATACAGCATGCTCCACCTCGATCAGCCAGAATAACATCTAGAGCAAGTCTTTTCTGCAAAGCAACCATGCGGATCGATGCTTGTTCTTCTGTCAAGTTCCCTAAGGCCGCAGTTGACTGATCACTGCTTCCATTGTACGGGTGAGGCGACGGACCAGCTTACTGTTCTGTACTGGGCCAACAAAGAAGAAGAATCCTCTGTTTAAATCTATATTGTTCCCATGTGGTCTGTCTGGTCGACTACATAGACATCGATTGCACGTTTTCACCTACTACCAGCATGGTGATCGAACAATTGCAAATCCTGATGGTTGCTTGGGGGGAGCTAAAAACACAGGTGGTAGAAGGAAGGTTATGTGACGGGTACCAGACCAGCCTGGATGTAGGAGGTAATATGCCTTAGTTCCACAGCCAAAATAAGTGTGACGTGATGCACGGAAGCTGCTTTGGCCTTTCGTAGAAATCTGCAACACTGTAGTACAGTTGCTGTGTCCCACTGGCACATCGCCTGCACTTTGTACACAAAGGGGGCCAGTGGTCATGGCAACAGAGGTAATAAGGGGTCCATTTTCTTAGCTGACCTAGAATTTGGATACACATAGTTTGTTGCTGCACTTCCATTACTATATTCTTCCATTTCTATAGCAGTTGCTTTTGCTTGTGGGTCTCCATCTTCGTTGGGGTAACAGACTTTGTTCATTAGAGGCATATAGAAGTTTGAACCAAGTTGGGCATGAGCCATTGTGAGAGAATGGCAGCGGTGACAACGGGATTCCTTTTATGTTCTGATGAGGAGGAATCTTGCCACAAACCCAACAGTTAGTAGCATTGCTTAGCTGGTGTGTCTGATGCAACATTTGAAGACATTAATTGTTTCTCAGATTTTGCTGGTATCCCTGTTCATGTTGCTGCAAATCAAAATGATGTTGCTCTTTTGCAGCAAGTGATGTAACAGTAATGTTAGGTAAGGAGGCTCCATGCATTACTTCCTCGGCTACCCACATTACAGTAGCGATAATGACAGCAGTCAAAGTCAGACCAAGGATGCAGATTGTACAGCCGTTGCAAGTTGTCGCAGCGATCTCCTTCTTCCTAGGCGAGCTAATTTTCATCGGCAAACCACAAAATAGATGGTACCCTAAGGTCCTGGGCAGGCGTTGGTTTCTTCACGAACGTTGAGACAAGTAGTCACTAAAATGCTTACCCCTCTTTGTAGTCAGTCTTTAACCACCCAGGACAGTGGCTCAAACAGTCTTTCTGTGATGAAGTGTCTTTGTTCCTGGATTAAAGCAGATATCTAGATGTACCAGGTATCGTGTGGTCCGGAAAGACTCTCATATGTTTTTCAGGTGACACAGCTCGTCCTCTTCGGTGACCAAAATGTCTCGATCTGTCAGCACAGCAGGGCTCATGAAGGAAGAGCTTCCCACACCTGCTGATAAATAGAAGACAAGCTGTCCGTTAACTGGGAGAAATAGTCACTTAACCTATCTGGGGCTGGTGCAGAACAAAGGGCTTGGCGTAACTGTTGGAAGGTGCTCTGGCACTCAGCAGTCCATGGGATGGGGCATCGGAGTGTCTTTGGTCAAAAGGGCCAACAAAGGTTTAATAATGTGCGAAAAACTGCCTACATAAAGAAGTGAGGCCAATCAGTGCACGAACATCCTTCTGAGTGCAGGGTACAGGTGTGTCTAGAATGGTCTGAATGCGGTCTGGTGTGAGTGCACATCCCTCCTTAGACAGGAATTTACCTAAATAGGTAACCTGCGGTCTACAAAATTGCAATTTCTTTCGCAAGACTTTGTGATGATGGGAGGCAAGAAATGATAACTAAGTGTTCCTTCTTCACACTAGGTATGGACACCAGAGCGGCATCCTCAATGATAAGACAGGATCTCTCAACCATTGGATAATTGTTATTTAAAATAACACGCACACCTTCCGGAGAACACCGTTTTGTAGCACAAAAATATTTAAGCATATCGATACCCACAATGTTGTCCGGCGTGTTAGGGGAAAGCAAAAATGAACCTGCTGTAGTGAATCTGTCAAGTCCAAATTCAAGTGGCTGTGAAAGCGGGCTAGGTGTAGGAGTCCCATCGAATCCTATTGATTATCATTGTGCCGTACAGGGGAGCCCTAGGAACCAATTTCTTAGACAGAGCACTACGGGTAGCTCCTGTATCAACCAGAAATCGATCAGTAGATCCCAAGACGTTTGCGTCAATATAGAGACCCATTTGATCTACTGGCACCTCAACCGGTTCCTCGCCCCATCCTCGGCATCCCTATGCATAATTGGAATCCGCAAGGGCATCAGCAGAATAATCAGACATCTGATATTGATTTAGTCTATCAAAAGTATTAAAGTAATTTGGTTCTTGTTCAACTGCTTCAAATCTGGGGCGAGCTCCTGTAACTCCCCTGTTTCCTGAATTCCGTGGGTGTCCTCTCATACTTCCCCTTCTCCGCTGATACTGCTGACCTCGCAAAAGAGGGCACTCAGAACGCTGATGCCCAGTCTCTCTACAATAAGCACACTGAACAGGGGACAAATTTGCTCAAGGGAGAGGGGGCACCCCAGGTGTATACATTGCACGTCCGCCTCGTCCACCTCCCCTAAATGCTGGACCATATATTTGAGCCAACATAACTTTAGTCTTTAATTCTTTAACCTTCTTATCCTCCCTGACTTTTGCTTCCTGTTCCTGTCGCTCATAATATTGGGCCATAGTCAAAAGAGAAACTGGGGAAGACGTAGTCCAAGAACTCTCACTGGCCTTTAAACAACTAGCTATTTCCGGTAACATATTAGAAACAAATTTATCGCCAAACAAATGCTTACCCGTATCATAGGCCAATGACTGACCACTAAAATCATGGCATGCTTCCTCAAACCTTGAAAAGAAATCAGAAACTGACTCATCCGTTTTCTGTTGACAGGACGCTAACGTAGTCCAATCGATTTTCTTAGGAGGTATGAGAGCCTTTAACTTAGTCACAATCGCTTTAGGAAGATCTAATATCTCCTTCTGAGGTTTCTGCGCAGGCTCCCTTTCCGAATCTATTTGTTCTAAATATTCCCAGGTATCACCATATGCTACATTGTCATCTATTTTACGTATCGTTCTCCACATATCATGAGGCAAAATAAGCCCGAAGAACATTTAATATCTGGCAAGGTCATAGTGCAGGAGCTAATGGCTCCTTCCACCTCCTTATAGAAGGTGGCAGGATTTTTCCGGGGGTTGGGCAAAGCAGCTTTAAGAGCCATCACGTCAGCTCTACTCCAAGGAGTGTAAACCCTATTGTATATAAAATATCCCTTTGCATCATCCGAAGTTTTATCATCATTGGTTCCCGCACCCTTCGGAGGAACATATAGGGGTGCAGCTTCACGCATAGGTTTTACAGTAACTGTAGTACTACTGGGTACAGCCTCTTCCACCGGAGCATCTACATTCTGTACTTGAGATTGAACTGCTTCTATACCTCTCTGTTTTCTAGCTAATTCTTGCTCCTTTCGTAAACTTAATGTTGCGTCTCTTATTTTAACCACTTGTCTAATATCAGATAAGGCTGAAAAAAGGAAAGTCCCATCTCTTAATGGTTTATAATCAGTATTTATATCCTTTGGCTCTAATTCCTGAGAAATTGGTCTATAATGAAATATTACCTCCCAAACTATTTTTTTTACACAATAAAATTGCTCTGTATTTTTCCACTGTTGAACCATAGTTGCAATGAGCGATGCAGCATGAGGTCGACGAGCCTCCTCCTTAGCAGCGGTTTTTAATTTATTTTTCTACTTTAGTCAAAGTAGAGCGAGTCTGTCGCCCATCTTGCTTATCTTGTTCTTTGTCGTCTGAAGACAAATGCACATCGTCAGAAACCTCATCAGGGGCACTTGGAGTGGGAAATTTATACCGGGGTGGGGGCGTTCTAATAGGATGCAGTCATCCTGACGTTTATTAAGTATGGGATAAATAGGGCGCCTAATAGGGTACTGGCCATTTACCTCTAATCGACATTCCCCATCTTTTTCTATTTTTTCCTTCTTTTCTTCATTTTTTAATTCTAGCGCTTTTTGATATATCGTTTTTCATTGTTCTTTTTCTGCTATAGCTTCTGCTCTCCGCTATCTTTCGTACTTCTTTCTCCCACATACGCACACAATCTAACATATCTTGTCTACTTTTTTTTTTAAATAAACACTGCTCTACATATTGAACCTTTTTAAAATCAAATGACCCCTTCACTGGCCATTGCAGATCAGAATCTTTGTGTATTTGTTCCACAGTGGACCGTACATTATGCAACAAATACCATTTTTGACATGCATATCTCTATTGGGTGTCCCCTCTATGGGAACCGGCTGGCTTTTTTTTCAAGTTTACTTTGGTACCACCAGAGCAGCAACACCACCTACGGAGTGTGATGAGAACAGGCATGTTTCATAAATATGTGTAAAATATTACCATTCCAAACAAATATTTCAAAGGAGAAAAATCTCCACATTACCGGGCTTCATACTTTGCAAAGATTGAATAACCAATCTAAACAAAAAGCCCAGGCTTAACAAATCAAGAGTGCCGCTTTAGCGACCTTACCAAACAGAAGTCTCCAACTCCCACCTGCCGATCTCTGGTCGACCTAACGGTCACTTCAAAATTGCGCCAAAGAAAACCCCAGTTAAGACCGGCCACCACCTGGAGGGTCAAATTGGGAAAACCGGAAAAGTCACGTCGGCCTGCAAAGACAAAGGTGTCCTCGTGCAGTGCGCTTCCTCAGTAAGATTTCGATCTTCCATCAAGACCACTACTTCGGACGGCCGCGTCTCCAATGGGGCCCCACGAGTCGGGCGCCAACTGTGGAAACGTACCTTTTTTAGGAGTACACTGGTGCAGGGTCACCCTCTTGTACAATTATCCAGAGACCAACAAAATAGAGATCAGCACTGGAGTTGGAATAAATAACCAGTTTATTAATCACTCATGAGTGGGACCACATCCTCACAGCACTCAAGTGCTGCATGAGGTAGTACACTGAAGTCACAGAACACAGGTCTTTTATACAGGTTTTCTGCACTGGAAGCATGTGAACAGAAATGGGAAGAACAAGTTTTAGAAATAGTTATCAGCAGACAAGGGCAGATGAATAACCACTTGGTCAGCAAAGTTGGAGGGAGAGCAGAAATACTTATGGCAGCAGTAAATGGTTGACAGTTAACATCTGAGACCAGGTGCTCTGGCAGCTACAAACCCTCAGCTCGTACATTGCTTTAGCTGAGTCAGGAAGTCCACTAAAATAGATAACATAAGCAGAGTGAAAAGACGAGCAACAGAGGACGGGAGAATTACGAAGGAAACGAAATGGACACCACAGCCAAAATGGCTGTCGCCTATGCCAAGTAAAATATTACACATTTCCACAGAGCAGCTATAATAATTTATGCAAATGACAGATCTAGCAATTGCACAAGCTTCTCTTGTGCCTTGCAGTAATTCATGCCATCATGGCATGGAGATCAGAGGGAGTGTCAGGTCTGAAGAAGCCCACAATCTATATGATCACTTGCATTACAAGGAGACTGGCACGCAAATCAAGTGAGTAAGCTACAATCTGCTCTTTCAAGCTTATTGTAACAGAAGTCTTGGAGGTGATTAGGAGCACCATAGAAATTGCACCAGGGCTCAAGAAACACTCTCCGTTCAGCATGAGGCCAGTTGGTCAAGCTGAAAATGTGGGACTTCGAGACTCCAAAACAGCCTTTAACCTCGAAATAATCAACAGTTGATGGGACTCCAAAGAGCCCCTGAGTTGAAACAAAAACACCATTGAGGGCAAATCTTTGCTCTCCAGCTTGACTTCAAAAGGGGATCAAGATCGTCGGAAGAAAAAAGAATAAAAGGGAAAGGATCTACCAATGCTGGAGTAAAAGAATTGCTCAGCGAGCAATGTCGTGTGGAAAATGTGGCTTGATGCCTAAATAGTGGTACTGCCACAGAATAAAACTGTTTCACAGCATACAAGGTACCCTCCAAGGCAATTGAGAAACGAACCTAGGAAGAAACCCCACCAGAATTTGAACCCCAAAGGGAACCCTGAGCCACAAGAACAGGTAAAGTTGTACAATTGATTCGACTATAATAGAGGAAAGAAAGAGGGCTTGTTCTACTGAACTAAAACTCTTGCAAAAACTCTTGCAACATGAAGTGCAAGACCTCCCGAACAAGAGGGCAGTAGAAGTACTGCGAGAGGAACGGAGTTGCCTTTACAACTCACTCCGTTCACTTCCTCATCCCCAAAGACGATCTGACTGCAAGATCAATAATGGACTTCAGATTCCTAAGAAATGTGTAAGGACACAGAAATTCAACATGACCATTCTGCACAAGGGTGACTATATGGGAAACTTCAGTCTCAAGTATGCCTACTTCTGCATTCCAGTTAACAGCAGCCTCAAGAAGTATCCTAGATTTGAGGTGGGGAACCCTTCTTGCTTGATTAAAGTCTTGGAACAAAGTCAGCACCAACAGTGTTAACAAAATGTTTTGCAGCGTGCATCTTTTCTGGATTCACATTCTTTTCATTATCCCGCCATCTATGGTTGAGTATGGAAAAATTTCCTGGAAGACTTTTTTGTTGCTGCAGTTATTTGTGGGCATTGAAAATGTGGGTATCAATGCTTTCTTGTGCGATGTCCGGCATATGCCCCGGAAATCTCTCTATGCAGTCACCATCTTCAGATTCTTTTTTCCGCCATTGAGTCTGGAAGCCTATGGGAGATCTCCAGAGTCAAGGAGTAAGGAATTGCAGGAAGAACGGTGTTTCCACAGAAAATCATTGTTGAGAAATGAGGATTGGTAGTGACCGAAAGGAAGAAGTGATCACTGAATACACCAAAAACCAAAGAAGAACTCCAAAGTGAGAAGACAGACTTAAGTAAAGCACATGGTTGGAAAATAAGAAAGGGGCATGAAGTATACTCTTTAGATTCTGCCCCAAGTGCCATCACAAATACACCCAGAAAGACAAACGAGGTCAGTAACCTCTGTCTCACCAAAGACCACAGCACAGAGGACTGTGTGGTGTGAGAAGAGTTTCTGCCCAAAACAATCAGGGCGCGGCAAAAACAGAGGTGGGCACCCTACATGATGGTATTGCCACAGAAATCAGGAGTCCCTAAAACGCCTAGGCCTGTCAAGTGATGACAAAGGCACCCTGGAAACAAAGTAGGACCAGGGGAAATAGCTGAAGCTTGTGTAGAATGTCGAGAGCCAAACCGACAAGAGCCTCAGTAAAGTGGCGAGGGAGGAACATAAACTAAAAGTAACCCATCAGGACTCTGAAATTTTCGATGTCAGAGTTAACTGTCCAAGGAGCCACACTTGTCCAAGACCAGGGACACCAATGGTGAAATCAAACCCTTGATGGCAGATTAAAGGCCTGAGCGGAAGATGGCAATGGGCAGATTGACGCCATCTGGGAAAACAAGCTTGACGCCATCTGCGAAAGTCTGCTCGATTCCATCTGCGAAGAAGGGAGCGATGGCGACTTCGAAAAACGAAACATCGAAAAGTTCCTCAACATCGTCTAGACAAAGCAAATAGCTCAAGGTAGAGAAGAAAATGAAGCATCTTGAAGCCAAGCCCCAATTAAAAAGAAGAGGGAATTCAGGTATTCACTACAGAGCTACAGAATTCCATTGAAAAGGCCAGTGGAAGTATAGAAAACAGAAGCTGGAACAGCGCGCTACCCAAAGTTAGAGGAGGAGTTCTTTAACCTGGAGTAAGAACAGCAAGGCCGCCTCTCATACAAGGGAGAAACAGATGACTGTCAAGATATCCATGCAGACTCACCAGACAAAGGCGTAGTCTTATCCATCAAGATCATCCCCACCAGACAACTTCAATGCTTACAATGCAGTAGTAAAAAGGGCTGCAGGCACCTACAGAGTGCAACTGGACAAAGAATTCAAACCATGTTTCCTCCTGGAGACACTGTTACCAGAACAGAAAAGAAAACCGTTTCTTCCAATGCCCTGAAGCATGTTAAAACTGAGGCAGAGAGGTATTCAAAGGGTCAGCTGCGGCTAAGGCAGTAACCCAAAGGATAGAGAAGAAGTACTGGTTATCATCAAGAGACACACCTTACATCAGGGGTAACGTGCCAGCATATTCCCTCATTGTGGCAATGGCACAGAAAAACACCAATACACCCATGTCTTCAGGACCACCTCCTGACAAGTAGAGCAAGAGAGTCCTGGTGGGGATGCCAACTCAAGGACTTACTAAATAGGTATGCTCACCAAAAGTGGGACAAAATGGAGGAGTTGATGGAACATCTTCCATATGATTCAAAAAGAGAACAAACAATGTAGCATAAGGCAATTGTCAACACATGTCAGAAATCTGCCCTGAATAAGGCAGCCACAGCCGGTAGACCGCTATGCATGGCCACAACCATGCGCAGACACGCTTGGCTGAGAATCTCCAGATTTATGCTAGAGGTCCAGTCATCCATCAATATACCTTTCACAGGAGATAACCTATATGGAGAGGTAGTAGACAAAGCACTTAAGCACATGAAAAAGGACTAGAAGACCGCCAAGGCATAGTGGGCCCTTCAGTACAAGGGTAACTCTTGGGGAGGCATGGTCCACAAAAAGAGAGCAACCCCATCCAAGGAAATCATGCAATGACACACACCCCACACAGACTTCAGCAGCCAGCCAAGAAAACACACTGCCGCCCCCTCACTCACCCCCCCCCCCCACACACACACACACACACACACACACACACACACACACACACAACGGCAGTACCAAGCTCAAGCCTATCGTTATGCGGAAGAGCTGGGAAAGCTAGAATTGAGGTGACTGCCCACAAACAACCCTTCAAAGAGGTCACCAATAGGAGGAAAAATTAGTATTTTTACACGATTGGGAGAGAATTACCTCCAACAAATGGATGCAAAATATTTATAAAATAAGACAATTGCATTGAGTTAAAGTCCCCTCCAACAAGGCAGCCAAGGCTAAGGAAGATAAAGATAAATAAAGAACAAGGTCTACAACAGGAAGTGGTAAAGTTAAGCAAAGAAGCTTTAGAATTAGTTCCCCAGGAGTTAAGACTCAAAGGAGTACACACACACTACTTCATGGTCCCATAATCAGACAAAACATTAAGACCAATACTGGACCTAAGGTCGTTAAACTACGAGAAGTCATCTCAGATCCCAGACAAGAAGAAAACATTCCTTGGCCAATCGTGAATTCCCAGACAGCCAAAGCGAGACCACGGAACAAGAGGATCGAAGCAATCTTAGAGCAGAGTCACCTTTATCAGAAGGGGTAACGTTGGACGATGGGAGCAGTGGGGAAAATGACCATGGTGGATTCCTGCATTCCCCTGATACTGCATGCAAGACTACACACTAGACCAATATCATAATGGGTCCAGCAGTAGTTGGCATAATCAACTGGGAGTTGGAACGATCTAGTGGTTGTTAAATCAAGGTTTGAAAAGATATACAATGGTGGAACTGCAAGACACTAACAGTGGGGAAACCATTCAAACCACAAATTCCCTCCATGACATCACAACAGGTGCATCCCGCATGGGATGGGGAGCTTACGTGGGCATGTTGAATGTCAGCGGTATACGGAGCCCCAAAGAAGCAATGCAATACAAAAATGTGTTGGAGATCAACAGTTTTTCTGGCACTGAAGGCCTTCCACAAACATTTGACAGGAAGGACGGTCACGGTCTTAACTCAGACTGACAACACAACAATGCATTGCTTGAACAAATAAGGCGGGACAAGATCCTACTCGCTATCAACCCTTACTTAGGACATGTGGAGATGGGCAATAGTGAACAGGGTATCAATAGAAGCAATGCATCCACCAGGAAAAGAACACACAGAAATGGACAGGCTATGCAGGAAGGCAAACCCCATACGCCAGTTGGAACTAAAACAAAAAGTTTTAGAAGATCTTCCAGATCTATGGACCCCACAAGTAGACCTTTTCTCAACACACAAGAAGGCGTAATGCCAAAACTTCGCATCCAGGTTCTATCACCCAGAGTCGCTGGGTAATGTCCGGTCAATAAATTGGTCACCAGCTCATGCCTAAAGCCACTGTGAGATGGGTAATGTATTACAGTCTATGCATAGCATATGTATCTGCAGCCAACACATGCTACCAATGGAGTATATTACTTACTGTGTAAGCATCTATTTGTAGACTGTAGTGATGCAGGTTTACATGCACCCTCCCCAGCAGATATTAGATAGTGAGAAGAATACACACAAATACAGCATGATCAACAGCAAATGCGAACTTAGACTATATTCTCACTCTGTATGTAGCAAGGGGAAATAAACATTAACAAAGGAGCTGTTCTACATGTGCAATACCTCAAGGGGGTTTTATGACAAGAGGCATGCGTGGCTAAACCATGCATGCCTCCACAAGGCTTCCCGAACAACGAATGCATCTTAACAGTGCATGTCTTTACCATGCAATTTCGTGGTAAAAGCATGACTGGTAAAGGGATATATTTGGTAAAGATCACACCCCGGCCACCCTGCACCCTAAAAACATCCAGGCCCCCTGCCCCGAGTCCTAAAAGCGCAACCACCCCACAAAGCCCTGAAAACAACCTCAACCCCCTACTCCTAAAAACTATCCCCACCCTGAAACCCCCCCCCCCTCCCCAAACTTACCAGACCATGTCCACATCTCACGATCCTTCCTCTCCATGTGCCTACCCGGCCATGCATCTAGACATTGCACTGCCTTAACCACACACATGCATGGTTAAGGCAAGCATGCTTCCGGGGAAATGGCACGCATGGCTCAGCCCACTTTACAAAGGGAAACAAAGAGCATTAAATTTCCTTGAGGAATACCAACTTGCAGAGTCCGGGCACAACACTAGATGGCAGGAGTATACATACCATGGGAATCTGCAACACTACACACTAACAATATATGCTTTTCTCGACATCCATACAAAAAGGGAATGCTAGGTGGGCTTGGAGGTTCTGAGACTACTTTTTGCAACAGATACTTTTCACCCCATCATCCTGCAATGGTTAAAACTGCTATGTAATCTGCACAGCATGTGAATCCAGAAAAGATTCAGCCTGCAAAATGAAATGCATTTTACCCGTAACAGTAGTTTTACAGCTTGAAACATTTCTAGTTTCACATGCTACCCACCCACCTCCCTGTGAATGACGTACGCAAAAATGCAGATGCTCAGATTAAGTAGTTGCATGCAGTGAGACACCACATCCAGTGGAAAAAGAACCTAAAGGTGGCAATCATGTACTGGGGCACATTGTCGACTTATGCTCAGTGTCAAGTGGACTGGCACAGCTCACCTCTGATGGACACCCATACAAAATAAAGAAGAGCAAATTTAGATCATTCTGGACCCAACCACTGGATTGCAGAATAATGTACAGCATGTGAATCCAGAAATACTTCAATACTATTGTTGCAGGTAAGTAAGAACATACATTAGCATCCAACAGAACATCTTTCACACAACCTATAATAAACTTCAAACATAGCTCATATATGTCCCACAGTCTATCATAGTACTGATATTGCACACTACAGAACAGGATACCACCACCAAAATCTCTAAAGGCTATCAACCCAAGACAATGCCCAAGTAATGGGTAGAGCCCTCCAACCTTATCCCTTAAATATGACAATCAAACATCCACAGCTTAACGAGGCATATATAGCCATCAAACCAAGACCATACCCTGTGCATTTCACAGGCGGACTCGAGACTTGCTTGGTAAAAAGTCGCCAGACTGCTGTGGCAGAATGGTCCCTTCTACAAATGCTGCAACAGAATACAGAAGCTTAGGTGGTAATTGTGTTTGTTCTGCCCTAAAGAGATTAAAAATCCTGCTGCCTGTAGAGGTTGTACTCAGAAGCGACTGCTACGGACCAGGGGTGGTGGGGCGGGGGACAGAGGAAGGGTAGGGAAATTATAATTAAAAACAATGTACTTGCCTTTTCTCCGCTGACCATGGCTGCCGCCTCTTCATTCTCTGCCCTCCTCTCCACTCTGCAGGAAGCACCTAGCTTGCCATAATTCCCTGGCCAATCACAACGCTGCATTAGCAGCATTGCGGTTGGTCTGAGTGCCACGATTCGGTGCTCAGACAGGGACTGGTAGGCTTTGCATGTTCTCCACCAAGGCTATAATGTAGCCTAAGTGGAGAATATGCAAAGTGTGCATGCCGCGTTGGCCGGCCCGATAGGCCTGGTCAAAGCGTCATTTGCACTTTAGGTGCAGTCAGCAGTCCTTACCCTGTGACACGTGGGGAGCCCAAGCACCCCCCCCCCCCCCCCCCCCCCCGGCCCCAGCTTCACCTGAGTGCTGAATGCAATAACGAACTTTATCATTTTAATTTTTGCATTTGGCTTGCAGCTGAAGCAGTGGGGCAACGCTCCTCCGCCTTCGCAGAGGAGCAGGCACTGGTTGTTCGAACGCAGAGCCTACAAGCTAAGAGTGTACAGAATATAAGTAATAGACCAGTGAGGGAGAGCTTCCTGTATAGTTTTCAGTGACGGGCGGTATAGAGAAAAGTGAGCCAAAATTAGCACATTGTAGTTTATTGTAACATGACATACGAGAGGTGAATACTCCCTGATCAGCCAACCCATCGGGCTCACAGCAGCAAATTTACATTTCATTGTATGGATGGCAAACCAGTATCTCTAACTTTAAAGCCACCTGGATTGGAAACGCTCATTGCATCCAGGAGTTGGCCTCCAAGGTAGGTTATGGAAATAAGAAAGATTGGGCTGGTGACTAGAGACTGGTGATACTACAGACTGTGGAGTACCTATTGCATCTTTGCAGTGTTTGCATTTATTTGAGGTCAGATTTTCAGTCCATTTTAGTTTTTAAAAAGTCTTCATTGTACCACTAGATGGGAGCATTTCCATACAAATGAGATGATGACCAGAGCCTCTTCTGGCTTTGATTGTTGTGAGCATGAACAGCTTTTACTTTACCTAACTATAACTAAGTTTAATGACCTGATGATTCACCCCTTTCTCCAAACAGCACACTCATTTAGTAAAGCATCAGATCACCTCAACGCTTTCCACGCCCCACTGCTATTTCAGTATGTGGTGTGACAGAAAAAACTCCTCCTCAGACACTAGTCGGTTATTGAATTCTGCTGAGTGACGCGTGCAGCCCGTCCTCGGTCTGTGACGGGAGGTACCCATATTACTCCGCGGTCTATGATACCCTTAATTGTGAGACGCGGTGAGTCCACCCTTCGCCACAGTCCTGTAACTCCAATACAAGGCGTGAGCGCGCAGCCCTGCCCCTTTCCCAAGTCCCTCCCAGTTAAGAGACCGTGATAATCCGACGAAACGTCAAGCTGCAGAAAGCCATCAATCTTCAGTCTTTCTGTTCTGATATGATGTCACGGGCACACTCACCAGAGGCGCAACTAGAGCCAAATTTCGGGGGGGGGGGGGGGCTGAGCAAAAATTTCGGGGGGGGGGGGGGGGGGCTGAGTGGAGCTGCAGAGGCTCTTAGAAGGGGTGAAACAACTGCAAGGCCTCATTAACATGCAAATGGTCTTTTAAAGACCTGTGAAGTGCTCGGGTGCGGCTGCTTTTTTGCCCGGGAATCTGTCTCATCCCGGGCTGCCACACACGACGTGGGGGGGGGGGGGGGGGGGCTGAAGCCCTTTGAGTCCGCGCGCCTGACACTCACCCTGGCCAATAAATAATGTCATGTCGCTGTAACATTATCCCCAAACTTCCATACAGGCTGGTAAGTTCCTTTGCGACACGAAAATGTCACTCTTCAGGTTCAATTTCACAGTACACATTGAGAATGGACAACCTTTCCTACCTTACAGCCGCTACTGGTCTGTTATATGTGATGGGCGCACCCTCCTTTTCACCATCTCTACTGTCCCCTCTCTTCCACTATGACTTGAAAAGTGCACCCCACCCTTCCACGAGCCCCCTGCCGTCACCAAATGAAGTGGTCACCAATCAGTCCTACATCACAAGCATGAAACCGAAACGGGGACCTACAAGATGGCGTGTAATACTCGTATTCCTACATCAGATGGCAGCAGAGTGCACAGCATGAACATTATTAATACTATTCTATGCTGGAAATTGTGTGCTACTTGTAAGGGATGTTTTTCATCCTTTACAATAATACTGTCGCTACAGAACCCTCAATTTATCGCAAGCCCTCTGTTCTTTTGCCCTGCAGAAGAAATTAATTTTGAGGGATACGTCTTTAGCTGTTCTTGCAGCATCTAATGATTTGTTCTCCTTTTGTTTTCCTGTAGGTGGGCTTCTTCAAGCGCTCCCTGCCCTACGGAACCGCCATGGAGAAGGCAGAACTTAAGCCCCAGGCTACATCCGAGGCCTAGAGCGAGGCCTGCCCCTGTGTTATTGTGTTGCCAAAGATGCCTTAAAACCGAGCAGATGAGACGACGCCAATGATCCAAACCGAACTGGGACAGAGGGAGCCACGTTGGTTCCTGCCTGTTTCTAATCCCCCTGTGGGGGAACCACTGGGCCCCCAAAAGGTGGAAAGAAACTAAACAATTTTGACTGCAGCATTTGGGTCGCTGATTTTATTTATGCCGTGGGGAACTTGACGCCTCTTATCGAAGTGAACTGCTGTGCAGAAAGCCAGACATTCTGAACCGAGAGGCTGTCTGTGCCCCCTCACGTCCCACCCCGTTTCCCTCATACAATCTACATTTCCACGCTGAGCCGGAAGAGTTTCCGTAGATGAATCCGAAGAAAGCCTCCGAGCAACGAGCTGCTGGCCCCAGTTGGCAGCGTTCCTTTATAAACCAGCAGCCCCCCAATGGCGGGGCGCCGACGGACAGCAGCACTGTATGGAATGTTCCAGGCTGTTCCTCAGCTGCTCAGAGCGAGCGCGGTGACGTCAGCTACCTGAAGTCTCGACGTGGAGACTGTTAAGCACAAGTGAAGTGTTATCCTGACGGTCTGCGGACCAATATTCTCTGTAGGTTTTTCTTTGGGTGTTTTGATGTGGGAAAATTACTTTTTCAGCTGAGGTCTCCAATTGCGGAACTACAATCCTGTGTTTGATGGTCACAGCAGAGTTCTTCCGCTTAGAGGTCTGTCCACACAGAGGGGACATCCTTGCAGAACTCTGGGCTGGTGAATGGTGGTGTGGTCTTGGATATTCCAACATTCAGGACACTTGGTTTCTGATCGAATTCTCAGAGTGCCTGTTGGTATTATGTAGCATCTGCTGAAATGGGGCGCGAGGCAGTGTAGGGTGAACAGTCTCCTGCAACGCCTGCAGCATTTAGTTGAGATGGCGTCGTGGCTGTTCTGTGTGGATATGTTTTCTGGCGTTTTGTATTATGGGCGTTGAATGCAGGTGAGCTACTGCTTGCAAGTCTGGGGCTATGGCAGTCTTGTTGCATGTGGCCACTTTATCTGTCACATGATGCTGCAACTGTTGAGCATCAGACCCACCACCCCCCGCCCCCCCCCCCCCTTTCGCAGGGGCTGTGGTTCATATTCTTTCTTCGCAACTCTGCTTACAGAATACTTTGAAACGTCGGTCTGCAGATGAATGTGCAGGCGTTACCAGACTTTGGGCGAGAACCAAGATGAGCTTTCATCAGGTGTCTATCGTATTTATGGAAATATATAGTATGATTTGCCCCGCCCCTTAAACTGCATTATTCCCACCGATTGTCATTCATATGTTGCCTTGTATGCATCTTGGCGCGCTCCTTCGGATTGCTAAATTCAGGCCTTTAAATGAGTAGAATTTTAAGACCAGTTCTATAGTGGCTGAAAAAGGCTTATGATCTGTGCAGCTCCTACTATCGGTTTCGTCTTGCACCTGGAATGCCTTAAAATAGCCTTCTTCCACTCAGACTCAAACTACTTTTCTTTTCTTGGTAGAGTTCATTGTAGCAAGACCCTGCGGAGCCCTCTGTCCCCTGGCAGTCTTTCTTGCTAAGTGTATTAGATCTGTGCAAAACTGATGCAACGTGCTTAGCTTACCAGCGAAGCATAGGAGTGCAGCGGCATCGAAAGGCATGTTTTATTTTATTAATGCAAGAAGGTTAACGGGGGAAGGAAAAAAAAAACACCAAATTAAGTGAGCTTTAAAAGTTCATGGGCTGTTGACCACTTGATGTGTTCTTTTGCCTGGCTCTTTTTCTTCTGATCTGTTTTCACAGAGCCGCCAGCCTTGCTTTACTCTTGAGAATGTATGAGTGAGTAATGTACCATTTAACAGTGGCAGATTCAGAGTGTGGAATGTACCATTCAAACAGTGACCGACTCAGAGTAGAACTTCAAGGACTAGACAGAGTTTCCCCGCGGCATGGAGTGTGGTTGCGGCAATCTTCCAAAGCGGGTTGTTTAACTGGCCTTTCATGACAGGGTGGTGGGAGTCCGACCTTTCAATAAACATGTTTAGACTGGTAGGATGACCGCTGTCTGTATACAGTGCAATAGACATGGCCAGGGCAGGTCAGTGCGCTGAAGTTGGAAATCGCTACTACTGTGGTTTTACTTGAATACTACTGGGTGTTGTCTCTTCGGTATGTCCCAATTTTCAGGCTATTTTTTGGCAGGATTGACGAACCCTTCAGTCCAATGTGAAGAGCTATTTGAATATATATTTTTTAAAAACTTTATTAAAAGTTGTGTTAAAGGTGCTGTGTACCCTCGTAGCAGGTTTCCATTCTCCATTCCTTTCCAGTATCAACATCATTAGGCAGTCCTTGTAGCGAGAAACTGAGCTCCACCTGACATGTAGGACCCTGGTATCGCTTTTTATTCAGGTTGGTGTGGCATTTGGGCCACGTTGTAGATTGTTCACACATCCATTCTGGGAGATGTAGTCCTGGATTGGCCATGGATGCTGGAATGGTGTACATATGACAGTACACAATGGGGATTTCAAAACACTCAGCGAAAATGAAAGAATGAAACTTAGCTATAGAAATCTACTTGAGTAATAGCCTAGCCTTTGACATGAAGTCCATCTCGATCTTTTTAAAAAAACTTGTGAAATTTCAAATAGCAGACGTTTTTTTAATGAATCTCAAAGAAGGTGGCCTTTCCTCTAGTTATGAACTCATTTTTTGTGAGGGTTTATACTGCCATTTCTCCAGCTCTCCGATGGGAGGTTTAGTAATAAGATACACATTGGCTTGGACATTCAAAAATCAATTTTAAATTATTCATACCAAAGGATTATATAAAAAACAAAAATCTCATCTGAAACGCCTATACCCATCCACTTTCTCATTGCAATATTTTAGTACAGCAGAGGAATGAGTGTTAATGCAATTTCTTGTAATATGTGTTCAGTGTCTGATTCTTTATCAAGTAGCACCACAAAAAGTTGCTGTGGCAAAGGCTGGTGTGATACATGAGATAACAAGAGTTTCACAGTTGCAAAGGCTGTCCAGATCAATTGGCCACAGAGGCGGTGAATTAAAAAACGACTATAATCTGATTGTTTGGCTTTCTTTTTACAACCTAAAGTGTAATCGAGGAGGCAAGATAGATATCCTAATTCTAAAAACACCCCTCTTAATGGAATTTTAGTGCCCCAGATTTTAAAGGGAGTGAGTGCAGTGTGTGACACCAAGCAGGCTCCCTAGCCCTTCCTGTGGACCATCACACTGGTAGATATTAGTGCAGTTAAATAGGGGCCACTGGATTTTACAGACATGTCTCCTTACAGCCTGGGACTTTCTGGTCCCATCATCCCTATAAAGTTGATGGCTCAAGCAGAATGGTATTGATGTTATCCCTATTGGTTGAGTGCTCTAGTCACCCCGTATATAATTCTGACAGTTTTAGGCAAAAGTTATGTTTGTGGTGGGAGTATGCTATGGGCAGAGATCCTCCAAGAATGTTAGGGGCCTTTGAGTGGCAAGGAGCGGAGCACACAAGACTTGCAAGAACTTGGTGAATTATTTTCCAACACATTTTTTTCCATTATGATTTTTGAGACTTTTCTTTGTGCCTAGTTGTGTTTATTTAAGTTGCAGATCTTTCATTTCTATTTGTATTGTCTTTTAAATGCCAAAGACTGCAGGGACATTAAAGCCATTTCTATTCCTCCAAAAGTCCGATTTAAGTTTTTGACCTAAATGTAAAAATTGAGCACTGATTGAGAGTGGTGGTCCTGGAACGCTACTCCACGGATAGAAGAAAAAAATAAAGAAAAAACTGATGTCCTCACATGTGGATACAGATAGGGTTTTAATTTAAAATGTGTTGCACGTGCAATATTGTTATGGAATTTTATTGTATTTCTTACATTGTGTTTCTCTTGCTTATGATGCTAAATGATTGGCTAATTTGATACCATTAGTTTCCTCGGTTGTCATTATCAAAACTCTGTTCCTATTGTGTTTGTTGTGATGGTGAACAACAAAAAAGACTTTAGTTTATCATGCATTCTGAGTAGTTTTATCTTGCTTGTCATAACTCAAAACTAATTTTTCTGGAGAAAGTTTGGTACAGCACATTGCAACATTACCTCTTGAGGGCCTAATGAAACGTGTAATTGCCATTTGTTCAATCAATGTGCCATTTATTTGACTAAATGTTTTTAAGGTCCGTTATACATCAACTAAAGTGTCTATGTAGTGAACCGTTGAAGCAATAGATCCTGTTTTTCGGTTTTTTTCCCTTAGGGTCCCCATTCTAAAATAAGTACAGGAACTTGAACCTTATTTAATGCGTCTCATGGATGGCCATTAGTTCCCGTTAGTTACCTCTGCTTCAATTGTGTTTTAGGTCTTATCAGCTTGTGCAGAACTCTTGCTGAAGGGCCATGGGGGCTATCGGAGAGCTAACAGCTCTGATAGACTGCATGGTCAGCACTCCTCAGGTAGCCACAGTGGCAGGCCCTTAATGGTGCTAAAGGTGCTGTGTTAGAGCTACATTCAGAAATGGGGGTCCTGCTGCTGTGTAGAGGCCTGTCTTTGTTGAGCAGCTTGCCTGTTTTCGAATCCCTTTTAAATTTATCTATTTGAAACCAGGTATCAATTTAGCCAAGTGTAGCCTTGTGTGTGTTTGTTCTGCTTCTAAATGACAGTGGAATTGTATGTATGTTCATTTACGTCAACATTTGAAGTTGTGCTTGCTCTGCTCTCCAGGCAGTTTCCTGGTCAGCGTTCTATGCGCTTCTCCCATATTGGGTGATGTTTCTTTTCTTGTAATTCTTAATTTTGCTGTCATGTTTTTTATTTTATTTTTTATTTCTAAATGTTTAATTGTTTCACTGTTAAGAACTGGTGAATATGAGGGGTTGGCGGGAAGTTCATGGATGCAGAGGGTTGAAGGATACCAGCAATCTGCTACTAGTGTTCTGTAAGTGTCCTGTCAACCCATGTGATTTGAAGGAAGTTGTAATAAAACTGTTGAAGGAAAAGCCATGTGTCTCTTTGGTTTGCTAAATTGTTGTTCTGCATTTGAGGTTTAATGTGTCCCTTGATCCAGTATGTAATAATTCAATAATCTTTTGCAGTGGTCTTTTTTTCAAGGGTCTGTTAGAGTATGCTCTAGTGACCGTTCTGAAGCTATATATTTTTTTCTAAATAAGATTTATTTATGCCATTGGACTTGTGAGTGTGTAATCCAGTGCTGTTACTAGTGATTTTCACCAGAATTCCAGTGTCTCTTATGTTTTCTTTTTGCTCAAGTCTGATTCTTCACGTGTTGATAGTGTAGCGTGGGGCATCAGTCTTCACAAGTACCAGGTCGCATTACACATACCTTCTGAGGGAGCTCGGTTCCACTTTCTAGACATACTGTGGAACCCCTTTGCTGATGTCTCTTTTCTGTCTGCTCGGGAGTGTGGCGATGAAAAAATTATCGTTGGCCAATTAGACATTCCGGTTCGAATAAACCATGACTCTGAAGAATCACAGACACCCAATTCAAAGTTAGTTTATTACAAGGCCAAGAACAACTGGACGTACAAACATCTCAGAATGAGCGTGTAGAAATACTTAGGAACTAATACAAAGCCAAACCTACGGGTAAAGTTAAGACGATGCAGCATACGTAGAATGACCAATACGAGAATCTGGACCAGCAA
Organism: Triturus cristatus; assembly: GCF_964204655.1. Taxonomy (NCBI): domain Eukaryota; kingdom Metazoa; phylum Chordata; class Amphibia; order Caudata; family Salamandridae; genus Triturus; species Triturus cristatus. Next base: position 1,265,037,788 of record NC_140585.1, on the reverse strand, counting down.
AATCTGTTCATACCGTGTAAGCCTGTTATTAGTCAAGTGCTGTTTTGTTCTGTTAATCAGGAGCTCAACTGAGTGTGGAACAAACAGTAAGGGGATGACCCATCACAATACTTTAACATCTTTCAATGCTGACACCAGTTGCCGCAACATACTTGAGACATCCAGGTAATGCTGAAGCTATAGGGTCTACTGTAGCTGAGAAGTAATCCACTGGCCTATGGACACCCCCATGTACCTGGGTGAGTACACACACTGCACAACCCTCTCTCTTACAACAGAATAACAAAAATACCTTGTAATTGGGCATTCCTAGAGCTGGGGCGTGACACAGGCTTTCTCTCGGCTCCAAGAAGGCCACCAAGCAATCATTATCCCATGGTACCGGTTCACTCACATCCTTGTGGGTCAATCTCTCCAAGGGCTTCGCCTTCAACGAGAAGTTGGGAATCCACTGTTGGCAGTAGCCAACCATTCCCAAAAACATTCTGACTGCCTTCTGTGTGGTACGCAGATTCATTTTCATGATCACCTCCATACGGTCTGGTGACACCTTTATCTTGCCTTTTTCAATGCGATGACCCAAATACTGAACACCAGGCAAGCAGTACTGAAGTTTGCTCGGGGACACCTTGTGTCCATTCTCTGCCAAGTGATTTAATAGAGCAATGGTATCATCCCTACAAGCCTCCTCGGTCTCTGACGCAATCAGAAGGTCATCAATGTACTTCACATGCACTGAACATTTAGGCAGCACCAAGCTCTCAAGATTCTTGTTCAATATCTGGTTAAAGGTAGGTGGAATACAACACCATGTTAACACATGGTTCTCTAGCTAGAAAGCGAATTAAAAATTGCTTTCCTCATGTAAGGGTATTGAAAAGAAAGCTTGACACAAATCAATCACTGTAAACCATTTGTCTTCGCAAGGAATTTGAAGTAGGATAACCGATGGATTTGGTAACACAGGACAACATGGAATCACAATTGCGTTGGCCCTTCGCGGGTCCTGCACAATCCTGTACTTTCCACTTGGCTTTTGTAACCCCATTATAGGCGAATTACACAAACTTCCCATGATCTCCTTTAGGATGCCCTGCACAATCATGAACTCAATCACTGGTGTAATTCCTGCCACCATTTCCAGTGTCAGGTTGTACTGAGGCGTTCTTGGGAATTCAGCATCTGGCTTAGTCTGTATATGGACTGGCTCAGCCCCTCTGATCAGTCCTATCTCCTCTTTCGTGAAGTTCCACACTGCAGGAGGGACTGTCTCTCAGATCATATGGCATTTTATCCACAGTTAGCACAGAGTACATGTCTACACAATGATTTTGATTCGCCAATTTGAATGCAATGTCATCGTCATTAGTCTGCAATTCCACTCCTTTGAGCGTACAATAGATGGTACAGTTCAACTTACACAAGGTCTGGTCCCAACAAACAGAATGGACTTGAATTGCACACCGGTGTCGCTCCTATAATGTTCCTATTCTCACAGGTATCTCATCTGTCAACTGCTTTGTCATTCTCCTATTGACAACTCCTACAACTTGGATTGATTGTTCCTAGAGAGGTAGGTCTGGAACTAATGCAGATCTCGCAGTAGAACAGGTAGCACCAGTATCAATCAAGAATGTAATGGGATGACTATCTACATCCACCTCCACATACGGTCCACCCCCACCCCCGGCACTGTCATTGCAACGAGTCTGGATCATATCCATCCAAAGTCTCCATGAAGGGTATTTGATGATAAGCTCGATTACCCTTTGAAATTCTCAGAGGTTTGGGTACCTGCACTAGCCTATTACCCCCCTGCCTCATTTACGGATCTTGGTCTCGTTACAGTGTTAATAACATCAGGCACCTGTATACCTTCATCCCGAAACTGATTCGCCAGATTTGCTCTACACTCGTGCTTCCAATGCACAATTTTCTGACAATGACAGGCAGTGGTTCTCTTCCCCTAGCTTGGGATCTGTTCATTTCAGTTTTCCCTGTCTTGTGTGATTCGATGCATTCAGAGTCCCTCCTTGATTATTCCCCTGATTCCGGCCTAATGTTCCTCCATTTGTCTGCGCCTGTTCTACTATGTTCACATTCCTCATCTGGACCAGCATTCGTTTGTTCTTCATTTTCCTGTGCTTAGAATCCACCTCATCGCTACAGTGTCTGGCATACCATAGGATTTCGTCCACTGACTTGTTTTGCCAGCAGATTAGATGTTGCTGAATCATGACACTAATCTCTGGTCTCCATCCCAGCACAAACTTGGATACAATCTGTACACATCTTTTGGGTCTAAAGGATCCAACCCACTGTACTTCTTAAAGGCTTGCAACAGCCTTTCATAATAAGCATGTACCGATTCCTTAGGCTCTTGGGTGGTTCAATCTATCTTAACCCAATCGATATCTTGTGGGGCAATCTTAGACTGTAACCATGTAATTACCTGTTCAAACTTTTTCATGGCCAACGGTGAAGGACCATGTGTTATGGCGTCTCTCTGGTTCCGTGGAAGGCCTATCAATAATGATTATACAAGCAGACCACAAGTCACTAGGGACCACAATGTCGTACAGCGTATACATATCAATACTCGGCACCTTTGAAATCTTTACGAAGCAATCAACTTGCTTATAACATTTTCTTAGGTTTCTCCCTCAGCCAAGGAAAATGATTTGTGAACACTGCCAAATCACCACTGCTCCAAGGCACATGCAAATACCCTCGGCTTGGTACCTGTCACCGTCCACAGATGCAAAGGACTCGGATGTGTGATAGGGGTTCTTTAATAGGCTCAAGACAAGACGATTACAATAGTTGTTTTGTCTTCCTGTAGCTCCGGGATGCTTCCTTGGTTCCTCTTCTGGGTTCTTGGGCTGCTACCGGTCGTCGGGGCTCTTTGTGGGGCAGGTATCTCCGGGCTTCCCCTCGGTGCAAAAAGAAAAGGACAGGCAGTTAGTGTCTCAGTTTTACGGCTCTTCTGGCCCTATCCTGCCTGCTTCTACTCAGGGATACCTCTCCCTAATTACTATGACGTGGCTGTGCTCCCAGGAGGTCACTCCCCTTTCCCCCCCCCTTACTCTGGGCCCTTGCTTCAGGAACCTCTCAACGGGGTATATACGGGTGAGCTTTCCCCTTCTCTTGCCTCTATGGTTAGGCTTCTCTTTGTTCTGGGCTGTTGATGTGGGTGCTCGGCGTTATCCTCTCTCGTGAGCCCGGGCTGTCCAAACCCACCCAACTACAGGCCCGAGAATCCCGCCTCCCTTGACCACCACCCGAAAAAGGACCTCCCTGTGCTCCCCACTACTCGCCTGAAACCGGAGCCCCGTGACAGGGACCCGGCCGCCTCGTCCTGAGCGTCCTCCTCTGGGTTCGCCGGAGCCCTCGTTTCCGTCTCCTCGCCTCTTCTACCCGACGTGCTCCTGCTGGTCTTCTCCTCGTTCGCCTCCCTGCTGCTTCCGTTCTCCTCTCCGCGTTCCTCTGTCTCCTCGCCGTCGGTGTGTCTCTCCGTCTCTCGCTCGTCTCCTCCTCCGTCTCGCTCTTCCGGGTTCTTGTGCTCGCTGTGGCTCCGCCCACCACCCGAAGGCAGTGTCAGCACCAGTTAGGATGCCGGAATGCATGCTGGAGTGCCCCCGGGGCACTCCGGGTGTCGATCCTATCCCGTGTCGTCACAGTACCTTTCGCAATGGGTAAGCTTCCACACTGGTATACCTCCACCTGGCGGAGGTGTTTCCCCTGTCATCTTCCTAAGATTCTTCTTCAACCATCTTTCTTCCCACCCATTTATCAAGCATGCTACTAGAGCGTATCCGTATTACCGGCTCTCGAATGTGTCACTTCAACCCTATGACCCTTTTCACTTCTACTTCCTGATCAGTGCAAGTCAACCTATGATTTCCATGTGGCATTTTTGTCTTAGACAAATCCACATCATACTTTTGAACTAATCCTGTCAATTTCTCATGTGCTCGCCTTGCGAGTGACATCCTTTGCTACAAATAACAATTCATCCTGTTTATAAAGTTCTGTTCTTTCTAAAGACAAGCTTCCACTGATTATCTCATCCACTTCTGGTTTTAGACTCCCCACAGCTAACAACTTTGCCTTTATTGCAGCTTTAATCGTTCCCCGATTTGAGACTCTACTCTGTCCTTCCTTTTCACCACTCTGCTTCCTTTGTCGACCCTCTGAGGCTGTAGACTGCAAGACACTCTGATCTCCTGAAGCTCCCTGATCTGTACCTACCTCCGATATCTTTCCCATAGGTCCTCTAACTGGAGCTTCCCACATTCTCAAATCTGAATTCGAATTTGCCAGTGACACTGATCATATTGTACTAGACTCAATACGCACCCTCGGAGTCTCCGGTTGCTGGCAGTGGGCTACTAGCTTCTGCAGGCACCAAAAATGACAGTTAACATTTATCATCACATTCCCTCCAGTTTTGACCCCTTCTCCCAATCCTGACTGCTGTTGACTAGCGTTTTCCCCTAGATTTGGATCATGCACAGAGACTACAGGTCCGATGGTGACCAGTGCCGTAAGGGCTTCCGGAAACGTTATTGCAGCGTTAATTCCACTTGCTTCTGTACCTCCAATTACTGGTATTCCTGTCCCTTCTGCTCCTGTTGAAATCTTCCCTACAAAACAAAAAAGGAACAAAATGGGGAGTAGAGAGGTACCACTCAACATGAGTAGTGGAGGTGGATACATCCTCCCGAGCTTTAGTCAATAAACACAGTGATCCACCCACAAGTATGTATGTATGTCAGAACCTCCCAGAATAGGTATGTATCCCCACAATGGTGGAAAGTACACACTAGTTTTTAAAATACCCCTCACACACCAAAAGGGCCCTTGGTATCATGCTTCATCATAGGGGTCTTCCCGCCCCTCTACGGCACGGGGCGTGCTACGACCTACGTTTGCGTGGGAGCACTGTTGTTGTGAGACAACTGTGTTGTGTAGGGGTGTGAGAGGAAGGGTCAGGGGTGAATAGGAGTGAGATAAAAAAATACCTGGCTCGTTGGTCTAGAAAATTTTAATATACTTTTGAGCTGGTATTAGTAAAAGGTGGGGGGGAGGAGGTGTGTATGCCTCAACGACCTATGCCTCCTATGTCTGCCGACATGTTTCGAAGCTCCCCAGGCTTCTTCTTCAGGACCTTAAGGATCCCTTCCTATATCACAGTGATGTGTTATATCGTGATACACTTATTGTGAAAGAGAAAAATGTTGTTATGCAGGAGAAATGGCTGCATGAAATTATAATGCCTCAATAGTTCTTTGTAGTCAATATACCTGTAAAAAAACGGTGGAGAGAAGGACATATATTTGTTGCTAGATGCTTAGACCATCGTGAGTATTCGGTGACCTGTAAGTGATAGTGTAAAATTCCTTTATCACTAATTTTACGCAATTACGTGTCCTGGCGTGAGGAAAGTAGGTGAAAGACAATAACAAAGGACAAAACACACACAAAACAAAGCACATACACTATGTAAAAAGGACCCTAGTTTTTAAGTCCATAGAATCCAAGATCTATATTGTAGCATTTAGTTTGTAGTAGGACATCGGAAATCAACCTACTTGAAGTTTGTAAGGTAAAAGCGTCATGAGCCTTTTGAACGGGTGGTGGGAGTGCCTGATAGGCTATCTAGAAGAGGAAAAACAAGTTTTTACCAGAGAGGGTTGATCGGTAGTTCATGGAATGCACCTGGTAAAAAGAAACTTCTATTGGCTATGCCGTACTTACGACTCCCGGGTGCACTGCCCCGCTAAGTATAACCTCCCCGATCGGCTCCGTTGGTTAACTGAGTCTGGTACGATGTTCAGTTTAAATACAGTCTCTAATTAGAGTTTCCGCCTCAATTATGGTGGCGTGAAAAATAAGTGGCTGCACCTGTGTATGGCGTGGCCTGATTCCAAAGGGATTTGCGCTGGCTCTGCTGTTGGTGACCCGGAGCCGGAAGTCTAAAGCCGTGGGTCATGAAAGGAAAATATTGCTGAATTTCCATTCGTAACATTTTCGTGAGAGTAAATAAATGAAGATAAAAATAGAAAACGGATATAAATTGACAGCGTTTGTATTTCGTTAGTCCGTTTGTCATGTATACACTCACCGGGATAGACCGGGAGTGTAAATTATCTACCAGAGATGCTAAGTTGGTATGTGAATAGGATATGTCTCTTGGTGTGCTAGATCCTACAAATAAATAAAGAGGACCGGGTCAAGCACTAAAAGGGTCAGTCTCCTTGGATGCCTGACCTGACAGGTACATAGTTCCTGCATGCAAATTCTTGTTTCCATATGCCGGTATCTACGTTCCTGAATGAACAGTCTTGTTTTCTACGAGCAGGTGCACAGTAGCCGTTGCTCAGTTCCTTAAAACACAGTTATCTTTATCTGAGTGCAAGTGCGCAGTTCTGTCTCTTTGTTTGCTTGATCTCGTAAGGGAGGGGGACCAGGTCAGCTCATAAAGGAGTCAGTCTCCTCGGGTGCCTGATATGACAGGTACATAGTTCCTCCATGCAAGGTCTTGTTTACCATATGCAGGTGTATACGTTCTTGAATGAACAGTCTTGTTTCTCCATGAGCGTGTGCACATGTCCCATAATGCTCAGTATTTATTCATGTGTAGGTGTGCGGTGTTCTAACGCACAGTTTACTGTGTGTAGGTGCGCCGTTCCTGAACGCACCGTTTTCTTTCTCTTGTGCAGGTGCACATGTTCCTTATTGCATGGCCCGCAAATTACTGGTTATTCAATGCAGGGGCAAGATCTTTTCATTGGAGCTTGTGAACTTGTGTCATCGTCGTCCACACACCGTTCTGCCTTCCATAGATATTAGAAAACTACTATAATAAATGGTATCATTGTTGAGGGGTTAGTAGAAAGTTTTAGTGATTTTTTGGTCACATTATTCAATGGTACACCTTGTATTCATGAGGGGAACTGATTCCACGGTATCTCGTCGTTGAGTCCTAGGATGTGTGTTCAAAGACAGAACACCCACCGTTGTTCTTTCTCAAAAAGGCCATTTTCTCCTTCTAGTCGTTCAATTACAGTCCACTGTAGGTCCTCCACTCCGTGTGTGTTGGTTAAATAGTGGTTGGACATTTTCGTGGTACTCCTTTCACATCGGATATTACTTCTGTGTTCTCCAATACGTACTTTTACTGGTCTGGTAGTCATGCCTACATATTCAAGGCCACAGGGGCAGGTGATCAAGTACACTACATTCTTACTGTTACAGTTGGTAAAGCTTCTTTGGTCCCATTCACTGCCATTCCTGAACTTGATGTGTCTACTTCTGCTTGTGAGATGACATGTGCTACAATTGCCGCATGGGTGATGTCCCTGTACCGGTGGTAGTATGCCTTCTGGTGTATTTTTAGGTATTTTCCTTGGTCTGGTATGGACGAGCATGTCCTTTAGATTTCTACCCCTTTTGTGCGCAAAAATTGGTTTTGCGATGTTTAGATGGCAGCAATTCAGAAGTCACCAGTGCTTGTTCACAATTCTTGTGATTGGAATGTGTGTTGTATGTTGTCACACATATGGGTCACTCTTCGATCTGTGTCTACTCCATCTTCTAATAAAGCTTCCCTATTGTTGTTTCTCGCCCTTTTCAAGGCCTTGTCAATCACCCTTTCTGGATAGTTCCGTTTTATCAACTTGGTGCGTAAGTCAGAAGCCTGTTTTTTAAAATCCCGTAATTTGGTACAGTTCCTCTGGAGACGTAGGAACTGTCCGTACGGTAGGTTCTCTCTCAAATGGAGAGGGTGAAAGCTATTAAACAGAAGTAGACAGTTCTTTGCAGTTGCCTTGAAATGTGTAATGGTTTTTAGTGTATCCTCTTCTGGATAGATATTAAGATCCAGAAACACCAGATTCTCACGTGAAGTTGTATGCGTGAATTTGAGGAACTCATTCTGCTGGTTGAGCCATAACATGAAGGATTCTGTTGAGTCAAAGTCTCCTTCCCATATGACCAGGACATCATCGATGTATCTCTTCCAGATCTTGATGTGTCGGAAGGAAAGGGTTGATGTCATTCAGGATTTTATTTTCTTTCAAGTGGTGCACATAGAGGCCCGCCAGGCTAGGAGCGAAGGTGCTTCCCATAATTGTCCCGTGTTTTTGTTCATAAAATTTATCAGCATACATGAAAAAGTTATTGGTGAGTGCCAAAGAAACGCACTCCATCACTACATTCCGCTGTGTTTGGTAATCCCAATGCATGGAGAATAGCACTTCCTCGATAATGGCCATGGTTTCGTCATGTTGGAGACTTGTATAGAGACTCTCCACATTGAGTCCCATGAGGAGGTTCTTGTTTGGGTCGAACTCAATATCCTTAAGTAGTTGTAGAACTGCCTTGGTATCCCTTAAGTAAGTATCTGTAGCTTGGACCAAAGGGTGGAGAAATTCATCCGCGAATTTAGATAGTGGTTCCAGGATAGAATTTATCCCAGAAACTATCGGTCGCCCAGGGGGATGACCAAGGTCCTTGTGGATCTTGGGTATGGTGTAAAAGTAGGGAACCCTGGGGCGCTTGTTGATAAGGAATTCGGCCTCTTTTTTAGAGACCCAATCGTGGGCTATTGCCTCTTCCACCATTGAGGTAATCCTGACCCTAATTGACTCTGTTGGATCATCATGAAGAATACCATAGTTTCTACGATCTTACAGGAGTTTTCTACATTCTCTATCGTAGTTGCCTGCTGTTTGTAGTACTATTGCTCCACCTTTATCCGCTGGCTTTATTACAATGTCTTGATTCATAGACAGTTGGCGTATAGCCTCTTTCTCCTCCCTTGATGTATTCTGGAAGGTCGCGTCACTTTGTACTGAGAAACCCTGTATTTCCTCCATTACTGCTTTCTCAAATGCCAGGAGTTCCACAGGAAGTGTGGAATCAGGGGGAACAAAGGTTGATTTATTGCGTAAGCCTGTATCCCTGTCGTCTATTTCTGTTTTTGGTTGGTCTTTGAAGAACACCTTCAATTTCAGTTTACGGATAAACTCAGTTATTTCGGTGCATATTTTGAATTTGTCAATTCGGTTCGTAGGTACGAAACCCAATCCTTTCTCAAGGACCTTATTTTGTGTGGATGTCAGTGGCTGGTCGGTTAGGTTTACCACCAAATTCACTTCCGGCTGGTTGATGGTAGGGGGGGCGTCGTGCTGGTCATACTCCTGGTTGAGACTCTGGAGGTTTCGACCTCCGGTGTGGAGCAATGGACGTTGTAGCCCCCTCTGTTCCAACCCCTTCGTGGTCCCTGGCGTGCCCCTAAAAAGGCGGTGGGGCATGGTAGTTATAATCATATTCTTGGGGGGGTGGTATCCACTGTGGGAATGGTCCCCCCCATGGGCTGTGGACCGTACGGATAGGGGGGGGTAAGATGGTGGTCCTTGGTAATCGTTCCATCCCCTCCCTCTTGGGTAGAAGGGACGTTGATTTTGGTTGCCTCTTCCCCTGTTGTAACGTCGGCCACTTCCTCTACTGGAATTGTAATTGTCAGAGCCTGTATCTGAAGTGTCCCCATCAGAGTTGTAATCCTGATTCTTTGTAACATAGTCATCCCGTGTATAAGGATATACACGTTCATGACTAAAGCGTGCCGTGTCCTCCTTTAACTTGTTGTACTTGCTCTGTTTGAGAGTCATTTCTTGGTTCAGTTCCTCCAGGCGTTTTTTGAGGACACTGGGAGATATATAAGCTTTAAGTTGTACTTCCAAGTTTTGGATATCCATCTTTAGTTCCTGTGTGAGTCTAGTGGCCGTCTTTATGATCAGGACCAGCCAGTCCCGAGTACAATGCCATGATATTAATGACCAATCACGTTTGAAAACCTTATCTTGTTGGAAAATGTAAGGTTCATTTCGGACTGTCAAACCCTGGGGGGCCGCATTGGCCCGTATGTATTCCGTCATCAGTAGTCCATGAAGGGCAGTCTTTATTTAAGTCTTTCTTAGGTTGGCTAATTCATCCCAGTCAGCATGGTTGGGACCTGGGTCAGTGCTACTCAGCCCCTCCAAAGGGATTGATAGCCGCCAGGATCCTAGGACTCAACGACGAGATACCGTGGAATCAGTTCCCCTCATGAATATAAGGTGTACCATTGAATCATGTGACCAAAAAATCACAAACTTTCTACTAACCCCTCAACAATTATACCATTTATTCTAGTAGTTTTCTAATATCTATGGACGGCAGAACGGTCTGTGGACGACGATGACACAAGTTCTCATGCTCCAATGAAAAGATCTTGCCCCCCGCATTGAATTACCAGTAATTTGCAGGCCATGCAATAAGGAACATGTGCACCTGCACAAGAGAAAGAAAACTGTGCGTTCAGGAACGGCGCACCTACACAAAGTAAACTGTGCGTTAGAACACCGCACACCTACATATGAATAACTACTGAGCATTATGGGACATGTGCACCCGCTCATGGAGAAACAAGTCTGTTCATTCAAGAACGTATACGCCTGCATATGGTAAACAAGACCTTGCATGGAGGAACTATGTACCTGTCATATCAGGCACCCGAGGAGACTGACTCCTTTATGAGCTGACCTAGTCCCCCTCCCTTACGAGATCAAGCAAACAAAGAGACAGAACTGCGCACTTGCACTCAGATAAAGATAACTGTGTGTTAAGGAACTGAGCAACAGCTACTGTGCACCTGCTCGTGAAAAACAAGACTGTTCATTCAGGAACGTAGATACCGGCATATGGAAACAAGAATTTGCATGCGGGAACTATTTACCTGTCAGGTCAGGCATCCAAGGAGACTGACCCTTTTAGTGCTTGACCCGGTCCTCTTTATTTATTTATTTGTAGGATCTAGTGCACCAAGAGACATATCCTATTCACATACCAACTTAGCATCTCTGGTAGATAATTTGCACTCCCGGTCTATCCCGGTGAGTGTATACATGACAAACGGACTAACGAAATACAAACGCTGTCAATTTATATCCGTTTTCTATTTTTATCTTCATTTATTTACTCTCACGAAAATGTTACGAATGGAAATTCAGCAATATTTTTCTTTCATGACCCACGTCTTTAGACTTCCGGTTCCGGGTCACCAACAGCAGAGCCAGCGCAAATCCCTTTGGAATCAGGCCACGCCTACACGGGTGCAGCCACTTACTTTTCGCGCCACCATAATTGAGGCGGAAACTCTAATTAGAGACTATATTTAAACTGAACCTCGTACCCGACTCAGTTAACCAACAGAGCCGATCGGGGAGGTTATACTTAGCGGGGCAGTGCACCCAGGAGTCGCAAGTACGGCATAGCCGATGGAAGTTTCTTTTTACCAGGTGGATTCCATGAACTACCGATCAACCCTCTCTGGTAAAAACTTGTTTTTCCTCTTCTAGATAGCCTATCAGGCACTCCCACCACCCGTTCAAAAGGCTCATGACGCTTTTACCTTACAAACTTCAAGTAGGTTGATTTCTGATGTCCTCTACAAACTAAATGCTACAATATAGATCATGGATTCTATGGACTTAAAAACTAGGGTCCTTTTTACATAGTGTGTGCTTTATGTTTTGTGTGTGTTTTGTCCTTTGTTATTGTCTTTCACCTATTTTCCTCACGCTAGGACACGTTATTGCGTAAAATTAGTGATAAAGGAATTTTATAGTATCACCTTCTTACAGGTCACCGAATACTCACGATGGACTAAGCATCTAGCAACAAATATATGTCCTTCTCTCCCCCGTTTCTTTACAGGTATATTGACTACAAAGACCTATTGAGGCATTATAATTTCATGCAGCCATTTCTCCTGCATAACAACATTTTTCTCTTTCACAATAAGTGTATCACGATATAACATATCACTGTGAGTATAGGAAGGGATCCTTAAGGTCCTGAAGAAGAAGCCTGGGGAGCTTCGAAACATGTCGGCAGACATAGGAGGCATAGTTCATTGAGGCATACACACCTTTTCCCCCCACCTTTTACTAATACCAGCTCAAAGGTATATTACAATTTTCTAGACCAACGAGCCAGGTATTTTTTATCTCACTCCTATTCACCCCTGACCCTTCCTCTCACACCCCTACACAACACATAGTTGTCTCACAACAACAGTGCTCCCACGCAAACATAGGTCGTAGCACGCCCCGTCCCGTAGAGGGGCGGGAAGACCCCTATGATGAAGCATGACACCAAGGGCCCTTTTGGTGTGTAAGGGGTATTTTAACAACCAGTGTGTACTTTCCACCATTGTGGGGATACATACCTATTCTGGGAGGTTCCGAAATCTTCCCTACTACACCTGCCCTATGGCCTATCTGCGGGGTCATCATTCTCTCCATACTCTCTTTATTTACCAATTCTTGCCTTCCTCCTTCTGACTGTGAATTGTACGGTGGAGGACGCTCAGCTACCAACCTAACAAGCTGTAATCTGTATCACGCCCATCATCTCAATCTCCATTCCTATTCCGAGTGTCTCCCTATTTTACTAATAATGGGCACAACCTCTTTCCCTCAATGGGATCTACTCTCCACCTCTTCAACTGCGTCTCATTGTGCATCCTGATATCCTTTCATTGCCTTCCTCGTTCTTCCTTGGCATTTTTCCATGTTCTTTGCCTGAGCTGCTCACATCCAAGCATCTAGTACCTCAAACTGTGTTGGTCTGGTTGGGGGCCATAATGAAGACATCACTCCCCTCAACTGATACAATACCTCTAATCCATTTGAACCATAGCGTGGAAAAGCCAAATCTCTCTCCTTCTCAGAAATCTTATACCAGTTTTGAATCCAAACTATTGTATGGAGTCCTACCTTCATTGCCATGTAATGCGCTGGCGTATCCTCGCGCGGTGCTTCCTCACCCATTCGAGTAACCCTCCTCTATCTCTCCTACATAGCTCGTGTAGCACCTTAAAGTATCACATGATTAAATCAATTTTCCACACCCAACGAAATTTCTCGCTTCAACTTCCTTGACAATCACCAACCAATCCCAGCATGATGGTATACCAACTGACCTATCGCAGCGCAGCACACTCCGATGTCACCCTTTTCCTCCTTGCAGCAGATCACCCTCCTTTACAATCTCACTTTACACATTTACTATTGCAATCATCAATACAAGTAAATGTCTGCCTTTCTAAAAGATCAATAGAATTCAATCACTCAAGAACATTCATGCACCGTGACCCTCCACCTGCACTGGTCACTTGAATCGATTAAGTCCACCCCTGCGCATGAGGCTTTCCACACGATTCTAACAAGTTCACTCACACAAAGTTCTCTGCCTCAGGTGGGTTGTCAATAGCGCTTCTTGACTTCCCAACAAACCAAAGGTCAGACAATTACAACAAATCAGTGTTTTCTATACCACAAATATGTACCGGGATCCAAGGCTACTCGGGCCAGATAAACAAAACAAATCTCTTGGACTGCGCGCGTCTGGTTCCAAACCACATTCACTCAACTCTCATTCCAACTCTGCAAGTCATTACTATATCAACTCTCCGTCAGTCTCCGCAAAACTCCGTTCTCTGTTCTCGATCATTGGGCAATTTCTGGGGCTCTGAGTCTAAATATTTGAGTTTTCTAGATTCTCCCCTCATTTCAAGAAGTGACAACCATCGTACACTGCTACCAACTGAAGGAGCCGGGTTCCACGTTCTAGACTTACTCTGGAACCCCTGTCCAATGTCTCTCTTGTGTCTGCTTGGAAGTGTGGAGGGGAGAAAATTGGCGTTGGCCAATTATATATTCCGGTTCCAATAAACCATGGCTCCGAAGAATCACAGATTAAAAGTTAGTTTTTTACAAGCGCAAGAGCAACTGGACGTACAAACACTTCAAAATGAGAGTGTAGAAATACATTGGAACTAATACAAACCCAAACCTACTGGTAAAGTTAAGACGATGCAACATACATAGAATGACCAATCTAAGAATCAGGACACAGAAGATTATTGCGCCCACATCCAGAGTCCCCCTCATTTAAGGTTCGTAGGTAAAGAACATTAGTCTATCCCTACACTATCACCAATGTGACATCCCTACTTAGCATTTCCCCAGGCAAGGTCTGAAAAGGTATCGGCATGTGAAGGCTTCCTAAGAAGAACATTCACTTTGAATGGGTCAGATAGCATAAAACTATAGAGCTCCTTCTAAAATGCTCTCTTCTCTCATAGGCAAGGCAGAAGCCCCCGGACTCTGTCCCTAACTCCAACACAAGAATCGGTGTGAGACGTCCCACAATGCCACGTAACAATACCCCATCCACAAAGACACCACCTCATAGGTAACTTTCCATGTGGTAGCGATGCTCCCAGGCCTTTGCTCGATGACCTTGACTCCCACCAGGCTCTCTCTGGTGTGAAAGAAAACCATCCCACATTACCAGCATCGCTGTGTAATGTATCTTCTCCTACCTAAGCCTAACTCCTAAAACAAAGACATTATTCTAACTAACAAAGATGTGTTTCTCCACCTGCAACAGAAAACATTAGAAAGAACAAGTTCTGCATACGCTTGAATTCTACTAGCAAACTTAAATCAAGAGCTGCAGAGAGAAATAAACATCAGGCCTACAGAATTCGGCAAACACAAGAAACAGCACTTAAATTCATGAAACACATATGTAAATGTAATCATTATTACTGAGCACATTTATCTTTTTTTTTTTTATAAATGTTTTTACTGTCATCAAAAGGGCAAATATCATAAATAAATTAGACAAGAGAAATAAACTCTAGCAATTGAAAAAGCAATTTACAAAAAAGAACCATGACATAATATTTAAACCTATCGTAAGAGGAGAAAGAGAAAAAAGAAAAGAAAAAACAAAGGAAAGAAAACAAAAGAAAAAACAGGGGGGTAAATACCCCCTTCTCTGCTACTCATCTTATTATGAAACTTCCAGTAACCATTGTCCCCATATTGCCTCCAGTTTTACCAGAGAACGAACTCCCCTAGCTTTAGCTAGAGCTGTTTCCATACCAAACGTTTCCCAAATAAGTCCACCAATCACCTATGGATGGCGGTACCGGGGAGACCCAAGCCTGAGCGATTGCCAGTCGAGCTGCGACTAACAGAATTGAAATAAGTTGTGCGAGTGCTGGATTGTCAGCCTTATAACCCATCATTATTTCCAAAGCTGTTAAGGGAGAGTCTAAGCCCAATCTTAAATGAAGCACTTGGCCAATCTTCTGCCAAAATACACTCCGTTCTGGACAAGTTACAAACATATGTAGTATGTTAGCTGCATAGAAGTTGCATTTATGACATTTTGTCTTGTCCCCCTCTAAGGTACCCTGGAGAACATTTAGCAATTCTTTCAGGCGTATAGTACAGCATGCATAAAGTGCAAAATTGTTGAAGTTTCAGGCTAACTGAATGCATTGAATCGCTAATAGTTCCAAGAGCTTGTTTGATCACACCAGGTGTTACACATACCTCCAGAACTTGACTCCACTGCGTCGCCAGTTTTTCACTATCATCCTGTCTATAGATATAACAATATTTGTACATATCAGTAATAAAAGACTTCGTTTTACCCCCATATAGACAGTCCAATATCTCAGAGTGAGTTGTTGCAGTCAGAGCCATGTTTTTTACTAAATAATCCCTGATCTGTAGATATTTAAAATAGAAGTGGGCTGGAAGCTTAAAATAGTCGTACATTTTCAAATGTCGCCAGTCCACTTTAATCATATAGATCTCCGAGACATGTGATTCCATATTTGGTCCAAGATTTAACTACGTTACCATGAAACACCTCAGGGAACATAGGTTTGCCCCATAACGGAAGCTTATGGTATAGTGATAATTTACATCTGGCAGACCTGGCACGCCATACATATATACTGTCCCGGACTGTCTTAAACCTAACTCTCTTAAAATAGTTTGGGTCATTAGTTCGATATAGAAACAGATGGCTATCACTTCCCAAAGTCAAATGATAGAGTCCTTTTGATCAAGACCTAAAAGACTACGAGAACACCCTGAGCAAGCAGCCCAAAAATAAATTTTGAAGTCAGGGAAGTCTAGTCCCCCTTGATTATAAGGAGCTTTAAGCAAATCAATTGCACGTCTGGCCGCCTTGTATCCCCAGATAAAACTACTAAAAATCCCCTCAAGTTAAAAAAAAAAAAAATACATTGGGAACCTGAGGGGGGATTGATCGGAATAGATATAAAAACTTAGGAAGTATTTTTATTTTAGATTGCATCTCCCTATAATTCCTGTAGGGAGTTTATGCCATTTTTTAAGCTGCCTAGCAGTTTCCTTCAATAATGGTTCGTAATTTAAAGTAAAGATCCGGTGAATCTTAGCCAAGATCTTCACCCCCAAATACATAGCTGTAGTGCAGATGCCCATAATTGGAGATTCTGGTTTAAAGTTAATAAGCACTTGTGTTTTATTCACGTTTAGTTTGTATCCTGAGATAGCACCAAACTTAATTGCTTCTTCCTCTATAGAATTTACCACCCTAACTGGATTAGTTGCAAAAATCGCAATGTCAAAGGCATATGCAATAATCTTAAACTTAATTGTCTCAGATTCCAATGCATTTATTTGTGTACTAGATTGTAAAATACGAATAAATGGCTCTATATACAAAGCAAACAGCAGTGGGGAAAGAGGGAAGCCCTGCCTGGTCCCACATAAAATTTGGAATGGTGATGAATGTACCCCTAAGTAGGATATTTTAGCTTGAGGTTTATAATATAAAGTTTGGACCCAGTGCCTGAACTGCCCTCCTAGACCAAAAGTTGTCAGTGTGGCCCATAAGAAATCCCACCCCACTCTGTCGCAAGCTTTCTCAGCGTCTAAAAGTATCATGTCGAGGTCTACCAACATCTTCTCAGCCAGATGGAAAGCCCCCACTGCCGTGTTAACATCGGCAGTAGTATCTCGACCAGAAATAAAGCCATGTTGATTGCTAGACACTAACCCAGGCATTATTGGAGCCAGACGGTTTGCCAGAATCTTTGCAAAGATCTTGGCATCCGCGTTTATAAGTGAAATCGGCCGGTATGAGCCGCACTCGGCCGGTGGTTTACCCTTTAAAAAAAAAAAAAAACTATCTGTCATATTCCATGACTCTGGTATCCTCCCGCTAGCACCTATGTGATGTATAACCATGCTGAATGGCATAAGCAGGACCCTTTTTAGAACTTTATAAAATACTATGGGTATGGAGTCCTCACCTGCAGCTTTCCCAGAGAACAATGCCGATATTGCTATATCCATTTCCTCGATCAAGACATTGCTATCTAGTAAAGTCGCGTCTACATCGTTCAGAACGGGAAGCTTACTATCTTTCAGATACTGTAACATATCTCCCTTATCAGGCACAAAAGTATGTGAGTATAATATCTGATAATATAATGAAAATTGTTCTAATATAGCTGAAGAGTGAGTATGCAAAGTTCCACTTGTTCCTTTTATGGCATTTATCTTGGTTTTGGCCTTCTCATCTGCCAGGACCCTACTAATTTGCTCGCTGTATTCATATTGCGTTGTGCGATATTTATTATATCTAAAGGCAAACAAGAACAGGAGTAAACGCGTATACCCAATTGAGACCGGGTAATGTATGGCAACAATAAACAATGTCTCAACAGGTAAATCACGTGGGGGGGACTGTTCAAAATATGATCAATCGTATAGCACAAGGAAGAACAAGGGAGACCAAGTAGAATTGATAGGTTATTTTTGCATATAGAAGCACATATATCATCACCGCCCCACTGGTAGCATATTTCAAAGAGAATAATCACTTGGAGACAAATGACCTGGCAAGTCCTAGATCGTCCATTACTACCCCTCCGTGGTGGTAATCTTCAACTTTTGCTCAACAAATGTGAGTGTCATTGGATTGCACGTTGTAATTCTGTCACCCATGGCCTTAATTCCCTTGATGAGTGGAATTCTGTGACCACCACAATATAGAATCCTTCCTCCTACATGGCTAGTATACTAAACCCGTTTATATTGTATACAATATAATATCTGAGACTAGTGTCATTTCGGATATGTCCTCTTGATCCCCAAAATACCTTTCTTGGCTTACATCTCCGCCCTACCCAGTCTTGAATTTATCACACTAATTGCGGAACCCTTCTAATATCTGTTACTTGAAGCTTTATTGCCTTTTTGTAATTGCAAGTTTTTTATCTTTGATGATAATTGTTGTCATTTCCAACATGCTGCTGTTCCACTGCATATTATACAATATGGTTGCGATCCTATGTAAAGTTTTGTTCACTGCAGTTTTGCAATAATGCATCTTTTTAAATCTTCTTGATGTAATTAATCCATTAAGAATTGTCATCACAAATTATATGCACACTCTCGGTGTTTCTCCCTTCTCCTTTTGTCCCTATAAGGCTTCATTTCATTACCGTCCGCCCGCCGCCCTTCCCCCTCACCCCCGCCCCTTTTCTCCTCGACTTATTCTCTTTCATTCTCCCTGTTCCCCCCGGGGTACTCAGTCCCCGTTTTTGCACGTTCTAGTTTTTTCCCCTGGAGTCTCGTCACCACTCCCACGTGACCGTCCTTGCATCCACTTCCTGATACACTCGGGTTGCCCGTTAGACAATCACTCTTTTCCTAGCTGTCTGGACTAACGCCGACGCTCGTATTTATTACGATTGGATCAGTTTTGGACTCAACTCTACCACGCGAACCAGTTTTTCATTTGGTAAGATCCGTGACACCTTTAACTTTTTTTCTGCCACACGCCTTTACTTTTCTTGGGCTCCCACTACGCATACCTACTTTTTACCTTCCCTTTATTGCAGAGCGCTACCTTCCTCCTGCACACACGCTCATCGCCCCGGATGTTGGACCTCAAATTGGTAAGTCTTAGACACCAACCCTTGTTCCTTGTTCCCCCCCCCCCCTTTCTCTCGACACCCATTACCCTTCCTCCCTAGGCCACTGCATCGTAACCCTGACCAGCCCTTGGCTACCAAAAGTGTAGGATCCACCTTCTAACGCCCCCTTTCCCCCACCCTCATTGATTGACGCCAGTTACTACTTTATTACTACCCCTCCTTATACTCAATTCATCTTTTTCCTGGGTTGAACCCTATTGATTTTCCTTTATTTCTTCCTGTATCTATAGAGCACTCTTATTGATTTATGTAACCATCGTCCTGATGATTACCTCAAGTTAGAGAGGTCGAAACACCGTCGACCCCACAACGCCAATTGCGGCATACTAAATGGTCTATCACAAATGATGAAATTATGTTTGTAAGTGTAAAATATTTTTGTTGACCTTCACCATTCCTCTTATTATTTGCGCCGCTTCACGTTGTCCTTTCACCACGTGTCACTGCGCCGTTTATTCACTATTACACTTCCAGTGCACCTTGGTTGTAATGGTTACTGCAATTTAGTTGTATTTCTGTGCTTCTATATGCAAAAATAACCTATCAATTCTTCTTGGTCTCCCTTGTTCTTCCTTGTGCTATATGATTGATCATATTTTGAACAGTCCCCCCCACGTGATTTACCTGTTGAGACATTGTTTATTGTTGCCATTTCTTAGATCTAGCCACAATTTTTTCCCTGAAAACGTTCTTCACCGCTATTCTTGCATCTATCAAAGAAAGAAGCAACTGGTCCTGAGCCCTCCGATCTCGTACAGCCTCAACATGTTGTTTTTCCATATCCCGTAAGGTTCGGACCCGTACCTTAAGTTCCCCTTTCAGTTGTTTTGTTCTACTGCCATATATGTTGTTGGGTAGCGCCTCTAACAAAAGCTTTCATTGTATCCCAGACAATAAGCAGGGATGCCGACCCAATATTCTCCTTGAAAAATACCTTAAGCTGTTGAGTGATATGAGCCAAGTATTCACTATCCGTAAACCAGTATCTAGGAAAAGAAAACTATCTAGCTACTTTACCCCCTGCTATAGCCTGAAAAGATAACTAATAGGGTTATGGTCTGAGGTGACCCGAGGACATATTTCCATATCTGAAGTCAACAAAACACTTTCAGAAGCCCAGGCCATATCGATTCTTGAATACGATTTATGAGGAGCTGAATAATACGTGTAGCCCGGGGTTTCTGGATAGAGTTACCTCCATGTGTCTCTTAAAGATTCAAGCCGCGCCATTTCTAATATTGCTGCACGTGTCCCTCGCATTCTAAGAGTAGCCCCCTGTCTTGTTGAATCAATATTCTAGTCCATAACGCAATTAAAATCCCCCATGATCAACCGCTCCCCCTCCCAATTTAACATTTCCATATTAAGTACATAAACCGTGAGATCTATATTGGATCCATATACTGAGCAGAACACTTATTTCTTGCCTCTGATTTCCATCTGAGAAAGTGCCCATAGTCTCCTCTGATCGGCCAGTGTCTTACTTATTTTGCATACAAACTTATCTTTTAGTATAGCAACCAACCTTATAGAGATAGTTTGTGCAGTACACACTTATTTCATAACCCAAATGTTTAAGGAAATTTCGATCCTTGTAGGCAAGATGTGTCCGTTAATAAGACTATCTGAGGATGGTACATTTTCAATTCCTCACGCACTAATTGCCGCTTATTCGCACTATTTAACCCAGTCACGTTCCATGCCATACATTTAACCTGCTCCATAACCGAATTTACTCCCATCTACAAAATTGCTTTTACTTTTATTCCAAATCCCCTCTTCAATTCTTACATAGCTGTCCAAGATCCGCGGTCTAGTAAGCATGCTCTTGCCCAGAACTTGAAGTGCCCAGATGATGACATTTTCCTGCCCCCTTATTCTCCCCCACACCACCCTCTACCCTTGAAGCCTCCCTGATCCCCATCCCTCACCCAGTCCCATGAAAGAGGAATCCTCCCCCTTGACCTGCTGCCGCTGAATGGGCAGCCCCTCCGAGACAAAGCCACTACGGTGGCCCCCTTCACCCCATCCTATACTGTAGAGAAAAAAGAAACGACGTAAAGAAAGAAGACAACCTAGCAAATGTAAAGCAACGAGAAGGGAGAAAAACCAAGAGGTATGTAGAACCGATAGGACAGGCGGTGGGATAGCCTGCATACATCAGAGCAGTCTTACAGTGACCAACTCCAATGCCCCCGCTGAAACCTCCTGGGAATACCCGTGCTTGAACATCGCTAGTAATAACAAACAAATATGTACCTTACACACATTCTACCACCCTCCTGGAGATAACCTCACATTCATGGAACACCTCATGGATATTCTAGCAACAAATGACGGCCAACAAAATAAGCAAATTTTCCTGGGGGACTTCAACCTTCACTGGGATGACCAGAACGACCCTGGGGTAAAGAGCCTCAAAACATGTCTTTCAGACCTTAATCTTAACCAAATATGTAACAGCCCTACACACGACAAAGGCGCAACCCTCGACCTAGTAATTTCCAAAGCGGACTCCACACAGCTCGACTCGATCCTCCCCTGCGATTGGTCTGACAATCACGTCATTACATTCCAAGTCATGGAATCGGTTAAACAACTTGCAACACAAACCCTGAGAACAAACATCTGGAAGAGAAATCTGAAAAACGCTGGCTCTGACCTTCTAGCATCCTCTAATTCAAACTTACTATGTCCCCCCGGACGATCTAGCCGATATTCAAGGGCTGACCAATCATTACTTCCACTCCATGAACAACCTACTAGACAAAATAGCCCCTCTATAATTGAAAAGAACTACCACAAAAGACTCAAAACCCTGGTATGATGCCAGGCTAAATGAGGACAGATGTTCACTTAGAGTAATTGAACGACGTTGGAGATACGCACCCTCAGCGGACCACCTCAAGCTACTAAGAACCACCAGAAACTCCTACTTTAGAAAGATCAGAAGATCAAAACCGACTTCTTCAGGATTCAACTAGACCAAGCCAAGAACCGTCCCAAAAAACGATTCGATCTTATCAAAGCCCCAACCAAGAGCGCACCCATTCACACCAAGGCTATCCCAGACACTCTACCCAGTTGTGAGGAATTCGCCGCCTTCACTTCAAAACCAGAATCCATAAAAACAGACCTACTCAAGGACCTCCTATCCCTCTCGGACATGCAAAAGAACTCATCACTGCCCCCGGCAGGTGCCCAAGCTAGCTACTCCACAAACTTCAACCTCAAACTACGCAACTTGGTCCCACTTCAACACTTACAGTGAAGATACCATACTAAACGCGCTAACCGCTATGAAACCCTCTAACCACTTCACAGACCCGCTTCCCTCTAACTACTTAAAAGACTTCATTCCTCTGTTACTACCTCTCTGGACCAAGATTGTAAATACCTCCCTCCTTCAAGGAACCATTCCAGACATTCTGAAAACAGGTCAGGTATCCCCTATCCTAAAGAAACGGACAGCTGACCCGTTGGAATTAAATAACTGTCGTCCGATATCCAACATACCTATGCTAGCCAAGCTCTTGGAAAAATGTGTTCACATGCAGCTGATCAGCCACATCCAACAATTCAACCTGCTTAACCAATACCAATCCGGCTTCCGAGCAGGTCACAGTACTGAATCAGCCATGACACACACAATTGACGAAGCTCTAAAAATCCTGGACCAAAACGAAGCCTGTTTACTAATATTACTTGACTTATCAGCATTTGACACCGTCAAACACGACAACTTGCTAGAGCTCCTGAAACACAGAATGGGATTATCTGGAGCTGTATTTAACTGGTTCGCCTCCTTCCTCCAAAACACATCTCAAAGGTTCAAGGTCAATCAATCCTTGTCCAATCCCATGCCTGTTACGTTAGGAGTTACACAAGGCTCCTCCCGCTCACCCGCTCTTAAACATTTTCATGGAACCACTCACCCAACTTCAGTCTCTCCAAGATTCACTTCCATATGTATGCAGACGACACCCAAATCTACATCAAGATCCACTCACTTGAAGATATCAAATCTCTCAACGTAACACTACAAAAAACCCCAAACATGGCCGGCCGAAAACCATCTAAAACTAAACACCCTCAAAACGGAGTTCCTCTTAATCGCTCCCCCTAACAAAGCATCCACTATCCTGAACTGGATGAAGCACCTAACAGCTCTCTAAGGACAACCTCTCATTGTTGAATCCGCAAAATCACTAGGTGTGACTCTGGGCAGTAACCTAAAGATGCAGAAACATATCAGCGCTTCCACAAAAAGAGCAAACTTCCACATGAAGACCCTGCGAAAACTGAAACCCTTCCTGCCAGCTTACGACTTCAAACAAGCGGTTCAAGCCCTAGTAATCCCAAGAGTGGAATTTGGGGCTGAAACCTTATGCGGCCTCCCAAGGTCATCGACAGCCCCGCTAAGAGCCACTATCAACTCAGCTGCGAGACTCCTCACTGGCTCAAAGAGAAAATCTCACGTCTCTCCAGACCTTAGAGCCCTCAACTGGCTACCGTTTGAAGCTAGAATTCATCTGAAAATCGCAAGCATGACACATAAGGCCTTACACCACCACTCTCTGAACTACCTTGCTCAGAAACTGGTGCTCTCTGCTGGTAATAGAGCCTCCAGGAGTGCCAAGACTCTTCTACTGAAACCACAACGTTTTGTCAAGAAAAAAACCTACAATCGATCCTTATCTGGAATGGCTCACAGGATCTGGAATGCTTTGCCCACAGAAACAAGACTGAATCCTTCCACTGCCTCCTTCAAAAAAGAAGTGAAAGCGATTCTCATGGCTAAACTCACGTGAACTTATTGACTCATTACTGTATGTTAATGTTTTATTGAGCTTAGTATTTTAATCGCTAGTTCTATATCGGAGTATCATATATCTGAATCACCTATAACTGTGTTTCTTCTATGTCTATTCTTGTGTCCTACATCTGACATGTAAAGCGCTCTAATACCCGCAAGGGTCTTGTTCGCGCTATATAAAATCTTCAAAAAAATAAATAAATATGTAAATGGAGAAGGCCAAATTTGATTACCCATTCCCTTTCAGATTTGAACTAGCAAGACTATGTATAAACCCTTGTCTTTAGACTTTTTTTGCAGCCTCTGCTTGCCACTTGCAAATAGCTTGCTTAGTCTCTTCTTCATCAGAGAAGAAATATGTATGTCCTTCTTTCAGTACTTTTAACCGTGCCGGTTCCTGCAAGAAGACTTGTGTGCCAAGAGCCTTCAATGGATCTATTGACTGGCGTAGTTTCCAATGTCTGTCCATTGTTAATTTGCAGAGGTCTGATCGAACAAAGAAAGTAATAGATTCGGCTACAACAGGAGAGCTGGGTCGAGCTTTCAGAGATGCAGCTTGCTTCAGCACAAAGTTACCCCAAAAAATCAGTAGTGGTCGGGGATATCAAGATCCTTGATTACGATGGACCAGAGGAAGTCTATTTACTCTTTGCAACTGGGAGTCCCAATCTGACAAATCGGGGAAAGCTTTTTGGAACAACTGGACCACGTATGCCCTTGGGTCTGAGCCTTCCTTCCCTTCCGAGACCCCAAATAGCCTTAGATTGTGTCATCGTTGACGATTTTCCAAATCTTCTAACTTGGTTTGCATTCTGATATCTGAGTATCATGCTTCTGAACCAAATTATCTGTAAGAGGAGCATGTTGCTCAGTATTCGCGACTCTCTGCTGCAGCTCCAGGATATCTCTTGGAAGTGACCCCGTTTTCACTGTCCTCTCCTGTAATGCATTTTGCATGTTCTGGTTATCTGCTCTAGCCTGTATATAGTACTCTTGGGCTTTGAGTCTTTGATCTTTCAAAGTCTGGAGAATCAGAGAAAGACAGCTCAGCACTTTCAGACTTCGCTGCTAGTTTCTCTATTATCTGTAATGGTTTTCATCTAAACATACAATATTAAACGCGGATTTCTCCACGTTGTACGAAAATAGGTCTATCACTTCACCTTGCATGTCGGAGGGAGGATTTATTACAGGACAAGGAAGCTAGGGGCGGTACTCAGAGCCCCGGGAGCTACCACAGAACTGGGCAGGAGAGTGAGTCAGGGACAAAAGGGGCACCTTAATTTGGGCAGGGGTGCCTGGGAACGCTCGCTCTAGAATTGAAGAAAACAGACATGTGAGACATGGAATTTGAGGTAGAACACAATAGCAGTTTAATGAGAAGATGCAACTTCAAAGAAACCGCAAATCAGAGACACAAAATACAGAATTCATATAATCACATGTCCATTCTCTCCGTATCAGATTGCCTGAGAGAAGGAAAGCATTTTAAGAGAAAAGTTATACCTAGGAGATATGTTTCAGAGTACAAGAACTCTATTACCTAGGAACTCTCACGTCTACTCTAGAGCTAGCATTCCTGCAATTTTGAATGAAACAAATACATGTTGATCAAATAAAAAAAGACACTAAGCATAACAGTACATTTCATATAGGTGAACACAACACAATGCTAAGCAGGCGCAGAAGCAAACACAAGAGCCCCTAAGAACTCTTGGGGAAACCTACGGAATCTGTCTGTCACCTACATACAGACAGCGAGGTAATCCGTTAAGGTGTCTGCGTGCTCTCCTTATATACTAAATTTTGGGCTGCTTCGCACGCAACTCTTACCCAAAAATAAACCTCGTCTGCAGAATTTCACCAGACATGTCGTCATTTACCCACTTAATGCTGACAATGAACTAGGTGAAAAGGTCAGTTTCTCAGGCCAATCGCTTGTCGTAAATTACACAGAGCAAGCAGAAACTATAAGTAGACATTGTGCGCAAAAGCGAAAAATACAAACAGATATTGTGTTCAAATCGAATATATACATACATAAATCCTCTCAACTTAAGCTCTGCGGTTGCCACTTCCTGAAATGCGGGAAACCTGCCCAGGAAGCAAGTGCTATGCCAGGATGCAGCTTACTGTATGTTGAAGTGTCAAGAGGATGCTGAACTTTTGGTACCGACCGGGTAGGGTGGGGGCTACCAGCTTGGAGGCAGAAAGCTTCGCAGAAAGAGGAACTGAATCTGCGTTGGGTCAGAGTTGGGTCAGACCTGCCATCAGCCTGCGATGCACTAAAATGGCAGAGCCACGGTCAATTTAACAAAGGCCTATATAACATATAAAAGGGCCTACATAGCACGGGCAAGTGGGAGGGATGTCTCAGGACAACTATATGGGACAATCAGTCCCTTTCTCATTTCCCTCCTCTTGTTCATCTTTAATGAACACCATTCGTACAGCATACTTAGCTGGCGGTGGGGGGAGTGGCCATGTGGCGTCACGAGGAGAAAGCCCTCCCTCACTCCTATTCGGGCCTGCTTCTATTTCTCCCTGTGATTCCTCTTTATCCCCAGCCATTATCTCATACGGGTGTACTAAGTCTTTCTTTGAGGGAAGTGGGGGGCTTCCAGGCACCTGGGGCTGATAACACCTACTAAGGGAAGCTTGTGACGCGTTGGACCCAGGGATGGTGAGCTCTACTATGTTCAGCCTAGTTACTTCTTCCCCATCCCCCTGTTCAGTGCGTATTCCAGTGTACTCCCCTGAGCTTGCGTAGTTCATACCAATTACCGTAGAACTGAATCTTTTCACACAATGTATTAGAATCTGTACACCACAACACAACAGCAACAGCACACAAATTATAGGCATCATAAGTTTTAGTACAGCAGACAGCCATGAAGGCATCCAGTCAAAACTGAACAAATTATCAAAAACGTCTGCTTCAGCACCTCCTTCCTCATGCATCTGTCTCCCCAAAGTGTCCAAGTCTTCGATGGCTTTTGTAAGTGTTCCGTTGTCCGCATCATTAGCCAAAATGAAAGTACAGCAGGATTTCCCCACTCTTGCACATACACCACCACTCATCGCAGTCAGCTGATCTAGAACATATCTGTGCTCTAGAACCATAAGTCTCAGAGGTCTCAGTTCTTCTTTCACGGCGTTGAACCCATCACGGGTGTTGTTGACGAGCTGCATCAGTTCGTATCGCGTCACTTGGAGCCAGCGAGCATTGGCTTTTGTCTGGAACATGGGGACAGCGCCCCCGAAGAATAGTTCAGCTTCGTTGAAAAGGAGGAAATCTCTTGGAATCTCGTGAATTGGACCACTTGAGAAATATTCCTGAAGGCTCCTTTTTCGGTGGTGGAGCAGGGTGACATCACCTGTCATTGGGTGGGTATGGATGCGGGAAATGTTCGATGCTGGTACAACCAGGTGTAGTTCATGCATCATGACCATGGAACACAGTCCTTTCCAGTGGGGTGGCAGCTGCAGATAAATGTGTTCACCGCAGGCCCAATAGATGTCCATGAGGCTGGAGGTGCCGTACTGAAGGTCCGAATTAAAAATTGTGCTGCTGCAGTTTGTGTTGCGGCCCACAGAGATCGTTCCATTACCTAGGAAACAAAGGAGAGGAGACTTTAGCTTGTATGCTTTCTTTGGTTGGTATCTTGTACCCTCATTGAAAGTGTATCTTCTAGTCTCTTGTGCCCATATCTCAGCGCACTCCTCCCCAATCTTCTTATCAACACGATGTGTGTCGTTTTCCTTCACAATTGCATCCCCTAAGGAGGCTGCCTTACATACCAAGTCATGTGGGCCATTCCACCTGCCGTTAAAATAAATGTTGGCCTGCAGGCGCAATATTGGCCTCCACTGACAAGGGCACTGGGAATCATTATGGTAGGCTTGGCGATGCACTGGTGAGTGACATTTTGACGGGGGTGTTGGGAAGGCGAAGTACCCTAGTCTCCTAAAGTTGTATCTCCAGACCTCCAACAGGCCGATGGGCATTTCCATACCACGGTAAGCCTCTATCCTCCTTTCATACTCTGATGGATTTGTTATCACTGTAAATGTAACATACTTGTCATCCCACTCTGTAGCATTCACAAACACACCATCTATTGTGGCTGAGTGGAGCTGTATCTGACCATGTATGCGACAAAGAAACAGATGTAGGAGACATTTGGCAGTGGGTGGTGGCACTTCTCTGGGAAATATCAATTTGTCTGCGCCTACAGCATGAGGGATGTGAGAGCACACAAAGCAGGATTCATTCGTGACCTTCCTCCCGACCTCCCTCATGTCTCTATACCACATGTTGTCAAACAGTGCATTGTGAACCCCATTATCCTCTGATATCTTATCAGTGCGCTGGGAGGGGGAACCAGGCATGAAATGCTGGTCATAGGTGAACACAACTGTGTCCTGAAGTTTACTAACCCAGTCTGCTACTGGCGGGGCCACTGCTTGCTTGTGAGTGTTACGTGGCGTATACCTGGCAGGTGCCTTTATGCCTCTGACAATCAATTCACTCCCAACACTTCGCTTGTTCTGGCGGGCCTTTTTATGAGTATCTGGCACATGGGCATTCAAGGTGATATCCAGTACCATATCCCATTCTGTTGGGTTAGCAGGCGGTGTGGATGGTACCAGAGTGGGCGGTGCATAGGTGTCAGGAAGTGTCTCAGACTGGGGTTGTCCTAGGGTGGATCTAACATCGCTAGCTGTACCTCCCCTTCTCTCTGGATACACCACAACCCAATCAAATGCAATTACTGCAATTAAAAATGCAACAAAGAGAATACCAATTACTGTACATATCTTTTTCAGTGAAAGCGAGGAACGTCTGTTACTGTGTCTCAGTCCATAGATGGCCATGCGATCTTCATACTCCTTCTCTTGGTTAGACCATGGAAACATGATGCCCTCCTCTTGTCCATAGTTCAGGCCTGGGATGGTGCCGGGTGGATCCTCACGTGGCTCCGATGTATCCATGCCTTCCTTTCGGCTATTCGGACTGCAGTGGGTGAAGAGTCTATGACCTGATAGGGTCCTTCAAATTTAGGATCTTTCCACTTCCGGACTTTTTTCTTTACGAAGATTATTGTCCCAGGGCAAATAGGTGGAAGTTCATCAGAAATAGAGCCCTTGTTCTGTGTCCTTGATATCTGAATAGAAAGGAACTTTGCAGCACGAGTTAGTGCACACAAGTAATCAAACAGTTCAGCTTTCACAATCTCAGAAGACATTTCAGTGTCTACTTTAGGTCTGGTGGAGGGAACAACCACATTCATTGATCTGCCCGTGACAAGCTGGTGAGGCGTAAGGTGATGGTCAGAACTGGGAGCATTTCTGAGTGTGAACAGAGCAATGGGAAGGCAATAGAGCCATTTCTTTCCAATTGTGGCACTTATCTTACTGATTTTGGCTTTGAGCAGGCCGTTAAGGCGCTCACAAATACCATTGCTTTGTGGATGATAGGCTGATGTCAACTTATGTTTTATTCCTAACATTGAGGTAATTATGGCAAAGATATCATTTGAAAAATGGCGGCCATTGTCACTTCGAATAGCATCCGGTAATCCCCAGCGACATATGACCTCACGAAGCAAAAAAGTAGCTGCGGCCTTTGCGTCACAATGGACACATGGTCCAGCTTCAATCCACCTTGAAAATGGGCATACCACTACAATGAGGTACCTGTAATTGTTGCATCTGTCAATCATGTCTATGTAATCAATGTGGAGTTCTCTAAAGGGACCTTTGGGCCTTGGTATTGTTGAGGCAACTGTCTTCATAGTTGGGTTAGGTGAATATTGTTGACAAATGAGGCACTGATGAACGAAGAGTTGTATCTGCTCATATGCATTGGGGATGAACCACTCTGTCTGCAAAGTTGTGGACATGATATCACGAGGGACATGTGTCGGAAGGTGTAACTGAGTGAGCGCTACTTGTAATAGTGCCTGTGGCATAACTGGCTTCCCTGTCATTGTCTGTCTGTAAATGAAATCTGAGACATCTTGTTGCACTCCTCTCTTCTTCCATAGCTCTTTCTCTTCAGGAGGGGCACTCTCCTGTATCTCTCGTAGGTGTAGTTGTGCAATGATATCATATTGCTGTGTATCATCTATAGTGTATGGAAGTGTTGGATCAGGGGTATCTGAGAGCAACGATTCACTTGTGTCATCTACTGTACTTTGTGTATCTACCTGTACTATGACGGATGCATCTTGAGCAAACAGAATGGGGGCACAGGTATTTTGCTCTGTCACTTGAGATGGTGCAGGTCGGGGCCCTCTGGCAGCTGTTTTAGCAGCCCAATCTGCCATGGCATTTCCTCTGGAAACAAAATCTTGGCCATTTGTGTGTGCAGCACACTTTACTACAGCCACTTCTGCTGGCAATGTTAATGAATCTATTAGTTCCTCAAGTAACTGTTTGTGCATTACAGGTGTGCCATCAGTTTTAAGGAAGCCACGCCTTTTCCATCTCAGGATGCTGGAATGTGTTGTCGTGGTGACATATGCAGAATCTGAGTATACAGTAATCCTCTTATCAGCTCCATGTTTGAGGGCTGCAATCAAAGCTACCAACTCTGCGGCCTGCGCTGAATAATGTGATGGCAATGTTATTTGCTGTACGATGTCTAGTGAGTCAGAGGAGTCTCTCTGTTGTGCTCTGACCACTGCAGCACCTGTGTATCTTATTCCTGTCTCTTGATCAATGGTAGAGGAACCGTCAACAAAGTAAATTACACTATCTGGCAACGGGTCTTCTTTCGCTGTTCCTGACTCATCTGGACAATATGTGGCACAGTCATGACTGTCATCATCAGTGGTGGCAATGGGATGAACAAAGAACGTGGCAGGGTTCACAGTATGACATTTAACAACCTTCAAGGATGGTAATGACAGTATCACTTCATATCCTGACACTCTTTGTGTAGTAAGAGTTGTTTTAGCTTTTTGTATCACTGCGAATACTGCATGCTCGGTGTACAGTGTCAGAGGGGACCCCATGACTATGGGGGTGCTTTTCTCAACAGCAAATGCTGCGGTTGACAAGGCCTGCTCACAAGGATAATGGCCTTTCATTACCGAATCTAACATGCCACTGAAGTATGCAACGGGTTTGTGGCCCATGGGGTACTTCTGGGTGAGGACTGCTGTCATGACCTGTCCATTACAGTGAGTGAATAGATAGAACTCTTTTGTGTAGTCAGGAGAGCCTAACACAGGTGCGTTTGTAATCTCATCTTTCAATTTGGCAAAGGCTGACGTCATTTCAGGTGTCCAGTCAATCTTATTATGCCTGTCTTTGGCCGTTTTGACAGCTGTCAGGAGTGGTGCAGTGATGGTGGAATAGTCAAAAACCCATTGTCTAACGTAGTTCACTAGTCCTAGGAACTTTTGCATGTCCTTAACTGACTGGGGTTCAGGAGTGCTTCTTATTGCCTCTACTCTTCCTGGGGTAACTTTTCTCCCTGATGCTGAGATTAGCTGTCCTAGGTACTGTACTTCTTCCTGACAATATTGGAGTTTCTGTTTGTCTACTTTGTATCCTCTCTGTGCCAATGTTGTAAGCAGAGCAACTGTATCCC
The DNA here is from genome assembly GCF_964204655.1 of Triturus cristatus. NCBI lineage: Eukaryota > Metazoa > Chordata > Amphibia > Caudata > Salamandridae > Triturus > Triturus cristatus. The sequence goes on along the minus strand of NC_140585.1, from coordinate 1,265,006,459 downwards.
GTCGGCACTGCTGCTCAGTGGGGCTACAGAGGAGTATGTCATCAACATATTGTAGCAAGGTGCTGTCACATTGGAAATTTGACAAGTCATCTTTGACAACTCTGTTGAATACACTGGGGGACTCACAGTACCCCTGGGGCAGTCTTTTATATGTGAATTGCCTACCTTGGAACGAGAAAGCAAATAAGAACTGGCTGTCTAAGTGTAGAGGGACACTAAAAAATGCATTCTTCAGGTCAATGACGGAAAAATATTTAGTGTCAGGTGGGATGTTGGTAAGTATCACTGAAGGGTCTGGGACGATGGGAAACTCTGGGATCACTATGCTGTTAATTGAGCGTAGGTCATGCACTAATCTCCATTGATTAGTCTTCTGTTTCCTCACCGGAAAAAGGCACGTGTTACACGGCGAGATACAGGGGTATATCACACCTTGATGTAGCAGCGCTTGTATGGTAGGGGCAATTCCCTCCTCTGCTTCCCTAGACAAAGGGTACTGGCGCACTCTGGGTAGAAGGGCACCTGGTTTCAGTGTTACCCTGAATGGCGCAGCTGATTTAATGAGCCCCACATCATTGGGACCTGTTGTCCAAAGAATGCTTGGTACCTGAGCTAAGTCTGAGTCACGGGTAGCATCGAGTACTTCGGGCGGTGTTGGAGTTCTAATCTCAACTGTCACCGTCAAAGGCACTGGATTTTGATAAATAATCTCCACTTTGGAATATTCCTCAGGATCTCCAAACAGTTGGTGATCTGAAATATTCCTTACTTGATGTCTAGGTTCAATGAAAATGACACAGGCCCATGTGTGGGCATTGTCGTCTAGTGCTAAGAAAGCTCCATACGTGGGTGTTATTTCAAGACAGTGTATTCCTAGGATCATATTTTTGTCAGGCACAGGCATGTTCTGTGACTGTGGACGAAAAAGGAATTCTTTGGGAAGTTGGACGGTGCGCCCATTCATCTCTGGTGTATTGGCAACAACAATGTGTACCGCTGTGGAGAATGCTTGCTCATCCATTGGGCGGGCTCTTATCTCATCTCTCAGGGAGGAATCCACAGTGACAGCCATCATCCTGCACATCGATGTACCAGGAATGGAACAAGTCATTGTACCGTTCTCTTTAAAACTAATTGTCATATTTAGTTTGGCCATGAGGTCTCGTCCCAAGAGATTTACTGGGGACTGTGTTGAGTAGAGCAAGCGTTGCTGAATACATTTACCTCCTATTTCCATTGGTACTGGTTTGGTAAAAGGGACCCTTATTATTGCCCCAGAGAAACCCTGTGTGTCTGCGCTCTGGTTGGAGATGGGCAGTGCTCCTTCCCTGATGCAGGAAAACGTAGCACCTGTGTCAACCATAAAACTATAAGTTTTGTTGTTTATCGTGACATACACAACTGGGTCCTCTCTGATATTTGTGAGGCACGATAACACGGGACACACTAGAGTTGTCTGTGGGCTGTCCTAACTTGAATATCCTCCAGCCTGGTACTGCTGGATGGTGCCCTGTGAAAAGGGATTGGTGGTGGGCAGTATCGTGGCTCCCTGAGGCACAGGAGCTTGCGTCTGTGGCACCATTTGGTACACAGGCATCTGTGGCTGAAGTAGCTGTGGCTGTGCTTGTTGGATCTGGGGCTGCACTTGGGCTATCACAGGTGTCTGTAATTGTACCTGCTGCAGCATTGGCTGCTGTGCTGGGGAAGGGGAAGGATAGGAATATACTGCTTGAGGCGGCAGCGGCTGCTGCTGCTGGTAGTATTGTACTGGCACTTGAGCTTGTTGTGTATTTCCTCTACCTACTGACCTCCCTTCATCCCGCATCTTCATATGACATTCCCTCACATAATGTCCAGGTTGCTGACAGTAGTAGCACACTCGTGCTCCTGGCTGTGGCGCAGGTCTTTGGAAGCCTAATCCTCTACCTCTCCCCCGCATCCCAGTATTTGCATACCTCATTTGCTCATTACCATAATACTGCTGCTGTTGCTCATTGGTGTATGCCTGTTGTTGCACACCATTATTGAAGGGCTGTGCCTGTAGGTTTGGTGCAGCTACTTGTGTGCTACCTCCTAGTGCAGTCTGGGCATCTTGTGGGAAATTGGTGACAGCAGTCATCTGACTCACTGGTGAAGCCACCATCATTGTATCAGGGGTCTCCCTTTTCTTAAGTTTTTGCTGCACTAATTTAGCTGCTGCATTCTCAATAGCTAACAACCTTTTCTTCTCCTGTTCCTGCTCCTTTTTGCAAAAATGAATGATGTGGTGTTGTATCTCTGGCCATGGTTTGCACTCCATGGCTACTATTCCATCTAATTTGTCCTGTACTGCAGTGGGCAGTCCCTTCTTTACTGTGTGGTAAAAGAACCTACAATTACCCCCTGTCACATCCCATTTTTCTCCCAATTCCTGATGCCATTTCTCCTTCATTCGTGAAATGTACTGTGCTGGATCTTCATTGCTTTGCATTGTCTGTGACATCAAAGAGCTGATGTCAGGAACGTCAGGAAACTTCCTACGCAATTCATTCCATAGGGGTGATCTAATCTTATTGAAGGGGTTACCGTCACACTGTGTATTAGTGGTAGACAGTCTTGTGTCAATGCGTGTAAACATGTCCTCTGCATCCTCTCCAATCAAGGAGGTGAGCAGACTCTTTACATCTCCAATAGCCAATGGAACACCTGCAGTGTGTTTCTCAAAGGCCTGTATCCATTTTCCTGCACCCTCTGTGAGAGGTGGGAGTTGTTTCTTTAAATTGTCCTTGTCCATTAGTGACCAAGGAACATAAAGGGGGGGATCTTTAACATTTTTAAATAACAGGGGTAGCTGGCGTGTCACCCCTGTGGGCCTTGTGTTGTCATATCTACGTGCGTATTTCTGCCAAACTCTTAGGCCCTTGCTCATGTAATCGTAATCCCAATCGTCATCTCCTGCCCCCTGCAGAATACATTCCTCAGCTGTGGCCATGTCTTCTGGTTCAAATGACCCATCCCGAGGCCAGACATTCATTTGAGGTGCATTAGCTTCTGTCCAACCTGCTAAATTATCTGAGAATGGATTGACATAATAGTCAGTCCCTTCCCCAAGTATCACTATCTCATTTGGCGTCAGACCATTGGTCGTTGACGGCAATGGCCTGTTAGGGGCCATGTGATGCAGAGTTCTAGATCTTGTTGTTCTTAGCGTTGCAGTACCTGATACATCATAATCTTGTGGGATGTCATCAGGCCGCCCATGGCTACCTTGCACTGCAAGTCTCTCTCTCTCTGTCCTTCTCTGCCTTCTCCATCTTGTTTCTGCCCGTTCGAGCACACTTGGTAGATCAAGATTATCAAGGTCCATCTGTTGTGCATCTGGCCTGCGTGGTGTGACTACTGGAGGCACTACCTGAGGTATGTGTATAGATGGGGGCGTGACAGTTGTTGGCAGAGCTTGCGGTGTGCTTGGGTTGATCATCAGAGGAGCTGCTGGGTTACTCTGAGGTGGGGCTGGGGCCATGCTTTGGACCTCCTGATGGAAGTCTATCCATGGCTCCTGCTGTGGGGGGATCATTGGGACCCCACCACTACGTGAACCCACCACCGGGCCTGCAGCTCCGGCCAATTCGCTTAGTGTTGGTGGCTGCCTTCTTCTAAATTGGCCTAAGCCACCCATTAGTTCAGTGAGTTGATCCTCTACCCTGTCCACTTGTAATGATAACCGCTGTATTGCTGCGGGGTGGCCAGTAGGACTCCCTGAATGTTGCTCGTGTGATGTGTCCCCTGATTCTCTATCTGTTCCTTGGTGTAAGTTGTGCTCTGTTCTCCATCTACTAATGTCCGCCTCAGTGATTATTTCTGGGCGAAATTGTTCACTATCTCTGTTTCTTCCATTGAATTGAAGCAAGTACTCTTCCTCTCGCTTGGGACCTATGTTAAGGGGTCGCCACCCGTTATGGTGTGCCTGTGTATTGCTATGCTGCTGGCCAGGGGAGAGGAATGGGCCATAGTGTCTAGTCCTTGTCTCTAAGGGCTCGCTATTGTCAGTGACAAATGTAGGCGCTGTAGGGTTAGGCCTAGGAAACGGCAAGTGGGAGCTGTGCTGTGAGTCACCAGAGGCTCCATCACTCTCTGAGCCCTCTTCCTGCTGGTGAGCTGCAGAGTTGGGTGCTGGTGTCAATTTTATTGTGAATAGCGCATCAATCTGACCTGGCATTCCTGATGTTGCACACTGCACCCCTGGACTTTGGGAGCTTAGTGTTACCTGGCCCTGCGCATTCCCTGGCATGCTGTTTGGTGAATCTTCTGAGGGATCTGAAGCAGAAATATCCTCATGTCCTACAGCTGCCTGTTCATTTAAATTAGGCTCTAAGTCAGCCTTAACAACTCGCTCTGTATACATGCCATCTGCGTCATAGGCTGGTGGCGGTGCGGTAGGTACTGGGGCCTTTTCATCATTGTCCTTAAAGACTCTCCACAGAGCTAGGGTTTCTTTACGTTTATCTAGTTTGTTCCCAGAGTACTTCCCCTCCAGGAACGTTTGAGCATGATCTAGTACTGCCCTATCGAAGGTACCCTCTTTTGGCCAAGGGTGTAGCATAGTCTGTGTGAGCTTGTGCAGCTCTCCACAATGTTTTCTAATACGCTTCCCCTGAGTAGTAAAATTCTTTATCACGTGTTCTAGTGGTGTTGCCATTATTCTCTAGCGTTGTGTGTATTCAGAAATAACAGTATACCTCCACTGGGTGTCACCTATCAACCTGCCACAGATGTGTTGTTATTTATACCCTAGGGTATTGTGTGGGTTGACTTATTTCTGACCACAAATAAACAATGTTATTCTTTTGGTAACAGGCGGTTCTGTAAGTATCCCCACAGTAATGGGTAATGTGTTATAGAAGGGCGTCCCTGTAACTGCTCTATGATACTTAATGAGGGCTGCTGCTGCAGCTGCACATGCAGCTGCTGGGCGTGATGCTCACAAACCAGGGGTAAGTTGGGGTCGTTAAGTGCCTGCAACAATATCCTGTGCTGTTCACAGCCTAATACGTCGCTAGTGATTTGTGACCCTTCCTGTTGTTCCAGGTGGCTGTCGCCTGGAGGAGACGGTGTGAATAGAGGGGATGGTGTAAGTGATTCTTGGTGAGCGAGATCAGGGCTCCCCAGCTGGGTTAATGCCGTGGAGGAGTCTCTAGCAGCACACAGCGTCGGAGGGGACACTAGTGGCGGCTGCAGTGTATCTGGAGCGTCTTCCACAGAGGGGGTGCTCTGTGGCAGCTCAAGTACAGGGTCTGGGTTCAGGGTAATGGGTCTATAGGTAGGCACTGGGAGGTGCAGCTGCACTAGGTGTAGTGAAGATACCTTTACCTCAGTGCCATGTGCTAGTGTGATTCCCAGCAACTTCCACGCTCTGGCTATCAAGGCACTTTGTCGCCTCCCAAAAGTTGCTATAGTCTGTTCGCCAGGATTGTGCACCGCTATTATTCTGTCATTTAGTATGTGCAGAACTATCCCAACTGACTGATGTTCACTATTGCTCATCTGTATCCCTTAGTACTCTATATTAATAAATATATATATACTGCTCTCCTTATGTGTCAGTAGTCAGGGTGATCATATATCAGCTCGTCCCCCAATGCCTCTTTAATGGTTAAATAAAATGCCTCTTTAATCTCCCGTTTATCTGGACCGTTATAGACTCCTTCTGGTGAGAAGTCAGGAAACTGCAGGGCACCAGGATGTTCGCCAAGGCAATAATGAAGGACCTTGCTTCGCAGGGGGTTACGGGGCCAGGAGCTAGTGACCTCAGTCAGTGTTTCTAATCCTGGCACTATCATAGAAATTTGCACATATATGGTGTCTGCGGTTCTATAAGTTCTGTAACCAAATATTCTATTCATCTGTGTACCTATGCTGTACCTCAAACCTTAGTGACACCTAGTTAATGTTAGCAGCACTAGAAATGTTCAATGGTTTGGAAAAAAAGGCAGCACTAAATAATATACTTGTAACAATTGTGGCGCAAAAACATTCCAAATACAAAACACAAAACCTTCAATAAAACGAAAATCACTACGGTTATCAGTGGCAGATCAATACATGTGGGAGTACAAACAACAGAAAAGCATTGACATTCCTCCCTAGTTATTGAATCTCACTAACAAACCAATCTTCTACATTTGACAGTGATCTTCTGTTACAATAATAACCCTACCTAGCGGGTCTTATCCTAATAAAAACGATACAGACCAGTCAACATCAATTTAACATCATGTCCTTATACATTCAATATACATCTGCATATCATAAAACATATCATCAAATCTGCATATCATAAAATATATCATCAAAAAAACAAAATACAAATAACAAAATAACTGTGCACGTAAATATGGCCTTACTAAAAGCAGCTTCTGTGTCAGTCAGTGACCCTTACTGCAGTGCCCATATAAGCACCAACCACAATAAAGTGCAATTGCTTCACTTTAATGAGCCTCTGTATGCATTATCAGACGGTAACCTGAAGTCATGCAGTCATGAAATTCTACATGTGTTTCACGAAAGAAGTAAGTCAGGCACGTTCAGAGTGTCTATTCTCAGACAATGACTGCATACCTTGCCCTCTGAAGGACAAGAATAGAACACGTGCTTCCTATATACAAATGGCGCACGCACAAAAGGGAAACTGTCACAGAACTACCAAAAACTCATAACATCCAATAAACCAACCCGGGGAACCTCTTAAAATCCTCATAAACCAGGCGATATCCGTTATCCAGTAGCTAAGTGGACCGACAATATCCAACCTCTTTCCTACCTTGTATTGATGTAGGAGAGCCTCCACTGTATCCACACAGCACTCGGTGGAGCACTTTTTTATTGCTGAAAGAATACGATAGTAAATCGTATCTCTCCTTCTCTTCTACCAGGCCGACCCGTAGCCCCCTGGTAAAGAGGCGCTCTCTGTTTCACTATATACAGAGAGACCCAACAGCAAGCTATACCAAAAAGAATAGCATTGAAAAGACTGCAGACATAACCAGCCTCTCCTTATCCCTTATTCTTTTTACTTTTTTATTGTCTTTCTTCTATGCCTGTTTTCCTACAAAAACCAATGTAAAAAATGTAAAATGTAAAATGTAATACTAAAAAAAGAGCTAAATATGCCCGTGAAAGGCGCAAGACGCAGCCTTCTCCTCCGGGCACTCAAGGCAAAAACAATAGCACACACATCTATATATAACATAAAGGAAACAATAAACCAACAACTTCCTGACCGTACTGTCCAGCTCAGAATTCCATGTCGCACACACAAGCCTCCCCAGTTAAAAAAAACGTCCTTAGCGAGGCCAACCAAGACAGGAGACAGGAAAGAACTGAGAGCTGAGAAAAACACAGAAGCCTCACAAGCGCTCCTTTCATAAACCGTTACCAAAGCGTCACTTCACGTCAGGTAGTCATAGTACTCACCCGAGTGCTTGTACTCAAAGGCTTCAGCCAGAAAGGAGTCACGAGTGCTCAGTCTGCGTCCCCTCGAACCCAGCCGTTACTGCCCCCGTCTGCAGGCACTGCTACTCCGAGTCACGGCACCAAAATGTCGGAGGGAGGATTTATTACAGGACAAGGAAGCTAGGGGCGGTACTCAGAGCCCCGGGAGCTACCACAGAACTGGGCAGGAGAGTGAGTCAGGGACAAAAGGGGCACCTTAATTTGGGCAGGGGTGCCTGGGAACGCTCGCTCTAGAATTGAAGAAAACAGACATGTGAGACATGGAATTTGAGGTAGAACACAATAGCAGTTTAATGAGAAGATGCAACTTCAAAGAAACCGCAAATCAGAGACACAAAATACAGAATTCATATAATCACATGTCCATTCTCTCCGTATCAGATTGCCTGAGAGAAGGAAAGCATTTTAAGAGAAAAGTTATACCTAGGAGATATGTTTCAGAGTACAAGAACTCTATTACCTAGGAACTCTCACGTCTACTCTAGAGCTAGCATTCCTGCAATTTTGAATGAAACAAATACATGTTGATCAAATAAAAAAAGACACTAAGCATAACAGTACATTTCATATAGGTGAACACAACACAATGCTAAGCAGGCGCAGAAGCAAACACAAGAGCCCCTAAGAACTCTTGGGGAAACCTACGGAATCTGTCTGTCACCTACATACAGACAGCGAGGTAATCCGTTAAGGTGTCTGCGTGCTCTCCTTATATACTAAATTTTGGGCTGCTTCGCACGCAACTCTTACCCAAAAATAAACCTCGTCTGCAGAATTTCACCAGACATGTCGTCATTTACCCACTTAATGCTGACAATGAACTAGGTGAAAAGGTCAGTTTCTCAGGCCAATCGCTTGTCGTAAATTACACAGAGCAAGCAGAAACTATAAGTAGACATTGTGCGCAAAAGCGAAAAATACAAACAGATATTGTGTTCAAATCGAATATATACATACATAAATCCTCTCAACTTAAGCTCTGCGGTTGCCACTTCCTGAAATGCGGGAAACCTGCCCAGGAAGCAAGTGCTATGCCAGGATGCAGCTTACTGTATGTTGAAGTGTCAAGAGGATGCTGAACTTTTGGTACCGACCGGGTAGGGTGGGGGCTACCAGCTTGGAGGCAGAAAGCTTCGCAGAAAGAGGAACTGAATCTGCGTTGGGTCAGAGTTGGGTCAGACCTGCCATCAGCCTGCGATGCACTAAAATGGCAGAGCCACGGTCAATTTAACAAAGGCCTATATAACATATAAAAGGGCCTACATAGCACGGGCAAGTGGGAGGGATGTCTCAGGACAACTATATGGGACAATCAGTCCCTTTCTCATTATTACAGTAAACCTCCTAATAGCACAAATGTTAACACAATAAGATTATATGTGGGTGAGGACTACCCATGATTATAATGCACCTCTACAACCGCCAGAGTAAATTGCGCTATATCACTTTCATGGAAATGGCTTGGTGTAACTGAAGTGTTGATGAATATAATGGTATCTAATGCATTTCAGCATTCAACTTCTGAATTAAGGGGAAAGTTTCTTCTGGCGGGAGATATCTAGGGGGGGGGGGGCGTTGTTTGCTCAAAGAGGAGGAACTCTGAAACCAACAGAATCCCACTTGTGATTGGTAAATTGGTGGCTGCACAGATGGCAGCACTGTTTACTCTAAAGTGGGATGAAACACTTTCATATGTTGATAAGCAACAAGAACACAGTGGTAGGGACAAACTGCGCAGGGAAGTGACAATGTAAGGAAAAGTATCAAAATTAAACCACTGCTACGAGGTTAACAATAAGACGACCACTTCACGTCGTAATTGGTGAACAGAGTCCACCTCATACAATTACAAAAATGAAAACCGAGCAAGGTGGTTCAATAGTAAAGCACAAATCAAAGTCCAAATTTCAATTCAATAGTGTAGTCTTCTTTTAATTCAAGCTGTTCATATCTTGTCTCTTATTCCAATGTACAGTCTTCACTGTGTGCCTTCAAGCCAAGCCAACACGTGTTTCGTCCTGATAGTTATAAGTCATGGACTTCATCAGGGCTAGAGACAAAAGAAATAACGAAGTAGGAGACATATTTCTAAGTATCGTACAAAGATTGCATGTGATGTATGAGGTGGGTGGACTCTGTTCACCAATTACGACGTGAAGTGGTCGTCGTATTGTTAACCTCGTAGCAGTGGTTTAATTTTGATACTTTTCCTTACATTGTCACTTCCCTGCGCAGTTTGTCCCTACCACTGTGTTCTTGTTGCTTATCAACATATGAAAGTGTTTTATCCCACTTTTTTGATACGGTAGAAGGGACCACGCTCCTAAAACAACAACGTGTGATATCCAGCGCAAAGCACTAGACTGGTGTCGGAACCCATTTCAGGGGCCATGGAACAAGCTGGAGCTACTGGTTCCAACCATGGGTGGTTGAGGCCTTTTACTCCTAATGTCCCAGGACCTGAGTGACTAAGGGTCAGTCCCGAGCAACTGGGCCAAGTACCCCCTTCAGAGTCCTAGGAGTTCCTCTCTGACTAATCAAAGGTAAGTGTTCCAGTGCTATAAGACTGATGAAGTCCCCATGGGCCCTTTGGCCTTTCGATCAGTTTTACCCGCACCTGCCCTGGGTTGCTGTATCTGAGTCAACAGGAGAGATCCATAGACGTGCGTCGCAAAGGTGGGCAGCAGTTGCTGGCTATGAATAGCATTCTTGGGGTTCCAGGGGATGCGGTTGAGCATCCTCTGTGCTCCCTCCAGTTTTGCATTACATTATTCTGATCCCCCTCGCAGGAAAGTGGGCATCATACAGGTTCTATTGCTTCAGTCTGAGCCCGGGCACTTGCTGGTCACCACGGGGGCATTCTCTCTCTGCATCAGCAAAATAAGGTCACAGGCCTTGCTCTTCACGGCAGCCCTCTTACTTACTGGGTCACTGACTTTGCATCGCACACGGACTATGGCCCACTCTACACAACGGTAATTCCCTCTTCATGGCAGTCCCCTCTGGCATATCAGTGGACAACCTTACTCCGCACATGGGCTACAGCCTGATTGGCACAGCAGTTACACTCTTCATGGCAGCCCCCTGTTGCATACAGGCTCACCGATATTTACCTGCACATTAGCAACAGCCCGATCTGCGAGGCAGCAATTGCCTCACACCTCGCTACATGGATCAACTTGCCAGGAAACCCAAATGTACCTCACTCCCTCCAAGTGCTCTCCTCTTCCCCACAGGACATACTGCTCTTGGGAAGCAAAAGGCATAGGTGGCCCAAGGCAGGTGGTCTTGGATTTTCTGGGGTATGCCCCCTCACCATGCTGGGAGACTGGCAGACCTTGGCCCCAGTCCTGGTCACAAGTAGCAGTCTTGCAAAACTTCTCCTTCTCAACATACAGCTCGACTGGCTGTTAAAAAAGTGGGATTTCGAGCTCCCATTCTAATTGTCCATTTCCAGACACCAAACCTGGTTAAGGGTCCGAGCTTTTGAAGTTTGTGTTGGGGTTCTGATTCCTTCTGAACTACCCACTTCTCCATCCTGTCCTTCCTTTAGAAAACAGTCTGTCAAGGCAGGAGCAACTGTAAACCTGTTAAACTGAAAACACACCATAAGAGTGACTAGAGGTTCACACCTAGATGTCCGCCACAGTGATATGTGCATCAAAAGGTTACCCAGTGTTCCAGCCCTACTCTTTGAGTCCCTTATTAGTCCCATCTCCTTCCTAAGATGCGTCTAGACCTCTTTCCAGTGACCTCTGTCATAATCAAAGATCACCCTTTGAAGCGTACTTCCTCCCTCCAGTATTTCCCATCCAGCTCTCAGAAATGCAACAATCCGCAATCCTCTACCTACTGATGCTCCTCCAGACAGCCCTGTGTCTCCCAAAATAGAACCCAGAGTTTTACATATATTTTACCACTCACAGGCAAACATGCATACACATGCCACCACCCATGTGCTGCACAGCACTAAATAGTAAGTTAATGTAGGCCAAGGGTGAGCTAAGCACACTGGATTGGAACTTTACAGGAGTGGTACACCAGTGGCACAGGTAAAAAGGCCTGTTCACTCCTGTTGATCACTATACAGTACCATACCACTACCACACTTGTCACTTCACTCCCGGTAAAGGCAGTAGCCTTTCACTGCAATGAGGGTAGCATTTTGAACCCCCCTCTGTGAGAAAGTGCCATCTTTCTTGCATGGTATGCCCCCACTTTTTCCAGAATTGCTGAATGTACTTTGACTGAGTGTGCCCTGGGCTCCTGCCTATCAGGTGCCCAGGGTCTATGTTCCTTCCCTAAAAACTATGCTGAAACCTAAAACCCAATTTGGCGAACCCTGGCCACGTCCGCCCCTGGTAAATGGTACCCTAGGTTCCCAGGGCCTTGTGACCAGGGAAGGTCCCTAAGGGCTGCAGCACTTATTGTGCCACCCTTAGAGGCCCTGTACCCTGACGCAAACACACTGCCCTTCCAGGCTGAGTGTCTGGGTATAGAAAAAAACAGAGTGTCGACATGGCACACATTCCTGGGTCCTGTTAGTGCAGTGCTGCCATTTAAGAGTATGTTGCTGGGAGATCGTCAACACGAACTCCACAGCACCATGATGGCTCCACTGAAGACTAAGAAGTTTGGTATCAAACTTCTCAGCACATTAAACCCGCACTGATGCCAGTGCAGGATTTAATGTACAATGCACGACAGAGGGCATCTTAGAGATGCCCCCTGAACCTAACCTACAATCCACGAGGGGCTGCCTAGGCTACCACACAGCAGACATGTTGCTGGACCCCTGGGTAGAGAGCCATCTGCTCTCCTGGGCCTGCAACAATGCACATCCTGGACGAGGTGCTAGGTCTCCTCCCCCAGGATGGGCAGGGGAAGCTTCAAAGGCATGCCGCCTTTGTGAGCTTCTCCAGGCCACTTGCTGTACCCAGCAACTGGCCCCTACTGGTTCTAAACCCCCTCTCTGGCGGGAAGACTGGCCGGAAACCCCAAGGAAGGACTGGGTGTGCCAGCCTCTGCCAACCCCACCCCTCAGGTGGGGGAGGCGAGGTGAAGTTAAGCACATCCCCGGGCTCTCGCCATCTTGAAAATGGGGAGCCCTGCCCAATCAGGACTAGGCCACTGCCCCCCTTCCACAGGAGAGTGCCATGATAGGGGGTGTACCCACCCGAGGGCAGGGACCCAGTGGTCCCTGCCTTTACCTACCTGTAACGCCCCTAAATTTTGTATTCAGGGGCACCCTGAACCTTCCTTCCTCAGATTCCAGATGCTGAAAGAGCAAAGATCAAGAAGAAAGACCACCTGCCGTGCAGCTGCTAACAAGAGGAAGACAACAACTGCTTTGTCCCCAGCCCTACCGGCCTGTCGACCCTCAAACCTGCTCCTGTTAAATCCTGGCATCTCCTGTGGCCAGCAACCTCACAAACCCCGGAGGACCTGGCTACCTTGTGACTCTGAGCATCTGGGACTCCCATGAGCAGTGGCACTGCTCAAAGCAAGTAACTGACCCCTGGCACCAGCCAGGAACCGTGAACCCTGCACACTCTGCACCCGCCAAGCCTGGCCTGTGCTGGAGTGGACAAAGACCCCGAGGACATCCCCCCCGGCGACTGTGACCCCGAATCCGGTCCCAAGGACCCACCTCGACGCTCCTGACGATGCCTGCAGCCTCGGAACCAGGGACCCCCCCAACCGCGGTCAACAGAGGGTAAGATTTCCCGACATCAAAAGGCACCCCTGCACCCGGGGCCCTGTGGCCCCCTGTGCCCAACTCCTGGGTACCTACCTATCCTCCAACCACCCAACTTACCTCTTGAAGTGGTGGTCGCACCTGAATAATCTCCATCCCCGAGCTTGCAGCCTTTGTTAGTCCTTGAGCTTTTCCATTGCAATCCATTGAGCGCCAGACGGCTCAACAGCACCCTGCACCCAGCCGCCCGAGTAGCCCTGGCAATGCAACTTCTACTCCTACCTACTTCCCCATTTGCCGTGAGCAAGTGACCAGGAGCCCAGCTCCCACAGCCGCATGGCCTGCTAGTCAGCAGCCACCAACCAAGGGCCCCCTGCCTTCCATAGGATAACATTGGGCCTAACTCACTCTGCACCCAGCTGCCCCTGTGCCGGTGAGGGTGTAACTGTACTTACCTGACCCTGGGAGACCCTGAGCCTATGCCCAGAACCTTAACTCTGCCAGTCGAGTACTTGCCCAAAAGCCGATAACTCACTTTTCTTCCATAGGGTAACATTGACTGGTTTCACTTGAAATTTCTTCTGTGTGGAGTTTCTAAACTTTAAAATATTCACCTAAAATCAACCGAGTAACGAAAACGGAAATACTCACCTGCTATTAGGAGAAATCGGAGTGCTGGATCTTGGTGCCCAGCACTGACCCTGAAAAGTAATTACAAACCCTACTTACCGCTAACTCAATTGTCTTCCATAGGAAACCATTGACTGTTTTTCCGTGAAATTTCTTCTAAGTGTCGATTTTTGAAAACTACAAATATTCTTTAAAAATCGTACCAACTGTGAAAACGTAACTACTTACCTGTTTTAGATAGATGTCCCAGTACTGAGCCTAGGAGCCCAGCACTGGATCACAAAAGTAACGAGAACCTACTTTACCGGTAACTTGAACTTTCTCCCATAGGAAACCATTGACTGTTTTTCTGTGAAATTTCTTCTGTCGATTTTGCAAACTTCTAAATATTCGTTAAAAATCGCCTGTATAACCTAAACGAATTCTATCAACTGCTTACAGGTGGTATACTAGTGCTGGATCCAGGATCCAACACTGAACCCAAAAAAGTAACCATAACCCCACTTACCTGGTAAGTGAATTTCCTCCCATAGGATAATATTGGTAATTTGATTAGAAAAAGTTTCTAAGTGTCAACTTTTAAAATAGCAAAATATTGCTTAAAAATCACAACAGTAACTAAAACGTATTTACACTCTTGTTTCCAAGAGCTGTCCCAGGACTGAATCTAGGATCCAGTCCTGGAGTTAGTAAAGTATTCCTGAAAGTCATCAATTGCATATAACTTAAAATGCCCATTGAGCTCAATGTATTATTGTGTTTGAAATTGTGTTGCCTATTGCAACAAACTGTAACTATTGCATTCAAAGTCAATTGCCTTTTGCAAAGTATTTAACTAAAGAATCTCATTCTGAGAAAGTATATTTTGATACCTATTGTTGGTTTTAAAATAAAACAACCATATATTTTTTATATACAAATCATTGGCCTAGGGTTCAGTTCTTGAGTGTGTGAGACCATTTGCTGACTGAGTGTGTACAACAAATGCTTTACACTGTCCTCTGATACTGCCTTACTGCTCGACCAAGCTACCACTTTGGAGAGTAAGGGTATATCTAACTTTAGCCTCTGCCAAACCTCTGGGGATTGTGGACTCTGTACACACTGTATCTATTTGGGAACAGTATATACAGAGCCACTCTCCTACACCCTCCCACTTCAAAAAGACAGAGTCAGGCACACATAATCCTTGTTCACCATGACAGCAAAAAGCCACATTTGGGAGGACCCAGATATCGTAGCCGGAGAACTCCGGGCAGAAGTGTATATCTGTCACCATGCAAGGGACTCCTAACACCTGGCTTATCACTGCTCAAACTCCGTTACATTGAAAACTTTTCATTTGCAGTATCGTCATCTTACATGCTCACACCTGATCTCTACTTTGTTCACTCCAATCCTTGCAGCCATGCCTCTTCTCATAAACTCTTCTCCATTCCAACTGCACCAGCTGCTTCTGGTAATTGCTAATTAATTTAAATTGAGAAGTTACTTTGTTCACTAATAAGCAGAGAATGCTTTGCGTTGAGAAAGATATGTGAAAATCTGTTTGTGAAATTGTCCTCAAACTATCGGATGATGCTATTTTATTCGGTCTTTCTAACTTGTTTTATGCTCATGGCTTTCTGTTTGACTTTCTTTGCTTACGAATATAATGGACTATTGGTGGAGGGAAGCGGAGTGTTTTTGGAACCTTAAGAAAGCAGCGAAAGGACTTTGGTATGGACAGATAGTTTGACATTTGTCCCTCAGCCAGGAAACGTTCTCCAGCTTACATATTTGGATAATGAAATCGTGAGAGAGGTATTGCGTTGCATGTGCCTGTTGGAGATGTACTTTGGGTTGGTTACAGAAACATATAGGGCTGTATGTATGGCAATCGTAGACAAGACAGCCAGTTCCAAATTTACCCTGACTTACCAGTATCTGCTGCAGTTTTGCAGCATGATTCCTTTTCCAGTGCCACATGCTGTGCATTATTCTGCCATCTAGTAGTTGGATCGGGAATCCTGTCTTCTTTCCTTTTTTTTTTTTATTCATTTTTTCTGGGCTTCATCCACCACCATTTGGTGGCAAGTCCATCCTCTCGGTGACATCTGGCGTGCACCCCGTAATGCAGCGAGGGGAGATGGAAAATCTTTTTCTGAATTCTGTCCCACCAGCCACCACAAGTTCGCCCAGAGAGACCCCCACGAGGTCTGCAACTTATGCCTCCCGAAGGACCACAGTGCCAAAGACTGTGAGACCTGCACAGAGTTCGTACTGAAGAATCCAAAGGCTGAGACTGAATGTTGGCCAACACCCAAAGATGACAGGAGACCCTGAAGGACCTTGACCTATGCAGCAAGGAAGAAGAGAATGTTGAAGAAGCCAAACTGGCACAGGGAGGAGTTTTGGATGACGAAGAAAGCTTTATTGACATCGAAGCTGAAGGTCGCGAGGACAGTGGTGAAGGATGCCGAAAAGAAACGGCAAACACCACAAAAATGCAGAAGGTCTTACTGCAGGCATGACTAGACATTTGATAATCTACTTTAGCGTTGATTAGTATTGGCAGCCACATTTCTGGAATGTCCAGGGGCTGCAGTGTAGAAAGTATAGTGTACAGTAGGGTATGCCCTCTAAATGTCAATGTAAGTTCAGGTTCACGCACCACATTATCTGAGTTTCCCTGGGCATCGAAGTATGCAGCCCTCTGTGGTATTACCATTCATGGTGCAAAGGAACCTCTGCTTTCATCTGCATCACTCTACCCTTGGTTTTGTTGTTCCCAAACTGCCCTGGGAACTATCTAGACTTGAGTCCAATCTCTTCATCTATCAGATGGGTTTCCTGTTGAAGTGTCTTTTCTATACTTTTAGTATGGAACAGTTTCAGCACTGCAATACTTTTGAGGAGAACTGATCCTGAACATTCAGGTTCAGAACATTAAATGTTGCCATGAGAAATGTGAAAGAACCAACCATACATGCATGTGACATTTCCGCAGTGGTTATAAAGTTTGTAAAATACTCTAGGAGGGTACCATCATGACATCCTACCCACATACGAGTTGTGCTCCTTTCTCTACAACATTCAGGCATATCATTTAACATATGGAACATCGTTACCCTCGGTGCGTATTGTTTGTGTGAATGAGTGTCCATCTGCTTCAAGAAAAACCTAAACTCTGTTAAGCCCCAATAGTAACACTGTTAGTAAGTTTATATGGGGAACAGCAACCTCGACATTGACTAATGGGAATGCCTACATTTTGGGAAGGAAAAAATACTAAAAGCTTAGCAGTAAACTGCAAAATATGCAGGGCTAAGTGTTTTTAAATTCGCAGCGGTCTAGCATTTCCCAGGACAAACCGGTGCAATAGCGCTGCCGAGTGCTTGAATTATTGTTCTATCCTTTGAAATGTTCTGCTGACCTGTGATTTCGGCCCCAAACCTGCCTTCTCCACTTGACCCAGACCCATTGCTTATTACATGGGGGTGAGTGTAAATGGCTGGGGTGCGTTCCGGGCCAACTCTAGGGCGGTGCGATCGGTGCCACCGCACCGGGCGCTGACTTGGGTGGGGGTGTCATGTTTATTGTTTTAAAGACACCAGATGTCACGTTCCTTGTCCCAGCAATTTTCAAGCATCAATAATAATGTCATCTTAATTCTGGTGATTAATGTTCTTCCTGGAGACAGCCCGGAGCTTTGTCTGGTAGTGGAAGTTTGACTCATCATAGCACAGAAGGTTCATATGCCTGCTGCAAAGAACGTGTCCCATTCACATCACAAAGTGCATATAATATAAATAGGTCAATGGGTTAGCGCTTTTGTCAGAGAGATCCTTATGTTACTTGCAGTTTAAAAGTTAAAATCCCAATATAGTGCAGTGAGCTATTAACTGTCAACTGCAATTAATATATTACAGCTACATGTTTTTTGCCCAGTCTTTCCTTATCCTAATATTGCAAAAAGGGTTCATTTGGGTAGAAATCAATTATTATTCTTAAAGAAAACCCCTTACAATGGTGTTGCATTTTAAATTCTGAATTTGGGCTTTTTCAGACCAAGGACTCAAACTATAGCGCCTACCAGTAAGGATGCCATGTGACTCCTACACCTTGTAGGCCTCTGTCATATGTAACATATTCTATACACTGATTTATACACGTATGATTGTCTCCGTGCAACATGTGTGTGATGGAAAGTGTTCCGACACCTTAAACTGGCATGAGTGGCGCTATAAAAGAAAATCAATCTGAGACAGTGGTTATGGAGACTTGGGGGCATTGTCAAATGGTGGTAGTGAGGGAATCCGTGGCGAGGTAGTCATTGGGGGGAAGGCGGGGGCGCCAGCAAGCCTTTTCGTACAGGGTGCCACCAGTTCTAAAGCCGGCCCTGGGTGCGTTCTTAATGCCTCCCACACATTAGGTGTTCTAATTCAATGCCTCAGATCCAGGACTCGCAGCATCACTTTCTACTCCAACCCACAAGTGCTGGCTGCTTGTCATTTTTCATGGTACAATACTCTGGGTCAGGTGATGCATGTGGGGCCTGACTCAGTCTCCTTTACTCCACAACATCCCCGGCGGACCACATCTTAAACCTATTTGTTTTGTAATCATAACACACTAAAAAAAAATCTTCAGTATATTTCTGAAGTTGTTGTGGGTTGAGGCAGTTATAGCGAAATCTAACCATAACTTCACATTACCTTCCTCCTCTGTCTTCCTTGTCACAGTCTTGACCTTGGGGCACTTTGTGTTCAGGGCACAGCATTCGCCCATAGGAAAAAATCCTCACCCAAAATGGTAGTCTGACAGGAAGTTCCTGTCACCTGATCTATAAGGGTTGGCTTAACCCAGATAACATCCTGTTTTATCTTGTGTCCGGATGCAAGCACTCATAGAAGTCCTCTTTATTTGTTAAATAAACGTATTTGTACATTTATTCGTTGATTTTGGACTGCTATAGCGTCCAGAAATTTTGTTTCTACCTGTTCCGCCGTCTCCCACGTTAAGCAAATGGGAGTGGCGGTTGCATTTCTAGAATGCATCAAAATTGTGCTCCTACGTGAGCATGATGTCATGGCCTGCTCTAGCACAGTGTGTTTTGTTTCCTCCTTTGCCCCCCTTCTGCCAATCCGACACTAAGCGATTAGGAGTGGCAGCTTTATTTTGCCTATTTCCCCTTTCCCACTTTGGAGCGTTTTTTTTTTTTTTGGAGGCTTGATTCCGCCATTCCCGTCTTGTTGCTAAGCAATGTAATGAATGTGGGTGGAACCCGTTGAAACGTCCTGCGCTCCTCACTGCTTGTCTGTTGCCTCCAGTGGCTCCAGCTTAATTAAAGACACCAGGGACCAGGTTGATAAAAAAAAAAAGTGGACAATGTGGCCCAAAGAGCTTGTTCTGCCTCAAGCTTTTCAATACGGGCAGGAGCATATTCAACTTATATGGTACAGTCCCTCCTGCATGACTGTCAGGCCTTGACAAAACAATTCAACAGGGGGAGGATATTAATTCTAGACTGTGTATTATGTAACGGGTACGCTTCCTATCGGACATTACCTTAGATTCCTTGTCGGCAGCTGCAGCCATTTCTGGGTCCATCATCTCAGCTAGGCTCCATATATTCATGCAGCCATGAAATTCCCTGAAGGCACTCCTGTCTCATCTACTTTTCAATGGGATGGAGTTGTTAGTCTGTGGAGCACCACAAACGTCTGATGCCTCGGAAACCTGCAGCTAGAGGTCGGTGTTTTCCTTCAGACGTGCTTTTGGGAATTCTGCTACAGCTGGGACGGGGCAGGCTCAACCCGTTCAAAGGAGGCAACTAGGCCGTGGCACTCCCTCCTCTGAAAAGTCCCATCAGCCCTACAAGTTTCACTCCAAAAGATTGACTATCAGAGGGTGGGAGGCCAAAAGATGCCTCCGCATGGTTTCTCCAATTAGTGAAAAAAGGCTATTCTATTGAGTTTTGTTTCTCGGCTTCCAGATCATTTTTTTTATTCCAATCCAAACTGCTCGAAAACCCCAGAAACTCCAGAGTCTACAGAGAGGAATTTTCAAGCTTCTCCAGAAGTTAGCCATCATTCCAGTGCCAGACTTCGATCGCTCAGGGCTGTTATTCTTTTATGTTCCTTGTTCAGAAAGCAACAGGGGGTTATTACCCAGTCCTGGATCTTAAAACAGAGAATTTCTATGTTCCCTATTGGATGTTCAAGATGGTGAGTTTGCAGAAGATTTTACCTCTCATTTCTCCTGGTTCGTTTCTCTTTTTTTTTTGCCTATTTCCATATCCAAATTCATCCACTTTCACAGAGATTTTTTAGGTTATTTGCATAGGGCAGCATTTCCAATTCTGTGTGCTTCCCTTTGGCCTTGCTATAGCCTCTAGGGTGTTCACTAAAACTCTGGCCCCTCTAGTGGAACTTATACATTCTTGTTTTTTTTTTATTCCCTTACCTGGATGATTGGTTTATTTCTTCCTCATCTTTCCTTAAGACCCAAGAAGCAGTGCAGGTGATGCGCAGTTGACTGGAGGATCAAAGTTTCATTGTAAATCTCAAGTCACATCTTCACCCTACTCAGGAACTCTTGTTCATAGGGGGTGCTCTTTGACACAAAGATGGGCAAGGTCTTTCTTCCTACTGTTTGACAACAATGCCTCATGTCCCGAATCTCCATAAGATTTAGTCGTCTCCGGCACAGGACTGGTTGAGGGTTCAGGGGGACATGTCTGCATCTCTCTTTCTTGTTCCTTGGGCTCACAGGATCTGCTGGCACTCTGGAGCCTGAGATCCCTGGATTACGTCTTTGTTCCGGTTTCGGACAGGATTACTTTTCAACTTGATTGGTGGTTGCAGTCAGTGAAACTGGCAAAAAGGTTCGCTTGGTCCTCCGTTGCCTTTATCCCTGACAACCAATGCAAGTGCTTGGGGTTGTAGAGCTACTCTGAAGAACCTGTCTGCTCAGGGATTTTCGTCAACTGCAGATACCTGGATGATTTCAAATTGGGAAGAGCTAGTGTGCAATCTTCAAAATTCTCTTGCACTTTGTCCCACTTATCAAAGACAATTGTGTTAAAATCGGGACAGACATTCAGGTGGTCATAGCCTAACTCATTTACGGGGGGCACTCGTTCTCCTCTTCTGGCACTCCTGCTGAATCAGATAGATGCCTGTGCAGAAGATAACCTGGTAGGTTTCATGGTGATTTATCTTCCGGGAAGGGAGAATTTGCGTGCAGATCAGCCGAGTCACCAACTTCCTTCCTCAATGCCTGTCCCTGTCACCTCTGATATTCAAGGGACAATTTGAGAGGTTTGCAACTCCATTGCTGGACCTCTTCGCTTCCCATCAGGATGCTCTTCTACCGAAGTTCGGCTCCCTTCTTTCTTGCCAAGAGGCGTGGAGGGTGGACGCAATGACTTTTCCCCTGCCACAGGGTCTTCTTTTTTCCTTTCCCTCTTTCTTCTTCTCACCAGGATTTTGGCAAAGATCAGGAAGGAGAGGGTGGTGGTCCTGTTGGTAGACCCATTTTGGTGTTGGCAACCATAGTACCCCCTGCTGCACAGTTTGGCCATTGCTTCCCCTTGGAGGTTTATAGTGACCACTTCTCCTCTCAGGTTTCCTCTTCTGTCCCACAGCTCTCTCAGGCAGCTAGAGAAGGGGATTTGGCAATTCAAAGGAGGAGGTTAGTAAGCTTAGGCTGCTCCTCAGCTTGCCCTTTCAATTCAGAACTCTCAAAGTCAGCACTCTACGTGTTTGCGAGAGGCCTTGGAATAATGTCTGTCTGGTGTTCTTCAAGGCGGCTTCTCCGAGACTCCTGTGAAGGTAGTTCTATTCTAGAGTTTGTACGGGATGGGTTCTTGTTGGGGCTGTCCGTTTCACTCTGCGTAGCCATTGGTCAGCAATTAAGGCTATCAGGGGCATTTCTCTTCTTCCTTTTGAGTCCTTGGCCTCTCGCCTTCTTAGGAGTTTCTACCTGAAAAGGCCAGTGATTGTTTCTCTTGTTCCGCTATGGGAACTTCCACTAGCCCTTAATGGCTTACAGAGCTCCTCGTTTGAAGCCCTTTCTACAGTATCTCTGGAATATTTGACACTTAAAGTTCGTTTCTGGTGGTGAATACTTAAGGCACGTGTCTGGGGAGATGGGGGACTTTACTTTTTCACCCCCTTATTTAAGGTTTTTTCAAGACAATGTGATCCTTAGCCCTGATCCCGCTTTCCTTCCCAAGGTTCCATCTCCTTTTCATTTAGGTCAGGGTGGTGTCCTGCCTGCCTTTTTTTTTTACTTTCTCTTCTACAGAAGAAGAGATTGTGACATTCTCTAGATCTAACAAGGGCTGTTGCTATTTATTTAGAGAGGCCTGCCTCCTTTTGGAATGTTAATTTGCTTTTTGTTACTTTTGGGGTGGCAAATCAAGGTAATTGCCCTACCACAGTGAATTTGTCGTTGGAATAGGTCTGCCATTTTCATTGCTTATTTTCACTCGGGGTTTCTCTTCCTACTGTGGTCCAGGGCCCTTCAACCTGGAGAGTTGTTTCAACATGGGCAGCTTTTAAGGTTGCCTTGTTGAGGGTCAGCTGAGCAGCAGCCACAGGGTCTTCCCCTCATACCTTAATCTCCCTTTATAAGTTGAGGATGGAAGCGGTGTTGTCTGCAGATTTGGGTTCAGCAGTTCTTGCTGTGGTTCGCTGAGTAATTTGTCTCAAATACATATTTATTACATATCTATTTGTGTAATTATCTTTTTTTCTTTAATCAATAGCTTTGGTATACACTCAAAGGTCAGGAGTAACTAACATGGAGGAGGAAGGTAATGACTAGTTTACTTACTGGTAATCTGCATTACTCTGAGCTCGTATTCCTCGTCACAGTCCTGTATCCCTCACTTTCGCCCATGGCAGTTGAGGGATGAAAACAAAAATACACTACGAGAAAGTGAAAATTATGAAGCAAAGAAAATAAACTCATATCAGATCTGATCACTTGATTTGTTAGGATTTGCTGGCTATAACAGGATGGTGTTAGGGTTACCCCCATCCACAGAGGTTAGGTGACAGGAATTTTCTGTCAAGTCACCATTTGGGGTGAGGATCTTTTCTATGGGTGAACTGGGTGTATGCTGTGCCCCAAACACACAGTGCTCAAAGGTCAGGACTGTGAAGAGGAAGACTAACTCAGAGTAATGAAGATTACTAATGAGTAACCAAGTCATTTTGCAGCATGAATCCTATTCTGGAGTCACATGCTGTGCATCTATTCTGCCATCTAGTGGTTGGGTGTGGAATAGTGTCTTGTCTGTATTCTTTTTTGTGTGTAGGTGTCATCGACCACCATGTAGTGATAAGTCCTTTCCTGTGTGATGTTAAACGGTTCCCCAGAAGTTCCTGTGTGTTTGCCGTCATCAGATTCTTTTTTCTGGGTCTTAAAGAATACCAGAGGAACTCTGAAGAATTGTTGAAAAGTGAAAATTCAACTGAAAACACCAAATAACTGGAAGCCATGAGAAACACTGAAGACTGGGGATGGTGGACTTCTCGACCTTGACAGAGGACCCTGTCAGTGAGGACCATGTGGCCTGAGTGTGCAGAGGAAAGGGGCAACTAAGGGACATGGAGAAAACGCCCTTTTAAATTCTGCCCCAACTACCACCACAAGTTCATACTGAAAGATCCACATTAGGTTTGCAACCTGTGCCTCCTGAAGGATCTCTGAGCCAAGGATTGTGAGGCCTGAGCCAAATTCATACCGAAGACTCTCTGGCAAGACTGCGTCAGTGTCTGGCACATCAAGCCATGACTGGTACCCACATGCCACAAGAATCCATGAAGGACCGAGACCTCTCCAGTGAGGACCAGGAGAACGTCGAGGAAGCAGAACTGGCACAACGTGGGAAGTTGGAAGCCGAAGACCGCATCGTCGACGTCAAAAAAGCAAATGTCGCAGAGAAGGCGGAGAGAGATGCTGAAAAGGCCAAGAAGCAGAGGGTAACAAAAGACTCTAAACCCCGAAAGCCACCTCAACATCAAAACATTCGACGACCAATGGCCAGAACAAACACAAAGAGCTGCACAGGTCCGTACCAAGGACACCGATGGAGGCAAACCCTTCGAGCCAACCCTCGATGCCAGTGGTCGCAAAAGCGGGGACAAAGGATCGAGACTAGAAGCCAAAAAACAAGGAACTGACTGCCCTGATAGGGAAACCCTTCTCAACGCTGGTGGCTGAAGGATCGCTCAAGGTCAAAAGAAAGAGAAAGGCCAGCTCAAAGCTGAGATAGCATTAGTCATGCAATGGAAGAAGTTTGTCTCAGTCAAGGCATTCCACATTCCTAAAAACCCCTCAGATTTGAGGGAGTTGAGTCACCACCTACTGGACATCAAGGTGTACTTGACGCTGGAGCCCTGCAAAGATAAACCAGACAACTTTTTTGCTAGAGAACAATCCCACCTCACTGGAGCGGCAGGGATAGTTCGACGTGTGGCTCGATCTCACTGCTGTTTCTTTGAGGAGGGTGTCAACCGCTACCCCTTGAGGCCCTCACCTCCGGACAACCTCTCCATGAATGGACACATAAAGAGGGTGGCAGACTAAAGGTCATGCTCGAGGAAGAGAGGAAGGAATCATGCTGCTTGCATCAAAACTCAAATGCAATTACAAAATGGCAAACCTGTACCTAACCATTGTAGGAAGTGTCCCTACTTGACATGGTCACCCCCACGTTTTGCCCTAGTACTGAAGCTTTTCGACTGAAAGTGCCCTGGGTTCCTGCTAACCAGGCCGCTAGCTCTCTTTCCCTTAAAACAAGGTAAATGTCTTATTGTAACCTGACTGGCAAAGACTTTAGCATTCCCGTATGTCCCCAGTAAATGGTGCCTATGGTACCCAGGGCATATGTGAGGGCACATCTGCCTGAGAAGCTGGGCCCCTGTGATTTTTAAAAAATATTTTTTTTTAAATTGTTTTATGGCACACAAACAATTACATTTGGCATCATCATCATAATTATAGTCGGTGTCAGGGTACAAAAGCAAAATATCACTGAAGAATATCTCTCACATCAGAGAAAGCATGTGCAGCAGAAGAAGATACACTCCATAATAGTTAATCCAGCATGAGTCGTCACATTAACAAACTGAGCACTTGTACGGGAATGAGGCCTGCCAGTGATCAGGCAGCCATCCTAAAGACATGTACTGTGCGTGGTCATTACGAGTTGCCCAGCTACTTGATGGCTTTACTGAAACCAATAGTGTTTGGTGTCAAACACCTTGTCTTAATAATTCTGTTCTGATGCCAGTACTAGATTAATTATGACATGCACCCAGAGGGCACCTTAGAGCTGCACCCTGAAAACCTACTAGTCCTCTAGTGTGCTGGCTGGCTGGTATCTCCCATCCTGCCACCACAGACTAGTTTCTGACACCCCTGTATGTGAAAGCCCATGCTCTCAGAGGCCAGAAACAATGCCTGTTCCGGAGGAAGGTGTTCACATTTCCAGCGGGATGGCTAGTTGAGGAGTATGGCAAACCAGAGGCTTCAATGGCTCTGCCGCTTTAGATATGCAATAACAGCTCCCCCCCCCCCCCCCCCCCCGACCTGGGGAACGCCACCCCCTGCCTTGGTGCCCATTTGGGACCGGAGCAGGGGGAAAATTAGTCAGAAGGCGTGTCACACTTTCAAGCTTGGGACACCCTTAAGATGCACCACCTGAAGCGTACAGCCAAGCAAGAGTTTCACCATTTTGAAATTTGTGAAACTAGAAACTATGGGTGAGGTTTATGCCCACTCTCCCCAGGAAGTGGTCATATAGGGGGTGTAGTCACCCCAGGGATAAGTAGCACATTGGCTTCTACCCTACACTCCCATAAATGCCCCTAAATTCAGTATTCAGGGATCCCCAAACACCAGGAACTCCAATTTGGCCTCTAGTAAACCGAAGGAAGGACAGAGAAGAAGAAGAGCATAAGTCATGAGAACAAAGGTCCTGCACCAAAATTGGCGCCAAACCCTGCCTGACTGCTCGCACCACGACAGTAACAAAGGCTGACTCTTAAAGAAGTTGAACAGCCTCCCCAAACCCTTGGAGGACTGTTCTTACCTTCAACAACCAATCAGCATCTCCCTGCTCCCTGGGGGGGGGGGGGGGGGGAAGGGGGGAAGGAGCTGACCCTTGCATCTGCAGGTATGGATTGCATTGACCCGGTACTCCGTCTGGCTAGCCATTGGGCCCACAGAGGAAGCAGCTCGCAAGGATGAGGTGGTCGTGAGTCCAGAAGAAAACCCATCACTTTCACCAAGTCTCGAGACGCTGACCCCTCCCAGGCCCTCAACACCAATACCCTGGGTACTGGAGACCCTTGCCATTTCCAAGGCTTGTTGCATGCCCAGTCTGGACACCATCGCCGACCTGCTGAGGGACTTCAGGATTCATGAGGTCTTCACTGAGAGAGGCACTGCTGTCCTGTTACATCTCCTTCTCCACCATACAAAACGCCTCTGCACACAAGCCCCCCAGCCCAGGCTCATGTGAACTGACTTTGTTCCTGTGCTCCAGAGACCCTCAAGAGTCGAGCCCCACTTGCACCCTTTCTTTTTGTTGGTACTTCTCCATAGACTTTACCGTGTCGCGCTCGAGGCTACCAACGTGACCAACACCTCTGCACCCAGACACCCCAGTGCAAGTAAAACCAAACTGCTGGTGGTTTCTTGGATCTTGGCCCCTAAGCAGCTTAAATCCTAGAAGGCATCCGCCACAAGCGTTTGCAAGTGTATCTATGCAGTGTATGTTTCTCCCATAGGTTAACATTACTGCATTCAAAGCTCATACCTCCAAACAGTTGTTTGACTGTATTTTTCTAATACTACAAAATCTTTAACTCTGAAAATACTTACCTGATTCAAATGATCTTGGTGCCTAAAATTATATAAAAATCTATTGTTTTTTTAAATTGGTCTCGAGTTTCTTCTTGAGTGTGTCTTATTTTTTTTGACGCCGTGTACAATAAATGCTTAACACTACCCACTGATGAGCATAAGCTGTTTGACCACACTACCACAAATAGAACACTTGGGATTATTAATTTAAGCCCTGTAAACAAATAAGGGTTGTCTGTACTGTTTGCGTGGTGTGCCTTAAATCGGCTCTGCCTAATAAAAATCCAGCTTCCTACACCCATGCTTTCAAGCGTACTGGACCTGGGTAAAGAAGCATTCCGGGAACCTGCCAGAGGTTACTGCTCAAGTGTAGAAGAAATAGAAACATTCCACTCAAGATTTCCAGTACATTAAGGGGAACGTGCCAGCAGACTCCATCATAGTGGTGACAGTAAGGAAGAGAAATAACGCCCCCACATCAACCGGACCATCACCAGAGAAAGTGAGCAAGAGAATAGACCTGGTGGGTTGAATGATGGAAAAGCAAATGGCGATGCAATGAATAATTACAAATTCCCACACACTCCTCAACAGGTACGGCCACAAACAAAGATGGGGGTGTGCGATGGTAGAGCTCATGCAAATCCTTCTGGAGGTATTTAAAAAGGGGGCAACAGCAGTGATCCAGGAGGGCAAGAACATAGTCCTCTCCTACCACAAGTAAGCACTGGTGGCAGCAGATCCTGCCAGCAGGCAGATGTGCATGGGCACCACCCTCAGGAGACCTGCATGGCTGAGGGTCTCTGGGTTCTAGGATGAGGTGCAGTCATCCATCATCAACATGCCTTTCACAGAGAAAGCCCTTTTTGGACGAGGCATCCAACAAATAAAGACAATGAGTTCCAGAGCCATGAGGACTTATCTGATAAAGACATCTAGCTGCAGATTCCTTACCTTAGACTATCCAAGGCTTTGGGCTAGATCTGGAAACCTTTGCTCAAGCAATACCCTTGTGCACGGGTAGGTGGCGTCGATCGGCTCCATGTGGTGCGTCTACATCATCTGTGCCAGAAGTGAGGTCTACATCACATATATAGGCACCACCTCAGCACGCTGACATCAGTTCTTTTCTTTCCGAACCAGTTAGTGTAGATCCATGAACAGTGCTACCTTCTTTTTGATGGGCTTTTTTCGATGTTATGTCGATGATTTTTGGTGTGTAGGTTTTCCCTAGATGTCGAAGTAGACTTCTGGATTCAAGCCGTGCAGGCCTGCCACCGTGTCTGTGATGTGACAAATCCACACTAAATTTGTCTCTAGTGCCTGGAGAGCAAGCACGACTAAAGAAAAAGTAATGGATGCAGGATGGCTATAATGGCTTTTTGTATAAGCTTTTGAGACCCAATGACTGCACTCAGGCCCATGAGCAGAGCTCTGAAGTCTGAAAACCTGGGATCCTGGTTTGAATACCACCAAGGTCATTCCAGTACATGTCTATTCTGCCATAAGCAGTTGAGGCTAGTTTACAATGGGACAGCATATTTATTCTTTTCTCAAAAGTAACATCAGACCTATAGATGCTTCCTTAAAATACACCTTATTTAGTTTATACAATCTCCTGAAGTTCCACCGGAAATCGTGTTGTGCATCTTGAAGCCTCAATGTTTCAGGACTGGGACATTCTGTTTCGCCCTTGGGGCCAGCCATCTTATACCCTTCTACCTGTTTCTGAGGCACCATTTCCTAACAATAGATGACTTGAGAACCCGCAAGCTCCCAGCATTAATCAATTTGGATAACCGTCTACTGAAGAGCTCACCATTGCTTATTAAGGCGCTTCCTCCAAAATCCAGGATGGTACTCTAATTTCCAAGAATGGCCTCTACTATGTCATAACAGGAGTGGGTGATCTTAGTTGAGGTTTTATCTCCTGATTTTACTTCAGTAGAATGCCTGAACCGGCACTGTAAATTGTTGTATAATTATCTGTATGCCTGGTGGTAGCAAGCGCTTGCATATCCTACTCGGCGACTTATCAACCCTCCAGGACTAAACTGTGAAATCGGTCTGCACCCTTCAAGGCCATCAAGCATCATTTAATTGGTCTGTTACATCTCATTCTTAAGGTCACTTTGACTATGGCCAGATTGTGTCTGAGCCCACTATTGTCTCTTACCAGGCACAGGAAAGTGAAACCAAGAATGTCATTAGACCAGAATCTGCTTTCTTAGAAGACTGTATTCTGGGGGGTTATATTATACAAAGTGCTTCAGGGCACAACAAGTGTGTACAGCCCCAGGGCAATACTTTGGTATTACAGAAGGGGCTGGAGATGCTTGTGAGGCCACTTTTGTAACATGGATCATCCCAGTGCCAATGTAGTGGGGGTGCAATTCCAAGGGGGTGTGCACTGGTTTGCATGGGGATAGGGCCTCGGGCAAATAAGCAAACTTTTTTTGTGCCCGCGTCATATTATAGATGCAAGTGCAGAAGCAGACAGGGCAACAGGGAGTGCACTGACCGTGTGCCACAGAGGTCTAATGGACTCCCAGATATCATCTAAGTGCACCCGCCTGTAGGGGATCTCTGCTGCTCTTTAAACGTGAGGCTGGGTACGATGGCTTAGGAAAAGGTGGACCAATGGTTTCAAACACCAATCTGCTTCTAAATAATGTGCTACTCCCAGTGCAGGTGTGAGGTTGTACCTACACTGGGAACATTGCATTGACTGTAAAAGGTGCACCGTTCCGGTCTGTGCCTGGCACACCCAGTTAAAGGTGGATCATGGATCGGACTAGGGCAGTGAACCCTATTTATAATATGACCCCAGGGTGATATTACTCTTATATGGCACATTAATAAGCTGGAAGCCTTAGACACCTCAGATCGAGCAAGGTTGTCAATCCGACTGCAAAGTTTGAACGTATCTATCTTTTCTCCCAATGTGTTGTCAAAGGTTTATTTCTAAAACGTAGATTGTAGGAGATTCTCTTTTTGCCCTCAGAATTCCTTAAAGGCCCACTTGACTGCCACCCAAATGCTCCAGGACTTCAGAGGCCAGCACAGTGCCCCCTCCCTTCTCTGACCCAGAGACTGAGATACCAGAAGATGTCACAAGTAGGAACGAATTCAGAAAATGAAAAAAAATGAAATGTGGGTGCTTCTGGACCCCTTAACCACCCCTGCATTTTTTGCAAATGTGACAGGTAAAGTCTGCCAATAGTATAGGTAACTGTTTCCTGCCTAGATATGTAATATTTTCCATTGCACGTGGTTTCTGCCAGCCCTCAGCCGAAGCCTGTAGGCTCTATCCTTTTAGCTTGTTCACTCCAGCATCACTAAGCTGCTGTTCAGACTCAATGTGCACGCTTCACCTGAAAGCAGCACCCACATCCCTATTAGTGAGTATCAGAGGAAGCTGTTACAGCCAGGGTAGTTTTTTTGTTTACCAAAGATCATTTAAAAGGACTCAACAAGATTGAGGAAATTAGTTTACTGCTCCACATTACAACATAATTTGCAAAAGGAATTGTGTCCATTTGAACAGCGTTTTATGGTATCAGCAGCCGCATACTGCGTTTGTATACTTTGTTGTGGTTTCTAGTGCTTTTGGATTCTGGGTGCCATTTTTGTATGATTCTGTAATTTTTTTTATCGTCCGGAGTTATGGTGGTGTATGATTGATCAGTGAAGGTGTGTCTGTCCCATCTTGTGTTTAGTCTTGGCTTAACATTCTTTGAAGGGATCAATGAAACCTGCCTTCCATTTTTAGAGAACATTTCTTTACTGTGTGTATGCTGTAGGACTTTGGCATTTACTTCCTTCCACAGGGGTTACTAGTTGTCCACAGGTTAGTATTCTGTTGAGCTTCATTGTTTGCCAGAGATACAGCTTTCAAGCTTTCATAAAATGTTGTGTGCATCTGGACGTGGTATGGTTATAGTGATGTGTTCTGAATAGTTTTGTATGTTGGTTTGAGGAGAAGGGTGTGCTGTTGAGGCGGATACACATTGCCAGCTAGAAGGCTGTGACGCTGTATTGTGCACATGAGTGCTGGACGATTTGCTGGTGTAGAATGAATTATACATTTATTCTGAAAACTGAATAATATGAAATGTTAGATGGTAAGTGCATTTGGGAGTCCCATGATAGAATATGTGGCCTCTCAGAGCTGAGTTGAATGCATTATTTATATTGTTTAATGCGTCATGTTGGATGTTCCTGGAGTATTGTTTGATGTTGGTGGGTGGTTGGGAGCCTCCTAATAGCTTATCTAAAAGGCATATCTGGGCTGTTTTGCCTGTACGTGAAATACTCTGTTCTTTCGAAAGTGTTCTGGTGAATGCTGGGTGTCTTGTGGAACTAGGAAGAAAGTGCAGTCTTTACAATCAGACCGATTGATCAAATAGCAATAATTGACTTAATGCATTTCATTATTTAATGGTACTTCATCAGACCTTTCCCTTGAGGAAAGGGTAGAGAAGCTGAGGTCCTGACTTCTCATGGTGCTACTCAGCCATGGCTGTACAGGGCCACAGCAAAGCTCTCCTCAAAGGTGACTCAACAATCTTTGGATTGGGAAATGTCATCCGGGACTGCGACTAGGAGGATGCTGCCTTGGCATTTCTTGATGGAGATGAGGCCATTGCCGGGGACCTCCACAGCTAGAGGTTTTGAGTGGGTCGAGATGGACATTAGTGAATTCTTGAGGGGCGAGCGGAGGCTGTGAGAGTAAAGAAGATGTACAAATCGGTGCCGGACTGGCCGTAGCGGGCACCGGGGGTTTCCCTGGTGGGGGCTGGTTTTGGGCACGTGGGGGCTGTTTTTGATACCGGGGGCAATACCGATCTCTCCCCCCTCCCCCGTAACAAAAGCTTTCCACTAGCACTACCTTTCCACCCCACTCCCTTAACCCCCCCACCTCGTCTCCGCGGGGACTGGCCGAGCTGTTTGCCAGGGCATGTGTCGGTTCCCAGTCTGACCGTGATTCAAATGTTAAATGAGCAGATTCCCGTAAATACTCGGTGTAGTGTATCCGAAACAGGGTTTTCCAACACACAGTTACGCACAATCATTCTCTTGTCCCATTACCAACATCTAAGTGGATTGTAAACTTGTGCAACTTCTGATGATCAAGAAAATTGGGAAGGAGGAGATAGTGAGCCACACACAGTCTGCAGGTTCATTAAAAAAACCAGAGATGGACAAAACCTTTGTACGTTGAATCAGAATTGAAAAAAATCAGTATATGCTATGTACTTGACACTGTTATGTATCCTACATCCCATTGGAGATGCCACCTATGAATGTTCTTTTTAGTAACAATGGGAAATGAGGTGACATGGGTTAAAGTTATCACATATACTTGTCATCAGATGCACAGTTTTCCAGACCTGGGCTAATATTCAACAATCCAATGTAATCTTGAGGAAGGTTGTCCTATTCTACTCCAAGTCTTGAAACTGGCATACATTCTCAAAATAAAATGGTTTATAGAAGCAAAGGCAATGATGAACTAAGGTGTTTCTGATGATATGGAGTCATCAGGTGCCCTGATGCTGCATCAGACTTAGCAGCCCATGGTTTGTCACCACCCTCTTAACTATGCGTCACAAATGTGAGTGGTGAGGAGAAATATATGGGAGAAGAATAACCAATTTTATATGACTGCATTCTTTTTCTGAAGGATACTTCTAACTGCAAATTCCTCACCTTCAGAGTACCCCAGGCATCAGACTAGATTTAGAGATTTTTCTCATGATTGCTCCCAGCAATTGGTGTCCTATGGCTCCTCATCAACTCAGTCCCTCCTCGGAAGTGATACAGGAGTTGCCAATAAATGTCACCCCTGCATGCTGATGTCAGTTCCTTTCTTTCAAAACATTTGGACCTGGATTTGGAGAGTACACTAAACACTTTTTATCATCTGTCACAAGTTTTCTTCAAAATTGTTTCATGTATAGTGTGCAAGGGAACATGTCCATACTGAAGCCTACAGGATTTAAACCTTATAGGGATTGTCACAAGCAAATGTCAGACAGACCTTTTTTGTCCCAGTCCTGGTCTCCAATTAAGGAACCAATTCCACAGCTTATCCCGATGCAGCCCGAGTTTCCGGGTCCCTCGACGATGACGCAACAGGCGGAGGCTTTCTAAGAAGCCATGTTCTACATCTTTGGCATGCTTCCGGCTCCCAGTGGCAAGCCTTTGGGCCCTAAGGATCTGAGGAGGCCTGCAGTTGGAATACCATTGGTGGATCCATCCTCAAAGCCATCTGTGCCTCAACTCTCCACAACAGGACTTCAAATCTGGCGCCACAGTTCACACCAACCCTTGCCATGTTGACTTGCACCAAATATTGTTTTATCTGACTCTGAGGTGAACCCGACATGGCCTTGACCAAAATTGTGCCTTATACACTCTTTGGCACAGTCGGCACAACCACATTCTGACTCTGACAGAAAACTGATATTACCCAGAACTGGTCCACAAATGCTTCATATTCCTTTTGACTCAGACTCTGAACATAGTCAACATGGTCAGGATTATACTGGAGATGACAGGGATGATACACCCTATTACTATGACAATCTTTATATGAAATGTCATGAGGCCATTAGGCTATACATCTCCCCAGACACTGGCTTGAATTTCTTTTGATCCTTCTACAGAGGAATTGACATCTTTTGCAGGGGTTATATGAGTGGCTGCTGAAGTGTTAGACCTGGAGCTCCTGTCCATTGAGGGCAAGACCAGTGTCCTAACAGAAGTCCTGAAACATGAGCATGCTTTCACAGAAGCCCTTCTTTCATTCAATAGATCGATGAGGGGCACATTATGGGCACGTGGGACAAATCTTGCCCTTGACTGCTGGTTAATAGGCAAGTGGCCAGAAGAGACAGATCTACTCTGGTGACCCAGCGTGTCTACCACAACACCCTATGCCAGAAGGTGGAGCGGTCCAGGCGTCCATGAGTAGGCTAAAACCTTATTCATTCCCTACTAAACCTCAAAGGGAAGAAGATAATTTTCTCAGGCAGATTTGTCATTTATTCCATAAATTCTAGTTGCTTCCTAGGATAATATTCATGTGGGATGTTGCGGATAGTCGCTCACGAATGCTGCACCAACTTTGTGCAAATCAAGTTGGCCAGGAAGCAGCGAAGTACATCATCTGCTGTAGGCCGAACACCACTGACTGCTTGAGCAAGGAAGTTGGGACCAGTGTGGCACTTTGGCACCACACATGGGAGAAATCCACAGGTTTTTGGGAGACGCTCCGGCATCACTGATTCAACATGCCATGTAATGGCACCCACCTCTGCAGAGATAAAGATGGCTCTGCCCTGAGCGCATCAAGGAAAGCAGGACCACAGCATGCTCCCTCTGCATTTCTGCATCCATGAGGCAGTATTTGCAACAGAGTTGTCCCTTTCAAGTCTTCAGAAAGGGGTTGGCTAAAGGACAACACCAAGGCCACCTTTCACTGCAAAGTCGATTTGCTGTTTTGTTGGGGAAAACATTTGAGAGAGATCAGAGGACTCTGGTCTCCGGCGGAGACCTGTTTCCAAATCAGTCTTTTAGAGTTGAGGGCCATTTGTATGGCATTGAAGGCCTTTCTACCGTCTATCTGAGGCAGGCTGGTTCAGGTCCTCACGGACAATTATACCGCCATGTGGTACTGCAACAAGCAGGGTGAGGTGGGGTCCTGGGCCCTGTATTAGGAGGACCTGCACCTCTGGAACTGGCTGAGTCAGCTGATCATCTACCTCGTCATGAACCACCTGGCAGGATCTTTGATTGCTAGTGCAGTCAAACTCAGCTGCTGGCACCTGGTGGATCACGTACAACCGCTACACCCATAGATGTAGCTGTTCCAGCAAAGGGGAGAACCCTGGCTCGATCTTTTCACTACAACAGAGTATGCATTATGTCAACGCCTTTGCACACCGGAGATCCCAAAAGGCCTCTCCCTCGGAGATGCATTTCACTTATAGTGTTGCCCTGGACTCCTGCATGCCTTCCAATTCCACCTTTCCTGTCCAGACTTCTGAATAAGACCAGGAATAACTAGGCTCAGGTCAACTCCAGACTGGGCTGGGAGAGCATGATACCCAGAACTTCTGGGTATGAGTATTTGTACTCAATTAAGATGATGCTTCGGGAGGATCTTTTGTCGCAGCACAGGGGTAGGGTCCTGAACCCAGGCCTGCGCAATCTACAGCTCAAAGTGTGGTGATTGAGCAGTAACAGTTTTTGATCTCCCTCTAGAAGTAGTGGATGTCATTTTAGTGACTAGGCATTCATTTACATAAACTGTTCACTCAGGACCCTGGGATTCTTTTGTGGTCTGTTGTAAACCCTGCCATACAAGTCCTTTATAGGCAAAGTTGTAGGACATTGTACTTTTTGTGCTGTCTTCATCCCAGGAAGAACTTACTGTGAGCACTGTTGAAAGAAGTTATTTAATAGCCCTATCTGCATTTTTGTTTTTACTGGACCAGCCATCCTTATTTAAATCATATGCTGTGATGTGTTTTCTTACATGTCTTGTTCATATGTTTCCACGCAAGCCTTTTGTGATGCCACAGTTGGACCCTGTGAGGAAAACTGTTTATTATATGTTGTTTTTGTGAGACCTTACCATGTAATAATCTCACTACCTGTACTAGGTCCAGTCAGATTTTTTATAAACCTTAGCTCAACCCTGGATAACTGTGGCTCAGAGCAGTCAGGCTTTTTCAAAGGAACAAATGTATAACATTAGGAAGTACCAAAACAGTCAAACAGACAGCAATGAGGCACAATAAAAAATCCAACACTGATTTATAAAAATTGCAGTGGATTGAATTCCTGCCCAACAACTATTGATTCTCATGATACATGATACCTACTTGTGGGGGAGAGATAGAAAGATGTGTGCATGGATATTTGGATGCACTCCCATACTTTGTGAAGAAATGTGAAATTACTATTTCAAGATAACCTTTAAAAAGAAGGAATATCACTTTGTGAGAACACCTCATGGACTGTATCAGAATTTGTGTGTCTCTATGAAGGTACGCATGAAAAAATCTCCAACAGGACTCTAGGGATTTGAAATGCACCTTGAGGGTTAGGTGCAGGAGGTGAAGGTGCTGGGTACTATTTACTCTCCTCACTTGTGATTCTGGTTATCGGGGGCACTTAAATGCCCAGGTTGTGTGCTCAGAGAAATGGGAAGTACTAACCAAAGTGCTACGTGGCCACTCCCATTTAGTGATTACTTCTTGTGAAGCATGGCATTTAGCTATCCCAGAATGCACTATTCAGCCCACTCAAGATGGCAGAACCCCGCTCCTGGTGTTTGTGGAGCTCCCTAGCCCATCCCAGGGGTGTGACTTACCTGGGGGTTACGCGCCCACAGAAAAAACGGTTTGGCAACTGTGTTCCCCGTACTGTCCCCAACGTTAGCAAAAACAAAAGAGCAGCCCCTCTTTTATCTGTCCACCATTTGCCCTTCAAAGACTGCCTGCCAGGGAGAGGTCACATCTCTTCCAAGTGCAGGTCCTTTGTGTTCCTTTCTGAGAGTCGTTCACACCTACCCAGGACAGCAGGACGCTGTCTTGTGGCCAGTAACCGTAAACGATGGAGGTCGCCGGACGTTTTCCATAGAAGCAGCCAGAGTTCGACAGGAGGACGTCAGGAGAACCGAGTGGACGCCTCAGCAGGTGACTTCCAGGGCGCCAGCAGCAGAGCGGGAGGAGACGCGGAGGTTTCATGAGGGAGAGGCACTTGTTCTTCAAGGCAGCAGAAAAAGGTTGAATACTTGCTGTTAGTTGCTGCCCATTCTCCAGAAGACCAAAGGATTCTGCTGAAACCTAGGTGAATTTCGTGGGGGAGATTGCTGTGGAGGTTGGGCTCGCCTCTCCCTGTGTTGTAGACTTCAATACCCAGGCTCCCCAGCGGCAGGAGAGCCGCCGACGCCATCTTCGCGCCCGGAGGCGCATAAAGAGCATGCCAGCCCCGGCAGAGCGGGGGACCAGGTGAATTTCGTGGGGGAGATTGCTGTGGAGGTTGGGCTCGCCTCTCCCCGTGTTGCAGACTTCAATACCCAGGCTCCCCAGCGGCAGGAGAGCCGCCGACGCTATCTTCGTGCCCGAAGGCGCATAAAGAGCACGCCAGCCCCCGCGTCGCGGGATCGCGCGCGGGCTAAGCCCGGGCAAAGGGCGGGCCCTCTGTGGCCCTCAGAGGCCAGAGGAGGCTGGGCTGGGCCACGGACTATGGACCTGTCGGACTAATTGAGGAGTGCAGTGAGTTTTTCACATTCGTTAGTGGAGCAAATTGCCAGTGTGTATGTATGCTGGTTTTCTTTTTGTGCTTTGTGATACATAGGCACGTGGGATCAAGGCCAAACCAAAAATCGATAAAACTATATCTGGGCTAGGGACTATGGATAACTTTTTGGTCAAAAAGGTAAATCAAATAAATACTGAGCGCAGGGCTTCATTAGGTAAAGGCAAAGACAATCATCCTGCTTTACATGAGGAGAGCCCTCTTCCTTCGCCGGATCAGCCGGCATTTGATATCTTGGGGGGGGGGAGTGATAGGGAAACCTCTACGGCAGTAGTAAGTACAAGTGCATGCTGATTTTAATAATGCCTTACCTGATATAAGCAACGATTCAGTTGTAGAGAAGATACTAATTGCCTCTAGGCCAGTGCGCCTATGTAGAAAGGCACAAACTAAACGCGGGGGAAGTCTTGCAAAAAAAGAGTAGATAAAAGCCACTCTGCCTCAAATTGTACTGGGGCTACTATAGATTGCCAGGAAAGTGCAAATATGGCAGGTGCAAATCTTTTAAATATGGAGCAATTTGCCTTTCTAATTCGCTCCATAGAAGCTAAGATAGAGGCTAAATTTTTAGAGCTGATGAAACCCCTGATCTCTAAACTTGATTTGGTGGCATCAGAAGTGGAGAGACTGGGTGGGCTTCTAGTAACATACCAGGCCTCAGTGGAAGAAAGATTTAAGGTAGCAGATAAGAGTTTAGAAGCCGAGGGGCAGGGCTCTGGTAGAGTAAATTCACAGCAATTTCTGTAATTGAGCTAGTTCCACCAGGGTCTACTTCCATATCCACTCAGCATAAAAAGGCCATAGCAGTTCCTGAGGGCCCGCCAGCTCTCACACATGTAAAGAAACATTGCCATGCTAACCTTCCTCCTGATTGTGCACCTTATGTGGCTGTTCTTACAAATGTTCCCCCCATTGAACGCCTTTCTCATCAGGTAACTGTGGAATCCCATGATTCACTAAAAAATAGAACTGTATCATGGTTGCACAAAAACTGTGGGTTTCCAGTTATACTTGCTGACCAAATATTGTCAACTAGGAGGGTGAGCTGGATTGGTACATCTAGGAAATCATTAGCTGGTGACTGCATTATAGTCAATTTTAAGCATCCACGGCATGCTGCCACAGTCTTACTAAGAGGAACCACTCTAGTCCATAATGCGAATGGTATTAGTATACGTCCCCTTGGTTATTTTTATACCAACTTGATTAAAGCCCCGCTGCCCTCTGGACCTTTTCGACCCTCCACTCCTATTCAGCCACCATTCTCTAATGGCGCATATCTGTTCAATGTTGATAAACAGTGTGGGCCAGGCTTCAATATTGTAACACATAATAGATTTGATACCCTTTCAGGCTTAGAATCTTGTGATTGACGTGAGGAATTGGTGGGTCAGGCAAATGGAAGCATGGGTCGTGTTGAGCCAATCTGGTTAAAAAGTAGTCAAAACAATGTTATTTCGTGGAACATTGCGGGTTTGGGTGCTAAGATGGAGGACTGTAATTGGATTAGGTTTATTAAGCAGTACCAAATCATCTGCTTGCAGGAGACGTGGTCTACTGATTGTAATCACTTCTTAGAAGGGTAAAGGCTTATTATGTGCCCGCTATAGCAACAGCAAGGGGAAGGCCCAAAGGGGGCATGGTCACATTTATTTTGGTTGCATTGTCCTGTAAAGTACGTAGAATTGCATCAAGTAGTACTGGTCTCATTGGTTTAGCTTTAATGGGGGAAAACTGTTTGGCCGGTCTGGTTAATTTTTATAATGCTTTTAACCCTTGTTTAGCTCACAGTCAGATATGTGCACTGAATGCTTTCGTTAGTAACTCCATGAAGGATTGTGTTCATAACCTTCTGATCATGGGGGATTTTAACGTTCATCCCTGTAAGGATCCTCTCTTTAAAAGTATTACAGACTTAAATTGTTCTTGATCCGCTGATTTTCACTTTGAACACACAAAAGAGGGGGAACATTTAAATGACATGCTTAATGACCTGGACTTAATGGCGACAATGGCTATGACTGACCCCAACAAGTGTTTTGAGATACCGACCTTTAAGGGGCACGGGAGGGGTACCTTCATTGATTTTGTATTAGTATCATTATTAATGCAGTCATTTGTGGATTCCTTTACCATTGAATCCAGTGAGTTCAGTGACCATAACCCCCTCACTATATATATATATATATATATGAGGGGTCCGTGGTTAGTAAAAGTAGGCATGAATACTTGTCCAGGTAGGGTGAGCACGATAGAAGGAAGACGTCGCTTAAAATGGTCTAAAATCACCCCGAATTTACTGTCCAATGAGATTAAAGCTGCATGTGCAGATGAAATCATGGCTTGTATACAAGATGGTGCTCAGCCACATAACGTCCTCAATGCTTTTCAAAGTTTAGCGGATAAGGTCTCAAAGCTGTTGTCAGCTCCAGCAAAGAGGTTGGAGACCAGGGGACCCAAATGGTTCAATCATGATTGTTCTAAAGCTGCTAGAAATTTAAAAACAGCTCTGACAGCTAAACCTAGGATAAAGGTAGAAGTTCAGGTCTGTTGTAAGATATATAAAACCGCTATTGCCCGACATAAGGACTCTCTTAGGGAAGAGGCATGGCGTGAGATACTTGACCCTTCTATCTTGCAGTGTAGCTCTAGATCACGGGTACTCATAGTACGGCCTGCGGGCCGTCAGCGGCCCGGCAAGCCTTCCTTGGCGGCCCGCGGACCTTGCAGACATAGTGCCTGTGCCCTGTGCTTGTCAGCGAACACCGCCGGTTGCAGCAGCGCGGAGCTGTGAGGCCGGGCGATTCTTTTAAAGGCCATTTACTTGTTAATGAGGCTTTGTTGTATTTCACCTCTTCTTAGCGCCCCTGCATCTCCCCTCTGATTGAGTGGAGATGCAGGGGCGCTAAGAAGAGGTGAAATACAACAAAGTCTCATTAACAAGTGAATGGTCTTTAAAAGACCTGTGAAGTACTTGGGTGCGGCCGTGTGCGTTCCCTGGAAGCCGTCTCAGCGCGGGGTGAGGTGACAGAGGACAGCAGGGTGAGGTGATGGAGGGCAGCAGGGAGTGAGAGCAGGGGGTGAGGTGACAGCGGGAGGAAGACAGAGTGCGACAGAGGGAGGAAGAGGGAGGGAGAGAGAGGGAGAGGAGGAAGACAGGGAGAGGGGGGAAGACAGGGAGAGAGAGAGGGAGACAGAGGGAGGGGGAGGGAGGGTGGGAGAGGGAGGGAGACGGAGGGAGAACGGAGGAGGGAGGGAGGGAGACAGAGTGAGGGAGACAGAGGGAAAGAGAGAGCAATAGAGAGAGGGAGGGAGACGGAGAGAGGGAGAGAGAGAGAGAGGGAGGGAGGGGGACAGAAAGAAAGGGAGACAAACAGTGAGTGAGACAGAGGGAGGGAGAGAGAGGGAGGGAGACGGAGAGGAAGGGAGGGAGAGAGGGAGACAGAGAGACAGAGAGGGAGGGAGAGAGAGGCAGGGAGACACAGGGAGGAAGGGAGGACAAAGGGAGGGAGGGAGGG
The DNA here is from genome assembly GCF_964204655.1 of Triturus cristatus. Lineage (NCBI taxonomy): Eukaryota > Metazoa > Chordata > Amphibia > Caudata > Salamandridae > Triturus > Triturus cristatus. Next base: position 1,264,965,920 of record NC_140585.1, on the reverse strand, counting down.
AGACAGAGGGAGGGAGGCAGACAGAGGGAGGGAGGGAGGGAGACAGAGGGAGGGAGGCAGACAGAGGGAGGGAGAGGGAGAGAGAGAGAGAGAGAGGGAGGGGACAGAGTGAAAGGGAGACAAACAGTGAGTGAGACAGAGGGAGCGAGAGGGAGACAAACAGGGAGGGAGACAAAGGGAGCGAGAGGGAGACAAACAGGGAGGGAGACAGAGAGAAAGGGAGACAAACAGAGTGATGGATGGAGAGAGAGACAGAGAGAAAGGGAGACAAACAGAGTGATGGACGGAGAGAGAGACAGAGAGAAAGGGAGACAGAGTGATGGACGGAGAGAGAGACAGAGAAAGGGAGACAAACAGAGTGATGGACGGAGAGAGAGACAGAGAGAAAGGGAGACAAACAGAGTGATGGACGGAGAGATAGATAGATAGAGAGGGCGGGAGACAGTGTGAGAGATAGATAGATAGATAGATAGATAGATAGAGAGAGAGGGCGGGAGACAGAGTGAGAGATAGATAGATAGATAGATAGATAGATAGATAGATAGATATGTGTGCATACCGGGTCTGGAGGCTCAGTGGATGAAGGCGTCCGCTGCAGTGGCCTGTGTTCAACCTCATGGTCATAGTTTTTTTTTGCTCTAGCCCCGCCCCCTCCCCCACTGGCCCCGCCCCCACCGGTGCGGCCCTCAGCCACAAACCACACTGTAAATTTGGCCCCCGAGAGAAAGTTTGTGAGTACCCATGCTCTAGATTCTGGGCAGTAATGAGGAAACCTTTTTTGGCTCAGGAGCCGGGTGATGGCCTGGAATGTCATATTTCTAAGGAGGCCTGGGAGGCACATTATGAGAATTTGTACTGTAGCTCGGTAGTCGAGCCTTCTAGTTCTGCCACTCCTGTCAGGGGTGAAACAATCACCTTTAACCGAGGTGAAGTTATCGAGGGTATTGTGGGCTAACTGCCGGCAAGGCACCAGGTCCTGACGGGATCCCTCCGGACCTGTATAAGTCTGAGCCTAATTTCTGGGCTCCCATACTAGAATCCGTTTTTAATGCTGCTGTGATAGACGGGTGTCCACAATCATGGGGTGTTTCTACAATTGTCCCGGTTTTTAAGAAGGGAGACAAAGGCAGCCCACATTGCTATAGACCCATTTCATTAATAGATTCTATGGTCAAAATTGTTGGCAGAATTCTATTGCAGCGACTTTCTGACTGGGCAGAGGGGAATAATCCAGTATGGATTCTGTAGAGGTCGTTCCACAATAACTCAGTGTCTTAATCTTTTTCTAATTTTAAGCAAGTACACTGTAGTACAGAAGGGCACCATCCACCTTGCCTTCATGGATCTGTCCTCAGCTATCGACTGTGTAAACAGGGGAAAGCTGTGGCAGGCCATGAGGGAGAAGGGGGTGGAAGGTGGTGTGGTTGATTTTTTGGCTGACCTACACAACAATACCAGAGCTAACGTGAGATATTCTCAAGAACTGTGTGTATCAAATAATTTTAAAATTAGAAAAGGTGTACGCCAGGGATGTATTATGGCACCCTTCCTTTTTAATTTTTACATTAATGAGCTAGATAGCGTATTACAGAATGTCCCGGCCGACTACCCCAGAGTCGGCAGGCGGGGAATTCCTGTTTTATTGTACGCAGATGATGCGGTTCTAATTTCGAGAACGGAGAAGGGCCTTCAATCTCTCCTAGATGCTTTTAAACTATTTATGACAGATAGAGATCTTATGGTTAATAACTCTAAATCATTTGTCATGCAAGTAGGACAGCAATCAAGGAGGACTTTTACATTTAAAATTGATGAAGCTTTAATTCCGTTAACAAAATCATTCTCCTATCTCGGGGTTCTTTTTGACACTAAACTTAATTGGGCCCCTCATCTTGTAAAAAAGAAAGGAGAATTTGTAAGGGCAAACACCTCAATTTTTAACTTTGCTGCCAAAATTGGGAAAAAACCCATTTGTGCCATGCTTAAACTATATAATGCTAAGTCAGTGGCAACTGTAATTTATGGCAGCGAAATTTGGGGTTATGTTGATGGTGAGCATCTGCAAATTGCCGAAAATTCTTTTTTGAAGCGTCTCTTATGTGTCCCTACAGGCTCATCTAACTTTGCTGTGCACGAAGAGTTAGGGGCGCATTATTTAAGTGATTTGTTCTCCTTACGTCCCTTGACCTGTTGGCTTAAACTATGGTTAAATCAGGATATACCTTTGACGCACTTGATCATGAGGGACTTTCTGGGCCGGGACAAGGTACTGTGTACTCCTTGGATCAAATACCTGAAATCTAATTTCTCTAGGCTAGGTCGACTAGAATTGTTTGAACACCTGAGCAAAATTGTACAAGGGGATCTGGAGCTTATTAAACGGACCTTCCTTATGGATAGGAGGACCCGGAGGGAAGCCGTGGAGCTCCAGAAACAAAGCGTGTGGGAATTTGCCATGCTGAAAACTTGTGAATCTATAGAACCGTACCTGACTGGCTCACTGACCACCCATGAAAAATGTTTGCTGACAAGGTTTAGGCTGAACCTTTTTCATCACCTGCTGATTAGACCAAAAACAGATATTTTGAATAAACTGGCAGCACCCTGCGGCTGCGACGGAAAGTCTCCGCAGGACTTGCTGCATTTTATATTTTTATGTAAGTTCTATGAGTTCCCCCGAAAGCGCTATCTGGTGAATCTTTTAAAAAAACTTGATTTTACTCAAATCAGACCGGCACTAATGTACTTACAACTTTTGCATAGTGACTGTATCCTCCAAATGAAGGAATTTTTAAAACTAACTGTTAAACTGAGAATCTGTATGGACCAGTAATGTCTCATTGCGTATTTTGCACTACCCTATGCCTTTATCTCTAGTAATGTTGTATTCTGTGGTAAATTGTATAACCATTTGTTATCTGGCACTTTACATGAATTGTGTTTTTTATGTATGATATGTATTTTATACTGTATATGTACTTTTATGGTCTATAAAAGAACCGAAATAAAGTATTTATGATGATATTGATTCTCATGATACATGATACCTACTTGTGGGGGAGAGATAGAAAGATGTGTGCATGGATATTTGGATGCACTCCCATACTTTGTGAAGAAATGTGAAATTACTATTTCAAGATAACCTTTAAAAAGAAGGAATATCACTTTGTGAGAACACCTCATGGACTGTATCAGAATTTGTGTGTCTCTATGAAGGTACGCATGAAAAAATCTCCAACAGGACTCTAGGGATTTGAAATGCACCTTGAGGGTTAGGTGCAGGAGGTGAAGGTGCTGGGTACTATTTACTCTCCTCACTTGTGATTCTGGTTATCGGGGGCACTTAAATGCCCAGGTTGGGTGCTCAGAGAAATGGGAAGTACTAACCAAAGTGCTACGTGGCCACTCCCATTTAGTGATTACTTCTTGTGAAGCATGGCATTTAGCTATCCCAGAATGCACTGTTCAGCCCACTCAAGATGGCAGAACCCCGCTCCTGGTGTTTGTGGAGCTCCCTAGCCCATCCCAGGGGTGTGACTTACCTGGGGGTTACGCGCTGTCAAGAATTCCTGTCATACGAGGGGAGGAAAACGGTAACCAGCGAAAACGGACTACATCTCCCAGGATGCTTAGCGGTTGAGAGGTTATGTAAACAGGAGAGCTGTTACATAACTCAAGGAAAACACGCCCTTATGTAAACAGGAGAGCTGTTACATAACTCAAGGGAAACACGCCCTTATGTAAACAGGAGAGCTGTTACATAACTCAAGGAAAACACGCCCTTATGTAAACAGGAGAGCTGTTACATAACTCAAGGGAAACACGCCCTTATGTAAACAGGAGAGCTGTTACATAACTCAAGGAAACACGCCCTTATGTAAACAGGAGAGCTATTACATAACTCAAGGAAAACACGCCCTATAAAGGGAGGAACCGGGAGGTACAACGCTGTCGGATATTGTGTTCACACCGACGTACCTGCTTCGTGAAGAGCAGTGTTCCGGAGTGGTGCTCCAGTAAGGCAAGAACGGAGGTAGGTCGAGTCGTTACTCCCTGGGCCGTGTCTTGCCCCATCGTCACCTGTGAAGGACCCGGAAGCTCTACCGGTCAACCATTGAGCTTCGCTTTTTGACTCGGCTGAGTCCAAGCGCAGTGGCGCTTTTGCTGGTTGGAGTCGTAACTCCCAGCCCGACCAGAGACACAGGGACTGCCAGCTGTAACGCACACCAGGAGGTGTTTGCCGCGTTACAGACTCGGAAGTCCACAGGATCGATCGAGCGGCTGCTCTCGGTTCAGTCTTCTTGCTTGTGATTGGGGTATCGGTGACGCATCACCAGGAGGTGACTCCGCGTCCCGGTGCAGTCTGAGGAAGAGGTTGAGCGGCTGCTCCCTTCAGGTAGAGACCCCGGCTGGGTGTTTCCCTGACTCCTCGATTCTCCCCAACACTCTTCGTGCCCCTCACAGCCTACCGATTGGCATTGTCGGCCATTTCATTTCTGCCCTCTGTTGGCATACGCCGGGACCGGCGTATATGCAGAGGACGGTTAGGACCATCCGTGCTGTGGGCTGGTAACGTACTTAGCCTGGAGGATTCCAGTGACTATAACTTTTGTTTATTCTTTGTATTATATTTGCCTTCATTAAAACAACTAACCCTTCACTAGTGGTTGCGTCCTCATTGTCGTGTCTGTTAAACGATCCTGAGACGTTCAGGGCGTTACACGCGCCCACAGAAAAAACGGTTTGGCAACTGTGTTCCCCGTACTGTCCCCGACGTTAACAAAAACAAAAGAGCAGCCCCTCTTTTATCTGTCCCCCATTTGCCCTTCAAAGACTGCCTGCCAGGGAGAGGTCACATCTCTTCCAAGTGCAGGTCCTTTGTGTTCCTTTCTGAGAGTCGTTCACACCTACCCAGGACAGCAGGACGCTGTCTTGTGGCCAGTAACCGTAAACGGTCACTGGAAAACTTTGGACAATAAAGTGGCTACTTACTAAAGTTAGCCATAAGTTAAATGTGACTTGACCATCATGTCTTATTTAATGTAATGATTCTTTTGATACCTTGAATTATCAAATTTAGTAGTCCCATACATAAGTTGCATTGCTGAGTTGTCAGCGTGTAACTTTCCATTCGCCAATGGGACTACTAGCCTTTCCACAGTAAAAATGACAATGTAGGGTTTTTACTGCCAGGATACGCAAGGTTAAGAAACATATATCCAAAACTTTTAAAATAATGCACCCTGCCTTTAGGGCTCAGTAGGCTTGCCTTAGAGGTGACTTATAAACATTAAAAAGGAAGGTTTGGACTTTGTCATTATTTTAAATGGCTAAGTCGAATTAGCAGTAAAATAAACCAGGCTTTGGGAAGTCTTCCTTTCGAACTTTCAGACAGCCTAAGCAGCAGCAACAACAACAAAACCCCTGGTATAAGTCCTATAGGGGTAAAGGCAGAGGTCGCCTTGGAGCCGGGCGTCATCCTTCCTCCTCCTCCCTAGCCCCTCCTGGTAATGCAGGAACTCAGCCTTAAACCCACCATCCCGGATCATGTAGGTCCTGTGGGAGGTCGGCTTACCCATTTTCTATGAGATTGGAAATTGATCACTTCGGATCTTTGGGTTCTAGATCACGGGGAGAATGGGTACGCTCTTCCCTTACCCTCCTTGCCAAGGATTTTGCACGGAGGATCATTTACTTCTCCTTCAGAAGGAGGTTATTGCCCTGTTACAAAAAGGTGCGAAAGAGGTGGTTCCGGAGCAGGAAAGGGGTCAGGGATGCTACTCCCGGTATTTTCTGATACCCAAAAAGGATGGCAGGTTACGTCCCATCCTGGATCTCAGAATTTTTCATCTTTATCTCAAGCAGGAGAGATTCAAGATGCTCACCCTAGCGCAGGTTCTTCAGGCGCTACAGCAAGAGGACTGGATGGTGTCTAACTTGCAGGATGCGCATTTTCACATCCCAATCCTGAAGTCGCACAGAAAGTATCTCCGATTTACGGTTGGGTCGCAACACTACCAGTTTGCGGTTCTTCCGTTTGGTCTTACCACTGCACCTCGAGCCTTCACCAAGGTGATGGCAGTGGTGGCTGCCCATCTCAGGAGGTCGGGGATTCCTTTTTTCCCCTACCTGGACGACTGGCTTCTGAAGGCAGAGATGCCAGAGATGGTGCTTCATCATCTGCAGGTAACAGTTCAGCTGTTGTACAATTTGGTTTTTTTGATAAATGTACCCAAGTCTCACCTAGTGCCCTCTCAGCGCAACCTGTTCATAGGGGCGGTACTGGATTCCACTGTGTCTCGAGCTTTTCCTCCTCCGCAAAGGATTCTCGACATTCAGTCAATGATTCCCTTGTTTTACAATGGAGCGGTTGTTCCGGTTCTGAAGGTCCTCCGCCTTGCTCGGTCTGTTCGCCTCCTGCATTCTATTGGTCAACCATGCACGCTGGCACATGAGGGCGCTCCAGTGGTGCCTCCGCAGGCAGTGGTATCAGCACAACGGAGATCTCAGGGAGTCTGTCAGGATCTCCAGAGAAGCTGCAGCTGGTCTGTCTTGGTGGAGTGTGGAGGGCAATCTGTCTCAAGGAAAGCCCTTTCATCTTCCTCCATCGGTGGCCACAGTGATAACTGATGCCTCTATCCTAGGGTGGGGTGCTCATCTGGGGGATCGGGAGATCAAGAGTCTTTGGTCCCCAGAGGAAAGATTGTCTCATATCAATCTTCTGGAATTGCGGGCGATACGTTTGGTGCTCTAGGCCTTACTCCCTTCCCTTCGCGGGCAGTCGGTTCAAGTCCTGACGGACAACACTACCGCGATGTAGTATGTCAACAAGCAGGGAGGAGTAGGGTCGTACCGTCTCTGCAGAGAGGCTTTGCGACTTTGGTCCTTGGCTCAGGACCATCAGATTTGCTTGATGGCTAATCATCTGGCTTGGATGCTGAACGTGCGTGCGGACAGTCTCAGTCGGCAGTTCTCTGTTGACCACGAGTGGAGGCTTCATCCGGAGGTAGTTCAACACATCTTCCAGACGTGGGGGACTCCTCGGATGGACCTGTTTGCCACTCTCGAGAATGCGCACTGCCTGTCATTCTGCAGTCTCCAGTTTCTGATGCAGGGGGCATTGGGGGACGCGTTACAGTTGAGGTGGAGCTCACAACTCCTTTACGCGTTTCCTCCCATACCCTTGATTCCTCGGGTTCTGAGGAAGATTTGCCAAGACCAGGCCCAAGTCATATTGATCGCCCTGGATTGGCCAAGAAGGGTGTGGTACACAGATCTTCTTCACCTCTCGTTGCACCCGCTGCTCCGTCTCCCTCTCAGGGTAGACCTCCTCTCGCAGTCGTAGGGGCAGGTTCTTCACCCCCACCTCAAGAGCCTGCACCTTCATACCTGGAAATTGAACGGGGCAACCTGAACTCTTTTTCTCTCCCGCCTGACGTGGTGGATGTTATATTATCGACCAGGCGACACTCCACCAAGTCTATCTACTCCTACAGGTGGTCAAAATGTGTTAAATGGTGTGGAGAGAAGTCTATTGATCCCTTAAATGCTCATCTTTCTGATGTTCTTTGTTTTTTGCTTCATTTGGCCCGGCAAGGTTGTGCTGTAGCCACTGTTAAAGGATACTTGTCGGCTTCATCGGCATTTCTTTGTCTGCCTGATCAGCCGTCTCTTTTTAAGTCTCCAGTAGTTTTAAGGTTCATTAAGGGGCTTACTAACATGTTCCCACCCACTCCTTTTATTATGCCGCAGTGGGATTTGAATTTAGCCTTAACCTTTTGAATGGGTTCCACGTTTGAACCTATGTATAGCTGTCCTTTAAGACTGCTGACTTTCAAAACGGTCTTTCTTGTGGCTATCACTTCAGCTAGGAGGGTGAGTGAGCTTCAGGCTTTGAGTTCAAAGCCTCTGTTTTTTTGACCATACATGCTGAACGGATGGTACTCAGGACCAGGTCTGCTTTTCTGCCTAAGGTTGTAACTCCCTTCCATCTAGGGCAGTCCATTACCCTTCCTACTTTCTATCCTCACCCTCACCCTTCCAAGGAGGAGGAAAGGTTGCACCGTTTGGACCCTAAGAGGGCGATTATTTTCTATCTTGATAGAACAAAGGACTTCCGTCAGGACGATCAGCTCTTTGTGGGCTATGTTGGACGTATGAAGGGCAAGGCGGTGCACAAGCGCACTTTATCCAGGTGGATCATCTTGTGCATCAAGATCTGCTACGCTCTGGCTGGTAAGGAGCCTCCTGTAGGCATTAGAGCTCACTCTACCAGAGCTAAATCGTCGTCTTCTGCTTTGTCTAGGGGTGTTCCTGTGTTGGACATCTGTAAAGCTGCAGTTTGGGCCTCCCTGCACACTTTCACAAAGCATTACTGCTTAGATTCCGAAGTGAGGAGGGACGGCCATTTTGCTCGCTCTGTTTTACAGGACTTTTTGGTATAGAAGTGTGGACACCCTTCTCCGGGAGTGGGTCTGCTGTGGGATTCTATTCATAAGGTGAGGAATCCACAGGCAGATGTATCCATCAGAAGAACAAGTTACTTACCTTCGGTAGCGCTTTTTCTGGTGGATACAGTATCTGCCTGTGGATTCCTCACTGACCCACCCTCCTCCCTGTTGTCCATCCTTTTATACTATAAAAGAGGTATTGATTAATATGGTTGTTTCATATTGTCATTTTGTATTTCCTCTGTTTGCCTTTGTGTAGGTTTATAGGAAATGCTTGCTTTCTTTCGCTTTCCTTTTTCACTTTACACTGTGTGTATTTGTATGAATACTGTGCACTATGTATGCATTGTCTATATGGTCGGTCTGCCCGTTTGCCTCGGTGGCACGGAAAAAATGGGTGGAACTGACGTCATCACGCCGACATGGTCCTCTTATGGCTCCAGTGACATCATGCGGAGCCGCGTGCGGAGCCATGGCATTGTAACGACTTCGTCGGCGTGGAGAGCTAGGAACATTTTTCACAGAATGCTGGCGCAGGGGATATTCGTAAGGTGAGGAATCCACAGGCAGATACTGTATCCACCAGAAAAAGCGCTACTGAAGGTAAGTAACTTGTTCATCAGGGCTTCAGAGCCTGTATGTCAATGCCGGGCCCATAGGCGGGACCCAGGAGCTCTTCATAGAAAGGGGAGGGAATGTGAAATATATATATATATATATAGATATGCAGCAGCATTTTATGACACGGAACAATTGTGTTAATGGGTTCAGTAATACAGGTTACAGATGTTCAGACTGGTTTTGTAAGCCCACTCAGACAAGATCTTGCTTAGCAGTGCATTTGTTTTTAACATATGCTGGTTCTTAATCCTGTATACATTTTTTTAAAATTAATTTGTGATTTGAATGTAATTTCATTAATGAATTAAGATCTATTCAACCACATGTTAGTAAAAATACGGAAGTTATTCGTGGTCAATTGACATAGTAGGTTTACTATTGTGGCATTGCAAAGATGCTGATAATAAATAGCTCTCAAAATGGCGGCTACCTGTATAGGATCAAGGCTTTTCTCAAGCAATACTGAGTGTGGACGTCTGGTGTTGTGGAGAACGTTCAGACATAACTTTCATATGTGTGTATAATATATATAACCTACTGGCGATTGCCAGTAAGTAGTTATAATCAAGGTGTAATTTTCATAGGAAAATTGTGTTTTGACTTGCCTTATATATTTGACGAATCTGCACGAAATTTCCCAAAGAAAGTGTGCCAGTAAGTTTTATTGCGCATGAAAAGTTTCAGGGCGATCTGTCCAGCAAGTGCAGAGAAAAAGTGGGTAAAAAAAAGTGCATTTCCCATGTTACTTACCACAGAGATTTTGAACACGACTACAGCCCAAACCGCTGGACAGAATTGAACCAAATTTGGCAGTAAGTTAGCTCTTGGTCCAGAAAGAGTGCTTTTTGATAGTTGGTGTTCAAAAAATTCTTGCACCTTTATGGTTGGGTTCACCCCAGTCCCTAGACTAGTGTTTTTTCATACGTGGGGGGGTGTTGTTCAACTCCGCTTTGAACTGGCGGCCTCTAATAAGTGCAAAGAAAGGTGACTTTGTGAGGGCTAATGCTGCTGTAATAATTTTTCTTTTTGGCTAGGCAACAAAACCATTGGTGTCCTTTTGCACATATACAGGGCCAAGTTTATCTCCAAGGTAACCTATGGTAGTGAGATCTGGGCTACACTACCTATAACGAGTTGCAAATTGTAGAAAACACCTTTTTGAGACGGACTTCTGTGTGTGCCTCAGGGTATTTATACTTTTGGTGTACATGAAGAAATGGGTATGGCCTATCTTTCCTACATTCTGGCTTATGGTCCCCTTTCTTTATGGATGACAACTTGGCTTAGGAAGGGAATTGTACTCAGCAAAGAAAGTTTAAAGGATTGTCTGACCCATGACCATTTTTATCATACCCCCTGGCTTAAGTATATAAGGGATTGTTTTATGAACCTTGAAAGGGCAGACTTATTTACTAATCCAGAAAAAAATTGTAGGAAGGATTTCAGTTGGGTGAAGGAGTTTGTTTTAAGAAAGAGGATGTTGGATAGAGAAGAAGTGGCACTGAGGACGTCCAGCACCCGTAGGCACATCATATTGATAACTGTGCAGTCAACTGAGCCGTAGGTTTTATGTATTAAAAGTAGCTGTAACTTGGCTTTGTTTTTTATTGTTGTTTAACCTCATGCCATCTCTCACGTTGCCCCCCCTTAAGGAATGTGCTCCCTGAATGCCCGATACATGAAGCACCTCACTTGCCAGCTCTCATGTTGCCCCCCTGAATGAGTGTGCTCCCGGAATGACTGATACTCGAAGCACCTCACTCGCCATTTCTCACGTTGCCCCCCGTATGAAAGGTGCTCCATGAATTTCTTGTGCACTCCATGGCCTACATAGTGTTCAACAGAGGCCTGGACACTTTGTCCCTGACTTTAATATGGCGGCCGCCTCTGCCTTCGCTCCCTCGGCAGCCTTGGCAGCCCCAGCTCCTTCTCTGGATTACTCCCCCCCCACCCCTCTCCTTCTTGGGGACATGTTCCTCCGCTACCTGACTATGCAACTGTATCCCCTATTTCTACTCTAAACTGCTTTTCCTGAACACTGAGACCTGAGCAACATGGCTGATGCACGGTGGTGCTGTTAGACAGCTATTGAGGAGATTGGCCCTGGTTTCCCCCTCGACCATCACCTACCCAGCCGGACATTGGGCACAGTTTCATCTTAGTCTCCCTGCTCTGGCTCCTTCCTCTACTACCTCTTATGAATTCTCACAACTCTGCTTTTGTTCACTGTACCCTACTATGCTCCTGTAACTTGTAACATAACGATCCTGTGGTAAAGCGCTACCGAATCTGTGAACCTACCTCTGACTGTGGAGACCTAACTTTTTGGCTGATGCCCTGTGGAGTTACTTGATAGCTATAGAGGAGATGGGCTGTGGACTACCCCTTCGGCCGTCACCTACCCAGACGGATATTGGGCAGACTTTACTTCGTCTCTCCGTCGTACTCTCCCTCCTACCCCTTTACTCCACCCTCTTTCTCCATTACGCTCCATTTATTCCTCTTTGCTCTCTAACTTTTTTCTCGTTGAGACCTAGCCGCTAGACTGATGCCCGGTGGAGCTACCGGGCTCCACCGGGCTGTTAGCTATTGAGGAGATGGGCTGTGGACTTCCCACTCGGACTCCCCTACCCAGCCGGACTTTGGGCAGACTCTCCTTCGTCTCTCCATCCATTCTATCTCCATCCTTTCTCCATCCTATACCTTTACCCCACCCCCTTCCCCTTCTAAGCTCCATTTACTTTGTCTTCCCACGCTCTTGAAATGTTTTGTTGGAAATGATGTAACTTGTAACTGATGTAATTTTGTGGATCCTTATGTAAAGTGCTCTGATACCTCCGGGTCTATCCAGCACTATATAAAACTCAAATAAATAAATAAAATAAATCTCCTCCTTGCCTAACTTCGCAGAGGGAACACGGATCAGAGCTTTTTTCTCTGTGGCTGCAATGGAAAGTCTCCACAGAACATGCTTAATTTTTTTATGTTTTGTGGTTTTTATGAGGTGCCCAGGAAGTCCTATTCCCATTTAAAAAAAAAAAAAGGCAAATTTTAATCTGGTCGGATCTGCTTTAGCCTTTTTACAAATGCTTTCAGGTAATACTGTACAATGTGTTCTCAGTTTCCTAAGGTCTGCTGTTAAGCTTAGATCCAGCTGTGATTAATAGACCAGGGTTTGTTATGGTTGAATGCGTCTCTGAGAGATTATTTTTATCTATTTATTTGTATTTATGTATTTTCCCGAACTTTGCAAATTGTGTTTGCCAACCTAGTACTAATCTTATTGCATTGATATGGAGGGTGGTGTGGCATATGTATTGTTTAATAGATTGTTAATGTTGCACATTTATTGCATAATTAAACTTTTTTTTGCAAAATCTGTCTAAAGTTTTTTGATTGATTGATATTTTTGGTGTAAATCTGTTCAGTAGTTTCCGAGGTATTAAAAGAAAACCAAATTTGTATATGTGGTCCGAGGATCCGACAGTACTTGTGCTGAAATCTGATTGGCTGCCAACACTTCAACCAGGAAGTGTGGACAGCGAACTTGGGACTCGACTTCAGCAGGGAGCAGGCTAGAAATACCAAGTCCGAGGGGCATGTAAGTATATAAAAAGGAAAAAACAGAGTGGGGTAACAGGGCCCCCCCCCCCCTCCTAAGGCTCATTTGAGCCCCGGGGACCACCACCTCCCCTGGGCTTATTTCATTTATTGGCGGGGGACCGCGTGGACCTCCTTCCATGAGCTCCTTTGAACTCCGAGGACCACCACCTCCTTGGCTTTGCCTTTTTAGACTAAGGGGGCCGTGCTGACCCCCTCCTGTGCCTGATGGAAGCCCGGGGACCACCACTTCCTGAGGATGAATTAAAATATTTAAGGGGGACCAACACCTTCCCAGGGCCTATAATATATTTAAAAGTGGGACAGGGCCGCGTGGCACCCCTGCTGGGGCATGAACTTCCCCAGGGACAACCACCACCCCTGGGCAGGCCCTTGCAAAGTTAAGTATGGAGCCACGTGGGCCCCCTCCTGGAGACAAAATTATGGCCCTGGGGACCACCACCCCCCAGGGCAACTTGTGCTATGTCCTGGGGTGCCAATCCCCAAGACACAGGAGTTTGCTTACGCTTTTAGGGAGCTGACCGCTCCCACAAGCGAGAGCAAACATAACTCTGCTTTCAGCAAGCGGAAACTGTCAAACCGCTCCTGCTTGCTGAAAGCGGAGTTTTTATTTGTTTCCCTGCCCGCTGTCATATGGGCAGTTTAAAAGATAAATTGATTGCTCCAGCACGCAGGGGGCTGTGTGCAGGAGCAATAAAGGCTCCCACAAGAGGCGGGACGCCGGCAGGGACCAAGGGGGCCTTTAGGCTCTCAATCATACCCAATCATAGCACACTGAGTGCCCTGGATGGGCTCCAAGCACTCAGGGAGACATGGCTGGGTACCAGGAGACGGGATCGCTAGTGCCAGAATTGACCCAGGGAGAAGGGGACCGCTCAGTCACCCTACCTCATTGAATTTCGACCCGGCACGGAGGATGGGGTCCCCAGAGGCAATCGTCCCCTCCCCTTGTGTAAAAAAAAAAAGGATCCAAACTTCTTGGGCTTGGGGAAGGCAAAACAAGTGCGTTTCCTCTTGTATTTCACATTGAAAAACAATTTAAAATCCTTAATGAAGGTGACTGCATAATTGATCTATTGGAGTGCAATCTGATCTGGGATGTCTGTGATGAGTGGTTTCAATCTCCTCGTCTCCTGGTGAGAGCAGAGTCCATGATTCTCCCTTTTAATTACCTTTAGCATGCAAATGCCCAAAATCATCTGAAAGCCCCATTTTCCTTATGTATGCAGTATGTAAAGGTCTTTCCTCCTTTTCTCACATTGATAGGCAGCTTACCATAAGACCCTTGAGGCACATTTCCAGAGGATTTTGGCGATACGTTATTGATGGAGAGGAATACGAGAACCTGTCCACCAAACAAAGAAGGGCTTACTTCATTTAGTTAACGAGAAGTATCCCTGTTTGGTCAAGATTCTCCTCTTTGTAGTCTTGTTGTCTTCTCTTCTTGACAAGGATTCACGTTATCCTAGATTTGTGGATGCAGACACTCGAGAAACAATCACATTGTTAAAATTACATGCACACCTTGTGGTCCTTTACGCAGCTGTCGCGTAGAATATGCACAGACATTTACCCAATGAGGTAGCACTTCCTAATTAACCAAATTAAAATAATCCAGTTTGGTAGACATTTTCGGCAAAACTGGGGACTCTTCTTGGAAAAAATTAGGTATGATTCAGGCCCTGGTGCTGATTTCACAGAAATTAAACGTCAACAGGAAGCATTTACAAATATAACCATAGCAGGTGCCCCAGTTGAAGCTCCACTTCAGTAAAGCAGAAACTATCCTAACTTCTTGGGCTAGGCGAAGGCAAAAGCAAGTGTGTTTTCTTGTGTATTACACATTGAAAAACTATATGAAATCCATAATGGAGGTGAATTCATCATTGATCTATTGGAGTTCAATCTGATCTGTAGTGACTGTGAAAAGTGGTTTCTTTCTTGTTAACTCCTGGTGAGAGCAAAGCCCATGGTTCTCCTTTTTTAATACACTAACTATGCAAATGCCCAAAATGCACAGCACCACTCATAGACCTACACAGGCACTTACTCCTCAGAGACCTACAAAGGCACCCGCAAACCCACTCAGAGGCTCACATAGGCACTCACAGGCCACTCACAAACCCACACATGCACTCAATACCCACTCAACGACACACACAGGTACTCATACACCTGCTCACAGACTCACACACCCACTCACACAGGCTCTCTCAGACCTACAGACAGACACACACACACACACCCCCCCCCCTCCCCCCCCCCCCAGAAGGTGACAGGTTACAGTTAGGATTACAAAAACATAGAAATTACCTGAGGAAAACCTAATGTTACAGGGATGTTATAGTTCGGAAATAGAATTTAAAAAAACCTTAGAAATTCACTGTAAAAATTAAAGGTCACAGTTAGATTATAGTTAGGCTCAGAAGTTGTAGTTACCTGATCTAACTATAATTTACACCCCGCAATGCACTGCTTATGACGTCACATGTTACATCGCTCATGACATGGTCATTGACATCACTGATGACATCTCATATTATATATATATATATATATATATATATATACACACACACATATATATATTACCTACTGGCGGTCGCCAGTAGGTAGTTATAGTTAGGACCACGTTTCCATAGGAAAACCTCAACATTCTATTTTGAATAACTTTGGCGCCGGTCGACGAATCCTCGCAAATTTCTCAAAATAGGTGGGGCGCTACGCTCCGCTCCTACCCTGAAAGTCTCGGGGGGATCCGTCAAGCGGGGGCTGAGATAAAAGGGGGGTCCCAAAACGCGTTTTTCCCATGCATTTTTCCATAGGACCTTTAGAACGAGCTACAGCCCGAACGGCTGAACAGAATTACTCAAAATTTGGCAGAGAGGTAGTCCCTAGGTCAAGGAAGTGCCTTTTGTAGGTTTGGTGTAAATCTGTTCAGTAGATTCTGAGAAAATAGCCTTTAAATCAATATATATATCTGAGCCCGCTTACGGTACGCTTACCGTACGTTTACGGTAAGCGTACGGTGGCGTGCGCGAGCGCGATTCTGATTGGCTCTTAGATCTTAGTAAACATTCGAATCGGCCGAAACCAGGAAGCGGCGGCCGCCATTTTGTGTATTTCACTCTGAAAAAAAAGAGTGAAAACAAGGAAAGGGGGCAATGAGGAGAGTTACAGACCCCCTAACATTTGTAAGGGGGTCAAAGAAGGACAGAAAAGTACAAAATAAACATTTATTGATTTTAAAAAAAATCACGGGGTACGCGTACGGTAAGCTTACGGTAAGCGTACGGTAGAAAAAAAAAAAAAAAAAAAATGAAAATCAGATTTAAGTGTTTAGATATTAGGGGGCTCTAAAAAGAGCCGTTGTGTTTATGAAATGATTTTTTAGTGGTACCTACAAGTAAGTACCGATGCAGAGTCTAAGGTTCAAGAGGAAGACTCTGTTCCCTTCATCATTGAAGTGCACACCATCTCCTCTATAAATGTCTTGCATGTCATAACGCAAGTTGTTGTGGTAAATGGCACCCATACCATAGTCACGGAGGAAAGCAGAAACAGATTTGTTGACGTGCTTTCTTGCTTTGTCATCGCACCGCGTGCCCACCGTGCGTGCACGGCACTAACTGCGTAAAGTGGGCGCGCGGTGCGCGAAGCGCACCGCGTGCTCACTGTGCGCGCACGGTGCGCAAAGCGCACCGTGCGCGCACGGAACGAACTGCGTTAAGTGGGCGCGCACGCCACGAATGGCGTAAAGTAACTTAGCATTTAAAAAACCGTACAAATTCACTGAAAAAACCATAGGTTTCACACACGTTATAGTTAGGAATTAGCATTTAAAAAACCTTGCAAATTCACTGAAAAAACCATAGGTTTCACACATGTTATAGTTAGCGGAAATTTTACTGATAAAAAACCAATGAAATTCCCCCGTTATAGTTAGTGCAGGCAACTATAACTCACGCGACCGCAATCTTCTGCTGATGACATATGTGTCTTTATGAAAAAAAAATATTTGTAATATATGTATAGCTAAAAATGTATGGAAGAAGACATGGGCAAATAAGTGTCTAAATACAGTATTAGCATCAGCAGAGGATTGCGGTCGCGTGAGTTATAGTTGCCTGCGCTAACTATAACGGGGCAATTTCATTGGTTTTTTATCAGTAAAATTTCCACTAACTATAACATGTGTGAAACCTATGGTTTTTTCAGTGAATTTGCAAGGTTTTTTAAATGCTAATTCCTAACTATAACGTGTGTGAAACCTATGGTTTTTTCAGTGAATATATATATATATATATACACCCTGTGACCTACTAGTACATTTAGTCCTTTATCTATGCTCTCTGTCCCTCCCGTTTTTAGGTCTCTCCTATCATTGCGGCACGCATGCGTTGCTCGCTCTGCGAGAGCTAATGTGATCAGTAGATTTCAGAAGGGGACTTGAAGCCCCACCCATCATTTTCATTGAGTCACGTCAGCGTTTATGCTTAATGGTGGCTTCCCATTAAAAAAGATGCTTCTTAGTTACCACCCTGTGTCTCCCTTTTGGATGGCCCATCAGGACTGGGTCGTCAGCTTCACGGCTGTCGTGAAGGTATTTCATATCTGAAGGAGGCGTGTTGTAACAGATCATGTTTCCTCATCGTCTGACTTGCATCGAGGTTCAGGCAGAGTTCACGAAGCTCAGCAGCTTGTTTACAATGGCGTCTGCTTTTTTGGTATGTTCACGCTGAGCAAGGGACACCATACTGTTTATTTTTTAATTTATTTTTAGTTTAATTCTGAGCACGGCGCCTGCTTCAGGTACACCGCGCTATGTTTATTTATTTATTTTACTTCACACTCCAGGAGTTTGACGCAGCATCCCTATGTGCCGCTGCATTATCACCTAATTTTTCTAAGCGCTGCCTTTTATGGCGATCAGGTAGAGTAATTAAGTGATTTGTCCTTAATCGTTCACAGGACGTCCCGATGCCGAGGCTCGAACACGGATCCCCAGCTCTCAAGTCGTCAGCTCTTACTGCTGCGCAACCGTCTCTCACTCTGGGGATCCCTGTGTTCGTCTTAAAGGGTCTGCTCTGATGTTTGCCGAGCCGCACCTTTAAACATTTTATACAAATAGAGCAGTCTACTTTTTAGGGGTCATAGCCACGACACAGACACTTGGGCGCCGTAGCTCGGGTGTATACACACGCACCACAAACTGAATACGACCCCAGTGTGCACGCCACCGGCACTCGCACACTCCGGCACCTACAGCGAATGCACGGACATGCCCAAAAAGCCACCCAGGAACATCAGCAGATTAGAGCCACAATCTGACTGAAGAAAAACGCCACAGGGCAATCCGTTCAGCCCATCCTTTCCAGGTCCTTACACTTAAACTCCACCTGACCTCCGGTGTCACTCTTTCCTTCTGAGCTACAGC
Source organism: Triturus cristatus (assembly GCF_964204655.1). NCBI lineage: Eukaryota > Metazoa > Chordata > Amphibia > Caudata > Salamandridae > Triturus > Triturus cristatus. Next base: position 1,264,947,791 of record NC_140585.1, on the reverse strand, counting down.
GCGCATCAACTTATATATACAGCGTGGCACGAGAACGCAGTCAGAATGCGCACACGCTCTTTTATAAAAAGATCCACTCATAAAGTAGCAGATCCGGAATCGCACACATATCTATCTGGACTGAAATCTACCGACACACACACCTTGCCATAAAGCGCCTTAACGCGGCATCAAACGCTCACTGGGGCAGCGCCACTATGGTGGTGACTGCCCACCTGACTGTCCTGCTGTGCTGGATCGGGCTTTGCGGTGCTATGACCCAGAAACCACGTGAAGGTGAGTACAAGCATATTTTTCCATTTTGCAATGCCTGTCTCTTGTTGTGCTATTGCTCGAAATGACAATCTCGTTGCTGTTAGTTTCTCGGTGTCCTGTAGTGTCTATCACCTTGATACGTACCACAACATGATTCAAGCCAGGTCGTTATAGTGGTGAAGTCCCTGTTTGGTTTTTTGTAGTTTTATTTAGCGTGAACTCGACCCGAAGGTATTGGAGCGTTTTACATGACCACCTGACAGTGTTTACTCTTGTCATCAGAAGTGCCTGCCTGGGTGTGTATTTCCTGGCGACGTTCAGGCACTTGCCTTCAGTTTTGTCTGTGGTTTCCACCTCAGGTGCATCTGATGGGCTGGAAGGGCTATTCCATAGTTAGTGGTTTTCTTGTGACCTGGAGGTGACTGTCTGTACCTCTGGTTATCGTGTGGGTTTGGAGCGTTTGGCTAATCTAGGTTTTTTTCCCAGTAGGTTTGAAATCTCTGTCTCTGGGCATGTTTTCTTGCACATTGACCCGCCTGTTCGCAGTCATCAGTCTTTTACTTTTAACTCAATGTGCCCGTCTACTGTTTATGCTTAGTGCTGTCTGGTTAGGGTGCCCGAGACCTGGTTGGCTTGAAGTGCCTGTGCCCAGGCTGCGGTGGCCTGTATGGTTAAAGTGCTTGTATAAAGGCCGATGCTCTGCCGTGGTCTTGACATCCTCCAGTCCCAGCTGTGGATGTGTGGGTTTGACGTTCTTGTACATAGGCTGGGGTTCTACTTTGGGTTTAAAACGCGCCTTTTTGTTCCCAGTGTTTTATATAGCGCGAACTTGACCTGAAGGTATCAGGTATCGGAGCGCTTTACATGAGCACTAGTGCGTTATACAGGGTCACATTCCTTTTATTTTGTTAGGCACAGGGACATTAAGTGATGACTTTGTTCTGCATTCTGTCCATCAATTGTTGTTTTCGCATTTGTCACCCCGAGTGGGACGGGTATGCTCAGACGTGAGTCCCGTGCTCTCCATGCCACTGGAATCAAGCTATTCTGGCTGACGAGGGGTGAAACCCCGAAACCGGTCCTAGGATGCTTGTTTCCAGTCCAGGGAGGACCTGGCCTGGCAGTTCGGGCTGGACTGTTCCCATGAGGCACAGGGTCAAGACTGATTTGCATATGGCTGGGTTCAAACTGGAATGGCATGGTGAGCAAAAAAACGATGGATATAGGCCCAGATCTCTGTACTGGGGTGAATGTATGACATTGTTCTGCATTCTGTCCATCAATTGTTGTTTTTACATTAAGTGATTTGCCCAGAATCTCAGGATGTTGAGCATTGTTGGCGAGACTGGAACCCGGTTCCCAAAATTTGAGGTCGACCTCCCTAGCCGTTAGGCCACATCCTATCCATGGTGCTCATGTGCGCTTGAACTTACTATCCATTGACAGCGGCTCTTGTGTGGGTTGGAAGCACCTTTGCAGGAACTGTGGCTCTTGTGTGGACTTGAAGTACCTATGCGTAGGCTACGGTTCTTTGAGAGTATGAAGTGCCCATGCATGGCTGTGGTACTTTCATGGGTTGAAGTGCCTGTGCACAGGCTGTGGTTCTGGTGTGGGTTTGAAGTACATATGCATAGGTTGTGGTTCTTTTGAAATCCTGAGGTGCCTGTACATAGGATGTGGTTCTTCTGTGGGATTGAAGAGCCTATGCATACGTTGTGGTTGTTTTGTGTGCTTGAAGTGCCTGTGCGTAGGCTGTGGTTCTTATGACGGTTTGAAGTATAAGTTCTAGTCTGTTGTTCTTTTGTGGCCTTGAAGTGCCCATGCATAGGTTGTGCTTCTTTTGTGGCCTGAAGGTCCTATGTGGTTCTTTTGTAGGTTAGGTTATCATTGCCCTTAGATGGACTGTAGCTCTCATTTGGGTTTGAAGTGCCCTTTGAACGGCTGTAGTTCTTTTGAGAGCACGATGTCCCCATGCATAAGTATTTGTTCTCTTATGGGCTTGATGTGTCTGTGCATATGCATTGGCTCTCATGTGGACCTGAAATGACTGTGCGTAGGCTGTGGGTTTTAAGTGCTTGTATATTAGCTGTGGCTCTCGTGTTCCCTGATGCATTGACTGTGGCTCTCGTGTGGGATTGAAGTGCCTGCACAGAAGCTTTTGCTCGTATCGGGCTTGAGGTGCCCATGTGTAGGCTGTTGTTCTTTTATGGGCTTTAAATACCAGACCATATGCTGTGATTCTTGTGTGAGCTTTCAAGTGAATGCGGTTTTCTTTTGGGCTTGAAGTGCCTGTACACAGGTTGTGGTTCTCCTGTGGATTTGAAGTGTCTGTGCACTGGGCCATTGGCTCACATGTGGGTTTGGAGTGTCTGTGCAAACATTTTGGTTCTTTTTTTTTTTTTTTTTTTAAAGCTTGGTTTGTCCATACATATGCTGCGGTTTTGTTGTGGGTTTGAAGTCCCCCTGTGCATAGGCTCTGGTTCTGTGTGGATTTGAAGTGCCCATGCATAGGCTGTGGTTCGTTTGAGAGTTGGGGGTGTCCGTAATTGGTTGTGGCTCTTTTATGGGCTTCAAATTCACATCCATAGTTTGTGCTTATTTTGTGGGGTTGAAGTGCCTGTGACAAGGCTATAGTTCTCTTGTGGGGTTGAATTGCCCATGCATAGACTGTGGTTCAAAGTGCCTCTGCGCAGGTTGTGGTTCTTATGTGGGCTTAAAACACCAGTGCGTAAGTTGTGGCTCTTTTGAGATCTTGAGGTGTCTGTGCACAGGCGATGGTTTTTGCTGGGTTTGAAATGCCTATACATTTACATCGTGGTTGTTCTGTGAACTTATAGTGCCCAAATGGGTAGGCAGTGGTACTTATTTATTTATTTATTTATTTATGTGTTTTATAGAGCGCGAACTTGACCCGTTAGGGTATCAGAGCGCTTTACAGGGGAGCAAAGCAATATACAGACAGATTTAGAGTCGATCAGTTACAGCTCAAGTAGCAGTATAGTGCAGGAATATATATACACAAAGCATGTATTTACATTTTACATAACCGATTACAAAGAGCGACCAACCATATTTACAGAGTACATTTTCAATAATTCTGACCCGGTCCCAAGATTCTGGTGTTTCGGGAGACCCGGTAGTTAAGGGGGAGGTAGTGGGCCGTCATAGGCTATGCCAAAGAAGTAGTTGAGGTAGTGTTAGACGAGAAATTTGCCCATAAGGAAGATTTTGGCATCCTTTTTGAAGTGAGACAGTGAGGGGATTCTTCTGATGTGGGGTGGGAGAGAGTTCCATATTCGTGGAGCAGCCCCTGAGAAGGCCCGATTGTACGTTTTATTTTTCCGAAAACGTGCAGGTTGGAGCAGGAAATCCCTGGCGGATCTGGAGTTTCTGGTTCCTCCGGAGATCATGAGTTTCTGTGTCAGATATGCGGGGGAGTTAGAGTGTAAAGCTTTGTGCGTGATGCATGCTAGTTTGAGCTGTATTCTTGCCTCCAAGGGAAGCCAGTTGAGAGCTTTCAGGTGTGGGGAAATATGATCGTATTTCCTAGTGCCAGTCAGTAGTCTGGCAGCCGCGTTGAGGCAGGCTTTTAGAGGTGCCAGGGAGATCTTGGGTAAGCCCGAGAGGGTTGAGCAGCCATATTCCAGTCTAGAGATGACGAGTGCTTGAACTGCCATTTTTAGGTCGGGGGCATCCAGGAAGGGTTTCAATTTCCTAAGGTAGCTCAGATGGAATCTGGCTGTTTTAGCCATAGAATTTATGTGGTCCCTCATGTTAAGGTTTGTGTCAAGGGTAATGCCCAGGGATTTAGCCGAATTCACAATGGTCGGTGGGCAATTTAAGGCTGTAATAGCCTTGATCCATGATTGAATCTCTAAGTTGGCATTGGGAGGGGAGATCAGGAGAAATTCTGTTTTCTTTGCATTGAGTTTAAGTTGGTTGGATGCGAGCCATTGTACGGTGAGTATCAGGGCTTCGTTCAGGGAGATAATCTCTTCGAGAGAAGAGGTTTTGATGTAGATATGGGTGTCATCGGCATACATATGATAGGAGATGTTAGCTGCGCGCAATACTTCGGTAAGCGGTTCAAGGTAGAGGTTGAAGAGGGTGGGGGACAGGGTTGATCCTTGGGGGACTCCAACTGTGACCGGCGATGGTGATGAAAGGTTGCCATCAATCAGGAATCTCTGTGACCGGTTATGGAGGAAGGAACTAAACCAATCTAGAACAGTGCCATCTAAGCCCATTCTGAGTTTGAGGCGTTCGAGTAATTTTTCATGGTTGGCTGTGTCGAAGGCCGAGGATAAGTCCAGGAGGATTAGGAGACAAGTTTTGCCTTGGTCGAGGGCTTGGAGGGCATCATCGACTATGTGAAGCATGGTGGTTTCTGTGCTGTGCCCAGGTCTAAATCCGGATTGAAAGTCATCAAGGAGGTGGAAGTTGTTGATGTGGTGACTAAGCTGCTGTTGCACACATTTCTCCAACACTTTGGCTAAGAGGGGGATGTTGGAGATGGGCCTGAAGTTGTCTGGGGAGGCTGGGTCCAGCAATGGCTTTTTCAGGATGGGGAGGACTTGGCCGGCTTTTAGAGAGTCTGGCATCATTCCCTGCTGAAGGGAGGCATTGATTATTGAAGTCCAGCTGGGAATAATGGATTGGGCGACGACCGTAAGGCAGTTAGCAGGGAGCGGGTCATTGAAATGGTTGTTCGGTTTTAAGGTAGAGAGGATTTTGGAGATGGAGTCTTCATCATAGTCTTTGAAGATGGACCAGTGAGCGTGATTTTTGGGAGTGGCCTGTGGGAGTGTCGATGTGGGAGGAGACGGGTCAGGTGGGGGTTGGGGGTATGTGATGGTGTTGAGTTCGTTTCCAAGGGCCAAGATTTTGTCAGTGAAGAAAGAGGAGAATTCTTCAGAGGATATAAGAGATTTGGGAGTTTCTTTAGAGGATTTGGCCAGTTTGTTAGATTGGTGTTTGACCAATTCGAAGAGCTTGTGGGGTCTGTTCTTAGCTTTCTCAAGTTCGGTTCTGAAGAAGTCTTTTTTTGAGTTGAGAATGTTCCTGCTGTAGGTATTTCTGGCCTGGCGGAGGAGTTGTAGGTGTGCAGTAGAGGGGTGTTGCCTCCAGGCTCTTTCAGCTTGCCGGAGGGCTCTCCTCTCGTCGTTAAGGGAACCCGTGAACCAGGGGTTTCTGTCTTTGATTTGGGTTCTTTTCAGTTTTAGTGGGGCTGGATCGTCCAGGATGTTAGAGATGGTCGCAGAGTAGTGATCATTGAGGTCACTGACTGATGAGAGATGCGAAGGGGGTGGGAGGTTGGATTTACAGCGGGCCACCAGTTCATTTCGGTCCAAGTTCTTGGTGTCTCTGATCCAGTGTTTAGGAATCGTTGGTTGCGGTGCTTTTGTCTTGATGGTGCCAGGTAGATGGAAGGTGATGGCGTGGTGGTCAGACCAGTCGCATGGGTCAATAGAGATGAGCTGGACAGATGATTCTTTGGAAATGATCCAGTCAAGGGTTGCCCCTTTTGAATGAGTAGGTAGTGAGCAGGCCTGGGTCAGGGCTTGATCTGCCAGGAGGTCTTTGATGGCGTTGACATGTGGGTCCTTGGGATCGTTCCAGTGTAGGTTAAAATCGCCTAAGAAGATATCTTTGGAGTTGGTGGGAGTCTTAGCTGAGATGATTTCCATGAGGTGGTCGGTGAAAGAGTCGTTCGTACCTGGGGGGTGGTAAAAGATGTGAAGATTACATAGTAGGGTGGAGTTGTTGCAAATAGCGAGAGCGAGGTATTCGCAGGATTCGGTAGAGTCCGCCAGAAGTTCGGTGACGCGGAGGTTGGAGCTGTAGATGCAGGCGATGCCTCCTCCTTTCTTGTTAGATTGTCTATCCAGTCTTGCGATGTTGTAGTTAGGGGGGACTAGGAGGTCCAGGTATGGGGATGAGGAATCATTGAGCCATGATTCTGTTAGGATTGCTAAGTCGAGTTTTTTGCAAAGGATGAGATCAGCAATATCAGCAGCATGCTTAGCTGCCGATCGGCAGTTGATTAAGAGACCTGACAGGGAGGATTTTGGTGGGATTTCGGGAGTCTGGGCAGACTGGTGGACAGGTGCTAGATTGCTCATGATCACAGCTCTGTTGTGGACGGTGGCTGGCCTGTTGGGGTTGATAGTGACCAAGCGGATGGGATGTTCAGAATTCCGGTCAAAGGGAAGAGGGGTAGCTGTGGTGGGGTTATGATCTCGGAGGATGGCCAGTATTTCAGTTTCAGTGAGGTCTAGTGGACTTAGAGTTGGAGAAGCGGTGTAGGAGAGGGCCAGAGCGAGGCATTCTTCCTCTGAGAGGTGGCAAGGTTGTTTACGGAGACGAAGCTGTCTCAAGACTAGAGGAAGAGGCTGTTTCGGGTGCTCAGTTAAGTGCAGGGATGTGCAGACAGGCAGGGACGTGAGGTTAGCTAGGGCAAGTTCAGCGAGGTGGAGGAGGTTCGTTAATTCCGAGATAGAGATGTGAATGTTCTGGGTAAGTTTGGTAGCTCTGGAGAACAGAGAGGCCATGTCCCTATCTAGTGGGGGCGATAGAGGGCGAAAGTCCCTATCTAGTGGGGGCGATAGAGGGCGGAAGGGCAATGGGGCCGTTAAGTCAGTATGAGAAGGAGAAAAGGGGGGAGGACTAGTGCGGCCTGTGTTATGGGTCGTAGGATCAGAACTAGGGCTCCTCTGTGGGATGAGTTGCGGGCTTGGAGGGGAAACCCGACTGGTGTCAGCGGGCGTTGGGGACATATCAGTGGCATAGTCTACGTGGGGGGATAGTGGGGGGGGGATCAGGGGTCTAGGGGAGATTCTAGGGGTAAGGCCGGGCACCATGTTGGGGAGGGTGAGGGGGTCTGTGTTGGAAGACCTTTGGGGAGTTTGTGAGTGGTTATCTGCGTTGGGTAGGCTAGATGAGGGCTTGTCGGGACGTGACATGGTTCCCCTGCCTGCGTCATGTGCGTGGTTACGAAGAAGGGTGAACAGGTCGGCAAATTTGTCCAAGTTTTTGGCTGAGGCTTGGATCAGGATAATGCCATTTTTGTAAAGGGTGATGGTGAGGTCAGCACGCAGTGTGGGGGACGGTGCTACTGTTAGCTTAGTGCCATATGGGATGTTTTTTGTTGTGCATACATTGAGGAGGAGGGTAAAGGTTTTGCGCCAAGCAGAAGTCCTTCTAGAGTAAAAAATGAGGTCATTAGTGATTATACCGTTGTCCGCGCTATAGCGAAGGTCAGAGACCAAAGACTCGGGGTGTCTTTTAAGGGTGGAGTGTTTGAAGTGTTTAGTGGCGGTTTTGGAGAGGTTGGGGGGGTAGAGCAGAGTGTAAGAATTAGCCCCTGTAGCGGAAAGGCCAGGATTTGCCATGTTGGCTCGGTGTCAGTTTGAAGTACCCATGCATAGGTTAAAGTGCCTGTTCAGTCTAAGTTTCTTTTTAGAGCTTGAGGTGCCTGTACATAGGCTGTGGTTCTTTTCTAGGTTTCAAATACTCATGCATTGGCTGTTATTATGCTTGTATATATGTCTTCCCAAACAGCAAGATTGCCACATAATTCACTTGACAAAACCTTCACAATTTGTCAGGGTTTTAGATGGAAATATAAAACTCCATGTGCTCACTGTTTAAAATATCTGTTTGCTATTAAAAATTGCTGATACTCTCCTATTAAATGTATTGCAGCAGAGCTCCGAAGTGCAGGTACTCTCCCTTTTAAATTAAAGTAGTGCAAGCACTTAGTCTGGGACAATAAATGCCCATTTAAAGCACTGCACTTTGCAGTAACAGAAAAAAAGCAAACATCAGACTCCATGTCAAAAGAATAGTTTATCCGAAGCCTAGACTGACATTTGATCTATTTCACCTACGAAGAAAAGAGATGCACTGGGGTTATGGCAGACAAAGCACTGTGAGTACACTAGTGTAAATGCAATAGGTTTCGCATTTAAACTTTTTTTTAGCCATTGCCATATTAAATTACAATGCATTTTATTTATGTTTTACAAAAGACAAAAAAAGAAAAAACAATGTCATTTACAATGTCGATAGCTCAAAATAATGTCAGTGCGAGACTTATTGCATTTTATTTGCTTGCTTCTGCTCATAACCTGGCTTTGTATGATTTCAGCTGAGAAATGATTGCATTTTGAAAACTGGCCACCAGATAGCAGTGTCTGATCAGAAACCACATTTTCAGGTAAAAACGAGTTAAACTTTTGTAGGGATGATTCCCGTGCCAGTGTTATGGTGTGGCTTTGAGAGGAGGAGATTAAACGGCTGAGAGCGAGTATTGTGTTTATATGATGAACGTGCCTCCCATTTTGTGAAAGGAATTCGAGTGAATCAAATAGTAATGATTGAGGAGGTTCTTCTTGCATTTAATTGCTGACAGCGTTCCAGCCTGTCAAAATGTATGCCGGGTGAATCTCAAACCCACTGCACGTGGACAGGCAGACGTCCAAATTAATGAGGTATTCTAAAGTGCACGTTACCGACATGTGAGGGAAATTATGAATTCTACGCTTCTATTGGGTGCCCAAAGCAGCATTCCGTACTGTTTACCTCATCCGAATCAGTCATCCATATGGAATCTCTAGAGTATCTCACAGAAACCGAATTATGTAAATTGCAAACTGCTGTATCTGTTGAATGTCCTCCCTCACCACCGTTCAGCGCTGCAACCCAAGACAGGTTAAGAGAGCCATGCCTTGAATCTTAAAGGTTTAGGGCCTCATTTACAAGCCCCTTGCGCCGCCACAGTGTCATCGCATTTGGCGATGGAGCGTTCGTAACGAAATTCGTTTTATTTACTTATATGTTTACCTACCTCTAATCGGCCGTAATCCGTAGTTTACTACCCCCAACCCTGCCCCTCCCCACGTCAGCGCCCGGCGGCACTCCCACCATGGGCCGCTGCTGAGAGTCACTTTTTTTTTTTAAACAGAGGCGCAAGGGGCTTGTAAATGAGCCCCTAAACCTCTGAGATTCTGAGCCATATCTGCTCCATATTTACAAGCTGACACATTGGGTGAAATGCGTCAGTTTGTAGAGCCCGGTGTCACATTATACCTGCACCAGGTATGCAAGGGGGTGTGGGCGTTCCATGCCAAAAAGCCATGCAGAACTGGTGCAGTGAAATTCACATTTCACTGCGTCATTCTACGACTTGATTGTGTCAAAATCCTTACGCCTGCCCAGGCACAGGGATTGACGCAGGGCTTTTACAATGGGATTCACCTATGTGTTCTGACGCATTGCTGGAGTTCTGTTAGTTGTACGACTAACTTCTGCAATGCGTCACTTTTGTGCCAACAGATGCGCCAGAATTTCTGACGCATCTATTAATCTTTGCGCCATTGAGCCCTGTACTGTAAATGCAGCGCATCCATGGTGTTGTGAGGACATTTAGATCAGGCGAAAGGAAACTGACTCATCGATGTTGATGCGTCAGTTTGTTGTAAATGAGCCCATAGTATTGAGTTAGCAACCAACACAAAACCTTTTTGGGAATTCACAAACAAACACAAATTGGTATTTGCGTTGGTTTGTATAGAAAAGTGACACAAAATAATGAAACAGTGCTTTCCAATACTTTGCTTCAAGAGGACGTTACATGGGTGGTATATGGGCGTAACTGTGCAACCACTCATGACTTTTTACGCTGCTCCGGCCCATTTGAGTATCTCGCAATTATCTACTGGAACCCACTCCGGTCAGATGGACCTTTTTACTTGCCCAATAGCGTGGAGGGAAAAACACACAATTATCAAAATTACTGTCCGCAATTTGCCATAATCAAGGACTCGAGACTTAATCTCTTGGCTCTCTGGTTTTTATTATCAGCATGAAGATTTGCAGATACAAAGTCCTCAATACGAGGCACAACAAGTACATAGGCACTAACACAAAAGCTACTCTACGGAGAATCCGCATACGGCTAAAAATAACTAAAAGTACAATCTCTAAAAGCATGAGGTAGAACACCACCAAGCAAATGTCGATCCTAGGGACACTGAACCATACCATCTCTGTCCCTACTCTGCACTAGATGACATCCCTACTTAGCAATCCCTTGAGACCCTCATCGAATAAAAGGTGTCAGAGTGAAACTTTATAAGAAGACTTCACTTAGAGAGCTGGTCTAAGTTGCCCCCTCTATCTCTTCGCCTAGCCTTCCTCTGCTCAGGGCTGCTCTGAACTGCCTCCACCCTCGGGGCGCTGTCCCTAATACAGAACCCCAAATCCCAGAACACGCCCTTTGCGCCTCCTCTTCTCCGGGGTCGTCTTTCAGTAAATTTCCACAGAGCGCTGTCCAGTTCCATCGTCCATCGCTTGGCCTTGAGTCCCAGACGCCATCCGCACTAGGAGTTACGATTGGCACATTCCAATACACTCCCATGTCTGGCTTTTACTACATAAGTCAATTTGTGAACAAAGAGCTTCTCTACTAACGAGCAACTGTCCTTGCACCTGGGGTGAGATCATGCAAAGCAGACATTATTCACATCTTTTAAGTTGCAATTTACTACAGCCTAAAACCTCTACTGGAATAAATCCTTTTTGGCCTATTGCCCTTGGCTAACATAAGAAAATACCAGGCCTTTCGCCTCAACGATATATGCGAATTCTGGCCACTACTTGGGTTACACAAGCAGGTTTCAATCACAGTATTGACATTTACGTCTTTCTTTCATGTGTGGTCAAACTAAACAGTCCACAGACACGAAGTCTAATCTACACGTTTTAACATCACATTGTTCAAAAAGGACTAAGCTCTATGCATGACTTCAATATATACATACGATGCTTGTACATAGCTGGCACTTCTATTAAAATCGATATAGGTTATACAATTCGTAATACATTGCACACAAAATACCTGAGTACACATTTGATTATATGCGGGTGCCGACTAACAGTGAGTATAATGCACCCCTACCATTTTCAAACTTTTAAGCGCTACATCAGTTCCCCCCTTTGATGACATCCGTCATCACACCCTTACATTTCTCTTCTTTAGAACTGATTTAGACCGCGCTAGTCATAACTTTGCCATGTCGAACTCCCTCCAGTCTCTTAAGACTCTCATATTGCTGCTCCTGGAGCTTCGCCATCCTTTTCTCGTTTGCCTTAAGAGCCCTTTCAACCTTGCCTCCTTGATACCACTTCCATGCCTTCACACATCCCCACAAACAAATCACGCAAACCACAGCAATGATAATCGGCTTCAACACTGATCCCAGAAATCCTCTTCCCAAATTCGCAAACCAAGTTCCCACTCTTCCAAATCCTAATCCAATCTTCTCCCACACATTCTCCTCCGTCAAATCCATAATCTCCTTGTGAATAGTCGTGATGTTATCTATGTACTTCCCTATCTCCTTCGTGTTGTCTGGAATATATGTGCAGCATTCCTGAACCTTCAATAATTTGCAGACTCCGCCCTCTTTGGCTAATAACACATCTAAAGCAAGGCGATTCTGCATAACCATATTCCGTATCGACAACATCTCTCAAGCCACCAACAACAAAGATCTCGCCGTGTTCATAGACAACTCATCAACCACAGTCGCCAACCTCCTAATCTTCACATCATTCAACACCACACCCATACTAGGTATCATTGCTCCGTATATGTCCCCAATCACTGCACCAGCGTTCGTAGCCCTACGTTTCCTAGACTGTCGCTTCGTCTCTAACAACTCCAAGTCCTCGGTGTGATAGATCTTCGGGAATATAATGGCCAAATAGCATATGCCATACCAATTCGCAGGTAGCCTGACATAAGCATTCTTCCCACATACATAATATACTGTCGGAATTACCTCTACTGGACCTACCATAAAATTCTTAGCAGAAGCTTCCACTGTGAAAGTCTGAGAACAGGTGCTATGTCCGACTGCGACCTTATCCGTATCGGATTGAGGCCGCCCAATACACAAATTCCCTCTCTGTACCTCATCTAACGCTATTGGTCCATAACTTCCCTTGGATCTGTGAGCCCTCTCCTCGTCTGTCCAATCTACTGGACTATCTCCGGTGTGTCGTGTCTGGGTCAACCGTCTGTATCTGTCCTCTACCTGGTCTATGAATTTCTTCTCTATCTCAGATAACGCACATGTCAGGTTATTCCTGTGAGCATGCGCCGTATCCAACTTCATAGTCGGTCTAAAATACTTCAGGAGTCTATCCTCTTTCTTGCTAGAATCATATTTGTTCAAATGCTTGATTGCTGGAACTTCAGGAAGTACCGTGTCAAAATTTGAAAATAAATACTCGAACTGTCTCCTGTCATAAAATAAACTGAGTAATAAACTACAAGAAATCCCATAAGTCAATGGGAGATGATGATACTTGATACCCTCATCCACTGAAGCAGGCAACTGCATACACACATAGCAATCCTTCACATCCATCGCATCAACATACTCATACAGCAACCTTGCATACGCATTAAGCTTAAAATCACCCTTGGACAAATCCATGTGGAGTCTGCGATCATCCCTCAACTTCGATGTTTCCTGTTCCCTGATACTGACACCACTCTGCCCTGGGGTAATAGGTGTGGGTGCTCCCTGAACCTTCCCCTCTTGCCTGTGAGCCACCATGTATGAACTTATCACTACCGCAAATATGGTGACTATCACAACTCCTACCAATGTGCCTATTATCAATTTAGCCCTACGATGTGGGTTTGCAGGATCTGCCATCTTCGGAATGTACTCAGTGTCCAATACAGTCTCTGAAAGGGTAAGTCTCTTTCTCATCAGTGTCTCTTTCGTGAACTTTAGGCAAACCTCCCTAACTTTTCTTCGTTCTATAACGGAAAAATCCCTAATTTTGTTCTTCTTCCGCTCGGATCTAGGTTATCTTCTTCTCTGCTCGCAACCTTCTCAAATCAATCTAACATGAGCGCTGGTCCCAACAGTTCCAAGACTCCTTGCAATATTTCAAGCTTAAGAATGATCAGTTCTTGTGGGTCTGGCACAGTCGTGAACGTCGGGAACTCCAAATTGTCCAAGATCATACCTCGAATGACACTCAGGAATGGTGGACTCGGAATATGAATCGTCAAAATTCCTTCGATCTCCAATCCCGGAACCTTCAGCAACACTTCCACTCTCTGGAGCGGGACACTGTTGACCAATGTCATCGACCTCAACCTTCCCGTGCTCGGTAACCCTGGCATCAGTCACTTGATATGCCCACTCTGGTGAAGCGTACTTCCGACTTGGCACTCGAGTTCTCTTGGACCTTCTCACACCACCTTGAGGATTCTCCTCGTCTCCTGATTCTTCTTCTGGTTCCTCCGAAACTGGTGCAAGGTCTGTGTCCGGAGCCAACCTCAGGTTTACCCGGTTCTGTCTTGCGGGCCAAACCCTTCCTGCTTCGGTAGCACCTCCGGTCTTCCCTTCGATACCCGGTGCACTGGCCTCCTCTTCTTCGGCAGAACTTGATTCTGTACTACCCACTGCACCTCTTGCCCCTTCGCCGGTTTCTGGGTCAGTACTTCTTTCACGCTCTTCCCCAACTCGCTTCAGTGCACCATCGGCCGCTTCAGCAACCCTTACAGCTTGACTGGCCCTCTCAGGAGGCTCTGTCGGCTCACTGGGATCTTTGTTCTCGAGAGGGGCTGTATCTTCCAAAGGTGCTGGGACTCTACGGGTATGAGAAGCATGCACCCAGTTCGGTAAACCTCCACACTTAACGGCTGTGTTCGTGACGAGGATCACTTGGAACGGGCCACGCCACCTAGCATCCAAACAACTCTTCCTCACGTGCTTTCGGACTAGGACCCAATCGCCTGGGTCCAAGTCGTGGCACCGGTCACTCGCAGCTGGAACCGTTGCTGTCTGCACCTGCTGAGACACAGAACGGACCACGTCAGCAAGGCCTTTACAATAGTCCAGGATCATATCATCAGTGATATTTATCAGAGCGGTAGCAGGTATTGCAGGCAAACGCATCGCTCTTCCCATGAGGATTTCATGGGGAGACAACCCAGTCCTTCTATCAGGCACACTTCGGAGGCTCATAAGGACCAAAGGTAATGCGTCAGGCCATTTCAGAGACGTAGACGAACACACTTTCGCCATCCGAGCCTTCAGAGTCCCATTCACCTGCTCCACTATCCCTGAAGCTTCTGGTCTATAGCTACAGTGTAACTTCTGGTCTATATTCAAAGCAGCACAAAGCAACTTCATAACTTCGCTGTGGAAATGAGTCCCTCTGTCCGATTCAAAGGACGTCGGGAACCCGTACCTTGGAATGAGTTCTCTCAATAACAGTTTCGCTACTGTGAGTGTGTCACATCTGCGTGTAGGGTACGCCTCCACCCACCTGGAAAAGACACATACTATCACTAATATGTACCTCAACCCATTACACTTCGGCATTTCGACAAAATCCAACTGCATCCTATTGAAAGGTCCCCCTGACCTCCCTATGTGGCTCAACGTCACAGCGGTTCTTTTCCCTACATTCATCTGTTGACAAGTGACACACCTCTGGCACACAGTTTCAGCCACTGCACGAAACTTCGGGTTGTACCAAGTCTGACGAAACACTCTCATCATGGCATCCCTACCAAGATGTACAGCACCATGTATCAACCTCGCCATGGGATTCAACAAACTTTCCGGCAATACTGCTCGTCCATCATTCGAAACCCATATATCCGCATCTCCCTTCTCACATCCCGCTCGTATCCAACTGTCACGTTCCTGTTCCGAGACCCCTTCCTGAAGCTGTTTCAGTTCCTCCCATGAGTCGGCCATTGCTAACATCTGACCGTATACCACCTCCTCCCCAGTTTCCTCAACGTGGGTCTCAGTGAAGTTGCATCCCTGTTCTGCACAAAACCGGGCTACTTCATCAGCGTAGTTATTCCCCAACGAAACGAAATCGTTCCCCTTTGTGTGTGCAGCACATTTAACAACAGCAATTTCATCAGGACCTTGCAATGCTTTTAACAATTTCCGCACATGATCACCATTTCTTATAGGAGAACCTGAAGACGTCATAAACCCTCTCTGGGACCATAGCTGTCCGAAGTCATGCACCACACCAAACCCATACTGGCTGTCCGTGTAAATAGTTACACGGATCTTGTCGGCTGCCAAACAGGCACGAGTCAAAGCAATGAGCTCAGCCACCTGTGCGGAGTGTACTCCTTCTAAACAAGCGGCTTCAACCACACCCGTGATGGTGCATACAGCAAACGCTGCTCTCAGTCGACCGACACTGTCTCTTAAACATGAACCGTCTACAAAGAAAATCTCATCTGACACTGGGAGCGGTTCATCGACAATGTCGGGTCTCGGTTTGGTGCATAGTTCAGTCACATCGAGACAATCATGGTCCTCACAATCTTCATTATCATCTATAATTGGAATAGGTAACAATGTAGCAGGATTTAAAACAGCACACCTCTTCAATGTCACATTATCGGCTGCAAGGATAACTTGCTCATAACGAGTCAGCCTATTATTCGTGAGGTGCTGTGTTTTAGTCCTAGTCATCAACAATTCAACCGAGTGTGGCACATGTACAGTAAGAGGATGCCCCATCACAATGCTCTCACATCTCTCGATGCTGACACCTGTTGCCGCAACGGATCTGAGACATCCGGGCAACGCAGAAGCTACTGGATCTAAAGTAGCTGAGAAATAAGCAACTGGTCTACGGACACCTCCATGATTCTGGGTTAACACTGCTAATGCGCAACCTTCTCTTTCGCAGCAGAATAATGCAAATGCCTTGTTGTAATCCGGCATTCCCAACGCAGGAGCGCTACATAAGGCTGCTCTCAGCCTCAGAAATGATTTCAAACAGTCGTCGTCCCATGGTACCGGATCACTTACATCCTTTCGCGTCAGCCGCTGTAAAGGCTTCGCTTCAAAGGAAAAGTTTGGGATCCACTGGCGGCAATAGCCCACCATTCCCAAAAACATTCTAACTTCCCTCTGTGTCGAGGGAACTGGCATCCTCAGGATCGCATCAATGCGATCTGGGGACACTTTCCTTTTACCCTTCTCAATTCTGTGCCCCAAATACTGTACCTCAGGTAAACAGTATTGCAGCTTGTTTGGAGACACCTCCAGGAAATTCAACAACGCAATGGTATCGACCCTGCAAGCATCTTCTGTCTCTGATGCGACAAGCAGGTCGTCAATGTATTGCACCAAAACAGAGTTTTTCGGCAACACAAGACCTTCAAGATTCTTCTTTAAGAGCTGATTAAAAATTGACGGGCTCTCCGTATACCCCTGTGGGATACGACACCATGTTAATATCCGATTCTCTAGCCTAAATGCAAAAAGAAATCTACTTTCTTCATGTAGGGGAATCGAAAAGAATGCCTGACACAAGTCAATCACTGTGAACCATCCAGCTTCGCATGGGATCTGGAACAGTATCACAGATGGATTCGGTACCACTGGACAACATGGAACAACTATGTTGTTTATTTTCTGCAGGTCTTGCACTATCCTAAACTTCCCACTTGGTTTCTGCAGTCCCATAATGGGTGAATTACATGGACTACCCATGATCTCCACCAGTATTCCCTGCCTAATCATAGACTCAATCACAGGTTTAATCCCTGCAACTGTTTCAGGCGACAGTTTATACTGAGGTGTTCTCGGGAATTCTGCGTTTGGCTTAACCTGTATCTTCACTGGTTCCACTCCCCTGACTAAGCCGATCTCCTCTCCGCTTAGATCCCACACATCGGTCGATACAGACTCCCTCAAATCCTGTGGAAGCTCCTCCACTGTCAAAGCCGGGTACATTTCCACACACACCCGCTGATTTGCAACCTTAAAGGTCGCGTCATCATCTCTTGTCTGTACCTCTACTCCCTTCGGGGTACAGTAAATTGTGCAATTGAGCTTACACAATAAATCTCTTCCCAACAGACAAACAGGACTAGAATCGCACACCACGAACTGATGTCGATCCCTAAAGTTTCCTATCCTGACTGGAATCGGTTCCGTTAAGGGGCTCACTAGCCTCTTGTTCGCCACTCCAACCACTTGTATGCATTTCCCCGAAAGGGCTACCCCCGGAACTACTGCTGATCTTATAGTTGACCTGGTAGCCCCCGTATCTACCAAAAAGGTAGTCGGGCGTCCATCGAGTTCTGCTTCCACAAAGGGTCCTCTCTGATCTACCTCTAGAATAGCCCTAAGGAGGCAATCGTCATCCTGACCTAGACTTAGCTGCGCCAGCAAATCTGCATCCCTCTCCTCTCCCACTTCGAACATGGGCATCTGCAAATAAGTCCGAGCTCCCTGCTGTATGTTCTGCATCCGGGGTGGCTGGGGAACCTGCACCTGCGAGACGCCGGTCCCCCCTTGCATCATTCTCGGTACAGTCACCGTCTGTACCTGTTCTGCCCCAGGGACCTGGCCCATTCCTCCCTCCATCTGCGGCTGATTATAGGGGTTCAAGGGACACTCGCGCCTCCAATGTCCCACCTGGTGACACTGGTGACAGGCAGTCGTCTTTTTCAAGATCGCTACATCTATGCCTGTCCTAGGGTCAACGGGCCTCGGCCTTCCCTGACCCTGCGCGTTCTGATTCCCTGTCTGATAGTTTCCCTGTCTCCGCCCCACCGGACCCCCATTCGGCGGTCCCTGAGCAGCTTGCATCTGAATGAGCAATAGGTTATCCTTCATCTTCTTGTGCTTTGACTCAATCTCATCCGTGCAGTACCTGGCGTACCGCAAGATCTCATCTACAGGCTTATTCTGCCAACAAATCAAATGCTGCTGTATCATAAGACTGACCTCGGGCTTCAAACCCAGCACGAACTTAGACACAAACTGTCCCATGTCCTTCGTTTCCAGCTCATCTAAACCACTGTACTGCTTAAAAGCCTTCAAAAGTCTCTCATAGAATTCATGTACTGTCTCCTTTGGCTCCTGCACTGTCCTGTCTATCTTCACCCAATCGATGTCTTGGGGTGAAACCTTCGATTTCAACCAGGTAATTACCTTATCGTACAGCCTCATTACCACGGGCGACGGACCATTTGTAACTATGTTCCTATCAGGCTCATAGTCCGGCCAATCAACAGCAATTTTACATGCGTTCCACAGATCTCCCGGAACCACGATATCGAATAAGGTGTTCAGATCTATCCACAACACCTTCGAAATCTTAACGAAACGCTCAACTTGCTTGTACCACTCTGCAGGCTTCTCCCTGAGCCTGGGAAAATCATTCGTAAATGATGCCAAATCCCCCCTGCTCCATGGTACATGCACATATCCTCCATTCGCCACCTCTCTCAAGGGAAGGATCTTTACCTCCTGCAAATCTCCTTCAGAGCTCCCTCCTTTCGCTCCTCTAGAATTCTTTTTCCTAGCCCATTTCTCTTGCCATTTGTCAAGCATCAGCCATATTCTCATAGCTATAATCAGTTCCCTAGTATGTGACCTTAGACCAACAACTCTTTTCTCTTCCAATTCCCGCTCGGTACAATGCATCCTATGATTCCCTTGTAATGCCCTAGTCTTGGATAGATCCACCCCATATTCTCTAGCCAAACCCGCCAGTTTCTCATGTGCCACTCGTGCTTTACGAGTCACATCCTTTGCCACAAAAAGCAATTCATCTGGAGTATAGGTCAATACTCTCTCAAGAGGTAGATTCCCATATATTATTTCATCCGCCTCTGCTTTAAGTCTTACTACATCTATCATTCCTGCCTTCAAGGCTCCTTTCAACACCTGACAACTTGCTCCACGTCCCTCATCATACTCGCATTCCGGCTCCTGCTCTCTCCTTTCTTCTGGTAGTTCTATGGGAGCAGAATGGCTCGTAAAGGCAACTGGGGTTGTCCCCGCTCGGCCCATATTCCAGCTCATTTGCTTCTTTGGCGGTACCCATGACCCTGAATCTGATCTTGACTCCATCAGAGTCCTCGGCCTCACCGGTCTCTCGTCCTCTTCGCCCCTAGATGTATCCGACACCGCTGCTAATGGTGTACTCCATTGTACAGGGCTTGGAGGTCGGGCCGTTGCCCCTTCCAACTCACTTTCCCCGCTTTCTCTCCTCGTTCTTTCTGCCACTCGTTCTGACCTCTCTCTTTCCTCTGATTCCGGACTGTATATCGACACAATCGGTCCAATGGTGACCGGTACCCTTAAGGCATCCGGTAACCTCATCTCTCTTCCAATCCTTCCACTGGTCTCCGACTGACCCTGAGAACTCGCTGTTTCAAACGAAACCAACCCTTCCACTCGGGTCTCAGGCTGGGTTGTTACCCTCCTAGAGTCTCCCCTCTCACCCCACCTATCATCCTCTTCATCTGGATTATAAGGGGGTGGTCTCTCGTCTAGCAATCTTTGCAATACCCCATCATCAGAATCACTATCTTCCTCTTTCTGTGCTTTCCCATGCCTTATCCCAGTCTCCTCCATTAGCGCGGGATACAGTTTCGCTTCCTCAATTGTCTGCACTCTCCATCTTTTCTCCGCTGCGTCCCACTTGGCATCCTGAAATGCCCTAATCGACTTCCTCATTCTCTCCTGACTTCTTCCCTTTTCCTTATCATGCGCTGCTCTTATCCACGCATGTAATGCTTCGAACTGTGCTGGTCTTGGCAAGGGTTTTAAGGACCCCATCACCGTCTTCAGTTGGTACAGCACTGCTAGTCTAAATGAGCCGTACCTCGGGAAAGCTAATTCCCCTTCACCTTGTGTCACCTTGTGCCAATTCTCAATCCAAACTATAGTATGTAACCCCACATTCTGTGCCATGTAATGTGCCGGGGTATCCTCGGGAGGGGCTTCTTCTCCCCCACGAACCACCACATGCTTATCGCCTCTACACAACTCTCGCAAAGCCCTAAGGCACTTCATAATGAGCGAATTCGATCTCGCGCTCTATTTACTTCTTGTTCTCGAATCCTCCAATAACAGCGCGACTCACACCAACCGGCCTATCACAGCGCGACACCCTCTGACGTCACCTTCCTTCGTTCGCAGCAGTTCCCTTCTCCAAAACTCGTTTCACGCTTACTCACGTCCCATTCACACACTGAAATAACCGATTAAGTTACTTCTCTGGCTGTCCGTCCACAGCCTCTGACTGTTCGTCCACAGTCTCTCGACCTTGTTGACCTCGATTGGCGCCCGTCTGCCCCGTCCGGCCAGACGACTCGCCTCTGATAGGTTACTAACACTCCGATCTGCACACCACAACCCACGACCAGCGTTAAGTTGCCATACACACACGCATTCGCTCCCCCTATCTCGGTCCAGGTGATCGATGGTACCTCACGATCTCCTTTGGGTGGTCAACAAAATCTATCTCAGGTGTCTTCTACACCACAATTCCCGGGCTGCGCGCGCTCACAGCCTGATCTCACAATCACACAACATACACAACAACTCCGCAAGATATCACACAACAAATCAACCCCGCAATCTACAACATCTCATTTTCATACTCACTCCTGGAACTGCTGCTTTCCGCCGTGCTGCTACTCGCCGTCGATGCTCATCTGCTGCCGTCTGCTGCTCGCCATCTGATGATTCAGCATCACTTATCGTCTCTTGGGCCTCAAGGGTCACTTATCCTTATCTAATCTTCCCTCGCTATCAGTAAGAAACCATCCTCGTTCGCTACCAACTGCTCCGGCCCATTTGAGTATCTCGCAATTATCTACTGGAAGCCACTCCGGTCAGATGGACCTTTTTACTTGCCCAATAGCGTGGAGGGAAAAACACACAATTATCAAAATTACTGTCCGCAATTTGCCATAATCAAGGACTCGAGACTTAATCTCTTGGCTCTCTGGTTTTTATTATCAGCATGAAGATTTGCAGATACAAAGTCCTCAATACGAGGCACAACAAGTACATAGGCACTAACACAAAAGCTACTCTACGGAGAATCCGCATACGGCTAAAAATAACTAAAAGTACAATCTCTAAAAGCATGAGGTAGAACACCACCAAGCAAATGTCGATACTAGGGACACTGAACCATACCATCTCTGTCCCTACTCTGCACTAGATGACATCCCTACTTAGCAATCCCTTGAGACCCTCATCGAATAAAAGGTGTCAGAGTGAAACTTCATAAGAAGACTTCACTTAGAGAGCTGGTCTAAGTTGCCCCCTCTATCTCTTCGCCTAGCCTTCCTCTGCTCAGGGCTGCTCTGAACTGCCTCCACCCTCGGGGCGCTGTCCCTAATACAGAACCCCAAATCCCAGAACACGCCCTTTGCGCCTCCTCTTTTCCGGGGTCGTCTTTCAGTAAATTTCCACAGAGCGCTGTCCAGTTCCATCGTCCATCGCTTGGCCTTGAGTCCCAGACGCCATCCGCACTAGGAGTTACGATTGGCACATTCCAATACACTCCCATGTCTGGCTTTTACTACATAAGTCAATTTGTGAACAAAGAGCTTCTCTACTAACGAGCAACTGTCCTTGCACCTGGGGTGAGATCATGCAAAGCAGACATTCTTCACATCTTTTAAGTTGCAATTTACTACAGCCTAAAACCTCTACTGGAATAAATCCTTTTTGGCCTATTGCCCTTGGCTAACATAAGAAAATACCAGGCCTTTCGCCTCAACGATATATGCGAATTCTGGCCACTACTTGGGTTACACAAGCAGGTTTCAATCACAGTATTGACATTTACGTCTTTCTTTCATGTGTGGTCAAACTAAACAGTCCACAGACACGAAGTCTAATCTACACGTTTTAACATCACATTGTTCAAAAAGGACTAAGCTCTATGCATGACTTCAATATATACATACGATGCTTGTACATAGCTGGCACTTCTATTAAAATCGATATAGGTTATACAATTCGTAATACATTGCACACAAAATACCTGAGTACACATTTGATTATATGCGGGTGCCGACTAACAGTGAGTATAATGCACCCCTACCATTTTCAAACTTTTAAGCGCTACATCAACGCTAACCCCTATTCTTAAACATCAGTAGAAAGGGTTTAGCGCCAAAAATAAAGCCGTTGGAAAGCAGGCATTAAATTGAAAAAAAATTATTCTCCGTGCTTTTCCAACTTTGCATGCATGCTGCAGCACACATGCAGGGTAGGAAAAGCTATTTCCCCTGTCTAAGCATAGTATTTTGTACAGGAAGGAAACACTCCTATACAAAATCTATGCTAGACTCATCCACAAGCCCTAGCGCTATGGCGCTATGAGGTGTGCGTGGTGCTCGGCTGCTAAAATCACGCTGGCGCCTGGAAGAGGGGAGGAGAGAGCCATTTCTTTATGAATATAGTGCTCTTCTGCTCCCTCCCAGTCATGCAACGCAGCACAGCATCCTTGGGTGCTTCGTTGCATTGCCTGACGCCTACGAGAATCTGGGCCCCAGTGTGGTTACTGACGCACAGTACCAAAACCCTTCCCACACATATCTCAACACAAGTACAAACACATTTCCACACAAGAACTCCTTCACAGTGTAGCGTGCAACCAGTTGATAACGTGCTAAAACGATTTGTCAGAGGGGAAAAGTGCTAAACAAATGCAATTGCAGTTACAAACCTTAGCAAACTCAGTCCCATACCATTCATCCATGATCACTACGTTGACACCAGGCCACCATTATTTCGGTCACTGAGAAATCCTAGACTATTTACAAAGAGTGCCAAGAAATCTGGGAGTGCCACAAGGCCATACCAATAGCAGAAGGCTGCAGCCAGATTTGAGGAGTCACTACTGAGACATATGAATGGAAGGAGCCCTCGATCCGAATACAAAGAGCGTACAAAGCCATGCAAATGACTGAGGTGTGCTATATAAATACTGATTTCAAACCAATTCCAAAGTTAGCACATTTACACTTCATCATTAGCAGCGTTTGGATTGGTTGCTCTGGGTATATAATGCTGCATAATTTGGGAAATGCACTGACTTTTCCAGTGGATATTCTTCTCAAAGCAATTTATATGGACTGGATTGGATCTCGGAGGGATCATTTAATCCTATACTTTAAGATTCCCTCAGCCACGACAAATTTCTCTCGGATTCACATGCTTTATAATCTGAATAACCCGTGGTACAGGTTCTGTACTTTCTTGGTGTTTGGGACGGACCAACCCTGTTTGAACAACTGATGGTTGCTCCCTATCTGTTTTGTCCTGATGATGACCAGATAATTGAATATGGTCGAGACGCCGTTGACTCCTTGGCAGAAACAAGAGGCAGCATTGAGTGTTGTTTGTTTTTGTGATCCCACAAACCTACTTTTGTATTTTAATCTTTCCTTTTTGCCTTGATTATTATTCATGTTTACACTTTAGTGTGCCCCTTGTTGTTGACATATGTTTGTGTAACCTTTGGAGCACCTTTTGTATTATTGTATTATTGTAATGTCTTATTTATGAAAAATATAATTTTTGATAATTTTCTTAAGGGTATTGAATTATGTCACGATTTTGCTAAAAATTGGATCTTTATTAGCCATTTGAAGTTGTAAATGTTTTGTTTTTGAATTGGGAACCTGAACCATTGTAGCGTTCACACTGAAGTTCTAAGGGCAGTAAAATATACAAGTGTTACACAAAGAATGAGTGAAGAACATGAACCATGCCCATTCAGGAGTGGAGTAGTCGATTAGCAGTGTGTGCCCAGTGGATCATTTTGGAGCACACTGTCCCTAAAAGTGCATCATACGTACAGTTTTACTGCTAAATATATGTGTCACTCAAACAAGGTGTGGAAGTCAGGTTTGAGCGCATATTTATCATTTGCGTATCACACAAGAAAAGTGTCTTTGTTTTGATTCTGTTCAAATCTTTGTTTCACACTGCAGAATTACAGTTACATTTACACTTTGTAGTGCGTCTGAAAACATTTGATATCCTAACAGCATTTTCTTTCACACTGCCTGAACCTCAGGACTCGAGTAACTTTGTTCACATTACAAATTTCCCTCACTTGGCAGTTAGAGAAGGGAAAAGTAAACTGCAATATCCATGTTAAAACAATAAGCAAAAAATTGTAAGAAGAAATTCCTTGGCATTTATCGCTGCTTTTGAACATAGCAAACGCAACAAGATAAAACCTAAACGTAAAGGCCTCTTTTCGATACAGTATCTCCCAACTCCTACAAAGGTCGTTTCTGGGGGTGCTGCACCACTTCCTACACCCCTGTGCAAACTAAAGTAGGAATTTCTGCCAATCCGGGTGCAATACTGTGTTTGGTTTACTTTTATCTCACTTTAAGACTGGGGAGAAGTGGTTGGCGGGCAGTGTTCTTCTTTGAGATTCAAGGAGGAAAGGTCCAAGGTTTGTTTATTTAATGGGTAGTATTGTTTAGTAGGGCCTGCAGCCAGCCTTGCAGAGAGAAAGGTCCAATCTCACAAAAGGAAGTTAGTTACTGTCCCATCAGTGAGGGTAGTCTTGACTGATATTTTCTGTTGTGAACCTTATGATAGTTTGTTTCAATAATAGCTTGCTGTGTGCAGAAGTTCTTTTTTAAGATTGTTTTAAGATTCTTCCTGAAGTCCCTGTAGCTGCCCAACTCAGGTGAGGCAGCTGAGCCTGCTGTAGTACAGCAATAGCAACTCGAAAAATAAAAATATTAGTGCTTGAATTAAATAGAAAAGTAGAGGACAGGAAGATTAACCTGCACCTGACATGGAACATTTACATAGAATTGAATAAGCGAGGTGTAAAGTTGGGTTTAGGGAACATCACTCGCGTGTTTAAGGCTGTGGGTCTCTTCGATCTGTGAGTCTGTTGGGATTGAGTTTGGAAGCGAAGGTGGAAGATGGCATACGTTTTTAAGGCAGACGTGCTGGGATCATCTGTAGCAAGTAGGGATGAGTAGTTCTTATGGACCGTGTAAGCATGTCGAACGAGATTGAGGTGAAAATGATGATAAACTGGTTGGGTTGGTAGGAACGGGATCAGTCCTATAGGATAGATAAGAGTGTATGTGTGCGTGTGTCATCCACCCAAAAGAGCAAGTGGATCTAGAAAATAGTGCGGGAAAGGGGAAGATATCCAGGAGCACCAGGACTAGAAGCCCAGACCCTTGAAGGATGAGAAAGAAGACCTCTCATCCAGCCACATCTGCGCCCTCACTAGCCCTTCATGGTGCAGTACCAGTAAAAGGAAAAATGCAAGGGGATCTGTGGGTCTGAGTGTACAATACCTCTCCTTCCTCCCTCTACAAGATCAATTAGAGAAATATCTGCGAGACCGCTTACTCTACTCTGTTTCCTTCCCAATCCTTCCATAGGATGAGTTGTGGTGCAAGGCAGGTAGACCACTGCTTGTTCTCTGCGCCTGGATGAAGAAATGTTATGGGGATACAAAACCAAGTGTAGTGAAAACCCACCAAATAACTTTTATCCACTGTCTGTAGACCTAGTACAGCAAAGTCATGTGCAAATTTCTGAAACAGTGAGGTGGGACTGCCTAACGAGGATGGGAAGAAACTGAAGACGAAATTTAAAAATAAGATAATGCAATGACCCGTATTTTTGAATTGCCATGAGGAAGCCAACAATCTTGATCCCAAGTCTATAGTATGAGACATAGGCAGAGGACTCCCTCACTCCAGTGATGGAGATGACAATGACCCCTTCTTACTAGTTCCCGACACTGTACTACCATTAATAGATTATCCTCGCCCCAGGGGTGGAGTCACTGTTTGTTCACTGGGCATAAACAATTCTCCAACATTAGATAAAACCTACCCAGTTCTGTGAAGAATTGCAAAGTGTGTTGGAAGTGTACAGGTCCAACTGGGTGGACTTAATTTAATTGTTGCATCTGGAGATGCCAAGTGAAGTAAAAGATCAACTGGTTGAGAAGTCAAGTCATCTGAGACAGAGTCAAGGGAATGATTGGTCCCTGAACTCGTAAAAGGATGCTTGGTTGTGGATGTCTTCCCAGTAAAAATTGATTGGCCGAAGATTTCAAATTGTGACCCGAATATAGGAGTCTCACCAGCAGATTATAAAGACTGGTTCAAAAATGTATTCAAAAAGTATTCTGACATTGCTCATCCCTGGAGGTGGCTCATGAAACTGGAGGTTCTGCTTTTGTGCAAGAATTGTTCCAGAATGTGCGACATCTATTGATGACTTTGCATTGGGTGGTAACTAAAAAGGTGGTTGAATGTCACAAACCAATGTGTGACATCACAAAACAGAGAGAAATAATATGCCAAATCTAAGGTAATGTCTTTGAAATGACGGAATATGCCACAGAATGTGAAGGGAAGGAGCTAGGGGTTCGAGGAGGTGACAAGGTAGAGGGTGTGTGGGGGGAAGGAAATGGGAGGGGTAGGGGAGAAGTCGCAGGTGCAGGAGGGTAATGTTTAGTATGTGGGCCATTGGGACACTGGAAAACCGTTTGGCATGATGCTTTTTCAAATTCACTTCGTCATACCAAACCATTTAATTTTAACAAAGCAACATAAAATCCATACCCTGAATCTAGAACACCCATGAGGGGCTTACTGTACGCTGAACACCCAGATTCCTGTAGATCAGAACATTCCTCGTGTTGGTTGTATGGTAAACCGAAAACCCACCATATGCATTATTAATACTGGTGCAGGCTGGTCTGCTCTAAAAAACCTCAGAGTTCCTCACACTACCTCTCTCTGGCTTGTCCGTAGATGCAGGTAGTATTTGAAATTAATGTGCCCTACACCACATTTCAACTCTTTTTCTATAATCCTTGGTCCTTCATGGACACGCATACTTCCCCTTTGAGCCCTTCCTCACCAGCTGATCAATAGGGTTGTGATATTTTGGCCAAATTGAAATGTACTGTTTTGTGTTCCCCTGATGGAGCCTATCTCAATGGTTTATTCACCGAAGAGGAGTGAGAAGTATATGATAAGGGTATACCCTAGTCTTCCCTATTTTACTATGCAATAAACTCAAGGAGAGGGGAGACCCAGTTTTTTGTGACCGTGTCTGTCTTGCCTGTATCCAAGACAAGTGAGAGTAAAGCACCCAGATAAACGGTGCTCGCTCCACAATTTCTCAGACAGTAAACTTTCTCTGAGATGGTGTGAAAAATGAATATATATATATATATCTATATATTCAACACACGTAAACCGCCCAGTATTCGTTGCTCTTAGCGGTGCGGGTGCAACAGCTCGCGAAGGCGGTCCCGCGACAATATTCTCTACCAACAATGTCTCCACACGTGAAAATAGAAGGCTGCGCACTCGGTCTCAATATGCTTTAAGCGAGTTTATTCCAGCTCACTTCGGGAATCAGGAAGCTAACACATGCTTTCCGGCCACCTGGCCTTCGCCAGTGTTAGTTAACCCATAAAACATCACCTTTAAATAACAGATTATTTCATTCGTCAAGGTGCTAATTTAAAGAAACAAACAAAGGACAATACAAAACGATCGCTTATACCTATTTACACAGCGGCCATTTTAGCCAGGCTGTTGCAATAGTCTTCTGTAGTGCAAGTAATCTTATTTGCCAAAATATTTCAGACATCAAGCTTAATGCATCGATGTTGCAAATGGATCCTCATATGTTAATCACATTTGTAGCTGTATACATTCTCATTAGCACACATGTTCCATAATATATTATATAATATATTTGATGTTACGGGGTACTGTCCATTGAATGATTTATGAACAGTGATCCAAATTAATCAAGGAAATGCAATCATATCCCGCGTGTCAAAATCGAGCCCTTAATGGGCATAATGCAGTACATTGATCACAGTTCATCCGATATACAACTTATGAAAAAACTTTTCAAATTTGAGCACTTAATGGGCATACAGACCCTTTCCAACAATCATATATAAACTCATATTAGCACAGGCAAAAATTCAATAAGCCAATTGTGTTCCAATTTTAGGAGGTCTGAGCTCTAGCTCAAGCTGCTTGCTATATGAACCCAAGTACAGCACTTCTCCCAGGGCCCAGCATTTATTCTCCTTTAGTAGTTATCCTCCTAGACAACTTAGGGATGTTCAGACCTTTGCCCCTTTGTATAAACAGAAGGGAAAGAAGCTGGTATTTGTGTCAAATTGCCTGCTGAGTCAAAGCTTCCATTCTGTAGACCTTTTAACACTTTCCGTGGCTTCAAAATGAATGTTGCCTACTTAAAAATGGCTCTATGGTGAAACATAACGTGGCAATGTTTGATGTCTTATGAGGCGATAACAATGTCCTCTTGCTGCTGCCGGCAACATGGCTGACAGACGCATCAGCTGTGGATGCGTTGCTGACAGTTCCATAAAGCTTTCAATTTCATTTTCGAAATAAATCCGACAAAATGTGAGGTGAGATAGCCATCATGATGAGAAAAGATATTATTTCTACCGTTGAATCCGTGAGCTCCATTAAAGATGCTGAACTACTTTTGGTGACGCTAAAGTATATCTCTGACACAGTGGCGGCTCATCCACTAAGGTGGAGGAGCGTCGCCCCACTGCTCAATGGGGAAACTAAATCGTTATTATCATTTTAGTTTTCCTATTATAGTCAGTGGCTATCGGGGCCCTCTTGGGCCAGCCAAACAGTCATGCACACTTTCATGTTCCTCACCAGGTTGCATTACACAGCCTGGTGAGAAACATGTAAAGCCTCCTAGTACCGTGAGCCACGGCGCTCAGACCAATCACAACGCTGTACTGCAGCGTTGTGATTGGCTTATGGGAGCCTGGGAGCTTCCTATTACCGACTGGAGCCAGGAAGAAGAGGACAAAGGAGAGACGCGGCCGGCTGTAGCAAGCTAAATAACGTTTTTTGGGAGTTTTTTTCTGTCTCTGCTCTCCCTTTTCTAGCCCCCCATGCCTCACAACCTGGGTCCAGGAGCAGACTCTACTGCTCTTACACCTGGTCGATCTTACCCACCTACGGACATCCTTACTACGTACCCTCTTTTCCACTCTCATTCTATGAATTAGTAGGCTCTGAGACCACTAATGGCTCACATCTATCGATAAATATTGCGTTTAATTTGTACTGGGAAGACAAAGCTCAGATAAGAGCTAAAGACAGGGAAAATTTTAAATTAATGTTGTTACTTAATCTAATTCCAGCAATTCACACACCCACATATGAAAGGACTCGCTTCAGATAATAACTGATCCTTTCATTGGTCATTGAGTAAGCCTTCTGTTCCTCCCTGGTCTGACCACCATTTTATTAAGTTCTAGTTGTAACTAGTGAAAACCGACTTGCATTAGGCTGTAGGCCCTTGCACTGAATGGAACAAATGAAAACTTTTGATATGACCAATTCTGTTACTAGCTTTAAACAACAGAATTCAGTTGAGTCTCAATGTCTACGGTTAAGAAAGGCAGTTGATAAGCAAGACCCTTTAATAATGTGTTTCTAATCACCTTAAACCTGTTCCATGGTACTTCCTGTTAGAACACGAATAGAGGAGATCATACAATGATCATGTTTTAAAGAATTTAGAAAAAGCCTGGCGGCATGCAAAAAACTGTTTTTTTAGGCTAGACAAACATTTAAATAGAATGAATGGTTCTTCAAACAAGCAGAAAGGAAATGTTATTCTTGCTAAGGAGCTTCCTGGCATTTGTAAAAGAATATCTACCATGAATCCAACAAGTCTTCTGCAAGTAACTTAAACTGCATTTTGAGTCAAAGATTGCCAACAATGGCCTAGATATTAACACAGGTTCTCTGTCCTCCTAAACCCCACCCGTTCCTCGGTCTAGAAATCAGTCCTCTGAAATTAACTTTCTCAGGCCAGATATCTAAGGAAGACTTCTTGCCTACAATTGCCAAGTCGGGTCTCCTTTGGACCCATGTCCTTGTCAGTCACGGCACATGCAGGTAAGAGCGGTGGGGTGGGGATTTCGACGGACGATGGCAAGGGAAAATTGAATAAATAATTAATTTTATATCGTCATCATCCTTTGAAACCCCCACCGCCGCACCACTCTTACCTGCACGGGCCACGGCTGGTCCTTTTACGATCGTTCATCAGTTGGCCGCTTGCCAACTGATGAAAGCTGACCCCTTATTGTTTTAATAAATTCTTCACATAAACAAGTATGGCTTCCTATAACCTTTAAAGAAGCAATTGTTCCACATTTCAAAATTACACACATTGACTCATCGGGACACAAGAAACTATTGTCTGATTTCAATTCTTTTAGTTCCTGCCAAAAGTTCTGCAAAATATATTGTCAGTAATCCTTTACAAGAGGAAAACGTCTTGGACAATTCACAAGTTGACTTTTGCCCAGCACATAACAATGAATGGGTTTTGTTATCTATTGTGGCTGGCCTACCAGTGGACTTGGGCCAGGGAAAATTCAAAGCCTTAATTCTCCTGGATCTCTCTGCAGAATTTAATAGAGTACATCATACTATCCTACTAGGCTGTATCGTGCCAGCAGGATCGGTGGGGAGTACATTTAATTGGTTCCAGTATTTTCTTACTGGGCGTCCTCGAGCAGCAAAGTTGGCAAATTTCACTGCCAGTCAGACCCAAGTTACGTACGGGGTCCCACAGGGATCATCTCTTTCCCCTCACTTGCTCAATATTCTCATTGCTCCTCTTGCTAAGGCTTTAACGAGACATGGCCTGATACTGTTCATGTATGCGGGAGACTAAGCAAGAACTACTGTTCCCATGAGGCCTTTCAACATCTCATGCTTTTTATTTGGAATGGGAAGCAAATATGCTTAAACTGAAAGCCGAAAAATTGTTGTATAATAATTAATGGGAAATCTGAGCTCTGGCTGCACCCTTACTGGCCACGTGAAATGGGACCTCTCCCCACCCCTTCCCCCTGCTGAAGACTCTCTGAGTAAAATGTTAACTCATTAACTCTGTCTAGTCCGGTCTCTTCAACGGTCTCTTCGTGTTTTTTCATTCAAAACTTTTGTGGAAATTGCTTACTTTTCTGCCAGAGGACCAGAAAAAACCTGCAATAGCCACAATTATTAGTGCCAGATTAGATCATGCCAATGTGCTTTATCTTGGCCTACCTACCTACCTACCTACCTACCTATTGGAAAAGACTACAAGTGGTGCAAAATGTAGCTGCACGACTGATTTCAAGAGGTTTCAGATTTGCGCCCACTCTCCCTTTGCTTCAAAGGCTGCATTGGCTTCCTAGTGGCCAAAAGATCCAGTTTAAGATTCTCTGCATCCATTTTAAAGCCCATCATGTCATGTCTGCTAGGGGTTTTAGTTGATGCAGTCCAAGCACGAGAGCAAGGGTGCAGGGTTAGAACGAGCAAGTTATAAATGGGGACTTTGGGAACTATGGATGCTTCCCTGTGAGCGGGTGCCGTGGCCCCTCTGTGTCTTTTTCGACCATGTGGGCACTTTTGATACACTATTCAAACTCCTCACCAACACTTTCAAGGAACTACATAACAAAGGCCCAGCATTTCTCAATAATTGCATCTGTTTTCACAAACCTGCCCAACACCTCTGCTCGCACACATCTACTGCATACGGAAAGCCAGATCCAGCGATCGAGCCTTTTCCAACACCAATCCTAAAGCATGGAACTACGTGCCACTCCTCACTTCATGAAATTCACAAGAAGCTAAAGATCTGGGTTTCTGAGTAGTCCTACTAGCCCTAGGAGTGGATAGACTTACAACTCCTCAGCACCGGTATACCCTCCTGTGCGATAGTGTGCTCTACAAATCTGTATAGAACTGTTTGAAACAATGTCCTGCTGTTCAGTGATGGTGGACTCTGTGTAACATTGTGGCGATGCCAATTCATGGAGCCTCGGCGAAAGGCTGTCAGGCAATACTTGTGACCTGTAATGCTGCTGTTCTTGGAAACACACAAACCAGGTTCTATTGTAATCTCATATAACACACTGAAAGGAGTAGGAAAGGGTATTTTTAGAAAGTGGCACTTGCTCAGTAGGAAAACACTGCCCTCACTCACAAAATTGTGACATGCTTCATCATTGGGCTTGCTAATTAACACCCCTGCGAAGACCACCGCCTGGGGTGGAGCAAAAGGGAGGGGAAAACAATAGAAACAAGATTTGGGATCACTGAAGAAAAAGTGCAGCCAGTGAAGGTTAAAACTAGCTTGGGTGTGTCCCCCTGTCGAAATTTTATTCCTGGGCCATCCGGCTAGGTTTAAAAACGTGAAGGATGTTCGTGACAGCAGTAAATTAGGATTTCTGCACCCCTCCTTACTGTTTTGTTTTCCCCTCCCCTTTGCTCCACTCCAGGCATTGGTCTGCGCAGGGGTGTTTGTAAGCAAGCCCAATGATGAAGCATGTCACTATTTTGTGAGTGAGGGAAGTTTTTTCCCACTGAGCAAGTGCCGCTTTCTAAAAATACACTTTCCTTCTCCTTTCTGTGTGCTATAGTTATTGATTGGGGAGGTTGGAGTAGGGATGTTACATCTCTCCCCTTCTGGTGTGTGATTTCTGTTGTAAGCTCACTACGTTTTTAAAAAGAACTGTTAGAATCCGGGTTCTCTGGTTGGCACAGGTAGGCACTTGTGACAAGCAGGGAACCTTTCCTCTAGTCAGGGTAAGGGGTTACACTCCTAAAATAACCCCAGCTCACCCTCTATTATTATTAGGAGCTTATAAAGCGCGCTTATACCCAAGGGTGTCCTGGCTCTAGGTAGCTTGGCGCGAGCAGACAAGGCTTATCTCAGAGCGTTATAGGTTAAGCATTTGTGAACACATACAGTAACCAAGTGACAACACTACAGATGGACACCACACAGGTTTTTATATTAAAAATAAGGATTCTTTATATAGAGTTACCACAAGACCATTAAACGACAAAAATACACAATACTGTTACTTAAGATGGTAGAAGTTTGCTTAGTTCTCTTAAGTTCTTAAATGCGACACTTTAAGTCAATGTACCTTAGATGCGACATGCAGGGCAACGAAAGTGTTGCAACGATGCTGATGCGATGCAGTTTTTGGTGCAAAGAAATAAAGACGTGAAGATCTTCCAGATGCGTTACGCTTCTCCGATGTTGCGAGAAGACTCGTCTCGATGCGTCGGCTGCAGCGGCCTTGGCAGCAGCACTCTTCTCCGACGTTTGCGAGACACTTCCGCTCGATGCGATGCTGCAGTGGTGTCACCCCTTTACGCGATGCGACGACAGCAGCTCCGACGGCGGCACGCTTCTCCGTGGATGCGAGGCGCTTTTCTTGATGCGGTGCAATGCGACAACTATGATGGCTGCGATGGCGACACGCTTCTTCCTCGATACGAGACTCTTCTCTTGATGCGGTGCAATGCGTCAGCTACGATGGCTGCGATGGCGACACGCTTCTTCGGCGTTGTGAGACACTTCCGGAATGATGCGAGACGCTTCCGCTCGATGCGATGCTGCAGCGGCGACACCCTTTGCGAGATGCGACGACAACAGCTCCGACGGCGGCACGCTTCTCCTTCTTGAGTCGCGCTTCCAGCTCCTTGCGACATGCAGTCCCTCAGAAGGCCCAACAACAGCAGCAGGCACTTCTAAAGAACTCTGGGGAGCTGGGGGGTGAAGTCCACTGGTCCTGGGACTTCGTTCAGGGTGCAAGCTCAGCACAAGCCCTTGGAGATCTTTTAAGCACAAGTTGAAATAAATTCTTTGTAGTCTTTCTCCTCTCCTTCCAGCAGCAAGGCAACCACTGCAGGCCAATCCCCCAGGTCAGGGACAGTACTCCTCCTTACAGCTTTCCCAGTTCCTTCTCCTCAAGCAGAGGTTTTTCTTGTCAAGCAGGATCTAATTTCTTGGGAGCAGGGTCCCAATACTTATACCCCTAATTCCTTTGTTCCTCTGGGGTAGAGGGGCCTTTGCCCAGTCCAAACCAGTTCCTGAGCACTTTGTTGACATGACTCTGCCTTTCTATTCAGGGTGCAGGGCAGAGACATCAGCCGCTCCACAGGAGGTGGAGCCAGCATTGTGGTGGCAGAGCACAGCCCTATTCAGAGTCCAGGTGCACTCCTCCCACCCATCTGGATGTCACTCTCTCTATTCACCACCAGGCTACCTAGCCGTTCCTCTGGGTTTCCCCAGCCCTGTCACTCACACAAACCAGACAAGCAGATACACATCATAGCAGAGGCGGGCTGAAATGGTTAGGCAAGCAAATACCAACTTTCTAAAAGTGGTATTTGCAAACACAGAATATTAAAATAAACTTTACTAAAAGATGTATTTCATTATTCTGAGTTCAGGCATACTAAACTCGAATTTCTACCATGTTCCCTGGGTCTGTTAGGATCATAGGATGTAACAATTTTAACAGCCCATTCTGGCATATGGGAACAGGTAGCCTTGCAATAGTGAAAAACGAAAATGGCTGTAATTCACTATTAGGACATGCCACACATATCAGGGCTCATCCTACCTTATGCTACAATGCACCCTGCCCTTGGGCCTACCATAGGGATGACTAATATGAAGTTAAGGGAAGGTTTAGGGACTGGGAAGTGGGTGCACTTGCCCAGTCAGCATGACAGTACCAGACTGCACGCAGGTTCTGCAATGGCAGACCTTAGACATATTTTACCAGGCCGCTTCTGGGGGTGGCACAACCAGTGCTGCAAGCCCACCAGCAGCATTTGTATTTACAAGCCCTGGGCACTCCTGGTGCACTTTACTGGGGTCTGACAGTAAACCACATAAGCCAATCATGGAATCCAACCAACATATACATTTTAAATAGGGAGCACTTGCACTGGTTGGCAGTGGCACAGTGCTCTGAGCAGCTAACACCAGCAAAACAGATGAGGCACAGCGACAAAAAGTGGAAGGGAGACTCACGCCAAGGTGCCAGGTCTAACAAGAACCATTTCAGATTTCGAAATTTGAAGAGTTGTGAGTTGGAGCAGTCAGTGTTTCCTCTTGCAGGGTGGTGTGGGCTAGAATGTTTATGCACATAACACGTAAATAATTATGTCCAAGCAGTATTATTGCTTTTCCTTTCAGACCTATTTTGTAATAAAATGATTTCAGACTTTATATTAAGAGAACATACTTGGTAATTTTAATACCTTTTGGAACATTACATTTCTGAAGGTACATCGTGTTATCATGAAAAAGGATGCACAAGAAGATACAGCAGTGCAGGCGCAGCGGCCCCCTGCTGAGGGCGGGCTGCACAGGAGCAGCAGTGGGACGGGGCAGTGAGGTCCACCCTGGCCTTGAAGTCACGCGCGAGACGTCATTGCTGGTGCTTGACTGGGTCTCAGTTTAAGATCTCAATCTGTGACCTTCCAGTGACAATGCTGACACTGCTGGACTGGGCTGAACAGGAGAGGGTCTCTGTTCTAATGGCAGCCTCCCCCCTCTCCTCCTTCAGATGCAGCAGTGTCCTTCCCTGAGTCCTTGGAGTGTTACCCAGTTTAACAAAATAAAAGACAAAGATTCTGCCGCTGGTCCCCTAATTCCTTCACACAAATGTGCAAATATCCTTAACGTTAAAAGGTGAATAGTGGATAAGAAAAGGGGATCAGCTTAAATTCAGTGCAGTGTTAGCTGAACTCTAATCTACTGGGGAGAGGATGTAGCTTTACGGCTAGAGCGGTCGACCTCGAAGCTGGGGATGGGTTCGAGTCTCTGCAACGACGCTCAACATCTTGTGATTCTGGGCAAATCACTTCATCTCCCCGTGTCCAACAAAAATGGATGTGTTCATCTGTAACCAACTGGTGCTCATGTAAAGTGCTCTGATCTAGTTCGCACTATATAAAATTCTTAAAAAAAAAAATTGACTACTCCGATTCAAAGCTGTCCCCAAACATACATGGGGAGCGAATTATGACAAGGTGTATTTTCTTTCAGTCGACCACAGCTCCATGCAACAGGTTCCAGGGAAACGGTCACCCGCGAGGGTGAGTATTGCTTCCAGAGCTTATTTGCAGATGACTGGTCAATAAAATGTAATTCTTGTTTTCCTCTCTCTGATTAACAGAGCAGAACACGAGGTGCGGTGGATGAGCGCAAAGGGCATATATCTGTGTAGAGTGTAAACTCTTCGCCATACCTTCTGACACACTCATTACTCAGACTTTGGTCTTGTCAAGTCACTTGACCTGCTGGAACTAGCCCGGTCAAGGACCAGTGATCACAAAACATCCTTATTACAGCTTTAAATTAAATAAGAATCCAAAACCAGACTCATGCTTGGCTGTACAACCAACTCGAGGGTGGGGAGGGTGGGCATGCAGGAAGTGGAGAGATACCATTAGGGACTACCTTTAAACCCCATGGAGCACTCTACACCCTTTGGGCTCCATAAATAGGAGAGAGTGACAGCCCACCAGTATCCTAACTCTTATGTGCACAAATATATTCATATACACTACATGCAATGAGAGTGAATGGGGGGGGGGGGTCACTTGTGACATTCTACACAGGTTTGTATTTATTTTCACTGTTTATGCCCTCACCTTGGTGAAAACATTTTGCCTTGGTGAATATTTATCAAATAAAATCACAATTTCTTTGAGATACACGCTTGCCATTGCCAACTAGTCCTTTTCGTATGAACCAAAAATTAAGAAATTGGGCAGTTATGACATATCCTCCCACGGGTCTGGTTTACATACGTTGTTTTTTTGCCAATCGTGTCGACAATTGCTTAAATTAGTTCCCAAAAATACATACGTTTACAGGAAAATCTTTTTGTATTCTGTAAGGAAATATATTTTGTTTATATCATTAATTTCCCAATTTCTGACAATTTTAGCACATTTCTTATTTGTAGGTTCCATGCATTTTACACAATGTCAAGTATTTATTTGTAACGTCTATACATTTTGTGGTCACCTCTCCTTTATCCAGTTGATAGTGTTTTGCAGGAGTTAGGGTAAACAAATATAGTTTTGCTCAATGTGAACATTTCATATTAGAGTACATTTGTTTATATGGAACACAGTCCCTTTAGATGGCATGCCCTGAAGTTACATAGTAACCCCATGGAATAAAAATTGTTCAGGTATACTATGATGGTTTTTAAATTCACTCACTCCTTTTTTTGTTTGGGCCCCCACTTAGTTTAGAAGTGCATCCCTGTCTCCAGGTGTATGCCCGCCCTCTATCAAACGCGGTTTTTAGAGGGCGAGGACTGGCAGATGATGAAGCATGACACCTGGTGGTGTGTGATGCCAGTCCGTCAATTTTTGTGATTTGCCCCCACTAAATTGGGCATCTCTTAGACACAACTAGGGACGTTCCTTTTTGTGGTTCACATGCCCTGAAGTTATCTCTAATACTTTTCTCCTACTCTGGTGATTATTATGATTCAGCAACAAACAGAGAAGTAAAAGGAATTTGAAATTCAAGTTCATTTCTTTGTCCACATGGTCACGAGATTCGGATTCATTTTGTCCAATATAAACTTACTGGTGTGAGATTTTAAGACTCTTCCCAGAGCATATCACACCATGCTGATATGGCCCTGCGCCAGGGCCAGTTCTAGGGCGGTGCGACCGGTGCCACCGCACCGGGTGCTGGCTTCCTGGGGGCGCAGTGTTTACAAGTTTATTATGTTTTTGAAGCACCTGCTGCAGCGTTTCTTTCCCTCGGCAACTACCCAGCCTCACAAAAATGTCATGATAACTGGTGTGATTAATTATCTTCCTGAAGAGAGATCAGTGTTTTGTATAGTTGAAGTTTGAATTATGTGAAGGTAGTGCAGAGGGTTAATATGCCTGCTGCAAAGAACGTGCAGAGTGCATGTAATGTAAACAGATCAGCAGGTTACTGCTTTTAGAAGAGACATCATTTCATTTCTTGCGATTTAGAACTTAAAGTCCTAATATTCAACAGTGAGCTATTAACTTTCATCATAGAACTGCATGCACACTGCAAAGTGTACATTAGGACATTGATTAATGTTGCATTAATGTTGCACAAAGGGTTAATTTGGGTAGACATCGATTCTTATTATTAAAGAAAACTCCCAACTATGCGGTTTCTTTTTCGACTCTGAGTTTGTGCTTCTCCACACCAAGCACTCTTAAACTATACTGCTTACCAGTATGGATGACATGTGACTCCTACACTTTTAGTCCTTTGGCTTATGTAACATTTCCTATACACTGATTTACACACGTATGATTGATTGTCTCTGTGTAATGTGTGTGTGATGCAAAGTGCCCGGACACCCTACACATGAGTGGCGCTATAGAACTAATTCAATGCATCCGAGAGAGTGTGGTCATGAAGACTTGGTTACTGTTAAAGGGTGCTAGGGAGAGAATCTGTGGTGGAGTGGGTCATTGGGGGGGGGGGGGGGGGGCGCCACCAAACATTGTCACACAGGGCGCCACCAGCACTAAAGCCGGCCCTGCCCTGCGCCATCTTCTATGGCATGTAGTACTGAGTGCTTATATATTGATGGTCTTGCTGCATAACATTTGCTGACCAGGAAGTACTGATTACTGTCTTCATTATTTCAGCCGCCATTTTTAGACAGACACTTAACTAGAAAACATGCATGCAAAGGTTTTTTTTTTTTGTTAGTGTCACGGACTTGACCCTGTCCAGCTTCCTACTTAGGACTGCTTCCAGTAGCCACGGCATCACCCTGCGCAGTATTACACATGTGAAAGGATGTTGTGTGAAAAGGGCCTGTTGTGTTCTTAAGAAGGTCTAAGATAGGAGGGGAAAACAAGTAAAATAAAAACCTCCTTGACAGTCTGTCAATATTTGCTTGAAAATGAAGAACTGTGTAGCAGTCGATCAGCTCGGCACCAAACTCACAGTGCCACTAAGAAGAGAGAGGGACCCAGCTTAAGAATCCAGGAAAATAAAAATAATTGGAACCCAGCTGCCAATGTGCCAAGACCCAGGACAAAAATAAAATCAAAATGGATGATGAATGTGACAAAAAATAGTGAGCAAAAGCATTGGGGGACATCTTCCTGTGACAGTTGTCTCCTTAATATATGGTTTAAACGGGAGCTGACATAAGACCAAAGAATCATACTTCATTTTGAATTGGGAATTTGCAATAGTGTCTTCAGGACAAGCTACCATCTTGGGAAGGGTGAGTTATATGCCTGACCTTGCCTCTTCCTTCAGAACCATGGTGTCCGCTGAACACGTGAAGAAGACAACCACGTTGGACATCCTACCCGCTGCCAGATTCTGCAGGCCTCTGCTCCCTACGCTGATGTCCACTTACCTCAGAACCCCCCTCCAAGTGATCACAATCATAGAATCATCAGCGTGGCCTAGGCCGCAAGAGCGCCCGCTTTCTTCTGGGCATGGAGTCCAGCAACTCTGTCCTCAAACCACAGACAGTCTCTGGTGAGTCCTGGGCACATTTGTGACAGTTTCCTGTACTGAAAAAATATTTATAATTCTGCTATACAGCCTTTGGTGACTCAAAATTAACCACTTCTTATGTAACTTTGTTTGATTTCGGTGTTGGTATTTCAGTCCCTATTAGCTTTAGTGGGAGCGTGCACTAGTGGGATTTACTTCTACACACAGCAGAATTGTTTGGCCATGTCTCCTGCCATTGAATGATTACATTTACCAGAACCTACCTGTACAGATCAACATTTATATTTTCATAAACACTACAAACAAAACATACAGTTAGTGGTGTTGTGGCACAATGCAATAGGTCTCTAAGCAATTCTGTTAAAAAGCTTGGATCTGGTTCAAAAACTGCATTTTGTAGTACCGAAAGTAGTACCACAGTAGTACTACTCACATGCTACAAAATTCATGTTAAAACCTACGGCCAGTGACTGCGCCTCCGCTGCTACTATCTTAACTTTGAAGATCTCCACCGCAGTGGTCGAGCTCTCCGCATGCATGGGTGCAAGCTTAATTAGTAACTGTTGAGGGACTGGTGGAAAATGGAGAATATCTACTGCTGAGTGGGAAGGATTTAGGGAAATTTAAAGAGGGATTTAGAGAGGGAAATGCTAATACAAACATACACCCACAAAAAGATAAGACCAATGCTCTTCACAAACCACATTTCTGTACACCCCTTTAGGTATCAGCACAGGTGTAAATGTACTCCATCACAGCCTTGGAGTAAGTAAAGCACCACACATAGTCAACTGATGAGTCTGTAGAGACTCTCAAATTTTCAAAGATCTGCAAATCGTAAAATCTCGGTGAAATTCACTTAAGTGCATTATGAATGTGATTCATTTCCATTGGCCCAAAAAACAGTTCTTTTATGGAGTGATTTCGTTTTTTCTTGCATATTCTTTACACATCATAATGTGATGTGCATATACAGCTTTCTATTGCTGATATGCCAAGCATGTCATAACGTGCCTAGCCATATCACTAATAACTATGCTCCACGCTTATCCATTTTGCCCATTGGAGTAGCCCAAACAGGAGAAGCAGGGCCTTGTTTTTCTGCTGGCATTGCAGTAATGCACTACCCGCATCCCTTGCCCCCTGAGCTCATCACACCACCTGCATATACTCAGCTGCAGGAGAAGGGACGTGTGGTGGAGGTGCCTATTTTGGGACCAAGTATTACAAGCCCACATTTTACCATGGCGCTCCGAGCTGTCTCCAATGGGGGAAGAGAGGAGGAATTGAAAGGAGTCTGGAGTTGAACTGCAGCTGCCACGCATAAGTCCTCCTGAGAAAGAGCTCACTTACCTTCATAAGGAGAAACTGGTCACCCAGGTGCTTCTGGAAAAACAATTTGGAAACCAAAAAGTACAAAAGCACTTACATCTTTAAATTTATCAATTCTAATTCTGGCATA
Organism: Triturus cristatus; assembly: GCF_964204655.1. NCBI lineage: Eukaryota > Metazoa > Chordata > Amphibia > Caudata > Salamandridae > Triturus > Triturus cristatus. The sequence continues at coordinate 1,264,906,820 of NC_140585.1, read as the reverse complement.
TTAGGCAAGCAAATGTTAATCATATATTCTCTTTTCAATACCAATGTAGTACAAAAGACATGGATAAATCATATTATGACGGAGTCACGCACTTCTGTAGAAAATTCTTAATTTTATTCTTCTTTAGAGCTGTAAGTCAGTCAGCCAAGCCAATGCGTTTTGACTGTGAGGACTTCATCGGGGCTAATAATGTTAAAATGCTTAAAATACATATAACATACATTTTACAAATATTGACAGATACATTTTTTTACAATTTTACAGGTGCTTTGAAAACTAAATACAATGTGACTCCAAACAAAACCACCTGCTTACAATAATTAATAAAAGACAAATGTAACTACCCCAAATACATAAAAAATCCTAACAAGTTACTCCTAAAGACACCAAATGTGTACATCTTGGCAATACTTGCACAGCTGTGGGTAGCTAAGAGCATTACAAATCACACCAGAGTTGTGCCTAGTGGGGCACGTCACACAGACTGTAAACTAGATAGGTACAAAATGCACTGTATTGATTCAAAAGTGTATTCTAGCTCGCGTATGATCTGTTAATCAGTACACTAAGACACAAAATAGCCAAGAACTGTAGTGATTGATGCAACAATATCCTCAGGGGTCTGACTTCAACACACTCCCATAAAAAAACAATGGAAGCAAGACAAAACAAGTACACTCCTTAGGAACTCATATTAAATAAATTAAATTAGTCTGACGTTTAAATAGTTTAGTATTTTTTTTAGAGGGTGGGAGCCTCTATCTGATCTTTGTTGACCTCAGATCAGCGTTCGATTTGGTACCTCGCCATAAACTTTGGGTAGTTTTGGAGGAACTGGGCATTCCACCTTATTTGCTCACCCTGATCAAGCGATTACATACTGGAAATTTCACACAGGTTAGATATGGGAAGCTCGGGGAATTGACTTCCCGCTTCCCAGTGAATAGGGGTGTAAGGCAGGGGTGTGTTTTGGCCCCCACACTGTTTTGTCTCTATATAAATGCTTTGGTGGAACAACTGAACCAAATCGCCAATATTGATGCCCCAAAGCTTGCCCGTATCAAGGTACCAGCAATGATGTTTGCTGACGATACCTTGTTACTTTCTAAATCACCTATGGGCCTCCAAAGGATTCTTGACACCTTTTTTATATTCTGCAAAGACAGTGGGCTAGAGATTAACACAGCAAAAACCAAGTATATGGTATTTAATCCTAGCAGAACTTCTCGTCCCAACCCCACCCTAAATGGCACCCAGCTGGAGAGAGTGGCAGTCTTTGATTACCTCGGTGTCACGTTAACGGAAACCTTTGGGTGGGGCCCGCACCAAGAAAAGGCAGGCCTGAGGCTAGCTCAGATGACTGGGGGCCTTGCAAAATTATATAGGAACATAACATCAAGACAACTGGGCCCGTTAACAGAGATTTACAAAATTCAAATTAGGAGCGCAATCATGTATGGGGCTGAACTCTGGGGATATCGCCCTGTAGGTGCACTGCTTAGAACTGAGAATACGTTTATGAGACAACTCTTGGGCCTACCGCCAAGTACTCCTCTTATCCCCTTACGCATGGACCTTGGCCTTAGACCCATAAATGAGGAAATTGAGTTGCGACCCTTGACCTTTTGGCGCCGACTGTGGGCGACACCCGAACTACTAGTTTACCAGTCGGAACTCAAGGCGATCCTGGGGCTTCCAGGGGTGGGAAACATATCTTGGCTGGCACATATCAAAGACTTGTGCTTTGGACTGATCTGGCCAAATTTATGGACCCTCCCGGAGGAAGCGTCTCGGTCTATTTCACGCCTCGAGCTAGTTAAAGCTTACAGACTTTTTAGATTGGGTAAACTCTATAGGAATGCTAAAAATGGTTGTTTAACTTCTGATGTTTTTGATTTTAAAGACCAATATTTATTTGAGACTTTTCTTGATGACGTCTATCCACTTGTGGTAAGGAAACTTTACGTCCAGTTTAGATGGGGTTGTCTACCAGTTCATGCACTTACAAACAAATGGACCAAAGCCTCCCCATCTGCCTGTCCGGCCTGTGAGAATCAGGAAGAGTCCCTTACACATGTTTTCTTTTTTTGCCCAGGTTATATTGCAGCTAGAAGGTACTGGCTCCTACCAATATGCAGGAACCTGGGGTTCAGACAGACACGGGAGGCTCTTAGAGTCTTGCGAACTGGAACACACCCCCGATTGTTTTTGCAGTGTCCCGCTTCCTTAATTCGATGTGGCTTAGGCGTCGCAAGTTCTTAAATTCCAATAGTGCAGTCTAAACGTACCTTTTCCGTCTTCCATAGCTTTGAACTTATTAAATATGAACTCATTGTTTTAAATCTTTTTAAAATTTTAATAACTTTTTAACTTGTCATTAAGGTTGTATAATGAATTGATATCGGCTATATCCTGTGATGCTTAACATTTTTTTTTATGTATTATATGCTTTTTTTATCTTCTGCTTTTATGGTCTGTAATAATCGAAATAAAGCTTGGAAATTGGAATTGGAAAAAAAAAATTAGTTTGACATTTAAATAGTTTTTTTTTTTTTAGTGATGCAAAATTATATAAAAAGTAATTATTTCACTGTTTTACTAAGGTAATAAACTTCCATTAAAAAAATTAAGCTTTTAAATGCTTATAAAATAATTTACAATTATTCAAGTATTCACATAATCTGCACCAAAAACTAATAAAAATAAAAATATTGGTGAGGTTGGTATTTTTTTTAAAGTTTAAAGATTATTTTAAATGTAAATAGTATATTTCAAATAATGTATAATTTACTAGAAAATTGTTTGCTGAGTTACTGTGCTGTAATATTTTATTTTATTAGTTCTAGATCAATTTTATGTTTTAATTAGTTTACATTTGTCATAAATCAAAATATTTTTTTCAACAATAGTAATCTTAAATAATTTTCACTATACTGTCCCATAGGGAGATCTCCACCAACCAGAGAAAAAATACTGGTAGTAACTTTACACTCTTCACACAACTTTACATGCAAGTCTATACCAGGGTGTAAATCACAACCCTGGAATGATGAATAGCAAAACATTGAAAGTTAAGCCTAGGTCTAGTAGTAAGGTCTCTCAAACATGTTTCTCTTTCATACAGTAATAACTTTCTATCTACCCCCCTCTTGCAGTGGTGGAGCTTCATCTATTATCTGAAACGTAATTTATGTTAATGTGTGACCTTATTAGGTCTGGGAGCACAGGTGTCTAACAGACCTGCTGCTAACAATATACTTAGAGTGGGCCTTTGGTGAACCCCTTTCAGCCATTGGCTTTCTTCAACCAGCCTCTTTGAGGCATTGGTTTGTGGCTTTGTCAGCCCTGTCTTGACTCAGCCCAGTGAAGTAGTCATCTATCACCTAATGCTATTGGCTGTTTGGGTGCATTCTTCCACTTAAACGTTTGCATTGAAACCTATGTAAGACTACTTTACAACAATAGTTGTCTCTGCCTGCTCCTGCAGGCTCCCTCCTGTGTTTCTCACTCTAATGCGCCAATGTTTGCCTTAAAAGTGTCTTGCACTTATAACTTGAAATTTCTTGTAATGATATTTGATTTATGTTCCGTCTGTATTTGGCTGTTCTTGTTAATGAACACCACAACATATACCGCATGGGAAACTAAGTGTGCCTGTAGTGTGCAGTAACTTGCCCATGTGAACAATACTTTTACCTTAATCTCTTTTCCAGTGTGTGTGGGTGAAAACCTATTTCTACTTTGGTAATATGTTTACAGAGGGATCACTTAAGGGAAAGCTAGGTGTCATTTTGTCTTTGGCTCAACTCCTTATTTTTGAGTGTATCCTTCTCTCCACTCATATTTTATCTTTTAAGTTAGCTGATCTTTGGTATACAAATATTGGAGAGATAGAGAAATAAATGCAACTGGATATGTTGTGTAATTATTTCCAAATTAGTAAGTCTATCCAAAGTCAAAAAGGCACATTTATGTATATACCTAGTTTCCTCTCTCCATCTTTGGTACTAACTCAATCATGAGTTGTGATCTATACCTCTGTGAAACTCTTATTTTTTCTTCTTGTAGCCACACTTCAGAGTTTCCTCCTGGGCTAAATTGTTGCTTCAGTTTCTCCCAGTGCCTGTAGATGTTTTTCCTTATCTGTATATATTATCATATATCACAACATCTAGCTGAAAGTCAAGCCTTTTATAAGAGTAGTTGATTGGAAGCTTTTAGCATGCAAATTATGTTACCATCCATGCTTTTGATATAAATGTATGCTTCGAATTTGCAGTTCATTGGTGTTATTAACAATTCCAAAAGAATAATTTATTTATTATCAACTACCAGGTTACTTTGAATTTGTATGTCCATATTTTACAGTTCCAGCACTTCAATGTTTATTACTTCTATGTAGTGCTAGTCATTTAAGATGCAAAACAGCATAGCAGCATGTTGCTATTTGGGTGGATAAGAGACTTAAGAACTCATTCCAGTAAGTATTTTGGACTAAAAATCTTCATGAGTGGATTCAAATTTGTTTGATCAAAGAAAATGAACTTGAATATCCAATTCCTTATATTGTTCTGTTAGTAGCAGAGTCCTAATATAAGAGTAGGTGTACTGTATTAGAGGCAACTTTAAAGCATACCACTTGAATTGGTTATATGCCATGTAAAGAGTGATTTGAAATGTTTAAATTGATCTAGACAATATTTGTTTTGCTCAATCCCTGCAGAACATTATCTATTTTATTAACACGATGGAATGATGGCCCAGAAATGCACAGAAAATGAAAATACTTCTGTAATGTTATGGAAATCTATTCACCTTGCATGTAAAAATGAATTAATATTCTAAAACATGAGGAAATTAATGCTCCAAACAAAATACAAACTAATATGTTTCTTTACACATCTATTTAAATGGTATTTCTATAGGTCAAACTTAGCTAAAAGACAGCGGAGTGCTGTACATGGTCAAAGACGAGCATGATGTCAATGAGTAAGAGAAGAGGAAGCTGGGTTATGAATGGTTTATGCAGTGTGATGTAGTGTCCTTGAAAGAGGTGAGCTTTCATCACTTTCCTAAATTTGAGCAGCGTTGGAGCAGTCCTGACTGATACGGAGATGCTGATCCAGATCCTGGGTGTATAGATGTCAAAAACCTGCTGTCTTGTTTTTTCTTTTTTAAACTTCTTAGTCTACAGTCTGATGGTGTCCTGGCTGTTCGGTGTGCTGTGATCCACCAGAGATGGTGAGCTTTTCTGTAAGATAAGTGGAGGTGCTGGTTATGATAGCTTTGTAAATGATGCAGCCGGTTTTGAAGATGGTGCAGGAGGGAAAGGGAGTCAATAGAGTTCCATCAGGATGGGGTGATGTGATCAGATTTCATCAGGCCAAGGATAAGACGTGCTGCAGAGTGTCAGATACCCTGAAGGGTGCCCAGTGTGTAGAGTGGGAGGCCATGAGTAGGGCATTATCCCCATTCAGATGCAAGAGTCAGTGAACTTGAACAGACGTTCTGAAGTTGCTTTCCGGAAGAAACTTTCTACTTTGTTTAGAAAAGACAGCTTGAACCAGGCCACCTCTGTTTCTTTGGCAACTCATTCCTTGAGGGTGAGGTTGGTGTCCAGGGTGAATCCAAATGAACTGCCATTCAGTGAAAGATGGGGTTCGAAACTATCAAGATTCATATGATAGAGCCAGGTTTGTACTGCATCTGGTTTATTATTCTTGGGAAAATAACAGGAATTCAGTCTTACTTGGGTTGAACTACAGGTAGGTGAGAGACATTCGGGTCTGGATGATATGTAGGCAGAGTTTGACGTGCTGGATTTCTGAAGCAGATGAGAATTTCAAGTATATTGGTGAATAAACAGATATATATTTTCACATATTAAACTAAACAATCTTGGACAAAATTGGCAAACAATCCACTTAGGTTAAGTGGTAACCACTAAATTTCAAAATATACAATCACACAGAGTTATCAGAGTGAGCCAGTAGGTAGGCTCACCACTAGGATAGAGTTAAAAAAAGTATTGTCCCCCTACAATTATCAGCTGCTACTAACTATTAGTAGTGTCATGGTCTAGAATGAACAGCAATAGCCATCCATGTTAAAATGAGCAGCACTTAGGATGTACCCCCAATAATTTCACTACGGTTTAGCATTCTGTTTGTGAGCAACATTCCAACATCAGGTAGGAAATTATCAGTATTCTGGTGACACAACACTCTTGTGCAAGAAAAACAGTTGGGGTCTGCCAGAATAACACTGTGCCTGGGACTTTTATCGCTTCAGTTTGTCAAGAGTTATTTACACAGAATGTGTATTGTTACAGCGATATCCATGCATTTAATTAGGCATTGGACATGACCTTGTTGAATGCAGTGAGGATTTGTGTAGTCGAAGCCAGTGGTTTAATTTATAGAAAGACCTCTCCTTTGGAAGAGAGGACCGCCATCCATTCAGTCGGAGGAGCTTCTGTGAGACTAGTCAGTGGGAGACCTGCTCCGCAAGCTCCTTTGCACCACTAGCTGAAAACCTCCTTGAAGATGCAAGTTTGGCTATGAAAAGATGGAAGTAGGATGACTTAAGTCAGTGATCATGATTTGATCTTTAAATGCTTCTCAATCAAGGCATGGTATAGGTATACTAAAGATGTGAATATAGAAGAAGGATAATTTGGGGCATGAACCACAGACACTAAGCCTAAGATAGAGGAGCCTCTTGATGTGCTCTTGCATTGGATCAGGTGTGAAAGGATGAGCCGGCTATGGGTCTCCTTTGTAGGGATGTCATGTTTGTTCTGGTCATTATCCACCAAGATAAGCCAGTCATCATTCTAATATAAAACTATATAAGCAGGTGCCTCCTTTAGATGCTAGCCTTTGGAGTTCTCCTTGCTCTGGCAGATGGTTTGCGGATTTCTGCAGACTTTGGAAAATGGAGGTTCTGCCCAATTGCATTCTGACCTCTGTGTGCATGTAGGTCAACCCACTTTGATCCTTGGCTTTGGAAGTTCTGCCAGCTTTGGATGAGGACCTGTGATGTCATGCTCAATTGTGTTGCGCATCTGTGCATTTCTGCTGTTTTAAATGTCAGTTTTTGAAGCTCTGAGTAGTTACGGTGATGGCCTACATAGTTCTGAGAGGTTTAGACTCTGGCTTGTGGAGCCTAGGCTGCTCTGGATTCTGGCTAGAGGAGATCTGCTTTATTGATTTAATTTTAATGCTGATCTCTGGAGTTTGATCTGCTTTGTCTGCCTGTTTTGTTTTGAATTCTAGCCTTTCAAGATCTGCCTGTTTTATGTGCTTGCTCATTTAGGTATGCTTATGTTTAATGCTGATCTCTGGGGTTTTGACTGCTTTTTATGCTTCTGCGCGACTGGCTACTGTGTTCTGTCTGTTTCAGATGTTAGCTTATAGATCTCTGCTTATTATTAATGCTTATTATTAATGCATTCTCAAGATTTGGGAAAGCCTGTGGTAGGAACTGTGCAGATTTTACTGTTTTAATGTGTATTGTACAACATTTATATAATATTTCACACATTTAGTATATACAACAGAAATAGCCCCTTCGCGATAAAACCTTATATGTTCTATAGGTAAGCTAAGAAAGCCTTCATTCTCCACATATATTAGTCATCTTCAGCGCATGACCAGCTCTGATGAGGGAACTCAATGAATAATTCACAGAGCAACAACCAGAAGGAAAACTTTGAGAACAGCAGCATGCATGGGGGGTGGTGTCTCTGACTCATGTCAGAATTTAGCTATGATGGTTTCCAGACAATATGCATGGGGAGGTATAAGGCAGTTTGTGGTGGTTTCAAAGCATAAACGCTGAAGGAAATCAGCTCAGGGGAAGTAATTGCCAGGACATGATCAGTGGATGCGGATATGCTCTCAATAGCAACTCTGCGTCTGCTTGAGGGCTAGGAACAATGGCGGTTAAGCATGCAAGATCTCAAGATGTCCCATTATTGAGCATTGTCTCTATATGTGTCAAAGATGGTCGGTGTGTGAAGTTTGAACATTTTTCATCAGTTGATCACAAAAGTGTCTCATTCACTCTGAAGGTGTCTCCTTAGTGGGCTTGTAATGGGTATTGACTGTGGGTTATGAAGCTATCCTGTTTGTGAGCTCCGATATTTGGCTGAAGAAATGTAATCAAAGTTCTTGGACGAAATGTCTATATAAGATGCAAATATCAGGGGCGGCTGGTAACATTTGAAAGTGGTGAGGCAAGAGAAGTGCCCCACCGCTTCCCAGAAGCCAAAAATGCTGCAGTGCTTTGACTATATTCTGCCCGAGGGCGAGGCCTACAATGAGCTGATAAGCCAGCTACATGGGAAAAAAATAAATCAACCTATTTATGGTAGATTACTTCAAATAAGCATCATGCAATATAAACTCAAAGTTTGAAACTAAATCACTGACATGTATTACATATCCAGACTGACCAGCCGCTTCCCCTGCCATGGTCACACCATTTCGCAGTCTTGTTTCCTCTTTCTGCTCCCTCAGGAGCGCCTGTTCAAGACTGTCAGAGGAGTTCCACTGGCAGGAATTGGATGAAGTTGGATATTCCTGCTTTAAATTCATTACTTGAGGCCAACTGCCCTGTAATGAGTCATTCGGTGGAAGTGGAATCTTGTAATGTACATGAGTGGATCAGATCTTCCTTGGATGTTTTTGCTCCTACTACCTGGAGGAAACATCATAGCACTCTTCCCCCTGAGGAATCATTGTACCACCTCAATAAAATGTGTAAGGACTTGAAAGAATGTGGCGAAGAACCTATAACAATGAGGGTAAACAAATTGATAGAAGGTCTTTGAAGGATTATCAGACAATGTTTCACACTGCTAGAGCCAATTTCTACTCAGATTAAGTTGCTGTGGCAAAATACTTTCCTAACACCCTTTTTAGGGTTTTTAGGAATCTTTCTGATCAGGCTATTATGGCCCCTTCCACTTCACTCTCACAAACCCAATGTGACGAAATTACAGATTTCTTAAAAAAAAAAAAAAAACAAGATATTCAGACTACATGTTCTGATACACACAGTCTACTCCGATGAACCCCCTTCTTGGTTGTCTAGCACTTTGAATACTTTTAGTCCTCTGGAGGTGTCTTCATTTACTTAATTACTCGCGGCCATGAGGTCAGGCACTCCACTGGATCCTTGCCCCCCTTCTGTATTGAGTAGGCTGGCCAGGCCAATTATGGCACACCTCACCCAGCTTTTAAATGTCTCTGTCTGAAGGCATTGTTCACTTAGCTTAGAAACAGGGCTTAGCTACACCTTTACTTAAAACACCTAACCTTGACCCTCTCATTTAGTCAAATTATTGACCCATCTCATTTTTACCTATCCTAGCCAAGGTGCTGGAAGAGCATGTCAACTGGCAATGGAAATCTTATACTGAGGATAATGGGATACTGCCCCATCACAATCCGGCTTCAGGGCTCGTTAACCCCTTCGCCGCGGCACGAATTTTGCCGCGGCGCTGGGGGGGTTCGGGGTGTTAGCGGCGCCGCCATGCTCGTGACGGAACCACTCCGTCATGAGCCACGGGCGCGCTGTGCTCATGACGGAGTGGTTCCATCACGACTCCGCCCACTTGCATTGTTCGCCCGCACAGGCGGGGAATCAGTGCCGCGTGGGCGGAGCGGCCGCCAACGGCCGCAGCATGACGGAACCACTCCGTCATGAGCACACGGCGCCCGTGGCTCATGACGGAGTGGTTCCGTAATGAGCAGGCAAGGGGTTAAAGTACTGAATCTGCCCTCCGTGTTGTCATGAAATATCTCCAAGGCCAAGTAGATTCAGGCAATACGGTGGCAATGATTCTTTTAGATCTGAGTGCCACATTCGATACTGTGAATCACTCCACATTGCTTTGCAGACTAGAAGGAATGAGAATACAAGGCACTGCATTGTCGTGGCTAACATCTTTCCTGTCCAATCACACCTTTCAGGTGCACTCACATCAATACAGGTCTAAACTTCCCCATCTATCCTCGGGGGTGCTGCAGGGTTCTACCCTTAGCCCACGTCTCTCCAGTCTATATGTAAGGCCTCTGGCAGAAATTGTGGATCCCATGTGCTTACACTTCTCTTGTGCGCCGACAACACCCAAATTGTGATATCCTTATCCACCAAGGATAGCCACAATGTAGAAGCCCTCCATTCTTACACAAATCTCAGCATGAATGAACATCAACTTGCTGTTACTTAATGAGGACAAGACGGAGGTTCTTGCTAGTGGGCAATCAACCCCACCTTTGGAGACCCTATCTTTGGCCATCTAACCTGGACATGACCCCCTCCCCAGGTGGTTAGAAGTCTGGAAATATGGGTAGATGACAAGTTGACCATGTGATATCAAATAAACAAAGTCGCTGCCACCTGCTTCAGTATCCTTAAATGGCAAAGAACATTTTTGACATGCCTGCCAGTCTCTGTCCAACAAACTGTAGTCCAGGCACTGGTTATTTCCAGACTGGACTATGGCAATGTTCTGTACCTGGGTAGAGAAATGTCCTTACTAAGACGGCTCCAAATTGTCCAAAATGCCGCAGCTCACCTACATTTTCACCCACTCGGGTTCACTTCTTAAGCCGGTCTGCTACACACTGTGCACTGGATGCCTATTGAGGCACAAACCCAGTTTAAGACCTTGTGCTACATGCACAAGTGTCCTACTAATAAAGGTCCACTGTATCTGAGACCGTTGGTATCTAGCTACCTTCCAAATTGCGCTTTCCCGTCCAGCCATCAATATCTGGCAATGGTTCCTAGGATTAGGAAGTCTCATCATGGTGGCAAGGCATTTGCTTTTCTTGGTCCTAAACTCTGTAATGATTTGCCACATTCACTTAGAGCCTGTAAATCACTCAGTTTTTCGGAAGCAGCTACAAACCTGGCTGTTTCCTTCTTGAAAACGAGTACAGTGACGGCTGTTTGTCCTTGGTTCGGTGAGGAGGCTAGAGCTGGGATACCTTTTTTAGTAGCCACGCACTTTACAAATTACCATAACATAACTAATGCTTTAAATAAAATACAATTTTACTTACCAATGTGCTACATGCCCTCAATGTCTTCTGTAGTCTGTGGCTCTGAGCACAAGTTGAAGAGCTAACTCCGCTAACCAATCCAGATGCTGCTCTCATGCTATTAATCAGCATGAGAGAAGCGCCTGGATTGGATGGAGCTTGCTAACTGGGCACTCCTTCAGGCCCTGGAGACCAGTGCTTGCTCTCCACCCAGCTGTATAATACAGCTCGAGTTGAAGTGCTTCAAAGTGCGCATGTCAGGCTAGCCGTCGCAAGAGACTTGGACAAACTGACATGCACACTCTGGAGTGTCTGGCAACTACTCCGAGTTCTCCATACTGCCAATCACTAGAAGAGGACAAGCCCTGCTTCACACTCTGCTCTGGCAGGGTGCGGCTGCGCATCGGTGAAACAAGAATTAAATCATTTACTTTCTATTTTATTTTTCAGATTTGTTATGCGCGGCTCGTAGCGGTGGGACGACGTTCCTCCACTCTAATGAAGAGACCGCCGCAATGGGTCTGGAATATTCAGCTTTCAACCTTCCTGGTGCTCTAACCGTGCAACCACAAACTACGGCTCCAATAATGCATTATATTGACAAATCTGCATTAACATGCATTGACACACATTTACACTTCATTTATTTAAATAACACTTACATTCTAGTGACAATTTTAATGTTTCTAATGCAGAGCACATAGTGTGGCACACAGGTAAAAATCCTAGTATGATATGGGTGTGAATTAATTTTTTTATTGTAGGGTTCCTCTTTCAACCTGCAAGTCACTAGTTACAATTCTGATAATTCGTTCACTGGGATATACATCTGCTGCAAACATCTTCATGAACAGTGCCGCTTACTTTAAATTATAGCAGGTATTTCTTCATCAGACATTATTAAAATGAATGCCACTAAGTTTGGTAATAGTAATATTAAATGCCAAAAGCAATTGCATTGTGTTCTAAATAAATTGTGATTCTTAGCATAGGGTCACATACATGCACAATACACTGCATATTATTGTATGAAGACGGACAGGTTGCAACATATCTGTTCTCTCACTCAATCTCTCGTGTTCTGCAGGTATCATCACTCCCTTTTTGGTAAATCCTTTTTTCCACAGTATGAAGAAAGCTTTCCTATAAAAATGTTATATGTTGGCTAACTCCTGAAATAAAGATAGAGAGTAAAACTTTCTTACCACTTAATAGCGTACTCAGTTGGGCAGGTCAGTAAGCATTCAAACACCTCCTCTTAGGCATTGCTTTAAATGGGCAGGTATTAGCAGGTACTCAGTACCTGCACTTCTTTCATTCGGAAGGGATTGTACCAGAACTTCTCAGCACTGCTTAAATGGTTTTAATAGAAGAGTAGCAGCACTTCTCTGAAGCAAACAGACACTCTGGGACAAGGAGTACCTGAACTTCCATGTTTCTATTTCAAGCACTGCTCTTAATGCTCCAAGCACGCTCTGGGATCATACTCTGTGCGTTAGCACCCTGAGTGGAAAGGCGCCCACCCAGATTTGAATAATTCAGACACTTGTTTGGTTATGTGAGTAAAGATTGTAGCTAATTTGTTGCTTTCACATTCAATTGACCCATGAATAAGTAACTTTGTGCTCATCTTTGAGAGGGATACTCCCTTTTACTTTGCGAGCGTTCTCTTCCATGAATGTTGTCCATTTGTGCGGACCGGATGACCTTTTACTTCCAGTGCCCTCCATTGTTCATTCTAACAAGTGGCCATACACTGCTTGCATTCGTCAAATTGTTGTCTCTTGATCAGACCTGCCATTTGTGGTCTTGGATCCCTCCCATCGCAGGCACAGGACCACGTCTACTCTCTCCTTTTAAGGCTGGGGTTGCTCTCCCATGGGGTCTTTGCTAAGAAATCCCTGGACTACCATTTTCCCTAGTGGGCATCGAGCCTGGGGCACTTGTTTAACTAGTCATTGTCTTGCCAACATCAGAGCCCTGGGGATGGCCTTTAACTCTGCAAAAAGAGCTGCTTGGAGGGCGGGTGAATGCTATTTTATCTCAGAGTGGCCCACAACCCTGTCCCCAAAAATGGTCTGCAGCCCCAGCAGTGTGGGAGGCATGCACCCAACAGTTTGATGACCTCTGCATTAGAGTAGAGTTCACCAGAGTCAGGGCCGGACTGACCGGACCGGGCATCGGACATTTCCCCTTGAGGTTGCAATATCGGCCCTCTGTAACAAAAGCACCAGACACTGCTTCACCAGCAGCTGGTACGAGAAAAAAATGGCAGGGCTTATTTGGGCTCCCAGTCCGTCCCTGACCAGAGTGGCTTCTCAACCAGAACCATCGTTGCTTTCTGGCTGTGCTTCACACCCACAGACGTGCCTGCACTCACGACTATGTCCTTTCCAGCCTCACCAACCTACTCCAGGCGTGTGCCTGTTGGGGACTCGCCGGATGTACCCGAGGGCCACTCCACCTCTCCCTGGGGCCGAGGTTCACGTTGGATCCTAACAGTGCTCTGTGCCCACAGCAAGCCCTGGCTAGATACAAAGAAATCTCACCGAGAATGAGAGAATCCTCTCTGCCTTTGTAACTTCTATTTCAATCTTTATTTCAAGGCCTGCTATTTTGTGCCGTCTTGCATAATTTATGTTGAAAGGAAACGACTCGTTTCGCTCGCTCGGATTCAGTCGGGCATGGATTATCTGATTTTTGTTACTCCAGAGCTCTCCTCCCAAGCGCAGTCCATTTGCCACCGATTAATAATGCCAGGCGGGTTCTGTCTTTGACAATTTATTTTATGCTACTTTTCTTAGAAGGTTCGTCAGAGAACAGGCGGCGCCGCCTGCACTGCGTTGTCATGGGCCAACGGGCGCGTGAAGGGCCCGTCCCGGCCAAGAAAGGGCTCATGGGAAATCAGTCATGCGCGTGCCGAGTGACGAATAGCACGCCAGAGTGGAGGGGAGGGCAAGACTTTTAGGCAGGGATTGGATTAAGCTTGCTTCAAAGGCTCAAATCACAAAGGTTCCTACAATTTTGAGAAGCACATTTTTGTTTACATGAGATGACAGATCTAGAATCTCAACTGCATACATACATTTCAAAAATGCTTTTGCTTGATTAGTCATGTAGGAAGAGGCTGTTAAACTGTGCAGCCCTATTACATGTATTATGCATTAACCCGTTAAAGTCAATTTCAATTGAGCTCCTGTTATCTGGTGTGCATTTTTTTGCCATTTCTGTTTGCTTTAATCCATATTTATCGCTTGCTCCCAAAATTGTTTATTTTTTTTATTTCTGGTCTATAAAAAACAGGTTGCGATTAGTATTTTTCAAAAAATGTCAACTGAAAAATGTCTGCACTGAGACTGCTATCATTCACCATATCTTCCTTTGCAAAGGCTGGCGACAGTATGCAGTGCTTAATTTGTAAAATATTAAGTGCCAGGGCTCTGACCAGGAGGCCACTGCAGCTTGGACCACCCATCGCCCTTGTCATCGCTGCCAAAACAACTACTAACCATCTTTCTGGCATGTAAATGTGACAGTTCAGATTATTTCAGGTCCCAAAAGCTAAAGGCATGGTTGGGGAGACAGGTATTAGTCATTTTGAAATGTATATTGTTTTCCTAAACAACTGGTACACTGCACATCTCTAAATGACATGAGCAGCGCCACCTTGTGGCAGTCTGCCCTAAGTGTGGTGTTGGCAATTAGGTGCCGGTGCCGAGCACCGGAAACCAATCAAGTGCCGGTGCTCAGCACCGGAAAGCTCCGGCTCAAATTAAGCACTAGGTAGAGAGCTTGGCATCTGCTTCAGCTCTCTACTACACAGTAGCTTCAATTCATTGAAAACCAGTTCGAAATACTAGCTAATTTATTTGTTCCTTTTTCTTTTCCTTCTCATCCAGCTGTGAGGATCCTCCCATGATCCTCCACCCGATTCCAGAGAATGTAAGTTGTGCTTCAGAGTCCTTACTGATAATTTACAAACATTTCTTATATATGCATCACTTAAATCTGAATTACAGTTGCTGTAGAAATTGAGCTACTGTCTCGAGTCAATTATACGGTATGCATTTGGTTTCTGTTCATAACATCTAAGATAAAACCTTTTAATGGGAGCCAAACAACAGCTTTGAAGTGAAATATTCGTCCAGCGGATCGTAAACTGTAGATTGACAGCTACTCCTTATACATCAGATGTCCCTGTCACTTCCTAATCCCCCCCCCCCCCCCCCCCCCGCATCTGTAACTGCTCCTTGTAAGTATATCAGATGTTATGAAGTATTTGAAACCGTTGGCCAGACTTGCTATTTTTTTGTGAGCTGTGGTGGCGAATTTCTGGTCACAGTCAGAGTAGCCTGAGAGCTGATTAAAAAGTTTATTTCTTGGGCCTTTCGCTACCTGTTGCTAAAAAATATTATTAAGAGCTTACGATTATGCACAGAGCCTTTTACAAGAGGAACCGGAAATATGTAGTCTATGCACTATTTTCCGCCTAGATCTCTTCCGACTTCCTCGGCCTTGCTGGTTAATGTTCCGTGTTTTAGATGAGTTAGGAAAGGACAGAGCTAATACGCGGTTATGGTGAGTAAAGAGTGGAATTTGTTGCCACTCTCATTGAGGGAATCCACTTTTAGGGAAGCCCTTAAAGGCTTTCTCTTTGCTTTCCAGTAGTTAGGCAGAATGTAGATGTCACTCTGCAGACTAGGGGCCAGGACACTCCATGGAGTAAACCTCTTTATAAACCGTTCTTTCATTCACTCAAGTATCTTTGCCAGCATCCATCTTGTCTTACACACTAAGTTGGTGTCTATTTTCAAATGTCCACTTCTCGTCCAGCATCTGATTAGCACTGATTTTGAGTTTGAACTGCGCTCTCTTCAATCTTTTAATTCTGTCATTACTATCTAGAATCCATCTTATTGATTTGAAATTTCCAGCATGTAAATCATCCACTTTCTTATCCGACCTGTATAGTACGCCTTTAATTTCTATTAACTTTACACATTTTCCTCAGCATGTCCATGAATTTACCGCTCACACGAGTCTCTTTCTCCTGCACATTCTCTTCTACGTATCCTCTTGTTTTTCCCTAACACACTCTTCACTCCTTGTACATCAATACTCTTGACTCGAGGGTTTTATAGTTGCTGTTAGCTCGGTCTACTTGGATAGTAGTGTCTTGAAGCTTTTATGGTGGGAGAGTGTATCTTAGAGCTACTTTTAAGAGCAACTCACTACTTTTGGATTTAACTTCTTGTTTCTCTGTGCACCTTTCCCTGGGCCCCCTTTCAGGGTTCTACAATTTTTTAAAGTATTTCTTTCAAGAAGCCAAATGGAGTTTGTATTTTAGTGGACACTACTTGCTAAGGCCTTGGTGCTCATTTTACCCAGTATCGCTGTGAGGAAACAGGCTTTTTGGACATTTCACACCCACTTTTCCCCCCATTTTCACTACTAGGCACTGGTGTAATTGCTCTGAATTACCCCCAACCCTGCTAATCAGGACTCATTGTATATGCTCTGATCCTTAAACGGTATGTGGTTGATTATCTTATGCCCAATTTGCATAGCCTAACTTGCTTGTAAGTCCCCGGTGTACGGTACCAGGGGTACTCAGGGTTTGTAAGCTGGAGTGTTCCCTCAGGGACTGCAGCACTTGTTGTTCAACCCTCAGTGGAGTCAGGTAAAACATGGCTCCCCGTCTGCCACTGCAGACTAGAAAGGCAGTTTTAAACTGCTAAAGTCGACGTTGCCATTTTAATCCCTCTTTTTAATATGTGTAAGTCACCCCTACAACAGGCCTATCGAGTCCTAAGGCAGGGTGGAGCATATTAGAAAAGTAGAATATGTGGTTAACATTTTCTAACAGTAATTCACACTTGTCGTTTTTTATTGTAGGAGAAATTGGTAGCCTCCTTGGAAAGTACAGAGTTACACGCTGACAACTCAGCTGTGTTAACTTATTGAAGTGGACTACCAAAGTTGCTACTTCAAGGTATCAAAAAACTGACTACATTAAGCCTGACTTGATGCCCAGGTTGGAAATTAATGTGACTTGTTGACATATGCAACTATTAAAAACAGGCTAGTCTGTTGCTCTAGTCTTCTAGTGGCCATTTGCTGAGGTTGGCCACGAGAAAGCCTTCTGGCCACCCAGCGAGACGTGAAAATGATTCCCAGGAAAGGTAACAATGGAGGCCTGCCACTGGAGTAAGTGGTACCTCCATCTGGCAGGAAGCCACACAGGGTGTTGGCACAGAAGGAGATCTATCTAAGGGGAAGATGCCTTTAAAGGGCAAGTAGCAAGCACACAAGGGAGGAGCTGCCCTATTATTTAGGTAGATACAGACACGGGACAGAGAGGGAAAACAGCTGCCAAATGGTTTTTCTGATCAGCGTGAGCCCAGTGGTAGCCATACACCGGGGGTGGGCTACCAAGCTCTCAAAACTGAAAAAGAGGTTCTGTCATCCTGAGAGCGGGCAGAATAGAGCACTTTGGGATGGCTAGATGCTCACTTCACTGGAAGTTTTAAGCTGGAAGGATCCATTGGTTGCGATTGCGACCTCTCCTGAGGGTATTTTCTTGGCATGAAAGGGGCACTCCTGACACCTAGACCTCAGATCTCATTGGACTACCAAAGAAGACCAAAGAAGGTCGGCCCTGCTGCACCAAAGACCTGGTGAACAGAGGCAGCATTGATGTGGACTGCACCTGCTGTACCTAGTGGCTAGCAAAGGAAAGGGGGCTGTGCCTGCTGTGTCCTGCTAATAGAGAAGTTAACTTCTGAGCCCAGCTGAAGCAAGAGACTCCAAGTTTCAGTTGGCTGACCTCCTGTTCACAGCACAGGGCCACAAAAGCTCAAGAACCCTGCTGGGGCAAGTGGGTAGCGCAGATTCCTGGATTGCCACTCCACTCTGCCGTGCAGCCCATGGGACCAGGACCCGATGCTCAGAAGTTGTCCCAGAGTGTGCTGGACCCAGAAGAGTAGTTGACGTGCAGCTTAGTCACCCAAAAGGCAAGTTACCCTAAAAACAATAGAACCACTGAAAACACTTTACCAGGCGACTTCTAGCCCAGTGGCGACTGGACTTCTGCCAAGCTAGAGGGGACTTCGGCAAATGTTGACCTCTGAAACCAAGATTGCCTCAGCAAGCCTGTGGATCCAAGAGTATTCCCAGGAAGATCCCGGTCAATTACAAAGCATCTTCAGCATCCTTGAGCATCTTCCGCATCTTCCGCATCCTGAATCCCTTGCATAAGAACCACTCTATAGAAGTCAGTGGGAAGGATCCACTTACGCTGGAACTGGACTGGATCTGCACACATGTTGCCCCCACTTTTTTTCTGATGTATACACTGGTTTCTGGCTATAGTCTGGCTGGGTCCCTGCTAATCAGGGCCCCAGTCTCTCTGTTCTCTCTAAACAACTTTGAGTGCATACTAGGTGCACTAGTGATTGGATACTGTGGTACCTTATGAGCCCCTAGTATATGGTACCCTAGGTACCAAGGGCATAGGCACTTCACAGGCCTACCAGGGGATGAAGCATGTATTATGCCACCCCTGGGAAGCAGACTAAATCTGACACCACAGGCCTGCTACTGCAGCCTGGGTGAGGTAGTGTTAGAACTCCTCACAGATGTAAAGGTTCCTATATCTCACATAAACACACATATAAACCTATCAGTCACCCTTTAAGGCAGGCCCTATCAATCCTGAGGGCAGGGTGCTTGGTTTACAATATGAGAGGGTGCCTCTGCCTGAGCAGGGCCCCTCTGCAGCTGGCAGGGTCTATTCCCTGTGGCTGTTTGTGGATGCGGTTAAACCATATACTCTTAAGTGCATTATAACCTCCCGGTTAATGCTAACTTTGGAATGACTGCATCAAAACATGTCGTGTTTGGTGTCAAACAACTTGGAATCATACCCCCACATCAGTAACTGGTGTGGGAGTATGATCCCACCCTTCTAGAGGGGACGACATGTACCTACTGTGGATGCCACCAGCACAGACACTGGGCTGCCCTCCTGCTGCTGACTGAAACTCGCAGTGGAGGAGGCCCAACAATAGGCATCCTGTCACAGGGAGGTGTCACCACCTTCCAGACAGGATTTCGTGTATTGGGGCTGGGTGGGTGCACTCATAGAGTGCTTTGAAGTCCTGCACTGGGGGAGCAGTAGGCTCCTCTGCGCATATGCCAGCTCAAACCGGTTCAGGGGCTACCTGTCCCTGCTCTGGCGCGAAACTGGACAAAGGGAAGTGGGTGTAACCACCTCATACCCTGACCCTCCCAGAGGAGTGGTCATAGAGCTAGTCCCACCCCTATCTTTAGTATAAGATAGGAAACCTTGCCATTGCAAGATTAGATGACCCTGGACGATGCTCTACAAAGAAGAATCCTGGCCCTTCGACGTTCCACTACCTTTGGAAGACAGAAGAATCTCCCTTGGAGTCAAGGAGTGACTCCCCTGCTAGGCATGCACCAAAAACTTGAATCAACGGTCGCAAACTTTCCCGCTCCCGCCGGAGTCCGAAGTCCCTGCAGCCCCGGAAGTGGATTTCCTGACTTCTCGACGGCCATTGTGAGTTCCCAGCGGAGCTGAGGCGAGTGGACCCCACGAGTGACGAGGAACAGCAATATCCGGGTACCGTGCACTATTGTCGAGTGCAACCCCTTCACGATGTTCTACGAACTTGTGCTTTGGACCACTTATGGCCTAAGCCTCCAGCAGGTTTTGCAGCGAAATCAGAGGCCTACCCCATCCCGAGTGACCGTGGGCTCCTGTGAAGCATTTCCTCAAGAGGCGCCTTCGCGATCCCTTGCCCATTGGCTTGTGGGTCCCCCGAAGACTTTCTTATCAACTAAAAGGGCTCCCCTGGTTGCTCCAGGCCTACCCTCACTCACCCTTGCTGGGTGAGTCCCTCAGACCTTGCTCGTCTGCACCATCGACTTTCTTCACTTTACACGAGACTTGCTGTGGCCAAGGCTTGTTGGCTCCAATCCAATTGCCGACACCGCCATCAGATGCAGACGTCATGGGACACTCCGAATCCAGCTGCTGGTCATCGTCGATCTCTCCTGGACCTCGTGAGCGAAGAGTCAAAACACCCTTGATCACCTGAAATCACCCGACATCCGCGGGCATCCATCTTCCTGGCCCCGGGTCACTGGCAAGTGACTGTGAAGACTGTCCCTTCAATTTTCAGGTCTTCTACATCTTGAATCCAGCCTTGGATTCCACCGGACACTTCTTCAGTCTTCGCAAGCAGCAAATCTTCTTTGGTCTCCATAGAAAACAGCGACGCGACCCGACACCAAAAGACACCCATGCACCCGGCTTCCCTGGGTGAGGTAACTCGTGCACTCCGGTGCCCTAGTGTGTGTTGGCCCTCGAATTACTTACCTTGTGAGTGGCTTGCTTGTAGACTTTCTCGAAGTACCCTAAAACTTTAAAAATCAAACCGCGACTTGCTCCATTGTAATCAACAGGGAACCCGCGGCTGTGTTCACACACTGCATGCGTCTCCCATGGGTCTGTTACTTACCTGCTTTCCCTGCAGTAGTGAAGCCCCGCGATTCTACAGGCCCTAGGCCTTGTCATTCTGCAAGTCGACTTTCCTAAACCTCTTTTTTAGTATATGGTCTGGTACGCCCCTAGGGCCCCAGCCATATTTGTGCTTAACTTATTGTGAAACGTTGATATTTGAATGTGTTCCTGGCTTCTAATCTCATAAAGAGATTAGTAGAGTGTGTCTAGAAATAAATACATATGTATTTGATATATATCTACCTGTGTGGTGTCCTTTCATTTGGTAATTCAAGAGATTATAAGGTAAAACAAGCTGCTTTACATTCCTCAGAGACTTAGCCTGAAGGCTGCTCTCCACAGCTACCACTAGGATAGCGTTCTTTAAAAGGTTGTCTTAAACCTATCTACCATAAGAGTCGAATTGGACTGGTGCAAGGTGGCCACTATAACTAGTGACCAGCACATGCCAGGCCAACTTCTCACAATACATCATATCTTTCCACGTTTGTACCTTTTTATCACTCTTTCCTGCATGTACTTCCTTTCATCTTCTTCACTTCAGTCCCTTACATACACAGTGGACCCACTCACCCATAAGCACTGCATTTTCCTTTTCTTTAACACGGTAAATATGCTGAGAGCTGCGTTCCTCCTTCAAACACTTTTGCACAGAATCACTATTACAATTGGCATTCCTAACCTAGGGATGCTGCAGGAAGGAGGTGGATTTACAGGGGTCGGTGTCACACGGCAATATGTAGAGAGGCCAGAGACTGGATAAGCATGTGTTCTGAACACCTTTGTGCTCTGTCCCAATGCACTGCCTTTTATCCTCTGCTTCAGAGCTTTCAAACCTGCTGCTTTATAAACGGCCATCTACAACATGAACTTGCACAGACACTTACAGGTGACTGAGTTCATTGTATGGAATATTGTATGTCTTATGTTTTTCCACTTTTTTCCAGTTCTCTTCTTTAGGCGAGGTGAGAGCCTTTCACAACTCTTTGCAACTTTAGTACATGAGCTTGCTTGAGTATGGCACGCATATCAAACGTGCTTGGCTGCTGCGTGTTTTTTCTTTCCTTTGTTCTCCGCCATTCATAATACCTCTGCATTATATTACCACCAGTTACTGCACAATATATTGTCCTTGTCAATAAACAAGTCATAACACTTTAATGGAGTTTCAGTAACTTATGTTGCACAACTGCTCACCAAACTAGTGAGAAACAGTTTTTAATTCCTGGACTCATCCAGCCCATCCATAATCCCCAGAAGTGCGTGTCGAGGATCGCGGGGGACCTCCCAACCCAGTACCTTCGTAAGTTCTTCTTCTATGTCACCCCAGAACCGCGCCATCTTGGGACAGGCCCATACCATGTGGAAGAAGCCAGCGGGATCATGTGCGCACCTGGCGCATGCGGGGGATGGGCGAAGCCCAGCCCGATGAAGGCGTGCTGGGGACAGGTAAGCTGCATGCAAATATTACATTTGGACCAAGCGAAGTCTGGCGGAAGCGGTGACAGTCCTAGGGGCCATAAGGGCATCACCCCTGTCCACCTCGTCCAGAGTGCCCACCCGTTGCTCCCATAGATGGCGGAGTCGGTCTAGCGTTGTCGGGGTATTATTGATTAGTGTGCGATAGATGCGGGAGACTGCCCCCTTCCCCAGGTCCCCAAGCATGATCTGCGCCTCAGGCGGGCTGTGTTCAGGGATCCGCATGCCCCCAGGGAGGTGTACATGGAGGGCATGGCGCAGCTGCAAATATTTGTAGAGTTGGGATTGGTGTAGGGAATACCGGACCTGCAGGTCCGCAAAGGAACGCATGTGGTCACTCGCCCATACTTCGCCCAACTGAGAGATCCCTATAAGGTCCCAGGAGTGAAAGCCCTGCAAACCACTTACCTCCTTAAGCCAGGTGCCATGCCAGAGTGGGGTGCACCGGGTCAGCTTTTGTGTCCACTGAGTGTGCCGCAGCGCAGCCTGCCAGGCGAGGAGCACGGAGCGCGTCACATCCGGTAATCGGGATGGAATGGGGTCCCATAGAGCATGTATTGGATGTCAGTCAGCGTCATTGTGTGCAACTCAATCCTGTATGCTGGATCAGACCACCCCCGTTAATCTAATCATATATGGGGAGTAAACGCGTGGCCAGGTAATATAGATATAAGTGGGTCATCCCCAGACCCCCGTCAAATGATGGTATCCTGCAAGTGTTTAGGGACAGGCGAGCCCTCCCCTTCCCCCATAAAAATTTAGAGACCATACTATCTAGCTCACGGAACCAGGCCCTTGGGAAGCAGAGGGGGGTATTTTAAAGGACGTAGAGGAACATGGGAAGAATCATCATTTTAAACAGGGCGATTCTCCCCATGAGGTTCAGAGGTAGCGTCTGCCATTTCTGAAGATCCGACTTGGCTTTTTGAACCAAAGGAGTAAAGTTAAGAGCCCATCCCAAGTCGGGGAGCAGGGTCACCCATATACCCAGGTATTTAAACGACTGGCGCCAGATTGGTATGTTGGACTGTCAATCGTAACAATCTCTGGCGAGATGGAGAGGTACCAAGACTGACATGTCGGGGTTCAGCAGGAGGCCAGAAGCCCGTTCAAAGGACTGGAGAGTCTGGAGGCAATGAGGCCGTACCGGGCGGGGTCTGCCAAATAAATAAGAACATCATCCGCGTAGAGGGCGATCTTGTCAGCCTCTACATCGGGCCATTCCCAACCTTGCACACCCCTCTCGGACCTTATAAGGCATCAATTATTTACAGCACTTTGTTGCTCGAGTTTAATCACCTTGAATGTTATTTACCGAATAGGAATTTGCTCACAAATGGCCTTGCACAAGCAGAAATTGAAGGCCACTCGTAGCAGTCTGTTTTAAACTGGCCCAATTGGCTGACTATTAGCCAGCATCGGATTGGTAATGCGGGCACTCTGGCAATGCCCGAGGGGCCGGTATCCGAATTCCAGCTGTGGGCTGCTTTTTTTTAGCAACCTGGGGGCCAATTTGGGCGGTTTCTGCGATGTTTGATGCTGCCAGCGGGCCAGTGGGTGCCTAAGTGGCCTTTCTGGAGGGGCGTCCATTACCTCACTTTTATCAACAGGCAGAGGTGTCACTCCCTTTTTCTCGCAGGGCCGGCCCATTAATGTATGCATATTGGGCGGGGTGAGGGGCCTGAGCAGAAGTGGCCTCACTTGTTTTCAGGTGTGTTTCACCATTATAAACTAATCCTTGCATTTTTTTTAACCTCCCCCTCCCCCCCCCCACACACTTTTTTAAAATAAAATTTTGCCGAAGCAGTGTTTTGCGGAAAGCCATTATGCAAATGTGGGCCACTTTTTTTTAGCATGCCGGTCCGATTTTTAATCCCAATACAACTCTGCTATTAGCTGACGATAAATAATTCATAGCCCCAAAAACCTATAAAATGATCGGGTCGTGTAGTCGCTTCATGTTCTTAGATGTATTGCTGCTATAGAACCAGCTGAAACGAACATTTTACCAAATGTGTACAGGATGTCATCACCAGCTGATCATGTGACCTTCATGGCCTCATCCATTATATCACACTGGTCCACCACACTCCCATTTACCCTTCTTTTGCGAAAGCAGGCAAAAGTGACTGCTGGTAGTATTTTATTTTGTTCTGTACGAGTCTCCCTCAGTTAGCAAAGTTAAGGCCGATAATGGAACAATGATAGCATCCTGCAGCCCACCAAATTAATCGATTGGCCGAAGGATTGCATTGGTCAATGGTTATTTACTTTTTTACAAGCAGGTGGAATAGACATTAAAAGTGAAAAAATAAAGCAGGAAAGATGGCCCCATCTAAAGGTGACATGTAAATGTTTGCAGAAAAAAAGTGAAAATTTGCGTATCGCAAAAATAAAGAAACTATACTAAAGCAAAAATGAAAGCAGCCGGCCATGGCACTGATGTGTATTGCTGCGCAGGCGGATGTGCGCATGTGCAAGAACAAAATGCCACAACTCCCAGTGAAGAGAGCATATGGCTGAAGTGGGCGGAACTATTGCCCATGCGACAAACCGGGTGGGAGGAATCAAAACCTGAACGATAGTTGAGCAGTCAAACGGATGAAAAGGGGTGGCTGAAAGCCCCTCTAAGTCTATATCAAGGTTTGCATTTTGTTATATATTTTTTTTAAATATAAATATAAAGATGGCGAAATAGCAAAATCTCTCTCTATACCATACCTAAAAATAAAACAAACTTCAAAGCTCTATTTTAGATGTGTAAAAGTGAGATTAGAAATGACAATTTGCAGCACGTTTCATGTTGTAAAATGGATCACATTATTATGGTCAAAACAGAACATGCGGGAATGAGAAAACAATCTGTTACACCTCAAAAGACTTTTATTATACCCCTAATGCAGAGTATGACTCTGAATTCAAGTTATGGATCTAAATTACAGATCATGAAGAAGATCAAAGATGGCTTCTTGGCCTGCTTAATATCAATCACAACAAATATCATTCATTCATTCATGAAACTTTATTTCGGCTATTGCGGCCATAAAAGTACATACATATACACACCCACTAAAATTTAATATAAAAAAAGAATGCGATGTCGTAAGAACCACTTATTATAAAATAGTACATGCATAGATAGCAGTAATAATCACTCATTGGGAAACGGGAATAAAATGATAATCATCACTATGGGAAATATAATCAGTGCAAACCAATCATTAAAAATATAAATGAAACTAAAAAAGTTAAAAGGAAATTCACAGCCTATGTTTTTATATAAAACCTAAGTCGCAGTAGCAGCCAATTAAAAGCAGGTCTTAACAGATCTCGTATCAGTTATTTGATAAAATACCTACGCTTACAGGCTAGGTTTTTGCCAAAACTAGGGTCACAATAGTTGACAAGTGTGAGCGGGTATTACTAATTCTCACATCGATTTTTCAATAGATACCATAAAACCTGCATGGGCAAAATATTTATGTGAACAGAAATTATTTATATGGATGTGTGCCGAAGGGCCTAGCCCTGTTTCTTGAGTGGGTGGGTGGTTGTCAACTGACAGGCCTGTGCAAACTATTTTATAGACAGATATTAACTAGTTAAGTAAATAGCTATGATACAATGTCATGTTAATTAATGTGAGGTATGTTGTAAGCTAACTTTATCTCAATGGTTTTAAGATGCATGTTGGTGGGATGAAGGGAAGTGCTGTTCAGATGGCAATGCTATCCAATGTATGTTTTTTGCTGCAGTTTGCGCTCTAAAGTTTAAGGTTCTCGCTATTGTGTTACGTTTAGGAAAGACGAAGACGTGTGATTAGAAATGTTTTGTGCAATGGGCATTGTTCAATGGAAAGTGCCCCTGAGTTTCCGAGCACCGAATATGGCATTTAGGAACATTTTTGGGGGGTTTGTGGCATGCTGTGTCTATTGTGTACCAATTTGGTGATTGTGTGATATTTCTTGAGTTTGAGTAAAATTCATATCATCGGATGGGTTGACTGTGTGTTAACCCTGAACAGTGTTGAATGCATATGGGTTTGTTGTCTTGTGAGAGAGAACCATAGCAGAGCAATCTGTAGCAGCAACGAGCGTCTGCAAACCATCGGGTTCAGACCATCACGTGGCACAGCAGGAAGTATAAAATAATGCAGGCTGCAGAAGCAACAGTGCAGAGCTACTAAAGATGTCAAGAGGTCTGAGATTAAAAAGTGTGGTGTTGTCATTCGGAAGTACTGTGTGTTTGTCAAGCGTATATGGGAGGTGTTTGGTCGGATGTTTGGTGATGAGTGTTGAATATGTCTGTGGCCCTTCTGGTGTGCAGACATTCAATGGTCAGTGTGGTAGCAGTTTGCTCGTAGTAGACCGTCGAAAGTAGAGATCCCTGTGTGACGTATCCTGGTAGTCTCGTGTGTGATGATGGAATGTGTTATTTGTGCTTCCTGGAAGCTGCATGTGTGGTAGGTCTGGGACTGGCCTGGATGGAAAGTTCTTCTAATGCTTTCATTTGTCATCTCCCTGGAAAGTCAAAGCCTCCCATCTAGACAAGCAGTAGCAAAGCTGAACTGTGCACGCATCGCTTTCCTCATGGTGTTTCATTCTGCTGGAATCTAGCTGTCACGTGGTCCTGTACCTTTCAACAATTGTTGTAAAGATCATCTAAATCCTGTCTAGATCGGTCCTATGTAGAGGGATCGATACTGACCCTCCATTATACCTAACGGAGCAACCTTTCGGTCAGGAAGAATGGATTGCCAGATTACAGCTCCAAGTGATTGATAGATCCACTTCCAATATTGAGCAGTAACAGGGCATTCCCATACGACATGCATGAAGGTACCATTCGCAAAGATACAACAGGCGCAGAAGGGGTTAGGAGCCCTAGCCATCCTCCACAACTGGGCTGGATAAAAGTAAATTCTGTGGAACTGTTCAGAGTCAGGCCGTCCTCCATTGGTGGGTCAGGCAGCACGAGTGAGGCCGGGAGAGAGGGCGGAGTCTATCACAGAGCAGCGGTCTCAAGCCCCAGTTTCCAGAGGGATAAAGGTAAGGGGTGCTCTACTGAACGTGTGTGTGTGTGTGGTCTGGAAGGGTTGAGTTAGGCATAGGAGGGACTCCATAATCATAGAGTAAGACAATGGTCTGGGAAGGAAGACTTTTCGGATAAATCCATCGGTGTAGTGTTAGGTCTATGAGAGGTGTTGGTTATTAGTATGTAGCATCTGTTAGTGGTTGTTGTTGGGGCCTGACTGATAACTGGCTATAAAACAGATCTCTGCTGGGGTTGGAGATATGTCATAAATTCGATACAACATGTTCTGATCGGTGTTGGACTCTACTGTAGGAGCAGTGCAAAGTGTATACAAATGGAAGCTTTACATGGAAAGACCATTACATTAAATAAGTGAATAATGATTAGGGCTCCCTGTTTTATGGTATTTATTTTTTTGACATTTCCGTCTGTATTTATCCATATTTATTTTTTATCAACTTTTTCGGTATTTATCCATATTTATTATGGGTTTTGTGAACAAAATGAAACTGAAACTGGTATATTTCCGTATTTATTTAACCAATAAATATGCAGTCATGCTTGAATGCCTGCCAGGTTTCAGTGATATGAACACCTGCAGAAGATAAATGAATGCACTTATATGAAAATATACACATTTCAGCATCAGCCTTGTGCATATCTACTGCTGTTAAAGCCTTTTTACTAAAATATCTTTCTTTTTTAACCCCCTTACCTATCAATGGACACAGTCATTGACTGGGCAGTCATGGCAAAGTGTATTTAGAATAACTCAAAAAGCACCCAATTTCCGGTTTTATCCACATTTAAAAATAAATGCAGACAATAAAATAAATGGTTTTCTGTCTGTATTTATATGTCAAAATCAGTAAAAAACGGAAAACAGGGAGCCTTAATAATGATTAACGCTTGCATAACAGGGAAGATGCGCAGACATCTTTGAACACCCTTGGGCCATGGTGTACCTTGCATCAGACGGTGAGTCAGTGGCGTTTCTATGTCTTGTGTAGTCATGGGATGTGTCAGAGTTGGGGTGAGGGAAAGGGGAGGCAGCTGGCGCCCCCTAGAGGTTAGAAGAGCAGGGGTGGGTAAAAGGTGGACTGCGGTATATGCTTAAGGGAGGAAGGGTCGAGCTCTTAGACCGAAAAGTGTGAGGAGTGTAAGAGATTCACACACTTTGCTCTCTCAAAGCACAAACCAAGGTCCGCATCAAATGCCCTCTCACCCGGCCTACTCCGGGCACACCACTGTCCTCACCCCGTGGACACCCAGACAAAGATGGCAGAGTGCAACGGCCCACACTGGCCTCGCCAGTGGACAGCAAAGCAATGTCTCTGGCCACACCAAATCCTGGTTCAGACCCGGGGAAGAATGTGTGTGCTGCCCAGTGCTTGAAATGGAAAAACAGAAGTGCAGGTACTCTGTAAACAGAGTATCAGCTTGTTTCTGAGAAGTGCGGGTACTCTCCAATTAAAAATATAGCGTTTCTCTTGAAAGTGCCGGTACTCTCGTTCTCAAAATAGAAAAGTACCGTTACTCCGTACCGTGCAGCACCAGCTCATTTAAAGCACTGGTGCTGCCACAAAAGCTTTGGTTGTAAGCATCGTGTTTCATACAACCTGCCTGCCTCCCAGAACACAATGACCCGATGGCCCAGGCCTCACGCCGCAGAGGCAACCTCAGGTGGCTTCACAGGGAACAGCTGTCTGCCTTGATTAAGCAGATGTGGCAAGTGTTAGCTTTTAGACAGAACAGTTATACGCCGGGCTTCATAAATCTTGCAGGTTCTGGCCTCCCTCGGAAGAGCCATCCGTCAGAGCACAGAAGCGTGGCCGCTCTGACAGGAGGCTCCAGAGCGCGCTCGGCGCCAAACCGAACTTACAGGTTCAGGCCCCAGGTAGCAGAGCGGACACAAGTGACGAAGGCACCGAATTTAAAATTGTACTCCTCATAAGGCATTTCGATGTTCCAGGCTCATGGCTCAGACAGCTTTGACCCATATGCATACATGCCAACATTTCAGAAAAGCAAAGTGGAGATTTTTTTAAAATCGGGAGAATGAGGCCTTGAATCGGGTTACTGTCATGTATGGGCTTTGGAAGTGTGCTGCTACAGGATCGGACATTTGAAACGCAAATGCACGTTTTTTCTTACCTTCCAGAAGCATGGAGCGCAATGGCAGGCAGAGAGATGCAAGTGTTGTGCGCTGGCCTGGCAGGTTGCTGGCAGTGCATACAACAACCCCGCTCCCCCAATCCCTCGTGTGTGTCAGCTCGGGCTGAAACAGCTTCCCGGGCCCACACACAGCCGCCCCGAGTACTTCACAGGTCTTTAAAAGACCATTCGCTTGTTAAAGAGGCTTTGTTTGTTTTTCACCCCTTCTAGAGCCCCTGCATCGCCACTCTGACTATTGCTGGAAGAATTAGCACGTTACACATTACCAAGCCCTGTCAGATGAAACCCCGAGGTATCGGGCTTTCAGGAATCGGGAGGCGGGAGACTAGCCTTGAAATCGGTAGTCTCCTGCCTGAATCGGGAGGGTTGGCATGTCTGCATATGGTGGGGCTCTGGAGGAGAAAGTGCAACACGTGGTACAGGTGGGTGGGAAAGACAGATCGCACGAGCCACAGACAATACGCCCGGTTTGGCCGTTTGCCTGGACGGGGGGGGGGGCAGGGAGAGTATTCCCTTTGGCTGAAGAACACCCTGCGTGGTTTCTAGTGCATATAGAGTGAGACATTGCAGGATTCCTTGTTGGATACGTGCGGAAAAAAACGGCCCCAAAAAGGGGTATGGGCTTGGGTCCGGGAGCGAAATATCAAGGATAGACCCTAGGGCAAAGAGTGGAGACACCACAAGGCTGCGGTAAGGGAAGAAATTAGGGCACAAGTCCTAAACACGCATTGGCATAGCCAATAGGTCTCGCCTTTGGGACCTTATAAGTGTTTAGCCATGCAACAGTTGCATAACTAAATACTTATAAGGTCCCAAAAGCGAGACCTATTGGCTATGCCAAGCGGCCGTGCGGCCGCGAGAGTGAAAGTGATTGCGAGATCGTGATCAAACATCAAAGCGGCCGTGCGGCCACGAAAGTGAAAGTAATCGCGGTCAAGCGAGGCGCGCGCGCCCGTGCATATGCACTGTAGCTCTAGGCTGGCCTGGTAGGACTTTTTGGAGCCCTCTCAATGAGTCTCGCCAGACCAGCGCATGCGCTGGGTCAGGCGAGACCTAAAAAGGAGAAGTGGGGGGACTAACCAAGTTAGGCAGTATGCAAGTGACATCATGGAGCTGACATAATGTGTGACATCACAGCGTATGACAACGCAGGTGGCATTACAGGAAGTGGCATCGCGTACCCATGATCTCAGAGGAAGTGACATTACAAGAAGTGACATCAGATCTTAAGACCTCAAACATATGTTGAGCGGGCCTATCATGAGCACATTTGAGTGCATAACAATATTTAACAAATGAGATTTTGGGTCAGGGTTGTGCCAAAAAAGTGACGCAATCCTGACAAAAAATCAAGGCCTCAACTTATACATTTACTTTTTTTTAAACGTTGCCACAAAGAAATTGGCAACAAGGAGAAACATGGCAGTAAATCTGTTCGGCTTAATTGGTTGCAAAGTCTACTTTTTAAAAATTCTTATGGGGTTAACGCACCTGCTTCAGAGATCTTTGTGTGCCAAATAAATCTTAGGGAATAATAATGGTAAGAAAACTCTGGAGATTGACATCATTGTTGGAGAGATTTGTTTTTTGTCTAGTCCTAGTTTTGAATCAAAGTAGCAGAGATGTTTAATATGTCTCCTGCAAAGCACACTATATAATACGCAAATGACAGATTTTTATTGTCTGTAAATGGGTGAGGTGGGTTACTGCTTTTAACATAGGGATCCTTTTATTACTTGCAGTTCATAAATTGTCACTGGCTTATGTAACACATCCTGCAAATTTATTTACACAATTGCCAATGTATAATGTGTATGCGTGATGTAAAGTGCTCTGACACCCTGCCCTGGGATAAGTAGCGCTATAGGCTATAAAAGAACTAAAACAAAATAGTGGTACTCAAATTGTTACTTGTGGTAAAGTACTGGGACAATTCAACACATCTGACATTCCTACAGTGCATGCATCTCTTATAAGAAGGGGCTGACCAGAGCCAAAAGCAAGCCTCTCTTAAGTACCTGTGTAGTGCTAAGGTGTGTGCCTTTGTTTCCCCTCCATTGCATTTAGGTGTGAGGCTCCAGATAGCTCCCCGCACAGGATACTCCAACCAAAGGAGGCCTCATGGCCCCTTAAATTCAGCCTTTGTTATGGACCCAGGTGGAATCTGATAACACCCTCCCCGCCTGCACTATGCTGCTCCCAATGAAAGCAGACAATGTGCAGGTGCTGCTAAATGTGTCCCGGTGTCTGAAAATTATATCGGGACAAGTTAAGCATATTTCTGTGGGGGCCTAATCACTAGGCAGGGCAGAAAGACTAGGTAGATGCTGTGTACCCTTGCCTCGAAGCAATATATTGTATGGCTCCTGGCCTGAAGTCCAGAGATGACAAAATCATTGAGGAGGTCGAAGGGTTCCCAGTCCAGAGATCAGTGGTTAGAAATGTCCCAAGGAGTGGGTACGGAAGGGCAGACTTCAGGGGTCAAGGCCCAGTAGGGGTAGAATCAAAGAGCAGGAGGACAGTTACGGTCAAAAGGAGGAAACGTTACAGTGAAGGGAGAGGGGCATCAAGGGAAAGGGCAGGCCACCGACGCCAGTGCCCGCTGAGCTTGGAGGTGAGAAGTGCACAACTAAAGCCAACAAGCAGTAAGAAAAGAGACGGAACGTTAGGGTCAACATCTCTCGCCGCCGGAGGAAGGACATCTGAGAGAGCAGAACGAGCACACCGGGACAGTGGGCAAGAGGCGTCTTTTCACTGATCAGCAAACCCAGGGGGCAGTTTGGAGGGAGAACACCCAAGTGCACAGAGATGGAGGATCCACACCAGCAACTACAGCACCACCGCTGCCCAGTCTGCAGTTGCGGTGGCCGATCAATCACTGGTGAGGGCACCCAACCCCAAATCCTGGCCCTTCATCATAGCATAGGAGACACTAACATTGAGTTGGGGTGGAGCAGGGATAGGCTTGAGACTCTAGAGCCAACACATCCCAAACTGCAAGGTGCCCAACTTCTGAAATTTGTAAACATTTATAAAAACGTACCAAATTGTAACAGTTTGTAATATGGATACCACAGGTCTCCCGGTACCAAGACGACACTGCTGGGGACAACTGATTCTCCCTGGAATCCTAGCCTGTACCCTAAGGCACCAAACAGGCCTTGCCAGAAGAAGGTCACATCGAGGATGCTCATTAACACTGAAAGACCATGAAGAAAAGCTCATGGTGCAAGATTCCTCTGGCGCCAAGACGACCCTACCAGAGGGAAACTGATGCTGCACGGGATCATAAAACCACTGAGATGTCACTTAAAGATGAAGCTTTCATGATTGGGATGCTATAAAACTAAGAAGACACTTTTGGAAAAAGCATACTTTGCGAGATTTTGTAAATGTTGTGAAGGCTCTGATGAGAGAAATGGGTAGCTGACAAATGGGTAGTGATGAGAAAATGCTGAGGGAAGATCTCGCTGCTGCAGTTCCATTACCACAGAGGCGGTTTTGGTGTTATTTTCCCAGTTGCTGGGAAAGATTGAGCACTATCTTACATTATCTAATGGTGCTCCTGTCTGTCCCACACAGGCTCAGGATCCTACTAGCTCGAATCATGCTGTGGGTTTCTGCAGGTGCTCTGCGAGACTCCTGGCAGAGGTTCCTGATGCGTCGGGCCTGGCTGGAGAAGTGGTTTCTCACTCGATGCGCCAGAGAATAGCAACACTTTAACCAAGGACGGTCTCTGTCTCTTGTGTCCCTGGCTCAGTATTATGTTGGGCCACCAGTGTGGCTCTCCGCCACGGCATACCAGTACTATGGTGGTGATCTGAGATCCGATTATGGTATATTGCAACACGATGTATTACATCGCGTGCTTTTACAACGCGGTCGTTACAACGACCGCATTGTTAGTACTTGATGCATTTACATCGCAAGTCATTACAGCGACTTGCACTAGGGGGCACGCTGGACTTAGGAATAGTATTAATTACTATTCCTACTCCAGTTTGCCCAACAGTAGGGAAGGTGTTGGAATTAATTTCCAGTACCTCAGAGCTCCCTAGTGCAAGTCGTTGTAATGACTTGCGATGTAAATGCATCGCGTACTAACAACGCGGTTGTTGTAACAACCACTTTGTAATGGTACAGCGATGTAATTACAGCGTTGTAAACGCTGTTTCCCCTGACATCCTTGGCTCAGGCTTGCCTGGGTTCTGCGGACATTCTGCTTTAATTGGATAGAATTGGTGCCAATCACAGTGGCGGCTGCTAAGGGACCCTGGTGGTGAGGCGGGAGTAGGGGGCAGGCAGGGAGGGGGGTAAAACACTAAAGAAAATCACACCTACCTGGCCGCCGCCCCTCCTCCGTTCTTCTTCTGTCGGATCAGGAACAGGAAACACCCAGGCTCCCAGTCTCTCCCAGCCAATTATGACGCTGCTGATAGCAGTTTTGTGATTGTTCTGATCATAGTGGTTCAGCGCTCAGACAGGCAGTGGGAGCCTGGGCATGTTCTCCACCCAGGCTGTAATACAGCCTGGATAGAGAACATGCAAAGTGCGCATGACGGTTTGGCTGGCCCGAGACGACCGGCCAAATCGTCATGCACACTTCAGTGCACATACCACTCCTCCGCCTGCAGGCTGACAGCCCAGCCCTGGCCCTTAAACAAAACTGGGCAAGTACCGAAAAAATAAAATAACGTTATGTTAATATCATTTTTATTTTTCATGTAGGGCGACGCTCCTTAGCGGAGGAAAAGCCGCTGCCCAATCAGCAAGTCGGTTACTCATGCAATGCTGCTGAACCTGTCTGACTATAATGATGTGGGTCAGAATGTTGAGATGGGTGTCTCTCTGCTTCTGTGCCTAAGTTTTCTTTTTTGTGGGCCGTAAAACTATGGCTCCGTCTAGTGGATGATCAGGGAATGGTTATGGCCAGAACTGTTCAATTATAGATGGTTTAATATCGGAATCTTGGACCCACACTGCCTTGGAGGAGCAAGTGTGATATGTGTGTCCTAGTCATTGTTACTCAGCTTAGCACTGCACCAAGTAGTGCTTAGAGAATGACTCCACCTTTAGTTTTCACACAAACAATATTACCAGTAGCAAGTGACAATTTTTTTTTTTTTTTAAAGAAACCTTTATTTGACTTCAAAGAGTTACAGACATGGGCCTACAACCACTAGGGCCGGCCGCTAAGTAGTACGAGATGAGTTAGTTCATCGTTATACAGACATGTCAATCAAAAGATCCCATTAGTCCGTCCGCACTCTAAGGGAAGGCAGCAGTTGTATCCGAATACCAAATATAAAAACAGTTTCAATTTTTAATTTAAAACTTATAAACATTTCACACGAACAAGGCAATAAGAATTATAAGTATCAGGACGCGCTCCCCGGGGTAGGAAAGTCCCCATCATCTAGTAAGCATGAATGGTCTGCGACAGAGGAGGAGGGGGGGGCCCCGGGAGTGGAGAAAAAGTCAAATTGTAACATACTCATGACATAGCAAGTGAGGAATGTTCAGCTAGGGGGACAAAGGAACATCCAATACTATCGCAAGAGATGAGGCGCAGATGTCTCCGCGATAAGAATTCCACGGACCCCACACCTTAGACCATTTCCTGTGCTTGCCTCTCGCCACATACACCGTCTTTTCTCTAAACATGCACCAGTCCATATTCTCCTTCCATACCGAGATCGTGGGTGACCTCTGAGAACCCCATAACTGTGCGATGTCGCGTTTAGCCACCATATTCCCCAGAGTCGCCCACTGCGTCTGTGCCACATCATAATCATTTGGCTCCCACACGTTCAGCAGACACCTTCTAGCTTCTGGTAACAGAGCGACGTGTGTGACCTCTTCCATTACCGCATGCACCCGACTCCAAAAGCGAGCCACCTCAGGACATTCCCATATGACGTGAAGGAAAGTACCCAGCAAACCACAGCCACGCTTACACAGACCATCCACGGAGAGACCCATGCGCATCAGGCGGGGTCCAGTGATATACACTCTATGGTGTATCTTCAATTGCATGAGCCGAAGGCGAGCCGGAATTGCCACCTCCCTCGGGGAGGCCACCGCCGATACCCAGTCCTCATCGTCTAATACCAAAACGTCAGCTACCCAGACCTCCCTCAGGTGGGTCAACAGGTCCACCCGGTCGTTGATAAGCTTTTTATAAATCAAGGAGATTGTGCTGTCAGGCACGTAGCCATCTAGCACCCTGTCCTCCAATGGGGAATATTCCGGGATAGCAGTAGCATCAGGAAAAACCGAACACAACGCATGGCGGACCTGAGCATACCGGAAGTACTCCCTATCGTTCAGCTTATATTCCACTTGCAGCATGTCAAACGTTTTAAACTTCCCTTTCACCCAAAAATCACTCACCTTACATATGCCGATCATATCCCATTTCTCAATTCCTTTTGTTTTCCACAAACAGCCCAGCATTTCTGAAGCATACAGCGGGGTCGCTCGAGTCAGGCGGTCCTTCCATCCCATCGCAGCATTCGCAGCATGCCACACACGTACTGCTATCTTTGTTGAGCCTGTCAACTGCACACCAGGAGACTTCGAATAAAGTGCCCTATTGTAATCCCAACCAGGCAATAACATTTTATCCATCGCAAACGCCGGGTTCAGGGCCGGTCCGTACATCCCGTGATTCGCAGTCGCCAGTTGGGACGCCCAATAATATCGCTTGATATCGGGGAGTGCAATACCCCCATCATACCAAGGGAGTGTCAATTTTGTGAGAGCGATTCGCGATCGCCCGTCCCAGAACAATTGCCTCTGCAAACTCTCCACCTCACGCAAATAGCGGGCCGGTATAACGTCAAGCGTGTTTTGTAGTGCATACAGGAATCGTGGTAGTGACATCATTTTAAACAACGCCGCACGTCCGAGCGGCGAAAGCGGAAGCCGTCACCAACCCAAAACGTCGGCCTTTAGTCGCTGAAGTGGGGGGAGCAAGTTCCGCTTATAACGGGCCACAGGGTCTAATATTATGAAGACTCCCAAATATTTAAACCCCGATTGCGAAATCTGGATAGGGCAGCCACGCGGGAGGAGAGGAGCATCACCCGAGAGAACGTAGACGCATGACTTAGTCCAGTTAATGACCAAGCCGGAGTTACGACCAAATGAGTTTAGAACATCGACTAATACAAGTAAAGACTGCCGGGGAGATGTGAGGTACAGGAGAATGTCATCCGCGTAAAGAGAGATGCGGTCCTCAAATTCAGGCGTCCACTGGATGCCCCGCAATGAGGGCTCCCATCGGAGCCAGGCAGCCAGAGGCTCCAAGGCGAGTGCGAAGAGAAGGGGCGACAACGGACAACCCTGCCGCGTGCCTCTTCCCAACACAAAGGGTGTCGACACTCTGCCATTCACTACCACCTGAGCCAATGGTTCATCATACAACAACTTCACCCAACCGATAAACCCAGGGCCAAAACCAAATTTCGCGAGTGCCGCCCAAAGATACGGCCATTCTAGAGTGTCAAACGCCATTGTCGCATCCAGAGACGCCAAAATGGCCGGCTCACGTATGTGCGCCGCTCTGGCGAGCACTCCATGGAGACGCCTCAGGTTCAGAGCCGTGTTACGATGAGGTATGAAACCAGACTGATCCGGGTGGATCAAGTCACCAACGACCCTAATCAGACGATTAGCTAAAACCTTAGCTAGAATTTTGGGCTCCGCATTCAACAGTGAGATTGGTCGATAAGAGATACATCGATCCCGCGACTTCCCCTCCTTTTGAATCACGACTATTGTGGCAAGACGCTGATCATAGGGGAGGGAGCCCACTTCTCGTGCTTCAAGGAACATTGCACGTAGATGAGGCGCCATCTTGTCCGGACGCAGTTTATATAGTTCGATGGGAAGGCCATTAGGACCCATGGCCTTGCCGGAAGCGACCGAGCGAATGGCCAAAGCAATCTCATCAGACGACAACGTCGAGTCCAGCAGTATCCTATCCTCCTCTGCAAGTGACAATTTTTATAGGCACCTGGGACAAACAAGCATTGGCATAGCTAATAGGCCTTACCTTTTGGGACCTTATGAGTATTTAGCTATGTGGCACATTATTCTGGGTGCTACAACATCTACTGTTAGTGGTGAATGGCCACACACAGCCGAGGATGGTCTTCCGAGATATTTAATGAAAATATGATACGGTCTCTTCAAAATTCAAAAAAGGTATTTTTCTTTAACAAAGAAGCTTTAACACAAGTAGGCACATTGTATCACTGCATTGAGAAGTACTTATTAAAGTGTTCTTTTTGTACAACTGATAGTCTGAACTTATTTATCTGGAAGTGATTTCATATGTGATAGTGAAGAAAATAAGAGTTTTAGTGAAATAAGATCATAAAATACCCCAAACCTTAAAGCATGAAACACTAAACAATCGCATTGATTAAGCTCTTTAAAAAATCTGCATATAAAACGCTTCAAAAACTTATTTAAAATGAACACAAATGAGCTTTCCACACGCCCCCTCATAACCAGTTAATAATAATTTGGACCTCTTGGCCTATAGCAATATCGGGTTACCTCGCACATGCTGTCCTTGTCTTAAAGATACAGAGCCTGCCAGGGAAGCTATTCTGGGAATCCTCACACCCAGAACAGGCCTCCTCTGCCCTGTACTGTACACAGGAGGGGCCCTGAACTGTGCACTAGTGGGTACCAATTCCTGATGTCAAATAACTGCTAGGAACCAAAATGTCACGGAAATAGTTGTAACCTATCACTTCACACGGCACTTAATATCGGTGTACATCCTGTTTGTAAAGGCTCCACATTTCTGCCGGGTAAGGAACTGGTGCACAGCTTGTTTAAGGGGTGTTTCCATAATTACAAGTTGTGCACAAGTGGCGACGGGGGGGATTCGAACCAGGGTCTCCGTTCTGCCGGGTGAGGAACTGGTGCACAGCTTGTTTAAGGGGCGTGTCCATAATTACAAGTTGTGGACAAGTGGCGACGGGGGGATTCGAACCAGGGTCTCCGTTCTGCCGGGTAAGGAACTGGTGCACAGCTTGTTTAAGGGGCGTGTCCATAATTACAAGTTGTGCACAAGTGGCGACGGGGGGATTCGAACCAGGGTCTCCGTTCTGCCGGGTAAGGAACTGGTGCACAGCTTGTTTAAGGGGCGTGTCCATAATTACAAGTTGTGCACAAGTGGCGACGGGGGGATTCGAACCAGGGTCTCCGTTCTGCCGGGTAAGGAACTGGTGCACAGCTTGTTTAAGGGGCGTGTCCATAATTACAAGTTGTGCACAAGTGGCGACGGGGGGATTCGAACCAGGGTCTCCGTTCTGCCGGGTAAGGAACTGGTGCACAGCTTGTTTAAGGGGCGTGTCCATAATTATAAGTTGTGCACAAGTGGCGACGGGGGGATTCGAACCAGGGTCTCCGTTCTGCCGGGTGAGGAACTGGTGCACAACTTGTTTAAGGGGCGTGTCCATAATTACAAATTGTGCACAAGTGGCGACGGGGGGATTCGAACCAGGGTCTCCGGGTTCCTTAAGTCTACACACGGTGCCTGCCTGGCATGTGCACTGTATCTTCCAGGCTGGTTGTGAAAGGCAACTTTATGGAACCTCCTGGACCCCCTTATCAAAAAGGAACCTTTTAAGGAATTCTCTTTATCAAAATGTGAGATGATTTGGAATCTGGAAGCTGTTCGGGAATGGAAGTTTGAAGAACGATCAACAAGCAACCTGCGTGATAAAGGGTAGACTGCCAGCATGACCTGCTGAGGCTTTTAGCAACTCTTGAATTAAAAAAAAACACTCAAGTGAGAGCCCTGGGTGACCCAAAGCCCACTAGTATTTCAATGCATTAGTGACAAATTAGAAACAACAAACAATTAAAACTGCTTGGAGGCGAATCCTCGTAAGTATGTGTTTAGTTTGGCCCATATCAAAGTCTTCGACACCAGTGACAAAAAAAAGCTTTCACTTTGTAATGCGCGCTGGATTAAATTAATTATTGTTTCAACAGTATCACAACATATGAAATGATAAGTGGCTTACAATCCCCACTTGGGCTGTCATTTGAGAAACTAATTGCACATCAATTATTAAAACTGCAAAAGAAACTTACATT
Source organism: Triturus cristatus (assembly GCF_964204655.1). NCBI lineage: Eukaryota > Metazoa > Chordata > Amphibia > Caudata > Salamandridae > Triturus > Triturus cristatus. The sequence continues at coordinate 1,264,867,403 of NC_140585.1, read as the reverse complement.
TGACACTGTGTTAATCTGACGTTCATTATGTTTAATCTATTCTTTATATAGGCTGCAGCAGACACGCTCACAGACGAAGGGGGGAGTGAAGAGGACGTCATAAGGCTTAGTCATACATGTCTAAATATGAAGACCATATGCTCTGACAGCCATACAAACTGTCCTCTCATCGGAAACACTCCTGTGAACCGCAGGCTTACTCACCAAGCCGCAGCGTCACTGCTGTCTTCCCCTGGAGCAGGTGTTTTTTTTTCTTCAGTGAGTTTTACAAATTGGGGCATATTAAATCCTTTGTCTGTCATTCAGATTGGCCAGCTATGGCCTTTGAGAAAAATAATCATTTATGTGTGCAGCAGGTTTTAGGTTATCTGCTGTGGAACTTTCTCCCAGGAATGGTCGACCTCGAAACTAGGGAACTGGGTTCGAGTCTCGGCAGGGACACTCAACATCCCGTCATTATAGGCAAATCACTTAGGGCCACATGTTACCATCATTTCTCCATTTGCAAATGGGCCAATTCGCAGAATCAGTCCGTTTGCGAACGCAAAAAAGGGTTTTTACATTTATCAAACACAAATTGCGAATCAATAACATATTACCGAATCACAATTTGGGTATGCAATTCGGTATTAGGAAGGGACGTGTCTAGAGCGTCCTTTCCTAATACCGAATCGCATTGATATGTATGAATGTTTTGCAACCAAAATGTGGTTGCAAAACATTCACATTTTACCACCTACTTCCAGTAGGTGGTAACCCATTCACAAAGGGGACACTTCCCCTTTGTGAATGTGTGTAAAAGCCATTTTTAAGGGCAGGAAGTGGTCCCATGGATGATAATAATGCAATGTTATTATCATTTTATTTTTCTGAGCTGGGGCAGTTTTGTGGGGCGGGGCAGGGCTGCGCAGGGGTGAGGAATCATGATACCCTCCTAAGTGCGCATGAATGTTTGGCCGTAGCATGTTCTCCACCGAGGTTGCATTACAGCCTGGGTGGAGAACATGCCCAGGTTTCAATTTCCCATCTGAGAGCCGAACCACAGTGCTCAGACCAATCAGAACGCTGCTTTACAAAAAAAAAGATTGCTTTATTTAAAAGCAATCACAGACATGGTGGTCTGCTGACCCCAGCAGGCCACCATCCCTGTGATTTTTGCAATTCCTAGGGGGTCGCAAATTGTGACCTACCTCATTAATATTCATGAGGTAGGTCATTTGCGATCGACTAGGAATCGCAGAAAGTGTTCAACACACTTTCATGCATGCCATTTTGCGATTTCCTAATTGCGAATCGCAGTGATTCACAATTAGGGAATCGCAAAACGGTGTATTGATATATCTGTCCCCAAATCTCCCCATGCCAAACAAATTGAATGTGTCCGTATGTAAACAGCTGGTGCTCATGTAAAGCGCTCTGGTACCTTAGGGTTGAGTTACTGCTATATAACCCCCCGCCCTCCCAAAAAATACCCTTCACAGGGAAATGGACGTCAAAAGGAATGAAAATCACACCTATTCTGATGGGTCCAAAGACCTCTCTGACATTAAACACTCCATTTTGCCAACAGGACAGAAAGTAAAGGAAAAATAGAACCCTAATAACCTCACACTGCTGATGTACATTCACTCAACATGCAGATAACTCATCTCATCAGCCAAAGTCAAGAACTCTAACACTGTAAATGAAGCTGCAAGTAGAAGGTTCTTCAAGAAAATGAAGCACTGCCTTGAATCTTTTCCTGATTACCACATTCCACAGACAAGAGTTTGTCATCAACCTCTTCTTCACTGGAAAATGACAGAAGGCCCAGCAGCACATTCACATCATCGACTTCAGTCTACTCTGACACCAATCCATCCATGCCGCATCCCCCAATGGTCATCTTTCAAATCCCTGTCTCTCAAAGACCTCACCATCATCCTCAACTCCGCAAAACCCCCTATTATGAGGATGATGTTTTGCTCCTGTCCTTCATCAAAGCCCACTCTTGAAAAACTCACTAAGCCTAACTCATGAATGCAAGGGGCGGCTCCACTGCCTTTCAGCACGGCACACAAGGAAAAATAAAATGATAATAACACAATGTTATTATCATTTTATTTTTCTGTGCTGGGGCTGTTTTGTGGGGCAGGGCTGTGCAGGGGGGAGGAGTGATGACACCCTCCTAAGTCCTCATGAATGTTTGGCTGTAGCATGTTCTCCACCCAGGTTGCATTGCAGCCTGGGTGGAGAACATGCCCAGGCTTCCATTCCCCATCTGAGAGCCGAACCACGGTGCTCAGACCAATCACAACAATGCATCACAGCGTTGGGATTGGCTCAGTGAGGCCTATCCTGCTTCCTGTTCCAGAAGTAGCCAGGAAGAGGATGGAAGAGAGGAGGCGGCCAGCTGGCCTGCTGAAAGGTTATTGATTTTGTTCTTCTTTATTTTTCCACCCCTTACCCCCAATCCCCCCACACTCACTACCCCCCACCCCCCACTACTCATTCGTGGCACCAGTTGCGAATGATGAATGCCTCCCTCTGTCAATACATCTTCAGATAACTCTCACAGCAGGCCAGATCCTCCCGTTCACAAAGAAACCCACACAAAACCCGAAAGAACTCGCTAGCTACTAGCCTATCACTCACTCAATCTTCATTGGCAAGATAATTATAAAGAAAGGCACACTCAAAAGCCAAGATCATGTCAGTACCAGCTATCCCCTGCATGAATACAAATCCGATTTCAGATCATTCAGCCGCACAGACAGCTACTTTACAAATCCTATATGATACTTTACCAATCGCAGATATTGGTGGACCTCTCAGCCACGTTTGACATTTTGATCAATGTCTCTCATCCTCCCTGAAGCTTTGAATGCTATTCACAGGCAACAGCCAACACTGGTTTTCCTCCCATATGTCCAACCAACACCAGTCCATTCACATGGGCACTTCCAGCTCCATTAGATGGCTATCACTTGCAGAGTCTGGAGTGATCCATATTTTCATGTGTCATCTTCAACCTATACGTGGAGTCCCTAGGAACTCTAATCACCAATAACAGCATCAACATTCACAATACAAGAGCGACACATAACTCTACTTGAAAGTCTGTTCTGCTCCAGACATCTGATGCTTTTCCAACTGCCTGCACTTCATCTGCAATTGGATGTCCCACGCCTATCTAAAGCTCAGTTCCACCAAGGCCGAATTACTGCTATTCACCAAGAACACTGTAGGAAAGTGGAATATTGCGCAGTGAGGCTGGTCAGGCTTCACTATGCAATACTCTCACGTTGCACCAAATAGGTTCTTTGGATTCACTCTAATAAATCCCTAGCTCAGTCTTGGTAGTGTGGCACAGAGCAGACAGGTTTTGCTTGAGGAACATGTCTTAAGCATTTCAGAGTGCCAACATGGATGATAAATAATTGACACGACCCAAAAGAAATCTGACACCCAATTATAAAAAATAAAGCAGGTTTATATATAAATGTAGACACCAAAACAAACATTTGGACGAGTATATCCGAAGTTATGGATTTTTAAAGGAACAATAAATCAGTGCATTTCACTCCAACAATACTTTAACGTTGTGGTCAATGGAAAAAAAACACTAGTGATAACTGGTCACTTGCAGCTTGAGTTTAGTGGAAACCAGTGGGTGTACAGGTGAGGCAGTTCCCAGGACCAGGCTTGGACAGTCAGTTGATTTCTACCTGGCTCGTAGGACCCGGGTGCAGAGTAGTCCTGACTGTCCCTGGTGCTGAAGAAGGGGAGACGCAGTTGCTGCTTTTACTACACAGACTGTGCTGGTAAGTAAGGGGATGCAAACTCTCAACCACAGGGCCAAGGAGGTGATGGATTGAAGACATTGCGGTGTTTCCTTGAAGCACAGTGTCAAACAAAGGTGGTAGCAGCCGCGCTACAAGTAAGCCTTGACAGCGACAAGCTCAGCCTTATGCCACTGCAACACTCTGGCATCCTGGGGAAATGGTAGTCACCTGAAACTTGCTGGAGGTCAGGACTACATTTCACATAATGTACTAGACTATTTACTTTTGGGCAATTCCCTCAGCGGGCACAATGGCTAGCGATTCTCTGGTTCTGGGAGCCGGTCGTGCCTGCAGGGGACTAGTATATTTAATCCAAGGGAGCTCTGGAGTTGCCTTTGGCTTGCAGAGGGGTTTTTCTTTCATTTGGAGCCATTCTGTGGTCTAGGACGAGTTGGACTCCTGCATTGCAGGGTAGTTGTCACAGGTGCAGTTTGTACCGTCTTTGCTTTGTGCAGGTCCTGAAGTCAAAGACTAGGGTCTCTTCCTTGTCCTTTTGTAGCAAGTCAATCGATCTGAAGTTCTTGTGACAGGGGAGCCCCTCAAATCCTAGATTTAGGTCATTAGGGGTGTGGGGGCTAGCCCATGGGCTACTAGTCCCGATTGGTAATCCGCCCCTCCGATGACCACTTACTGGAGAGTGTGGCACCTTTTCTACCTAGAAGCCTCTATGCTTCCAAAAATGCTAGGAACTTTCTTTGGCTGTACAGACTGGGTAGCCCATCCTAGGGGTCTGGCTAGCCTTCCAGGAGTGTACGCCTCTTGAGTACCAAATGTTCCCCAAAACTACACAAGGGACGGTTGACCCATCGCTCTTAAATTCCGTCTTTTCACAAGGCTAGATGTGTGGTCCTTTTTATATCTCGAGTGTGCGATCTACACCCAGGTAAAATAGTGCTATCGCCACATTTCTTGGATATATTTTTTGGATCCTCACCCACAGAGTGAGATCCACACATCTAGCCTTGTGAAAACATGGGATTTAAGAGAGGTAGGTCAACCATAATTTCTGGTTGTGTGGCACAGAGCAGTCAGTCTTTACTAGAGGAACTTATGTTAAACATTTCCGAGTAACATGGACGATAAATAATTGGCACGTCTCGAAAGAAATCTGACACCAATTTAAAAAATAAAGGAGATTTGTATTTAAATTTAGACACCAAAATGAACACAATGGTGTGAGTGTAACCAGAGTTATGGATTTTTAAAGGAAAAATAAATCGGTGCATTTCATTCTTGCAAAACTTAACCATTGCGGTCAATAAGGAAAAACACTGGGGACAACCGGTCACTTGCAAATCAAGTTCAGTGGAAACCACTGGGTGTGGACATGAAGTGGGTCCCCTGACCAGGCTTGGACAATCAGTTGATTTTTACCTGCCTCTTAGGGCCCGGGTGCAAACAATCCTGGCTGTCCCTGGTGCTGAAGAACAGGAGCCGCATTTTCTTCTTTTACCGCTTAGAAATTGCTGGTGAGGAAGGGGATTCAAACTCTTCAACAATGTGGCCAAGGAGGCATTGGGTTTAAGATGTTGCGGGGTTCTCCCAAAGCACAGCGTCAAACAAAGGTGGTAGTAGCAAGGCTGGCCACCAACAAGTCTTTGCAGCGGCAAGCTCAGCCTTTGGTCAGTTTGACGTCCTGGACTCCAATGTAATATGGTAGCTGTCTGAAACTTGCTGGAGGTCAGGCCTACATTTCCCAAAATTCACCTGATCCTTTACATTTGGGCGATTCCTTAAGTAGGCCCTAAGGTCAGTGATTCTTTGGTTCTGGGAGCGGTTCTTGCCTGCAGGCTGCAGGGGACAATGGACCTCTAATCAAAGGGATTTCTGGAGTTGCCTTTGGCTTACAGAGGAGTTCCTCTTCCCTTTCAAACCAGTCACTGGTCCAGGATGAGTCTCAGTGGTGCAGTTTCAGGGTGGTTGCCACGGGTGCATTTTGCGCCGCCTTCGGTTTGTGCAGGCCCTGAAGTTGTCAGTCTTTGTCATTTTGTTGCAAGTCGATCAAATCTGAGGTTCTGGTGCCAGGAGAGCCCCTTAAATCCTAGATTTAGGGATGTTAGAAGTGTGGGTGCTAGTAGCCAATGGATTACTAGCCCCAGTGGCTAATCCGCCTCACAGATGGCCACTTCCTGGGGAGTGTGGCAACTTTTCTACCCAGAAGGCTCTATGCTGACACTTTTAAACATGGTGGAAACCTTATTTTTTTGTACATACCAAGTGGAGCCCACCATAGGGGTGTGGCTAGCCTTCAGGGGTGTACGCCTCCTGACTGCCCACTCTTCCTGCCTGCCCCGATTGCAAATGTGCCTGGGGCAGAGGATTTGCTTTTCCTCCTCGGGGAGGAAGCCCACATACATATCAGAGGCGTTGAGAGCTTTGAAGCTCACCGCTCTGATATGGCACTTTACTAGCCATCCTGTCAGGGGGGAGGTAACACCTCCCTACCAGGCAGGCCTTTGTGTTTTACTCCTGGAAGTGTTCACATCTCCTGGCAGGCAGTCTGATTCCTGTCTTGGTGGCAGCAGCTTCAGGCTGTCAGCCAAGGAACAGGAAAGGCTCTGCGAACCTCTACGGTAGCCATCTGGGTGAATGCCACATCAAATCCAACTTTGGAGAAATGTCGGGTTTGATGAGACAAGTTGTTTGATGCAATAAAGGGCACTTTTCAGTGGGACCATAATGGAGCTGGTAACTTGGGAGGTGCCCAGCTGCTAGCCCAATTTATCCTATGGCCCCCTGAGCACTTATAGTAGCCCCTTGTGGGAGGAGGCTACTATAGGGACATACAAGCTGGCACTTATATGCACACAGCTTTATTATAATGCACCCTGCCTCCTGGGCTCAGGGGGCCTGCCTTCGGGGTGTCTTGCCTATATTAAAAATAGTACTGTGACCTTGCCACTCATGGTAAGGGCAAAGTAGAATTAGAGCGGTTTGCACTGCTCATGCAGTCGGCAATGACCGGACTGCTATCATCTTTTTACTTGCGTCACCCAGGGTGGCATAATCAGTGCTGCAGGCCCTGGTGACCCCTTTAGCTCCTATGCCCTGAGTACCATTGGTACCACTTAACAGGGACTTATAAGGGAATAAAAGTCCTTGCCAATTGGGGTTACCAATTCAAATACCTCATGTTTTAGGGAGAGAGCACTGGCAATAGGGCCTGGTTAGCAGGCTCCAGTGCAGTCCCAGAGTAAAAAACCATCAGCAATAGAGGAGAAAGTGTGGGGTGACCATAGAAAAAAGGCAGTTTCCTACAAACACCAAACAAAACTAGTTCAACCAACTAAATTTTTTTAATCTTGACAGAGTCAAAACCTAAATTTTCACTCAATGTGTGCATTCACCTCAGAATCAGAGATTACCCTAAAGGAATACATCACCAGGAAAATAATCATGGCTTGATACCAGAACCTTCTAATGAATAAAGCGAAACCATTCCTTTCTGAAAGTAAATTCAGAATTGTTCTTCAAGGCCTTGTAATCTTGCATCTGGCTGGTGGCAATGCTCTGCTTTCAGTGCAGTAGCGTAGCTAGAGCTTTTGTCGCCCGGGGCGGTCCCTGAGTTTGCCACCTGTGACAGTCGGTGCAGGTACGTCCCCCCTAGCTACGCCACTGAGTACGCCTATATTCATTTACATTCTGTTCTCTTCTTGGCAGCATCAGAATAAACAGAATGCAATTGGAAACCCTCTGTCTGAAACATGCAGTTGTATCCCCTGCTCCCATCCCCAAAGCCAACTGAACGAAGAGGTGGTATTGGTGGCCACCTATGGGGATTCCTGATGGCGTGCATCACAATCACGACGCAGTAAGGGCAATTTCTAGGACCGCAAAGATCTGCGCACCTTGTGGGACACGGCACCAACTGAATCAGCTGCAGCTTCAATCCTCAAACACTCTCAAAATAGTTTGTGAAGTGAAGCAAGTAACTATACATTGTTTGGGGCCAAATTGTGTCAGCCCTCTTCAGATCGCAACCCTGTATTTTTCAACATTGTCTCAACTGGTACACAAGGCTAGCTATTTGCAATTACATGGTCATACCAATGTAAGGCAATGCAAGATGGCTGTTTTAAAGGAATCACATCTCCTTATCTTTTAGGAGGCTGAATTTAACATGCGTCTCCTTGTGAAAAGCTTTTAATGCAGGGATAGAAGCCTGCATGGGACAACATATTGTTTCATGCACTTTGCTATTTGCTTTTGTATCAAGCTTGTCTAAGTCTTACCTCTGACCTATGACCCGACTCCTAAAACATATCCTCAGTTTTGCATAACCATAATGACATATATGTTGCTAAATATTAAGTAATGCTTGAGTTTTATTATAAGTTGACTGTCACATACACACTGGCACAACCCATAAGGATAGTAACACACACACACACACACATACACACACACACAGGCACTGGCACACACACAAAAACACACAGACACACATTTTAAAATTGGCTAAAATGACCACAGTTTTTAAATGTAGGCTTTTCCCTGTCTTGAATCCACTCCTGGTTGAACAGACCTCATTGTGACTATTGTGTTTTAATGCAATTTTGCCAAGGTGCCTCCTTTGCGCTCAAAAGCCCCCTACATAGATTACTACTGTCAGTAGGTTGTTCATAAGGTGTTAGACAGGTATATTGACAACTAAGCACGGAAACCAGTGGCCTGCAATGTATTATCTGAGCAGGGCGCTTGGAATCCATAGCTTGACCGGCTCAGAGTGAGTCAGGGAGCCAGAGCACTTGACTTACGGCAGGAAGTTTATCTGCTGATAACTGTGAGGAGCACTTTCTATTATTTTAGAGGATGCAGAAAAGGGTGTGTCTCGGATATCTGGTGTGAGGAAAAGGAATGTCTTCTCTAACACAGGATGCACAAGTTTGCTATACCAAAATGCTGCTCTGTATTGTAACAGAGTTCCAAAACCCAATTTCACAGTCATATAAAGGAATACGTCTCCTGTACATGCTATGATGTACAATTTTGAGAACCACATTAAAAAGCACTGTGATAAGGCAAACTCCTTGATCTTCTCTTCCAGTCTATAGAGTTTACCAAAAGCCACGTTTTTATATTTAAACAATATTTAAGGGTAGGAGACATTGAGCACCCAATTTAGTAGGTTGTATAAGTCAGAGGATGATAGGACACAAAACAAAAGTCACTGTTCTTCACTGACATGAATTCATTATAGTAAATATACTGGAAAAAACCACAATGGTTAAAATGAAAGTCTTGTAATAATATAAAAACTATTGTTTTAGTTTGTCAATCCTCTCAATGCACACCAAAAGTACTACAAAAAGTCAAAATGACATATAGGGAAGTAAATTAAAACACTTTGTTTATTTATGAAGTATAACCTTAATTCCAACATTCTAAATTGATATTTTTCTTGCTTTTCTATTGGCAAAACCCTCACTGACATTGTCAAAATCTATTTCATCACTTAGTTGCCATTCTATAGACAGTATGGCAACATTTCTTAAACGCAAGGTACTCATTGTAGATCTTAGGTAACTCTTAATCAATGTTAATTTAGAAAAACCTCTCTCACAACCAGCAACACTTAGGAAATATGAGAAAAATTTGCTGTATATTTCAATATTTTGAACTGAATTCTCAAGACTGTATTTTAGAATAAACTGCAAAAGTTCGAGGAGACTGTCCTTCCAAGTCTCTGTTTTGTGTTGCATAGCAGCAACAGAAATACTCTTACTTATTAATGTCATCATGATCATGATTTAGTTGACATTCGTATTTATCATTCAAAAGATTCGATGGAGTGAGGAAGGCATATTTTTCAGCTAGAACATGAAGCTGTTGAAATCTCGTGGTGATTTCTTTGATCACTCTGTCCAGTGAAAAAAACATTTCTCTCCTTAACTCAGTTTCGTATGTCAATTCAGCATCTCGTGATTCTTCACCTGCCATTAGTTTCTTCTTTCTACACCAACATCCCATCACTATCCCCAGATCATCACAAATTTCTTTGGCATGAGCTACTGAATTGTTAACTAATTTGTACCTATTTTCAGATAAAAAGGCTTTTAAAGCTTTGAGTTTTATGTCACATTGTATATTCAGTCCTTTGGTTTGGAGGTAGACTTGTGTGGTGTTAATTTCTATAAGGACGGATTCCCACAAGCCAAGAAACCATGGAAAGGAAAAGATTGTAACACAACAAGCCGCACACCAGCATCTGACCTTTTGACTCTGTTTTATTCTTCACCAGTTAAATGTTCTACAGCCCTTAAGATTTTTGAGTACATTTTTTTACAACACTCACAGCATCTAGGACAATTATCATTTTATTGAGGGAAGGCTCTCCATAGTTTGATTGGTGCACAACATAATCTGTACATACTGTAATATTGACTATGTAGCATATTAGCACCAATTGAAAGATGTATGCATCTATTTGTGGAGTTTTCACTTCTCTTCCCAAGAAACATCAAATTGCCCTTTTTCCAAATATTCAAAATATCTGCATAAAGAATGTTCAATAATCGATACATTTAAAATAATATTTTGTCCAAGGTCAAACAGTACTTTCAGGGTGTCTGCTTGCTCCTAATCATGTTTATCCAGGCCCACAAATTCGGGTCCTGTAGAAATGTCTAAAACGTTCCCCTTGGTTTTAGATTAAACGCCAGCCAGAATACACCAAAAGATTTAAAGTCCTCATCATCAAATATTTGTCCTAGGAAATTACTTCTGTGGCCCGATCAAAGAACCTGATGTACAGTGGAAATCCGCTAATGGAGTTCATGACTATCCTCCAAGGGAACAAACAATGACACTGGTCTATCTTCTGCATATTATCAGATTGTCCTTCATAAATAGTCTGTGTACTTAACATCCTTCATAACCCCAAGCGGTGTATTCAGGTTCTGCTGCATGGCCTTTGGTCTGTCTACAGCGACTTCTGTATTTCTAAAGGCAATGTATCAGCTATATTAGTGGGGTGAAAATGGTGCATATTTTCAAGATGACATTTTGACGTACTGGAAAAATTGATCACAATGCTTTTCCAGAAAGGGTGCCGACCATTTAGGAGAAAAGTGGAATGACCATAAGAGGGGGTGGGGGGTGCTATTTAAGAACAGACTGAGAAGACTACTTGGGTCATCTTATTAATGACTAAGGTGTAAAACAAAAATAGAATGTTTAGTCACATTGATCATGAATGCAACTTCACTGAGAGACAAGTAGCAGTTCTGTTAATTTTACTTCTTTTGGAATATTATGCAAATGTTTGTTAAGGATTTGCAAGAAAAAAATTGTGGGGCTTAAAATGCTGTGTAAGAAAGGTTAGTTTCGAATGATGATTGAGAAAGTGATTTTGAAAAGTTGAAGTAAGATATTTGCATGCCACTAGCACTGAAACTATTCATCACCATTTGCAGAACTATGATTTTTACTGATGCAAGCAACCATGGATTGGGAGCAGTGCTGATGTAAAAAAGAGAAGATAGAACGGAGGTCATCAATGCATTGGCTTTTAGATGATTGAGAGCTGCAGAAAAGAATTACTCTGTGATTGAGAAGAAGGTATTGTGATGTTGTTGGGCCATAACGCATATCATATGTTTGGGGACTGAGGGGCAGTTTTACAGGCCCCTTGCCCCACTTTTGTGTCACTTTCCCCATGTTAAAAGTGACGCAAAAGTGACGCAAGGGGCTTGTAAATCTGCCCCTGAGTTTATTGTGTGAACGGGCCAACAACCTGTAATTTATCTTTTTACCACTAGAGGGGCTGTGAGAGCTACATACAGCATTGCTAAGTGGCTGGTCCATTTGCAAGCATACAAGATGGAGGCGGCAACTGACTTGAAATGCACCTGCATGACAGCGAGTGTGCAGGGGTTGACAAGAGAGTGCATTTCAAAAAGTAAAAGGCTGAACACACGTGCGACATGACTAAATAGATAAGATCTTATCTCAGTGTTATAATGGAGCTGGTGTGTGACATTGATGTTTGGATGGAAGATTGTGGTGGTTTCGATGGGTTCTGGAGTAAAACATTGGATTTGTATGAGTGCTAGGAAGAGGCATGTCAAAGTTGATTTTTGTCAGTCAGGTCTGGTCAAAGAGGGAGAACAGAAGGTGAGTGTCTGCCAAGAGGGATAAATCACAAAACCTGAAGACGCACCGATGATAAAAGTACAGAGGCCGGCTGATCCTTGAGAGAAAACTGCTCTAGACATTTATGGTTCATTTGGTACACTTGGGTCTTCTCTTATGGGATGCTGGTTATTCATTATTTTCCAGTTTGTGTTGTGATAAAATGCGTAACACATGTTGAAAGCAGGGTTGTGATTGATTTCCGAAAAGAGTTGCATATATGTGAGGGAATACCCTCGGAAATAATAACGGACAATAGTGTGCAGAGAGTGTCAAGTAGAATGAGCAAGTTTTTATAAAATATTGGAGTGCATCATGCCACATGTTCGGTTTACTATCCAGAAGGAAATGGTTTGGTGGAAAGATGGAACAGAGTGTTAAAGGGTTCTATTCAATTGGCTATCTGACATCACCAGATCAGAAACTAAACAGTGTAGGAAGGAGAAAACAAGCCTTCCCAGCCTACACCACCAGGATCTGGAATAAGCCTGGGCAAAACACTACGCTACGCTTGTGTAGTTTGCAAAGTTTGCGCTACTTCGCACTACGCCAATTGCACGTAGCACAGTGCAAACACGCGTAGCGTAGTGCAGAGGTCATTTTTTGCTTGCTCGCGGTCCTCAATGTCAAGTTGGCGACCGCGAGCAAGCAAAATGACATCCCGGCGAGACTTTTTCCTCGTTCGCGATCAGCAACATCAAGTTGCCGAGCGCGAGCGTGGAAAATAAACCTCCCGGTGAGCTTCTCAACGCGAGGAGGTCAGGTTTCTCATTGCGAGTGGTCGCGTATGCTCGCGACTGCTCGCGATGAGAAACTACCAGTCCGCGTTCAGAAAGCTGCCGCTCGAGTAGAAATCTACTCGAGCGGCAGAAAACAATCGCTTGCACCGTGCAAGATGCAGTTTGCACTGATTGCACAGTGTGGACAAGCATTCGGCACTGTGCAATCAGTGCGAACAGCATCTTGCACAGTGCACTACGCAGTTTGCAAAGCTGCGCGTAGCTCGCGTAGTGCGAAGTGCACTTTGCGTAGCTACGCGTAGCGCTACTTCGCAAACTACGCCCAGGGTTAATCTGGAACAACATCCCCTCTAACACCAGAACAGCATCAACCATCCTAAAAGTTTGGAAGGAACTAAAAACTCCTCTTTGAGGAACACTGCCACACATGGCCTACTTCTTCATCCTTACACTAGCTCTACCTTCTCACTCTCTCCCTTCTCTGTGTCTCCACACTGGGGCTAGGCCCCTCGTACAGCCCTTCATTCATAGAAAACTAGGGGCCGCATTTACTAACATTTCAAATTGAGAGTTCCTAATTGCAATTCCATGTGAAATGCAATTAGGAAATCGCAATTCCAAATGTACGTAACACCATTGAGTTTCATTTGCGATTCCCAGTGGGTCACAAATGACCTGCCTCATTAATATTCACGCGTTAGGTCACAATTTGTAACCCATTGGGAATCGCAAATGAAACACAGGGATTGTGACCACCATGTCTGCGTTTGCAATTCAATTAAACCAACTTTTTTTTTAAATGCAGCCCATTTTCCTTAAAGGAAAGTGGGATGCAATTCAAACATAAAAATAAAAAGTATTCCTTTCATTTTTTAAAAGTAGGCAATGGTCCGTGGGACAAAGACCTGCTCTGAAAAAACATTTTCGCATGCATTTACAAAGTGAAATTGGTGTTTAAATGTGAATGTGTTGGGTACTTCATTCCGGTCACAAAAATTAGTTCATACCCTTGCGATCCAGTATTAGGGAGGGACGACCTTATCTCATGTCATCCTAATACCGACTCGCAAAACCCAAATTGTAATTCGGTAACAAGTTACCAAATTGGGCTTTGTACATCCCGGAATTGCATGTTTCCTGTCGCAAACGGCCCGACTCTATGAATCAGAACGTTTGCAACTGGAAAATATCTTCTTACATGTGGCCCTAGGTACATACTTTAGGAATACGTAAATACACATATGTACATTCTAGGTACTCATTGGAAGGTGGCTGTGGGCATACAGGACCAATCCCAACATTCAGACGAGTGAAACACCACATAAGCCAATGAGGGTTGAGAGGAATTTTACAATGTAGACAGATTTGGATGCTAAAGTCAGATAATAAGAGAGAGACAAACAAAACAGTAGTTCAGCTAGGTGGGAAGAGAGGATAGTAACATACTTGAAATAGTAGGTGTAAGAAAACTGGGACGAGTAAAGGGATTTGTTGAGGTTTTCAGTCCCCACGTCGGTCACTCATGTGGGAAAAAATGTAATGAAATTGTGGGACAAAAATGTTTGAAACAATTCCAAGGGGCTGCATGAACATGATTAATCAGTGTTCTGTGGAAAACGGTCTGCCTTAATCTGTGATGAAAACCAGTTAGAACACGGAAAATGTCAAGATGAACCCGGATTTATGAGATGGATTAAATGCATAATCTGTGCTCCGTGGCCTCTCCCAGCTGACTTGTTTTATATTTTTCGTTGTATGTGCTGTAGTCAGTCATTTGAACATTTTATGTTTTTTTCCACATTTAGGGGCTCCTTATGATGGCGGAAGGGCCGCCACCGCCGGGCCGGCGGTGGCGGTCCTTCTCCCATCACACAGGAAATTCCCACTGCCAAATTAGGATGGCGGTGGGAATCCCAATGTGTCTGCGGCAGACGGAAGTCTGCCCGCCACGGTTCCGCAAGGTGGTCCTTTTCAGCCCGCCTTGCGGAACCAGGACACAGGGCAGCATTGCGGCACCGCCATAGGGATTACAGAATCCCTTTCTGCCTGTCTTTTTGTGGCGGTCATCCTGCCACAAAAAGACAGACGGAGGCTGGATTTGGGGGCCCGTTGTGGGCCTCCTCTGTGTGTGGGGGGTGCATTTACATACACTGTGTGGCAGGCACTGCCAGTATGGCGGGTGTATCCTAATATGTGTGGTGGGACCACCGTACGTCTGGTGAGCGGTCCCAGCACCACAACGATGGCGGGCGGACTGATGTCCGCCCGCCATCGTAATGAGCCCCTTAGTATTTCACTTGTATTATCCATTGTACCTGCCTGCTACACCAATTGTATAGGTTTACCATGTAACCCTTATTTTTGCTGTATATTATCGTTTACTGTGTGGTGACAGTGAAGTAAATTCACAACAGGGAGCAAAGTAAAAAAAAAATGTCAATGAATGGGGGTCTGCAATGTTGTGGGTTCTTGCCTTGTCAGATGGTCCTCATTCTGAATGCTGCAGGGGGACTGGTGAAAACGAACTGCTCCCTTTCCTGTAGAAGTGCCTAATAATATCCCTGAACAGTACACCTCTGCGAGTTTAATTCCACTTATGTGTACGGATGGGTGTACCCAAGGCCTTTACCATTTGTTCAATGTGTTATTTCCATAGTTGTTTCCATTGTTTGGCCCAGGTAAAGCCCTTTCTATGAGTTCATCGGGGTGTGAATGAGCACGTGCTATGGGCGTGTGATGGGGATCTTGAGAGTATGTTGGTGTTGATTTGGCAATACATCACCAACTTTTGTAGGTGTGTCTATAGTAAAGGTGTGTGGTGATAATGTTGAGGGGGGAGTGGTATTCGAGGAGCCCAGTGGTACAAGGGGGGGGTGGAGGCAGGGGCGCTTGGTCAGTGACCTTCTGACACCGTGCAGTATCAAGGGTAACATTCTACCCAAGGGCTAGAAAGCATAAGGAACAGGGTCAGAACTGATCTGTCCCAATTACAAGAAGACAGACAACGGACTGGACAGCCGAGGTGCACCCACCTAGGATATTGGAAGAGCACAAGACATGTTGCCTCAATCTGTATAGACCGACAACACTGCCATGGCTGACATGGTTCAGGGGCAGGACAAGAACATTTCATTACACATCTGCTCTGACCTCAGCAGTGTGCTACACATGCATGCCCCATGAAACAGTAGACACTGAATGGAATAGATAGGATGGATGGTTATTTGGGTGATCCGCCGCCCTGCAGCTTCAGCGCTGGTTAGAAAGCACCCTACACACCACTTCATCTACAGTCACACATGACGGTGAATGGTTGTTGACCCACTACCTATCCGGCAACCCTCTGTCGAGATGACCCAACAATTAGTAACATCTATCTGCTGAATGACTAATAGTGCTGTGGTAAATAATTTTCCTTTACCGGGACTGAATTTGATACAGAAACATAATAAAATAGCTCAATAAAATGAGAGGCAGAATCCGTGGTATTAGAGGTTCGGAATGGGCTTTATTCCAATAATCGATTATAATCGGATGCTTCAAGTTCCATCACCCCGGAGGTTCAGGAAGTGAAGTACATACTTTATTGACAAGAAGTAACTTTTATAGTACATACATTACAATGAAGCGAATGCAGTAGGCGTAACAATTGATAAGGAAAATGACGATTTGTTCTGCGTAACCAGAAATGGGTGTAATAAGGCGTAAAAAGGAACATAATTGGTTATGATGTCACCTATAGGCGGATCTATAAGATAATACTTGGCATAGATGCGCGCGCAGCAGCATGACGTGTAATTGACGTGTAACTAGGGGGTGAAGGGGACTTGACATTTAGCTCTACATGTGGAGACAAGAAGTCTGGGGGGTCAAGTCAACCTAGTCCCGAATCATATCTAACATCCTATGTTTAAAGAACTATGTTATCCATAAAAGAAGGACTTTCGGACAGAATCTGTTCTATACTGACTGTGCGTGCGTGTAAAAGCGTCTAGGCGTCTACACTAAAAGGCGAGGGCAGGAATCTTCCATCGTAACAGGACTATGAATTACTTGCATGAGGGCAGAGAAGCCGGGCCCTTTGCTTGGTAACTGGAAGAATGTTTACTTAAACTACTAGGCAGGAATGCATCGGCTGAGGGGGAAGCAGATAACTCGAAGGTGAAATACAGTTCTTGGCAGAGAATAGGCTGATGTCAGACTTCGTGAGCCGCGCAGAGAATGAGACAAAGTTCATGGTCACAGATGCAGGCTCAGACTGGAGCTTTCAGAGGCAGAAGGCAAGAAGAGTTTGATGACAGAATCAGGGCCTACTTGCCTGGACTGTAAAATGGCATAAGTGAACCATATAAAGCCGGTAGCCTTTCATACTTAGGGATGGAATATCCGGCCTATTCATGGCGGATCTGACAGAGGACATGTTGACGGTGGACGCACATGTGTTTGCGTCTTTATAACTGGAGCTGGAGGGAACATACATGTACTTGTGACATGCACATAGAACCGTTGGGGTCCAAGATAGGGGACATAACTGACCAGAAAAATCCATATTTCCACATTCCCTCCTTGTCCCCTACTTGCCCTTCAAGAGATATCAATCTTCATCAATCCATTGATCTGTTCATATAGCATCATTTGTTCTTCTTTCTTCTTCCGTGACGAATGAAATCTTGGTGGTGGAATACACGATGTGGCACACAGACCACAGATCGCTGGTCCACATTGTAGACATAGACAGCAACTGAATAGTAGGAGAAGGCCAATACCTAGGAAGGATAAAACTCTCCATCCCCAGGCTGATATCACATTCCAAAACCAACTGGACCAAGTCCAAGTGCCTGGGTTCTGGTGTATCTGGCTTACAATCTTATGAAGGCGAGTGATGGCTTTATATACAGATGGCGAATTTTCTGGTATGAATACGCAGCAGCTTGATCCGATGACCCTACAAGCTCCGCCCCTATCAGCCAGGATGACGTCAAGGACAAGACGATTTTGAAGCACAACAATCCGCATAGCAGACTGCTCTTCTGTTAAATTGCCTAAGGCGGAAATAGTCTCATTCACTACTGCTTCAAGGGTTCTAGTTAATCTACGTATCAGCTTACTATTAGTAACGGTACCTATATAGGGAAAGATGCCTTTATTAAAATCTACATACTTGTCCCATGCTGTCTCAGTGTAATCGACAATGGGGAGATCTCTCCGCTCTCTGTTGTGTACTAAATGAATATTTCTGTAATAATCAGGAGGAGCTAGGAAAACAGGTGGCAAAAGGAATGCAATGTAGCAGGTACCATCCCAATCTAGAGGTAAACGCATATATGCAGTCTGACCACATACAAAGTAGGAATGGCGAGAAGCTCTAAATAAAGATTTGCCTTGATCACTGAATTCTACTGTAGTGGTGCATTTACTATGGCCCATATGTATGGAACCAACTTTTCTTACACATAATTCACCCTTCGCTGGAAATACTGACATGGTGGGCAAGACTAGTTCAATTTCGGATACGACATTTAGAATCATGAGATTAGGTGTAAAATTACCTAATCCATATACTTCATTTTCTAGATCAGTTCCTGTTCTTTTGGGGCGACCCTCCTTGTCAGGGTAGCAGACCTTGAGTAAAACTAGGTTCAGGTTTCCCCATACCCAATGATCTTGGTAAACTGCTGTGTCTGAGTCTATGGAATTGATTAAACTGAACCATGCTCCACAGGAGCCATTGTGTGTAAATGGGTGTGGAAAGAAAGGCAGGACTCCTTCATAATTCTGATAGGGAGGGAGTCGGCCACACACCCAACAATTGGTGGCATTACTAGTCTGATGGGAATGATGTAACATACTAATGAAAGTGTTATTGCGCAGCGCAAGTCTATAAGACAATTCATGCGGAGGTAAGTCACTAAAAGAATGTTCAGCAGCAACATTATAAACATGTCTAGAAATAGGGTAATATATGTGCAACAACATACTTGTAATAATTATTAGAAGACTCAATAAAAACAAAATTAATAATGTCATTATGCAGTGGCTACGCAGTGATTTACAATACGCCTGTCGTTTCAACATTTTCCGGGTATCTTCTCTACTCAGGTCCAAGGGATACATGTCAGAGACAATTCAACCGCTTCACCTTGGAGAGGACTTAAACAATCAAATTGCTCGACTTGTTGGGCCTAAGCTTTAGTTTGTAAAGTTCGATTTCAGTCTTTTCAACCAAAGGAAGTTTTGAATCAGTCTGTGAGGGAGTGCGGGGCACAATGTCTATATCCGAGGACAGTCCATGAAATTTCTTGATATGACTTGAATGAATCCAGCCCTTGCGGCCCTCGATCTTCACGGCTGTCCTTGTGGTTAGCAGAACCAACTTGGGTGTCTTCCACCTGGGCTCCAGCTGAGTCTTTCGGTCGAAATTTCTCACAAATACAATATCACCCGGAACTACGTCATGGGGTTTCACCTCAGTGTTGTCGGGAAAGGCTGCAGCTACCTGTGAACGACAAGATTGTAGTGCAGACATCAAGGAAGCCAAATAATCTGTCAGCATATTACAGTCAACATCAGTTATTTTGCGTGGTATGGGCGTCCCCCACATATTTGGTGGTCTGCCGAAGATCACCTCATACGGGGATAGCCCTGTTCGAGAGTGTGCTACCATTCTCATGTAAAAGAGTGCAACTGGTAATGCTACTACCCAGTCGACACCTTTCTCTCTGCATATTTTGGACAATCTGATTTTCAGTATCTGGTTATGTCTTTCTACGAGACCTGCTGCCTCGGGGTGTCGGACACAGTGGAATTTCCACTGATATCCTAACAGAAGTGAGACATGTTTCATTAATTCGGATGAGAACGGCTGGCCGTTATCTGAGTAGACAACACGTGGTAAACCGTATCGTGGGAAGAATTCTCGAACTAACTGTTTGGCAGTGGTCGGGGCAGTGTAATCTGAAACCGGGTATGCCTCCGTCCAACGGGACAGAGCGCAGACAACTACAAGAACGTATTTGAATCCTCGACATCGTTCCATCTGGATATAATCCATCTGGAGCACTTCAAAAGGGTGATCAGGAGGATGAAATCCACCCTGTTCTACGGGAACGCTTTTTCCTGGGTTAAACTGACAACAGATCATACAGGTACGGACTTTTTGCTTTGCTGCTGCTCGTAAATGTTTATTGAACCAAATGTGTTGAATGCTGTCTAGCATAGCTTTTTCTCCGAGATGTGCTGGACTATGTGTAGTGTTAATTATAACTTGGACCATTGAATCAGGAAGGAACCACACAGACTTTTCCTTCATCATCCATCCCTGGTCCGTTTGGATCCCTCCTAATTCAGTCCATTTCTTTATTTCGTCTTGTGTAGCATGTGTCTGTATGTCAATTACGTCAAGAGTAGGATCTTTAACTGTCATACAATGTGTCGGTATCGGGACTATTGTCTTTGTCATGTCGGGAGTCTGAGTTTGAGCAGTCTGTTTAGCTGTTCTGTCGGCTAGATCATTGCCTTGAGAAATGATATCAGTAACTTTCGTATGAGCTTTACATTTCATAATTGATATTGCAGTAGGTAGATGTATTGCATCTAATAAGGCATGAATGAGGGGTCCGTGCTGAATGTGGGCACCGTGGGAAGTTAAATAACCTCTCTCTCGCCACAGCACGCCGAAGTCATGTACAACTCCGAATGCATAACGTGAATCAGTATATATGTTGACTTTTTTACTTGTGGCTTGAATACAGGCTTGTGTCAGAGCGATGAGCTCTGCGGCTTGAGCTGACAAAGTATTAATACGATTAGTTTCAATGACTTCTGTATCTGTTGTGACTGCATAAGCAGCCACTAACTCTCCTGTATTCGTTCTCATACATGAACCATCTACATACAATGTCAGGTTTGGATCTGACAATGGGACATCTGTCAAGTCTTGTCTGGGTTTTGTCGTTATAGTAATAACTTCAATACAGTCATGAGCTAGTGGGTCTGTTCCGGTTACTGGCAAAAGTGTGGCAGGATTCAATGTGTTACAGCGTCTGATTTCTATATGTGGCTGAAACAATGTAAGTTCATACCCTGTAAGTCGTGCTATAGTCAAGTGTTGTGTTTGCGTTCTATTCACAAGGACTTCTACTGTGTGTGGTACTTGAACTATCAATGGATGTCCTAACACTATGGCATCGCTTTGTCTAATTGCTAAAGCTGTCGCTGCTACTGATTTTAGGCATGCAGGCAAAGCCTGAGCTACGGGATCTAATGTACTAGAAAAATAAGCACATGGTTTGTATGCTCCTGCTTGTTCCTGTGTGAGTACTGACAAAGCAGTACCTTCGCGTTCTGTAACAAAGAGTGTAAACTGTTTTCTGTAACATGGCGTTGCTAAAACAGGTGCTTGACATAAAGCTTTCTTTAGGCTTTCAAAAGCTTGTGTATGTTCCTGAGTCCAAGGGAGAACAGTCGATGTGGCTGCCTCCTGGGTTGTCAACTGGATGAGTGGTTTTGCTAGAAATGCATATTGCGGGATCCACTGTCTACAGTATGAAGTGAGGCCTATGAAAGCTCGTACCTCCTTTTGTGTCTTGGGTATAGGCATGTTAGCTATTAACTGAATGCGGTCGGGTGTAAGCTGCCTTCCCTCCTTGGACAGCGAGTGTCCAAGATAAACAACTCGCTGGACACAGAATTGCAGCTTAGAAGGGGACACCTTGTGCCCTTTTTCGGCTAGAAATTGTAAAACTGTCAGTGATGCTTTCTCACATTCAGTTTCGCTTCTCGCGGTGATCAGCAGATCATCGACATATTGAAGCAGTGCAGTGTTAACTGGCATGTGGATACTGTCTAGTTCTCTTTTCAGTGCTTGGCTATAGATGCTGGGGCTTTCTGTAAATCCTTGAGGTGCGCGTGAGAATTTAAAGCTACGTCCATTTAAACTAAATCCGAACAAATATTGGCTTTCCGGATCTATTGGGACGCTGAAAAAGGCATTCTTGAGATCAATTACAGTAAAGAATGTTGCTTCGGAATCAATGGCTGTCAGTAATGACGAGATATCTGGGACCACAGGAAATTGTGGCACAATGCACTTGTTTAATTCGCGCAGATCAATAACCAATCGATATACTGGCGGGGCCTTTGGATCTGTTCGTTTAAGAATCGGAATTATCGGTGAATTACATATATTGGAGTCTGTTTCCACAACTACTCCTTGGGCAATGAGCTCGTCAATGATTTGTAGTAAAGCCACTACAGCATCTGGTGGTAACTTGTATTGTCGCATTCGTGGTAGCACCACTCCTGCCTTTAATGTGACTCGATATGGTGTAATATTCATGCAACCAACATCAGTAGGGCCTTGTGCCCATAGACGTGTAGGTAAAGTCTGCAGTCGGGGATCCATGTCTCTAGACACATAGTGACCTTTAAAATCACGTAAAAACAACCTTACACCTTCCGGAGAACAACATATTATGGCTCCTAGAGCTTTCAACGTTTTAATTCCTAACAGATTTTCTGGACATGATTTAGTAAGCAATAAATCTGTAGTTCGGGTCAGAGGTCCTATCGTAAGTGGCAGAGGTTGTGATACTTCATTAACAATAGGTTTTCCTGAAAAACCAAGGGAAATATTCTGAGAGCCTGAGAGGGGTGCCCCTGGAACTTCACTACGTTTTATAGTTGTTCGACTTGCCCCTGTATCGAGTAGAAATTTTCTATCTTGGCCTAATAATTCACTATGTACATAAGGTCCTTCTTGGTCTACTGGGATTTCAATAAGGGGTAAGTCAACTTCCCTCTCTAGGCTAGTTCATGCGTAACGCTGATACTCAGGATATTCATACTGTGCGGTCTGATACATTTGTCGTGTTGTTGTCTGTGTGGCAGCAACAGGCAACGGTGGTGCAGCTGGCACAAACTGTATTGGCTGTTGTGCGGCTGGCATGGCCTGGGCATGCTGCGGAGCTCCTTGTTCATTCTGCTCTTGTCTAAATGGCCGTGATCTTTCTTGTGTTTTACCTATGCTGATATTATGTTTCAAAACTGGACAATCGTGTACGTAATGACCTGGCTTTTTACAATAATTGCATGTCCCTTTTACAGGTCCTGCTGAATCGGAATGTGTCATACCCTTTTTATGTCCTTCAGCTGGAACTGTCTGGGAAACTAGCATTTTCATTTTTGTGTCTTTCATGCGTCTGTGTTCATGTTCTTGTTCCTCTCTAATTCTATTGTGATGGTACTGTAACATTTGTAACATTTGTGATGGAGTGTTACCTTGCCAGGTACTCTCGAATTTTAATACTCTATTCTTTACTGGTGGCAGGGCATTTTCTACTAATTTTGTTACAAACAGATGTGGGTATGATTCGCTACTTGCTTTTATGCCACTATTTATACCAAAACATTTTTCAAATCGGGCATAGTAATCACTAGTGTCTTCATCTTGCTTCTGTTTACAGGCTGAAATTGTACCCCAATCTTCCTTTTTCGTAGTTAATAAACGTGGCAGTACCTGTACTAATAAACCTGGCAGTGCTTTAGTTTTATCCCCAAGTCCTGCTCCTGCAGTTCGGGCCTTTTCTTCTGCTTCTAACACTGACCATTCTATCTTTTGGTCTCCTACCTCCCACTCTTTTTCCTTGAGTTTCTCATAAATACCAGCAGGCATTAATACCTTTAATATTGTCATAATGTCGGGATAGGTATACTCTCCCATGAGTAACATGTCTTTAATTTCTCGGTGAAAACCCGCTGGATCTTTGTCATGACTGGGTACCACTTTTTTCATTTGTAACAATTCTATTTTTGATATGGGCGTGTATACAAATACGCGCTTAAACTCGTTGTCCTCGCCTTTTATTGGGTGTACTTCTCGTAAGGGATTCTGTCTATCCATGTGATACGTAGTTCTTTTCTTGACGGGCAATGAGACACGGTCTGAACATACAAAAAGAATATACTGCTTTCTTGATTCTAGAATTTCTTTAATTAATTTAGTACCTGAACCTCTCCATTTATTCATAAGTAATTCAGTCAGTATGTCAGGTAAGGGACCAGGGTCCGAATGCTGACTCCGATATAGTATAATGAGTTGTTGAATCATATAAATCCCAGCTAACCTCTGTTCATCTGGGGTAAGATTCAAAAATGTGCGTACTACTGTATCATCACTATATTTTCCGGGACTGTCCACCCAATGGACAGCTGCCCTGGCTAAATCTTGTTCATCCATGGAATCGAGAAAATGATAACCCCTTCGTTCTTGGAGTAGTTTGTCGGCGGTTTGGAACGAGTGCTCGTTAGACCTTATATTAATTATAGGTATTTGGAAATTCCTGTTATTATCTGGACATATCGGACGTATCGAGTCAGTAAGACATCTATTACTATTACAAGATCTTCCTCTACCTACATAGGCTATGGTGTCCGACTGTCCTGTGGGCAGTCCTGACCCTTCTTCCTCGCTTTGTTCGAACTCGTCTACCTCTAATCTCTCTTCGTGTAGGCGTTCTATTTCTTTACGGATCTTTCGGCACATGGCTATTATACAATTTTGTTTATCATGTCTCCCTTCTGATATATTCTGGCTCCATCTTGTAAGAATTTTCATTGCTTCCGGGTCTACCCCCGGTCGGTCTTGATTTCTGATCACACAGTTTATGAGGAAACGTAACAGTTCCCCCTGTATCTCTACTTTCTGGTACTCCATAGCTCTGTTAATACATTCTGGATCTCGTCCTGTTTGGACAAAATGATATATTTTGTCTAGATGCGCAGTCATTCCTGGTAACTTTCCTAAATACACTGCGGCTCGTCTGATACGCAATGATGCCAGGGTCATTTCGTCCTCTTTACCGGGCACAGGGTCATATCTACAATCTATAAGAAGTTCCTTCAGCGTACGGGCACTTATGAGTTTCGGTGTACGTGGATGTGCTGACTCTTGAAAAGTAAGTTTATTTATTCTGGGTGGCGTAGAAAAAATTTTGCTAGCACCTCCCGTAGCCCCATCTGGGGTGTCGGGCGTGAAAGGATTCGTCGAACGTGACACAGCAACTACAGGTGTGGACATAGCTGTAGAAGTAGCTGTAGGAGCGGATGCAGAAACAGATGTGCTTGCCGGAACTTGTGACTCGATTTGTTGCTGTAGGGATACGGGCACTGGATCTTGGCGTTGAACCTCCCTGGTATGCAGTCTATGTGGGGCGGAATTAGCATACTCGGGAGCTGCGTCATCTAAATATGAGGAAAGAAAAACATCTTCTGCGGTTCTAGGATGCCCCTTAGGATGTACCTTTATTGGGAACAATGGGGGTGGCAAGTCTTTCGGTATTTCTGGAGTAGCCTTAGGTAATCCTTCGGCCAGAAGGGGATACATACCATTCATAAGGGCATTTCTTTGTCTGTCTACTTGTTCTGATTTCACTCGGCTACCTTCCTCAATTAATAGATTCTCTCGAACTTTATTTGAACTTTCTTTATTCTTTTCTTCCTGTCTACGTGCTTTTTCTGTGCGTCTATGAGATTCTTTACGCCATAACTCAACGGCGTCTTTCTGTGACTGTCTGACCTTCCTTTTCCATAACTCTTCCTCAACTTTCATGATGCACTCTGCATCCCAGGTTCCCGCTGTGGGCCACCTCTGACTTTCTGGTAATCCCTTGGTGTAGTCTACCCATAAATCAAGAAATAATATAGCGTCTAAGCCATGTTTGTGATACATAAAGTGCCCTGGAGTGTCCCTAGGAGGAATAGGAACGGCTTCTTCGAGAACCCCTTTTCTAGTAGTGATCTGTCTTAATTTCGAGAAGAGCGGCATATTGAGAACTGACCTTATACTTGATTTTGACCAACTGACCTGATACTTGAATTTGAACAGACTTAATACAATAAACACGATAATGAACAGTCATTCATACCACACTATACAGGACGTTTTTAAACACATTAAACATTTAACATTAAGCCTTTAACTGAAACAACAATGATGATCGTCTGCATAACTAATCACCAAGCTTAATTCTTGACAATAACTGGATACTTCGGAATACTTGATATACTGCTAAACAGTACAGATACACTGCTAAAACAGTGCAGACCGGATTTGTGTACCCAAACCCGTCTTGACCGGCACAACCTATGTGCACGTCAGAAATGCCTCCCCAGCAATGGTACTCACCGGGTAGCTTCGGAAACGGAAGGCCTCAGTAACTTGAACTTGAACCGGACTGGACTCGACTCGACTCGTCGGACACTGGGCTTGACTTCGGACTGGTGGGTCTCTGTGTACCTCGGATCTTGCTCTCTCAGCTAGGCTCTGGTCGGGATACTTCGCACTTCTCACCGCCTCGTCTGGGTGTTGATCGCAGTCTCAGTCGCCCCCGCTTGACCGGAGGGAGATACAGGAAATCCTGCTGGTACGCGTTATTGTCCGTCCAGCTGTGGCAGGAGACCGGGCCTGCAACTCACCGCCGGCGCGTGAGATGAGAAAGTGTCCCTGTTCGGGCGCCATTCATGTGGTAAATAATTTTCCTTTACCGGGACTGAATTTGATACAGAAACATAATAAAATAGCTCAATAAAATGAGAGGCAGAATCCGTGGTATTAGAGGTTCGGAATGGGGTTTATTCCAATAATCGATTATAATCGGATGCTTCAAGTTCCATCACCCCGGAGGTTCAGGAAGTGAAGTACATACTTTATTGACAAGAAGTAACTTTTATAGTACATACATTACAATGAAGCGAATGCAGTAGGCGTAACAATTGATAAGGAAAATGACGATTTGTTCTGGGTAACCAGAAATGGGTGTAATAAGGCGTAAAAAGGAACATAATTGGTTATGATGTCACCTATAGGCGGATCTATAAGATAATACTTGGCATAGATGCGCGCGCAGCAGCATGACGTGTAATTGACGTGTAACTAGGGGGTGAAGGGGACTTGACATTTAGCTCTACATGTGGAGACAAGAAGTCTGGGGGGTCAAGTCAACCTAGTCCCGAATCATATCTAACATCCTATGTTTAAAGAACTATGTTATCCATAAAAGAAGGACTTTCGGACAGAATCTGTTCTATACTGACTGTGCGTGCGTGTAAAAGCGTCTAGGCGTCTACACTAAAAGGCGAGGGCAGGAATCTTCCATCGTAACAGGACTATGAATTACTTGCATGAGGGCAGAGAAGCCGGGCCCTTTGCTTGGTAACTGGAAGAATGTTTACTTAAACTACTAGGCAGGAATGCATCGGCTGAGGGGGAAGCAGATAACTCGAAGGTGAAATACAGTTCTTGGCAGAGAATAGGCTGATGTCAGACTTCGTGAGCCGCGCAGAGAATGAGACAAAGTTCATGGTCACAGATGCAGGCTCAGACTGGAGCTTTCAGAGGCAGAAGGCAAGAAGAGTTTGATGACAGAATCAGGGCCTACTTGCCTGGACTGTAAAATGGCATAAGTGAACCATATAAAGCCGGTAGCCTTTCATACTTAGGGATGGAATATCCGGCCTATTCATGGCGGATCTGACAGAGGACATGTTGACGGTGGACGCACATGTGTTTGCGTCTTTATAACTGGAGCTGGAGGGAACATACATGTACTTGTGACATGCACATAGAACCGTTGGGGTCCAAGATAGGGGACATAACTGACCAGAAAAATCCATATTTCCACAGTGCCAAGAAACCCAGAATGTTGCTATCCCCGCGCTATGCAACAAGCATTGACAACGTCAATACGTTTTGCCAAGGCAAGACTTATTGGTATTGTCAATCTGTTTTTAGACGTTGCACAGCTGCGCAATCTCTCTGAAAAACATTAACAAAGCTAAATAGCTCTCTGGGAGCAATTTGGCTATGTTACCTTTATTTATTTTTTTGGGTCACTGACAGAAGGCCCAGAAGGGACATGGATGGAGGGGGGGGCAATAGGAGGGGGGAGTTAGAAGAGAGGGCCAAGCAACACGAGGGGCTGGGGGAAGGAAGTTGAAAGAGTAGAGACAGAGGAAGGAGGCACAAATAAACCAGACAGTGGCGGGGCAAGCAGCACAAAGGGTAGTGGGGAAGAGAGGTTTGGCCAAGACCCTGGACGACGGGAGGTGGCAGGGAGTCAGGAAAAGCACTGACAGAAGAAGGACGTGTGGATGGACTTCAGACACATGCACTCTTAGAGAGTGCATCTCAAAAAGTAAAAAAGAAGTTTCTCTGCAAGCGGGTGGCCAGTGGAATGGCAGTGGCCGCAGACAGGAAACTGTAGTTGGTCCAATCTCCACTGTAGGGACAGAAACTCAAAGCCCTGGAGGAAGCAGGGAGCTGCTTACCAATAAGAAGCAAGGAAAAGAGTGCGATATGCAAGCCAACCAATGGTAAGTAATGGGTGGATTCCAAGCCCCCTTTAAGTTTGTAGTCTACAAGAGATTTCCCCTGTGGACAGCGCAAGTGCTGCCTGGACGCAAAACCTAAAAATCACTCACAAACTTTGGAAAGGAACTCTTGTGTGCATTTTTGTAGAACTCATGCATATTTGCATAGTTCACACTCCTGTAATAGCAACCCCGCACTTGCAATTTATTTTTGTAGGAACTGCTAGCTTTTACAGTTTTGTAAAGAACTCTGTGCACTTAGTAAAAATCTACAGCACTTGTTATTAATTTTGAGCGCATTGAAATAATTTCTTTAAGATTATGTAAACATATGTGCAAACTGTTGCAGGCTTTTATGAAGAACTGAGTGGGATTTTGTAAAAAGAAACCACTGTACAATTTTGGAAACAAACTCTTCCAGAGCAAGCAGAGCTGAGTTACTTAAGTAAAGAATTGTGTTTACGTTATAAGGAGCAATGCATGTTTCTTCCGTTACCCTGTACAAACTTCTAGACCTTGCCCACTCTTCGCACTTGCACAACAGGGAATGGTGATTTTCTAATAAATTCCCAGTGAAATGGAATCGCATTTACAATCAGGGAGTGGGATGTGTGCCAAAGGCACCGCACAGCTTAGGTTTAGTTGTTTCCATTAGGTAAACAAGTGGGTGCTATTGCCAACCACTGTACTTTCACAGAGAA
The DNA here is from genome assembly GCF_964204655.1 of Triturus cristatus. Taxonomy (NCBI): domain Eukaryota; kingdom Metazoa; phylum Chordata; class Amphibia; order Caudata; family Salamandridae; genus Triturus; species Triturus cristatus. Next base: position 1,264,838,639 of record NC_140585.1, on the reverse strand, counting down.
CAGTGTGCCCTTCTCCAAAGAGCTGTGAAGTGTTTTGTGAAGATGTTTGTTCTCGTCAGGAATGATCTGTGCTCTTTTGTAAAGGACGATGACCACTTTGTACAACTCTTTGAATACATTTGTTAGTAACTTTGCACCCTGTTATGAAGTTGCGGTGCCAATTAGAGAGGCGCTCTGCTGTGAGTCCAAGTACCCATCACCATCTCATGAAGTGCGACAACTCTTTTCGTGAAGTGCCCAAGTCCTTGCCTTGGCACACTTGGCTTTTTGCAAAGTTTTCAGAGTTTTTTGTAAGATGTCCTGCTTTTTCTCCTGTTCGTGTGGCAGGTGAGTAGTACAGGGCTGTCAGCAACTTTGCTTGAAGTGGATGCTTCTCCTGTTTGTCGTGCGTCATTTTGTGTGATTGGTGCTTAAAAAGGTTTGCAAACATTCTTGACCTCTGTTACTCTCTGTAGTTACGGTTGCATTGGCAAAGGATTTGGGATCCAATATAACAAGAGCTGTTGCAGAAGGTACATATGAGTGTGGAGTCGAGGATATTTCTTTATGGATGCTTCTTAAAAAACCTCTTTAGACAAACGTTGTTTTCCATGTTCCTAGTGGTGAAACCCCAAAGTGCCCAGCAATGGTGGCTGTCAAATTATGGCCACTGGCAAAAGGAATGCTTTTCTAAGGGACCAAACTCGCAATTCAATGTAAGCTCATGGGAGATGGTTCCAGAGCACGTGTCGGAGTACTCTGGTCTTCGGGGAAACTATAATGTTGGTCTTTCCAAGTCTCAGTCACTGAAGTGACATACTGTACGAAGTGGAAGTAGCCTAGATTAATCCCACAGCCTCAGCATCTCATTTAGTTCAGGGCAGATAAGTGGACTTCTATCCCTGAGAACTGAAATTTGCCCAGGTAGGTACCAAACTTATAAGTCGTAAAGCGCAGTGTGGGGGGGGGGGATTTTCAATAGAAGATTCAAGCCAATGTTGGTAGAACAGATTCCTTTGCGCTCCAGAGAACCACTGGACTCTTGGTGATTATTAGCCTTGGCAGATATGAAATTGCTCTCAAGACGTGATTGAGTTAAGGGGAGGCTTGAGCTTTTTATGAATTTTACTAAAGTTGCCTCTAAGTTAATTAACTTTTTGCTATAGATTGTTAAACAGGCAGAGAATTTGTAATATTTTGTGATCTATTAATCAATTATTTGTGTTGCAATATAATATCATGTTTTTTATCTGGTTGCAATAAAAAAAAAAAATTAAAAAAAAAAGAAAGTTAGGGATGCCCTGAGATGGGAAAGGGACAGTATTTGCCAAGCGTGGTTGGCTTTTGTTCTGGTGCTAAAGGGTACCTGAGCTTAAGAAGCACATATCTTAGAGTTTGTCAATTATGCTCAAAATACGTTGTCCTCCCAGAGTTCTAGTAGTCTGGTTGGTACCTGTGACATTTACCAGGAAAACATAAAGGCTTGATATCTTTCGAACCACTAGTCACGGTTAAATATTTTGTTCACTAATAGGTCCCTCCAACTTTTGGACTTCATTTGTGTGAAGTGTGAATCCTCCTGTGGCCAAGGAACTTGAGGAGAGCAAAAAACCAAAAAAACTCAAATCAGGATCAAAGAAGATGTTGGGGGTTTTCTGAGACCCCACAGCCCACATCTTACCACCTGCCAACATTCATGAGGGAAGAGCCAGGTAGGTGTGTTGTGTCACAGGATGGAGGAAACCCTAAACCGAGGTAAAGAGTTGTTATCATTGGTACACATAGATGCAAGTCTGTCAGGCAAGGTTACTACTATAGGTTAGTTCATCTGTACTTTTTGATTTTTCCCTTAGTCAATGCTCCAATCATTCATGCACACCAAAGCGTCCATATTTCATGGTTTGAGACCCAGGTTCAAACTCCGAGGTGGAGTGAGCACCAGGCGCTCAACACCCATTGGACTCAAAGGGCTTCAGCCCCCCCCCCCCCCCCCCCCGTCGTGTGTGGCAGCCCGGGATGAGACAGCTTCCCGGGCACCCACACAGCCGCACCCGAGCACTTCACAGGTCTTTAAAAGACCATTTGCATGTTAATGATGCCTTGCTGTTGTTTCACCCCTTCTAAGAGCCCCTGCAGCTCCACTTCTATTGCTTAAAGACTCAGCCCCCTCCGAAATTTTTTCTTAGCCCCCCCCGAAATGTGGCTCTAGTTGCGCCTTTGGTGAGCACCAAAGGACATCCCCTCCCTGCTCAGGCTTTGTGGGACTGACAGTACTGGCAATGCAGATTACAGAGAAGTGACATATTATTCTAGCTGTCTCCATTGGCTGTGCAGGTGACGTAGTGCTTCCTGCTATCTTCACTGCCCAGGGCGGAAGAGGAATCATCACCTACAGCAACTTGTGGTTGCGCCCCCTTGGCCCATGCCCTGCCAGTGTGCCATTGGTTGCTCCACAAAACCTTGAGGATTGCCTAAATCTCATCGCCTTGTCTGAAAACTATCTGGAGAAGCTAGGAGAAGTATTACAAAGTTGACATAGCACAAAACTGTGAAATTCCATTGTGCGGTTGTGTAGATACCAGAATTGTGAGGCCTTGAATTGGGACTGTGTCGTACCTCCCATCGGTGTCTCTGATGCTGTCGGCACCCGTCTCCTATGGAAATTGTTGACTGTGATAAAATATCATTAAACATGGAAATCCAACTGATTGGCAGTTCCAGCGTTATTGTACTTTTAATTAAAAAACACATTAAATGCAACAGGTTCCTAATTTACGGGCACTTCGATCACCTTTAATATTCCAATCAATTTGGACTTTCAGAAATGTGTGCGAAAAATGGCCCCCTTTTGTGTGTCAGGATCGGCTCTTAAAGTAGGGCGGGATCTTCTAGGGCGAGAGAGACTGGGGAGGTAGTGCAGGTTTCTGTTCGGCTTGTCAGAGATTTCACACCTTCCCCACTCATACCACAAGGCCACTGAGCTGTCTGTGAATTACTGTGTGTGCATGCGCACATTTGATTTTCGTGATTCGCACATCTGGATTCATGGATCTGAGTTTGGGCTTGCAGATCAGGTATTTGCAAGCTTGATAGGAAAGCTGTGATATTTTGGTAACCTTACAAAAGACATAGGATCACATGTACGACCGCTTCATTTTATGAGTTCCTAATTGCGAGTTTTTGCGACTCGCAAAATGTGATGACTCAAAAACATTTTACAATTCCTAATGGGGATGCAATTGACCTACCTCATCAATATTCATGATATAGGTCACAATTTGCGACCCATTGGGTATCGCTAAAAACACAGGGATGATGGCCTGCTGGGGACAGCAGACCACCATGTCCGTGTTTGCTTTTAAATAAAGCAACAATTTGTTTTTTAAATACAGCCCATTATTCCTTAAAGGAAAATGGGATGTGTACCAAAATGAAAAATAAAGCGTGGGACCACTGCCTGCTCTTAAAAAACATTTTCACAACCATTCACGCAGGTGAAGGGGTCCCTTGGGGACCCATTCCCATTTGCAACTGGCTTACCACCTACTTGAAGTAGGCGGTAAACTGAGAATGTTGGGCAACCGCATTCCTGTCCCAAAATATTCACTCATTCCCTCTTTCTAACACTGACATGCAAACCCTATTTTATGAGTTGGTAAATGGGTACTCGCAAAATAGGGTTAGTACATGTCAAAACGCTATTTAGCGGTCGCAAATGCCCAGATTCTCCAGTTGCGACAGCTAAAATCTTTTGTACATGTGGCCCATAGTGTATGTCACATAAACGGTACATACACGTTTATATTCAGAACTCCAGTTGTGACAGCACAAGGGGCTTCTGGCTTTCAATGTTAATCTTCATTTTTTTGTTGCAGATTTATATAGCGCGAACTCGACCCAAAGGTATTTGAGCTTTATATGATCACCAGTTACGTTACACATGGACACATTTATTTAGGTAGGCACCGCTTCCTGTGATTTGCCCAGAATCCACCCCGAGGCTCGAACCTTGGTTTCCCAGCTCCAAGGTTGGCAGTCTAGCCGTGAGACCACATCCTCTGCAGGTTATGTACAGTATGTTGTCTATGCATTAAAGTACTTTTCTAAAAGTAAAGCAGTTGCTGGACAACGGTTTTGCCTCAGTTTGAGTGAACTGCTCAGCCTCACTATCCTGCCTCAGAATGCTAATGGACGTGCTTCGGATTCAGTTTGAGGTCCAGTAGCGAGGTGGTCCCAGGGTACCAGAGGTAAACAGATTAATTGCTGGAGCTCACTGAACCCTGGTTGCCCTGGATCCAGGCCCGGTTCTAGAGTGTGGGCAAGGCACTCCCAAAATGGCCCCCAAGGCATATTCACAAGTAGAAAACAATCCTTTGTTCTTTTACTTAATGAAAAGCATAACACGGGACTGCAGCCTCGCTATCAAAGCCTGGGCTACCATAAGTTCCTGGGGACAGGGGTGAGGTCATAGGAGGGTGATGGTTATTATTGTGCAAGTGTAAATAGAAGGAGTACCTGAGACGCCCCCACTATATCGAGACCGCAAGCTGAACAGTATTTAAGAGATGAAAACTGTTTTTCTGGAAGTAACAATGTGAAGGATTTTGCTATTTCAAGAAAAGTGAGTGAAAATGTGTATACACGCAGGATTTACATCTCAGTAGTGTTTTATTTTATTTCTACTGTGGCGGTATTAATTTATGGATGGGGCCATTGGAATTATGCGGCCTGGGAAAGCTAAATTATGCTGCAGGATTGGCTAAATTATGTGGCATGAAAAGACTTATTATGCTGCGTTATGCGGCACATTTGTTTGATAGAATTGCTCCATTATTTTTAAATGTTTATACTTTAACACTGTCTTGGCAAAGGTTACACCTCACTAGTGTCCGTTTAAGACCAAAATGCAGTAATAGGCAACTGAAAGGTGATTAATTAACCTTTGTGAAGGGCCTTCAACTATGCAGCAACACTTGTCCCTGCGGTTTTAGGAAGTTTTGATCTTTTCGAGTGAAAAAAATTTATTTAGTTAAAATCTGCAAATTATGCAGCAGATGATGAATTGTGTGACAAATGTGTAATCATGCGGAATACCCTGCAGCCGCAGAAGTGCATAATTCCAGTGGCCCTGATTATGGTACTATATTAAGCAAAATAAAATTGACAATGGCAAAGTTTGGGCTTTTGTTAAGTGAAAAGACTTGTCAAGTTTCACAAACATGACACTGTTGCAGAATGGGAAGGGGCAGCGCAACTTACTATTATGCGACGAAAAGCACTGACAACAATTTCATGGCAGCAGTGGGGATATGTGCTGCCATTGTTCAGCCAGGTCTCAATCGCCCGAGGTGCTCGCAGAAGGCGGAGCTCGCTAATAAAATTAGAAGGAACTTAAAAACAAGCATTTACAATGCAATGGTCTCGGCAACATTCTAGGTAGAGCTATAGGTATTGCTCATTTTTTTATGATTTTTGTATCCCTAAATAAATGGCATTGTCATTTCTATTGGCATTAGTTTATTTTTTGCATATGTGATACCTATTGCATTAGCAGAGAGAGAGTGAGGTAGTGAGATAGAGTGAGGTATTGAAATAGAGAGTGAGGTAGTGAGAGAGAGTGAGGTAGATAGAGAGTGAGGTAGTGAAAGAGTGAGTTAATGAGTGAGGTATTTTCTGACGTAGTGAGATAGAAACAGTGAGTGATGTTGTGAGATAGAGAAAGATTGAGGTAGTGAAAGAGAGTGAGGTAGTGAGGGATGTTGTGAGGTATTAAGATAGAAACAGAGTGATGTAGTGAAGTAGTGAGATAGAGTGAGGTAGTGAAAGAGTGAGTGTAAGTGACTTAGTGTATTTGAGAGAGAGAGTGAGGTAGTGAGGGAGAGCGAGTGAATTAGTGAGTTAGAGAGAGTGAATTTGCGAGGTAGTGAAAGTGTGATGTATTGAAGTTTTGAGAGAGTGTGTTGTGATATAGTGAGGTAGTGAGATTGAGATAGAAATAGATAGTGATGTAGTTATAGAAAGTGAGGTAGTGAGATAGAGAGAGAGTGAAGTTTCTAAGTAGTGTGTTAGAGTGAGAGAGTTACTGTGGTAGTGATATTGTGTTGCTGTGAGAAAGAGAGAGTTGAGTAGTGAGTTAGAGAGTGAGGTAGAGAGTGAGGTAGAGAGTTAGTGAGAGAGAGTGTAGTATAGTGAGAGATAGTGAGGTAGTGAAAGAGTGATGTAGTGAAGTTTTGAGAGTGTGTTGTGATATAGTGAGGTAGTGAGAGTGAGATAGAAATAGATAGTGATGTAGTGAGAGAGTGAGGTAGTGAGATAGAGAGAGAGTGAAGTTTTTAAGTAGTGTGTTAGAGTGAGAGATAGTTACTGTGGTAGTGATATTGTGTTGCTGGAAAACACATGGCTAGTGACCACTTTACTTCTACCAGCCAGGTAGAAAATACAAATGAGCACCCGAAACCTTCTTATATATCCCAAAGGGCTGGCCAAAGCCCACAATATGGATATATTCACTGTATTGGACACAATAGGTCTGAAACAAGAAAAAGGTAAAGCGGTCTTATTGGTGAGATCCAAAGTACGAAACAAGTCATCATACAAAGCAGAATTTTCAATCTGTCTCAAACACAGCGGCTTCAAAAATGTTTTCAAGAGCAGGAAACACAAGAAAGGTAAACTGCAATGCAGTTGTGGAAAGAAGAGAACTATGGCAGGGGAAAATTGTGAGTCATCTTTAGTGGTAAAAATGTCAAGGGAGCACATTCATTGCTGAGATTTCGCTCTCTCACCATGGATATATATATGTGATGTTTTGGGAAAGTGCTGCAAATCTCGCCTTTCGGCCACTTCAGAGCGATGAGCAGTGGTACAAGGTAGGTTGGGAAGCCATGATGTAAAATGTGTTCACTGTTTTAAAGTTTGTCTAGAGTTAAGAATGGCAATACATTTTCAGCATCAAGGATGTGGATTTTAAAACCCATTTTGGAAGAAAAAAAAAAAACTCTTCGTGCACAAGTCTCCACAGCAATATTTAAATTAGGCACAATCATCTAAATATGATAAATACTGGAACTTGTAAATTGGGTTACACGATCCCGAAAACTGTTAATTTCTTATAATGACAAATTGTGATTTTACCCCCATTTGCCTAACAGAATGCTTGTTAGGTGATGTGCCCCAGCATCCATTCCTTAAATTGAAGGCTGACGCTGTCTCTCAATCCCATCGCATCTCGTAACCCGATCAAAAAAAAAAATCCCAGAACCCTGTTCAAAACCTCAACAGATGGCATAATAGTATCGACAGCACGATACAACGTCCTCTCAAAAACCATCGATGCACCCAGACCTACTATGGGACCATTTTGAGATATTCGGCGTCCCCACTTACTTAAACATGTCTAGTTATTCGACATGCGTCAAATACTGACAGTAGGTAATGGGAGAAGCGGTCAGTATAAATGAATGATATCGTAGGAGGCTGCAGTCTGCAATAAATATGATCCGTGGTATCGGGAGCTGCAAACAACTAACAACCTATCTGTGATCAGTGTCGCCTCCGATCTCTGACAGTGGTAGCCTGCCAGTTTTCAGTGGATAGGTATTAATTTCTACAACCGCCGATAACACAGAGCAATATACATGGCCGCGGAGGGCCTATGTGGGCTGGATTATCACCCCCAGCTCGGAATGTGCGCCTCGTAATCCCAATAGTCGCGGCTCCTCAAGCTGTTCGCCTCGGCGTAGACCCGGGCCCTGCTCCCGGCGGCGGGGCCGGGCATGGCGGGGGCTGCTCCCCGCGGTGGCAAGAGGCAGCAGGAGCGCAGAGGCAGGCGGCCCAGTAGCGGCGCGGGGAGCAGCAAGAGGCAGCGAAGGGCCAGGCTGGGCAGAGAGGGAGAGGGGCGCCGGGGGCTTCAGGCGGTGCTGCGGAGGGAGGGACCCGGAACACAGGCTGCGAGTGGCCGGCGATATACTCACAGTTCAACAATCCAATGATGAGAAGGCACCGAGCAGCACGACCGGGCCAGGCCTCCGGAAGGCTGCCGTAGCGGGTCAGAACTCTTGGTTAACTCTGCGAGTTCTCAACGGCAGTTCTTGCCAACACCACCAGTCGAACCTAGCCCAAGCACTAAACGCAACACAGCATGTCTTCACGCTGCCTGCACGCGCCAGTCTGCTCTCTGATTGGTTGACATGGTCCACCAATCACAGTGCTTATTTGGTAATGGCCAACCAATCAGAGAGCCGACTGGCGCGTGTAGGCAGCGTGAAGACATGCTGTCTTGTGGGCGTGTAAGGGGCGGTCTGCCAAAAAGCGAAAAGCAACAAAAAAGCAATTAAAAAAACGCCCCCGAATCCGAAAAGGACGGGGCCTGTTCGGAGTGACGGACCTCTTCTCCAATGGCTGGCCAGCATTCAAGAGGCCAGCCAATGGAGAAAAGGGGAGAAGAGGGGCGGGTTCAAGCCCCTCTTCTCCAAGTCATTATATCTCGCTAATGAGACTGCGCAAGCGCAGCCTTCGCTAGCCGAGACCTAAACAGCCACCCCATTTTGGGGTACTGGTGGCTGTGCATTTATTCCCTCCCAACAAATTCTCTCATTTTGTCACAAGAACAGACAGAAATGGATTATAGTCAGGGCCACTGGAATTATGCGATTCTGCAGCTGCGGCGTTTTACTCGTAATTGTAGATTTGTCACATTGCCACATAATCTGTTGCATATTTGTTTATTTTAACATAAAACCATCTTAAAAAGATCAAAAGTTACTAAAAACATGGTTATGTGTTGTTGCACAGTGGAAGGCTCTTGGCAAACGTTTACTCGTCGCCTTTCAGATGCTTTTTGCTGTACTTTAAATTGGTACTAATGAGGTAGAACGTTTTTCCACACAGTGTTATTGTGTAAAAAATGGCAAAAAATAAAATAATACTACCTCACATTGTGCTGTCCTGATTATAGCGCTGCTAATACTCCTCGGGTCCTAAACTGGTAAGAGGGAGAAGGGTGAGGTGGAGAGAGGGGACGGTGAGGCAGAGGGGGGGGAAGGGTTATATGGAGGAGGCTGAAGCAGGAAGAGGGAGGATAGTGAGAAAAAAGGAAGATCCTGAGAGGAGGGCAAGTCAGAAAGACAGAGGGGGGTGAGCAAGGGTGAGAGGAGGGTGAGGACAGAAGAGGGGGAGGAAGAGGGAAAAGGGTGAGGAAGCGAGAAAAGGCTAAGGTGGAGGGAGAAGGGTGGAGTGGAGCTAGAGGATGGCAAGGTCAGGAGGGCGAAAGTAGGATAAGGAGGAGAGCGAGGAGGGTGAGAGAAATTTGAGGGTGAAGTGGAGAAAGAGAAGAGTACAGAAACAGATGGATAAGGTGGAGAGAGAGTAGGATGATATGAAGAGGGTGAGCTGGTAGTCAGTACAGTGTGAAGTGAGCAGGACAGCAAGGTGAAGTGGAGAAAAAGGCGGGTGAAGTCGGGACAGAGTAAGGTGAGGCAGAAAGAAAGGAGGGTGAGGTAGAGAGAGCAGAAAAGATCAAGCCCGTAGGTTTATACCTCTAGAAATATACAGTCTAAACTAGTAGACTGGATCTGGTAGTCGGTGTGGTATGCAGGTCACAGTCGTACAAGGCCATCTAGCCTCCCTACACCCAGCTCCCAGACACCTGGAGGTTGTTGGACTCTTACACTTTCAAACAAAGTTAATGAATTCGTGTAGGCAGCCACATGGAGAACTAGAACAACGACCACATGAGGTGAAGCGATTTGGAGGTAAAATAAAGATTGACTGCAGCCTGGCACTACATGGAATTATTCCTTTTGAGGCTTGAATGGGGCATTTTTATCTTATTGAGACTAAGGCATGAAACTACGGGGCAGATTTATGAGCCCCTTGCGCCACTTTTGCGTCACTTTTAACATGGGAAAAGTGACGCAAAAGTGGCGCAAGGGGCTCATAAATCTGCCCCTAAATGTTTAAAGTGAAGGACGTTACGTCAGTTACAAAGCATTTTGGACATTGTAGTCCGATCAAAGACACTATTCAGGGCCAGGACTTACGAACTCGAACATTACTGAATAGAGGGCATAAACTGTGTATTATTGAGAGTATTCATTATGAAAAATGTTGCCTGGTCTTTTTTCGGTGATAAAACCATTCATCACTGTATTGGAAACAAAGTGTACTGCACTCGTAGACCTTCTTTAATGTTCAAAATCTTAACATATTCCAACCCAGGCGCAACTGACCCTCATGTCAGAATACGATTAAGACCCATATGGGGTTGAAATGTGTTACGCTTTGTCTGCCTAAAGAATAAATCTACTTACTTGATGTTTGACTGGAGGACTTGTTTTCACGTTTGGAATGTAGCATGAATTTCCTCTTGCTATTTTCTGGCGGTGACGTCGCCTACAAGCCCCGACCCATCAGGCTGGGCTCCTTTTCGTCACATTTACATTTTGCGATATATATATATATATTTTTATTTATTTATTTATTTTTTCAACACGAACAAAGTAAAACGCGCTCTCAGTGGATCAGTTTGAGCTTAGATTTTATTCCAGTTACGCGTTTCTGGGTACACAGTCCCCTTGACCCCTTGAGTGAACAAGTGGACTGTGTTCCCTGAAACACGTAACTGGAATAAAATCTATGCTCAAACTGATCAACTGAGAGAGCGTTTTACTTTGTTCGTTGAAAAATGTCATGTCCGGTGGGCTTCGCTGGCGCACGCTGCAACCATCACAGGCTGAGTGGGGCAGAAGAATCACTGCACTATTGAGATATATATATATCAAATGGGAATGAAATAAGCAAAAGAGGACCTATAAATGGAAAATTTTTAAATAAACAGCTAGTCCATCTGCAACCATACAAAGCACACTCCTTCTCAGGCTGATATGTCCATGTGCAGACAAATGCTGTCACTCACACGGAAATGAGGCCACTGATTCAGCATTCACCCTCAGTACATGATAGCATACAGCATGAGGCAATGGTAGAGGTGGGAGAGCCACTGAAAGCTCAAACCAGATGCCTTGCTCTGGATCAACTTGAGGTCTGCTGGTGCTACTGAGCCCGACACGAGCCGAGCTTCTGCCTGCTACCACGCCCTAAACTTGTGCATCGAGAATTGAAGACAGCACATTAATTCCTGATATAAAATTGGAGACAAAAAAATGTACCTGATGAGGCTGAACTGCATAATATCCAACAAGAAAACCAGTGAACAATCTCTGCTGCCTTACTCACTAACTGTGTGCTCCTAGGCAAATATTTTATTTCACTCAGCCTCATTTTTTAATCTTTCTCACCGCATGTGAGAGCACCTTCAGGTGCGTGAGTTCAGGATGAGCCCTGTTTAAAAACCACTTTGTGTTTGATTTAAAGACTTCAATGTTGATCCATTTATAATGCGTTTCTGGGCCACTTTAATGGTGTACATGACAACTGACTTAGTTCTTAATTTACTAATACCATTGTAGCCTCGGGAAAGAGAGAGATGGGCAGGAGTGTCTCCAGGTTCACATTTAAAACTACCATAATTAATATACACTTCTCAATGTAGTGATATAATCTGATTTAATCAGCTGAAACGCTTCTGTGTGCTAAATAAATACACTTCTTTTAATTTTTGAAGAGACCTTATCATATTTTGACATGATGCTCGTTGCATACTATACTTGCCAAACACCTTCCGGTTACAGGCTCATTTCTGGCCCGGAGTACCGACGGAGAGAGCGGTGCCCCATCCTGAGCTGTTGCCAGGTTGAGGTGAATTGGTTACCCAGCAGACTGCGGGTAATGTCTTGTAGAAGAACAGATGACTAATTCAAGTTCCTGTTCAAGTATCCTTTTTTGTTGATATCACACACACACCTTTATGCAGCAGCATTACTAATGGTCCTGATGAAAGCTTTGCCCACCATGGGGCTGTAGGCTGAAACATGTTGACCACTATTTTCCATCTCACCAAAGCGGTTTAAATTTATACTGCTGGTGCACTGTTACTTTTAATCCTAGTAGGGCGTGTATTAGAATAAAGTCTGCGATTCACACTCTCTAACTAGTTTTAAATTGCACTCCCAGCACATTTAGTTATTTTTTGTGCTGAGTCCCTCCTCACATTTACCAATAACTCATCATTTGTGGATTTAGTAAATTCCACCTAGGTTTTGTAATAAAAACATCCCTGAGCTCCTTCCTCGTAGAGAGGAGGTTGTAGCCCCCTGAGGAACTAGGTTTTCCTCAGAGAGGAGATTCCCATATGATGAAGCAGGTCACCTATGGTGAGTGAGGGAATTCGTCCTGTAAAGGGATATGCCCACAGCTTTATGCTGTGAGGTCTAGTCATTTGGTTCAGATCTGAGAGGTTGATACATTTTTGTATATATTTTTTGTTATAGCTTGATCATTGACCCCAAGATTTCATGCTGTTTTGCGATCACATTTAAAACTACCATAATTAATAAACACTTCTCAATGTAGTGATATAATCTGATTTAATCAGCTGAAACGCTTCTGTGTGCTAAATAAATACACTTCTTTTAATTTTTGAAGAGACCTTATCATATTTTGACATGATGCTCGTTGCATAATATACTTGCCAAACATTTCCAGGGCTGGGCTCGTGCATGGCCTCGTAGAGCCAAGTCAGAGCCACGGCTCAGGTCTACTCTTTTTAATTTGTTGGCTCAAATATCTTTAGGCAAAGGGTCAGCCCACTTCCTTGATTTACTATAGTGCCCTGTGAGTGAAGGCCTTAGTCTGACCATATGTGCACATGTGTCTGAATGAGTGTGCGTCAGTGCCAGGGCAGGTGGGCCAGTATTTTTCTTTTCCATTTCTCATTTCATGGGTCCTTCTTTAATTTCTTTTCATCTCCTCTATTTATTGTTTATGAGCTCTTTTTATCAGCATATTGTGCAAAAACAAACATGTTGAGCAAGAAACGTGACGCCACTGTGGACAAATGGGAGTCAGAACACTGAGCAGGGCTAAACAAGTCAGGGGAGAAGCATCAGGGCACACCCTGAAATCCGGGGTTCAGGGGCAGGGAGGGAAGGTGCCACAACAACCCCAGGCCCAGTTTGTTGCGGCTAGTCTATCAATATCCTTGCCTCACCCCTGCGATGTGATGACTGTGAACCCTCCATTCCCAGACCGCAAAATGCCCTCCATCAGCCCTAAACCTTCTCAAGTTTCCTTGCCCCCATCCTCCTGGCCGTATACACCACTTTTTTAGCCCCCCATGCATGTGTCCATCCCTGCGATCCACCAGGCGTTAGTGGGCACCGTCTGGACATCGCATAACAATGCTATAACTCTTTTTCCCACCACTATGCCCAAAGAGCAGAACATCAATTTCCTATTAGGGTAGGTCAATGTCTCCCAGGAGGATGCAGTGAGGGTTGTCTGGGATATCCTCATCCAGTATGTCACCAAGTTCACTCAGTATACTCTTCCAGTATTTTAGAATCTCTGGGCACTTCCACAGCATGTGGAACAACGACCCGTTGGTGGCACTACATGGTAGGCAGTCATCTGTGGGGATGTTCCCCATCAAGAGTAGTCTATCCCTGGATATGTACAATCTGTGTAGGATCTTCAGTAGGATCAGGTGAAAAAGTGCCAGTGCCGCCTCCCAGTCCTTGCCCTTCATGTCACCCATGTCACGCTTCCATCTCTTCCTGAAACTTCAGAGGCCATCTGGGATATTGTTAATAATTATTTTATAAGTGGCAGGGACCACCTCCTTCCTGAGTGGGCTGCCTACCAAGGGATTCTCAAGAGGGGACAAGTCCGGTGGGGGAGACTAGTCATTGCTTCCATGCGTAGAGCATGTCTGAGCTTGGTGTATTAATAAATGTGCGCATTAGAGAACCTGTAGTCTTCTTTCAATCACTCAAAGGACTTACTTGCCCCATCCTCAACAACGTTCCCAAGTCTAGAAATGCCAATTAGATCCCAGCAGGCAAAGCACTGCAGTTTACTGACCTCTTGCAACCCAACCCCTTCCCATAGTGGTGTAGCCTAAGTGACTCTCTCTTTCAAATCCACAAGGGTCCTCACATTGTCCCATACGACTAGAACCTCCTACCCTGGAACCAGTAGGCCCACCAGCCTGACTCCCTACATCATGGACAAAGTCCTCAAACTAGGCTCTGCCATGGAGCATCTATCTAGGTGCACGGCGTGGTCCCCCCCCCGTGTGTGTACCCAGTTGTTAATTGCCTGCAGCTGGGAGACCTAATAGTACACCCAAAGGCGTGGAAGTGCAATCCCTCCATTGTACACTGACCAGTAGAGCATTCTCAAAGCTATCCATGGGGCCTCTCAATCTCAGAGGGGCCATAGTGCAGCTTTTCTAGCTGGGTGAAGAAGGGTTCTGGGATAGGAAAAGGAGTATCCTGCTTATCATACAGAAGTTTTGGCAGGGAGGTCATTTTGAGAATGGCCACTCTACCAAGGAGCTCCAAAGAGAGCTTCTGCCATGAGGCAACATCACCCTGTAAGTTCGCTAACTGGTACTCTAAATTCCTCTCTCGGAAGCACCCTGGGCCCAGTGTGATATTAATACACACATACTAAAGCCATCAGTTGCCACCTTGATGGAGGTGGGAGTGGTGGTCCTCTGGTCCCATTTACTGATCTTGCAGAGTACGATTCACTACAGTTCACCCTATACCATCTCCAGCAGGGGGCCTCACAGTGGCGGCTCCTCCGATATGGCGGAGGAGTGTCGCCCCGCTGCTTTCAAGCAGTGCGAGAAGAGGAAACATAACATGATAATAACTTTCAGTTATTATCATGTTATGTTTCCTTTGCGTGCAGGAGGATGGGCGGGGCTGCTCTGCTCACAGAGAAGGGCAGGGGCGGCGTGGTTTGCCCACTCAAGTGCGCAATGACTGTTTGGTCAGCCCTCTTGAGCTGCCCAAAGCAGTCACGCGGACTTCCCTGTTCTCCATGCAAGCTGCATTACAGGCTGCATGGAAAACATGCCCACCCCTACAGCCCCTGGCTGAGCGCCATGTCACAGTGCTCAGATCAATCACAATGTAGCACTGCAGCATTGTGATTGGCTTAGGGGAGGGAGTCTAGCTGCCTGCTTCCTGTTCCTCAAAGCGGACTCAGCAGAGAAGGAGCACAGAATACCTGGGAACCAGGGTCGAGGTACGTTTTTTAATTTTTTAATTTCTAAACCAAGTTTTCCCCCCATGCGACCCCCCCCCCGCCCCTCCATCCACAAGCCATGTCGTCCTCCCCTGGAGACTCAAGGAAGCCGTAGGGTCATATAGCAGGATGTCATCTACATATAAGGAGATCATTTCCCTCCCCCACTGTTCCAGATCACCCCCGCCACTCATAGCCCTGATCCAACAAGCCAGATGATCTATGCACGGGGCAAACAGGAGAAGAGAGAGTGGGTAGCCCTGTGTAGTTCCTCTCCTCAGTGGTAATGTTGCAGATGCCACCCCCTCAACCCAGACCACCACCATTAATTCAGTGTACAAGAGGGACACCAAGCTGCAGAAATGCATACCAAAGCTGTAGCGTCTCAGAGATAGGCCCAGTTTATAGAGTTAAACGCCTGCTCTATATCAGTGGCGACAATCAACAAAGAGTGGGGAACGTGCCTGACTGCATTTAGCTAGTTGTGTCGTTTCCTCAGGTTTGGTCTTGTTGACAAATTGGCAGGAAACCAGTCTGGTTCTGATGTATCAATGAGGTTTTCACTCCATTAGGCTTGTAGGCCAGGATGTTTGTCAGTAATTTAGTCTCCACATTTAGCAGAAAATGTTGGCCGTATGATCCACAAGTAGACCTTGAGTTGCACTCCTTGTACACAGTGATCAGGGTGTGTCCCAGCTCAGGAGAGAGCAGCTCCCGTATGCGGGAGTCCTCAAACATCACAAGCAGGTGTGGGCCCACCAATGCCCCAAGTCGCTAAAAAAGTTCCACTGGGAACCTGTTGGGACCCAGCCTTTTCCCACTCTACATGGATGCGAGTGCCTCAGACAACTCTAAAAGGGTGAGGTCGCCCTCCAGGACCTCTGCAGTGTCTCGTCCAATTGTGGGAGAGCAAGAGAGCCCAGGAACCTCTCCGTATCACCCTCATACCACTGCAGCCTGGGTTCATTAAAGGCGTGATAGTACTGGGCAAATTCCCGGACAATTTCCTCAGCCTGACTGATCTTGGCCCGGTGCGAGTGACTATCTCTCCCACCCATCTTGCCTCTTTCTCCCTGCAGCACAACCACATCATCAGGTGCCCTGCCTTGTCCCCATCAGAGAGATAGTGACAGCGACCCATTCCTTTTGCTGTACTCCTTCCTGGCTGTTTTCATGTGTCAGAGGGTCTCCTCTGCCAGCTGAGACACAACCTGTCACTCCAGGAGCAAGACACACCGTGCTAGATCTAGGATGTGTTCCCTCATAGTCAGCCCTGTGTCAGTATCCCGTATGTGTGCGTCTGCTCATGAACCAAACAGTCCCCTAGCTCCCTCTCAATTCCTCCACCCCACATTTCCTATCTATAAGCCAGAACATACTTATTCCCAACTAAGGAAAGGTCTGTTGCCGTCCTGACCCGAAAAAACATTAAAATCAATTGCCAAGTGATGAGATGATCCGGACTGTCTAGTACAGCCTGGCTAAAGACCATTTGCGGTAAGGAAGTACCACTAACAAAGTAGACTTACCAGTGGAATTTCTTCTGCTACAGCCCCCTGCACCGACCGAGACAGGTATGAGCAGGCAAGATGGCCCCCCCTTACATGATGGGCCATGGTACATCTGCCTGTCACAAATCTCTGTATCCGCTCAACTGTACAATCCGAATATATGAGAGCCTCTGCCATCATCAAGGTCGCCACAGGCCCTGTGCCAAAGCGGTCTAACATGGAGACTACCTCTGACTCAGATGTGGCATTGGAACTGTCCAGTGTTGTTGAGTCATGTGAGTTATGGATGGTCGCCACAAATGCAACTGCTTTGGCTCTCTTCGTTCTTGCCTGCTACGATGAAGAGAGGCTGTTCAATGCGGAGGTCGCCAGTTGCTGCCGCCTTTACCTCTTCCTCTCAGCAGTCTGCCAGACAATATCTCCCTTGCCAGCCACAAATATCTCCCTCATTGGCCACACCCTCTTGCTCTATCGATTGTGAGGCATCTCCCAGCATCGTTAAGAAGTGTACAAAATTGTCTTTAACCAACCGCAGCTTAGCCAGGTGTAGGAGTGCATGTTATAGGCTCAGTTGCCGTAATTTCACCTCCAGTAAAGAACTTTTCTGATTTTGGACTTATAGCGTGAAATCAGGGAAGAGTTGAACCTTATTTCCATCCATTATCCACGAGCTATGGGACCTGGCCGTCTGCAGTATCCAGTCGCAATCCCTAAAATTCAGCAATCTTGTGGCCATAGGTCTTGGAAGGGACCCTGAGGCCGAGGGGCATCCTGGGACTCGATGTGCTCTCCCCGCCGAGAACAAGGTGGAGGTGGTGGCTCCGTAGATGTTGATACTGAGTGACTGGTCCAAGAAGAAATTCGCTGATTGTCCATCAATTTTCTTGATTAGGCCCATTATCCAGATGTTATTGAGGCATGAGCAGCCATCCGTCTCCTCCACACACTTCTGGAGCTTCGCTACTGTAGATGATAGGTCTCAAAGCTGGGCTTTCATCACCTGAATATCTGGGGCAACCTGGCCGAGCTATTCTTCCACCTCCATGACCCTTGTGACCAGCTTCCTATGATCCTCTTTGTGGAGCTCCAGGTCAAACGCCACATCATCAATTTTGATCTCCAAAGAGTTCTTTAAGTCTGTGATGGCCCACACGATTTTCCCCAATTGGTCCGCCTGGGCTGCCAGTGCATTCCCCATGGACCTGAGAGGGGGCTCCTCTTGTCCATCCTTCCCCAGATGGGGTTGCTTTTGCGGCCTTCTTCTACTTCTGGTGCGCTGTCCGGCTTGGGCTTGACCATACTTGTGCCCTGTCACTGGGGCTGAGCCCCCACAATCTAACACTGAAACAGTTGTGGGCCAGGTGATGGTTCTTGCCCAGACCGGTCCACCAGCCAGGCACGTGTATTCGGGAAAGGGGTCCGATTGGCTAGGGCCCAAGCCGGCCCTAGAGGCTCGATGATATGCTGCAGTTAGTCCGCCCCTCCAGGCAACACAGATCCCGCAACGCCAGACCTGAGCCCAAGAAGGACGAGGGGTGGGCAAGATCACCTCTGGATGGGAGGACTTTTCCCCACACAGGCAGCAACGTTTCTGCTGCTCTGCCTGCTCTTAGGAACCTGCATGCTGGGATAATTGTCCTGCAGCAGTCCCTTCGCCCTGCCAAACCACATAGATCCTGCAGCCCCACTCAAGATTCCAGCGAGAGCCAAGGAGACCAGGTCACCTCTGGGTGGGTGATGTCCCACCACGCCCCCAAGACTGCAAAGATTCTGCAGCGTCGCAAGGTCCCGGGCCAGTATGCTTTCTTTTTACTACTTTTGTTCTTTCAATTTATCTTGCAAACGTTGTTAAGGTAGGGTGTGTTTTATTGAGGTTGTTTAAGTGTGTGAATGCAAGAATTAACCAGCGATGACAGAATGGATTCATGAGTGACAGAGCACATGTATGATGACTGAGTCAGTTCGAAGAGGCACTTTCATTTAAAAGCCAGACTGATTGGCATTGCCAAGGTTTGTTAAAAAAGTTGCCAAGTCCCTTTGTGAAGTGACCTGGGTCCTTTTTGTAGAGAACTGCGGTCGCTTTTGTAAAACTCCATGGGCCATAAGTACAAACCATTTTTGCTGTCGAAAATGAACTGATTAGGCGATTTCCGACCACAAAAATGCTTTTAAACATATGTAGAAAACACAAATTGCTATTCAGTAACACGTTACCTAATGGCAATTTGTGTTTGTAATTCGGTATTTGGAAGGGGCGTGCTTAGGGCATCCCTTCCAAATACAGAATCTGAATGAGATGTAGGAATGTTTTGAGACCGAATTACAGTTGCAAAACATTCCTATTTTACCAACTCCTTGTAGGAGGTGGTAATGATTCGCATATAGAAAGGGTTCCTAAAGGGACCCCTTTCCCTTTGAGAAAGTAAAAAAAAGTTAAAAAATTTAAGAACAGGCAGTGGCCCCAAGGACTACTGCCTACTGTTAAAAAAAACTGAACCTCTAAAGTTTCATTTTTTCTTTTTAAATGCATTCCGATTTCCTTTAAGGAAAAAGGGTTGCATTAAAAAAAAATTACTTTATTAAAAAGCTATCACAGACATGGTGGTCTGCAGACCACCAGCCATGTGATGGCTGCGATTCCTAATGGGTCGCAAATTGCGAACTACCTCATTAATATGAACGAAGTAGGTCTATATGCGACCCCCTTGCGAATCTCTAATGAAACTCAAAAGAGTTCACACATTAGGAATACCTGTTTGTACACCTGACCCCCTGTTTCCATTGTCAGCAAAATGTGAATAATTCCATGTTGTATTTTATTTTTAGGTGCATGTGTTTACCTTCAATGAGCAAAACAGCACTGAATGGGACCGTTTTTCCAGCAGAAACATCTCAACCATGCCATGCCGTACTTTAAATAATAAGGTATGAGGCTTTATTTAGTAACGTTTCAGAATGAATTACGGAAACCAGGACGTGATGAGAACGCTTAACTGGGACATTACTCTGTGGAGTTGTTTATTTGATATATTTACATTACACACGCTGAGGCACGGCACGCTAAGGTGACTTGCCCAGGATCACGAGAGCCGCGGCCAGCACTAGAACCGTGGTCCACGCGTTCTAGTGAAAGGCTTTTAGAATTCTTGGGAAATCGGAAGCTTTGCAGACTAGTCCAACGGTCGTTAATTCCCTTGAGAGCCAAACAGCGCACAGGTGCGGAAGCGCGCGACGCAGAGCCCTAGCAGCGCGCGGGTCTTCCGCTGTGGCCAACTGTAGGGCATTTGTTTACTCGCCTAATTCTCGGCACTCCGACGTTCCGAATGTATCTAACCTTGAACGTTGATATTTGTTTCCACATCCCGACCGCTGTATCGGTTTTGAGGCCGAGATGGACTTTCGTGCCCACAAATTCGCTGACGTCTTCACACACGTCCCCCGCCCGGAATATGCTTAAACAGCCGAAATGCGCCTTCTGACTTGTCAGCGGGCCTTGCCTCCTGTCCCCTAGCCGTGGAAGCGAGCTCACACTCAGCTGGCACCGCCATTCCGTGCATAGGTGCCCTCCTGACCTCGAAGGGATCGAATGCCACCACACGTGCGCGCGCCGCCGAGGGGCACTGCGCGCCCGGGTCTCCTCGCCCTGGCTGCGGGGGGAGCAGGTGCTGGCCGGGGACCGAACCTCCGTGCATACTGCACTCGCAAGACCGCATATTCCAGTGGGAGAAGCGGTCTGGGAAAGAGGGTTTGTTTGGCACCAACTGCAGTTCCCCTCACGGCCTGGACGCTCTCTGTAAACGGAGTTCCGAGTCCTTAATACTTCTCTGATGAAAGAGGCGCTATAGCGAAAGCATCTTAGCCAGCAGAGGGAGAAGGCAGCACCATCTATTCATCAGACTCCCCAGGCTGCAGGCCTCAGACCTAGTGTCCCTACTACAGTGAGCTGCCGAACTTCATGCAGGAGAGGGGGAAGGCGTTCGGCGGATCCGCAGCTCGCCTCGAGGCCCAGGCGCCTTCCATGTGGAAAGCAGGTAGGATGGACGAAGGGCACAGATGGGAAATCGCTGTTGATCGAGCGGCTCATATTCATGTATCAAGGCCTGCGTGAAGGCTTCAGTGTGTTGTTGTTCTTCATTAGATTGCACTTTGCATCCTGTGAATTGCAGTTTTTAGGTTTCCCAAGAAGACAAGTGAACAATAGGCATATTAGGCCTAGCATGCAGAATGGCAGGACTGGCAGGTGGTGATGCTATCTCTGTTGTCTATCAAACATGTCAAGAGGTCCTTTGTGAATCTGTGCCCTAAAAATGCATAAAACACTTTTGTTTAAGCGCCAGTGTCTAAAAACGAATGTATTGAAAAGAAAATTCCAATTTGTAAATCCGTTAAAGGTGATTTCAATTGTTATGATTGTAATCCAGGAGTTGTTTTAATGTACAAAGCTAATATAATAATCCCACATTTAACCCAAGTCTAGCATTTGCCCTGTACCCTAATACTGGGAGAAGATGTTGCCCAATGTCCAGTGTTGCTGCCTTTATATCTGGAGAACCAGGTTCCAGCCCTGGTGTGAGCTCCATATCCTGTTATTTTGGGCAAATCTCTTAATCTCCACGTGCCTAAAATAAATAATAAAACGATTCTGATCTTGTGTAACTTAATCTGGTGCTCATGGAAAGCGCTTTAATGCCCTTGGGCCTAGCTAACACTATATGAAAACTGCCCAAAAAATAAAACCTAAGTCTAATGTGAAACCTTGCCTCAGCACGGCCTTTCCCCCAGTTCAGTTACTGACCGTTTTACATTTTAAATAAAACAAATATAGTAAAAGATAGACTTGCAATACATATTTTTTAGAATTAAATAGTTCAAATTCACATTTTTTGGAGTTTCTGTACTCCGGGATTTCATGTTATCCATTTTGAATACATCCCAGGATGCCATGTCTCTGATCGAACATCCCATTCTAGTATATTTGGTCATTTGCAACAAACTAGAGTAGTTGCAACAAGCATGTGTTTATTATTATTATTATTATTATTATTATTATTATTATTATTTTCTGACATACGAAAAAAGTTAGATCTGTTTGGACTGGAGCCTGTGTCTTTCACTTTATATGCAGCACATTAGGCCCTAGATCGCAATACATCATGAAAAAATAATGTAGAAATTGAACCAACTCCAGACAGCATGTTCTGCAATGGCCTCACCACTTAGTTCAATTAATTCTCCTTCTGCCACTCTCCCATCCCTTTCCTGGAGATGTGTGCTTTAGAGGAATCTGTTAAATTTGTTAGATTTTCCACTTGCGGAAAAAGAGATTAGGAAGAGCAGTAGAGACCTATGTGTAAACTGCACAGACTAACTACACACTGACAGTCACCACTGAAGGCATTTTTTAATTTGTTTATACCCGCGTGGATGGATTAGCACAAAAATTACCAGTTTGCTAACTCAGTCATCTACATTGTGGCATGCCAAGTTTTGCGAAGGTCTGTCCCCAGGAAAAAAGAAATGGCGGCAGGGGTGAAAAAGTGTATTATTTCCTATAAAATAATTTGCACAAAGAGAGAGCAAAACTTGCTGAATAGAATTACACCAAACTTGGCGTGAAAGTGGATTTTTACTGAGAAAGTATAACTTTTGTCAGAAGGTGTGCTTTTTTTGATTTAGTGTAAATCTGTCCAGTATCAGTAGTTTCTGAAATATTAACGTTTAAAAAAAAAAGTTGCCAGGTATAATTTACAATGGCTGTCAAAAAATAACCGTGAAACATATTTGTGACAAAGTGACATATAGTGCTCAGTGCTGTGGTGAACGGTGCGTAATATATACAGTGTGATTTATGGAGGTATCGATAATTTAAAAAGGCCAGAAAAACAAATATTTGAAACAGTCTGCAGACGGATTGAATAAGTCTTTATGCAGAGTCTTTTCAACTGATCCTTGAAAGAATGTCGACGTTTCAACCCAAGGTAGCGTTACTAGCTAGTCAATACGGGTCTTCATCAGGACAGGGAGTGACAGCCAAAAAGGAGCCCAACGTAGCTCCTGGGGCGGGGTAGACAGATGAGCAAACAGGAGCAACTGTGTCCTGTAAGACGTGGCTAGGAGTCCGGTAATGGGATATATTCTCTCTCCAAATTGGTTCAAAAGGAGTTGGGTAACCTCTATGTCGTATTAGTGATCCCCCTGAAGTTCCGCAAAGGGAATGAATCTCTTCCAAGGCGGCAAAGGGGCATGGGCAGCAAAAGTCTAATATCCTCAGAAGGAGCGGATCACACTGAGGTCCTTAAATGTCAGCCCGGCAGGGAGCAACTACTTCATGTTTGAGCGAGCGCAGGCAAGCGTCCAGGACGCTTGCCTGCGCTCGCTCAAACATGAAGTAGTTGCTCCCTGCCGGGCTGACATTTAAGGACCTCAGTGTGATCCGCTCCTTCTGAGGATATTAGACTTTTGCTGCCCATGCCCCTTTGCCGCCTTGGAAGAGATTCATTCCCTTTGCGGAACTTCAGGGGGATCACTAATACGACATAGAGGTTACCCAACTCCTTTTGAACCAATTTGGAGAGAGAATATATCCCATTACCGGACTCCTAGCCACGTCTTACAGGAGACAGTTGCTCCTGTTTGCTCATCTGTCTACCCCGCCCCAGGAGCTACGTTGGGCTCCTTTTTGGCTGTCACTCCCTGTCCTGATGAAGACCCGTATTGACTAGCTAGTAACGCTACCTTGGGTTGAAACGTCGACATTCTTTCAAGGATCAGTTGAAAAGACTCTGCACAAAGACTTATTCAATCCGTCTGCAGACTGTTTCAAATATTTGTTTTTCTGGCCTTTTTAAATTATCGATACCTCCATAAATCACACTGTATATATTACGCACCGTTCACCACAGCACTGAGCACTATATGTCACTTTGTCACAAATATGTTTCACGGTTATTTTTTGACAGCCATTGTAAGTAGTTATTCATGAATGATGCAATTCATAAAGCTGTTTTGAATACTATTTATGGTCTTTATGTATGTTCATATAAACAAACCAATGAAGGTTTTTTGCTAGAAGCAATACTGTTTACCCGACAGAACCGTTTGTATCATTTTGATAAACTGCCCAGGTTCTGAGGGATACTGGGTTACCCCATTGTGATAATAATAGGTATAATTTAAACAGGTAGGTTTTGTATATCTTGTCAGTTAAAAAGACACTTGTTAATTTACTTATAACATTGGCATAATTTGATAAACGTGTCTGAAATTTGGCACACACCAAACCCAATGTATGTTCAGACTATTACTGGTGTTTTCGTATTGGTGCCTAGCCATAAAAGGATGGGTTAAATAGGGAGGTAGAACATGTTTACATGCTAATAAGATTGGCACTGTGTAATGAATCCGCACAGAATTTGACAGAAGCAAGGAAGGATTCCGTTTCTATTGGTAAGTCCAGTTGTGTGTCAAACAACAACGGGGGGCATAGTTAAAGCATGGGAGGTCAACAAAAGTTCAATTTGCTTTCAGATACATAAAAGCTCCGAATAAAGTTGATTGATTGATAGATAAAAGCTCAATTAAAAGTTTTTCAACTTTGGCACTGTTTGGTCATCTAATCACTTTAGCATAGTTTGATAATCTGCACAAAATTTGTCAGGGTCTGGGCAGAGTTAAACTTCTTTTAGTATTTTTAAGTTTGTGCACATCCACCAGGGGCAGGGGCCGAGTAAAAAAGTGATGGAGTGTTTATTTGCCTATAACATTGTCACTGTGTGACGAATCTGCAAAACAATTGTCAGAAACTTGGAGGCTTTGTTACGGTCTGGCTTGACTGCGCAGCAGTTGTCAGAAAATTATGTGAGCGTTGCTAGAGAGGTGATTTGGCTCCGCCTACATGTTGGGGGCTAGGAGTGCATGTTTAGATTGGGCAGAACGCGCGTACTCCCACCAAACAGTGCTTGCTCACCATACAGCTGTGATCATTTTGTTTATTTATCTACCTGCCTGAGCTTGAACTTTCAGGGGCCCATGCATAACATTGTAATGCTATCAAAGTGCCTTAGATAACTAGATAATTTGTTATTTTTCTCTGGCGGCAGCACAGGTGGGTGGAGGACGACCATTAACCCACTTGGATTTTTAGTTGTGGCTTAACAGTGCAACTGTCACCTGACCTTTAACCTACATCAATATTATTCTACAGTTCTTTGGTACCATACAAATACATATTCATTCCCAAGCTATATCCTGGTAATTCTTCACATTACCATACAACATTCTTTTAAAGCCAGACCTATTGGCATTACCAGTGCTTGTTTTTGGATTTGTATGTTAATTGTTGTGCCCATCCTTCCCAAGAGGCAAAGTTAATGGGGGGGGGGGGGGGATGGGGGGGATAACATTTTCAATTGCTGACGCACTGTTTGATGAATCTGTAAAAATGGGCCAGGCAGTTTGCAAGTCTCACCCAGTGCAGGTATTTCTATTTTGTTGGTCAGATTTAACAGGGGGTGAAGTTAGCGGGCATCAAAACGGTTTTGGTTTACTAATAACTTTGGCACAATCTGTTGAATCTGCATGCAGTCTGTCAGAGAACTGGCATGTTTAGCTTCCTTGTGGTTTTCTCAATGTCATGCAGGCCCATCAAGGAGAGCGGGATTTCAGGTTTGGGGGATGGAAAGAAGTGTTTATCTGCTAATACATTTTGCACTGTTTGATGAATCTAGAAGCAACTTGACAGGTGTTTGAGTTTAGTTAACTGTTATAGCAAATTGTTAGCAGATCAGTCGGGGGCAAATATCAATGAATGGGCAATAGTCTTTCATTCACTAATAACTCTGGCGCCATTAAATCTGCATGAAACTTGGCAGCCAGCAAATTAAGACCGATGTAAGGCCAAGCAAGCCTTGCATCCAACCCGGCTGCATACAATTAAAGGTGGTTGGGCACAGAGCCTATCCAATGTGCAGAATGGGTACTTGGCCGAATGTGCGCAGTGTGGTTGGCCGTAGGGCCTGACCATGGAGAAAAGCCCTGGAGCTTACGGCTAAAGGCTGTGTGCAGCGTGGATTGGCAAACTATGGCAGGTTGGGAGCAGGGCTCGGGGAACAGAACACACCATAACTCATAACACCTGCCATGCGCACTGCACCAATTTCAATAGGGAGGTGCACCAATTTGGCAAACATACAGAAACTAACAAAAAGTTAAGAGGACAATATGGCATCATGGCGGGCGGCGTGAATTATGGCAACTCTTTTGTCCTTTGGTAACCATAGCTGGCGAATTTCAGTGATTTGACCCAGAACCATAATGTACTTTAAGTTTTTTTTAAATAAATGGAAAAAAAAATATATATCTCCAAGCAAGTGTGTTCCTTCTGGGAACACCGACCCACGGAAGGTGGTGCGGGGCAGGCCTGTAAAATTTCTCAAAAATAAGGAGGTAATGCCCGCACTCAGGCAGGACACAGTGGTAATCGCACAATGGGGATTTATTAATCCATAAACCCGGCGTGACGTGTTTCAACCAGTAGACGGTCTTGATCATATATATATAGTTAGGAATTGGCATTTAAAAAACCTTTGAAATTCACTGAAAAAACCATAGGTTTCAGGGGCGTTATAGTTAGCTGGACATTTCCCTCGTACAAAACCCTAGAAATTCCCCCGTTATAGTTAGTTCAGCTAACTATAACTCGCGCCGCCGCAATGCACTGCTGATGACTTCCCATATTACATCACTCATGACATGGTCCGTGACATCACTGATGACATCACTGATGAGATCTGAAATGACATCACTGATGACATCACTGATGACATCATCCATGTGATACATTAGTGCATCTTCTCACACCCTTTGATATACTCAATCAAAATTTCAGACGTCCATTCTCAAAACCATAGATACTCCAATACCAATAACTACATACCCACTCATTGACTCTTAGATCTACACACACATCCACTCACTCACCTGTACAGTCACTCAAACTTACAGTCACTCAGTACAGGACTATCATATGCATTTATACACCTACATAGACACTCACACACCACCAATCATCCATAGAGGTACTCTCACACCTAGTCAGTCATGCAAATAATTAATCACACTCCCATTTACTCACCTATGCAGTTATACACACACAAGAACACTTACTCATAAAAATAGTACCACATTCTTACACAATCACTGATACAAGCACACACTCATCCATACAGCCACTCTAACAATCACACACTCACACATATACCTACTTATATACTCTTACACACATATATACTGCCTTTCACATATGTAGTTACTCACACATGTACCACTGAGATATACATTGAATCACTAACACACCCATACATACACTCACCCAACCATACACTCCATCACAGATGCACTCTTAAAACCATGCATCCATAGAATCACCCACTCACACATGTATGCACAGAGTCGCACACACCCCACCCACACAAACACTCAGGCACCCAAACAGATACTCAGACAACCAATCACTAACCCATAGAAACTCTCATATAGCTATTCACAAAACCATGCAGCCGCTTATACACCAACAGACAGACACAGACATTCACACAGTTTAGTCACTAGTCTGTAGTAAGATACGTTTAATGACTCACTTATAGAGTCAGTCACGCACCTACTAAATCATCCATTCACACACTTCTACACCCACTCATTCTTCCATAGGTTTTTCCCTATATATATATATTAAACATATTTAAAATTTACAGAAACACACACTCACTGGATGACGTCATCAGTGATGTCACTGACCATGTCATGAGTGATGTAATATGTGACATCAGCAGCAGTGCATTGCGGGGGCGCGAGTTATAGTCAGCTGAACTAACTATAACGGGGGAATTTCTAGGGTTTTGTACGAGAGAAATGTCCAGCTAACTATAACGCCCCTGAATCCTATGTCTTTTTCAGTGAATTTCAAAGGTTTTTTAAATGCTAATTCCTAACTATATCAGGTCTGAAACCTATGTTTTTTTCAGTGAATTTCAAAGGTTTTGTAAATGACAATTTTGAATGTATTAATTGTTATACTGATTTTTTTTTTGACACTGATTTACTATATTTCTTAACTATTTATTTTTAGATATATTTTTTTTTAATTACATTATACATTACAATACAAAATATACTTTCTCAGAATGAATTACTTTAGTTTAAATACTTGGCAAATAGGCAACAGACTTTTAAGTACAGTAGTTACAGTTGTTGCAATGGGCAACACAATTTCAAACACAAAGCAACATTGAGCTCAATGTGAATTTCTAGTGAAATGCAATTAGTTACTTTATGGATTACTTTTCTAACCACAGGACTGGATCCTAGATTCAGTCCTTGGACATCTCCTGTAAACAGTTGAGTAAAAGCGCTTTGGTTACAGTAGTTATTTTTAAGGAATATTATTGTATTTTAAAAGTTGACACTTAGAAATTTTTTCACATAGAATCACCAATGTTATCCTATGGCAGAAAACACACTTAGCAGGTAAGTAGTGTTATCATTACTTTTTCTTACTCAAAGGTGGATCCTGGATCCAGCACTGACCAACCTCCTGTAAACAGTTGAAAGAATGTGTTTAAGTCATACAGACGATTTTTTAGGAATATTTTTAGTTTGTGAAAATAGACATTTAGAAACTTTTCTGGTGAAAACCACACAATGGATTCCTATGGAAGGAAATACAAGTTACTGGTAAGTACGCTTAGAATTACTCTTACGGGTCAGTGCTGGGCTAAAAGATGCAGCCCTGGGTTCTCTCCTGATAACAGGTGAGTAAATCAGAATTCGTAGTTCGGCTGATTTTAGAGGAATATTTGTACGTTTCAAAAATGGACACTGAAACTTTTCTGGTGAAAACCACACAATAGATTCCTATGGAAGGAAATACAAGTTACTGGTAAGTACGCTTAGAATTATTTTTCAGGGTCAGTGCTGGGCTAAAAGATGCAGCCCTGGGTTCTCTCCTGATAACAGGTGAGTAAATCGGAATTCGTAGTTCGGCTGATTTTAGAGGAATATTTGTACAATGGTAAAGGAAGGGGGTGGGGCCTGAGGTGACGTGTGCAAACACGCCCTGTGGCGCGTTTTAAGTTGGGGAATTAATTCCTCTTCAATCCTGCGGTCCCCTGGGGGCCAACTAGCCCACCAGGTACCTCCAGTATGCGTCAGGGAGCTGCGTTGCAGAGCGGTGTTCAGAGGCCACGCCCCTTTTTACAACACTCTGCAACGCAGCTCCGTGGCGCTTACTGGAGGTACCTGGGTGTTTTGCACTGCCCCCTTGTCGCGTTTTGCGCCTTTGTTTTTGTGCTTTCTTGTGCCTGGCTGCCAACACTTCCTGATTCAGAGTGTTGGCAGCCAATTAGCATTCAGCTCGTGCTCGGGAGGGTGCGGGGAGGATCCGTGGATCCTCCCCGGCCATAGATATCACTAACTTTTAACTCTAATTTTCTCAGGAACTACTGAACGGATTTACACAATTTAAGCAAAAGGCACGAGTCTGAACTGAGGACTACCTCCTTGCCAAATTTGATGTAATTCCGTTCAGCAGTTCGGGCTGTAGCTGCGACAACAGGTCCTATGGGAAATTGCATGGGGAAAACGCGTTTTGGGACCCCCCTTTTTTCTCGGCCCCGCTTGACGAATCACCACGAAACTTTCAGAGTAGGAGCGGAGCGGAGCTGGCCAAAAGTTTGGAAAATTTCGCGAAGATTCATCAACCGGCGCCAAAGATATTCCCAATAGAATGTTGCGGATTTCCTATGGAAAATAGGTCCTAACTATAACTATCTACTGGCGACTACCAGTAGACAATCTATATATCCGCAAGCTTGCCTTTGTTACTCTGTTCTGCGTGAAGAAAGCAAGAGTAGACCCAAATTCGTCTTGAGTGATTTTTATTTTGCAATCACCATGTCGCCATTATATATATATTTTTCATGGATTGAAAATACTTAAAGCACATTATGGGTCTGTCAAATTCTACATCACTGAAATATATCTATATAACTCCAAAAGCTTCCAAATCAATACACTCTCAGAAACCAAAAGACTCCAATTCAAATCACTTCCAAGGAGGTGTTTAATCTTACAACGCGTTTCAGCTCGTTGCAAATCCTTGTTCACGTAACATTCGTGCACATTACGTCGTGACCTGATAAAGTTTACAATAATGAAAACTGACAAAGGACACAATGAAAATAACAGACTACATTGTCAAATGCATGGCGGACATATTGGAATGGTATATTGCCAGGGAGTATAATATCGGATTCAATGTAAAATACATTTAATTATGTGAACAGTATATCATATCTGCATATAGTATGTTGTTCAATACAGCATTGTCAGTGTAAGCTGTATTCTCAAATCACATGCTGTAACAAATCGTTACTCATCCATTGGAACTGTATATCCCCCGCATGACAGTCGATGATAATGTCATGCATCTCCCCTGCCAATACCTGTATATGCACTCTGAGTCATGAACTGTAATTGCAAATTCCCAAAATTCCAACAGTCAAGTATCAAACGCAAGTGCGCGGAAAGTGGGTTGTTATTCGAAATATCCTGCCCACGCATAATAGCATTGCAGCAATGTCATGTAGTTGTTCTTGGGGCTAGTGCCCTCAAACTCAATGAGGAAAACACAGACAAACTTAACAAAAAACAGTCCAAAACAGACCGCAATAAAGTCCCTATGTATTCTCAGACTGTACCAATCAGTCGACCAAACTTAGTGGTGGCAGGGGAAAAGGGTAGGTTGCCCGTGAATTAGTGAGTGCCGGTGTCTGGGCCCCTTCCTTTCCTCCTGTAAATGAATAAAAAAAGAAAACAACACATAACTTGAGCATGTAACTGTCACAAAGTGTCTTGTATCATTAAAATAGTGCAACGTTTTCAATTCCAATGTACAGATGGATTATGGATAAAATGGAATGATAGAGAGACTAAGATTGGAATACCATTTCTATATACAGCACATCACAAAATCTACATATATGCACAGGGAAGAAAATTGATAATTGTACAAATCATATCCATTTGCAATTATTCTTTGAGATGGATCGCTAATTCTTCATCCTGGTTCAACCCACCAGGATTTTTTGTCTGAAAATCCACAATGAATTTCGACTCCCTTTGTCTGAGTTTAAGAACTCGGTAGCCACCCCTGGGGCTGTTAAGAATTTGTTCAAGAATGAAAAATCTTACATATTTTTACTACGCCAACATATGAAACGCCCAATCCTGAAATGCTACATGAATGGTCACAGAACTCCGCCTTGAGCTCTAAAAGAATGCTTGAAATCCTGGTAAAATATGCGTGGATAGATAGAGACATTATACTTAAACAAATACAGGAAATTATTGATGATGTCAAAAAATCCACTGAAGCAGAGGAAGTAGAAAGAGCCATGACCTCAATAAAATATCGTCTTAAAAAATATGAAGAGGACATTAAGGCTCGCAAGGAAAGGAAACTTGATCGCGATTATGGTGATTATGAGGGCGGTAGGATTCTCACCTTTAGTCGCAAATATGACCATTTATACAATCCGAAAGAAAAAACATCACAGACCATCACCGACAAAGATGAAATTCAGACAACTGCTGTCTCTCTTATCAGTGATACGGAATCAGATGTCTCTGTGGAGGATGTCACTGCCACAAACCAAACCTCTCGTCAGGTGAATTTTTTAGAGGAATACCAACACATACGTCAGAGTCGGCGGACAATACAGGAGACCCCGGTACCATCAACACGAGGACAGAGGGGTCGAGGACGAGGCAGGGGGCGCGGAAGCGGAGAAACAGAAGAAAAAGAGCACGTCAACGATGGCAGAAGAGGCAGATCAAGGGGCAACATGGGAAGCAGGAGATCACGCCCCAAGAAGACTTATTGATGGATCCAGAAATGGTTAATAAGACTATAATTAATCTTTCTAATAGATCTTTGTGTGACATTGAGAAACATACTTTCTGTTTAGGACTTTCATTCTGTCCATCTAAGCCATTTGATTATATTGGGACCAGAATAGATTTATTCAAGTTTACCAGAAAATTAAAACTCAAAAAATGGCACAAACTGAAAAGATTAGGTGACAATAAAATATATAATATCTCTACATCTAAATGTCAAGATAACATCAATACAAGTGACATAGACACACTAATCACGATGATGCAATTGGGACAGGAACCAGAAAGCAGTAACAGTAGTGATACCATCGATTCCATCTGTAGTGGTATTTCGATCAATAACAATGAATGGACTACTACTCAACTTATAGACAAATTAGAGCTAACCACTGATTCGTCTACTTTTTCAGGTTTTAAACCCAAATCGACTTTTTTGCCTGTGCTATCACATGACAATATTGATACCTTTCATGAAATTGTTAGTAAGGCATTATGTACTTACAGACATAAGAAGGGACGTTTCTAGAAGACCAACAACAATTTGTCACACAAGCAAAGGGAGGTTCTGAAATCACTTGCAGAGGGCACTAACATTGTCATCGTCCAGCTGACAAAGGCGGCAATCTGGTGATACTAGATAGGGACAAAAATATTCATGAGGCACTTAGACAACTCTCTAACACTAAGTATTATATGCCGACTTCTGTGGAGATATACAATACCAGCATAATTACCATCTGGGACAATTTGACCACCTGGTACGATAAGGGCATTTTAGAATGGGAGGAGTATTGTTATTTGAAGAATGATCATCCAATACTACCTGTACTTTATTTACTGCCCAAAGTACACAAGGACCCCATTGATCCACCTAGGCGTCCTATTGTGTCATCGAGAGGGAGTGTTTCAGAGCATATGTCAAAATATGTTGATCACTTCCTTAGAGATTTTGTTACCAACTTGCCCAGCTATGTCAGGGACACTAAGGATTTTTTGAACAAAATACAAGATTTTCAGTGCGATCAGGATCTTCTGTTCATTACCATAGATGTACAATCCCTTTATACCATCATCAATCATCAGCAGGGCCTTGATGCTTGCAATCGTTTTCTCGAAAGTAGACCCATTCATTTCAGGGAGCACAGTAAGATGATATTAAACATGATTGAGTTCTGTCTTACTAATAACATCTTTCTGTTCAATGGTATTCTGTGCAGACAAACCACTGGTACCGCGATGGGTTCTTGCTTCGCGCCCAGCTTTGCCAACCTCTTTATGGGGCACTGGGGGGAAGAGGTATTTGCTGACACTGTCTATGCAGGATATAACATGGATGCGTTACATAGATGATTTGTTCATCATATGGAAGGGCACCGAATTGGAAGCAACCAAATTTAATGAGCAACTCAATATTAACAACTACAACATTGTCCTCACAGGCAATATAAGTAGCACCGTGGCTGAATACCTAGATGTCAGGCTTGACATCAAGGATAACTCCATTTGCACTACCCTTTTCAGAAAATCCACAGCAGGGAACAGCATTCTTCATGCCCTCAGTAGCCATCCTGATACTCTCAAATGGAGTATCCCTTATGGGGAGCTGCTGAGGGCAAAAAGAAACTGCAATACAGAGGCAGCCTATGAACTGGAGAGTGCACGCATGTTAGATCGTTTCAGAGCCAGGGGCTATCCCAACTGGGTTTTACGCAGAGCTAAAGGAAGAGCTGATTGGGTGAGTAGAGATTCAACCATCGCAGCCAAATCTCCTGAAACAAATGATGATGACACTAATAACACCAGGATCATCATGACATTCAATTCTGATTCGAGCAGCATACAAAAAATTATGACCAGGAATTGGGAGATCCTCAAACATGATACCATCATTGGTGATACAATTCCCGAAAGACAGAGTATCACCTATAGGAAGGGTAGGAACTTCAGAGACCAATTAATACACAGTGATGTCACTCTTTACCCTAAAAAACAAGAACATGGTCTCCAGGGATTTTTCCCTTGTGGCCATTGTAAGGCTTGCAGGAATAGCACTTTCTGCAAGAGGGCAAACTGAAATTGGGATATTCAAAGAGATCAATCAATTCCTTACCTGTAGTTCCACCTTTGTAATTTATGTGATTGAATGCCCGTGCACGTTATGGTACATTGGCAGTACCACTCTTATGGCCAAGAAGCGCATACTAGAACACTGCCAGGTAATCACACACATTGATGAAAAATACCCAGTAGCCCGGCATTTCAGGGACAAACATTTTTCGAACCCTGGACTCCTTAGATTTTTCATTCTTGAACAAATTCTTAACAGCCCCAGGGGTGGCAACCGAGTTCTTAAACTCAGACAAAGGGAGTCAAAATTCATTGTGGATTTTCAGACAAAAAAATCCTGGTGGGTTGAACCAGGATGAAGAATTAGCGATCCATCTCAAAGAATAATTGCAAATGGATAGGATTTGTACAATTATCAATTTTCTTCCCTGTGCATATATGTAGATTTTGTGATGTGCTGTATATAGAAATGATATTCCAATCTTAATCTCTCTATCATTCCATTTTATCCATCTGTACATTGGAATTGAAAACGTTGCACTATTTTAATGATACAAGACACTTTGTGACAGTTACATGCTCAAGTTATATGTTGTTTTCTTTTTTTATTCATTTACAGGAGGAAAGGAAGGGGCCCAGACACCGGCACTCACTAATTCACGGGCAACCTACCCTTTTCCCCTGCCACCACTAAGTTTGGTCGACTGATTGGTACAGTATAAGAATACAAAGGGACTTTATTGCGGTCTGTTTTGGACTGTTTTTTGTTAAGTTTGTCTGTGTTTTCCTCATTGAATTTGAGGGCACTAGCCCCAACAACAACTACATGACATTGCTGCAATGCTATTCTGCGTGGGCAGGATATTTCGAATAACAACCCACTTTCCGCGCACTTGCGTTTGATACTTGACAGTTGGAATTTTGGGAATTTGCAATTACAGTTCATGACGCAGAGTGCGTATACAGGTATTGGCTGGGGAGATGCATGACATTGATTATCATTGACTGTCATGCGGGGGATATACAGTTCCAATGGATGAGTAACGATTCGTTACAGCATGCAATTTGAGAACACAGCTTACACTGACAATGCTGTATTGAACAACATACTATATGTGGATATGATGTACTGTTCACATAATTAAATGTATTTTACATTGAATTCGATATTATACTCCCTGGCAATATACCATTCCAATATGTCCGCCATGCATTTGACAATGTAGTCTGTTATTTTCATTTTGTCCTTTGTCAGTTTTCATTATTGACTTTATCAGTCACCATGTTATGTGCACGAATGTTACGTGATCAAGGCTTTGCAAGGAGCTGAAACGCGTTGTAAGATTAAACACCTCCTTGGAAGTGATTTGAATTGGAGTCTTTTGGTTTCTGAGAGCGCATTGATTTGGAAGCTTTTGGAGTCATTTACCGGCCAGCGCGCTCCGCCGACATATGCGCCACCTCTCTCGGGTCCCCTGCGTCCGGAAGGAGCATTGTTTGGGAAATATATATATATAGAGAGTATTTTATTGATTAACATTACTGTCCCGCAAAAAAGGTAATCTGGGAAAATTGTTCTCACCTGCGGTTACTTTTGGGCTTTTAACCAGGCACATTACTCTTATCTCCTAGTCTGCTCCCTCTTCATCCTCTTCCCAAATGACCATCTCCACCTTTTGTGGGAACTGTAGAGCTGTTACAATCAATGCAGCAGGCCTTTCTAGGTCGAGCCTGGGCAGCACATGCACTTCTTTCTGCGAGGCATGCAGTATTGGAGGATGGACTTGAAGCACCGCCTACTCTCCGTCCATATTTTTAATTGGCTTGTGTCATTGTCCTTCATAAATGCTGGCTTTCAATTCGTTATTAGGCTTCTTAGTCCTTCCTTAGTACCGCCTTGTCTGCATTTGTTACCTCCCATAAGGACTATACCTTTTACTTGGCTTGTTACACGGTCTGTGTTATATGTTGGTGAGCACTATTTTGTTTATTGAATAATGGGGACAATGGCAGCTGCTTCTTGTACTTGCAGCGTGCCCACACACGACAGTGGCAGACGCTTCTCGTATGGATCGCTGTGCTGCTCTAACTTTAAAAGTGGCTGCCCCCTCCCCCACAGCACTCACAGTACAATGGCAGAAGCTTATTGTTTTTTTACAACTTTTAAGCTAAGCGCGGCGTCCGCTTCAGAGACACCGTGCTTTCTTTCAGCTTTAAAAAAAAAACTTGAATACTGTTTGCAGCGCCTGCTTCAGGGACACTGCGCTGTTCCATTTTTTGTTTTGTTTACTTAAACGGTGAGTGCGGCGCCCGTTTCAGCGACACCGCGCTCTGTTTCATTTTGTTTTTAAACTTCAAGTGTAAGCACAACGCCCACTTCAGGGACACCAAGATCTGTTTCAAATGATTATTTATTTAACTTTAATGGTGAGCGCAGTGCCTGCTTCAGAGACACTGTGCTCGGGTTCTTTTTATTTTTTTTAACCTTAATGGTGAGCGCGGCGCCTTCTTCAGCAACACCGCACTCGCAATACAATAGATCTCGCTTTTGCCAAACATTGACCTATTGGTATTGTAAATGCCAATGCCTTTTATTATTACAAAAGGCATTGCCATTTATAATGCCAATAGCTAAAAATCTCGCAATTGCGAGACCTCTTGCATTGCAAATGCATTTTTGCCTAATTGTCCTGATGCATCGTGTAACGCTCCTATGCTTTTTGTTTCTCAGTCTTCTACAACACATATTCGGCCCAAAGGCATTGGAGTACTTTACACGAGCATCAATTAAAATACACAAGGGCTGATTCACTATTTTTTTTTTAGGCACCGGTAGAAAATCAGAGGATGTTGATCCTACTCCAAGACTTGAACCCCGTTTCTTTAGTCACAAAGTCAGAAGCTCTGGCTGTAAGTCCTTCTCCTCTCGCTTCTGAATGGTAACAGAGCAGTCTGCCTTCCTTATGTGGGAGTAGTGCAACAGCCAGTGCAAAGTTTGCAATCTAATGGGTGAAAGGGGTGATAAAGAACCATAAGCAGAGTTGCACATTTTAATCATGGCGTCAGTAAATAATTATTTTAATATTAGTAATTGCAGTATTGCCTGCTAGTATTAGTAATAACTTAATTAATAAAAAATTACATTTTTATCATGGTTCAGCTTGATGTCACAGTCATTGACGACTAAAAAGACCGAGAAAGTTGTGCTAGGATTCTAAGTTGTGAATTTCAAGTAGCACGTGGTTCCGCGCAGCGGGTGCAATAATCCACTGAATATCTTAATAGGCTTTTTGGACTTGCTGAAGTCCTGGGAGTCTGTCTCCAGCTCCCTTCCAATGTACAGAAATACTGAAAGCAAAATACGTACACTCAGATTGGAATTACATTCCCTAAAAGAAATGATTCCCAATCCCAATGGTACTACATTCTAGAATGGTTACTGTAATGTATCAGATTTTCTCTTGTGGTTGCAGCCCTGCAAAGCTGCTGAACAGGAAAGAGAGAATCGAATTCTGTTTTCCCTGCTCGGTCAAACTGTGTGATCCTGGCCAAATCATTTTCAGGTCTGTCTTGACAGCCTAGCCGCCTGCACGGCCTACTGTTATAAATTCCTTAAAATACACAGAGTGATTTTTTTGACTCTTTCCAAACAGTGTTTCTCACTCACCGTTTTCCGTATCACTCCAGCTATGAAGTTCTTATGTTATATTGCAACCGGGACCATTTTACATCTCAACAGTACACCGCATCACCACACATTCATTTCTTTATCTCATACTTATATTGTATCCAGAAATCAGTTGATTTTTATTGTTTACTGCAGCAAGCAGTTTTATTATTTTAGTTAGGATCTAAAAGCCAGACTTGCTGGCTTTGCCAATCCTTGCTCTCATTGTGTCTCTGGTTCTTTTGTTTGCTTTCAAAAGGGAGCTATTAGAAGCAGGCAGTCATTGAGATTGGCGTCACATTCAAAACCGGACCTTTTTCTCCCTTGTTGGCTATGTGAAGACAATAATCCTGTTTGGTCTGCTGATAGTCAGACTGACTTCCCCTTTAAATATTTTTATTTTGGGTGCTACGAGTTTGCCCCTTATTTCGTATGATAATTGTTAACACATAGATTAACCGTGGCAGGGGCTTATAAAATGAAAAGCCACGCTAAATGCCCCTTTTTTCCCATTTCCAGAGATTTCTGGTTGGCCAATCTAATTTCACTTTGCAAACTTTATATGCATTCTGGTACTTTTGCTCTTAGCCTTGGATTTGTAAGGTGTAAGCGAAACTTCAAACTCCAGAATGCAACTGGAAAAAAATGGCCTGTAGATACCGCTCCTAACTAATACGAGGCAACTTGAAGTCCCTGTAATGTCATCGTTTCCTCATAGAAGCAAGCCATGGTGCCCCAAGGTCATTTTAGCCAACGAGTATGTGGGCAGGACGTAGAGTTGGCCTGTGTGTACAAGCTTTTAGCTGTAAGTTTGTTTACATTTTCATCTGTCGTCCGTAAAAGGCCTCAGAAGCCCATATTTAGGCCTTGGCAGGATGCTGGTGGGCTGCCAATTAACCTGCTCTCTAATGAAGCTGTTATGTGCCGAGGATCACAACTCCATGTCGCTGTCACATTCTTTAACTGGTTTCTGGTAAAGAGATCTGGCCTTTAAGTAAATGCAGGCCCACTACAGTCTGTCCTTGGCTTAGTGTTCAGGAAAAGCTCAGAGGCATGTCTCAGATCTGATTTCATCTTGGGATCCGTACTCTAACGCTGCCTTTCGCCAGCACCCAATATTTACTTTGATCTCAGACCAGTATAGCTGGCACCACACACAGATACAGTCCAAAACCAGTCGGTCAGCACCTGGGTACCAACCTCCAGCCTACCAACCCTCTGCCCATTCACAACTCAGGCCTCAGTAATACATCCTACTAAAGTTGCATGTCAAATTATCAAATTTTGATTAACGACCTGAAGTAATATTGTGTCCAGAATGATTACCAATATACCATCAAGGAAAGTATATATAGGTATGCATTTTTTTTTTTAAAGTGATCCCTGGTAACTTCCTTGCTCACATACCACATTGGCGCGGCTCTTATATAAAAATATCATTAACACTGCATGCAAGCTAGTGTTTGTTCAACCAATCAGAAAGCTTAGAATATTGACATTCACAACTAGCGTTGTTTGTCTGTATCCTATTTTCATTGAAAATCTGAAGCTGGAATGTAAAGCAGATGGCGCAGTCTGCTTGTACGGTGTGATGGTGAGAGACACGTGCTAATTGTTTATTTTCTATATCCTGGCTATTGTTAACAGTGGATAATTGCCCCTTCCACCACTGTTAGTGTCTGTTATCTGTCATGTATATGTCCCCCTCTGTACCCCACCTCAATTAATGACTTCATTTTTAGGTCTCGCCTGACCCAGCGCATGCGATAGTCTGGCGAGACTTTTTGTGAGGGCTCAAAAAAATGCTACCATGGCCAGCCTAGAGCTACAGTGCATGTGCGCGGGCGCGCGCTTAGGAGCAGAGGCTGGCAAACCTCATCATGCGCATTAAGCGCCCACGATCACTTTCACTTTCGCCCGCGATCACTTTCGCGGCGCCCCTTTGATGTTCTTGTTCAAAGAACATCAAAGAACATGTTGTTGTGTTAATGCTTTGCTGCGCCCGTTTGACTTACAATGTGCTTTCTCTTTCCACAAACTCGATGTTTGCGTTTCTTTATTTTGAGATGCTTTTAGTATTACTGTTTTGTGACTTAAAGAACATTAAGGAAATGTTACTGTGAAACTGGACAACCTTCACAGTGTTTATTTCTGATCGCAGCGGCTGCTTCATGTCCGTTGCACCATTCAGGGAGTCCTTTCGTTGGCGCTTTCATGAGGACATGATGAGGAAGCTGGAAACATTCTCTTTAAAAGCCCAGCATGTTGGCTACTGGTTAATCGATTAGACCTATGTAGCGCTTTAGATCTCAAAGCGCTATGGTGGGTGCAGCAGTTACAACTCATGAAATATGGGGTGCAACTTACAAGGAGGGGGCAGGTTTGAGTGCATATTGGCTGCAGTCAAACTCTTAAGATGATGGGCTGTGTGTATCCATTATCAGCACTTCGCTGTTGTGAGACCGACCTCGTGGCGTGGGCCCTACCGACCAGCAAGTTCCACTAAAACCACGCCGAACCTCGTGGGCACGGCCTTCCGGCTTCCGTGGACCAACATCCCGAGGGCCGACCAGATCCCCAACACGCATGCCCGGCCGAGGGAGAACGAAACCCCCCCCCCCCCAAACCAGACCGAGAGGCGCCGACCCTGTCACACCTCTGGTCTCTTCCCCGAGGGAGGTTTCGATCGACCACCAGGCCCCCGGTGAGCGGGCGCCTCTCCTGCTGGGCGTCTAGAGTCCCTCCCGGACACACCTGAACAGATCAAGGGGCCGAGCGACAGGAAACCCCGACACACCGCCCCCCAGGCACCAGACCCCTCTCTGCGAGGACTCCGGACTTCAAAGAGGAGGGGGAGTATAACAAGGGGTGCTGAAGGGATGAGAGGCAGAGAAGACCTGGACTGACGAGAGCCTGCAGACTTGGTCGCGGCTCGATCGCTCCCCGAACAGAAGAACGCTACCCGAACTCCGAACCACCTGAGCCCTGCGGACGCTGTCGCGGCTCCCCGAACTCTGAACCATCTGAGCCCTGCTGACGCCGTCGCGGCTCCCCGAACTCTGAACCATCTGAGCCCTGCTGACGCTGTCGCGGCTCCCCGAACTCTGAACCATCTGAGCCCTGCTGACGCTGTCGCGGCTCCCCGAACTCTGAACCATCTGAGCCCTGCTGACGC
Source organism: Triturus cristatus (assembly GCF_964204655.1). NCBI lineage: Eukaryota > Metazoa > Chordata > Amphibia > Caudata > Salamandridae > Triturus > Triturus cristatus. Next base: position 1,264,798,129 of record NC_140585.1, on the reverse strand, counting down.
TGTCGCGGCTCCCCGAACTCTGATCCATCTGAGCCCTGCTGACGCCGTCGCGGCTCCCTGAACTAAGACCCTCCGGTGCCTGCTGAGTGACTCGCGGCCCGCTCCTCCAAGAGAATCGGCAGAGATCGCCGAGAGAAGCAACATCCCCTCAGCTCGAGGATTGAGAGCTGGGCGCCGGATACCTCGCAGAGACACTGATTGAAAGACTGTCCCGCTACCCCTTTTCCCTCCATCACAAGATCGCTGCCGCTTGTGGCCTTAATTCTGCACCTGCCTGCCGGATCATAAAGATCCCTGATAACCACCGATAAAAGCATATTATCTTACACGAATTACTGTGTGGTGTCTCTCTATCCGAAGAAGAGAGTAAGCGTAGCGTGTGCGATCCTAGGTACGAGACCCTTCCAGGAAGGGCCTCCCTGCTCTTGCTCGGCCTAACTCTGGGAAAGGTGGGCCTCAGGGTGGTCAGGAACACATTCCGCAGCCTCCCCGGGGAACGCCTTCCAACATTTGGTGGCAGGCGACGGGATCCGAGCCAACACCTAGAGATCGTGCAGTAGACGACGTACGCACTACCAAGAAGAATGGAAGGAGAAACTTCCCTAGGTGCCGCAGGCACCAACCCGAGCACGGCATTCCAAAAAGACCAGTTAGACTCTTATACACACCGAGAACTGAAACAATTTTTCAAAGACTTTGGAATCGCTACCACTGGACTAAGCACGAAAGAGGACTTCCAGGGGGCATTAAAAACCTGGGTCGAGGCAGAAACTCCCCGGAAACAAACAGAAGGAGAGGCTCCCAACGAACCACGAAGCAACCCGGGGAGGAACGGCGCCCCCGAGAGGGGCCTATCCCCAGAGGAACTAGCGGACCGAGAAAGAGATCGCAACCACGAACTAGAACTAGCAAAATTAAAAATCGAAGGAGAGCTAAAGCTGGCTGAGAAAAAACTGGCGGTGGAACAGTTACGCCTACAAGGAGAACTAGAGGAAAAGAAACGACAGAGAGAACACGAGAAAAAACTCCAACTAGAGCACGAACGTAGCCTAAAAGAAATCGAGCTCAAGGCTAAGAAGGCGGAGGCCCGACCCTCGGAAACCCAACCCATCTCCTCCACCGTGGAACCAAAGGTCCACATCCCCAAAGATGTGGTGAAAGAATACTATAAGAACGACGATATTCAGCAATGGTTCAAGGCCTACGAAGTCGCCATGACCTCCCACCGAGTCCCGCAGAAGGACTGGGGGGCTGGGCTGTGGGGCCGGTTCCTGAGCGAGGGGAGAGATACCCTGCTGGACCTGCCCTCCACCGTGATGAACTCCTACAGTCACATGAAAGAGGCTCTAGTAGCCAGATATGGGCTCACCCCTGAAATGTACCGGCAACGGTTTAGAGACTGCAAAAAGATACCCGGTACCACCTGGGTGGAGTACGTGAACTTCTACAGCCGGGCCTTGGACGGATGGATCAAGGGCAGCAAGGTCTCCACCTTCGAGGAGCTGTTCGACCTAATCGCATGGGAACACTTGTCCGCGAATTGCTTCGTAGAGCTGCGCCAGCACCTCCTGGACAGCAAACTCACAGACCCTCGAAAACTGGCCGTCGAGGCTGACCGATGGGTGAACACCCGGGCCTCCCGGGGCCCCGTGGGAGACTACGGTCGCCACAGTCAGGGAACCCCCCGCCAGAGGGGCGGAGGGAATCAAGGCCGGCCACGAGAGCTCCCGGGGGGACCCCAGCTCAGCCCTCCCAGAGGACCATCTCCGCCCTTTCCAGCTCCACCTCCGGCCAGCACCGGGCCACCGGGGAGGCCGGGGCCCCGAGTGAGGATCACCTGCTTCCGCTGCCAACAGACCGGACACTATGCCAGTGTCCCCTGTACCAGCGGTCCACCACAACAACCCCGCCGACTCGACAGATGGCCTCCGTAGCCCTGGGGGAAGAGATAGAAGACTCCGAAGAATGGGAACCAGCCGCCATGGCCTTGGTCTCCCTAGGGGATCGAGAGATGGTCCCCGGACTGTCCCTGCCCGCCAACACGAAGAAGTACCGACAGCAGGTGACGGTCAACGGTCACCGCATCGAGGGCCTCCGGGACACGGGGGCGAGTGTCACGGCGGTTCATTGTCACCTGATCTCCGAGGATCAGATCCTGCCTGGCGCCTTTTGCCCCGTCATATCCTCAGACAATTCCGAGAGCCTCTGCCGGATGGCCCTAGTCCCCTTCGAATGGGGGGGAGTCACCGGCAAGTTAAAGGTGGCGGTCCGAACCTCCCAGCCCGTGGACTGCCTCCTGGGCAACGACCTTGAGAACTCCCCGTGGGGACAAGTGGAGCGAAGAGCCCACCTCGAGATGATGGGCCTACCCGAATGGGTGTGCGCCACCACGCGCTCAATGACTCTCAGGGCGCCTCTCTCCGAGGGGGAAGAGGCCAGGCCGCTAGACACCGCCACCACCCCCGAGATCCAGAATACACCACCAGAGGCCAATGACCCCCTTCTGGACGAGCCGATCGCTCCCGACGAAGGGTCAGTGCCTTCCGACCCCGAAACCCTGACCCACCTCGAGGACCTGCCAGAACTGTCCCAGTGGCGCTGCGAAGGGGGCCCCTCCCGTGAAGAATTCTGCCAAGAACAATCCACCTGCCCGTCCCTCATCGGACCCCGACAACAGGCCGAGGCCCAAGCAGCAGGCGACCAGACTGGCACCCACTGGATATACTGGGAGGACGGCCTCCTGTACAGCGAACAGAAGTCGGCCGAGTTGGGATCGGCCCGGGTACTAGTGGTACCCCTACGCTTCCGAAGTCTCCTCCTGGGCCTGGCCCATGATGTACCCCTGGCCGGACACTTAGGCCAAGATAAGACCTACTGTAGGAAATGGGACCCCCGACCGGCCAGGGCTTGCGCCACAGCCAGTCAGAGACCACCACTCCTATGAAAGGTCGACCCCTGCTCGCCCTCTAGGTAATGCGGCGCGGGCAGCCAGGCCTATCTCGGAGGACATGTGAAGCATTTGCGCACGCACCCACCAACAACAACCTCCCGGGCCTCCCACAAAAGGAACTCCACACCAAGTATATATATGAAAATAGTCTTTGTATTAAGCAGGACACATAGGAACACACATTGTACAAGGTGCCAGGGGCGCGGGCAGGGGCTACAGGGAAGAAGGTACAGCACAGGGCCAAGGGACCACTGCCAGGAATCACATACAGGGGACATCTGGTATTCAGGGGGGGGAAATAGGACAAGGTACACAACATACAGGAGCACCCGTAGAGGTGCAACACAGAATACTCGTAGGGATCACATTAGTCTTAGTCCATAGCAATCCACAGGCCAGCGGGCCTTTCTGGGGCAAGGGCCCAAGAGTCTCGATGTTCATGGCAGGGAGCCCGGGGCAAAGCTAAACGTAGCAGTTGCCCACTAAGTGCTGGGCAACTGAGGGACCTCGTGGGAGCCTCGCCGGCCCTAGGGAAAAAGGGTGCCAACGGGGGGAGCCACTCGGACTCTGGGGGCAATGGCACGGTGGAGCCTCTCGGGGCTCTGGGGGCAATGGCACGGTGGAGCCTCTCGGGGCTCTGGGGGCAATGGCACGGTGGAGCCTCTCGGGGCTCTGGGGGCAATGGCACGGTGGAGCCTCTCGGGGCCCTGGGGCGGCCATATAGATGGGGCCTCTCGGGGCTCGGAGTTGAGGGGGCCACAGGTGGAGCCTCGCAGGGCTCAGACCATTGGTGGGGCACGCGGAGTCCCTCTCGGGGGACTCGGCTTCGTGGGAGGCCTCCCGGGCCTCAGGGCACAACCGGAGATTCACTCGGGGGGAGGAGCGGACACCGACAACGGGTCCCGACGCCCCTCCTCTCCGTTGCTCGCCGCAGCACTCACCGGTTTTGGTGCGCCGGTCTCCTTTGCTGCGCCAGCCTTCTCCTTGTGCTCCAGGGCTCTCTCTCCCTCTCGGGAGCCCCGGGGAAGGTCAGCAGCTTCACGGGGGTATCGCAGGAGCGCGGAGTGGGCTCCCGCCGTTCCTGCTTCGTCGTTCTTCTTCGGCCGGCCTCTCCTCTTTCTCTCGGGCCGGCAGCCAATCACGGCGCGGCCTGGGGGATGACGCTAGTGGGGAATCCCGGGCTGGCAGCCAATACCAGCGCGGCCCGGGGATGACATCACTAGGGTCCCGGGCGGCGGCGGTGAACTCGGGGGGGAATCGACGAGGAGTGGGCTCCCTCGTAAGGCACAAGGGCAGGGAATAAAGCGAGGTAGGCACTCGCTGGGGGTGTCGAACCTTGGTAGCACGGGGCAGACGCCGGGTGAGCACCGGCTTGTGGAATATAGCGCTACCAGCGCTCGTGCAGGAGTGAAGTACCCCAAAGCGGTAGGGGGCAGGGAACAGCGCTTCCAGGCGCGGGGCAGAAGGGACAGCGCTCCCCCAGCGCTAGATGCAGGTTACCAAAGTCCATCGGTAGTCCAGGACCTCAGGGGGGGCCCAGCAGCGCCAAGAAGGGGAAAGGGCCATCCTCAGTCCAGGAGTAGGGCAGGGCCCAGGGAGGCACGCCACCCCTGAGCCCCAGCAGCAGCAGCTCCGGGTAGATTCAAGTTGAGAACAAGAACAAGTCCAGAATGTCACAGCACCCTTTTTATACACACATTCTTGGTCTGAAGGGGCAGGCAGGGGGAGAACCAGCTGGAACTGGTTATGGGGGGAATTCTTTACACTGGCCAGGCTAGGAACATCAGCCGCACCCCAGGGGGTGGAGCCAGCATGGTCTGGGGAAAACCCAGCCTCATTCATGACACTCCAACCAGACAGTCAATCCACAAGCAGACCCAGGCTCACTCCTCCCCTCACATCAGTATGCTAAACACTCCATTCACCACCGGGCAGACCCTCCCAGATCCTGGGAGCCAGGCTCACCAGCCAGCCCCGGCCAATCATACGCCAGGCACATATTCCACAAATATGCCAACTTCCAAAAAGGGGGACTTCTACACTAGACACACTCACACCTCATATACCGTTGCGCAGCATTCAACCTCACGAGTTCATACATACCAGACTTGACCCTGCACACCCTACGCACCGGGAACTACCGAGGACTCATCCATTCCCCATGTATTCCTATGGAAGGGTAGGTCGCTCTCTCCTCACACTCCCTCAGAGGGGGAATCACCATCCCTAGGTTACATATACCATACAAACTTCAGGGGCGGACCTGCCAGATGGGCCACGTCCAACACCTACCAACGACTCGTCACCCACTTCTATTGGCCCAAGATGCGAGCAAATGTGGAGGCCCACTGCAAGTCCTGCCCCACGTGCCAGGCCAGCGGAAAGAGTGGGGGCAAGCGCAAGGCTCCGCTACAACCCTTCCCCGTCATCAGTACCCCTTTTGAGCGGGTAGGAATCGACATTGTGGGACCGCTGGACCCCAAGACCGCCCAGGGCCACCGGTTCATCCTCGTCCTAGTGGATCATGCCACCCGTTACCCCGAAGCCATCCCTCTCCGCACCGTGACGGCCCCCGTGGTGGGCCGGGCCTTGATGGGGATCTTCTCCCGCATGGGGTTCCCCCGCGAAGTCGTGAGTGACCGGGGTACGAACTTTATCTCCCGTTATATGAAGTCCCTCTGGCAGCAGTGCGGAGTATCGTACAAATTCACCACCCCGTACCACCCCCAAGGAAACGGACTAGTCGAGCGCTTTAACAAAACACTGAAAGGGATGATCATGGGCCTTGAGGAACCCCTACGCCGGAGGTGGGACGTCCTCCTCCCATGTCTCCTGTTCGCCTACCGGGAGGTTCCCCAAAAATCCCTGGGATTCAGCCCATTCGAACTATTCTATGGACACCCCGTCCGAGGACCCCTGAGCCTGGTGAAGGAGGGGTGGGAAACAACCCCCCGGGGGACCCCTCCGGACGTGTTCCGATACATCTTGGCGCTCCGCAACCAGACCCGAAAATTCAGGGAACTCGCAGAAGCAAACCTCGAGGCCAGTCAAGAAGAAATGAAGCGCTGGTATGACCAGAATGCGACACTGGTCGAGTTTCAGCTGGGCCAACAAGTCTGGGTCATGGCCCCGGTGAGACCCTGCGCTCTCCAAGATAAATGGACTGGGCCCTTCAAGGTGGTCGAGCGGAAGAGCCAAGTCACATATCTCATCGATGTGCAGTCCCCGCGGAACCCCCTCCGGGTTCTCCACGTGAACCGCCTCAAGCCCCACTTTGTACGGACCGAATTAAGTTTACTCCTGGCCACCGACGATGGGGCCGAAGAAGACACCGAGCCCCTTCCAGACCCCCTGGGGGTGAAGGAAACCGATGGATCCGTGGAGGGAGTGAGACTGTCAACCGCCCTCACAGCCCAACAGACCGACGACTGCCGCCAGCTACTAGGGCAGTTCGCGGATCTCTTCTCCCTGACCCCCGGGGTCACCAGCTGGTGTGTCCACGACGTGGACACCGGAGACAGCCCGCCAGGGAGACATCGGGCCTACCGGGTCCCTGATCGGGTCCGGACCTGCATCCAGACCGAGGTGGCAAAGATGTTAGACCTCGGGGTGATTGAACCCTCCGACAGCCCCTGGGCCAGCCCGGTAGTCCTGGTTCCGAAAGCGACTACCCCGGGTGTTGCCCCCGAGCTGAGGTTTTGTGTGGACTACCGAGGCCTCAATGCGGTCACCCGAGCGGACGCTCACCCTATCCCCCGTGCCGACGAACTCATTGACCGCCTTGGGGCCGCTCGCTACCTCAGCACCTTCGACCTGACCAGTGGGTACTGGCAGATTGCCCTCACCGAGGGAGCCAAGGAGCGCTCCGCCTTCTCCACCCCGGATGGGCACTACCGCTTTAGGGTGATGCCATTCGGAATGAAAAATGCCCCGGCCACCTTCCAGCGGCTGGTGAACAGGGTCCTGTCCGGACTAGAGGGGTTCAGCGCAGCATACCTCGACGACATAGCGGTCTTCAGCTCCCAATGGACCGAGCACCTCCGTCAAGTCCTGCTGGCTCTGCGCCGAGCCGGCCTCACCGTCAAAGCTAGCAAATGTCAAATTGGGCACGGCTCCGTAACCTATCTGGGGCACCAGGTGGGAAGTGGGCAGGTCGCCCCCCTCCAGCCGAAGATCGACGCCATCTTGTCCTGGGAACCCCCTGCAACCCAAACGGAAGTCCGAGCCTTCCTGGGCCTCACCGGCTACTACCGAAGGTTTATTAAGAACTATGGCAGCATCGCAGGCCCTCTCACAGAACTAACCTCCAAAAAACACCCCAAGAAAGTACACTGGACTCCCTCCTGCCAGAAGGCGTTCGACACCCTAAAGGCCGCAATGTGCGCGGCTCCAGTGCTCAAAGCACCCGACTACGCCCGGGAGTTTGTGGTCCAGACGGACGCCTCGGAACACGGCATCGGGGCAGTCCTCTCCCAGTTCGACGACAAGGGCATAGATCAGCCCATAGCCTTCATCAGCCGAAGGTTACTACCCCGGGAACAGCGGTGGAGCACAATTGAACGAGAGACGTTCGCAGTAGTCTGGGCCCTCAAAAAGCTACGGCCCTACCTGTTCGGAACACACTTCCGAGTGCAAACAGATCATCGACCCCTGCGGTGGTTGATGCAGATGCGAGGGGAAAACCCCAAGCTGCTACGCTGGTCCATCTCTCTCCAGGGGATGGATTTCACTGTGGAACATCGCCCCGGGACTGACCACGCCAACGCGGACGGCCTGTCCCGATTCTTCCGCTTCAGCGAGGAGAACTCCCAAGTGGATGGGTAGTTCTCCCTGCCTTTCAGCTGGGGGGGGCACGTGTGAGACCGGCCTCGTGGCGTGGGCCCTCCCGACCAGCAAGTTACACTACAACCACGCCGAACCTCGTGGGCACGGCCTTCCGGCTTCCGTGGACCAACATCCCGAGGGCCGACCAGATCCCCAACACGCATGCCCGGCCGAGGGAGAACGAAACCACCCCCCCCCAAACCAGACCGAGAGGCGCCGACCCTGTCACACCTCTGGTCTCTTCCCCGAGGGAGGTTTCGATCGACCACCAGGCCCCCGGTGAGCGGGCTCCTCTCCTGCTGGGCGTCTAGAGTCCCTCCCGGACACACCTGAACAGATCAAGGGGCCGAGCGACAGGAAACCCCGACACACCGCCCCCCAGGCACCAGACCCCTCTCTGCGAGGACTCCGGACTTCAAAGAGGAGGGGGAGTATAACAAGGGGTGCTGAAGGGACGAGAGGCAGAGAAGACCTGGACTGACGAGAGCCTGCGGACTTGGTCGCGGCTCGATCGCTCCCCGAACAGAAGAAAGCTACCCGAACTCCGAACCACCTGAGCCCTGCGGACGCTGTCGCAGCTCCCCGAACTCTGAACCATCTGAGCCCTGTTGACGCCGTCGCGGCTCCCCGAACTCTGAACCATCTGAGCCCTGCTGACGCTGACGCGGCTCCCCGAACTCTGAACCATCTGAGCCCTGCTGACGCTGTCGCGGCTCCCCGAACTCTGAGCCCTGCTGACGCTGTCGCGGCTCCCCGAACTCTGATTCATCTGAGCCCTGCTGACGCCGTCGCGGCTCCCTGAACTAAGACCCTCCGGTGCCTGCTGAGTGACTCGCGGCCCGCTCCTCCAAGAGAATCGGCAGAGATCGCCAAAAGAAGCAACATCCCCTCAGCTCGAGGATTGAGAGCTGGGCGCTGGATACCTCGCAGAGACACTGATTGAAAGACTGTCCCGCTACCCCTTTTCCCTCCATCACAAGATCGCTGCCGCTTGTGGACTTATTTCTGCACCTGCCTGCCGGATCATAAAGATCCCTGATAACCACCGATAAAAGCATATTATCTTACACGAATTACTGTGTGGTGTCTCTCTATCCGAAGAAGAGAGTAAGCGTAGCGTGTGCGATCCTAGGTACGAGACCCTTCCAGGAAGGGCCTCCCTGCTCTTGCTCGGCCTAACTCTGGGAAAGGTGGGCCTCAGGGTGGTCAGGAACACATTCCGCAGCCTCCCCGGGGAACGCCTTCCAACAGCTGTGATCTTGTTTGTTTTGTTGTTGTGTTAATGCTTTGCTGCGCTCGTTTGACTTACAACGTGCTTTCTCTTTCCACAAACTCGATGTTTGTGTTCCTTTATTTTGAGATGCTTTTAGTATTACTGTCACACACACAACCACACACACACACACAACCACACGCACAACCACACACCCGCAACCACACACCCGCAACCACACACTCACAACCACACACTCACAACCACAACCACATGCACAACCACACACCCACAACCACACACACACAACCACACACACACACCACCACACACACCACCCCACACACCACCCCACACACCACCCCACACACACAACCACACACACAACCACACAGACAACCACACAGACAACCACACAGACAACCACACACACAACCACACCCAAACACACCCAAACACAACCACACACAACCACACACACAACCAAAACCCCACACAAACAACCCCACACACAACCACACCCACAACCATACACACAACCACAACCACACCCATCCACACACAACCACACACAACCACATACACAAGCACACACAACCACAACCATACACACACACAACACACACAACCACACACCCACAACCACACACACAACCACACACACAACCACACACACAACCACACACACAACCACACACACAACCACACACAACCACACCCACACACAACCACACCCACACACAACCACACCCACACACACAAGCGCACACACAAGCGCACACACACACACACACACACACACACACAACCACACACACACACACAACCACACACACAACCACACACAACCACACACAACCACACACACAACCACACACACAACCACACACACAACCACACACACAACCACACCCAACCACTCATTCACACCCACAACCGCACCCACAAACGCACCCACACAACCGCACCCACACAACCACACACACACAACCACACACACACACACACACACACAACCACACACATACACCCAGCCACAACCACACCCACAACCACACCCACAACCACACACACACAACCACACACACAACCACACACAACACACACACAACCACACCCACAACCACACACAACCACCACACCCACAACCACACACACAACCACAACCACACACAACCACACACACAACCACACAGACAACCACACACACAACCACACACAACCACACACAACCACACCCAAACACACCCAAACACAACCACACACAACCACACACACAACCAAAACCCCACACAAACAACCCCACACACAACCACACCCACAACCATACACACAACCACAACCACACCCATCCACACACAACCACTCACACAACCACACACAACCACACCCACACACAACCACATACACAAGCGCACACACAAGCACACACAACCACAACCATACACACACAACACACACAACCACACACCCACAACCACACACACAACCACAACCACACACACAACCACACACACAACCACACACAACCACACCCACACACAACCACACCCACACACAACCACACACACCCACACACACACAAGCGCACACACAAGCGCACACACACACACAACCACACACACAACCACACACACAACCACACACACAACCACACACACCACACACACAACCACACACACAACCACACCCAACCACTCATTCACACCCACAACTGCACCCACAAACGCACCCACAACCGCACCCACACAACCACACACACAACCACACACACACACAACCACACACATACACCCAGCCACAACCACACCCACAACCACACACAACCACACACACAACCACACACAACACACACACAACCACACCCACACCCACAACCACCCACAACCACACCCACACCCACAACCACACACACACACACAACCACACACAACCACACACACAACCACACACACACACACAACCACACACAACCACACACACAACCACAACCACACACACAACCACAACCACACACACACCCACAACCGCACACACACCCACAACCGCACACACACCCACAACCGCACACACAACCACAACCACACACACACCCACAACCACACCCTTAACCGGACCCACACACCACACCCGCACCCTCAACTGCACCCACACACACCACACACACACACACACAACCACAACCATACACACACACACAACCACAACCATACACACACAACCATACACACAACCACACACACACAAGCACAACCACACACCCAACCACATCCACACACAACCGCATCCACACCCGCACCCACAACCACACCCACACACACAACCACAACCACAACCACAACCACAAACACACACAACCACACACACACACAACCACACACACAACCACGTGCAGAACCACCCAACCACACACCCAACCACACACCCAACCACACACCCAACCACACAGACAACCCCACACACAACCACACCCACACATACAACCACAACCACATACATAACCACACACACAACCACACCCACAACTACACACACAACCGCACCCACACACACAACCACACACACACAACCACACACACATACACCCAACCACACACACCCAGCCACACCCAACCACACATCCACACACATACCCACAAACACACACAACCACACCCACAACCACACCCAACCACACCCAACCACACATTCACACCCACAAACGCACCCACAAACGCACTCACAACCGCACCCACACACACACAACCAGACACACAACCACAACCACACACACACCCAACCACACACATACACCCAGCCACACCCAGCCACACCCACACCCACACCCACAACCACGCACACAACCACGCACACAAGCGCACACACAAGCGCACACACAAGCGCACACACAAGCGCACACACAAGCGCACACACAAGTGCACACACAAGCGCACACACACAACCACACACACAACCACACATACAACCACACCCACAACCCACACCCACACCCACACCCACAACCACACCCACACCCACACCCACACCCACAACCACACCCACACCCACACCCACAACCACACCCACAACCACACCCACAACCACACCCACAACCACACACAACTACAACCACACACAACCACAACCACACCCACAACCGCACACACACCCACAACCGCACACACAACCACAACCACACACACACACCCTCAACCGAACCCACACACCACCGTACCCACACACCACACCCGCACCCTCAACTGCACACACACACACACACACACACACACACACACACACACACAACCACAACCATACACACACACAACCATACACACACACACACAAGCACAACCACACACACAACCACATCCACACCCGCACCCACAACCACACCCACACACACACAACCACACACACACAGAACCACACACACAACCACGTGCAGAACCACCCAACCACACACCCAACCACACACCCAACCACACACCCAACCACACACCCAACCACACACCCAACCACACACCCAACCACAAACCCAACCACACACCCAACCACACAGACAACCCCACAGACAACCCCACACCCAAACACAACCACACCCAAACACAACCACACCCAAACAACCACAACCCCACACACAACCACACCCACAACCACACAACCACACACACAAGTGCACACAACCACAACCATACACACAATCATACACAACCACACACACAGCCACACACACACAACACACACACAACACACACAACCACACACACAACCACACACACAACCACACACACAACCACACACACAACCACACACACAACCACACACACAACCACACACACACCCACAACCACACCCACAACTACACCCACAACCACACACACACAACCACACCCACACACACAACCACACCCACACACACACAACCACACCCCCACAACCACACCCACAACCACACTCACAACCACACCCACATCCACAACCGCACACAACCGCACACACACAACCGCACACACACAACCGCACACACACAACCGCACACACACAACCGCACTCACACAACCGCACACACACAACCGCACACACACAACCGCACACACACAACCGCACCCACAACCACAACCACACCCACACACACAACCACACACACAACCACACACACAACCACACACACAACCACACACACATCCACAACCACACACACAACCACAACCCCCCACACACAACCACAACCATACACACACAACCACAACCATACATACACACAACCACACAAGCACAACCACACACCCAACCACATCCACACCCAACCGCACCCACAACCGCACCCACAACCGCACCCACAACCGCACCCACAACCGCACCCACAACCACACACACACACAACCACACACACACACACACACACACACACAACCACACACAACCACACACACACACACACACAACCACACACATACAACCACACACATACACATACAACCACACACACACACATACAACCACATACAACCACACACACACACATACAACCACACACACACAACCACACCAAGCATTGGCATAGCCAATAGGTTTTGCATTTGGGACCTTATACGTGTTTAGCCACGCAACAGTTGACCAAGGATATTGTGCTGCATATCTAAATACTTGGAAGGTCCCAAAAGCGAGACGTATTGGCTATGCCAATGCTTGCTATAACTTTTAGCCCGTGCTACCTGATCTGTTCTGATGTTGATAAAAGATTTTATTGTTCACAGAGTCGAGACTACGCTTTTTAACTGAACCGTAGCTTTAGAAAGCTGAGTCTGCCCAGTAGGAAATTAAACTTGGAACCTGCAAGTTACACCACAATATCTAGAACAGATGCGTTAAACTCAGGGTTGTCATTTACGGTTGGAGAGTATCAGAGAAGGGGAAAATGGGATCAATGTGGCACACTAATTGGAAGGAATCGGCTAGGAACTGATAGGCATTCTGTGGCACAGTAACTGGTGGCAGGGCCTGACTGGGAGCCCAAAGCAGCCCTGGCTATTTTCTCGGACCAGTACCTGGGGTAGCACTGCCCCGGTCCATGAGTCTGGAAATGCTTTCTGGCTGCTTTTGTTGGTGGGGGCCAATATTGCTGCATCGGCCCCCAGTAGCAAAACCGTGTCACACTGCTACAAAACTGGCCCACACCCTTCCAGCCTCCTGGGGAAATGCCCGATGCCCGGTGCGGCTTGTCCAGCCCTGGCTGATGGGAGGGATGTCATTTAGGAGTCATCATGAGGAGAAGCAGAGAACCATGTGCTTCCCTTTGTATATTCTATGCTTGTTTTTTATCTGCTTGTGTGAGATTGTAATTCATTAGAATTACACATATTATATGTTCTATTTTCTGCAATTTCATTACACATTGTAGGAAATTGGGTTATTAGTTGAGAAGGCTTGAATGAAGCCCCACTGAAATAACCACAATCCTGAGTGAAGCACAAATGTCACTTTACTTAAGCCTCTGGTAGCTTGGCAGAAAGCAGCCAGGCTTAAATTAGAAGCAATGCATAACGTATTTATGTAGTACTCAGGCAGCAATTAAGTGAAAACGCACCAGAAGAAAAATCCCAAACTAACTTAGAACAATAGAGTAAACTTAAATAAATAAAATGACACAGAAATGACAAAAATCCAACCAGTAGAACTGTTGAGATGAGTTTAAAGTTTTACATAAAAATAACACCAAGAAGCACAGAGTCCCACTTATGGTTATCTGTTTTCGCTGGATCAGGGTGAAGTCACAAATTTATAACGAGCGCGATGGAGTACAAGATCAATGAACATTGGAATCACTTCTGGGGACCTTGGGTTCAAGGCAAACGGGTTCAGTCTTCCTTCTTCAGACAGCAGGGCAGTCCTTCCACTGGTCAATGACTGTTCTAATGAGAGGTTCTGAAGGTGCCACTTTTATCCCCAGTGCCAGCCTGTAGATGGGGAATCCCCCCCCCCTCCCTCCTCTTTGTCTAACCATTCCTTTTTCCTTGGTGGTTTGGCTCCAAATTGCCTAGGGTAACAAAGGGCAGGCAGGGCTAGGTGTTAGCTGCATTGGTTGGTAAAAGAGCAGGAAGTTTCTAGAAGTCAGGAAGGTGATGGGCAAGCTCTGAGACTTCCTATTGAAGCTCAGGATAGCTGAGTACAGCACTGCAGGACATCCTGCTAAGGAGGTAATCACCCTGCCCCACACCCAAGACCCTTTTTTCTCCATGTCTGGAAGGACTACACAAAGCACCTCACTGTTATGTGACCATGGGCAATGGCAGAAAGGCACATTTGGTTTGGGCAGAAAAATGCCAACTTTCTAAAAAGTGGTGTTTTCAGAATATTAGCTTATAGGTCAAACTTTACCACTAGAGGGAGCCAGAGAGCTGAATTGCGTGCACACCAGAACGCCATTGCCATTGCCTCGAGGCGAGTGCACTGCTGCCGCAGAGGGAAGCGGAAAGCCACCGCAGTGAGAAAGGGAAGGGAAAGGAAAGCAGGCTGCCGGTCGGGCGGCCGGCCCTCGGCTTCGCACCTGTCACTCGTCTCCATCTGCCGATTCAAACGGCTTACAGGCTGGTTGCTCCCTGCCCCCACCTCCCTGTGGTGTGCAGTGCAGACCAGAGCGCGGGAGCGTGACCGCAGGTGGCCGCCAGAACTCGCAGCCTTTGCAGCAGCGGCCGCGGGCAAAATTCGGGAACGGCCCGGTCGCGGCGGGAGCCGGCCGGGGGCCACGAGAGCTCTTGGTCAGCTCAGGGCCAGTCTGGAAAGCGGAGAGGATTGCAGCAAGGTCCTCTACAGCGGCAGGAGCATTCCAGAAGCCGCGAGAACACTCAGCAGCAGGAACAGTAGCAGCGAGGGCTTCCCCTGAGGCGGTGGGAGTCGCAGGAGCCACTGAGACCAGCCTGTACATCTGTGTATCTGCCGACGCGGGAGACAAGAGGTAAGAGGTGGAGGCAAGCGTGGCAGCCGTTAGAGGTCGCCGCTAAGTAAGAGCCAGAGGGTGCGGTCTGAGGGGTTGGTAGACTAGGTCTCCAGCTTGCAGCCCCCCTCGTGTGCACCGCTTGCTAACCCCCTCCATCCCCCTCCACCCCTCCGTGCCCTCAAAACAAAAAACACAGCTCAACCCAGGGGCCCACATCAGCACTAGTACTGGTATTCCCTCCCCCCCAGCACAATCAGGCACAAACAAGCCTAGCCCCAGCAAACGGCGTAAAAAGAGATGACGCTGAGGAAGACTAAATCCTGCACGGAGGATGAGGGGGAAGTGAACCCTGAGAGTCTAGCACAAAGAAGGGTAACCAGAAGCATAAGCACCCAAAAATCCCAGGATCTGGTCTCTGGCAATTCCCTCCCCCAAGGCCTTATCACTCAATTCTTTCAGGCCTCAAACTGCCCCTCACCTTTGGATGAAACGTCACAAGATCCCGCGACCAATGCCATACCGGGGATCCCAAAGATCCACCTGGACCCAAGGGACTCTTATGCCTGCGAGTCTGCTAACTTCGAATCACCTGGGAGCCTTGATGCTTGTTTTCAGCCTGAGCCCAGGACAAAGAGCCCGATTAGGGTCACTGCCGACATTCACGATAGGCCAAATCTGGGGGCAGACGTGGATTCAGATACTGGGAGGACAAGCGAGGCTGTCGCATCCTCCTCCCCAAAGAGCACAGGCACAGGCAAGGGTCTGAATGCAATTGTGACACCTAGGGAAATACAGAGGCCAATCCCCCAAGGTACGGAGGTTCCAACAACTTCGTTCTTACTAAAATTGGAACAGACCATTGAACGAACACTTGAAACTACCCCTATTAATTTAGGAAGAGCTAAGGCCCCGAGAACTGCACAAACGGAGGGTTGGAGTCCGCTGAGTTTAACTCATCACCAAGACTTAACCGACCCAATTGATGAACCCACCTCTAAAGACCTTAACTTGTCAGCAATAAGAGAAGTCCAGGACACAATGGCCAGGGCACTGCTATGGCAATCCGCAAAGATGGAACTCCAAATCGATCTTTTGCAGTCGATAGCCCAGCATTTGGTGTGCCAAGATGATAAGCTGGCAAAGCTGGAAGTCCAACTTAACGTCCAACAAGCTCATGCCGCCAGCACCAATTCCTGTGACGTCTTAATTGATAAATGGGCAAGTCTACCTGAAGTCTTAAAAGAGATGCTTGCATTAGCCAAGGGTCAGGGCGAGACAACCACGCAAGAACAAGCCGCACAAAAGCCACCACCACAGACGACAGAGCATGCCGAAACAGCAACCCTTAGCACAACGGGCAATAGCGCCTCAAAGGTTCCCCTAGTAGGGCCCCGCATTAACTTTACTTTGGCTAATAAAGGGAATGGTGACCCCGAGGTCTCGGATCTCGAGACCGTTAGTGATGATCTGTCTGATACTACCTCTCAGGTGGAGAGGGTCGAAGGAGCATTAGCAAGTGCCAAAGCCCCGTTATCAAGGAGAGCCAAAAAAAGACTCAAAAAACAACTTAAGAAGTCCAAAGCTAGAAGCAGAAACACACCCTCGGTGGTATCAACCCTGGGCGACACTGAAACTAAACGTATCCCTAAACCACTCTTCCCCATTTTCATACCCAAGCAGGTGTCTAAAATGGACAAGTCATGTGACGCACCTCTTGTTCGCGGTGAGGCCCAAAGTCAACAAATCCCTCTCATGGAGGGTCAAACCAATGAGCCTCTCCAACAAAGGCCTTCACAGGTGGCCGTCGCCGCTCCATTAAGTGCCCCCAGCCCTGCTGGTTGGGTTCTGAAACATGAGTCTGTAACAAATCCCAAACTACAACAGGGCGCACAGCCAGTACAGTCTAGAGTGGTAGGTCTACAAACTGAGGGGCAGGGGAATCAGCAACCAGGAGTCGCACTCAAAAATTACCTAAATCTAGCATCAGACCAGGGGGAGTGGCAAGGATGTCCGAGTGTGGAAGGCCAATCAAGCATGGGGCCCAATGGGCAGCAGTCAGAACCCACTCACAAAAACCCTTTAAATTTCAGTTACCAGAGGCTAAAGCTCCAGGGAGAAGGGGTGAGTTTGTGGTCCATCACACAAAAAAACAAACAATCCACCTATGAGCTGCAGTTAACCCCAAGGTACACAGCAAAAGGCTCATTTGACATTTTGAACAGGTCCAACATTGTCCGCCTGTTTGGCCATATTGCCTCCCTGGCCCAAATCACCTCAGAAAATATTGAGTGGGTGATATTCAAGAGACTGGAGACAGACACTCATGACGATTCCACCATAATCGGACTTGCGAGTCAGCAAGTCCAACAGGCTGTCCTTAAGGAAGCAACACTGTTCGCTGAATGGGGCATTGAAGTTGTTGCACCAAGTACACTGAAATATCCACACGTCCTGTTGCCGCAACAGGACACCCCAGAACCGTCATCCATTCTTAAAGGCATAAGGCACATCCGCCCAGAAATAGGGGCGAAATCAGGGCGGGCAAAAACCCCGCTAAAAATCAAAATCCAGCAAAATGACGGGCAACGGAGCGTGCAGCGGCATTTCCAGACATCGGATCACCTGGAGGCCACATGGAGACAGTGTCCCTAACCTAATAAACAGCCATGTAAATAACGCTTGTTCAAATCCACTTAGGGGCCTAGTCCGCGAGTTATCCATTATCTCATGGAATATTGCGGGGATGAGCAACATCTTTAGGGACATAACTACACCTGAATACCTCGCACAGGGGGACATACTGTGTATTCAGGAAACCTGGGCAAGGGCAACGACCGCCATCGGTGGCTTTTACGAACATTTTAAACCAGCGACCAAAAGGACAATCTTTGGACGCCCGTCAGGGGGCCTCTCTATCTACGTAAGTCATGCGTGCAAAATTAACACAACTGAATTAAAGTTGGGGTCTCCTGATCTTCAAGCCATCCTAATCAGTGGGTTGTCATCGGGTCGAAAATCTCGCGCCTTTCTACTAATTAATTGTTATTTCAACCCAATTAAGTATCAATCCTCCCAGGCCATGGAATCACTTATTTCAATTTTGGAAGATCTTCTAATAAATTGGAAGGACCAAGACGTAATAATCGCGGGCGACTTCAATCACAGAGGCTTGGGTTTAATTTCGGAGACTCCATCAAGCAAGAAGTCAGTCCCACTGACTGAATTTCTCGCAAATTTTAAGCTGCACTCCACCCATAGAATACAAAAAAAGACCCAACCCGAATGGACCACCATTCCGACCTTTAGAAATGTCTCTACTATAGACTACATCTTTATCAATGAAGGGCTTGCCCACAATCTTTGCAACTTCACAGTGGACGACAGAGAGGAAAGCGATCATAGGCCCCTCCGCGCCACATTCAATCTGGCGCGGGTACAAGCAGAACTACAAGCAGTTATTGGAACTACCACGGGGGAGGAACATCACAATGTGCTTAAAAGAATAAAATGGTCAACCAATCTCAGTCATAGCCTGCTAGACTATATAGCTAGAAGGGAGGAAGAACCTAACCCAGTTCAAACTAAGAACATCATCCACCTCTGGGAAACACTGACCTCCGACTTATTGGAACGTCTGGGCAATAACCATCATTCAAGAAGTCGCCAATTCCACTCTGATCCTCGCCGTGCAACATCGTGGTGCCTGTCACAGTGTAAGCGTGCTCTAAATAAGGCAATCAGGGCACAAAAGAAAGGCACTCATTTGTCAGGGAGATACTCCATTGCTGCTCTGCGAACAGACTATAAAAAGAAAGTCTGGGCCCACAAAAAACTGCAGACTGAACAGAATTGGTTGACTGTGTTCTCCTTAATTAAAGGTAATGACATTAGCAAGCTTTGGCGTTTCATTAACAGTCTGACCCCCAGAGGAGAGCAAAAGGAAAATAGTGTTGCAGGGAAAGTGTGGGAACAGTATGCCAAGGGGCTGTATACCTGTGAGTCAAATCAGGCCACTGCAGGAAGCCGTGCGTGGTCCAAGGTGGCGGCGGAAATTATCGAACCCGAAAGAGCTACGTCAGAAGGCGTAAACTCGACCTGCACCGGATCATTTACAGAAATGGAGGTACTAAAGTGCATCAAGGCCATAAGAACTGATGGCGCTCCAGGCCCAAATGGGATTCCGGCCCAGGTTCTGAAAACCGCCTCAGCCTTTTTTGCATCCAGACTCACCCCTTTATTTAACCATTCTTTTGCCACGGCAATGTTGCCATCCTCTTGGAAAGGTTCTATTCTATTCCCCATCCATAAAAAGGGGGACCACACGAACCCGGCCAATTATAGGCTTATAGCTCTCCTCGACATAGAAGCAAAGATATACGCCCGCCTTCTTCTCAGGGATCTGGAGGATTGGGTGGACAAGAACGGCATTCTTCCGCCCACACAGACCGGCTTTAGGGCCCATAGCTCCACTCTTGACAACATCTTAGCCCTTTCCTACCTAGCGAAGAAGGCCAATACGAGGAACAAACCGCCCCTGTTCTGCTGTTTCATAGACTACTCCACAGCCTTTGACCGAGTGAACAGGGGCCGGCTCTGGGCAAAACTTGACTCGTGGGGGCTACCACAGGCTCTGCTAAAAGCTATAAAAGCGCTCTATGAGGGCACCTGGGTCAAGGTGAAGCTAAGCCCCACAATAACAACTGAAAGAATTGAAACCAACTCGGGCCTCAAGCAGGGGTGCGTCTTGGCCCCCATGCTTTTCAACTTGTATACTGCGGACATGGGGACAGCTCTGAAAGATGCCAACTTAGCACCTCCAAAACTGGGGAGGCTCGTCTTGGGAACACTCCAGTATGCAGACGACACGGTGATCATGGACCACACTAGGGTGGGGCTCCAAAGAGCCTTAAGCAGTTTGGCCCTATACAATAAGTCAAATGACTTACGGATCAACGTGAGCAAGACCAAAATCGTCATTTTTGGCAAATACCCCCTCAAAAAAGAAGCTTCATGGTCTCTGGGGGAGCACCGTATCGTCACTGCCCCATCCTACAACTATCTGGGCACCTGGGTCTCTGAGAGTGCCTCTGCAGTCAAACATCTGAAGGAGCTTAAACCTAAAATTAACAAAACCATTCTGTCGTTAAGACGCTTATGCCACCGCTTGGACAGTCCCTCAGCAGAACCAATGTTGACAGTGCTCCGGGCAAAACTGATCCCTGCCATTGCATATGGGCATATAGCCTACCCTGGTGCATTTGACAAAGTGGTAAACGCGGCCCAAGCGAAAGCCTATAAGATGGTGCTACAGGCCCCTAGATACGCAAGGAACACTAGATTAAGGCTAGAAATAGGCCTTAAGCGACCGGAGCTGGTATTACTGGGGGACCTTTTAAAACTCTATATTAGAGTATTGAAAGCACCAGAACATTCGCTAAAGCACTCCCTAAAATCAATCTTTGATGAGGTGGGCTCCCCCTGGTACTCAAAGGTAGGACAAGCCATTGCAGCATTGAAAATCGAAAGAAGGAGTTTGCCCCTGCACGAAATTCCTTTCTCAGCCTGGGCCCAAGTAGTTAAGCGCCAAGTCCGGATCATCTCCTTTGGACTTGACCTTGCATCTCTTCGGCAAAATCCACTAACTCAGGCCCTGGACAAATCATATATTCCAGGTAAACCCCAACCTTACCTGCAAGATCCAGTATCCACTTGCGCGAGAAAGAACATTTTGTATTTTCGACTTTTGGCCCTCAGGATCATGGACTTCAACCCCAAATGGGCCCGTACGGATGGCACCCTGGCCTGTCGTCTATGCAATTACCGCAGAGAATCCTGGCTACACTTGCTGTGCTGCTGCACAAAGCTGGCCAATGATCGCCATCGCTTGCTGCTTCCGATTTTACGGAATACGGACTATAGAACTTGCAGAGAGGCTTCGGACTGGTGCCTCTCAGTCTCCACGACCTGTTTGATAGCCAGAGTTGCGAAATTTATACACCAGGTAAAAATGGCACTCGACTCCCACTTAACGGCATTGTCTGTAAAGTAACTGGAAGCCTTCCGCCCCAGTTATCTAACCTGGGCTGGTTTAAAGACCCACGAAGAATCCATCTTTCGTCAACAGCCCTTGGTACATGAATTGACTCTACCGAACTTTCATGTGCCTCCCCTTATCAGTTGGGAAATACTGGTACAACCTATACATCACTCCTTTTAAAAGAACTCTGCTTTGGACAGCTAATCAGGACTAATATGTTAATATTTAACCCAAAGTGACTTTCACTTTTATGTGTGGATGGGACTTGTGAGGGGGTGAGTCGGGACGTTCATAAAGCTTCTTTTTTTTCTTTTATTTTATCTTATACTGTAAAGATTTTAAGTAATCATGCAGTTTATTATTATTAAATCAATGGACCTTTAAAGAGGATTTTAAATAACAGATAATTTGAATGGAAACATCATTTTTCTATCTGGTGTTAAACTGAAGTTATAACTTGTTATGTGTAGTAAGGTAACCTAGTGGTCGCCTATAGGAGAGATTGCCTTACAACACTGGAAAAAAACATTTGGTGTTGTTTCTCTGTTAGGGCATATAAAATGTAAATACACTTGTTCTACTTTTTAAATACCATATCCAAAAGGAAGATTTAGGTCTGGCAGGAAGTTTTTTTTTTGCCAGGTGGAAATGGCAGTTTAAATTGCCCTACAGACTGCAGTGGTAGGCCTGGACATGTTTTATGTGTGCTACTTTAGTAGGTGGATGATGAGTGCTGCAGCCCACTAGTAGCATTTAATTTACAGGCCCTGGGTAAATGTAGAACCATATACTAGGGACTTAAAAGTACATTTACTAGTGCCAATGAGGCATTGGCCAATTTTACCATGTTCAGATCGGGAGAGCACAAGCACTTTACCACTGATTAGCAAGGAGAACGTGCACAGAGTCCTAAAGCCAATAAAAGCTGGTTCAGCAAAGGAAGGCAAACATCTGGGGTCACTCTGCAGAGACAGCCAGGTCCAATAGACATTGTTATGTCACTTGTGAGCCGTCAAAGATCATCTGAGTTCTGCTGCAACCATGATTTTGATTAACACCCGTCACCAGAAACTAATTCTCCGACACCTCGGATGCTCAGGTTTATGGATCAATATTTGTATTTAATGAAGCCATAGTGGGCAGGAGATTGCAATGCAGTTTAATATCATGCATTGAGTTGAGATCTATGTTGAGGAGATATATATTTATTAGTGGAACATGTAATGTCCTTCACAAGACACTTTTCGTGGACTTCAATGAGGGTTTATGTTCTTGGTAGGGAATGTAGATGGCTTATGGTTAGAGGGAGGTAATTGATGGACACCTGGATTCTTGCGACTAGTCACTGTGGGAGCTTCTTAGGCCGCCCTCTGAGGATTTTTCAGTTGTTGCACTTTTTAATGATATAGACTGCCCGTTCCGCTAAGGGTTATAGGCTGGATGCTTCTAGAAGACGCTTTTTGAGTGGGGTTACTACTGGGAGTGTAGTGTAAATAATTTATTTAGTTCACATTTTAATTAAGTGCAACTCAACTGGAAGGATGGTCAGTGTGCTGAACGGGAAGGATGGTCAGTGTGCTGAACTGGTAAGATGGTCAGTGCACTGTGCATCAGATCAACATGGGGGAGCAATGCAATCCCACGCAGAGGCCTGGCATAAACATACTTTTCTACCCCCACCCACGCGCTTGATTTCTGAAAGAAACTAAAAACCTTGCTCTTGCAATAGATCCCAGACAGGCCAGTACCCCTCCGCATGTGCCAGGATACCTTGCCATGTGATATGCGTGCCCTACAAATAAAAATAACATAATATATGACTAATAAGCTGTTCAATAAGAACATGCAAAGATGCAGCAGCTGCCTCTGCACAAAGGGTGGAGTCGAAACCATCAGAAATTGTCATGTTACGCTATTGCCCTAAGCCAACCGGTGTCGCTTTGAAGAAAGATGCAGTGGGGCTATCTCGTGCTCATAACCAGAGTCCTCTCCTGGTTGTAGAAGAGGCTTGTGAGGAGGTAGTGGGTGAGCATTTTGCATAATCCCCATCGAGCACAGCTCCCATGTTTCTCTGCACTGCATCATGAGTTGTTTTGGTGCTTTCAGTCCTACTTATCACCTCTTTTACCACCTTTCCGACGGTTCCTGGAACTTGTGGTTTCATGTCTTTTCAGGCTATTGAACTTCTTGACATCTAAAGACCGGTGCATCAACGCCCTATGTCTCTTCTGCGTCAATAACACACTTAAGACTAGGGCATCAGACAGGGCTGAGGGCACTGGCTCTAATACCAGGCCTTTCATGACAAACACTACACAGTGGATGGCTGTTGACAGGGCTTTAGAAAACCGCATTTAGAGCTTGGACGCTTTTGGTGTACTGCCCCCTGAAGTGATTCCAGTAATAGTGTTCCTGACATCCTCTGTAGATGTCTTTTATGGTGATGGCTGTGGGCGTGTCCCTTCACTTCACATGCGGGGTTTAATCTTACCAAGGCGTAACTCATTCCGCTTTCATAGAAGATATATTTGAATGCAGTCTATTGGGTTTATAGGCAGAGCTGGATAGCTGTCCCTCCCACATTTAAAAAGACTGTGGGAACAGTATCATTTTTATTCTAAATTGAAAGCTTGATTTTCCTTCTGGGCTTAGTGCCTCCAACCTGGGGCCGCTTAGCATGCAGGCATGGATTTGAATAAACCCTAATCCACAGGCTCTGCTTGCCAGAGTAATATTTTGAAAGCTACTTAGAATTCTGGATATTTTGTCAGTGGACTTTTCTCCTTGGCTCTCATCACAGCTGGGCGGCTGTCGGTATTTCTAGAGGGTCACTGCATTTTGCAGTTCTGAGTTAAACGTGGCACCATTTTATATTGCTTGTTTTGCTGGGACTGGGCTTAAGTAACCTCCCCCCTACTTTCTCTTTCGTGAAATACTTAGTGTTTTTCTCCGTTTTTCTTGTAATCAAATATTAGTGACTAGAGATCAAGCAGCCAAAGTTGAAATTTTGTGAAGGAATAACTAGTTTTTAACTGTGCGGGGTCCGTGAATAGTACACTGTTTGGCCGATGCCCTTAACAATGTTGTGAAAAACTCAGTCACATAAATCTCAACCTGTTTGGGCTTTATTGTATTAATTTGTTTCACTTATTTGTTTGCTTATTCCTTTTTGTCTGTTATTGAATGTGTTCACCCTTTTTTGAAGCATTGAACTCAAGCTTATTCATTTGAATGTCAAATTTGTTGTTTGTCATGTCGAGGTCTTGTCCAACTATATAATTTGTGTGGCTCAACGTTTTGTATTCTATGTGTCAAAATTTAGTTTGTGGTCTGTTGACTTATTACTCTATATGTTGCACGTGTAAAATCCGATGTAAATTTTCAAACAATTGATTTTTTTCATGAAAAAATGGAAGAAAGGAAATAAACAGATGTTTTTGGGTCATGTGTGCTCTAATGAAATAAAGACCAACAAAAATCAGTACGGGCATGTGTGTTGTTGTGCACTTACATTAGTGGACATCATATACCAGGCCAGCCTCTCACACTTCTCCTTTTCTTTATATCCCACTATGCCTGGATGCATCCTGATTGCGGAAGCCAGCACTAGGGCCGCGCCATTCACCGCTGGACTACACCGTAGGCAATTCCTTCAATCAAGTCATGCTACTGTGGACCCCTGTAAAATCTTCTCCTAACACAGACCCAAATTCAATCATATTGCAGGTCCGACCAGTCTTCCGGCCCACACGCTGGTCACCACCTTTTTTGAGGCACCGCAGCCTCTACTTGGACAAACCACTGCGTTTTCGTTGGTCCGATCCTTCTCACCTAACGGACCAAGTTCCCCACTGCCTTGCAGGTTACTCTGCCTCCTGGCCATCCTGCCACCGCTTCTGAGTTATCTCAGTCACACCACCGCGGCACCGCAAATCTTATACCCTGCTCCGTGGACCTCCAAGTCTTGGCCTATCTAGCAGATCACGAATCTGCCACCTCCCAGGCCCCCCTGTGCCTCCGATCCTTCACACGTGTTTGTACCCCTTCGCTGGACCGCTGCTTCTAACAGGCCATATAGCTCTCAGGCTTGCATTTAATTTGTCCTGATGATGATCCCATTTTTTTTAGAAAGGGATCGAAACGTCGTCGACTAGCTTTACATAGTATACACAACTTAATTTGATACCTAAGTGTAACGTTTGTTTCTCATTTGGTGCTTGTTTCACTGCTCACACTGTGTACAAGCCTCCTCACCTTGCCTGAATGTTTTGTCCCTTAGTTTTTGATGTTCACTGTTATGTGTAGGGCGCAGGACTGTGTCCCACTGTATTTGCTTTCGTAAAATTCCTCACTGCAAATTTAATAAATCGTACTGTCCGGCTGGACAGAAGCAATATAGCACTGATTTTAGTCTATATTTATTACTTCCGTTTCGACTTATATCCTGTCAAGGACCACTGTTCTTAGAAATTATCAAATTGCTTCTAGGCATCAGACTGGATAATATGGGGATCTTTCCTATTTGGGACCACCTCAAGCCAGTTATAAAGGCGGAGATTGAATCTGGTCAATCTTTTGGGCATAAGGCTTGATTGGTCTAGGTGTATTAAGTTAATGATCACCGGTAGAAGCCTGTTGGCTAGTATGGTAGCTAGAGTTTCTGTCTCAATATTGAGGAGGGAAATCAGACGATAGGAACCACAGTGTGTCGCGGGCCTACCTGTCTTGTGCAGCACTGCAATATTGGAACTGCAGAGATCTAATGGGAGGGCTCCAACTTTCTTAACCTCACAGAACAGCTTAAGCAAGTGCAGGCCCAAAAATGTGGCATTCTTTTTAAAGAGTTCATCCAGTATGCCTTTAGGGCATGTGAGTGGCATCTGCTAAGGGCTGAGCCTTACAGAATGCTGCATAATATCATGCGAACTCGGTCGCCCCATTGTCTCTTATGATTTCAGTCACCCATCTAGCCTCAGCCTCTTTTCTACCCAACCAGGCCAACAGTCGTCCCACTTTATCCCCACCATCATTTAAACAGTGCTGTTGGGATAGGATCATGTCGCTTATTTCTTGCTGCACTAGAACCTGGTATTCCCTGTGGGTTATCACAGTCTTACGCAGGATGGCTGGATCAGAATGGCCCCCGGTCTTCCCTCTAGTTCCATAATCCTCTGATCCAGTTCCTCCAAGTCCTGCACCTCCTTTTTCTTCCTATGGGCTATCATGTTTTGTGCACTATCTCTAAGTAGTGCTTTATAAGCCTCCCAAAGGACCATAGCAGATGATAGAGAATCTTTGTTCTCGATGAAGTAAAGTTCTGTTACTACTCTGATTTTCCTGGCTACAGTGGAGTTCCTAAGTGTATAATCTTAGTCGTTAAATCCCCATTTTTCTGTGTCCCAAAAGTTAACCAGAGCGGGGAATGGTCCGACAGACCCATGCCAAATATTCAGTTTCCCCCCAACCCTCTCACTTCACCCGCTGGTGCAAAGATGTAGTTCAGCCTAGAGAACGCCTTATGGGTGCCAGAATATTAAGAATACCTATGGTCAGTGGGGTGATGTCGACGCCAAAGGTCCAAGAGGCCCATGGTAGCAGTGAAACTCAGCAGTGTTGTCTCTTTCTGTGGCCTCTTGATCAAGCTGGAGCTTTCTCGGCTTGGGTTCATTACATCATTAAAGTCACCCATGATAATGTGTAGGGAGGAGACTGCCTTTAGCTATATCCCTTCACTGTGTCTAGGGTCACCTTTTGAAGTCTTGGGGGGGGGGGGGCATACAGGCTAATCAAGGTAACATCTCTCTAACCCCAAAGTCCTTTCACTGCCATGTAGGTCCCACTTGAATCTGTCCCTATCTTCTCTATGCAAAAGTGCGGGGTCTTCCTGACAAGGATAGCCACTCCCGGGGAGCCCGTAGTGAAGCCCTCGTGCCAATGTTATGTATGCCCCTCTACCTAGGAAACTGCAGTGAGAGTCGTGCAAATGGGTCTCCTGTAGGATAACCACATCTGTTTTATGTCTATTAATATACCTAGCCACCAGTCCTCTCTTAACCTTGTTGCCGAGTCCATTTGCATTCCACGACAAGAGTGAATATCTCCTGTTGCCTTGTTCGTTTGCTCCCCCCTTACATTCTGAGCTAGTATCTGGCCTGACCATGTTTGGCCCCACTGTTTGCACCTGCAGAAGTCATGTATGTGTCCAAATTGCAGCAACAACTTACCCTTTCCAACTAAAGTCCCTCACCTCCTGCACACTAGCCCCCAACTTGCCAACCTGGCAACTGTGTTACGGGATAAGCTGGTGAGGTTTGTAGCACCCTTCCCCAAAGTAACTACCTCCCCCTTTACAACCCTAGAAGCTACAATCTACTAAAAACAATAGCAAGCACAGTAAATTTTATACCAGCGGCCCACCAAAGCCTCTGTGGGTTCAGAAGGGGCGGGATAGAGGCTTCATTTACCGTCTTGTACTATATCGTTGACTCTGTGCCACCACTCAACTGTCAGTCCCATCTCTGACCATTGCTGCAGCTCTCATGGGGAGCCATCCCCGGCTGTCCCCGTTCCAGTAGCGTAATCTCTTTGGGAAGTGGATGCTGGTCATCCATATCTGAAGATCGGTTTCTGTCTGAAGTATGATGAGACTGGACATTGCGATCACCAGCCGACCTTGATTCATCACGTAGCAAGGGTACATCACCTTCGGTATACAAAGACATCCACGGCCTTCGGTCCTGTCGATGTATCACCAGTGGAGTCCCCCCTGCGCTAGGGCCCATCAGTTCGGCTCCGTGTTCTTCTCCCATAATGGCGTGTCTTGGGTTGCCCCCTGCCAGGTATAGAATACCTCCGCTGTATCCCCCATCATCAGTGTTTTGCCGGGGCGGGATTCCCTCGAGCCAGCTCCAAACCTCTTCCGAGGATTTGAAGAAAATGCTTTGCCTCAAAATATGACCTTGAGCTTTGCGGGAAACAACAAAATGTATTTCAGCTGGAGGGCTCTGAGTTTAATCTTAATGGAGTCAAAAGTGCACTGCTGCCTCTGTACCTCCCAAGAGTAATCGGGGAACAACATGATTTTACTGTTGGTATATCAGACCTCTCCCAAGTGACTGATCTCTCTTAGCATCATGTCTCTATCCAGGATTTTTTTTTAAACAGGTGATCACAGGACAGGGGAAGGTTTGGGAGTTAAGACCCTGTGGGCGCATTCAATAATAAACGTGAAGAGAAGTGATCAGACGGAAGGGACGCCTGCAGCCACTTAACCAAGAAGGCCTCCATATTTGGCCCCTCTGCCCCCTCCAGGAACGTAACAAATCATAGGTTGTTTCTGGAGGTGTGGTTTTCAGCATCATCAACCCTCCTGTTCAAATCTTTAACCGCTGCACGGAGCTCCGAAACTTCTTTCTGCAATCCATGAGTAAGGCCCTCTGAGATCCGAGTCTCCATCTAGGTGACTCTTTCTGACACATTCCGGAGGTCCTGCCATAGAAGAGACATGTCGGAGTGGACCTTTTCAATCCATCCCTCGAGGGAGCTTCGGAGGATTGAATTGTCAGCAACAAGGCTGGTTGCCTGCTCCGTCCCTGCCGTGGGAACCACCACCCTCATGTAGCAGTCCCTTTTGCTTTGTCTATGGGACTTAGGATCTTTGTATTTGGCCATGGCACCTCCTACGGCAAACACCACTCGGGAGAAATCGGGTATTGCATTTGGTTCCAGTTTTTACAGCTCTCCGCTTTGACCCCGGGGCTCCCAATCATCACCCCCAGTTCTCATGGGACTACAATACTGCAGATGAATGGAATAAAGGGGTTTCTGATGGATACATCTGCCAGTGGATTCCTCACCTTGTGAATATCCCCTGCGCCAGCATTCCACAGAATTTTTTCCCAGCTCTCCACGCCGACGTGGACGTCATAATTCCACAGCTTTGCTCGTGACTCCGTATGACGTCACCGGAGCCATAAGAGAGCCACGTCGGCGTGATGACGTCAGTTCCCTTTTTCCAGCGCCGTCGACGCGTAACGGTTTTCCAGCTCTCTCCTTGATTGTAGAGTTACTTTGTAGTTTCCTTCTGGGCTACTGTTTCTAAAGCACTCAGGTCTTCGTCGAGGAAGTCCGGTTTCAAGCCGTGTAGGGAATGTGGGGGTCACATGTCCATCACTGACCCCCATGAAGATTGTTTATGGTGTCTTTCGTCGGATCACGACATGGATGACTGTTCCCGCTGCAGGAAAATGAATCCTAAGGCCTTAAAGGAAAGGGAAGCGAAGCTGTTCATGGCCAAGGCGAAGAAGGAGGGCAGAGGTCGAAAACGAGATAAGTCTAAGCCGGAGTCGTCGACTTCGCACTCGTCGAAGTTGAGAAGACACAAGAAGAAGAGGAAGCATGACTCTTGATGGCGGTCGACGAAGAGTAGGGCTTCGAGGTCGCCTTCGCCTCGACGTCGCAGTAAGGACTTGGTCTCTCCTTCGCCCTCCCCTTATCCTCGTGTTTCTCCAGAGAAGTCTCCTTCGCCAAAGATAACTCCGGCGCCGATGGATTCTCCAGCTTCCGATGCCGAGCCTGAACAGGTTACTGAACTCTCTCCTGTGCCTGAAGGTGAACCAGTGGATCCAGTAGAGGATCCGTCGGCTCCAGCTACTCCTTGGCTGGATACAGGTTCGAACCCATACCCGCAGTTCCCGACTCCGGGTGCGGATCCGACGCATTTTTTGAATGCTATGTATGGTGTTTTCCAAAGAGCAGCCTTCCCATCCGGTGCACCTTCAGGTCCTTTGGGTCCAATGACGTTCAGTTTGGGTGTGCCACAGCACTATGCTCAGGCACCATTTATGCCCTTCTTGCTGGTGGCGTCGTCATGGCAGTTCCCGGCGCCGTCTGGAGAGCCTTCCTCCCGGTCTCGTCTGGATCGCGTGCCTTTGTCGGAGCCTCCCTCGACGCCGACTCCAGCTGCGCCGCGTGTGACGCCGCCGACTCCATCGGCGCAACCGACTCTGGGTACGGCGCCACCGACTCTGGGTATGGCGCCACCGACGCCGTGTCGTCGGATCCACTCTCGAAGAGAGGCTCAGAGGCTTATAGAGCAGTAACAGTATTGAGTAGATGAAGTGGAGGAAGGTGAATTGGGTGACTCCACGGATGAATTTGAAGGTATTTAGGATGCAAGTGGATTGGACACCACTCCTGAGTGGGAACTTTCTTCTTCCAGATCTTCTCCACCTGAAGAGTTGGCTCCTTACCATCTGGTAATGAAGAAGGCTGCGGAGCTTTTGGATTTACAGTTGCCTTCTGCAGAATATAAGCCGAACTTGTTGACTGAGGTCCTTCATTCGCCTTCCTCTATTGTCGAGCTTCTGTTGCCTTTTATTGAGGCTATCTTAGATCCTATTATGGACGTTTGGCGTAAGCCACTTTCTTCGCCTGCTGTTTCTAGGACTGTGGCGAGAAGCTATAGAGTGGCTACGGGGGATCCGAGCTTCCTTTCCTCTCATCTTTTTACAGAGAGTCTTGTAGTACAAGCATCCTGCTCAAACAGTCTTCGGGGGCTTTTCCGCAAGCGCCAGCTGACAGGGACTCAGAGAAGATTGAGCAGTCAGCTAAAAAGGTCTTCACATCTGCTAGTATGGCGCTAAAATCAACTAATGCCACTTGTTTGTTGGGCCGCTACATTCATGCCTTGATTGACTCTGTAAAACAGTTGGCTCCCAAATTGCCTGATGAGGAGAAGGGTTCTTTTATGGAGGTTGTTTTTGACACTCAAGCTGCAGCTAGGCAAGTTAGTCAGTCAGGCCTAGATACGGCTGACTCTGTGGCCAAAGTTATGGGTTCTTCCATAGCAGCTAGAAGGCAGGCTTGGCTCCGCTCTTCTGGATTTTCATCTGATGTTCAGACCACTCTGGTTGACTTACCCTTTGATGGAGAAAAGCTGTTTGGAGAGAGAGCGGATTCTGCCTTGCAGAGATTCAAAGATAGCAGAGCTACTGCGAAATCATTAGGTTTGCAGACACAGTCGAAAGGGTTTGGCTTTAAAAAGTGAAGGGGTTTTGGAAGGTCTTCCTTTCGCTCCTTCCGTCAACCTCAGCAGCAGCAGCAACAAAATCCTGACGGACAACACTACTGCGATGTGGTATGTCAACAAGCAGGGAGGAGTAGGGTCGTACCGTCTCTGCAGAGAGGCTTTGCGACTCTGGTCCTGGGCTCAGGACCATCGGATTTGCTTGATGGTGGATCATCTGACCGGGGTGCTGAACGTACGTTCTGACAGTCTCAGTCGACAGTTTTCTGCCGACCACGAGTGGAGGCTTCATCCAGAGGTAGTTCAGCACATCTTCCGGACGTGGGGGACACCTCGGGTGGACCTGTTTGCAACTCAAGAGAACGCGCATTGCCCGTCATTCTGCAGTCTCCAGTTTCCGATGCAGGGGGCGTTCGGGGACGCTTTTCAGTTGAGTTTGGGCTCATAACTCCTTTACGCGTTTCCTCCCATACCCTTGATTCCTTGGGTTCTGAGGAAGATTCGCCAAGACCGGGTCCAAGTTGTATTGATTGCCCCGGATTGGCCAAGAAGGGTGTGGTACACAGATCTTCTTCACCTTTTGTCTCACTCTCCGCTCCATCTCCCTCTCAGGGCAGACCTCCTCTCGCAGTCGGAGGGGCAGGTTCTACACCCCCACTTCCAGAGCCTGCACCTTCATGCCTGGAGATTGAACAGGGCAACCTGAGTTCCTTCTCTCTCCCGCCTGATGTGGTGGATGCTATTTTGTCGGCCAGGCGACACTCCACCAAGTCTATTTATTCCTATAGATGGTCTAAGTTTGTAAAATGGTGTGGAGTGAGATCCATTGACCCTTTAAAAGCCCACCTTTCTGATGTGCTTCAGTTTGCTCTTTCCTTGGCTCAGCAGGGTTGTGCTGTGGCCACGGTTAAGGGCTATTTATCAGCCTTATCAGCTTTTCTGTGTCTTCCAGATCAGCCATCGTTATTTAAATCTCCTATTGTTTTAAGATTTAGCAAAGGTCTTACTAATAGGTTTCCACCTACTCCCTTTGTAATGCCACAGTGGGACCTTAATCTTGTTTTAACTTTTTTGATGGGGTCCCCTTTTGAGCCCCTTCATAGCTGTCCTTTGAGGTTGTTTTCTTTTAAAACGTTTTTTCTGGTAGCCATAACCTCGGCAAGGAGGGTGAGTGAGCTTTAAGTTCTTATTTCAAAACCCCCGTTTTTATCCTTGCGTGCTGAAAGGATGGTTCTCAGGACCAGGGCTGCTTTCCTACCTAGAGTAGTTACTCCCTTTCATCTGGGGAAATCCATTACTCTCCCTGTCTTTTATCCTCCCCCTCACCCTTCCAAGGAGGAGGAGAGACTTCACTGCTTGGACCCTAAAAGAGCAGTGAGCTTTTTTTTGGACAGAACAAAGGATTTTCGTTTGAAAGATCAGCTCTTCGTGGGTTATATCGGACACTCAATAGGCAAAGCTGTGCACAAGCCCACTCTGTCCAGGTGGATCATCCTAACCATCAAGATCTGCTACGCCCTTGCTAGTAAGGTTCCTCCTGAGGGTATTAGAGCTCATTCAACTAGAGCTAAGTCCACCTCTGCTTTGGCCAGGGGTGTTCCAGTTGCAGACATTTGTAAGGCCGCGACTTGGACCTCCCTCCATACTTTCGCAAAGCATTATTGCTTAGACTCTGAGATGAGGAGGGAGGGCCATTTTGCGCGCTCTGTCTTACAGGACTTTTTGGTATAGGAAGGTGGACACCCTCCTCCAGGAGTGGGACTGCTGTGGGAATCTATTCACAAGGTGAGGAATCCACTGGCAGATGTATCCATCGGAAGAACAAGTTACTTACCTTCGGTAACGCTTTTTCTGGTGGATACAGTATCTGCTTGTGGATTCCTCACTGACCCACCCGCCTCCCCGTTGTCCACCTTTGTATACCTTAAAGGGTGCCTTGTTTGACATGTTGTTTTGCATTGTATCTTCTTTCTTTCTAGTACATTTATAGGAAATGCTTATGTTCTTTAGCTTTCCTTTGATTATGTACTATGTATATTTGTTCGAATGTTGTGTACTGTGTATACTTTGTATCTGCTGTTGGTCCACCTGTTTGCCTCGGAGGCACGGAAAAAATGGGTGGAACTGACGTCATCACGCTGACGTGGCTCTCTTATGGCTCCGGTGACGTCATACGGAGTCGCGAGCGGAGCCGTGGAACTATGACTTCCACATCGGCGTGGAGAGCTGGGGAAAAATTCCGTGGAATCCTGGCGCAGGGGATATTCGCACGGTGAGGAATCCACAGGCAGATACTGTATCCACCAGAAAAAGCGTTACTGAAGGTAAGTAACGTGTTCGTTAGGGGCCCGTCTGCACACCCAAGATCATGCAGCATGTGCTGCTCCAGGTGAGTGAGGGGGTCCAGAGGATACCACTCTCCCGCATGTCCGACTTGGGAAAGGCAAGCTGGCCAGCAGATAGTATGATGCAAACAAACAGGTGGGCTCAGGCCAGTGAAGCGGCTATGGTGTCATCAGTATATCAGAGCTCTGTTCATAGCCAGTGCCCACCAGTATTCGAGGTGTGGAGAGCTCATCAGGGTGGTGTCAAAAGCTTAGAGCAGGGACTCTCCGTGCAACATGTTGTGGGGCCCCAATGGGATAGAGTTAATGGAGGGGCCTTGTAGACCCCATGGGTGGCTCCCAATGGAGAGTGCAGCACGGGCAGCCCCTGATTGCAATAGCGGAGCAGCGACGTGCCCTCCTTCCTCTGCAAAGGATGATGGGTGTCGGTTACACTGCGGCTCAGATGGTGGGCCCATTTTATGTCAACACTCCAGTTTCGCCTTTAGGACCAGGAGATCCTGAGGAGTGTTCTACAGTGCCGTAGGGTCTTATGGAGCAGAGAGTCCCATCCCAAAAAGGTCACCATAGCATCAATGGGAGGAGAAGAGCATAAGGCAGGCAAGCAGACCCACAGCAGTGGTTATGAACAGGCATCCTCAATGGCCGCAAGGGCACCTCTTATCCCTTCATAACTCCACTACAGGTCTGGCTCAAGACAAAGCCGGTCAGAGTAGGAAAAACTCCAGGAGGAAGGAGCTTAGGCCCTTGGGGCAGACAGTGGTCCTCTCAGCTCTCCAAACACTGCTCCCGAGGTCGGCAATTCCGTTAGTGCAGGGCCTCTGCGGGGGCAGAAATCCATAATAGTATGTGTCGGATGAAGGGGGATCCCAGCTTAGCCCGGGGAGCCGGCAGCCCATAGAGAAAGCAAGCAGACCCCTACCAGGTGGCACCATAGTGAGCGAGGAACATACAGCTGCGTCACAGCTCACCTGGCCATGATGCTAGGCCGCACTCGGACCTCCAGTGCTAGCCAGCCCACACCAATGCAGGCTGCCCACAGCGGCGTCTCCCAGGACTACAGCGACAAGCCCACGGTCACAGAGGGGGGGGGTCCTCTCCTGCTGACAAGGTTGCATCTTTGGCAGGAGGGTGGCCGAGGGGAGGTCAGTGCAGCTGTGTACCATGGCGCGTCGTCTGCAAGACCCGCGCCAGAAGATTCCCTCAGCCAGCGATTACGAAATCAGTGCGGCCACTGCCCCAACACATCCTGATGGGGCACCACCTGTGGGGATGGAGGAACAGCAGGCGTTCCACCGCACACGTCTTGAGCACCTCGAGTCATTCAGGGGCCAAGGCGGGTGCCACCAAGCAACGCCACCCTCAGTTGATGCGTCCCGTCCTCTCAGCAGCCCGTCTGCAGATCTCACGCCTCCGTGGCAACTTCGGCCCAAAAGCGATCCCCTCCTTTTCGCAGCTGGCTCTGGGATGTTTAGTACAGAACTCCGTTAAAGGGTGTCCGTCATATTGGCCTTACAAGCCAAGCCCCACGATGCACATTCTTGACCCTAGAAAGCAGGAAACATGCTTAGAAAAAAATGCAGTGATCTAATTATCATGAACAATAACGTCACTTCATCATAGGAAGATTTGTTGCAACCACATCGAACCTTGATTTGCAGTCGTTGTTCATGTACAAACTGCAATGCAATCAAATAGGCATGAAATATATGATTTCCAATGTATGTTTTTTACATTCATGTTCAGCAAAGTAGTAAATGTTTGGGGCAATACATAAGCATGCGTTTAATAAATATTGCACACTTCTATAACCATTCAGTGATGCCTGCCAGGAAGTAACACATAAAGGTATGCAAAGATTGCTTTGAGGAGCCTGGTATTAAAGCCTGGCACTGCTGTTGCCCTTTATTTTTGGAACTCTACAGATTAATATCAGTGATGACATATGTATGTATGTGGTACTTCTATAGTACAAACCTAGTTAAAAACTGCATAGCACTCTGTATGGTCGAAGACGTGCATAAAGTCAACGAAAGAGATATCTGGTTTGTGGACGGTTAATTCCTGTGATGGTGCGCGTTCAACTCTTTCCTAAATTGGAATAGCATTAGTGCAATCTTGAAGGATATAGGGATGTTATTCTAGATACTGGGTGCATAGATGGAAAAGGCTTGGTGTCTTGTATTTTTTTTCACACACCTTAGTCTTCAGTCTGATGTTGTCCTGGTTCCCAAGCATGCAGAGAAACACCAGAAATGGTGAACTTGTCTGCTCGTTAAGTGAGGGTGCTAGTTGTGATGACTTTGTAAAAGATGCAAAGGGTTTTGAAGATGGTGTGCGTCAGCAACTGGAACCAAGGGGTTCCATCCAGATGGGGGTGACTTGATCATTTTTCTTCAGACCTTTGAAGATGACGTATCATCTTAAATGTATGTTTTTTTGTTACATTATTAAAAAGATGTCATGGGACGAGTGGAGTTTTGAATACTCGCATCTTCGAGGCTTTTGACCATGTTGTGGTTTTATAAGTGCCTTGAGGCAGCCTTTTGATTGTGCGAGTGCTGTGTGAAAACTATTAATGCACAACTAGAAAAGTGAAAAGAACATCTGGAATTTATTTTAACACTTCTAAATCACAGGTATATTACGTACATGTTAAGCGGGTAAGTTTACCAACCAAACAGTTTATTAATAAAATTAAACCACTAAAAGAACTCCTAAAGAAGAGATTTTAAAACTAGGGAAGATAAGCCTAGTGCAGTGTTTGGACTCTAGGACCCTGTGGCAGTGGTCCCCCCCTCCGATAGCAGGACTAGGATGGCTGTGGTATAGCTAATGTACTTTAAGTGTTATTCACCAATGCCTGTTTATGCATGTACTGTTGTGCTTACTTTCCAAAGTAAGAATGTAGAACTTGCTATGATTCTAAGGCTGTTGATCTATCATAACATCTTGGTCAGTTGCCTTTTGGACTGTTGTTGGATGTACATGGCTGGGGTGTTCTTAATAAAGAAGCTACTTGGATAATCCACTGCCCCCTGGAATTGGCTTTATTACACTGGGTGAGCCCACCGGGAAGAAAGGGAACTGATGTAGGGAGGTCAAGAGAGAGGGAAGTAGTAACAGTGAAGAAGCAAACAGAATAAAGTTGGTGGTTCAGTCTGTGCCCGTGTTCCAAGTCGTTTATTTGTGCTCGCGACTGCGAGGATATGACAGCTGGCGATGAGCAACCACACCAGTGCCCTCACCCTCACCACAGGACCCACTTGTTCCTTATGCTCCTGCCTCAAAGACTTCCTCTCGCAGCGATGATAGCGCGGAGTTGCCTGATTGGAGTGGCCGGGCGGGAGCATCTGTGCAGTGGTAGCTCACACAGCCGCTGACTGTGCTCAGGCTGAGCTGTTCTGCTTGCTGCCACATTGACCAATGAGCGGCCGCGTGCTCGTCACAGCGCGTGTTGGCTCTCTTCAAGCCTTATGCTCCTGTTGATGCCTGCCTGGATTTTGTCTGGTCTGTTTACGACCATGTGAAGCTCAACTGCCAAACGCTGCTGAGATTTGTTTAACCACCTCCACGCCTGCTCTCACATTGCCTGTCCTTAAAAGTGTAGCCGGTTTCCTATATGCACAATGATCTATCTGGCCTGCCTCCTGTAAGTCCTCGTTATTAGGGGTGGGCAGAATTTGCGAAACTATTTCCGCAAATTATCGCGGAAATGTTAAAAATTATCGCAAACACGCGGAAATATCGCGAAGATGCGGAAGTTTTTTTCCCGCATGTTCGCGAGATTATCTGCATGGTTGCGGCTCGCCAACTTACCCATGTGGTTGCTCGCGGGCGTGGCCATCTTGTTTTCAGTTGTCTCGCGGTGCATGATCGCGAGAAGAAAGACGTGATTGCGCGACGCATGACGTCACTGCGGGCGCGAACTGTCGCGAGACAGCGCAAATGGCTAAAAACAATACAACATCTTATGGAGAACGCGACCGGATCAAGAAAACTTGTCGGCGAACGCAGGGATTCAGGTAAGGCGATCGCGCACGCATTATTTTACAGCGCGACCAAGAAACAAATTATCGCCAAGCTGCGGAATGCAGAAATTTTGACATTTTCGCGCTTTCCGCGGAACGCGAAAATGTCAAATTATCGCAATTTCCGCGAACGGAACGAAATTTTAGCCCAGGCCTACTCGTTATGCATGCTTTGCTCTCAAGCCTGTTGAACTCTCACCTGTTTATCTAAAGGGGCTGGCCATTCATACCCCTAACACCATGACTGTGAGACTGCCAGATTGCAGCACACTTCTCTCATTCCATAACTGGTGCCTGTATCAGCATCACCACAGTGCCTCTTCATTTTCTGGTCCCGGTACTCTTCTAGGCACAGAAACAGTGTCAAAGAAACCGTGATGTACCACATATACTTGCACTTCTACACTCACCTCATGAAGGTGCAGGCTGGAGGAGTCAAGTACAATGCAGCTGCTCTCTTGAAGCCGTTTGCCACTGCCAAGAAACAAAATATTGACTCCAAATGGGCCGCCTGGATCAACACTTTCGACTTCCCTGACTCTCGGGAGGAGGATGATGATGCCAAGGTAATCAAGTATCTCAAGAACCTCGTGGGAGGGTGGTGTCAAGGATACCATCATGAAACTAGTAGGTGAAGATGCTACCAGCTATGAAGGAAGCGTTGGAGAAAAAAATGTGATCCTTCACTAAATGTTGATTATGAACGCTACATCTTCCACAGAGTTCATCAACAAGAGGGTGAGACAATGGAGGAGTTTGTCAAAAGACTTAAAACCCTCATCAAACATTGCAAATTCAGATGAAGAAGCCAATCATCTTCGCATCATAAATGGGTGTCTGTCTGACTTATTTTGATGCTACATGCTCCGTGACACCCTCACAGTGGACAAAATGTTACTGGCTGCTTGGTCAGAAGAGAGAGCAGAACGACAAGCATCTGCCATGGAGGCAGGATCCTCCTCTCGAGAAGCAGCACTTGCCATGAGGAGCCGTCACAAGACCAGCTGACACATGCAGATCAATGCAAACAAACTCAAAACTATTCTACATGTGCGTATTTGCATTCCCACATGAGTCAATGTTCGGCCCTCAGACAATCCTAAAAAGGATGTGGTAAGGAGAACTGCTTCAAGGCAGTGTGTCGAGCTTGTCAGAAGAAAAGTCAGCTAGACACGAGAAAACACGTGCACACTATGGGCAGTTGGAAACAATCCAACAATAGTGTGAAAGGAAGGCGGAGACATCATGTACAACAGAATAAATCCAACATAATAACTAGATCCTCCACACGTTCCATCAGTGGGTCCTCTGCCTCAATGTCAAATAGAGTGAGAGGGAAGGATATCTACTAATGATGACAACAGACACGACCCCAGTATGCAAACCAGAGTTGATTTGCTTAATCAGAACATCCACCTTCAGTCATCTGCACGAAAGTTCAAGTCAGGTGAAATGAAAGGACACCAAGTCCAAGAGCCCTGTCATTCAACTCAAATTAAGCAGTCGCTCTATAACATTCATGATTGACAGTGAAGTGTACATCAACATTATGTCTGAAGACAAATTCAAAGAACTGACACTGACTCTGACCCCAGCAGACGTTAAGGTATATGCAAGGGCAGCCTCCCAGCCCCTGCAAAGCCAAGGATCTTTCACACCAACGATGAAACACAAAGAAAAATCAGTCAAGTGACAATACACGTTCTAAAGTGAATGACATCCAGTGCATCCCTTCTCACTTTCACAACAGCAGCTAGCATGCGGCTGATCTGTCAGCTATCATCTGAGCACAGAGCCTGACATAATTCATCAATTTCCCTCATTGATTCATGGATTGGGAAAATTGAAGCTTGTCAAATTAAACATAAATGAAGATATTCGCCCAATAGCCCAAAGTCATTGTCAAATTTCATTTCCCTACAAAATGCTACCTCTCTAAACTGGGCCCACCCCATGGCTTCCACCCATAGTTGTTGTGCCCAAAGGAGACAACAACACTGTGGTACGTATCTGTGTTGACATGCATCAACCAAATCGTGTAATACATCGTGAAAGACATCCAGGACCCACATAGCAGACATGAACACCAAACCTAATGATGCCAAAGTATTCTCCAAGTTGAAAATCAACAAGGGATACCACCAACTAGAACTGGAAGAACACAGTCGATATATCACCACTTTTTGGCACTTGTGGGCCTATTTAGAGCCAAGAGACTCAGTTTTGGTGTCTTCTCAGCAACTTAAATCTTTCAAAATACAATCTGTAGAGTCATCTAGCTTGTATTAAGTGCTTTCAATTACAGCGATGACATCTTGATTTTCGGCAGCTCAAAGAAAGAGCATGATAAGGCACTTATAAAAGTATCTTAACTACTCAAGGATGCTGGCCTTACTTTGAGCAGTCACACACATGTTCTCCGAAAATGGCATGGCTCCTAACCTGAGGAAAGTAGAAGCCCTCTAAGAGACCAAGCCGTCTCAAGACGAGAGCCTGCTATGTTCCTATCTTGGGATGGCCAGCTATTGTAAGAGATCTGACTATGCCACTCTCAGTTCCCCTGTGCGTTAGCTAACAAAGAACAACGTCCAGTTTCAATGGTCATGTGACTGTGAAAGAGGCTTCAGAAATATTGAAGAGGCCATTGAAAAAGCAACAGCCATGCCCTATTTTGACCCAAAACTTCACACTGAAGTCATAGTTGATGTAAGCCCAGTGGGTTTGGGAGCCATCCTAGTGCAACCAATAGTCTTCCTGATGCCTAGAGACATATAGTTGTCTATGCCAGCAGCAGTCTGTCCAGTACTGAACAAGCATACTTTCAGCCGGTGAAGGAGAGCCTAGCAGTTGTCTGAGCCAGCAAACATTTTCATGTTTTCCTATAAGGCAAGCATTTTGACTTCAAGAGTACGACTCCCCCATCATTCACAAGCCAGGAAAGGAACTAAATTCTGCTGACTACTTCTTGCGAACCCCTTTGCACGTGACTGCCTCATGGCCCTCGGCAGCGGAGGAATACCTCAACTTCACATAGCAATCCAGCACTCCCTCAGCGCCGTGAAAAGGTCCTTACGATATTGAAGGACATCTTCACAACATGGGGCATTTCTCAAACACTCAAGTCAGACAATTGCCTTCCATTCACCAGTAAGGCATTTCAAAACTTCCTTACCCAGATGGGTGTAATATACCAACAGATCAAACCCCTCTGACCTTAAGCCAGTGGCGTAGCTGAAAGGTTAATGGGCACTCTCAAGAGAACCGTTTAAAGAGTGTCGGCAGGTAAAATCGTTTTGAATCCGACCCTGAAAGCCTATCACTCCACTCCTCACTCCACGACTGGTGAGAGTCCAACCACTGTTTTTTGGTCAATCAGACCAAGCTTCCTCAGTGGACTGCTGAAAGGCAAGTGAACATTCAAAAACTCCAAACTACTGATTCACACCAAAAAGAGAAGATGAAGAGCTATGCAAACAAACAGCGACACACTTGAGAGAATGCCATTAAAAGAGGAGACTGGGTACCTGTTAGACAAAGAAAAAACCTGACACCCTTTTTGATAAAGATCCTCGACCAGTAGTAAAGAGAAAAGGACATGTCATGGAATCTCGAACTGGAAAACTCATCACCAGAGATGTCCCGTTTCAAATGAATTCTTCAGTCTTCAGAGCAGGCAGGCTCAAACAGACGAGACTCGTTCCATTCATGTGCCTCCTGAAACTAGGCTGCCTATTGAGAGGACACACTCCACTCAGTGGCCACCACCGGATCCAGAAGACAAGTGCGTCCGCATCGAAGACTATTTGAAGATATATAATTATTTCTGTTAAAAGTTGCAGGTTCATGGTTAAGTCGGGGGGGGGGGGGAGATGTAGTGTTTGGGCACTAGCACCCTGTAAGAGTGGTTCCGCTTCTGATAGCAGGACATGGGGTGGGTGTGGCCACTAGGAGGAAAGGGAACTGACAGGTAGGTCAGGGGACAGAGGAAGTAGTAACAGTGAAGATGCGAGCTGAATAAAATTGGTGGTTTAACCTGTGCTCGCATCCCAAGTCATTTATTTGAGCCCCTGACTGCGAGGACACAACACTAAGTTGGTACACTGGAAAGGGGTTGGTGCTCAATAAGTTTAACAAATGTTCTGCTTGTAATATTGTAATGCTTTGGATATAACGTTTTGTATATTGGGAGATGGCTTGTAAATGTAGCCTCATGTGTGTTGACGGCTTCCCACAGCATCCTTTAGATGTTGCTCATTTTAACACCGGATCTATAGAAGACAGACCCCATGCAAAGCAGCGAGTTAGAGCTCCCCTGACCTCTGCTGCTGCCTCACACCTCCTCTCCTCAGTATTCTTATGAATTGCTCTCTTTCACTACTAAACATATGGCGTTCAGGCCCCTAAATATAATAGCCTAGTACTACAGGGTGAAAGAAGATTGGACCCCAGTCACGAACGGTGAGACTTAGCCAGTCCGGGTGTTCAGCTGCCAGCACTAAGCATTCTGAGACTTGTAGTCAATACCTATAATGAGAAAGGTAACACTAGCACAGCTACTGCTATAGCCAGAAGGGCCACGACGGAAGAAGTGTCCACACAACACAGGGGTCCAATTGACATCAATGAATGTTTGAGAGAAAAAAGTGCCACTGTGCTGTTCAACAGGAAATTACCCAAACACCAGCTGGGGACACACATTTTAT
This sequence comes from Triturus cristatus, assembly GCF_964204655.1. Classification (NCBI taxonomy): domain Eukaryota; kingdom Metazoa; phylum Chordata; class Amphibia; order Caudata; family Salamandridae; genus Triturus; species Triturus cristatus. The sequence continues at coordinate 1,264,755,080 of NC_140585.1, read as the reverse complement.
ATGACTATCTCCTGTGCTTGAAATAGATAGATAGATTAAAGCTTATAGAGCGCTTGGTTACTCCAATGGAGTGTCCCCGCGCTAAGACATCTCAGTCCTTAACAACAGAGCCCTATCCCCCAACAAAAACCCATGGTCCTAGCATAGGTCTATCCGCAAACAGCTATTAACACCAGTCCCCCGGGGATGACTGAAAAAACCAAGTCTTACGTTTTCTATGAAACATCGCTTCCAAACGGCTGCATCCTCAACTCCAAAGGCAGTTTATTCCTAGCTTTAGCCTATAGAAAGCTAAAGGATCTACCTTCCAAATGTGCCTTTTGAACTTTTGACACTACCAACTTAGCAGTGCCCGTGGACCTAAGAAGTGCAGGTACTCTGTACCAAAGTGCCTGCTTGTTTTCTGAGAAGTGGAGGTACTCTTCAATTAAAAGTATAGCATTTTTCTTGAGAAGTGCCGGTACTCTCACTTTCAAAATAAAAAAGTGCCGATACTCCGTACCAGACAGTACCGGCCGATTTAAAGCACGGACTATCTCGTCAGAGACCACCGAGTACTAAAGAGCATAATTAACGACGCCTATCTTTGTATTCCCCCAAACCATGCACACATTGGAATCGACTGGCAGCAAAAGAACAGAGGCTTATGACCTACAAGGATGTGAATTGGTGTAGAAGATGGAGACACGGAAAATAATGGGGTTTTTTTGGGTAGAAAAAAAACAATCAAAAGAGTGAACTGTTATAATCTATATAATTATTCCCAAATTCCTCTTGAACAGCAGTGCGGGGACAGGAGATCATTCAAACAGTGAAAGCAAACGCCATTGAGACGGGGAACAGACTGTGGCAGCAGATAAGGCAGAAATGAGGAAGTCATGCATTGTGTGTTGTGTGCGAGTAAACAGTCATTTGGTTTTGCATTGTAAAATATCATTATGGCCTGCAGCAGAGCGTTGCAGTGATTGATGGCGATGCTTTTGGTACTTTCGTGTGCTCGCTTTTGCAAGAAAAGGGAACCCTGCCAGAATAAAAACAGCTATTCTGGAGGAATACTGGAAGGAAATATCTTCCTTTAAAGTGTTTCTCCACCTATCTAGTTGTGTGAAGTTCATCGAAGGGTCTTTAGTTCGTATATTATAAATTAACTGTTTTTAACATATTTGAAAAAGACAATATTCTTTGTATTATGTTTGCAAACCATTTATGGGCATCTCAAACTTTCGATTCCTCACTGGAACTTGGAATTAATTGTGATTGCCTTCATCGATTTTGGCAGGAGATGGCCTGTCAAATCAAACAGTGCTGTATATTTTGCACCAGTTGTGCAAACAAAGAAAATCAAATTCAAAGTCATTGTTATGTAACCACGAGTGTTATTTTCTCCAAAAATAATTGGATATTTTATTGGATAGTAAATTTGTTTGGGCTGAGGTTCGACCATTAGGAGCTGAAATGTGGAAATTAAAACCAACCTGAGCGTTTTTCGCCTGAATCTCAACATGTCAGTTTAAAACACGGAGTGGGAGCATTTTTAAGTCTGGCCTAAAGACAGCATTAGTTGTTTCACCAGCCTTGTGTTTTCTAAAAATATAATAATAATAATAAAAAAAGAATAATAACAATAATAATAAACCTATATGTATGATATACACTGTAAAATGCACATATATCCATTTTTATTATGAGTTTTTGCAAATTATGCAGCTAATTAGCTATACGATATCCATATATGATATGTATTTAAAGGGGATTTTGGTTATCCCTCTTCATCAATTGGTCTTTTCGAGTGTCCTTACATTTATGATTCTTCTGTCCATAACATCATGGGTCTGTAGGTCAGTGCATTTCAGCCATTTATCTCTTTGACGACAGTGACCAAATTGTGCCGATATCTGCCATCGTTCCTGCTAATAAGTCATATTTTTGATTTTTTTCAATGCAGCACTTTTTACTTAAGAAGGTGGTATTTTCAGCTTTTGTTAATTTTAAACATGTAATGCCTATTGCTTATGCTTGTAAATAAATTATTAAAATGCAGACATTCCAAGGCCAGACTTCGTGACTATGCTAAAACTTGTTTTTGGTATAGCTCCGCAAATCTGCCTAAACTATCTAGCTTGCCACATCTTCCATATCTTCACCAATACAGCCAGATACACGGACCTGATGCTGACCAGTGCAGACATGTAAGTCGTCACTGTATTGCCCACATCAGCCAATGTTGTCGTCCATATACAAGCCAGTCCAGGCTGCAGTGTTGTTCAGCTATCCATTTTGTATGGCCTGCAATATGCTGCCCAACCCATGAGAGGTACTGAATCCTCATCGCAGAGATGAGCTCCTCATCATACTTATCGAAGGCCATCAGCAGCTCTGATTTTCTGATCTCTAAGGCGTCTGCCACCAAACCTATAATACATTGCTGTGCAGACTGAAAGTTAGGTTCTGGATATCCAGAAGTGCACTCAAATGGTTTAGGTTTTTTGTTCTATTTCGTATCCTACAAGCAGGCATGAAATCTACAGAAACACTTTCTCTCAGGATACCTTTTGTGGTGTTTTCAGATCTGCCTTATCACTGCTATCGATCAATTGATGTATGTACAACATTTCACATCTGCCAATATAGGGACGTTTCCAGATGCACATCAAAAACACACAAATCTAGCTCCGACTCATAGAGCCAATTTCACATCACCATTCACCTCATAACCAACATCGGATGATAGAGAGCTTCCTTTGACGAAACTGGGCAAAAATAGAAATCCTGCCTCTAGGAAAAGAAAAGACACTGTGGGCCTAATTACAAGTGGTTGTTTAAATGGAGATCTCCGTGCAAACACTTGTACGCAAGTAATGAAATAAAATCCATGAAGCAAGAAAAGGGTGCAGTACCACAGGCTGTGACTAGGTGTCCCTGTGCAGCTAGATCTTGAGGGCCTGCAACTTTCCCAGTTGGTTATGTCCGCCACACACGTCAAGAGCCACATACTCGACTTAGTAATATCAAATGACCCTAACATTTCAGTCGCTTCCCCAAAACCAGCGCACTGGTCAGACCACTACCTCATCCCTTTCAAAATTGGCAACAAAGTAAAGGGGCAGGTAAAGCTACCTCCCTCGCCAAACACAAAGAAAAGAAACTGGGCCAAATTGAATGGGGGAATGTTCTAGAGGCTATGAACACTGAGACGTCTGACACAGCTGAAGAGGCTTACTCCAGTTGGGAAAATCGAATTACCCAATCACTGGATAAAATAGCCCCAAAACCCCTTCTTAGATTAAAGTCCAAACCCAAAATGGCAGCATGGTTTAACCCCCAACTACTATCCTTAAATAAAAAACTGCAAAAAATTTGAAAGGGTTTGGAGGAAAACTTATGATCCACAACTCAATGCCAAGTATAAGGTGGCCATCAGACTGTACTCAACAGCATCAAAGAAGCACAGGCTAAATTCTTTGAGGTAAAAATTAGCCAGGCACAGAACTCCTCAAAGGAACGTTTTGCAGTAGTAAAGACCTTAGTCTCCCCAGCACATGATACAGATTCAACTGAGGCCTCGGAGGAGGGATGTAATAACCTAGCCACCTACTTCCCCACACTTGTCACAGACATATACAGCTCGTTCATGACCAGGAGAGCAAGACCCCCAGGGGAGGAAAGAGAGCAGGCACAGACCGTCTTCCCCCACACAATTACTAGCTTCCCCCATTCCACATAGAGGAAGTGAAAGCATTAATGGATAAGGTGAGATCAGGTTCGCCACTAGACCCTGCCCCGCTGCATATCCTCAGAAGAGTCTCAAAGACAGTGCTCCCAACACTAGTTAAAATCATAAACTTCTCTCTGCAGGCGAGCATAGTACCAGGGGCTTGGAAACATGCTATAATTAGACCTCTGTTCAAAAAGCCCAATTTAGATCCAACGCAATTAGGGAGCTATCACTCCATCTCAATGCTGCCATTTGTTGGGAAACTATTGGAAAAAAACTTAATGGAGTGTTGACAGAGTTCCTGGAAACGAACCAATGCCTTCACCCTATCCAGATGGGATTTTGCGTACAGCACAGAATCAGCATTCTTAACTGTGGTAGAGGAACTTAAAATGATTCTGGACCAGGGAAGCTCAGCGGCCCTATTACTCCTTGACTTGAGCGCTGCGTATCACACGGTGGACCCTCACATTTTGCGAAAAAGACTGAGAGATATATGTGTTTAAGGGAATAGTCTACAGTGGCTGGCTTCATTCTTGGAAGGGAGAACTTTCCAAGTCATGGAAAACCTCCTCTCCAGTACGATGCCTTTGACCTGCGGGGTGCCTCAGGGTTCCTCGTTGTGCCCCACACTGTTTAATGTCTACATGGAACCAATTGCACGGATAATGCAAGAGTTTGATGTCTCCATGACATCCTACACCGATGACACCCAACTGGTGATTGCCCTTGATCCTAGAGCCAATGGGGACTCCGATGGTCTAGCTCTCTGTATGGAAAGGGCGGTGGGCTGGATGACAAACTGCTGCCTAGAATTGAACGGGGATAAAACAGAGCTGATGGTCCTCGGTAACCAGGCAGTCCCCAGGCCTCTAATCAACTGGACCAACTGCCTTGGCAGCCCCCCCCCCGCCCCCTACGCCAAAGGAGTCTATGAAAAATCTGGGTTTCTGGCTCGACCAGGATCTAACAATGGTCTCACAGGCCAAGAAACTAGTAAGCACATGTTTCGTACTACTTAGAATGCTCCACAAAATCTTAGAGCGCATTCCCATATAGCTTAGAAAGAAAGTAGTCCACTCCCTGGTCACGTCAAGGCTGGACTACGGAAACTCACTGTTTTTGGGGGCACCAAAATACGTGATCAACAGACTCCAGGTGGTCCAGAACGCAGCAGCAAGGCTGCTGGGTAATGTCCCAAGCCAGGAGTCAACTAGGAAGCATCTCAAAGCACTGCACTGGCTCCCGGTAGAGGCCATAATCAAATTCAAGACTCTCTGTATGACGCACAGAGCTTTAAACAACATGGGCTCAAGTAAAGTCAGAAAACCTGTTGACCCTCCATGTCCCAAACAGGAGCCTGAGATCCAGCTTTGAACGACTGATAAAAACCACGACAACCAGGAGAGCAAGGTGTAGAGGCAGATCCTTCACCCATTGTGGAACTCATTACCACGCGAATCACGACTCCTGACAAAGAAAGCACCATTCCGGAAGCCGATTAAAACGTGGCTTTTCAGTCAGTACTACTAACCTTCCTCTGGCCTTTACTCAGTATCGGTTTCTTAGCGCTGGGAAGGCTCCGGCTAGCCACGCGCTCTACAAATTATTTAAATTAAAGCTGTAAAGGAACCTCTATTAGCCACATGAGGTACTGCACCCTTACTTATGCAATTACTGGGATATTTTTAAACAAAAAAATACTCTAACAAGCATTATTATTCGTAATGTCAAATAGCTCAAACATTCAGTAATTCGAAACCTATTGCAGTGCAAATGCTTGTTATTGTCTGGCGTCATGCACTGCGCTTCTTGGTTGAGAAAGTGTCAGCACAAGATTGGGAAGAGATCGCGAGGAGGCTGAAATATTTGAAGTGGAGTGACTTTGAAGGTTGGAAGAGGGGGAGAACAGGATGATACTTTTTAAGACTCAGTGGTACCAATGTTGAAAGAGCTGGTATAGGAGCAGAAAAGGGGCAACGAAGGCCTAGAGAAGTGACGTGGCAGTTAGAAGTGGTATGTTTTATTATTCTGAGGGGGTGTTAATGGTATGAGAATGACCAGAGGTAGTATGGGATTTGATAAGTTGGTCTGAGGGCTAGACCAGGTGAAACGACAGTTAGCAGTTGCTGTTTGGCATTTAGAAGTTATGATTTAATTTTTGAGTACATTTATTATTGACATTGCAAAAGAAACTCAGAGCGGTATACCATTGGCCACCCAATATGCGTCTTAAGCGCAGGGCTGGACTGGCCGTAGCGGGCACTGGGCAATCCCCCGGTGCGCCGCACGAGTGGGTGCCGGTTTTGGGCCCCTGGGGGCCGTTTTTGCAGCATAGCTGCAAAATTGACCCTGTAAGAAAATCGGCCAAAAACCGGCCCTGGCAAAGAGCTCAGCGGCACCCTCAAGCCCCGGGGGGGCCGGCCGAGCACTTTGCCCGGGCTGGTTTTGGTTCCCAGTCCGGCCCTGCTTAAGCGTACAATGATTATTTAAATATTCCTCCGATCAATAATACAGTAAGTTCTATTGCCACATGTTTATTATTGGCGATTTTTTTTTCCATTATCATAATGCAAGTACCCTAACGAAACGGTAATGAATTTAACTTTGCCCCATTACCCAAGTCATTGTTTCTTGAGAGTTGGAAATTATGATATAAATATTAGGATTAGTAGAGGTAGAATGAGGGCTAGCTGGCTCAGCAAGGGTTTCAGATTCAGACCTGTTGATGTTTGAGGGTAGCAGAGGTGTCAGGATTCTCAGTCGCTGTGGCACAGGTGTTAAGAGCGCTGCATGATAGAAGGCGTGGAACTTGGAGGGCACAGCCTCGTGTTTAAAGGACAGGTAAGAGCGGGCAAATTGACGTGCGGTTTAAAAGGGGGGTGAATGAGGGATTGAAGACGCCGCGTAGAGATGGTTGGATGCTTCAATATGAGCGTAGAGGGGATGTGATGGTCAGAGAGGGGTGAATGCGAGACAGGATGTTACAAGCAACGGAGATGTTTATAAGGTGTTTGAGGGCTTGACCGTCCGGTGAGTTAGGTAGTGGAAGTGCTTGCTGCAGGGATATGTGGGTATTTTCAAGGTCACAGGTTTAACCCCCAGAGGACAGACTCCACCTTCAATCATTCTGTGGGTGGCATTGTGAATATCATAATCGTGCTGTTTGACAGTAATCGCTTACGTAGTGTGATGGATCTGCGAAAGGTACAATAGTGCTAGGCGAACGCCACCAATGAATATTATTTGTATAAGGCCTTCAGTGGTGTGTGTCCAGTCTCAAGGCAGGGGCCAGATGGCTGCGGGTAGCACGCAGGGGACTCACAGAACTATGATACTGTGCGCACGTTTAGAAAAGGGTAGCGGATGGTTTGAAATAAATTCTGTTCAGTTCCAGAAACGGAACTTAGTTCCAAGAACTCATCTGCAGGCCAATAAGTTTTAGCATGCGTTTTCGCCTGGATCTTTGTTTTTAGGTCTGGCCTAGATACAGCAATAGTCAGGGCTAATGCCCTAAAAAAGAAGTTGGGGCGCTACCAAGTTAGGCATTATGCAAGTGACATCATGGTGCATGATATCACAGTTTTCAGAGTTCTAAGCTTGTTCTCAACAAGTGGTTGTTTTTGCTGCTTGATTGATTGAGCTATGGTTCAAGCAAGGCTCCTTTATTTGGCCACTAGGGCGGAACACAACACAAATCTCTATGTCCTTGCTCTTTTTTCAGAAAAAAAGTAAAGCAAAATGCTCGTCCGAGCGCCTGGCCTTCAACAGAGTTGCAAGTGGGGCAAAGTGTACCTTTTGAAAATAAAGGCGGCGGCTGCCACTGCTTGCTTACTCCGATGAAAAGAAAGCTGCATGTCTGCTATTGGTAAAGCGTGCTGCGCTGCCCAAAAAAACATGTTTTATAAATGAAAAGGTGCAAGTCAGGCGAGCTGCGCATTTTGAAAATATCACGCACGGCTGCCATTGCTAATGAAAACAAGTCGGGCGAGCCGTGCATTTTGAAAATACCATGCTCGGCCACCAATGTTAATAAAAATTAAGCACCGGGATAAAATAATACAATGCTGCATAAATAGTTGGGGGAGCCGCTCACAACAACAAAAAAAATGCTGTGCAGCCACCATTGTTAAAGTCCAAGAACGGCATGATGCGCTGCAAAAAAGTCATTAAGTTGCGGGAGAGCGTATTGTGCTTCTAACAGCATGTAGGAGAAAGTAGTGTAAGAAAATAGTGCTCACAGACTGTAAATAAAACATACTGAGTAACCAAACATGTGAGAGGGTCAGTCCTCATAAGAGGTTACAGTTTGAGAAAAGGAGGTACTAAGGAGGGATTACTAAGCCTATTAACAAATTAAAAGCCACCATTTACAAAGGACAGTAATAGGAACCAATTGAAAAGATGGGCGGGAAAATGGGTGAAGCTTAAAGTCCATACCTGAATACAGCATGTCTCGAAGAGACAGCGCAAACGCTGCCTCGGTGAGAGCTAAAAGTGGGTGGAGTGCCAACTATTGGGTGCCCACTAAATACACTAATATATGAGAAGGAGGAAGAAAAGCGATTTAATATGGGAGTAAATGAAAAGTGTGAGCTACATCTGCCTGTGCCAGGGTACGCTTCCTTTGAAGTTAGTCAAGTTCTTGGGTACAGCCCAAATGGACATTCTGTCAGGGAAAACTCAACACCTCTCCCTTTATCTCATCGCTAGGAGCCGCTTTACATCTAATAAAAGAGCCATTTAGCTTGTTGTAATCAGCGGACACTGGCATAAAGACACATTGGGCTCAAGCGTGAAAATGACAATTTTATAAAAGTATAATTTTTTTAAATAGTGATGTAAAATCTGTTTTGACCATTAAGTTGGATTTTGAAATACTACGACTACTAAACTGAAATGAAGCATTATTAGGTGTTCTATGAGGCCTATGGGAGAGCCAGCCTTTCTACAGTGAAAAACAAGTTTGGAGATCTTGCCCTACCAGGACCCTTAAAACATAAAATTCACATGTCCTACTTTTTAAATACCATGCACCCTGCGCTATGGGCATTTATAGTCTAACTTAGGTGTGCCTTAGAAACACTGAAACAGGTTTCGTCATGGCAAGACTTTTATTTTGCTAGGTCGATTTGGCAGTTTTAAAACTGCATACCCAGGCTGCAGGAGCAGGCCTGGAGACATGCTTTGCATTATCACTTTACTGATGGCACAATATGTGCTGCATCCATTAGTGGCAATTAAGTTACAGGCCATGGGTACACTTTTGTACCAAATACTAGCAACTTATAGGAAGTTGAATATGCCATTGAGGCATTTAGTCAATTTAGTCATGATTTAGGGATAGGAGTAACATAATATAACACATACACTGAGGCTTGGTTAGCAGTGTTCCAGTGAACAGGGTAAAAAAAAACCAGCAAAACAGAAAGAAGTGGGGGTGCCCAGGCCAAAAGTGGCAAAAAGAGGCACTTTCGTACAACCACGTATCAAAGATGGAACTCAAAAATACATTTTTACATGATACAACAAAAATGAAGCACCACATTAAATCAGGAGTCCATAAAAAAATAAAACATTTGTGTCTGAATCACATGGAATCAGGACTAGTTTCGTTTACAGGTGGTAGTGGAATATGAAAAGTAGGTCACCAGGCCAATAAAGATGGATGAAGGATTTGTTGGTTTGTTTAGGTTGCTTCTGTGTCAGCTGTGACTTCTGGTCAGTGTTGTAAAAGTGCCTTCTTTTCTTTTAAGTTGTTCTCTCTTCCTGCCTGTCTTTGCCTGTGGTGCATACATTCCTCCGATCCCCATTCTGGCAAGGCATCAGTTACCAAATGATCTACAGAAGCCAATGCACAAAATTATTTATCAATGTTCTTGTCCCCAGAACAGAAAGAGGGGGTATTATTCACCTCTTATTTGGATGGAAGCATCTTTAGACCTCAGATGGTAAATTGTTTAAATGCGTTTTTTTCTTGTGACTACTACACACAAGGTCTTTAGAATAGTAACCTCTACTCAAATTGCTTCTTTACAGTATATTTTTTTCTGTTTATAAATATCAAATCATTATACAGTATTTGATCTTCTCGTTTATTGACGTTTCAGTTGTAGCACACCATCATTAAACCAGGGTCAAAACAATCCCTCCTCAATCTCCATTATCCAAGCCAATCTTACTGTTAGCAGAAAATAACAAGCTTTGGCATAGCCAATAGGTCTCGCCTTTGGGACCTTATAAGTGTTTAGCCATACAGCACATTATCCTGGGTGCTGTGCCACCAGGGATTGAATAGCTATACAAATACTACATACTGGGTCTTGCAGTCTTGTTCTAGGTTTCACTACAATAACAGTGCATAGATACATTAATTCAGGGCTTTAAGTCAGATGAAAAAACTGGGGGGGCCTCTCAAAGGAGCATGGCCTATGTAATTAAGGTTGTGACATAAAAACACCTAAGCTAAAAACGTGTGCTTAGCATAGTGTGCCTCCTGACTGGTATTTTGCTTTATCTATCAATCCTTCTGATATATAATACCACAAGTAACATTATACCTACCACAAGCAAGGACTATTGGCTTTGTCAATGGTTGTTAGTTGCACAAGATAAATAAGTAACAACTATGGCTTCATTGTAAATATTATTGAAAATGCTTCAGTTCTGAAATGATGAGATTGAAAGAACTGTAACTGGTCTCTTTGAAGTTGAATGGCAGTAAAAGGTGGTACTGCTGCAGAGTTAAGATTTTTTTAATTTGGGTGAGCTCCATTATATTTTGGACAGTGACAGCAGAAACTGTGCAAGCAGACCCACTTTGTGTGACTTATGAGCTTGGGCACACCGTCCGAGGCATCACAAACCTAAATCATTCGATGTCTACCAAAGAAACAGGGTATCATTCTAAAGCTGGGGGGTTACCAGTGTTTTCACTTTCAAGAATCTCATTTCTCTCATTCTAAGGTATAAAACGAAAACTGGTTACTTCTTTCATGTTAATGCGGATTACTAAGCATGGGCTGCACAAGGGAATTTTGTGGGAGAGAAGTTAACAGGGGGAGAGCTGACGCCACGACATATGAAATCACTGGGCGGCACAGGGAACTTCCTTAATAGTAAATTTTATTGACTTGTTTTCAAGCTTGGCGAGCGCTCACGCAGCTTTGTTTTGCATTGCAATAAAAGATAGAAATATGAAGCACGCCGTCCCTGAAGCAGGACCGTGCTGATACTGACGCCGAGGCACACAACAAAGCAGGCGCAGTGTTCTGCTTGTTTAAAAAAAAATATATTGGTAAATACTGTTGGCCATAATAAAAGAAAGGCAGGCGGCCACTATAAAAATCGAGCGCAGCGTTCCGCACTTCATAAAATATATCATTTAAAATAAAAAAAGGATTTGGGCGAGCCACATTTAAGCGTATAACTAAGCATGGGCTGCACGAGGGAACTGTGGGAGAGATGTAAATGGGGGAAAGCTGACGACACAAGATACGTAGACACTGAAAATAATAGGCAGCGACGTGCGGGTGAGGCGGCACAGGGAAATTCCGTAATAGCAAGTTTTACTTGCTTGTTTTGAAGCCTTGGCGAAACTCACGTAACTTTGTTTTGCATTGTAATAAAATACTGTAATAGAAAGCACGGCATATCTGAAGCAGGCACTGTGCTGATACTGAAACTGAAGCACACAATGAAACAAGCGCAGAGTGCCGCGCTTGTTTCCAAAAGATATTATTGAAAAAAACAGTGCGACGAGCTGGCCAAAATAAAAGAAATGCGGGCTGCCGCCATGAAGTTCAAGAGCAGCTTGCCGTGCTCCATAAAACAATATAATTTTAAAAAAGGATTTGGACAAGCCGCACTTTAAAAAAGGCGCATGGACGCCATTGCTCAAGATCAAACGAGGCATGCTAGTTTGCTTACAAAAGTTTGGCGAGCCGCGCATAGGAAACCAACAAGCATTGGCCGCGCGCGGGTGCAGTCTGCTCTTTTTCAAAGCACATACTCGTGCTTGTGGCACGCCGCTGCGCACTCCCACAAGCTGTATGCCGCCACAAGCACGAGTATGTGCTTGGAAAAAGAGCTGTACGACGGCTAAAGGTCTCCTATGCAGTGCATGCGTGCTGCGTAGGCGAGACCTAAAAATGTGTAGTATTCTAGCTATGATGCTTTATAGAACGAGTTAAACTTTTTGATTCATGTCTGTGGGGTTTATATCTTAAACACGAAACACATTCTTCACCACTTCATGGTGTTGGATGTCTTCCAAGGATAACTCTTTATGGTCCGTCTTATTGGCCCACTAACAGCTGTTGGCTGCTGTAGATCGGAAGAGCATCCACATTGGCAGTGTCTTAATTTACAGGAATCTCACCTATTACAGGCTTTTCTCTCCTCAGACCACATCACAACCAGCTCAATGCTCTTTCCCTTCTGTCTGCTGCTTTTGAGCTGTTTCTCAAACTTCACACCTCATGTTAGTAAATGTCTTTACTCCTTCAGTTAATCGCTCAAGTTGAGATTTCAGCTCTGATAGGTCTAGTCATTACAGTATGCTGAATTCTGACATTGAAGCTATGAAACCTGAGACCTGGTGTTATCTTAATCATGATAAAATGGTGAGCTTCTGCGTGCTTTGAGAGTGCTGTAATCCAGGCTGACTCGAATCGGTTGGAATGTGACCGTTTTGTTCTTGTAGTAACCTCAATAGTGTTGTGGCTCCAGCTATCTATTTTGAGCATTGCTGAGTTCAGTATGACTTGTATTAATTGATATGTCCCCTCCAGGCAGCCCCAGTTTAGCCCCGTCTGTGAATATCACTGTGTTATGACCCATGAATTTCAGAAACCCTGCCCAATAATGTTTTTTGCTGTAACCCTTCAGAATTCTTCCATGTTGTATCTCCCCTTTCAGCTTGACCAGGTGTCTCCTTTTTTGTACACCTAAATGTACATCCATTCTTGAAGCTGTTTCCAAACCTGCTCTTTATCAGTGAAGTCTGGTCGTGAAAAGCTTGTCCTTTGTATGTCAGAAGGACTCAGCCTTTCAGTCCAACCTAGATTAGCTTTAACACTATATGCGGAACTTCAATTTAGGCCTTAGGTTACAGCGTCAAAAAATGTTACAGTTCATTGTTAGATGAGGAAATATTTTCTAAATGCTTGTCCTCACTTCCCTGGCTCTCAGTTGACATGGGCGCCCAATTTAAGATGTGTTTCCCCATTCATAAAGTTTTATATGTTATAAGTTGTGTGCAGTGACCAGAGTAAAGGATCCTTGGTGCTAAAGTTACCCACCAATGTGCATAGTGAGATATGTAGCTTAGTTGTAAGACCAGAAAAGGAAGAAAGACCAGAATGAATACAGGAGTATCCCAAATGCAAAGTGGTGACTGATTGAAAATGAAAGAGAATGTTGCAGTATTGCAGGTAGGATGTTAATTGGCTGCCACTACATTCCTTCCTTGTTTTCGGGGGGGACATTGTGCAAACAGCCCTTTGATGACTGCACTCAACTTGTGTGTGTATCTACCTTCTAAGGTCATGAAATGCTCGCTATTTCTCGGAGACCACCTTGAACTAAGCCCTCTGAGAAATTGGAGGTCGATGAGAAACATGAAGCGCTGAAGAACTATGTAGATGACTTTGCGCTAGATGTGTAGATGCGTGTTGAACACTGCGCAGCCTCGTGAGTGCACATACGGAAGCCCAAAGTACAGAAGGCTTCCGTGATCCTCTTTAAAACAGACTAAAGCTGCTGAAACAGCAACCATCGGAAAATCTCTGTTTTGAGGTGGAGATTGCAACTCTGGACCTATGCAGTGAAAGCCAGTCTGATAGAGTGCCCTTGATTGAGTGTTGTATTGTGTAACAGGTGATCGGCATTTATCTCGTGGTTATGGCAAATGTCACCAGTCGACCTTAGCAAAGCAAAATGAGCAGCTCAGTTTTGTAATTTGAGATAGTTATAGGCTCTACAACTTAAATATAATGTGGGGGCCTTCAGCGTAGTTGTGCTCAATTGTGTGGTGACGCCGCCTGTGTTACACCAGTGGTTGTGTGTCCATATTTGAAAATTACGTGGAGTGGGCTCCATTATTAGGTCGAAGCCTATCAGACAGTGCAGCTGTCTAGTTGCAAAGACATTTTGGGGACATGCTGGAAGCTGACCTAAAAATGCATTCTGCCCATTGCTTACAACTGGCTTTGCTTTTTGTCACTCACATTTGCATGCTTTATTTTTTTTAGGCTGTCCAGCTTGAGTTATTCCATCGCGTGATTGGTTTCTTCTATTCTTCATGACAGGCTCGCTTTTTCGGAAGTCTTTTTTTCTTTTATGTGACGCACTTCATGAGAATGCACGTTTCAAATCTGTCTCTACTTGCATGTCCTCTCCTCCCCCCCCCCCTCTCTATTCATTCTGTAAGGCGTTTTGTGGATTCTGCTGTCACTTTTACCACAAGCTGGTTTTTGAGGCACATTTTTTTTCATGAGAGTGTATGCTTTGTTTAGAGGTCGCTTTTTGACAAGGCGTGCTTCACTAATTAACACAGCACGCCTTCCACTGGGAAGCCTGAATCTAACATTTTGTTTTTTCAACAGCTAAAATGTGTAGGTCAGTTACCCCGAGTACAGAGCATAGTGTTATCTTCATAGCAAGGCCCATTTGCTACTTGACCAGGGACCTGAACAGACAGTAAAATATATACATTTTCCAAATGTTTTCTGTTTCTGTCTGCTTTCAAAGTTCTTAACCTAATAATGAAATGTGCTCCTCTAACATAAAAGAAAGTACCTGAACACATATTTTTATTTCATTTGGAAATCTCCCAATACTTTGCAGTGATTGGCAGTTCAATTTAGTTTTTTATTGATGGATGCTTATGTACTGTGAGCAAGCACTCCTTTCATCTCCTGGAATGTGCTTTCCACTATGTACAAAAGTTTAGTTTAAGTTGGATAACTCAGTTATTTTTCTTTGTTGCCTGGCTATTGAATACGCTGAGGGTTGCCCTCTGCATTTTATAAAATAATCGTATAAAGGAATATTGTTTGTTTTCATATTGCTAGCTTCTTTCCCATGCATCCAATGTAGAACGTGTGCTTTTTTGTAAGAAAAACGCAACAAATGTATCTTTCCTGGTAGGCTTTGGCCTCCTCAAGGTAGACATTGTACCGTTGTTTGGAACACCTATGTTCATCTTAATAAACCACACATGAATTGAATTACTAGAAACCCGATATAAAATAGTGCATGGTGTAGGGCGATGGAGCCTGCAGAAAACAGGTCAAGGGTCACATCTGCCTCATATCTACATGCATGCTTATTAGACTGTATGACTTTGCCACGCATGCCTTTACAATACAGATGCCTCAGGGGACACATCTGCCTCATGTCTAATATGTATGTTTATTAGGTTGAATGAGTTTATCACGCAGCCTTTACCACACAGATGCCTTCACCGTGTCAGGCAAGTAGATTTAAAGTGTGTAAATGTGTGTGTGTGTGTGTATATATATATATTTTATATATATATATATATATATATATATATATATATATATATATATGTATGTGTGTGTGTGCATATATATATGTATGTGTGTGTGTATGTATATATATGTATATATATTTTTTTATTACCTTCTGGCGGTCGCCAGTAGGTAGATATAGTTAGGACCTATTTTCCATAGGAAATCCGCAACATTCTATTTGGAATAACTTTGGCGCCGATTGACGAATCTTCGTGAAATTTTCAAAACTTTTGGCCAGCTCCGGTCCGCACCTATCCTGAAAGTTTCATGGCGATTCGTCAAGCGGGGGTCGAGAAAAAAGGGGGGTCCCAAAACGTGTTTTCCCCATGCAACTTACCGTAGGACCTTTAGCCGCAGCTACAGCCCGAACTGCTGAATGAAATTACACCAAATTTGGCAAAGAGGTAGTCCTTAGTTCAGACTCGTGCCTTTTGTTTAAATGGTGTAAATCCGTTCAGTAGTTCCTGAGAAAATAACATTTGAAAGTACATATATATCTATGGCCTCTGAGGGTCCGCGTACCCGGAGCGCAGCCTAAGCGCACCCTGCCGTGCACGAGCTGTATTCTAATTGTCTGTCAACACTCCAAATAAGGAAGTGTTGGCAGCCATCTTGTGCCTCGGTAGAACCGAGGCACAATAAACCTAAGAAACAAACGCGCAAAACGCGAAAAGGGGGCAGGGTAGAAACACCCTGAACCCCTAGGCCTGCTCAGGGGGTCCCACAAGGACCCCCAGGGCCAAAAATAGCATTTTTGTTAAAAAAACAATAGGCGAAATTCGCGCACCCAGCGCGAATTTCGGCCGAGATTAAAAAAAAAAAAAAACCCAAGCGCGGGCTCCCGCACTTCGTTGCTATTTAGCCCCCGGGTGGGCTACATCCCGGGGGCAATGTTTTAATTGTTATGGGGGACCCAAAGGGGCACCCCAGCCCCGGGGACCGCCACCCCCGGGGCTTTTTGCTAATGTATGCGGAGGGGCTCACGGCCCCCTGCAGCCCCGGGGACCGCCACCCCCCAGGGCTTAATATGATTTTTGGGGGGCCTCTAAGGCCCCCCGAGCACAGCCACCCCCCGGGGCTTATTTTTTTTGTAAATTAAAAAAAAAAACCTGTGTGGGGGGCTTGAACCCCCCTCACACGGCCGGGGACCGCCACCTCCCCGGGGCTCTATATATGTAAATTAGGGGTCTGTGATGGAAGAAGGTGGGAGGGGGCCGCGTGGCCCCCCTCCTGGAGCCCTCGAGGGCCCTGGGGACCGCCACCCCCCAAGGTCGGCTCCTGCAGTGTCCCAGGGTGCCCACCCCCGGGACACTGTGGTTTGCTATGGCAGGGTGGGAGCCTCGCGGCTCCAACCCGGCCATAGCAAACTGCTTTGCTATTTGGAAGAGGGAGCAGGGAAACCTGCTCTCTCTTCCAAATAGTAAAGCAGATTGCTTTTCCACAGGGGGAGCAGCATGTCAGCTGCTCCTCGTGTGGAAAAGCAATGCCGGCTCCCGCAGGATGCGTGGAGCCGGATGGGACCGTGGGGGGGGATTGGGGACCCCCCCCCACGGTCCCCAACGAAGAGGGCCAGCCCTGGGGGATGGGGTCCCCGGGGCTAGAAATGGCCTGGGAGGGGGGCCATGCGCCCCCCTCCCCAAAATGTGATTTAAAAAAGTAAAATAAAAAAAGGTAGGCCCCGGGGGAAGGGGTCCCCGGGCAGATTATGGCCTGTGGAGGGGGGCCACGTGGTCCCCTTCCAGAATTTTTAATAAAAATAAATAAATAGGTGCCAGGCCCTGGGGGATGGGGTCTCCAGGGCCAATATATTAGGAAAAGAAGGGGGGCCACACAGCCCCCCTTCTTAAACCAAAAGAAAAAGACTGGCATCGCGCCGGAGGCCATGCCCCCTGCCAGCATCACTCTGCAAACGCACCCCCTGGCGCGTTTGCAGAGGGGGACAGTATTCACCTTGAATACTGGGGGTCCCTGGGGGCCAACTAGCCCACCAGGTGCCTCCCAGTATGCGCCAGGGAGCTGCATTGCAGAGAGGTGTTCTGAGGCCACGCCCCTTTTTGCACCTCTCTGCAACACAGCTCTGTGGCGCTTACTGGAGGTAGCTGGTGGGCTACTTGCACCCCAGGGACCCTCAGTATTCAAGGGGAGTTAATCCCCCAACTTAAAACGCGCCACTTTTGCACAGTGGTGAAGGGAGGGGGCGGGGCCTCAATTCACGTGTGTGCAAACACGCCCTGTGGTACAGTTTAAGTTGGGGAATTAATTCCTTGTCAATACTGAGGGTCCCTGGGGGCCAACCCACAGGATTGAGGAGGAATTAATTCTCTAACTTAAAACGCGTCACAGGGTGTGTTTGCAGACATATCAGCTCAGGCCACGCCCCCTTCCTTCACCACTGTGCAAACGCGCCCTGTGGCGCGTTTTAGGTTGGGGAATTAATTCTCTTTCAATACTGAGGGTCCCTGTGGGCCAAATAGCCCAACAGGTATCTCCAGTATGCGCCAGGGAGCTGCGTTGCAGACAGGTGTTCAGAGGCCACGCCCCTTTTTACACCTCTCTGCAACTCAGCTCTGTGGCGCTTACTGGAGGTACCTAGTGGGCTAGTTTGACCCTAGAGACCCTTAGGATTAAAGGGGACTTAATCTCTCAAAAGAACGGTGACCGGGCGCGTTTACACAGTGGTGAAGGGAGGGGACGGGGCCTGAAGTGATGTGTGCAAACACGCCCTGTGGCGCGTTTTAAGTTGGGGAAAAAATTCCACTTCAAACCTGAGGGACCTTTGGGGCCAAGTAGCCCACCAGGTGCTTCCAGGAAGCGCCACTGCGCTGCGTTGCAGAGAGGTGGTGCAGGCCGTGCCCCTTTTTACATCTCTCTGCTACGCAGCACTGGGGCGCTTACTGGCTGTACTAAGAATTTCAATTTACTCAACTGTTTTCAGGAGAGAACCCAGTGCTGCATCTTTTAGCCCAGCACTGACCCTGAAAATTAATTCTAGCCATACTTACCAGAAAAGTTTCTAAGTGTCTATTTTCGCAAACTAAAAATATTCCTAAAAAATCGCCTGTATGACCTTTACACATTCTTTCAACTGTTTACAGGGGATGCACCAGTGCTGGATCCAGGATCCACCACTGAGTAAGTAAAAGTAACGGTAACACTACTTACCTGCTAAGTCAATTTCCTTCCATAGGGTAACATTGACTGGTTTCACTTGGAAATTCTTCTAAGTGTGGAGTTTTCTAACTTTAAAATATTCCTATAAAATCAGCAGAACTACGAATTCCGATTTACTCATCTGTTATCAGGAGAGACCTCAGTGCTGCATCTTAGAGCCCAGTACTGATCCTGAAAAGTAATTCTAACCGTACTTACCAGTAACCTGAATTTCCTTCCATAGGCTAACATTGACTGGTTTCACTTGGAAAGTCTTCTAAGTGTGGAGTTTTGGAACTTTAAAATATTCACCTAAAATCATCCGAACAATGAATTCCGATTTACTCACCTGTTATCAGGAGAGAACCCAGTGCTGCATCTTTTAGCCCAGCACTGACCCTGAAAAGTAATTCTAATCGTACTTACCAGTAACTTGTATTTCCTTCCATAGGAATCCATTGTCTGGTTTTCACCTGAAAAGTTTCTCTGTGTCTATGTTCACAAACTAAAAATATTCCTAAAAAATCGCCTGCATGACTTAAACGCATTCTTTCAACTGTTTACAGGAGATGCACCAGTGCTGGATCCAGGATCTACCACTGAGTAACGAAAAGTAACGATAACACTACTTACCTGCTAAGTGAATTTTCTGCCATAGGATAACATTGGTGATTCTATGTGAAAAAAATTCTGTGTCAATGTAATACGGGCATCTCGGAAGACGAGACTTCCGTGCCCTTCAATATGGCGGCGCCCCGATCCGAAGACGAAGAGGTTAGCGGACTAGTCACGCCGGCCGACGCGGAACTGACGTCGCGCGCTGGAACAAGAGAGGAGGAATCAACGAGTCGAGGAGAGAGGGAGGCGAAGGAAAAGGAGGACCGAGGAGAGGCGGAGAGAGAGAAGGACAGCGAAGCGGCGAAAGGTCGGAACCCGGGCCAGTCGGGAGAGCCGGGAGGCGAAAGGAACCGGTGGAGCGGGGAAAAGGAAGAATTGAAGGGCCAGGGGCCCCCAGCCTGCATCGCCTCTGTGTCCGGACGTCCCCAGGAGAAGCAGGACGCCGAGACACCCCACGCTACAGTCCCGGAGGACCGTAGCTTCAGGCAAGTGCCTTTCTTTAAATATTTGAAAAGCTTGGCTGGGAGGGGAGACAAGGGAGGACGGCCTACATAAGTCGGGCACTAGTCAGGACCGCTCTTTCCCCCACATCCTCATTCCCTCACAAACCGTGGTGATAGTCTGCTCAGGTGAAGGGTCAGCACCACAGATACCGAAACATAAGCCCTATGACTGACCGGTGGTTGTTTTGCGTTTCTTTGTTTTCTCCCGGGGACGCCAAGCCAATCAGGGAACCAACAAGGAGCTGAAGGGAAGCTACCTGAAGAAGGGAGACCTGTGAAAGTGGATACCGGACCCGTTATACTTTGTTCTTTATTCATTTCTGGACACCCTCGTACATTAGACTGTGTCTCTGCGTTATGACTGTTCCTTTCATCCTCAATAAACGTACAAAGGTGTTAATACATCTTTGGTCCTAACAAAGCTCCGGGTTTGTACTGATTAAATTTAGAGAGGATTAGGTACAGGTCCTGGGAGGCCAACATATAACAGTCAACTTTTAAAATACTATATTATTCCTTAAAAATCACTACTGTAACCAAAATACTTTTACGCTGCTGTTTGCAAGAGATGTTGCAGGACTGAATCTAGGATCTAGTCCTGTGGTTAGAAAAGTAATCCATAAAGTAACTATTTGCATTTAATTAGAAATTCCCATTGAGCTCAATGTTGCATTGTGTTTGAAATTGTGTTGCCCATTGCAACAACTGTAACTACTGTACTTAAGTCTATTGCCTATTTGCAAAGTATTTAAACTAAAGTAATTCATTCTGAGAAAGTATATTTTGTAATGTAATGTATAATGTAATTATAATGTAATATAAAAAAAAAATCTAAAAATAAATAGTTTAAAAAAATGTAGGAAATCAGTATCAAAAAAATCAATATAACAATTAAGACATTTAAAAATTGCCATTTACAAAACCTTTGAAATTCACTGAAAAAAACATAGGTTTCAGGCCTGATATAGTTTGGAATTCGCATTTAAAAAACCATAGAAATTCACTGAAAAAACCATAGGTTTTAGGGGTGTTATAGTTAGCTGGACATTTCACTCGTACAAAACCATTGAAATTCCTCCGATATAGTTAGTTGTAGATAACACATAATAAAGAGTGGAGGCTTGCACATACCCTCGCTTAAGTGTTTGACTTATACTTTGACTGCAGATATCGACAAAACAGGTCACCACGTCACTGTTGTTCGGCTTATCCTTGGCAGAAGACATTGTAAGAAACAGCTCACCGCGTTATTTTGACATACTGTTACAAGAAGCCTATTGAAGTTCTGGATTTTGATAGCAAATCTGAAATACTTTGTTATATTGTCTCTTGAAGCCCTGAAGAAGTCTCGTTATAAGAGACGAAACGCGTCGGCTATGGCTTGTTCACGGTCATAAAGTTTTTGATCTTCTATATTTGTTAAATAAATGGAATAAAGAAAAGATTTTTGTATGAAACGACATTTCTACGTTCTGGACATTTCTCTAAACATTTGTTGACTCTTTACTGCTAAAGTGCTGAACCCTTTTGTGTTTACATATATATATATATATATATATATATATATATATCTCCTACTGGCAGTCGCCAGTAGGTAGTAATACTTAGGACCTAGTTTCTTCAGGAAAAGTGTTTTTTCTTTTGCCAATATCTTTGGCACCGGTTGACGAATCTTTGCGAAATTTTAAAAAGTAATGGAGTGCTCCAGTCAGCTCCGGTCTTGAAAGTTTCAAGCTGAGTCGTCAAGCGGGGGCCAAGAAAAAAGGGGAGTCCCAAAACGTGTTTTCTCCATGTTCATTTCCATAGGAAACTCTTGTCGTGGCTACAGCCCGAACTGCTGAACGGAATTACACCACATTTGACAGAGAGGTAGCTCTTGGTCCAGAGTGCACTTTTTGCTATAAATGGTGTAAATCCATTTAGTAGTTCCTGAGAAATAGAAAAATAAAAAAATATTGATATCTGGTGACTGTGGCGGATCCGCAAACCCTCCCGATCACAAGCTTCATTTTGATTGGCTGTCAACACTCCAAACCAAGAAGTATTGGCAGCCATCTTGTGACTCGGTAAAACCGAGTCACAAGAAAAAAGGGAAGAAAATGGTTAAAAAAAAAAAGAAAGAAAAGGGGGCAGGGTAGAAACACCCACAGGGACCCCAAGGGCCAAAAAAAGCATTTTTTTGAACATTTGTTCGGCGGGTTTCGCGCTGGGTGCACGAATCCCGCGAGAATTTTTCTTTAAAAACGAAACGCTGTGTCCCACACTATGTTTTAATAAGCCCCCGGGTGGGCCCGGTCCCAATAAGTAAAATATATGCGTGGGCCCACAGGTGCCCGCAGCCCCGAGGACTGCCACCTCCATGGGGCATGATAAATATTATGCGGGGGCCCGCGTCAGCCCTGCGGACCGCCATTTCCCAGGGCTTGTATAAATTATGCATGGGGGCTCCTGCCCCCCACGCTGCCCCAGGGACCACCACCTCCCCAGGGCATCTGTATAATTAAGAACGGGGCGCCTTGCGGGCCCCCCAAGCCTTGTGGACCGCTACCTCCCCGGGTATTCAATAGAAATAAGTGTGGGGGGGATTCTGCCCCCCCCCCACACTGCCCGGGGACCACCACCTCCCCGGGGCATTGACTAAATAAAATATGGGGGTCTGTAGCAGACCCCTGACCCCGGGGTCCACCACCTCCCGGGACTTTAAACCTGTTGGAGGGGGGCCGTGGCCCCCCCATGGAGCCCTCAATGGCCCTGGTGACTGCCACCACCCAGGGCCGGCTCCAGCAATGTCCTGGGGTGCCCACCCCCGGGACACTGCAAACACTGCTTTGCTTCATGGAAGTGAGAGCTGGAAACCTGCTCTCGCTTCCATGAAGCGAAAAAGAATTGCATTTGGACAAGGGGAGCTGCATGTCAGCAGCTCCCCTTGTCCAAAATCAATGCCGGCTCCTGCAGGAGATTGGGAGCCGGCTGGGACCGCGGGGGCATTGGGGTCCCCCGCAATCCCCAACATGAGGCCAGGCCCCGGGGGATGGGGTCCCTGGGGCCAGAAGTGGCCCAGGGAAGGGGGTGGCCACGCGGCCCTCCTCCCGTAATTATTATTATTATTATTTTTTTTTAAAGAATGTAGCAGGCTCTGGGGGGATGGGGTCCCCAGGGCCCATAAAATATTTTGAGATGGGGGGCAACACAGCCCCCCTTCTAACTATAAAAAAAAAAGCCTGCATCTCGTCTAAGGCCCCGCCCACTCCTTGCACCACTCTGCAAACGCTGCTCCTGGCACGTTCTAGGTTGCGGGATTAAGTCCCCTAGATCCATAAGGGTCCTTAGGGGCCAACTAACCTACCAGGTGCCTCCAGTAATCCCCACACAGTTGGATTGCTGAGAATTGGTCTGAGGCCACACCCCTTTTTACACCACTCGGCGCACCCAGTACGAATTCCGATGAAAAAATAAAAAATGCTTTTTTTGTCCATGGAGGTCCCTATGCCCAATGCAACTTTCTCTGTGGGACAAGCTCCTCAAAGCAACATGGGGATCTGTTGTCCTTTACATATTAACCCCTTCCCCGCTCATGACGGAACCGCTCCGTCATGAGCCACGGTTGCCGTGTGCTCATGACGGAGCGGTTCCGTCATGCCGCGACCGTTGGCGGCCGCTCCGCCCACGCGGCGCTGTTTCCCCGCCTGTGCGGGGGGACAATGCAACTGGGCGGAGTCATGACGGAACCACTCCGTCATGAGCACAGCTCAACCGTGGCTCATGACGGAGTGGCTCCGTCATGAGCACAGCGCCACCGCGCTGCCCCCCCCACACCCCCCAGCGCTGCGGCGGAATTCCTGCCGCAGCGAAGGGGTTAAGACACCGATGCTGCCCGTTATTATTTTTGGAGAAAGGGTCTGGAGGCTAGTAGCACGTTCGAGTAGATCAGAATGCAGCCAAGTGTAAAATTATGGGATAAGACTGAAATGAAAATAATTTGTAAATTATGATCTAGCACTATGCTTTAAATGTCCAAAACTAGATATCCCATAATGCCTGTGTACGAACATAAGCAGAAGGATTACCACCCTCAAACGCCACACCCACTTGAAAAAAGACTTTTTGTCAAAACGCATTGTGGGATTTGGAAAGCTGCTGATCGAATAAATGAATATGCCAATAGCCTCTTGGAGTGCAGCGTCTCCCTGGGTTGAAATAGTAATTAGGGGTCTGTGGTCTAAGACCCCCAACGCTGCACCGGCAGTAAGAGTGCACCGCTTCCAGACCATTTGGTTGGTATATATATATTACATATTTAACACACCCAGAAATGCAATGCGTTTATTTAGGACCTATTGAGGTATAGAAAAATATCGGTAAAGCGTTAAATGATCTCCCAATGAAAGAATAATCTGAACCCATGATTTGAGTTTGAACAGTAGGGCTTCAGAAGGTTTATCCCAGAGAAAATTAAGATAATACACTATAGTCATCTGCAAGAACCTCTGAGGAGACAGCCACATCACATATAGAGCTTCACATTAACACAGTGAGTGACTGTTGTATGCTTGTCAACATGAATACTAACTTGGCCAGAGATGTGTTTTGGTTTCTACTTCTAACTGATCTTGTCATCTTAATTTTTGCACTTCTTGAACTAAAATCGGGCTATATCCTTGTTAGCCCACAATATGTCTTTTGATGAGTTGGGCTCTGATGCCAACATAGAGAGCCTTGCCATATTCGAGATGCTAGTAATGGCTCACGTGATGGATCTGTGATTGTCCAGATGGAGCCAGTAGAAGACTTACCTGAGCAGTTTGAGTGTGTGAAAGCAGGTAGAAGTGACAGTGGTGACTTGTTTGGACATTGGGATTTGGCTGTTGATCATGATAATCCCGACCCCCTGATATACCTCTGTAAAAAAAAATTGTCCACAGATTTTCATTTGCGATGTGTGCTTTTGAATCATTAGAGAAGTACTTTAGGTTGGGGAAAGATTGCTGCTCCGGGCAGAATATTTCTGGATTACATTTTTAAAAATGGTGTATGTGTTGCAGTGATGATGTAATATTTCAGGAACCATGAGACCTATTACTTCATTTTGGTGTAAAAACATAGGTTTTGGGGGTCAAGTAGTCTTATAGAGACAGAAAATAACTCCTCAGGGCAACCCTTCTGCCATTTTCCAAAATGGTGGTCTATAATGATGAGATGAAAATCCCTGGATAACATTTTTTTATGGAGGTATATCAAGGGGCAAGGACTATGATCCCCAGGTTGCTGGAGCATTGTTTGGTTTATCCTAGCTCAGTGAGCCAAAAGCCTGGGGACGAGAGCAAGTTGTCTATGCTAAAAAGGACCTCTTCGGTTTTGTCACTGTTGAGTTTGTGGCAGTTCCTCCTCATCCAGTCTGCTACTGAGGACAAGCAGCTTCCGACGTTTGCTTGGGTATTGGAAGTGCCATGTGATAGAGAGAGAATGAGCTGAGTGTCATCTGTGTAGCAAATGGTGCTGAACCTGCGAGAGCAAATGGTGGCAAGGAGCCCAGGTAAATGTAGATGGAAGGCTCCAGGAGTGGTGCCCCAGCACTGTGCAGACCAGAATGGGTGATGTGCTCCCTGAAGAGAAACGAGGCTCCAGCAAACTGGTGCAGATTGAGAATTCTAGGTGCTCAACCTGAATAGAATTACGACTAAGACAGCTGCTATCTTCTAGGAAGAGAAAGTCGGGTCCTGCAGGCTGGCACAGGAGGAGCTCCATTCAGTTTGACCTGGCCACCCTGCACACTAGCACTCATGGTACACTCCAGGAGGGAGTCCTTGAAACGAAGCACGCTGTGACTTCTGCTGTGCTGCAGGGAGAGGGCCGTTGGGCGCGAGCTGGTGCTGTGCCACGCGCAGCTGACCTAGCCTCTGTCCCCTTCTTGCATCACTGGCCTGTGCCACGCTCTTGAAGTGGCAGCTGCAGTATTGTAAAATGATTAGCGGTTTCTGCAGAAGAGGATACTGGGTCTTGAAATAGCGAAGGGGTATCAGTGTCGGAGGAGGGTGCACGTGTTTATTTATTCCGCCCCCTCCACTTTTCCCACGCCTGTCTTGGGAAGCACGCACAGGTTTTGGTTATATTTACTTTCCCAGTCAGACAAGGGACCTTTCTTTGTGTAGCATTATCCGACTCTCTAAACACGGCTGAAATCAAACGACTGGCTCTGTGTAAAAGTTCGCCCTGGGTGAACTTAGGCTCAAGGTCACACATGGTCAGCTACTCAAGCCCAGCTGAATATTATGCTTGAGTGCGTCCTAACCATTTCAGCCCCATTTCAGTTTCAGCAAAATAGTTTATTTCACAACGAACATAGTGGATTTTAGAGACGGCCAGCGTCATGTATGAATGACAAAGGAATAAAAAGACAAGCACAGCCAAGCCAACAATCTGGTTTTGTAGTGTTAACAAATGCATAGTTATCACGTGAGACAGAGGTACATGGGAGGAATCCTGCAAGAAGGTTATCAGAGACAGTAACCCCTCATGCTGTTAAATGCAAACACAGTAGTGAAGGCAGAAGGCAACATGCAAACAGCATTAGATGAGAGTTGAGTACTCCGCTGTGCTGACCCACAAGAGGGCATTGACAAGTCATTCAGGCAGAAGAAAGCATATAGTTGAAAGGGGTGGCTCCAAGCCCACTATGTGTATTATACCAATAGGACTGCTTGACAGCCTTGCTGTCAGCCTAGACCATGGGTACTCACAAACTTTCTGTCGGGGGCCAAAATTACAGAGTGGTTTGTGGCCGAGAACCACACCGGTAGGGGTGGGGTCATTGGGAGGTAGGGTCAGTGGCGGGGGGGGGGGGGGGGGCGGGGTCAGAGTAAAATAAATCAAACCTGTTTCAAATGATTTAGACAATGCGACAATGATGTATGTCAAAAGCAGATGCAACTACAAAGAGCACATTTTGATAATAAATTTTTATTAGCAGACAATAGCGATCTTAAGAGGCATTGCATAGCTTCATACACAGTTTGACCCCAATTCCATCACAGTCTCCCTGCCAGTCAGTCTCTCTCTCTGCCAGTCAGTCTCTCTCTCTGTCAGTCAGTCTCTCTCTCTGTCAGTCAGTCTCTCTCGGTCAGTCTCTCTCTCGGTCAGTCTCACTGTCTGTCAGCATCTCTCTGTCAGTCAGTCTCCCTCTGTCAGTCAGTCTCCCTCTGTCAGTCAGTCTCCCTCAGTCAATCAGTCTCCCTCAGTCAGTCTTCTTCTGTCAGTCAGTCTCCCTCTGTCAGTCACTTTCCCTCTGTCAGTCACTCTGTCAGTCTCTCAGTCAGTCCTAGTCAGTCCGTCAGTCTCTCTCTCTGTCAGTCAGTATCTGAGTCTCTGTCAGTCAGTCACTCTCTCCACTCGCTCTCTCCGCTCGCTCTCTCCACTCTTACTCCACTTTCTCTCTCTCCACTCTCTCCCCTCTCTCTCTCTCTCTCTACCCACTCTCTCTATTTTCTCTCTCTCCACTCGCGCTCTCTCTCTCTCTCTCTCTCTCGCTCTCTACTCTCTCTCTACTCTCTCTGTCCCCACTCTCTCGCTCTCTCTATCCACTCTCTCTCTCTTTCTTTTGTGGGGCCATGGGTACATTACCTGAAAGGTCCGCGGGCCGCCAAGGAAGGCCTGCTGGGCCGCAGCCGGCCCACGGGCCGTACTATGAGTACCACGGGCCTAGACCTATACCTCTCAGTTACAACCAAATATTAACAGGAACCTCTGTTTGGAGATGCTATCCGTGAGAATCTGATAGTCGTGATCAGGGCCGGCTTTAAGGCAGTGCAACCCGTGGGGCCGCACTGGGTGCTGACTTTCGGGGGAGTGGGGGGCAATAACTTATGATTGGAGACATGAGGGCCACTTTTGCCCGGTGGTAGCAAGATAATCCGAGGAGCCGGTCATGGGGTGTGGAGGCGCCAAAAATGATTGTTGCACCGGGTACCACCAGCGCTAAAGCTGTCCCTGGTTGTAATCCGTAAGCATGAAAGGGTAACTGCACAAATTAGACCGTGGGTGATGCTGAACTCTGACTACAAGATCTTGGTATAAGTCGTGGCAAGTCGATTGCTCCATCCATCTCTGATCCATCCGGACTACAATGGATTTGTACCTGGCGGAAATATGTTACCTTTGCAGAGATTGTGCCAGGTGAAGACTGACCTGGCTAATGAGAGTTGGTTTCCTGCAGTGAGTTGTGTGGATGTCAGAAAGGTGTTTGATGTGCTAAGCTGGAAGACCTTATATGATGTGTTAAGAGCAATGCATTTTGGAGCACAACTAATGAAATGACTTTTGCTCTTATACTCGGGATCACAGATCATATCCATATAAGGTGAGGGATCTCCAGCAGAGGGGCCCCTGCCTGGGTTGTCCTTTGTCATCCCTGCTGTTTTTATTGGCTGTGGAACCACGTGTGTAGTGTGCATCTTCAGTGTGTGAAACAATATGAGCGTTGACCACTTTATTGCACGATTTATACACTCCTCTATTTTATTTAATGAATCATTCACTAAATGCTTGAACTTGGAAAGTCTATTACGAAAACTGTAATAATTGCTAGAGAAATGACTGGGTTTCTGCAATACAATTGGTGATTCTCAGTTTCTCTTTGCAAATGTACTATTGTTGAAAAGACAATTGGCTTGCAAATGGACTATTGTTGTCAAGACAATTGGCTTGCAAAATTATCAAAAACGTTCTCACTACAAAGACCTTTGTTCCATTTGCAGTTCCTAATTATTTTGAGCACTGCGTATCGGAGCTGTAATTGTAATGAACAACGTAAAAATAAATAGGAGGCTGACCTCAGAGGAGAGCATGTAATTCAGGTTTGTGGGAGGAACACTCATTTCAAATTTAAACTATTTAATTTATTTGCACCATACCTTCTGGACATCGTCACATATCGGCAGGATGTACTCTGTGTCAACGATAATTGCCTCTGATGTGTTAACATACTTTTTTGTTCTGCGTTAGCAGAGACCTTTTGATTGAACAAGCATCATATATGTGTGTGTGTGTATATACACACACATATATGATGCTTGTTCATATATATATATATGTTCATATATATATATCTAAATATATATATATGTTTGCCCGTCTTTGGTGGTTCAGCTTCTGCGCCGTCAATTAATCTCCCCGTTCAAATACCGAGATAAAATGTCAGACACTTCCGACGCTTTTTTCAAAATCGCCTCTTTAATTTTCTCTGACTTCAAAGTGTGAGGATTTCCCCAAAACCCCTCCCACTGCATTGCTTGTTAGCCTTGGTCACCAGACCTTCAGCAGCCCAACCTTGCAGCACATTTAAGGGCAAGGGTGGGGCAACTCCCTTTGAATTTTCGCTGATGCTTGTTTATATAATGTAAACTCGAGTGACCCAAAGGTGTTGAAGCACTTTACAAAAGCGCCAATTACATTACACAGGGTCAGGTTAATTTTTTTATTTTTAGGTGCACAGAGATTAAGTGATGCCGCCGCCGCCCCAGTTTATTCATTATTTCTCCTCTACCTGACAAATGGGAGCAGCATTTGTGCCTCCAACCTCCTCCCATGTCACTGCATGCCTTCCCACTGCCTCTTTCTGTCGTCCTCCTCCTCTCAGAGCTCTAATTTCATAGCACATTCACAGAAGTTCCCCAGAGACTGCAAAACACTTTTCATATATAATGTGAGTTTGAGCGACTCAAAGGTGTTGGAGCGCTTTACATGAGCACTAGTTGCATTACAGAAGGTTAGATTAACTTTTGGGAGCACTTTTATAGAGCGCAAACTCGACTGACCCGAAGGCATTGGAACATTTTACAAAAGCACCAGTTACATTATACAAGGTCAGGTTAATATTTTTGTTTTTAGGTGCATGGAGATTAAATGATGCCAGTGTCGTCCCTGTTTATTCACAATTTTCCATCTTCCTGACAAATGGAAGCATTCTGTTGCTTTTGCTATGTCCAGAGCTCCTATACCCAGTGGGCTGGCACAGAGGGAGGGGCTTGCTGGTAAACAGATGGTTCAAGCAGTGTTTTGAATAGAAACGCTCTGGAAAAGGGTGCTTGGTGAATAGAGGCCTGGGGAAGGAAGGATGTGATGTCTCCGCCATTTGAAAGTACTTCAATGCTTTTTAGGTCTCACCTAGGCAGCGCTTGTGCTGTCGCTTCAAGACGTGCGACATTCAGGATATGGGCATGAAGCTTCGCCCATCTTTTTAACTGGCTCTTGTCACTGTCCAATGTAAATTGTAGCTTTCTATTGGTCAGTAGGCTTAGTAGTCTCTCCTTAGTACTGCCATTTCTCTTCTTTTAACCTCCCTTAAGGACACCCTCTGTTAGATGTGTTGCTACTCCTAATTTTAAAATTATAGCCTCAAGCACTATTTTCTTAAATGTATTTAATCAGTGCGACACGCCTCGGCTGGAATAATTGCATTTTTTTTTTTGTTAATTGCGATCTGTTTATTTACTTTTGTTACAATGGCAGCCCCCGCGCTCTAGCTTCAAACATCTTAAGCTAAAGCGCAGGTGCAGCTATTGCTTCACAAGTTAAGAAATGGAGAAAAAAAAAAAAGATTTTTTTTTTCTATTTCTGTACTTTTGAAGCAATCGTGGCACCCGCGCTTTAGCTTAAGATGTTCAAAGCCTTAGTGCGAGCGCTGCCATTGTAACAAAATTAAACAAATGGAAGGAAAAAAAAGCTTGCAGCCGCCATTTTTTATACTATTTGTTTACTTTTGTTACAATTGCGGCACCCGCCCTTTAGCTTTAAATATCTTAAGAAATAGGCAAAAATTGTTTTTTTCTATTTCTTTCAATCCATTTGCAATGCAATAGCTATTGTATTGCTAGAAGTTTGAGCTATTGGTGTTGCATTATTATTAGCATTACCAATAGCTCAAACTTTCAGTAATGCGAGACCTATTGTGTTGCAAATGCTTGTTTTCATAGGTTGTTCAATCCTCTAGTGATGCAGTCGCACATAGAATGTTATAGTGCTATTGACTTGCATTGAGGCACTTGCCTTTCTGTCTGTGCGAGACAAAGCCTTGGAATGTGTTCATAAATGTTTACTGAGGCAAGCATGTATTCCTGAATCACACTGCAGGGCCCAGTGTGTAGTAATTGTATAACTTTTAATCCCTGACAGCACAGCACCCGGTATAATGTGCTGCATGGCTAAGCACTTATAAGGTCCCAAAGGCGAGACCTATTAGCTATGCCAATGCTTGTTTTATTTGTTGAGGGCCCAGCAGCTCCCCTAACAATTAAATGTTTAATAAAACCCTGACAAAACAAAACCGGTATAGACAAAGCCAGAATGCTGGCAGCCAATTCCAGACGTGTTGACTTTACTAATGCTTGATTCATATTGGTTTGGGAGTGTCTTCGGCTGTCCTACTACTGGCTTGATGTGAACGAGAGGTTATAAGTTGTCACAGGAAGAATGGGACTGCTATCTCCTGAGACTTCTCTGCTCAGAATAATATTGCATTCTGGGACATTCTGAGCATGCTTGTAGACTTAGCATCTGGGCAGAGGCTGAGAGCAGTTGCCTGAAGGCTGTTGGTGTCAGGAGAGGTCGTAGAGACTTGAGAGAGGCTCTGGGGTATGGTGCTGTCAAAGTGGTAGTCTCGTGATGAGACCACCCCCTTAGGAGCTTTTGTTCAGTGCCAGAGACCTTGCAAACTGAGGCAATGATGGGCCTTCTTAGGTTATAGTAGTGGGTTAGGAAGTGACTTTGCCAATGTTTTTCTTGCCAAGATTCCTTCCACCCCAGGCACAGACTTGAACTACTAGTACTTGAAGAGATTGCTACTGTAGGGATGAAATAAATGTTGCAGTCTTTTGCATGCCTTTGTCAGTTCGGCCATCTTTTGGCCAGTTGTACTGACATACTGGTTGCAAATGGCGCGTAGACTTTTCGTGGCGAGTATTTAGTTTTAGGAACCAACCTATCTATAAATAAGTAGGTTTATGCAATGGGGACTCATAGGGGTTTGCAAGATGACTTGCCTAATTAATATTAATTAGTTAGGCCGCAATTTGCAACCCCCTTTGAGTGGTTTCAGTGACAAGGATGGTGGCTTGTAAGGCACAGCAGACCATCATCCTTTTCATTGAACTTCAAAATAGATTTTTTTTTCCCCAGCAGCACTGTTTTTTAAATTTTTTTATTTAGAGGAAACAAGACTTCTTTAAAAACAAAAGATGTTTTCTATTCTGAAAATTTAAAGTGAGAATTGGCAGTAGTTGCCTGGTGTTATATTTTGATATCGGTACTCTAATATAGGTCCAGGGAACATCGTACACTTTCTCTACATCAGCTCCTGTTATTTCATATGAAAGAGCTTTATAAGGACAACTCCAAATAAGGACAGAATGCCTTATAGGGACACCACACATTATAAGGACTGTAGCCTTTTATGGACTAAACCTTTCACCTAGTTCCATGCCGAGGGTGGGTTTTTCCCAATCGATATTGCTAAGACGTCATCCTTAGCACATATGAATAATTGATGAGTACACTCTCCAGGAGGCATACCACACCTCTCCCATCGACGCACAAGGTTTAATCTCGAACGTCATCCTCATACTGAACAATGGGTAACACACGTACATTGACTGTATAAATACAGCACCTCTTGCTATCAAAAGGCAGGAGGAACCCGAGACTTCAAGGCCGACACACTGACCAGAGACGCTGCAGCTCCGGCATGACATCGCTCCAGCTGACAGTGGTCTAACTATCCCTTGCGGGGTAGTCCAGCTCAAGTCCAGGACGAAGTCCCACATTCTCACTATCGGGGTTCGACTCAATCCTAGCGGGATTCTTGGCACTTAGATTCTAGACTATTGGGCTTTTAGGCTCAGTAGCTCTTTCACACCTACTTACATGCTAGGTACATCTAGTCAGGCATCTTAGGAGTACGCACTTTATTTTTATAAATGCATTTCATATTAATGTATATGTTCTTGACTATTGCAAAATGGTAGAAAAATATTATTCCTTTTTATTCACTGTACTGCTGGTACTAGATCTCTGCTACTGTGTTACAGTTGTAACAGCGCACTTATTCTAAGTGAGAAGAGCTACGGTACAATAAATTCTTATTGTAAAAAGGCTTGACTGTTTCTTCTCTGTATCTCTCTGAGAGCAATTTTTGAAAATTAACAACCTAGGCAATTCAAGTGGATAATAATACAAACTAATTCTATATCCACTAGTCAGAACAACTCAATACAATGAAACAAGTATGGAAATTATAGTTGTTGTTTAATTATAATTAATTTGTACATTCATCAATAAAAACATTTTATTATGCATAAACAGATATTAAAATCATTACAGTGATTAAAAATAAATAAATTGTGGTCTACACAGGAGTGAGAAGTAAACAAAGTTGTGGCACAATTGTATACTTTACGACGCGCGTTTCGGCGTAATTAACGCCTTCGTCAGGAAAAAAGCCACAATTCCTGTGCTCCAATTGATAGATGCTGGAGTTCCAGGAAGTTAAAAGTTGTTTCAGATAAATGAATACCTTGATACTTAGGTGCTCATCTGATAGTACTCAGTCAGTCAAGGAGTAGATAGCTTTTCTTTTATGCATATTGTATGGATATTAACTGGAAATGATGTATAAATCTTTGTTTGATAGCGGACTCTTTTTTTAGGATGCCGGTTCTTGGTTGAGTGGAGGATGTTTGGCATACAAATAGCGTAGGTACAGTAGGTATGATTTAACCTTCGTGTTTAGACGCTTATTATATCAGCAGAAGCCCTCCTCTGTCGGTAGACTGGTGTGTCTTTAGATGGTGAGAGCAAAACAAGCATGCACGAGTGACTGGGTGAAAAGTATTTTATTGTTTCCACGAGTCTGAGATTATTGTGTTCTGAGTTTGCAAAAGCGAATCTCTCTGATAACAGGAGATTCTAGTAGCTAATGCGAAAACAGGCTAATATATTCGGTGGGGGAGTACAGAGTCAGTCTGCCACCAGGCTCACAGTTTGTTATCCGCAAAATGCATAGGTCCTGCATAAAGGGTACTATTGGAACTACACTACAGGGTGCCCAACATGGTATATTGAAGGCGCACTTACTCAACAATAGAATCTGAGTGGCCCAGTCGTGCTTATTCTCAGAGACCCTACTTACAAAAACCCAGAGACGTCTGGAGTAAGTGGATGAAAAACTCCGCCACAGCTGAGTAGGCGAGATATCCTATGTATTGGCTGTTGGTTAATCAAGCTTGAAAGGACAATATGCCCAAAATTGTGCATAAAACCTTTTCTTAATTTCATTGGACAGTTAGTCTGTGTTCTATACACAATGACTACTCCGACACTAAACCCACTAGAGCAACCACTTCCAGAATCAGAGGAAGATGCAATTGCACCCAAAGTAAGACAAACTCTGACCGTTAAACTTGTCAAACATGGGGTATCACCCAGAGGAGGTGTATTAATAGTCGTAATAGAGGCGCACTAAGATTTCAAAACAGAGGTATTCTACTCCTGGGTTATATTCCCAGCAGCCGATGCAGTAACAAAACCTTTTCATTATAACATACATGATGACATTCCAGCGGTCTACACTCCTTTTGAGGAGACTGAGATTCCGCTTACTTTCCAGGAACATATTTTCTGGTTTAATGGTGCCCTACCCCACATAAGAACAAGAGCAAGGCTTGGTCATTTAGGGATCCCAGGAGCAACATGTCCGATATTAGCGACCTATGCACCACATCCAGACATTGACACAATGCCGCAGGATGAACTACTTGTTCAACACAAAGAGTTGATAAAACTCTGCAGAAACATGACCCACTTTGTCTTGAGGACTCTAGCGGTCCAACCTACAGTAATTACACCTACTGCAGCTCCTACACAGAGCTCAGGTACTAAAATTACTCCACAAACATTACATGCGGTAATGGGCAAAGTGCCCACAAAACGTGAACAAATTCCTTTCTGGGTAGCTCAGAAGATAACCCAGTTAGAAGCAGTATTCCCAAATACAACACCATTTGAGAAACACAGAATGTTAACAATCAGTTTGCCCATGGGGATTACACCACAGTTAGAGGATTGCACCTCTTGGGGTACAGTCTTTGTTGCCATATATACCAGAACTCATGGTATTCCTTCATTAGCAGTAGTACCAGATGTATTAAGAAAAATACAAAACGACTATAGAACCTGCCCTGAACTTAGGGAAGAAGTTGTTAAACAACTAGGATCAGGTATCAGCCATAATACTAGCTAACATTAAAGGGGAAGCAGCATCAGTGGCAATCTGCCAACGCCTAAGGGAGTTCTCTCCATTAGAGCAGGAGAATGAACTACTTAAAATAATTGACACTGCGTATGCAGAATTAGGCATGGATAGTTTGGGGGAAATGCTTTAAAACCTCAACTACAGGGCAGTCCTGAAAAGGACACTTTTAAACAGACACCTAGTTCTTCTAAAAAGAAGTCGGATAAAAAAGAAAACTCTAGAGGCAAGAGATCTCAGTCCCGAGGTAGGTCTCCTCAACAGGAGCACTCTGAAAAGAGGTACAACCTTAGGAATAGGGATAACATTAGGAAACCTGACAGGTATCAGTATATTGATGCACACTCCTCTCGTTCCTTTCAGGGCTCGAAGAAAGGCCCCGAAAGAGAAGGACGGTCAGAACACAGAGAGGAGCGCACTCAGTCCAGAGACAAGCAGCGCGCTCAAGACTTTACTTCTAAAAAAGAAGATAAGCAAAATCCAAAACATCAATTTAAGAAAAAGACTGTTGCTGGTCTGAAAATCAGACATGCCCATAATTCTGAAGACACAACTTCTGAAGGAGGAATGGGCTCTGACGATGCTAGACAGTGTGGCAGAAGTAACAAGAGCTCGCCAGAACCTGAAGGAATTTCTGGTGACAGCGGAGTTGAATGATTACATCACAGTGGAAACACCAGACACCAGGGTGAGCGTCCCACACAAGTTATTTGAAATAACACTCTGGATGGAGGGGGACAAGCCCAGGAAAGTAAAAGGTCTTTTTTGGAAGAACTTATCATCTGGTTATGACATCCTGTTAGTAGAACAAGATTGTCCACCTGCATTCGTAATGGAGTGCCCCAGGGGAGAAAGTATACATTTTCCTGCATTTTCCAACCACGTTCCTGTTCACCTTAAACATGCTTATGTCCAAGCTCCGGCATTGTACAAAAATCACGCAGGGTGGGATGAGAACTCAACCTACCATGTGATTGCTTTAAAAGTTTCACCAAATGCTCAGAGGCTTTACCCAATAAAGCAAGAAGCTAAAAAACAAGTCAGAGATCTTAGATCAACTTGAATACCAGGGGGTCATTGAAAAATGTACCTCTCCAATGAACAATCCTTTGTTTCCAGTTGCTAAACCTGACAATACATATCGTCTAGTATTAGATTACAGATATTTAAACGCATGTACAAAGACATTTGCTGTTCAAAATGCACACAGTGCTGCATTAATGAATAAAATTGTGCGCAAAAAATATAAAGCTACACTTGATATCTCAAATGGATTTTTCTGCCAAAATATAGCGCCTGAAAGCAGGTATTTAACAGCCTTCAGTGCGTTAGGGTCACAACGAAAATTTTGTCGACTCGCCGAAGGGTACAAAAATAGCCCTGGGGTATTTTCTGCAAGAGTAACAGAGTTACTTCAAAATTTTGATGAAGTAGCGTTGTCCTATGTGGATGATATTTATCTGACAGACAACGACTTAGAGAGGCACTTGACCAGGGTAAGCACCATTATTGTGTGATTTGCCGCAGAAGGCTACAAATTCAACTTAAAAAAATCAAAAATAGCCCACCTCAATGTCCTATTTTTGTGATACGAGTTCTCAAGTGAAGGCAAAAGTCTGGCAGCTAACTTTTTAGAAAAGTATGCGCTGCTCCAGCCTCCAAAATCATTGAAAAATTTACAATCAATACTTGGATGCCTAAACTTTGGCATAACATACATTTTAGATTACGCACAAAGGATAAGACCTTTCTATGAATTAATCAAACCTGACTTTTCATCCAAAGATTGGACACAAGAACATACTAATATTCTTCGTTTACTCTAGGAAGACATGATTGCTTCCAAACACTTCCAAACACGCGTAAGCGTACGACACTTGGTGATCTGAATAATTGTGGGTCGAAGCAGGTACACTTATTTGACCTTTAATGCGGGAGAAACTGTACCAATCGCATACAAATCACACCTGTACACAAATGCAGAAATGCGTTTCAATTCAACAGAAAAACCCCTGACAGCAGTACAGACCGCTGCAGCAAAAGAAAGAGCACTGGCTCAGGGAAACGCATACTTGTCGTTACTCAGGTACCAGCTTTAGAAGCTGTTACAAAAGCCAGCATCCCGAATGCGAAAGCGTTTCATCCAAGATGGATACAATGGGCTAATTCTCTTGCTGCAACAGATGTTGAATACAGATTTGATCCAAGTTTACAATCTCAAGTATTCCTGCAATATGAACAAGAATATCCTCTACCAAATGAAATCTTGCCTCTTGACCAATATGAATATATTATTTACACTGACGGATCTGCTCAACCGGCGATAGGAAGTAAGCAGCAATATTTTTCAGCATGTGCTATCGTTAAAGGTCGCATGCGTGATGGCAAGTTCCATCCTAGCTGCACAAAGATGCGATCTCTAGGAGACTGCACGGCACAGTTGGCAGAATTAAAAGCACTGATACTGGCACTTTTAAATACGGATCACAAATTCACCACACTAATCGTATGGGATTCTTTTTACTGTGTACAGTCGTACAATGAGTACTTGCAGCATTGGGAACAAAACGGGTTTACGGATGCAAAAGGTGGCACAATTAAGCATAAAATGCTATGGGGACGGGTAGATGAATTGAAATCCGAGCTACTGAGGACTCACGTGATCCATACACTGAGTCATCAACGTGATGGCGTTCACGTTGAAGGGAATTCATTGGCTGATGAAGCCGCAAAGGCGGCTGTTCGCACGGCTTCTGTACCTGCGCTGACTTGTTCGAAAATGAGAATAGACGGAGATATAATGGTAGCTGTCATCGCTTCACGCAAAGGCAGCACAGCAGTACCTAAATAATGTCCACTCAAATACTCATACAAGTTAGATGCACAAAACATTCCATATGCTAAGATTCCTGGAGTGGGGGATAGAGTAATACCAAATATGATTTGTAGGCAAGGTTTAATACTAGCTGCACTCAAGGGTTTGGGCTCAGTGCACACAGGCGTTACAGCGACTATTTCATTACTGAAACAGCGCTTTTGGTGGCCAGGGTTATCCAAGCAAACTACAGACTATGTCTTGAAATGCGACATCTGCCAGCAGATGAAAGGCTCCACCGTTACACGCCCGATACAGACGCCATTACTAAAGTCAGACAAACCACTCGCATGTGTGTGCTTGGACCACTGCGGCCCCTTACAAACGGACGGGGCTTACAGGTATATCATGGTTGCAGTGGATTCATGCTCGAGATTCCTATGGGTTTGGCCTCAGCGTTCTGCTGACGCTCCAACTGTTAAAAAAGATTTGCGAGTCTTTATCGGTACATACACAGTTAGCAGGTTACACTCTGACCGCGGCCCTGCGTTTAGCTCTCGGGCTTACAAAGAGGCCATGGAAGGAATGGGCAAGGCATTGTGGTTCTCCTCTCCGTATCATCCTGAGGGAAATTCTGTTGTGGAGAGAAAAAAACCAAGACTTAAAGCAATCTTTAACAGCTAGGGTATTAGGCAAGGGCGGTAGTTGGGTCACACACCTGTATGGGGTATAGCAGGCATTAAATAACCAGCAAAGAAGCTCTCTAGGGGTGTCACTCCATATGAGGTCCTCTTTGGGACATGAATGTGGGTACCTGATCTTGATTGTGAAGGCGCAGTGGCGGATGAAAAACCATTTGACATCCATGATCGTTTGGCTGTTTTACAGGATCTAAAAGAATCCAGGACAAAACAAAGCAATGTCCATCTAAAGCAGACCGCCACTGAGGAAGTCACGGCAATACCTGTCTGGATCCCAAAAGTCAGGGATCTGGTCAGAGAGAAAATTGCAGATAAAAAGGAATTTGGACCCTCTTACAGAAAACCTGTACCAATCCTTGCAGTACACGGAACAAGGACTGTGCTGCTCCTGCCTCTTGCTGGAAAAAAGTAGAAAAGATTTGTCTCAGTTGACTTAATCAAACCAAACTATGTGGCCGATACTAAACAGTAGGCCTAGTGGGCTCCGATGTAGCAGACGTCCTCCTCTAGCTACAATACAAGAAGTTCAAACAGAAAGACTCATCACGTTTGAAGAGCCACCTGTAAGGAATGAAGGACTAAGCAACAATGCTATGGAACTTGTTCCACTTGAACCAAACATTCACCATCAAATAGAAAATATGAATAATTCACAAGTTGCAATTAGACCTAATACAGATGTCTACATCAACATGCCTCGTCGAGAGGAAAAGGACATTTCAACTAATCCCGATGCAATTCCAACAATTGATCGAACTGCTTCTGGCTATTTCATTAACTTTGATACGTTTTCACTGGATCCAAGCGAACCGGAAACGACGCCAGCCAAAACACCATTCAAGCAAGAATTAAAGAACTTTCTTCTCTTTCTTCAAAATATATACCTGGTATCACCTTGGATTGAACTCTGAGTAATTTCTGGGATAATGTTTTTTCCTTTATGGCTAGGTTTAGTTTTGACTTTTAGTATGCTTATTAATGGACATTATCTTCAACAAGATTCCACAGCCGGAAAGGTCAACATCCTCCTGAAGCCACAAACATTGTCACATTGTGTGTGAAGAGACTTGGCATCAGTGAACATTACAGCAGTTCCTATACCCGATGGTATAGTATGGGACATGGTTGATTTCAACATTTTCGGCCCCACCGAACTTTAAAAAAATTAATTATGTTTTTAAAATTTCATTAAATGATTTCATTACCTTCAGTACATTTTCTGATGATTGGGACACTGAAACAGTTAATAACATGTTATCTGATTTAGAGAAAAGTGCTGCATTTTCTAATAATGAAGTGTTAGAAGGTTCATCAGATTATGACAACATTTTGGTCACCATTTCCTGCACAAATCCATTTCACCTAGGGATGTATTCGAGTACCATCAGTGAGAACATTGTCCAACACCATCAAAAACTAGTTCACAAGCGTTTGCACAAAAAATTGCATACTTTTAAGGGTTTAACATTCCAGATCCAGCCTCATTTTATTATAAGGTTGCACCAATATCAGGACTGAAAATGATTAAACAGATTTACTCTGCTTCCTTTTTAGCCTAATTGTCTGAACAGGGTTTCAACCTATGGAAAGACTAAATTGACACAAAATCGAGTTGGGGTTCAAGGAACTGGCAAGTCCAGGGTAAAGTGGCACTATTTAGAGCATGCCTCATTCCACAGCAGATGATGTTTTTAAATGAAACTGTGCAACAGACATCCTGTCTTGGACTAGCCAAGATAAAGGACCTGAACACTCCAAGGTTGCCTACACCAACACATGGGTGGCAGAATTCTTCTATAAAGGAAGGTGCAACAGTTGACGACATACTAAAGTACAATAGATCAGACCCAAATTGGAAGGAGTGGGTGGTTTGGCCCTTAGACACAAACGCATGTCATAGAAGGTTCCTGAACATCACCAAGGGACTCAGCATGCATAGGCCAGACCCACGCTATGTGCAGAGAGAACATCATGGGGTAGTGACATCCTATAGTGTTGGGAAGTTGTGCCTAGATTGGCTAGAAACCTCAACACTTACAGAAGTGAAACACCACTTATCTTTACTCTCACAAGAAATGGATCTTAGGGACTTTTTACTAGTACCTAGGAAACAACGTCAAAAACGGCTTTATGCAGCCAATAATTAAATCTGGAAGATTTCTCAACAAGAAGCTGCAGAGAGAATACAGGAAATAGACCGTATAAACTTAAAAAAAAGCTTTTGCTGTGGTGGATAATGGGTTAACAACTTTGACCTCCAGAGTATATTCATTAGGCAACATTGTATCTTCTGCTATTGATATACTGGAACAGGATTTAGCCATATTACAACACGGCCAATCACAGTTACGTTCTATTATGTTATTGAGCTGGACGCTAAAATCTTTGCGTACAGGCCTTGTGCCTTGGCGTTTTATAAACAGTACGTCTCTGTTTTCAGAATACAATCTAACTGATACACAGATTGAAATGGCACAAAGGGGAGCTAAATATACAATGCTGCAAATTGAAAAGCTGGACAGACTACCATTTACAGTAGCAGAATTACCATCAACTGAGTGGCTAATCCATGGCCAAATCACTCTCCCGGTCACTACATTTCAGTTTCACTACTGCCTTGAGCAAAGGCAGGCAGATATGAAAAATTGGGTAAAGAATACATTAGGAAATCCTGGGATTTACCATATAGATTTCGATGTAGGAGTGGGGATCGAAGTGTTTCTTAGTGGTACTAACTGCAAGAATGCTGTTAGTGGTTCTCTCATATGCCAAGATATCGTTTTGCACGGAGCCTGTAATGGTTCAGTTTAAAATCTGTCTTCCAACATGAAAGGAACACCAGCTGCCGTAATATCACCAGTGTTCGAGTTACTTTCGATTGGGAGTTACTTGATGCTGAACGATCAAGGTTGTTGTGGCATGCTTCCAGGCGTTGCATATCTGGTCACCGTGAACACCAGGGTTACTTGCTGTATGCCAGTATTGTTTCCTCCGACAAATAGGCGTTAGTATGGCTTTCACTGACTGTTTCGTTGATACAATTTGATGCTTTGAGCAGAATGAAAGCCATGCTTTTACAAAAAACCGTGCCACTGACCTTGACTCGAGAAACCTTTGAACTTCAAGTTGCAAGGACCTCGACTGAGATGCAGGCGATAATTTGAACAAACTGCCCCTTACATTTCGTAGAAATGGTGGGACATATCTTTAATGTGTCTGATACGAGTGGCATTATACACCTATTTAGGACCATAGGGTCCAGATTCCTTAGCACTTTCCAGACTATCCTCCGAGTTATTCCTAACTTCATACACTCTGTGTTTGGAAGTATTTTCGGGGGTCTACCTCTGATACTGCTAGCTGTAGCTGGAATCCTGATTATCGTCTACCTGCTGCGCAATGGACGGACCATCCGCCAGCGAGATTGCAAAGGCTCTCCTGGAAAGAAATTACCGTAAGCGCATGGTACAGCATCTCGGTGCACCTCGCCTACGAGAACTAAGTGCTTATTGGTTCTTATCCTTCAGACCAGTCTTTGAGGACTGCATCGTACCTGTCTTCCGATGCCTGTTTTGCGGAGGCGAATGCGAGTTGGACATCTGACACCTCTGATGGAGACGCCAGCGGACGTAGACTCCAGGCTGGAACCCTTGTGGTCCCATACACGACTCTGTCCCCATCGTATTCCCATCTTGACTCATGCCTTCCTTGAGGAACTGCAGGTGCCTTTCACAACTGAATTCAATTTCAGCTCCAGCATTGACACAGAGGTTTCGAATCCGGTACCGGAGGCCTACACACCAGCTGTTTGCAGCGAGGAGTTTCATCTAAGCACACTTGACGTGCTATGCAAGGTATTGCAATGTTTGTCCCCTGCTGTAGCAGGCAGCGATAATGTTATGTCTCCCAGCCAGGACTTCTAATCTGAATCTGGCTCACCGTGTGCTGGGAATGAATTCAGAAGATTTTCCCCTTTTTGTTTTCAAAATACCTTTTCAAATTGACACCTTCTATCTCAAAGCATGGCCTTCTAAGTACGCTTGCAGTAGTTCAACTTGTGTGATCGAACTCGTTTAGTGCTGTGATTAGCGGGCCTTTACAACAATGTCAAACATTACCAAAGAACATTTTTTCCTTATTTTTTAAACTGTTTTTAAATGATTTTTTAAAACATTTTTTAGAAACATTTTAGATAACTGCTTGATAATTGTATACACTGACACTGTTATGAAAACATAACTCCAAATAAGGATAGAATGCCTTATAGGGACATCACGCCTTATAAGGACTGTAGCCTTTTATGGACTAAACCTTTCACCTAGTTCCATGCCGAGGGTGGGTTTTTCCCAATCGATATTGCGAAGACGTCATCCTTAGCACATATGAAAAATTGATGAGTACACTCTCCAGGAGGCGTACTTCACCTCTCTCATCGATGCACAAGGTTTAATCCCTAACGTCATCCTCATACTGAATAATGGGTAACACACGTACATAGACTGTATAAATACAGCACCTCTTGCTGTCAGAAGGCAGGAGGGACCTGAGACTTCAAGGCCGACACACTGACCAGAGACGCTGCAGCTCCGGCATGACATCGCTCCAGCTGACAGTGGTCTAACTATCCCTTGCGGGGTGTCCAGCAAAAGTCCAGGACAAAGTCCCACATTCTCACTATCCAGGTATCCGGGATCGACTCAATCTTAGCGGGATTCTTGGCTCTTAGATTCTAGACTATTGGGCTTTTAGGCTCAGTAGCTCTTTCACACCTACTTACATGCTAGGTACACTCAGGTACATATAGTCAGGCATCTTAGGAGTACGCACGTAATTTTTATAAATGCATTTCATATTAATGTATATGTTCTTGACTATTGCAAAATGGTAGAACAATACTATTCCTTTTTATTCACTGTACTGCTGGTACTATATCTATGCTACTGTGTTACAGTTGTAACAGCGCACTTATTCTACATGAGAAGAACTACAGTACAATTCCCTGGCTGCTGGGGGGGGGGGACTTTAATTCGGTGCTTGACGTGCACCTGGATCGCTCTTTCCCGCCGCTCCGGGGTACACAGGTGGGCTCGAATGCACAAGCCTTAACTACTTGGCTGTCACACTGGGCTTTACTTGATATGTGGCGCAGTCTACACCCTGATGACCGCGTCTATTCATACTACTCGGCTGTACACGATCTCCATGTTCGCTTAGACAGGGTGGTGGGCACCCACTCAATGCTTCCATTGGTGGTTCAGGCTGAGTACCTGGGCCGGACG
This sequence comes from Triturus cristatus, assembly GCF_964204655.1. Classification (NCBI taxonomy): domain Eukaryota; kingdom Metazoa; phylum Chordata; class Amphibia; order Caudata; family Salamandridae; genus Triturus; species Triturus cristatus. Next base: position 1,264,711,464 of record NC_140585.1, on the reverse strand, counting down.
CATTCGGATCACAACCCCCTTAAAGTGGGTCTCAGGTGGAGACCTGACAGGCCCCCGATCCCTACGTGGCGCCTCCAATCGGCGGCCCTGGAGGACGCGGAGTTTCGCGCCTCCCTGGGCACAGCAATAGAAAAATACTTTGACCTCAACGAGGGCTCTGAAAGCAGTGAGTTGTTAGAGTGGGACGCCCACAAGGTATGTGTTAGGGGGCATTGCTTGGCCGCGACGTGGAACATCCGCAAACAGCTAGCGAGTGCCCTCGCTGCTTTGGAGTCTCGCCTGCTATCATGCAAACTACATGGGGAGAGCGGCAGTGTGGACTCGGACCAATTGCTGGAACTCCGGGTGCGCCATGCCGAATTGCTGGAGCGGCTGAGATGCCACAACTATGCGGCGCCTCCAATCGGCTGCCCTGGAGGACGCGGAGTTTCGCGCCTCCCTGGGCACGGCAATAGAAAAATACTTTGACCTCAACGAGGGCTCTGCAAGCAGTGAGTTGTGAGAGTGGGACGCCCACAAGGTATGTGTTAGGGGGCATTGCTTGGCCGCGACGTGGAACATCCGCAAACAGCTAGCGATTGCCCTCGCTGCTTTGGAGTCTCGCCTGCTATCATGCGAACTACATGGGGAGAGCGGCGGTGTGGACTCGGACCAATTGCTGGAACTTCGGGCGCGCCATGCCGAATTGCTGGAGCGGCTGAGATGCCACAACTATGCGGCTCACTCGGCTCGAATGCATGCCACGTCGGATAGGGCTGGGAGATTGCTGGCCTGGTTGATACAACAGGAGTCTGCCCATGCCCCGATAAGCGCTATACGTGGGCCCAACGGATCGCTAGTATATACGCAGTGCGAGATTCACCAGGCGTTGAACGACACACTACACATTATTGTATCGGTCAACGGGAGGTAGACAGGCGTGTGACCTGGATCGGTTTTTGGAAGCTGCGGGACTGCCCGGGGTCCCGGAAGAGCATCATGAGTCTCTGGAGTGCCCCCTCACTACAGATGAGATTGGGGATGCGGTTTCCTCTCTTGCCACGGGGAAGGCGCCGGGCCCAGATGGGCTCCCGGCGGAATATTATAAATCCTATAGGGAATCGTTGATACCTAAGCTTCACACTCTTTATCTGGCCGCCCTAGAGGAGGGTGCTCTACCTGGGTCGATGCGAGAGGCCTATCTGATCTCCCTACTCAAGCCGGGACGGGACCCCACTCAGTTGGGGTCCTATCGCCCACTTGCCCTACTCAACACGGATTATAAAATTTTGGCGAAGGTACTGGCGGAACGGCTGGCGCCGGTGGTACCGGCACTGGTAAATGGAGACCAAAATGGTTTCGTGCCTAAGCGCAGCACCTCTCTTAATCTGTGGAGGTTTTTTCGTGTAGCGACTGACGGTATCCAGCCATGGCCCAGAGCCGGCTGTTTGGTCCTGGACCTGGAAAAGGCATTTGACTGTCTAGAGTGGGGATATCTGGTGGCGACGCTGTCACACTTCGGATTGGGGCTTGGCTTTCTTCAACTTGCAGCTCTTCTATATAAGGGCCCTACGGTGCGAGTGAGAACTGGCCCGTACATATCTGACCCTATCCCGGACGGTCGTGGCACTAGACAGGGGTGTCCGCTGTCCTGTGTTCCTGCTGGGCTGGAGCGCATCCTGTGCAAATTTGAGGCGCTCTCGGGGCTCCGGGTAAATGCAGCCAAGTTCTGTCTGTATGCATTTAGAGCAGACACTCTGGATCCGGGTTACCGCCTTGGAGGAGTGCAGGTACAGTGGCAGCCGGACACCTTTCGCTATCTGGGATTTCAGATATATCGTCAGCCGACGGATCTGGTTGAGGGCAATCTGGGTAGAGCCGTATCTGCGATCAGGATTCAGATGAAGTTCTCGAGCACACTTTCCCTCTCGGTCACCGGCCGAATAGCGCTGGTTAAGATGGTAATCTTGCCCCGTCTACTGTACTATTTCGCCAATTTGCCTCTATACGTCCCGGCGTCCTTTTTCACGGGCTTGATGCGCTCCCTCCGAGACTTTATATGGGGAACGGCGCGGCACAGAGTTGCACTACCCAAATTGTATCTCCCCGTAGGTCAGGGAGGGCTTGCGATGCCATGTTTTGAGCATTACTATCTGGCAGCGCAGCTGCAGTGGATAGCTCGCTGGCTAGCGGACAGGGGCCACGCCGACACGGCGACGGCAACGGACCCCCCGCTGTCGTTGGCGGAGCTACTTAGGATCTTTCATCCGGCGGCAGATGTGATGAAACCGGCGCCGCTGCTATTGATAGTGGCCTACAAATGTTATCGTAGATGTCTCCGTCTTACTAGATCAAGGATTCCCTATGCACCGGCCATACCTTTGGAGGGCTCCCCTAGTGGGCAGGGAGTGCTTGGGGCTGTGGAACTGAGGGACTGGAATGCAGCTGATATCTGTACCTTAGAGGACCTTTACCGAGATGGGGCTCTTCTTCCATTCGCAACCCTTTCGGAAGAGACAGGGCTAGCTCGAGGCCAGTTTCTCCGACATCGGGCCCTGGTGGAGACACTGGCAGGCCACTGGGGAGACCTACGGGAGGAACCAGAACAACACTTAGTGGTGCAGTATCTTCATGTCATGGGACGGGGGAGACACCTGGTTAAATGGTTTGCGGCGGCGCTACGGACGCACGTGGCGTTGAGTCTAGGGTCTTTGCGCGGAAAATGGGAGGCGGATCTTGCTCGCCCCATGTCCGATAAGGAATGGGAAAAGGTGCTACAGGGTCCGAAAAGAGTGCCTAGGAACATGAGATTCCGCCAAATAGAATTCTTCATCTTACACAGGGCATACCTCACACCGGCAGCCATTAACAGATACTTCCATCGTACAGATGCATGCTGCCCCCGTTGTGCGGGACCGGACGTTGGCCTAATCCACATGCTATGGGACTGCCCAGTATTGAGCGCCTACTGGCAGGCAATACGGGAGGCGCTCCACAAGTGCACAGGACGGGATATTCCCTCTGAGTGGTCTGTCTATTTGCTGCACCTTTTCCATAGACCGCCTTCTGCAAGAGTTGCCTCTAGATTTATAGATCTGGGGATTGTAGTGGCGAAGAGGCTCCTCACTAAGCGCTGGAAGGCAGACACCCCCCCTGCCTGTGAAGGCATGGCAAGGCTCATTCCTAGTCTGGGCAAAGGCGGAGAAGGTGGCCCTCCGGAGGGAGGAAACATTGGAGCTCCGGATGACACCTATCGCATCCCAGTGGGGGGAAATGTTGCAATCCCAGTTGCAATTGGGCGTAGCTGACAAGGAAGATGATAGAGGTGGACTGAGGGAACTGTGTTAGTTGACAAGGGTCTGGCTCGCCTGGTGGAGTATCGCGGCACTAGGTGCTGCAGCTTTGATGCAGAAGGTGAGACACAGGAACACGTAGGACATTGTCTGCATGACACTCTAAATAGGGGATGCGGGGGCTGAGAGGAGGAGACCCGGTAGGGGGTGGGGGAGGGCACCTAGACACATGTTGAGAGCTGCTGTTGTTCTTTTAGTTGTTACTCTGTAGGGGAGACAGCTCCCCGGCTGCAGAGATTGGTTATTGATGAAATAATTGGTTATCTGTTTGTTGGAATAACTGGAGGGAACAAGCATAACACTAAGGCTGCTACTTTATAGTCCCCACATAGGGTACGACCTCAAAGCATGCGGTGCTGTAGTAGTTTCACTCACAGCCAAGGGGGCCTTTCATATAAGACAGAACTGAACACCGCCCCCACCGTTACAGGTCATCGCAATTGATTGTATAATAACATGAATATATGCCGTGCGTTAATTGTAATTGTGCACTAAACTACTACACGGTGTGATGTATAACTATTGTCACAAAATTCAATAAACAGATTTCTAAATAAATGAGAAGAACTACAGTACAATAAATTCTTATTGTAAAAACGCTCGACTGTGTCTTCTCTGTATCTCTCTGAGAGCAAAACAAGCATGCCCGAGTGACTGGGTGAAAAGTAGTATATTCTTTCCACGAGTCTGAGCTTATGGTGTTCTGAGGTTGCAAAAACTAATCTCTCTGATAACAGGCGATTCTAGTAGCACTACGAGCTAGCTAATGCGAAAACAGGCTAATATATTCAGTGGGGGTGTACAGAGTCAGTCTGCCATTCAGATTTTTGTTTCTCCAGTATTGGGGTGTCTTTCATAGATTCACATGCTTGAATATTCCCCGTCGTCGAAGTGGGAGTCCCACGGTACATAAAAAGCAATAAGTCTCATGTATCTAGATACATACATAAACCATATAAGAATAAAATACATATCAAAATAAACTTTATATAGTTCAAAATAACATATCAAGTCAAAAGTACCATAGGATAACATTGACACATAGGAAAGTATTGAGAACAAAGAATCACTTTACTGACATATCCATGTCGTTTTTATAGTCCAAACTCTAGCCAATCAGGCGCAAGCACCCTCTAGAACCTTCTCCTCAGAGGCTCAGACCCTCAGATTTTCTACCGCACGTCGTGTGAAGGGAGTCTCCCTGAGCTCTGCTCAGTTTATTTCTCTGGTTTGGATTTTTCCTCAACTTATCCTCATGTCTTCAAGTAAGAAGTCTCTTTTTCGTCCCTGTGCTTCTTGTGGGAAGTTAAGACTTTTTTCTGAGGACCCTCATGAAAAATGTATTTACTGCCTTTACCCCGACCATAAGGTGGGCAACTGTAAAATCTGTAGAACTTTCTCACAGAAGACTCTAAAGGACAGGGAGGGTCGCCTCCTGTTGTGGCTCCAAAAATTGAAGGACGCAGATAATCCTCTCTCTGAGGTCGAAAGTGTGGCTTCTGCTCGCACCGGAGTCTCCTCCAAGCGTAGTAGTGTACAGGACTTGCCCTCTCCCTTTCTAAAAAAGAGAAAGCTTCACCTTTTGGGAGTCTCTAAAGTGCCAGTACATTCTGCTACTACGTCAACGCCCCCGAGATCTAACTCTCAGGCGTCTTGACTCCTTCAGCGCATGTTTCTGCTCAAATGAAATGTCGATGAAATCTGCTGCTTCTTCAACCTCGTCGACGACGGTGATGACGGTTTCAAGCAGATTCCCTATGTCATCGACGACGGCTTCGTTGACGTACTCTCCGTCGACAGTGGTATGTGTTTCATTGAAGGCTGTCTCGTCGACGATTCCTATATCCTCCTCCGACAACGAAGAAGCTGATTATCCCATCGACGGTTAAATCTTCATCGACGATGAAAAAGAAGTCGTTGTCGTCGATGAATAAATCTTCGTCGACGGCAGCTTCGTCGGCGTTGGCCTCGTCGACGGTGGCCTCGTCGACGGCGGCCTCGTCGACTGTTTTGTCAACTTTTGCATCTCTGCCTCTGGTGCCATTGTCTACGCCAACATCTGCTCCTGTTGACGAATCCTTGCTTCAGCGTCGTCACGCTGTTTTGGACTCCATTTCAATGCCACCGGCCACTCAGCCACCGCAACAGTTGTTTCCCTTTGGCAACGAGGATGACTCTGCTTCTGATGAGGACATTCATTCCACTTTCCGGGCTCCTCGCAGTCCATCTGAACTCTTCATTAAATGTCAGGATTTCTAAGATGACGATCTGGATGATCATTACTATCAGGAAGAGGAACAGGATCCTCCTGCACAGGTCCCTATGGCACAGCTTCCTTTGTCCCTCATCTCCAACCTGCAATTTATGTTGGAGGATTACAACCGCCGTTTTCCTCCTTCATCTCACAGTTCTCCACGTGACGCACCATCGAACTTTCCGACTCCTCCTCCAGTGCCGGCGGAGCCAACGCCATCCGCCCCTTCACTAGTGCCCCCTGCAGAGAGTGACGGTGACGTTCTTCAGGATACGGAAAACGGAGAGCCCCAGGGCGATGACGACGATACCATGGCTGACTGGGATGATTATCAAATAAATTTGCCTTCTTCGCCTCCAAAGTCGCCAGTGAACTCTCCACCTGTTGACATTACAGGTTTCTATCGGCTGATGGAAAGAGCGGCGCAGCGATTTCATCTCCCCATGATCGTGAGAGAGGAGGATTGCTTTCTGTATGACTTCAAATCACAACCACAGAAACAAGTTCAGGCCGTGCCCATAATTGACTTTATTTGGAATGAAGGGATTAAGCTAATGAAAACACCAAATTCAATCCCGGCGGTTCTTCCGCGGTTGGAGAAAAAGTACAAGGCCCCGGACTATTCTCCTGCTTGCTTGGTTTCCCAGCCTAAGCCGGATTCAGTCATCACCCAGGCGGCACAACGTCGCTCGAAGAATCCCTCGTCTCCACTTTCCTCTCCACCTGACAGTGTAGGCCGTCGCCTGGACGCCATCGGGAAGAAGTTCTCTACCACGGCTTCCACAACAGTAAGGGCGGCGAATTCTTTGGCCATCTTGGGCCGTTGCGATCGCCAAATGTGGTCGGACATGGAGGCTTACGTTAAGCTCATTCCAGAGCCCTCTAGAGCGGACGCCCTCAAAATCTTGCAAGAAGGTGAAAGAGCTTCTTCAGAGATTATTGATTGCTCTGTAGACATTGCCTCCACTGGTTTTTGACAGCTGGCTGGAGCAGCTGTTTTAAGGAGGCAAGGCTGGCTTCGTTCCACTTCTTTTCGTCAAGAAGTCCAGGCAAAGATTCTCGATATGCCCTTTGATGGGGAGTCCTTGTTTGGACAACATGTGGATGAGGCCCTCCAAACAATCAAGAAGGACACGGAGACGGCTAGTTCCCTCGGCACGCTCCAGTTTAGACGGCAGCCTTTTCGGGGTGCTCGCGGACGCAGCACCACCTCTTCCTTTCGTGGCAATTCCACTCAGTACCGCTCCTACAGCCAAGGACACCAATGTTTTTCATCCCAAAACCCACAGTCTTACAGACGACAGACTGGTAAATCCTACAGAGGCAAGTCCAACTATAGGGGGAACTCCTCCAAAAAACAATGACTCTTTGTTTATGTCCCCCTCCCCTCAGTGCCCCCTCATCTCGAATTGGAGGACGGATCTCTCAATTCTTTTCAAATTGGTCATTGATCACTTCAGACCGTTGCGTGTTGGATATCGTTTCAAAGGGCCATGCCCTCGAATTCGTCGAGTTCCCTCGCAACACCCCTCCATCCGGTCCTCCTCTCGCTCATCTCAAAGAGCTTTTCCATCAGATCAGCATTATGCTCAAGAAAGGGGCCATCGAAGTGGTTCCGAAAACACAGAAGGGGCTATTCCTCTTTTTTCCTCGTATTAAAGAAATCTGGGGAGTGGCGCCCTATCCTCGACCTGAGGTCCCTCAACAAGTTTCTGAAAGACCATTCATTCCGCATGTTCACGCTGAGGGACATTCTTCAGTTCCTTTCTCAGGACGACTTCATGACAACGATCGATCTTCAGGACGCCTATTTCCACGTGCCAATTTTACCATGCCACAGGAAATACCTATGCTTCCGTGTAGGCCACAGGGACTTTCAATTCAAAGTTCTGCCCTTCGGGCTTCGCTCAGCTCCTCGAGTCTTCACGAAAGTCCTTGCCCCGGTGGTGGCCCATTTGCGGTTGCGAGGCATCCAAATATTCCCATATTTGGACGATTGTCTCATCAAGTCTTAGTCCTCCCACCAAGCATCCCTAGATCCTTAGTATTGTCGGACTCTGTTCCACTCGCTGGTTCTGTCGGTCAACATACATAAATCTCAGCTCACGCCAGCTCTGCACAGAACGTTCCTCGGCGCTACCATCAATACCTCCATGGCCATGGCCTTCGCCGATCGGCAAACACGGATCCTGCAGCTCGCAGCTTCCATCAGATCAAAGCGGTCCGTTTCAGTCCGCATATTGAAGTCCTTTCTGGGGATGGCGTCCTCCTGCATTTCTTTGAATCCACATTGCAGACTGAAGAGTCGTCCCATTCAAAAGGAACTAGACAAGCAATGGCGTCAGATCTCCGGTTCTTTCAGCGACCGGATCTTCGTAACCGCTCGCATGGCTCAAGCTCTGCACTGGTGGACACATCCTCGCAACATCGCAGCTGGAACTTCTTTTCTGGCGACAGCCCCGGAACTCGTTCTTACCACGGATGCCACCCTGGAAGGGTGGGGCAGGCACCTTCAAGATCTGTCCATCAAGGGCAAATGGACTCTGTCTCAAAGTTATTGGCACATCAACAGACTGGAACTGATGGCAATTTTCCTTGCGCTCAAATCCTTCCGGCTCCAGCTGCAAGGGGAGTCAGTGCTCATTCAGACGGACAACACCACCAGGGTGGGACAAGATCTCCACTGCTTTCCCAGCTGGCTCAGAAGATCTGGGATTGGGCCATACTCCATCGGATCACGCTCACTGCAGTCCACCTGCCCGGCATTTCCAACATTCTCGCAGACGCACTCAGTCGGTCAACGTCATCGACCCACGAGTGGGAGTTGCACCAGCTGACTCTAGCCTTTATCTTCAGCCTTTGGGGTCGCCCGAACCTCGATCTCTTTGCAACTTCACAGAACAGCAAATGCTAGTCTTACGCAAGTTGGCTTCCCCACAGAGGGTCGCGTGGAAATGCCCTTTCGATGGACTGGTGCAAGATATTTTCCTACGCTTTTCCGCCGATCCCTCTGATTCCTCGAGTGTTGTGGAAAATGCGGAGACAACCGTGCCACATTCTCCTGATTGCTCCACGGTGGCCTCGGCAGGCATGGTTTTCGGAGCTACTGCTCCTCCCTCAGTGCGAGCCCATCCTTCTTCGCCCTCGGCCGGACCTTCTAACAATGAACAACGGTCGGATCTGCCATCCGAATCCCAGTTCACTCAAATTGTCTGCTTGGAACCTGAGCACCTTGAATTTGCTCACTTAAACATTCCACCTGCCTGCAGGGAAGTTCTGGCCAGGGCGCGGGCGCCTTCCATGGTGAAGACCTACAAGCTAAAGTGGAAGCGCTTCTGTCACTGGTGTTTGTCTGTTCACATCCACCCAGTGCACGCCTCCCTGGCACAGATTCTGCCTTTCTTTCTGCAGTTGGCACAGTCAGGACTGTCTCACTCCACCTTAAAAGTCTTTCTAGCGGCAATTTCTCGCTTTCGTCAGTAGGGCTCTTCCTCTCTCTATTCATCTAGAGTAATTCAGCAATTCTTTAAAGGACTGTTCCGGATGTTCCCGCCCATTCGGCGTCCTCCGCCCACGTGGCGTCTTAACATCGTATTGGCGCAGCTTATGAAGGCGCCCTTTGAGCCAATCCATTCAGCGGATTTCAAATTTTCAACATGGAAGGTCGCCCTCCTGCTTGCACTGACTTCCTCTCGCAGAGTAAGTGACATTCACGCCTTTACAATCCAACCTCCTTTTCTTCAATTTAAATCGGACTGTGTTATCCTCCGCACTAACCCAGCTTTCATGCCAAAGGTGCCGTCCGATTTTCATCTTAATGAACCCGTAATTTTAAAAAAAAAATTCCTCATCCGCAATCTCCAGCGGAACAGAGTCTACACTCTTTGGACTTAAAGAGGTGTCTCAAGTTTTACATCAGCAGAACGGCACCCTTTCGCAAGTCTGATCAACTGTTCGTTGCCTACGGGCGAACCTGTAAGGGACATTCTGTTACCAAACCAACAATTGCACGTTGGATTTCTTCAGCGATATCTTTCTGCCATCAGAAGGCTGGCAAGCCTCTTTCTTCTGGAGTGAGGGCGCATTCTACGAGAGCAATGTCCTCCTCCACTGCTTTATTCGCTGGTGTGCCCATCCATCAGATTTTCCGGGCAGCTACATGGTCCAGCAGGCACACTTTCACGAGGCACTACTGCCTGGATGCAATCAATGAAGCGGATACGGCTGTGGGCCAAGCAGTTCTTCGGAATCTCTTCAAATAAGGTGAGCCTCTGTTACTTCCCTCCTCCTTGGGTTGTTATCAGTTGCGTATTTTTATCATGCAATGTCATTGTATTTCATGCAATGTTGATACGGCCTCTTCAGGCTGCAGAGTACTGCTCACTATTCTATTCAAGCATGTGAATCTATGAAAGACACCCCAATACTGGAGAAGAACAAATGTTACTTCACATGCGACCCACCCTCCTCCCCTCAGAGGCACTCTTCTCCTCATTAGACTCTTTTGTCACTCTTGTGCTATAAAAATCTGAGGGCCTGAGCCTCTGAGGAGAAGGTTCTAGAGGGTGCTTGCGCCTGATTGGCTAGAGTTTGGACTATAAAAACGACATGGATATGTCAGTAAAGTGATACTTTGTTCTCAATGCTTTCCTATGTGTCAATGTTATCCTATGGTACTTTTGACTTGATATGTTATTTTGAACTATATAAAGTTTATTTTGATATGTATTTTATTCTTATATGGTTTATGTATGTATCTAGATACATGAGACTTATTGCTTTTTATGTACCGTGGGACTCCCACTTCGACGACGGGGAATATTCAAGCATGTGAATCTATGAAAGACACCAATACTGGAGAATCACAGTTTACAGGTAAGTAACATTTGTTCTTCCATATAGTAAATTGGGTTTGGAACATAATGAGAGAACTTGATTTAGTGTAGCAAACCCTGTATTTTATCGAGGCACTCGGTTTGCAACCGCTAAACGACGTAGACAATTTGGCCCTTTGTTCTGGTGTTGAAATGAATACTAATTGATAGGTGTAAATCCAATAAATGTATCTACAAAAATCCAAAACCGGTCTGGTGTATTTCTTAGTGACCACAGCAGTAGGGCCAGAATTTAGTAACCCTGAGTAGCAGAAGGGGTGACGCAAGTTTGGTGGGGTAGAGTATGAAATTTGGTGGGGTCCACCTAACCTATTTTGCATAGGTACTGGGTAGGGTATCTTAATTTTTAGGGTATTGTTTCATCCATCTCTTATCTCACTTGCAGCCAATAAGGTTCTTCTGTGCACCGACCTCCCTATGACTCTCTTGTGAAATTGCTACTGGCCATCCACAAAAGTGGTCTCATACACTTATAATTCCTTTTTTGTAATTGACTGATGTAAGTGGCACCATCTTAGATCAGTCTATAAGAAAATAAAAGAAAATGGCTACTGCATCATTCTGTAGGCATGCCCATGTGTGGTGATGCATATGTATGGCGACAGAATGAAGCGACCTCCAACAACAATTTTCTTTTTGGAGGTTTTTTGTTGGTGCTGAAACTAAACCGCATCAACAAAAGGCATTGCTTTTACCAATGCTATTCAGCATTGCCAAAATATATTGGTAACGCAGGTACGTCTCAAAGACAAAGACAAATTGGCTTGCATCATGCTTGATTTTTATTGCTATGCATCTTTCAGCATTGGGAACCACACACAGCTCCACCAAAGCACTTTATTCGTGACCTGCACCACCTTCAGAAATTTTACTACACCCCCCCACGAATATAGCATGTTACAAAGCATGCTATTACATCACGTTCTATTACAACACGGTTGTTACAACAACCGCGTTGTAAGAAGACGATGCCTTTACATCGCAAGTCATTAGATCGACTTGCTGTAGGGGGCGCGCTGGACTTAGGAATAGTATAATTTACTATTCCAGCTCCAGCATGTGCAACAGTAGGGAAGATGTTGGAATGATACATTATATTATTCCTTAGGTTAAAGGCCCCCTACAGCAAGTCGATCTAATGACTTGCGATGTAAAGGTATCGCGTTCTAACAACACGGTCGTTGTAACGACCGCGTTGTAAAAGGAACGCAATGTAATGTCAGCGTTGTAAATGCTGTGCCCTCCCGTCACACACACGCACACACAGTTCTGCCAGTAAAGTCCACTATGATCTGTAGGCATGGCACCAACAGTTTTAATTTTTAAAGAACAAACAGCCTATGGCATCCTTTTCCTGAAGTTAAGCCCTACAAAACTTTGCCGATCTGCCTCAATTCTGACATGTAACACCCTCAGTCTCAATGTGCAAAGAATTGTGCAATCCTAGCGTGGCGATCACACTGCCCTTCAACAGCAAGTTATTCCTGGCCTGCAGAAGATCTTACTATCGTAGCACTTTGAATAACATCCTTTTCACAATTATCTGTCATATTCAGTGGCCTCCACCATCTCAGTTCATAGAGTAAGACACCAGCTCTGTCAATGTACCTCTGTCCCACTCTGCTGCTCTTACTGTTGGTTCAGTACTACTAGACTAGATTCTCTTGAGGCGGAAGTCGGGAGAAGCGTATTTTAACCTCCTGCACTGCTTAATAATCTTGCACTGTTGCATTACTTTTAAGGAAATTAAATCGTTTTTTAATACTTTGCCACATTTTGCCAGGTTGTTCCACACCTCCCTCCCACTCACCGTATTCAGCCGATTGAGGTGCTGGGCAGTGAAGGTGCCGGTTTACTCCAGAAAAACCAAATAGGGTTCTGGCTCGATTGGAAGCAAGGCCAAACCAAATATCATCAAAAAACAGAACAAAAGCCAATGCTGCATTTAACTCACCTGCACTTTAGATGGTGAACTGAATGAAACAGTAACACTAACAACCACTTTTTCCGTTGGATTTAATCCAGAAAATATTTTACATTTTACATTAACTGCATTTTCAGTTATTAAAACATATGCATTGCAAAAACAGACAAAATAAATATCATTACCACAACAATATCGACATTTTGACTAGATTTTATACAATTTGACACCAATACAAATAAACTACACTCCACCATATAAACGTCTCAGTCATACTAATCATCCATCCTCACTAGACAGTATACACATTAGAACAATAATACACAATCAATAGACAGAAAGGCCATCAGTAGAAAAAACTTGGCATAGTAGTAAATCACTACACTGTATTATTTAGAAAAGATTGGCCAAAGGCGGAAAAAGGTCTACGCGTTTCGAATCCCTTTATGTGCGGTGATTCTCATCAGGACCAACATTTAGCTGAAACAAAACAGAGAAAATGTTTTACTAAAGTGACCCCACTCTATTGCGTTGTGGCTGCATGCGTTTGCTAAGCTCTTACCTTATACTAAAGCAAGCCGAAGTTTTCAAAGTTGTTACTACTTCAATCCGTAACCTAAATGCATAAAGAACCAACAAAATGTCACCTCTTCATGTTTCTATGACCAAAAGGACGAACCGTTTATGAAAAACTAACCCATCTTACTTGTAAGGCTGTGGTATGCAATGGAGTAGAACCCAAGAGACTCTTCTCTCCTCACTTGTGTTTCATACAGCGACAAGCGCTTGGTAAGTAACCAGTCTTGTTTCCGTTGAAAACAAATCTCGACGTTCACGTATTCTAAAAAACGAACAACGCTGTCTATCAGTCTATACCTTCATTGTGCATGTTTGTTATGCTGAGCTTTTGCAGATTGATTTTGGTCTTACCTCGACAAGTGTAAACATGAAGGGTCTAGAGGTATCCTTTCTTCGCTGTGTTTAACGAAACGACGGGTGCTCCAAAGGGGCGACCAAATTGGACTCTGGCTAACGTGGAGAATAAATCTCGGCGTCCATTCAATCTGGAAAGACGAACGGTGCAAACCGATCAATGTGTGCCTGCGTATGAATTGGTATACTACGAGGCCGTCTTGGAGGTAAAGAAGTCTTACGTGAAGGAGCGTAAATGCTCATGTCTCTTTGCTTAGGTGGCTAGCCTCCATATTGGTGCGAGCTGTAAGCGGCCATTCCCAGCAGTCATTTAGGCGTTTCTGACGTGCGCGAGCGGCTGAACTAGAAGTCTCATGGGAGTTGTAGTTTTGTAAGATGTTTCAATGCGCTTCTTTTTTCGAAGACACCAAGGTTTATAGAAGGACGAACTGCCTTAATTCAATTCAAAGGAAGCGTGGATGCTCGAATCACTTTGCTTGAATAACCACGCTGCAAGCTAGTGAAAGCTGTAAGAGAGTTTACATGTTCTGAAGTGGACGAGCGGTTAGACTACAGATCTGATGGGATTTGTAGTTTTCACAATGTGTTTCATTGTGTTTTTCTTTTGAAAACACTGAAGCTAGGAATGGAACGAACTTTATCAATTCAATTTGTGAAAGCAACAGATTTGCTAGTTCATAGATTGTAAATCTCGGAGAGTTCATTTAATCCATTGATAGACGTATTGAATTTGATTATAAGCATGGCTTCTCTTTTAAGTAGTTTCACATCCAAGTCGCCACCTCGCTGATCTTGTTCCACTTTAGAGATGACTGTCCATTTAAATTCCTGTTCTGTGTGATTCTTCAAGTGCCAATGATTCACCAATGGGGCATTTTGCACGTTTTTGCGAATTCTTGATTTGTGTTGCTGAATTCGATTCCTTACCTCCTGATTGGTCTTTCCAATGTACAGTTTATTACATGGACAACGGATGCCATACACTACAAATTTCGATTTACAATTAGAGAAGGTCTCATGTTTCCAATGTATACCATTGTGGGAGAATAGGTTTCCTTCAATAGTTGAGTCGCAACAGACACATGTGCCGCACTTGTGGTGTCCCTGTATTGGCGGAAGGCTCAGCAGATCTCTTATATCTGGGCCTTTTGTTCTGGGTAGTGCTGCTCGCACTATCTGATTGGCAATGCTTTTATCCTTTTTGAAGGCAAATAAAGGAACTTCGTTTAATGTTTTGTCCAGGTTCTTTACCAGGTGCCAATTTTGATTAATGATCTTTTTAAACCAATTGGATGTTGGGCCAAACGTAGAAACACATACAATTCTCACAGTTTTCGGTTTCTCGCGTCTTTCAAGTAAAGTTTCTCGTGGTGTCCACCAGGCTCGTTTGATAGCTTTTTTCAAAAGCTTTTTCGGATATCCTCTCGCTAATAAATTGTCTTTTAGTTTTTCTGCATGGAGAAAATATTCATCCTTAAATGAACAATTTCGTCGAATGCGCAGAAATTGCCCATAAGGCAAGTTTTCTCTTAGACTGCGTGGGTGATTACTTGAATAATGCAAAGCTTTATTTCTGTCCGTTTCCTTCTTATATAATGTAGTCATTAGGCGTCCATCTGTTGGGTACACCTCCACATCCAGGAATGCCATTTTAGATTTGGAGTAATTCATACTGAATTGAATGTCAGGTGTTCTATTGTTAAGCCAATTGAAGAACGCTTGTAGCTTTTCTTCCTCTCCGGTCCAAATCATAAAAACATTGTCGAAGTACCAGACCCAACTACCAATAAAATCTGCAAAGGGGTTGTTATTATGAACAAATCGGTCTTCATATTTGGACATATAGAGAACTGCTAGTTCCGGTGCAAAGGGACAACCCATAGCCACGCCTTTGACTTGGTAGACAAAATCGTTTTTAAAACAAAAATAGTTGTTTTTTAAGGCAAAGGTCGCTAATTCCATAATGAATTGAGTGGGAATTTTCTCAGGTTTGGGTCTGCTGTCCATCACACATTGATCAGTTTGCACCGTTCGTCTTTCCAGATTGAATGGACGCCGAGATTTATTCTCCACGTTAGCCAGAGTCCAATTTGGTCGCCCCTTTGGATCACCCGTCGTTTCGTTAAACACAGCGAAGAAAGGATACCTTTAGACCCTTCATGTTTACACTTGTCGAGGTAAGACCAAAATCCCTCTGCAAAAGCTCAGCATAACAAACATGCACAATGAAGGTATATACTGATAGACAGCGTTGTTCGTTTTTTAGAATACGTGAACGTCGAGATTTGTTTTCAACGGAAACAAGACTGATTACTTACCAAGCGGTTGTCGCTGTATGAAACACAAGTGAGGAGAGAAGACTCTCTTGGTTTCTGCTCCATTGCATACCACAGCCTTGCAAACAGATGGGTTAGTTTTTCATAAAAGGTTCGTCCTTTTGGTCATAGAAACATGAAGAGGTGACATTTTGTTGGTTCTTTATGCATTTAGGTTACGGATTGAAGTAGTAACAACTTTGAAAACTTCGGCTTGCTTTAGTATAAGGTAAGAGCTTAGCAAACGCATGCAGCCACAACGCAATAGAGTGGGGTCACTTTAGTAAAACATTTTCTCTGTTTTGTTTCAGCTAAATGTTGGTCCTGATGAGAATCCCCGCACATAAAGGGATTCGAAACGCGTAGACCTTTTTCCGCCTTTGGCCAATCTTTTCTAAATAATACAGTGTAGTGATTTACAACTATGCCAAGTTTTGTCTACTGATGGCCTTTCTGTCTATTGATTGTGTATTATTGTTCTAATGTGTGTACTGTCTAGTGAGGATGGATGATTAGTATGACTGAGACGTTTATATGGTTGAGTAAATCTAGTCAAAATGTCGATATTGTTGTGGTAATGATGTTTATTTTGTCTGTTTTTGCAATGAATATGTTTTAATAACTGAAAATGCAGTTAATGTAAAATGTAAAATATTTTCTGGATTAAATCCAACGGAAAAAGTGGTTGTTAGTGTTACTGTTTCATTCAGTTCACCATCTAAAGTGCAGGTGAGTTAAATGCAGCATTGGCTTTTGTTCTGTTTTTTGAGGGTTTACTCCAGAGGCAGCCGGAGGAGTGAGCGGCCTTCTTGCGGGTAAAAGAAGGGTGGCGGGCTAGTTGTGGGAATACTCCTGTATAAATGAACGCGTCAGTGCGTACACGCAGCGGAAGCGCCGCGGGTGCGCCGAAGGCGTGCCTAAGGCAAGCCCGTCTGCGCCCGTCCGCACCCGGCCGAGCCCAGAGGCCACACACTCTGCCCGAATTGAGGTAAATTGTCCCCTTGCCTCTCGTATTTCCTATTTGGGTAATCTCCCACGGAAGCTTAGTAGAAGGGAGTCAGTTAATTACCAGAACCATCTGCGTTGCCAGCTAATTCCCTAGTATATTGGAGGGCCCAGTGGCCTGCAGTTACTGTCAATTTCAAGGGGTCCAGATATTAGTGGACACTGGGATCAGGAATAACCTAATGGGGCAAAAGGCCAGTGGGCTAAAGTGCATACTATGCAATGTGAGATCACTTACAAAGCACCCTTTTGAAATCTGGGACATGATTTCAACACACACCCCAGACATGTTTTTTTACGGAGACATGGCTAAAACCCACTAACTATTCACCTATTGAAATGGCCATTCCAGAGATGTATACCTTGTTGCATCTGGACAGAGAGGGAAAGACATGCGGTGGGATAGCTATAGCATATAAAAAGCACCTTACAGTAAATTGGATATCCACATTAAGAAATGACAGTATGGAAATAGGAATTTTTAAGATTACCACCTCTCCTACGGATAGCTGGAATGGAGCCTTATTATATCGCCCACCGGGCTCTAAGACTGGTTTCGCAGACAAACTGACTGAACTAATTGCTATGCATGTGCTCGCTGCAAATAAGTTCCTCCTATTGGGGGATTTTAACTTCCATGGGGAAGACCTTATGAGCTTGGAGGTGAACAAACTCATGTCCTCCCTCTATATGCTTGGCCTGACCCAAAGAGTGACTGGTCCGACTCATAGTGCCGGGCACATGTTAGATCTTATTTTTTCTAACATTAATAATCTAGCCTGTAGCCCCCCAGAGCCGCTTACATGGTCAGACCATGCGACGGTCAGTTTTGCTATTGAGCTATTCTGCCCAAAGCCTACTACCTCTAGTCTGGCGAAGAAACAAACCATGCTTAGGCCTTGGTGCAATCTTACAGTTGAACTCTTTGAGGAGGCTTTTCAACTAGAGAAAGGGAAAATGGAGATGGGAAATGAGCTAATGTTGGAGGACTTCAACAAGGCGTTTTCAACTGCCTTGGATGTAGTCATTCCTAAAAAGAACATGGCTCAGCGGCCAAACCGCCCATCAGCCCCCTGGTACACCAGCGAGCTTAGGATGGAAAAGTCCAAGTGCAAGAGATTGGAGAGAGTTTGGCGTGTCAGCAAAGCAACGCAAGATAGAATGCAGTACAAACATTCCTTGACCTCCTACCATCTCAATTTAAAACTGGCAAGACACCAATTTATTTTTAACCAAATTGAAGGTGCTGCGAATGCCCCAAAGGCACTTTTTAGCATAGTAAAGGAATTTGTATCTCCTCAGGCTTGCAGGCAATCCCATGTAGAAACACAGGATCTTTGCAATCAGCTAGCCAGTTATTTTCAAGATAAGATCACTAGAATTTACGTGAACTTCCCATCTAAAAAGGAGCTAGCTCCTGATGTTCCCAGATATAGGGATCTGGAAAAAAGGACAGGAAGTACTCTGGAATGCTTCGCCCCAATCACCCTTGAGGAAGTCTCCAAAGCAATTGCCTCAGCTAAATCAGGCTCACCAACTGATCTCTGTCATCCTAAGACGATGAATCTTTTAGCTAACAGTTGTGCGCCAGTTATTCTCCAACTATATAATTCATCTATTCAATCTGGGAATATTCCAAGAACATGTAAGGAAGCATACGTGCGTCCCATCCTGAAGAAACCAACGGCAGACCCGCGAGAACTTGGAAATTACCGCCCAATTTCTCTTTTACCTTTATTGGTAAAAGCATTGGAAGGCATGGTCAACAATCAACTAAGCCAATATCTAGAACTAAACAAAATTTTGGTTCCATCGCAATCGGGATTCCAACCGGGCTACAGCACCGACACTGCCATTTTAGCAGTCACGGATTCGCTTAGGCTACAAATAGATGTAGGGGGATCGGCAATACTGATACTACTAGATCTCTCCGCAGCATTCGATACCATCCCTCACAAAGTGCTAGCGGAGAGATTGGAATCCTGTGGTATCCAGAGAAGAGCCTTAAAATGGTTACGTAACTTTATGGCTGGGAGAACACAGACAATCATGCTTGGTCCACACTTGTCAGACTCACAATCAGCCTAGATAAAGGCGTACCTCAGGGCTCGTGCCTAAGGCCGACCCTATTTAATATGTATATGGCCCCATTAGCTGGGTTAGTGGAACAACTGGGCTTTGAGATCTCCTATGCTGATGATACTCAGCTTATCTTCTCGGTTGGCTCGGACTTAATAGCAGAGAAAGCTCGGTTTGCCAGAGGAATGCTTGAAATCTCAAACTGGATGATGTGGAACTGCCTCCAGTTAAATCCCGGCAAAACCGAGCTAATGCTGATAGGTAAAGCAACAGTCAGTTGGTTAGATGACTGGTGGCTGGTCCAATTGGGAGCTGCCCCTGTCCCGACCCAATGTGTTAAAAATCTAGGGCTAAAACTAGATCAGTCTCTATCTATGAGAGACCACATAGCCGCGACAACCAGCTCATGCTATTATAGCTTGCGTCTGCTGCGTAAAATCCTCCCCTTTTTGCCCACAACCCATCGCAAAACCTTGGTTCAGCTATGGTCATCAGTCGCCTGGACTATGGTAATGCCTTGTTGGCCGGGGTAGGAGAGACCTTGTTGAGTAAACTCCAAGTGATTCAAAATACTGCAGCTAGGCTGGTAGTGAATTACCCAGCGCGCTCCGCATCGGTGCCCCTGTTGCGAGAACTCCACTGGTTATCAGTGAGAAAAAGATTGTTTTTTAAGATCGGTTGTCTCACGTACACGGCACTTAATGGTAGAGGTCCCAAATATCTCCAAAAGAGACTTATTAAGCACGCACCCAATAGAAATCTTA
Source organism: Triturus cristatus (assembly GCF_964204655.1). Taxonomy (NCBI): domain Eukaryota; kingdom Metazoa; phylum Chordata; class Amphibia; order Caudata; family Salamandridae; genus Triturus; species Triturus cristatus. Next base: position 1,264,691,963 of record NC_140585.1, on the reverse strand, counting down.
GGTCCGGCGTGCGGGCTCTCCTACAAGTGCCGCGTACAAGGCTATGTCATTCTGGAGGAAAAGCCTTTTTGTATTTAGCACCAAGATATTGGAATGAGCTTCCAGACTCCCTTGGTAAAATTACATTGTATAGCACATTTAGGAAACAGCTAAAAGCTTTATTATTCTAAAATGCCTTGTCCTTTTCAGTCTCAGGAATAACTCTAGCTAAGCGCCGAGATGCCCCCGGGTGAGTCGTGCGCTATTGAAGCTTATATAACATAACATAACAGTACTTAATTCATGATCTACCTCGAATCAGCAAAGAATAAGAAAAAACATATTTAGGAAAGCAGTGTGGGAAGCAATAGGGGTGAAGGTGCATGGAAGCAACATGAGGTAAAGCTGGTGGGAGCAGCATAGGGTGGTGGGGGCTGAAGCAACGCATTGGTCTCGAAGCAATGCTGAGGGCAAGAGAGTAGAAAATGGACAAGTAGGAAAGAAGCTTGGTGGGCAGGGAGATGAGCAAACAAAAGCAACAGTATTTGGAGCTAGGGCTAGAAGCACGAGGGCAAGAAAGGAATACGGGTGGGGGAAGCACACAAGGGCAAGCGCATAATCAATGGGGATGGAGGGGAAGCACGCTGGTGAGAAAGAGCAGTGAGGAAAGGGGAAGAGAGACACACTAGGGAGACAGTTGGAAAGCAAATGCACTCTTTTGTAGAGTACTTAAACAAAAATAAAAAAGTGGCACCTGAAAAAACAAGTTGTGTAAAGACACAGTAATGCATCCATGCTCCAGGGGAGGGATAAACACAAGAAGAGGAAGGAAAGCACACGCATGCTAACGAATAACAAGCAAGCAAATTAGAATGACAAGCCAACCAGTGGAAAGCAATGAGCTCTATCTAAGCCCACCACTCAACAATCCGTCTCCACAGTCTAGTAGGGGCTAAAAGTGATTACAACGAGTTTTAACTGAACCACTGGAGGCAGGTGAGAGGGATGCTGTTCCTTGCAGGGCCTTATTGTTGACAGCTCCAGCTCCCCTCTGAAGGACTGACAGCAGTTGTATAGCACACACCATGCCATTGGGGTCTTGGTACTTAGTGGACACAGACACTGCAATTCGATTGATGCACTCATTCTTGGCCTACAGTCACCCCTGCTATTCCACTACAAAGGGCTGCTCCAGACAGTGTTGGCATTTTTACTACTAATTACAAACTCTGAGACCTTCTCAGTGTGACGAACTTCACTAACAGAAATCCTAGAACATATCCAGTGTTAACTTTGACACCCAACCTCAGCAAACAAAAATGAAGACAGAGTTGTTGCTTTTGGGACCTCGGCTGTGTCTATCTGATCTGCCATCTGAGATGCTGTATCGTCCATTACCTTCCCTCTGCATCGTTATGTTGGCTGCGTGCCTTGCTGTTCGAGCATCCTTCGAGGTCACCTTGTCGGGACCGTGGGCAGAGTGGAGGGTAATCCAGCGCTCACCGGAAGCCACCGTTCCTGCCTCCTCCCACGCCTCCCTGGAAAAATACTACCTGGAATGAACGCCTCTTAGAAGGAGATGTTTTTTCGTGTGCTATTGGTTGGTACTGGAGTGCTTGTGCTGTTCGAAGGGTGTAGGGGAATAAATGAGATTAGGGGTCGTGAGATGGGCGAGACAATGAAAAGATGAGTAACGAGAGAGGAGGGGAGAAGGTTGGAGGGACATATGAGGGAAACAGTATTGGAGCGGGGTAAGAGGGATGTGAGAGAAGGAGTCTATAGGGTAGACTCAAGAAGAGCATAAGGGGAGGGCACATTGGATGGTAGGAGAGGGTGTGAGGGAAGGAGGGCAAAGAAGGTGGCTTTTGTAGAGGAGACAGAATGGGACATGGGATGCAAGGAGTTTTCAGAAGAGAGAGAAGGCTGGTATATGAGAGGCAAGGATGAGATATTAAAGAAACACGAGGCGGATAGAGTGGACTTGAGGATGAGAATGAAAGAGGCAATAGGAGAAAGAGAGGAGGAGGGAACACACAGAAAAAGGATATAGGAGAGTAACAAGGAGTGGGGCGAGAGGGAGCAGACTATATGAGAGAAGGAAAGAGAGGGCACGAGGGATGGACCGTGCAGGAGAAGTAGAAGAAAGGGATGGAAGGGGAGAAGGGCTGCATGAGAGGACAAAAGGGGAGAGGAGTAAAGATGGGTCCAAGAGGAATATAGGTAGATGAGAGGGGGGGATAATGGACCATGAGAGGCAAAGAGACTGTAGGAGGGGTAGGAAGAAGGAGGGAACCGTAGAGAGCCTGCTATAGGAGAGGAGGAAGAAGGACACGTGAGAGGCATGGATGCTATAGGAGAGGCGGAAGCACAAGGAGGAAAGAGTGCATGCGATAATCACGGATGCTACAGGAGAGGACGAAGCACAGGGGGTAGAGGGTATAGGAGAGGAGGAAGGTGGGCACACAGGGGGTGGAGGGTATAGCAGAGAGGAAGTGCACAGGAGAGGCACGGATGCTACAGGAGAGGAGGAAGATGAGAACACCATGCCATGCCACATTGGTAGCTTAGGCAGTTTTTTGTGAGATGTGGTGATTTATCAGCGAACTGTGGGAGCAGACTGAGGAGTTAGAATGGGAAGACAGGGGACGGCATTGGACACGCCGCAACTATGGCGGTCATGCCGTTCCCTCGCAGCTGGCTGGGAGGCGGGGCTGTGCCGCGCACAACAGTGATGCAGTGCCTCTCGCCTCCCTTGCTGATAGGCGGACGGGCGCGTGACCTAGAAGCAGTTGGCATCGCTTCCGGGTCACGCGTTGGTCTAACGCTGGGAAAGCTGGTCTGCACCGGCTGCCGGCACGAAGGGGCATAAAAGGGCTGTGGAGCGACGGGGACGTTCTCTTTCCTCGCCTCTCCACAGCAGATCACAGCACACACCAGGACCTCGATCGGAGGTCCCAATAGATTCACCCACCATTCCCTAAAGCAGAAGTTTTTGAGGAATGTTTGTTATGTTTTTCCTATGTTTGATAATATTTTGTCATTAACAGGTTTTTTCATTTTAGGAATTACATTTGTTGTATTTAGATGCTATTCCTTGGTCAGCAGTAAGGTCGTGATTGGTGTGCATAAATTTAAGGTCCATAGCGGGCGGTGCCATTGTAAAATGGGGACGCCTGAGTGGGGGGGAGGGATGGGGACAGATGGTCTCTCATGGAGCACCAGGGGCAGTTACAGCCATCAATGTAACGGACTGGACTTTCTGCGTATTGTGTGTATATAAAGTAAATATGTTAATGTGTGATTATTGTTTGTAATAAATACAGCCAGGGTTTACGACCCCTAATCCAAAAGTTGGTATTGATGAAGTTGTTTGCCTTGGGGGAAGATGGGCACTGAGCAACTTGGGCACCGGGAAATGGGGCCGTCACCACTCCAAGGGCGGGACTTAAGGGAGGAGGGGGACTCGGCTGTACCTGGCCCTAAAGACCCCAATGCACATCAGAGTATCTAAGTCCCGCAGCACTAGTTACCCTTCTGCTGCTCCCAGCAGTGTTGGCCACATTATCACTGTCCCTGAGCAAAATGCAAACAGTCGCGGCTGCTCTACTTGGACCTATAATGCTATATGACAGTGTGTGCTTTTTTTCCAGCTGAAGTTGATCTTTTGTAGAATTTTACTATTTAATTCAGTGCTATTTAACATGGAATCTTACAGTATCATCATCTGTAAGTGAGCATTCTTTTTGATTGTTGCTGAATTGGTTATACAGAGCTTGAACACCGTGGGAAATATAGTTAGTGAATAATAACTTTTGCAACTAAGGATCCTCTTGGGGTTTGAAGACTTAACCCAGCTGCCACCCTCCCTTCTTCCCATCATGCCCCTATCCATTCCAGAGTAGCTTTTGCACTTGTTTTTGAAAGCTTGCCATAAACTGCGTTACCATTTTGGGAAGGTGATACCCTCACCAACTTTAAAAAAAAAAAAGTCTGGTTAGGTCACAATACAGTTTTATATGACTGTCTCCTTAGCCTGATACCTATGGCCCTTGCTGCAGTTAATTCTCCAGAGAAATGTCTGCTCAGATCAAGTAGTATCGCACAACTTTAAAGTTAAGGATAGAACACAATACAAGAACATTCCGTGGACCAATTATGAAAAATTAAGGCAAATATAAGAGCAAATTGGCACCAAACTGTTAAAATCATATACGTTAACAAATATATAAATTAGCAAACGTTTTAAGGCAAAGTTGTCAATAAAATGCTGTTGCAAACAATGGAGATGTAACAACCACCACAAGTCTAGGCTCGGTGCAGAACAATGGACACCTTAAGCCACTCTTAAATTAGAAACAAAACAACGAGGAATAAGCCCAAACTGTCCTGCCGTACAGAGGGTTGGGGGGCCAGGAGTCAGTAAACCCCCACTCTTCAACACCGCAGTAGCTTCAGTCTTTTTGGTGCTCTTAAGGGCAATTTAAGTCACTGTATTAAGTGTTAGAGCTCTCTGCCACCTTTTCTTGCTTTAGTAGGGCTGTCCAATGTGTTTTGGATGCTCCGAATGTTTCTCCTGGTAGCTCCTGCAGCTCAAACGTCACCAGGGCAGGCTCCTGGGCACCAGGCCTCTCTCCATCCGAGGCTTCCACAAGGTCAGTACAGTCCACTTTCAACTGTTCAGTTGTATGTTTCTCACAGGGTGGAACCCTTCTTTGTTTTTACTGTGCCTGCATCATTGAACAAGAGGTGAGCCAGATGACCCTTGAAGAAGCGTTGCAGTCCCTGTGTGCCAGTGGAAAGCAGGATTCGTTCAGGCTTCTTTTTCCAGCATTTTCTTTCCTCTTTCAGTTATTTCAAGTCCTTGAATGCTATAAGGATGTGGCAATGAGGTGACATTCTTATCCTGTATACTGTTCCCTACATCCAGTCTTTTTTTCGGCATCCGCGTAAAAACTCTACTTAATTTTCTGTACATCTGTAAACTTGCAGGAGTTCCTTGTAAAAAATTGACCTATCTTTCTTTTCCTTGTAGGAGCCTGACCCCTCAGGCCCACTCCTCAGGGAATGTGGGCTACACCCCCTCTCACTGGGCTAGGAACAGACATTCCTTATGCTGAGAGCAGAGAATATTTTCGGAGAGAGCTCTAGAGCTGATTAGGTTTCTATGACCTGGTCCTCACTTGGGATTGCCAATTGAAAGAGGACGCCGAAGCGTCATTGCCTCTTTGACTCATCCTTGCCTAAGTGGTTATTGTGTTTGTCGTATTGGTCTTCCTACTCTTAGATGTGGCTGCTTTGTTCTTTGGGTGTCCTAAAGTTGATACCTAATTAGGTTGCCAAATACAGTGACTGTAAGGGAAGGCAGCCAGACAAACAAATTTCAATTCCAGCTTGTTTTCAGGTAACACAAAGTGCACCTTTTAAAAGTTATCTTACAACTACACCTATCAAAAGGGGGGATATATATATATATATATATATATATATATATATATATATATATATATATATATATATATATATATATATATATATATATATATATATATTCCAATCGAAACTGCTCCCAGTTGAGGACACCACACACAACGTTCGATTTCACCTTTTATTGAATGGAACAACGTACCTGTTTGGAGTGGCGCCACTAAAGCAGCGAGCGAGGACTCTTACTCACAACGACCCAACGGGATTATAATTGGGGAGGTGAAGGTAAAGCGACATCCACTATGGACTGTATTATGCTAAGAACTGCATTATCCACAATGCCTAGCGAGCACGCGCCCAGTGGGACGGGACTTCAATCTACAACCACCTGTGATAAACCGGCAAGCTGCTCCTTTCCCCCTTACACGCCAGCCAGTGAAAAAGGAAATGCTTCTGAAACGCGTATGGCAGATATGGTGTTACGATAGGCTGTGAGGACGAGTCTTAGCCTGCTGTTGCCTTCCATTCAATAAAAGGTGAAATCGAACGTTGTGTGTGGTGTCCTCAACTGGGACCAGTTTCGATTGGAATATATATATATATATATATATATATATATATATATATATATATAATTCACTTAAAAAACCATAGGTTTCACACATGTTATAGTTAGCTGGACATTTCCCTCATAAAAAACCAATGAAATTCCCCCGTTATAGTTAGTGCAGGCAACTATAACTCACACGACCGCAATCCTCTGCTGATGACGTCAGATATTACATCACTGTATTTAGACACCTATTTACCCATGTCTTCTTCCATTAATCTTTAGCTATACATATATTACAAAAATTTATTTTTCAGAAAGACACATATTCAATTCAGCCCTGTTCTATGACCCTAATTCATTTACTTTTTTATTTTTCATTTTTCATTTCACCAGTAATATTACCCAAATGTTTCTTCATTTTTACTTTTATCATTTCGTATATTTCCTTTACCCTCTGCGCAATATATATATTTTTTCCTTGGAGTAACAGCCGGACACCCTGAGGGTTATTTACCATCACTCCTATATTCATTGCCACACTTCAATTTATGTGGCACTTTCACTCTGTTCCATCCAATTTTCATTTACTTTACCTCAACCCGAACTTTGTTCATGCCCATGTGCACTGATTTCTCCCGTTTTACACCCAGCGTCCCCTTTTTTCCCCCATCCATTCTTGTCATTTTGGTCTTGCTTGACTTGTGCTGTCACTGCCACCACTCACTGTTGCATCACGGAGCCCTTGCCCTCTTTCCCCACCTCTTCGTATCTGTGCTGCCATTTTTTCACACGCAGCACTTGCACCAGTGCTGACTCCGCCCCCCCGGGCCGCCACACACCCAGAGCATTGGATTCATCCCGATCACATAGCGCAACTACACCACCTAGTGGACTTCCCAATCCGTCCACTCAGCGACGTGCATACTGGCATGATCCACGCTCTCATTATTTCCACCCGTATCTACTTATTTCCCCCGAGAGATACCACACTTTCTTTCTTGAGCGAACAGCTTCCTCTGCAGGCCGTATTACAGGTATGTCCCCCTCTTAAGCCACCACGGCTTGGCGCCCCTGCTCACTCCCCACTTCTCGCTATCCGCTTCCAGACCCTGACCCGGGTCTTCTTCACACGCGAACGCTTAGGCTACATGCCTTGCAGCCAGGTACCGCTTTTTCCGTTGCTCTTGCCCCCACACTTTTCTGCGTCCTCACTCTCGACCCAGACCCCCCGCCCCCAACGGACCCCCTTTTTTATCTTTGCTTCTTATTTGTACCTTCTATCGTTTGATCGCCCATTCACCATTTCTCTGGCGTCCATGCACGTTACAGGTTCATATTCCCCCCCCCATTTCCGCACATTCACGTCACCTCCACTGTGAAATTATTTTATCATTCTTCTTTCCTCCCCAGGCATCCCAGCTGCTCCCAAATCCCCTGGAGCCCCCATTTCTCTTCACCCTCACCTGGCCTCTCTCTATTCCACAGAGGCCACACATTCCGCATAGCCAGCTCCGGCTACCTTCTTCGAGCCTCTCGAGGCTCACGCCCCTTTCGTGATCCACCATCATAGACGTGGCAAGCGTACCTTAGCGCTTCGTGGCCATTCATCCAGGATGGCCACACTTGCCCTACATAGCTACGCCCTTGCCCATGCCTCATCTTCCAAGCCCCTGCCACTTTTTACCCTCTCGCTTCTCTTTTTACTTTACACGCCCTCCCGCGCCACCATGCTTTCCCCACTTTCTGCATCTTCTTAGCTTTTTCTGCCCTCTTTTTCCACAGACGTTGCGCATACAGGCCCTTATCAAGGCGGCCCCCTGCGCTTTACATTTGCCATCTTTCTGCTCCGATCCAACAAGTGCGCCCATACTTGGCATGTACATGCACCTTTCCTACATGTCCGGCCGCAGCAGCTGTGGGAGGATCAACGTTTATGCATAACTTTAACATGGGGAGACTGGGAGAACTGACCTACATAGATATGATATCATTGATTTGATAACATCCTTTTTATTATTTCAAGCTGTGTATACAATACATCTATGTGTCAGAATTATTTTGTGTCTCGTGGTTTGGTTATTTTGTCCATTCCATGTTACATTGTATGTATTGCATAGCCGTGTGATTTATAGAGATTAACGCACCATTCTTCACCACCGCTCTGGCTCCCATTCCCTTCACCATTTCTTCCAGCTACTCCCACTCACCGCTCTTTTAGCATGTATTGATTATTGGGCAGGGCGCATTGACGTACATCGACTCAGCATTATTGTGTTCAAATTACTCATACCAGATGGCCATTGTATTATATTCTTTAGCATTATTTCATGTCCTTTGATTTTGGAGGTCCGTCAACAGTATGTTTTCATGTATGCCTTTTTTCAGCGTTATTGTCTTTAAGGGATTTGGCGAAACCCTCAAGCCTCGATTTGTATTTGTAATATCGTCCTGGAACCAGGATTCTGTAATAGCATAACATGTTTGCCACCACCCTGGCTTCAGTCCCTTTTAGTACCTTTCACAATCCCCTCCCTCTCCTTCAACTCACTGCTCATTCAGTTTATTCTTGTCATCCCTTCACCAGACCCCCCTTCCCTCATCCAACACACCTCCTTCCTTCCCCACATCACTGTTCCTATTCCGTACTCACATCTGTGTCACCAACTGTACGCATAACGCATGTGCACATGCTTTTTTGGTGCACACCACTTATTTGTTTTCATTATAACTTACAGCCCTGAAGAAGTTCACTTCGTGAACGAAACGCGTTGGCTGGCAATCTATTTCTTGGGAAATAAACAAGACTTATTATATATCAAGACTCATTGATTAATTGACCACTACTGTCATAATAGCGAGCAGTGCACCACTCCACCAATCCGATCCTTCAGTTATCTGCTAAGCAGTTGGCACTCTTCAACGGCGAGTGCTGGAGTTTGTTTTTTGCACGCTCACCCTACATCCGACTACTATTTGACAACAAGGGAACAACATAGGGTAGTGCTGTCATTGTGTCCGCCGTTGTTTGGAACTACAAATGAAACCTCCTGTGGTGGGTGCCTGCTTCCCCTCGGACATGGGCACAGTGAGCAGGATGGCCCACCTCTTCCATAAAGAGGGCGTCCCTGAGCCGGCCAGTTACCGGGCCTTGGAATGGGATCCCGGGCTCCTTCCACTACTGTGGGAGTGCAATGGCTTTCTTTTTGGCAGTGGGAGGGCTGAAGTTGGGAAAGTCCGGCCCAGGGTTGAGATCCCTTCGCCCTCTCAGCTCTGGGGAGAGAGCTCCACACACGCCCCCTCCCAGAGGAAATGCAGATTTTATTCCTTGCGTCGACCCCCAGGACTGACCTGGTCCGGGGGCTAGCCCACCCCAGGTGATTTGTAACAGCTGGGCAGCAGAGCTTCAAGCTCTCCGGGGTCATGCTGGCGTGGGGGGAGGGGATGTCAAAGCTGAAATCCATCTCCTGTTCATATCTCGGGCCCCATTGGGCTGTTCTGCTGCATCTTGGGCTCATTTCCTCCAAGTGGCGAGACCTAGCGACCTGATGCACTTTCCTCAGGCCTCCTGGCCTCTAAGGCAACAAACTTCGCAGGTAGGTGGTTTCACTGACTTCCTGCGACTTTCTCCTGTTTCCCCTCTGGAGCTTCTCTCCTCCTTGGTGCTGAAGCCCAGTCATTTCCCCCCAACTAGTCCTTAGGGAGTTGTAAGGGGGCCAGATTTCTTGGTCCTAGAGGGAGCCTCCTGGTCCCGGGGGTTAATGTACTCTAAGTCTTTAGTCCAAATAGATATCAGGGGGTTCCTCCTTACAGTTGTCCATGGCTGCGGCCTACAGTCCCAGTGTCCAGCAGAAAATCACAATCAAAAGAGAGCTCTCCCCCTTGTGCAAGATCCTTTTAAGTGGGGGTGGAAGGATCTGGCCTATCCTTTGATGGGAGAGGTTCTGGCCTCTCTGCCCCTGTCCCAAACCTCCTTCACAGCCTGCTGGGACATTTCAAAATGGCATCACCCAGGAGTCACTTGTCACATCTGCTCTGGGGCCCTCAGTTCTGCCCCTCACTGATATCCCTGCCAGTGCCTTTCCTACCAAATCCTCAAAGAGAGCCCCTACTATGTTGGCTCCAGAGGTCTGGGATCCCTGCTTTGTTCAGTGGACTTGAGCTGGCTCATCCCTGGTACCGTGTGACAGCTGATTGATTTATGCAGATCCTTTATCCCCTTCCCTCTCCTCCTCAGGAGCTGAGTCAAGCACTGTTAATGGCTCCCTTTGTGTGGGTAGGCATTTGTTCCTTCTGCTAGGGAGAAATGTAATTAACTTGGTGCAGCAGGTTGACAAAAGGCCTTGGCTCTGATCTTGAGCTAAGCCAGGGAAATATGACAATCATGGATAATCCATAAGCTAGACAGATATCTGCTTGAAACTCTCATATTTGAGTCTGGCGTACACATTCCACCCCAGTTCAATACGTGACTGTTCTCTGTCGGCCAAAGAGAAATTAAGCTGCACTCTAAGGTAGTCTTCCTCGTAGGTATATAATAGAGGGTCACTGCAGACATGACAGTAAACCACCCTGTCTTTCCCTATGAGTATACACTAACATTGTGAGGCCTACCCCAGGTCAATATCCATTCCTGCGGTGTTCCCTCTGCGCCAGGCTTCCTGTTTGCAGTTCCCGGGCCGCGCAAGACGGGTGTTTCCCATGCACAGGCCTCAAACATATGCACATGTGTAACCAGCCAAGGGCTCCTTACCCTGTGGCAGCGGCCTTATCTTAAATGTCAGACACTGGCGGTAAACACTTGCAGTCCATTTACTGTGGGTGAGTCACCAGTTGTGAGGCTTAACCACAGTAAAAAGGTCAAAGAACAGGTGATCAAAAAGCAAAAAATTTAATTTTATGTGTCATAACACATCGCCATACAGAACCTCTTTCAGAGATCCACAAGACACGCATTTCTGACTCTAAGCATTCAAAACAATAACATTCATGAGCAATAACACAATCTCCTTGAGGCCGGGACTCTATTAGCTGTCAGGCAAAATCCTGTCCCACTATCTTCCATATAATGTGGTCGGGGTCATTCTCCATTCACTGATGGCAACATCCAGGGAATGCTCACTAATAGGCCATTCTCAAGAGTTTCCCTTTCACTCTGCAGGAATTAGTCAAAAGTGTCTGTGATACCACAGCACTATTAGCAACGATTCCCCGGGGCCCCACAGGCCCAATTCCAATCTTACCCGCTCCGGCGGTATGGAAACTTTCAGTGGTGCAACGAGGGTTATTTCAGTGCGTGTTCACAAGTCCAGATCCTGTTCGGTGAAGTTGGACTGCCCGTGGTACAGCGGCTCTCTTTCTCGAGTTGTGCTGCTGGCTGGTTCCAGGGATTGGAGCTGTCCTGCTCTTCAAAGAGGAGGTAAGTCACAGTTCTCATTAGTATGTGGAAGGGTGAGTGGTGAATTTGATCCTCCGGCTCCTGACTTGCTAGAGCTTCCCCATCTCACCCAGCCCATCTAGCTTCTTGGCAGATGACATATTTTAGGGTCTCACCCTCCCTTTCTTATAGTCCTTTTCCAGCTACCAAATGTGTTTTAGGGTCTGACTCTTTGAAGTTTCATGTTGGGGTTCTGCTTCTTTTGAAGTGTAAATTCCTCCGAAGTTGGTTGTCCCTCAACACTATTCATTGGAGTTACCAGAGTACACACCTGAATGTCAGCCACAGTGATATGTGCGTCATAAGGTTAATCCTGGGCTCCCTGCCCTACCTAACCTGTATGATCCCTTGTCAGCCCCATTTCCTTCCTGCGATGTGTCCAGGCCCCTTTCTTGTGATCTATCACTGAGTCAAAGAGCAGCCCTTTTCATGTGTATATGGGGTCTCTTCTTCCCTTCCTCCAGTATATGTCCCACCTAGCTCACATGAATGCAGCAATACACAAATCTTTCTTGGGGGGGATTCCTCTACTCCTCGTCGCTTCAACAGGCAAGACTGAGCTTCCCAAAATGGAACCTAGGGTTCTCCATGTAATGCACTATTGCAGACACAGCTTCACTCAGTGTACAATCACAGCACACATACTCTCAAGTACTCTTTCCTTCATACATTGTGCCACTATAGACACACATACATTGAGCTCACACATTCAGCCTGCACACAGTGCTCAGTATTGTATCTTTTCTGTATTGTAGCAGGGTGTGCTGTTTGCAAATACTCACACTGCCAGAACACACACACACTCCATGTGCTCACTGTATAAATTCACCTCCATGTATTGTACCTCACTGAAGCAGACATACACCCAGCACATGCTTCCATGGAGCACATACTGCACAGCACTACATCTCTCATGTAGTGTATTCCCCCCCCAGGCATACATTCACTCAGTACATGTACTAACCACACATATACTGCACAGCACTGCATCCTTCCCAGGCACACACACGCCGAGTGACTACTTCTGGCTTCACAGCACTCTACACACTCCTGAAATAGGCCAAGGGTAAGTTAAGCACACAGCAGCAGGGCTTCAAAAAGGTGGGTGAGCCTGTAGGCCTCACCCCTAGTGACACACATTAAAAAGGACCTGTTTACTCCTCATCACTACACAATATGCTGCCACCACCACGCTGGTGCTGCTTAACTGTTGGTGAAGGCCGTAGCCTTCCACTACTGTGAGGATAGGGCTTTGGGCATTCTCCCGGTTCAACAAGACAGAAATCCATAAGACTGGAGCACCAAGTTGTACAGTGGAATAGGTTGTTATAGACTGTCATTCATGGGAGTAGAGTGTTTGAGTGGAGTACAGTGAAAAAGTGTCATCAGTAGAGTATCAGAGTGGAGTGTCATAGAGTATAGAGGACGGAAGTTTCATAGTGTGGAGTGCTGTGTCATATAGTGAAGTGGCGTATCATAGAGAGAAGTTGAATGGCGTGTCGTCGAGTGTAGTACAGTGGCATAGAGGGGATGGACATAGAATAGAGTAGTGTGTCAGAGTGGCATAGAGAATAGTACAGTGTTGTAGAGTGGAGTTGCATACACTGGAGTAGAGTGTCGGACAGTGGAGCAGCGTAGAGCGGAGTGTAGTACAGTGGCGTAGAGTGGGATAAAGTGTAGTAGAGTGGGGTGGAATTACTGAGTGGGGTACTATAGAATAGAGTAAAGTGGAGTGAAGTGGCACTGACTTAGACCATAGTGGAGTGGCGCAGCATACAATAAAGTAAAATGCCATAAATTGGAGTACTGTGTTGCACAGTAAAGTGTAGTGGGGTGTCATACAATGCTGTAAAGTGATGTCTACTACAGTAAAGTAGAGTGGCATACAGTCTATTACATTTTTGTAGAGTGGGGTGGTATACAGTACAGTGTTGTAGAGTGTGGGACAGTGAATTTCCGTACAGTGCTACAGAGTACAATGGCAATGAGTGGCATAGAGTGGAGTGGTGTGCAGTGTAATGGAGTAGAGTGGAGTACTGTGTCAGAGTAGAGTGGAGTAAACTGGAGTGCAGTGGCATACAAAGAGTTGCACACAATAATGTATAGTGGACTAGAGTATCTTAATGTTGTACAATGGCATACAGTATAGTACAGTGGAGTGAGGGGGTGTAGACAGGAGTAAAATGTCGGAGAGTGGCATACAGTGTAGTAGAGTGGAGTTGCATAGAATAAAGTAGGGTGTGCAGGGCCGGACTGGGAATTGAAACCGGCCCTGGCAAACTGCTCAGCCGCCCCCCCTGGGGGAGGAGGCGGTGCGGCTGAGCTGTTTGTTAGGGCCAGTTTCGGCCGATTTTGTTACAGGGGGCCGATATTTCTGGCCCCCGGTAACAATAACAGCCCCCAGGAGCCTAAAACCGGCACCCACCCTGGCAGCTCACCGGTGAAATGCCCGGTGCTGGCTGGGGCCAGTCCGGCCCCGAGAGTGTGAAACAGTGGAGCTGAGTAGTGTGATTGTTGTATAGTAGCATGAAGTGAGGTAAACTCTAGTACAGTGGAATAGTCAAGTGGTGTGGTGTAACGTAGTGTGGATTAAAGTACAATAGGATGTATTGGTGTGTCGTAGATTAGAGTGACATGGCGTGGAGTGTAGTGGTGTAGCGTAGGTAGTAAACTGTTATAAATTTGAGTGGGGGTCTCGTACAGTAGAGTGGAATGCTGTGCTTAATATAAAAGTGTCATACAGTGGAATAGTGTTGTACAGTGAAATGTACGGTCATAGAGGAGTATAGAGCTGAACAGTGGAGTGTATGGGGATAGAGTGGAGTACAGTGTCTTAGAGCAGAGCTCTTCAAACTCTTTTTCTTTGAGCTCCCACCCCCAAATATTTTGAAGTCAGACTCTCTCCAGAACTTTGTGTAAAGATTTAGGGGCGGTGGAGTGGTAGGGCTGAGCGCAGGGAGCGGGATTTATGAAATAATTTCAAGGGCACTTTTTCAGTTGCTCATAATCCACACTATAAAAGAGCAACTCATAAAAAACTGAACTAGACAAAAACACTACTCCTATTAATTTAGGTCCTCACGCTCTTGGGTCCCAGTGCAACTGCCCCTTTTGCACTAATGATAGCTGTGACCCTGAATAGTGTGCTATCCCCTCTGCCTCTTTCACCTCCTTCCCACTGCGTCTGGCCATCAGTCCAATCTTGAAACAGGTTGCCTGTCCCTTACAGAAAAATCAGCTTTCATGTGTTACCCACCTCTTTGCAGCAGGGGTGCGCTCATCCCTAATGCTCTCCCCATGTCGTATTGTAAAGTAAGACAGTTATAATTGTGATGCATTGGGCCCTTCACACTCCTGGGTCCCAGTGCCACTTCGCCTGCTTCACTAATAAGACCTACTGCCTTGTGAAGCCGGAACTACATCTGCTCCTTTTAAAGAAATCCTCCCTTCTGCCATCTCTCTGAAGCCTAATGCTACGGTGTCTCCACTGCTCCAATTATCCCCTGTCCTGGGTTATTTGTCCGGTGCTGAAGGCAACACTGGCACAGAAAGGGTTCACTGAACCCTAATGTTAGAAAGTATAGGAAAGCAGTCTTGGACCCTTACATCCCTGTGCCCCGGTGCACCTTCAGCACCAATGATACCTACTCCTGTGCCCATTCCATTGGCCATTATTACTAGGCCGAGGCCCAAAGCAGAATGTCTGCCCCTTTGTTTTGAAAAAAGGTGACAAGTACCCACATCTCCCCCCCCCCCCTTGCGTGTGATTTTGGCCCCAATGTTAACAAGGAACATTGTTTCCCATCACTTTGTGCTCGTAACACACCCATTAGTGTGGTGCAGTGGCCCCTCACACCATTAGGCCAATGCACCTGTCGTATTTATAAAAAAAAAAAATTGATTCCACATAGCGCCCGCTCCTCTGGGCCATCACTTTGACGCTATCCATCCATGGGTTTCACTCCCCTTTTCTTTCTCCTGGGTATTACCCAGAAACCCAAGGGGTCTTGGCGATCAGGAATCTGAATAATACCATTTTGTGCTCCTCACTTCCACCCTCTCGACTCTCCTGAAAGTACATCTGCAGGTAAATAGAGGCCAAAGTTAGCAGAGTGTACGATGTCTAAGGTGTCCATGTGTTATTAATTTTTAAAGAACTTTTTGTTAAAAACAACCATCCCTAAATTGTTAATGGGGACCTGAAGGTACTTCTGTGGGAGAGTGAAAGGAGTGACTTAAAGTGCTTTGATTTGTTGATCAACTTGAAGCATCATGATGACAAAAATGTATTATTTTTTTAAAGATAATGTAAGAATGCTGAGCTTTTTACATTATCCTTTTAATGGACTTTAAAAAGAGACATGCCTGAACTAGGTACAGTCTGGTTAGCCGTTACTAATATGTATTCTTTGAAAGCACTTGTTTTATCATACACCGGGCCACTGGATTCTACATCCTTTGCATTTTTTGCATAATTATGGATTTTAATAAAAACAAATAAATGTTTCTAGCTCCAAAGGATCGAAAGTTACTGAAAGCGTGATGACGTGTTTGCATGTAGTGGAAGGCCCTGCACAAAGGTTAACTGGTCATCTTTCAGTTGCTTATTTCTGTATTTGGTTGTTAAATCGGTTCTAAGGAGGTGAAATCTTTGCCCGGACAGTACTACCATGTGGAAAAAATTCAAAATGAAGTTATAGTAGCATACAAATGTGCCACATTATAGCGCATAATTTGCCTTTTCTTTTCTACATAGTTTAGTAAACCATGCCTCATAATTTGGTGCTTCCTTCTACATAATTCCAATTTACACGTAATTCCTGATCACATACACAAAATCATTTTGTGACAACTCATCTTTTATTGTGTGTAACACAATTTTAGAATAAAACCATATGTATTTGCTGTGCTTTCTGTTACATGCTGCGACCTCATAGCATCATAAATATACAAGCCACTTCTATGCATTGCACCAGCCAGGATTCCATTCTGTAACTCCCTTGTCTCACATCCCATAACCCCGGCGACCAAAAATATCTAAATTTGGATGCCGTAAAGGGGGTCTCGCAATTTACATGTCTACATCAATCAAGATCAGCAAAAAGGAGCAATCGACAGACTCCGCTAACATCCAAATAATGCACGTAGCAATGCGTAAATGGTGAGTAGCTAGCTCAGGTCTCACAGAGACATTAGTAGATCTCTATGGACTGCCAAACTACAAAGAAGATGCATACACACTGAAGAAGCTATGTGACAGACTTCTTAGAACTAGGTTAATTGCATCTGCATTCCCTGGTCATAATCAGAGGCAATTTTAACACTTATCTACTAGGCTCCTCACCAACCAGTGAGATCATCAAGACACAAGAGCACCAATGGTACATTCCACTTCAGGCAGACTTAGAGCTGGGGAAGAGGGATCAAAGGGGCCTCATCCTACTCGGCAAACTAGAACATCTGGGACTATGGGCCTAGAATGGCCATTTCCAAGGTGGCTTTCCGTCCACTATGTCTTTTCACTCCACCACCAGCAATTCTCTGATTGACTACACCTTTGGTTCCTTGCCCTTACTACAGCAAGTATGCTCTTTTAAAATGGGGGAAAGAATGGAGAGCGACCACCTGCCTCAGGAGCTCGAACTTTAATACGCGGTGAGAACACACCCACCACAGACCTCTCGGGATCAACCTACCAGCCCGATCTAAGGAGGGTAAATTGATCAACAACCAACATAAACTCCTTGGAACTGAGAGCTGAAAACCATTTCAAGCTGGCTCACTGCAATAGGAACTCTCCAAAAAGCAACTGGGAAACATTCACAACATCCTTCGCCCTACAACACGCTTCAAAAGTCAACCCCCAAAAAGCTCAAACATTAATATGCCACCCAGCATGAAGTCAAAATAAATGTGCAAGCAGAGAAATCAAAAAAGCTAAAAAGGGAGGTCAACAGAGTCCTGAGAGCAGAACGATGGAACCCTCAAAATGAAATTCTGACATCCGTGCTTCGGTGCAAGAGAAAGGAACTAAAAAGGGCTATATGGGCCAAAAACAGGGAAATTTGCGGACAGCTTCTAGTCTAAGCTCATCTGGAACACAAAGCACCATAATGCAAATGCCTTCTGGTGATCTGGTAATGCCCTAAAAGACACAGCACTACCACACTGGGATCAAATCTGTCTGTAGAAGCCTGGGCCTCCTTTATACTTGCTCACTTTAACAACTTCAAAAACGTAACGGCCATATCAGGTCGCTCAGGGGCAGCTGTGGCAGGGGTGCACCGCACCCTAGAATTACCGCCCATCGTCTCAAAGAAGGGGCTAACCCTACATGAAGACACTGTGAAATAGCATTTAATCAAAGGCGGATTCACAGTTACTCCTGGCCCAAACGGAATCCCTCAGGCCATCTTTAAGACCAACCCAGCTAATTGGGCTGGGCACATGCCCCCTTAATTCTCCCATGATCTGTCAGGTGCAACAATCCCAGCCTCCTGGAAAGGAAGGAGGCTGGGATTGTCTGGGAATGGCATCTCCCCAAATTTCAAAGGTGGTGACAAGTCAAATCCTAAAAACTACAGATTGATAGCCCTCGTAGATAACGAGGCAAAGTACTATGTGGGCTTTCTATTGGAACAGCTAATTGACTGGGCCAAGCCCACCTCAGTCATCCTGATCAATCACACAGGATTCACCCCCCAAAAAAATTGGACTCTGACAAACATATGGCACTAACCCTGTTGCTTGAAGCTTCGAAAACAACCAATCAATCTATCTATGCTACATAGATTATAGAACGGTCTTTGACTGTGTCTCTCAAACTCTGCTCTGGAGCAAGTTAAAGAACTGGGATGCACCGCCAGTGCTTCGAAGAGCAATTGAAAACCCATACACTGACACCCGAGTCAGAATAAAGCTGGGTAGTGGAGCAAACCTTTCCTGGGCCATTTCAACAAGCCGCGGGCTCAAGCAGGGGTGTGTCCTGGCTCCAATCTTCTTTAATTTATTTCTGGCGAACCTCTCTTCATCCCTGGCCACAGTCAACTCTCACTCCCCCACTGCTCAGCACTATTCCTCTATCAAACTAGCTGTACACCGACGACTTGGTGTTGATCAGCCGGACCAAGATGAGGATGCAGAGCCTCTTGAACGCCACCCACGCATATTCGCTCAGAAACTGTCTGACAATCTACACCAAGAGAACCAAAAACATGAACTGTTCTAGAAGAACGGGCGGGAAAATCAGCTGGTTCCTCGACTCCACAATGGTCGAAGAAGTCACCAGTTACAAATATCTCGGTCTTACATTTGCTAACAAAGGAAGCTTTAATCTGCACAGTGATGAAATAAAAAGAAAATGGCTCACCCTGGCATCAGGTCCGGGTAATTTTTAGGAATCTGAATGGTCCATTGTACACTCTATTTTAGAAATTGCTAGGGCATACAGATGTGAAGCCCTTCTGGGGAGGGCCTCAACCACTCCGGACAACACTGTTACAGAATCCACAGGGGAACATTCCATCTACCCAGATACACTTTAGCCACCCAGATCAGGCTAGAATTTAGTTCAGCCAAACAATCAATAGCTAGAAGAGCAGCTTTCACCATCATGTGCTATAGGTTCCAGCCTGCAGAAAAGAACTCAATAAATCATAATGTCTAACTCGAGGTTAATAAGCCCCATTTTGCAGCCGGGAAATATCTCAAAGATTCCATCAACCTATTCGGACAAACTCAAGTATGGTCCGCAACACCCACTCTTGAGTCTTTCTGAAGGACAACCAGTAAAATGTCAAAACTAATCTCATCCCTAGATGATAAGGCCTCTCTTAAAACACTGCCTTGGAGTCCTCCCTGTCAACACACACACAGCACCCTGGCTAAGGGTAGAAGGAGAAGCCTTCTGTAGGCTGTGCGGCCAACCAAAAGAAGACACGATTTATACTGTCTATCTCTGCAGATCCACTCAAAACCTGTCTCTTCACTGGCTCAGGGCCTTCTGGAACCAGGCTGTGGTGCACTCCTGCAGACAAGCAATAACAGCATGCTCAAACTCTGGGGATCCTCGGGCAATCTCCCGAATAGTAAAATATCTACAGGGAGTTGAAGAGGCCTTAAAGAAAGTACCCTTCCAGGGATAGGGGCAAAGTACCTCCCTCACTAATCACTGTACTGGACCAGAATCCCCAGCTTACTCACTGTACCTCTATCATCCTTGCACATGTTTTTCTTCTTGCACAAAGCACTTTCTATTGAGGACAACATAAACTGTTTGAGCTTCATGTGGAGCTGATCATTAAACTCCTCAGACACACTAAGCTGCCTCTTGTTCATTTTCACGAAATAGGATTTGATTGTTTAGCCGGGACACTATATTATGCAGTTAGAGATCTCTCCGTTGCTATATGCCAAGATGTTTTACTGTTTTAATGAATTCTACCCATTACTGCATCTTAAATTGTAAGGATTTTAATTGATCTAACAATAAAGTTTACTTGACTCGACTCTGGTCTCATACAGACATCTACAGTGATTACATTAACCAAGTTTCATAATGTGAAAGTGTGCATTTCCCATTAAGGTTGTTGCATTAACCAATTCAAACACCACACATACCACGAGGACTTTCTTTAAAAAAATGAATCATTATTTTTGTTTTTTTGTAACTGAAAGACATAGAAGTACATATATAAAGACATTTACATCACAAACATGTATAACACATGAACATAAACAAAGTCTTTGTTGCCTATATCCACTTATTTTTACAATAATCAGTGTTCACACACTTAATCTAGGCAACACACTGCAAGGTAATCCTCTATGCACCATAATTCCAACAACCTCATTCCCCACAAGCCCAGATGTGTGCTGGCACTGAGGTCTTATTTTACTCCACTCCCGGGGCCAACACGCAGAACCGTTGACACTGCGCACAAGACAATGCGTCCGCTATGTTCCAGTTCTGGTACATGTCATGCCTTTAAAACGTTTTTTTTTTTTTTTAAACCTTATTTTTCAATTTGCATTATACAAATACAGAAACAAATCTTCATCAATACAGCGTACATAGACATATTGTTGATATTATCAAGGGCACGTAGCACAGATGGTCGCATCCGAGGGAGGGGGGGAAAGGTACCATGGGGTCACACAAGTATTCAGAAGCATATTACAGAGAGGAGGGAGCATGGGACATGGCAGTGATTCCCAGCCTTAAAACGAATTTAAGCTGTAAACTGGACAACATAAAATGCCACAGTAGTTTGAAAACCCCCAAGTCTTTAGCTTTCTGGTTATTCACCAACTGTACAACCGTAATATTGGCCATATTAAACAATACAGTCCTCTTTTCAAGTTTGGCTCCCAAAATCCACAACGCCACCAACAAAGGAAAAAATTCCAGAAAGGCAATGCTCCTGCCTTCGTGCAACAAATGTCACAGCCATGGTCCGCACACCACCTGCCATCCCAGAAAATGCCAAACCAATGTCGCCAACCACATCAGAAAAAAATTGCACTTGCCAAAAGATGTCAGAGTCCCACAGACCCAATGATACCCCATTGAAATATTGCAAGAAAGACCGCCAAGTACGTAGATCAACCCCGATTGCCAGCGTAACTCGCACCCTGTGATGAGAAAGTGAAGCTCCCTACATAGCAAAACCCAATCTCCTGCTTAAAGTTCTACCAGTCCTCACAACTCTACAGGCAAAATTCAACAACCCCAACAATGTCTGAACCGTAAGCAAAGAAATCTTCCTCTCCTGAACCACATCTTCGATAAAACCCAACATCAGCTTCTGGAAGACATGCAATCAAGCCACATCCAGTTCAATTCCCAGAAATGTTAAAATTGTATGGGCACCTTCCGTTTCCCCCAGAGCCAAAGGAACCGCCAAATACTATACCAAACGCTCAATTGCTGCCAAAGCCCTGCAACAATCCCCAGGCCCTCCCTGAACCACAAAGATATACAATTATCCAGTTAGTGGCAAACCAGACGATGTCCGCTGGACCTGACAAACTCCCCTTGTAAAAAGGTACTGAACAACTTAAAATACAAGAGATAGCTCAACCCATAGGCAACACTTTGTCAATGAAGATAGCCACCAAACTTCAGCCCCACAAAGAGAAGTCCTCCGGATGTATAGGCAAAAGACGAAAAGCCAATTCAGCTCCTTGCACCACCTTCGCACTAGCCAAATGGCATCGTCCACCAAAGCGTAAAATATGGAAATGTCCTCATCAGCTATAAAATCATTCACTGAAAACCCCTTTGGCCAGGATAGATGGTGTATCAACTGATATTTCCCTTTCTCACTCTTATGAACAATCCCCAACGGAGAAATAATCAAGTCAGTAAGAGGCCAATCCCAAAATGGGCCCGCAATGCCTACCCTTTCGCCATTCTTTGTACAATTTCTGCCGAACAATTTAGGAAAGTCCCTGGCCAACTACAAATCAACAGCCCACCTCCAAGCCTCTGGACCCTGATACCCAAATTGAAAGCCCTCTGAAAATACCCATTCCAATTTTGCAGTGGCCTCCGTGTCTGAATACCCTCATAACCACCAGGATAACTCCCACATACACAGGAGTAGGGACCCTCTGGTGAAGATTGACCCTGCAAACCTCTGCCCCCATAGGTCACACACCGTGCCCCTGAGACAAGCCTGGAAACCCAAAGTGAACCAACCCATCAGAACTCACCCTATCTCTCACTGATACCAAAGGAGGTGGCTCCTGTTGGTCTTTTCCCACGTCCCCTCCAGAATACGAGGCCATACCTTTTTGCAGTCTGTGGCCCGCCACACTTTTTTCTGTCCAAGCCACCCCCTCTGGAGCACAACGGCAGCCCGGTTGTACTCTTCAAGTCTGCCCTTGACTTCTGAAAAGCTCCAACCACTTTATTCCAGTGAATTAAATGCCCCAAAGCCCTTCCCCCCAAGTTCATCCCCGCCACCAGCAGCCATCGCCAACACATCTTTCCCCATCAGTTCATCCAGATTCCTGATCCCCAGACACACTAGAACACCCACACCTCCATCACCACTTCGGGAAGCCACAGCAGAGCGAGGAAAAGAAAATGATTGTTGCTCCCAGGGTGATGGAAAAGCCATAACAGACTCTGCCACGACTTCAAGCAGACGTCCAGGAGCCACGATTTGCACCATCGGTAACTGCAGCCTGCCCACAGCATATGGACCTGAAAAGTCCATTGCTGCCCCGATGACTCGTACAATGTCACTGGGGAAGTGCCATCTTGCATCAACAAGGCCACACCATTCCTTGAAGCCATTCTGCAAATATCCGCCCAGTGGCCCACCCCCACTTACCTACCCTACTAACAGACTTTAGTACCGGATTGCCAAGGCCAATGACAAAAGTACCCTAATAACTAGCCCACTTTGTCAAACCCTGCATACTAAACTCAAGAGTGGCATCCCCATCTATAAAACCAGTCACCTGCCCCTATCTTTATCACTGACCTCCGATCCTCAACCAAAACCATGGGCGGGCCCCAGTACCTTGCATGATTAGCAACCCATTAGCAGCCTCCCACTGCCTCTAGAAAGAACCTCATCCCCCATATTCTCCAGTTGGGTGATGTCAACCACGCCTGAAATTGGTGAGGACCCTTTGAACAATGACACCTGGTGCGCCTTAGGCGTCAGCGTGCCCATCAGTGGGACGTCAGGAGCTCATCCTCGTCTGTAAATGTTGCTGACCCTGACAAGTGACTCCCACCCTAAATGAGCAGCTAAAACCCGCCCAGAGACCAACGCACCGTCCGGCTCTGAACCACAAGCAATATCCTGCTACAGCGGTAACCCCCACAGATCGTTCACTAGCTATAGATACCTTACCTACTTGCGGCGGGGAACAAAGCAAACACAAGGAGATGATGGACAGAGCACTGAAACATTTCAGACACTCATTCCCCAGTCACAGATCAGGGTAGAATCCATCATTTTTCTTAAGCTCACTTTGCCACCCCAGTTCAGACCCAGCCATATGCAAATCAGTCTTGTCCCTGTTCCTCATGGGAACAGTCCAGCCCGAACTGCCAAGCCAGGCCTTCCCTAGACTGGACCTCAACAATAGACCTGTTCCCACTATTCGTGTGTGCAACTATCAAAGTTCACCATATAATTAAAAAGACAACACACAACTTTGTGTTATCAACGCAGAGGAACCAAATCTCACTTCTGCCACCCTATGACCAGAATCACTACGTCCAACTGTGGTATGTGCGGTCTACTTCTACATAGTCTCCCACCAATGTGCGGGTAAACAAGAAGGAGAAACAAGGTTAAGAAAAAAGTTACAAAAAAGTGAGGAAAAAGTAGGCAGTGCCTCACGGGAGTAACACCAAGGGAGGTTACAGGCTAGTGCTCGCCTGTGTCCTCAGGTTCTCATCATTAGCATCTGCCCACTTAAAAATAATGGGATAGTGAGGAAAAAGAACCAAAGAATAGTGGAAAAAGTATGCTCTAAGTGACCCTTTAAGGAAAACCGGGATCTAGCTTAGAAACCCGGTGTGTCTTAATCTTAACAACGAGCTAGGCACACTGGCTATATTGTTTTATTCCTTGCTGTGTGTCTGCTCAAATTAAAACCAACATGTTTCATTGCCTTACAGACTTCATGGCAATTTCATCAGGGTTAGGGTCAGCGTCCTCACTGCACCTCTTGTCTCCGTTTGTCCACTATTCTTTGGTTCTTTTTCCTCACTATCCCAAAGCACAAATTCAGAATTTAAAACATAACACTAATTGACAGGGGTTCACTTTAATATTCATAATTAATTTCTACCCAAATGAACCCTTTTTGCAAAATTAGGTTAAGGAAAGACTGGACACATGTAGGTCTAATATACACCTTGCAGTTTGTATGCAGCTCTTTGATGAGCTCATTGTTCTATATTAGGATTTTAACTTATAAGCTGCAAGTAACAAAAAGATCTCTCTGACAAAAGCAGTAACCCACTTACCTATTTACATTATATGTAGTTTTTGATTTGCATGGCACAGGTTCTTAGCAGCAGGCATATTAACCCTCTGAGCTACCTTACAAGGAGTCAAACTTCAACTAAACAAAAGTCCATTTCACTTCTCCAGGAAGACCATTAATCACTGGAGTTATCTCGACATTTTTATTGATGTCTGAAAGTTGCTGGAGGCAAGGAGAGTGGCAGCAGGTGGTTTTCATGCCATAATATATTTGCAAACAGGGCACCCGCACTCCAAGTCAACACCCGGTGGGGTGGCACTGATCGCACCGCCCTAGAGCCGGCCCTCTACACAGTGGTTCAGACCAATTCCAATCAGAATGGGTGACCCTGAGCCTCTACACTGAATTACAACCTTGAGAGGGAGGGGCGCAGCACAGAAAACTGACCACTTGCTGTGTGAAAAAGGGCACTTTATTGAAACAGGTGCACATCACAAATTTTCCAGGCTAACTAACTGCCTTACAAAATGAAAACTTCACTATACACCCAGTGAACTAATACCTGGCCCCACCGCTTCAGCCCCACCCCCTCTTCATACGCACACTGCAGCTAACTCATGTAACTGTATTGCATTTCAACATTTTCAACTTTCTATTCTCCCTACATCCTATGACTGTAAGTATGAACCTGTAATTAATCAGAAGTCCTACACTGAACCTTGATCCACCTTCCTCCCCTCGCGCATGGTTCCCCAACCCGCAACGCCACCCAACTTCTGGCAACTGCTGGCAAACCTTTCATGCCCCTGGAGCACCAGTTCCATGTAACAATGTACACAACTATGCAACTGCACACCAATATCAACATCTGAGACCCTGTCTCAAAAAGCCACAAGATTGTACCCCAGGAAAATCTAGATAAAGAGACGGGCGGGTAAAAGAGTCACAGATATTCTCCCTACCACTAGCCACCAGGTCACCTGCACCTAAAATGGTGGCAAGGAGGCCAATTTACTCCCTTAAATATAGCTTGGGCTGTAATTGGCCTACAAATGTAGCCAGAACAAAATGGCAGTCACTGGACTGTGCCACCCTCTCATCTCAATCTGCCCAGGGGGGCTGACTTCTCACTGGTCAGCTTCCACCGAACCCCACGGCCTCTTGCCTCTTAGAAGGGCGGTAAAGCTGAGGCAAGGAATTCAGACCAACCACTTCCACAAAAGCACCGGCCTGATGGGAAATCTAAGCGTTCATCCCCCTACCCATTGACAATCTGCCTCCGCTTAGCCTTCATTAGAGCACTGACAGCTGCAGCAGGGCCGGACCGCCGATGATTCCCAGCTGAAAATGAAATGTAACTGGGTCGCAACTGCCTCCTCGTTCTCTGATTGGGCCA
Source organism: Triturus cristatus (assembly GCF_964204655.1). Lineage (NCBI taxonomy): Eukaryota > Metazoa > Chordata > Amphibia > Caudata > Salamandridae > Triturus > Triturus cristatus. The sequence goes on along the minus strand of NC_140585.1, from coordinate 1,264,666,217 downwards.
GCGCCCGGGGGGTCCGGGTAGAAGAACAATCTTCTGTAGCCCGTCTGATGATAACGGACAGGCAGCTCTTCGGGGCAGTGGCGCTCAAGGTAGATGTGATGTGCATAACAGCGCGGCCCACATTACAAGCCTGGCTGCAAATAGATCATCGCTCTGCCTCTGCCCGTACTATTTATAGCTCCATGCCAAAGCGTGCATTTTCTCAGCCCCCTCTTTCTAAAATCCCTCTTGGATTTAATCCGCGCTTCCCTTTACTGTGGAATCGTTACAGCGGCCGAACTGCATTGATTCCTTTAAGCGTCATAAACTCCTCCATTGAAATGAACAATACCATGCATTACGTTATATTGGTTGATTGTAATTGTAAGGCGCCTAACGAAGCCCTGAGGCAGCCTCGACGCACTGGGAATGGAAAGGGGGGGTGGGAGGGGGCGCGTTGTGAGCAGAAAGAGACGCCTAAAACTACACTGGCAGCGGAAATGGGTCGCTGACCTTAGGCATCCGTTTGGCCAGATAGGAAGGTAGAACCAAGTAAGGGGGGAGAACCGGCAATGATGGGGCCAGGAAGCTATGAAGTAGGCAGTGTACCTATGCTCTAAGGTGGTTCCTTGAAGTCCAGTACTCGGCCAGTGGAAAGCAAGTACCCTTCTCGACAAGAAGTATTGTTCTCGTCCTCCTGCCTTTAACCCAGTCATGAATAGATTAGGTCAGTCTTCCTCCCCAGAGAGGCCCCTGTGTCTTCTGTTCTCCTGCCACGCCCTCCAGTACGCATGCATCATGGCCACCTTCCTACGAATCAGCCTGGCTCATCTGGTCTTTTTGTGGGAGAGTTCTTTTCCCTACTTTTCTTTGGAGATATATAGATATATGTCTAGCTCAGGGCACAAGTCCTAAACAAGCATTGGCATAGCCAATAGGTCTCGCCTTTGGGACCTTATAAGTGTTTAGCCATGCAATAGTTGCATAACTAAATACTTATAAGGTCTCAAAACCGAGACCTATTGGCTATGCAGTGCGGCCGCAAACGTGATCACGATCAAACATCATTGTGCGGCCGCAAAAGTGAAAGTAATCGCGGTAAAGCGCGGCGCGCGCACCCGTGCACATGTTCTGTAGCTCTAGGCTGGCCTGGTAGCACTTTTTGGAGCCCTCTCAATAAGTCTCGCCAGACCAGCGCATGCGCTGGGTCAGGCGAGACCTAAAAAAGAAGTGGGGGGACGCTGACGTCACGACAGGAAGTGACGTCATGAAAGGTGGCTTGCCTCCCCTCGCTCACCCCCCCTTAGATGCGAATGTTGCCAGATTGGGCTATTTCCCGCACAATTGGGCGACTTTTTTCCCAGTTGTGCGGGAAAAAACCATGCCTGGCGGGGGGCTACTTTTTGGGCTAGATTTGAAAGGTTGTGTGCAATTTTGTGGCCTGGGCGGGCGCCGACCTAGAGGTCCCGAGGAGTCCGTCGCGTTCAGTGCACTTTGCACATGCGTCGTGTGCGGGCCAATGTGGGGGTCCCCCAGGGCAGTCAATCCAGTAGCGCGCGAAAACGCTACCAATGACGGCCCTCAGACTTTTGTACCTATCCAAGCAGGGCCCATGTGTGTTCCTCGCGCTGTTTTCGCACGGCCCACTGCCCCCTTCTGCCGGCCGGTCGCATTACCCTGCCTCATGCCAGGGTGGGATCCCACGCCTTGCGCAGCAGCCCCGGAACCTTTGCCGCTAGGGTTTGTTTCCGGTCGGTATGGGAATCTTAGTTTCAAATCGAAACGCGGAAGCCGCGCGCTGCAGGAGATGGGTGCGTTGACGGACGCCTTTGCACTGCTATCTTGTAGATCCAAAAAGCTGAGACCTCCGGTACACAGATGCCTGGTCTGGACCTGGAGGCGGCAGACGGCTGTGGCCGTATCTCTCTGCCCGCTGGGGAGACGGTGATGGGCAGAGGGCCTTTTCTGTGTGTAAGTACTGCACTTTGATGCAAACTAGCTAGTGACAACCATATTGTATTTTACCCTATAATCGTTCCCAATTAATTTGTGAATAACCACTATATATACAGTATACACGCGTATAACCGTTAGGAAGAATTTTGTTACCAGAGTTGCTTGCACCTCGTAATTTTGCGCTACGTCTACTCGGGCGATGTTGATAATCATCAAGACAAGATCAATATTTATACTTTTGAGGGTAGGATTCGCTTCTACCAGAATACGCCATGAATGGTAACCACTTGTGTTATATATTTGATAAGTTACATATCTGATTATTAGATATTACTTGCATACATGCCCCTGTAAATTTTTTGACACATGATGACTTTGCACTGCATCACTTTTCTTTTGCAGTATTCTGCACTTTTCTTAGGATTGCATTGATTCATGGCTTCATATATTGTGTAAAGAAATTTTGTTAAGAATCCATGATTTCTATGTGACTTGTGGATTCATGATTTATTATTTTGTTCTATTATTTGCATACAATATGAAATGCAGTGGTGGGATTTTTTTTTATTATGGATTTTTAAACATTTGTGAAGAATGATACATTTCCTAGTTAATGATAAGGATTGTTTCAGTTCTATAAGGACAAGTAGGCGTGGAATATGCATTACTTTATTCACTTTAATATGTTCTTTAAAGGCTGCTGACTTAATAAAGAAAAAACAACACAGGCTACATATCCCATGAACCATAGGGGGGTGAGTCTCCATAGTAACCATAGTCCAATCATTGTCCAATCTGGTGTATGTAACTGTATGACGTTCTTTCTTGTTCCTCTTCTTCACTGGAGGAAGTTAAACTTGAACGCTTATCCTATCAAAATTTCTGATCATTCCCTACAACAGAGAGGTAACACACACTATCCAATTCTTTGTAATTATAAGATTCTTTATTCACAACCATGGTTTTAACACCTCAATTTCTTTACATTTTTGAGAAGACACTTACATAAATTCCTTTAACATTCACTTAGACATATGATATTAACTTTCCTTACTGATAACAAAGTACCTTTGGGTGGGCCCGAAAATCATTTCATGATGTCCTTGGGTGGGATAATCCTCACCTCCTTGTCCTGAACTGAAACTTTCCTTCTTGTTATCTAGGAAATGTTTAATTCTATGCCAGGACCGGAGGCGAGGATTATGCATGTTCAAAGCTTACTGTCTACCAGAGTGGTGGCCTCCGAAATGGGTTTGGAGCGAAACTTCTTAAAGATCGACGCGGATGACCAGTCCACCGTACTCATGATATCCTTGTCTACCACCTACCAGTATGGCTTTAGACACCATGGCCCCTCTCGTGGAGTGGGCCCCAAACTTATGCACATCCGCACCGGCCTTGGCCATGATCCACCTTACCCACCTGTCGTGACCTGGGGCAGAGGGCACTAGGACCCTGCACCCTAATATGGGTTGGGGACTGGAACCGGACACCACATCATGTCAGAGTGGGGAGGGCATTCTAGCACTGCCAGGGCAAGGAAGCGGACGTGCATGTGGGCACCAAGAAGGAGAACAATAAAGTACATGAGCATGCCTACCTGTCTCCGCATGTTCTCTGTGTGACGACACAACTCCACTTGGCAATAGAAGGTGATTATACTGCCTTGAATGGCTTTGACTTGGCAATTAGTAGTTGCCCCTCACCTGCTGGTCTGATATACGCTGTCCTTTCTTCATATACCTTAATGCATCTGACCTCTCATAGTTTAGGGTGTTCTGAAAAGGTAGGATAAGATACTGCGTCTGTTTACCACTGTCCTGGCATGGATCTGACACTCCGTGCTTCACCACAATGCTGATGTCAAGGCGTGCACTGACGCACACTGTTTGCTGCTCGAACTGGAGCTGATTTCGGGGGGGGGGGGGGCTGAATCTTTAAGCAATAGGCAGAGTGGAGCTGCAGGGGCTCTTAGAAGTCGCAGTGAGAACTGGTCTTAAAAATTAATAGCATTAAGGCAGGTGCCCAGTTAACACCCTCCCACCATCTGTATATTGAATAGAATGTATATTTGTCGGTAAAATTGTTTCTGATGACAATTTGTGCATAATTGGAGACTTGCTAATTTGGGCTGGTTTTTGGGCTGGAACTGGTCTGATTGGGCTTATTTTGGGCTTATATTTGAGCGGCTTTGGGCTTGGGACGGGTCTAAAAATCTGGTAACAGAGAAGCCAGCGCGTCAGCAGCGTTCTGAATGAGCTCCGATCTCGCCCCCGAGAAGCCAAAGAGTGAATGTGTGGCTCCATGTGCTCCAGTTATCGAGCTCCCGGTAAAATAAGTGGTGGGACGCTGTCCACCCGCGTGGTACCCCGACTCGAGAACTGGTCTAGCTGAGCGAGGCTGCTGGTTTGAATTTTCTTATCTGGATCAGCACATTTCCTGTGCGGATCAAGGCTGCATCTTGGGACACAGCCTGCTAAGGAAACAATTGAGTAAACTAAAACGGACTATCCGAACTTACTAAAGTAATACTTACCTTGGCAGTAGAACTCCATGTCCCATCAGGCATTTGAATTGTGAATAAATGAACTCACGCCCACTGGGGGGCAGAAACCAATATGCAAATCAATAAAAGCCGGAAATAAAAAAAGGTGGGGTTTCTGATGCCGTTTGTTCAGCCCAGGATGAAGAGAGGTCAGTGAACCTTGAAACGCGTTGGCAATGGATAAATAGAGTGAAACAGGAGTGCAGGCTGCATGTTTAAGTCGGATGACAGGATGTGTTGAGTGCGCTCCTAATGTTTCAGGGCACATTTGAATAAAAAAAATAAAAATGTGTATATATATAATATCCTGGCCCACCGCTCTCCTGATATGGGACCCTTCAGGTACGGACCTCCAGACGCTGAATATGGTAAATTCAAAAGTGCCTTATATTATAGGCATAACAAATTTCTGCAGGACAGTGCCTGTCATGACGCGTTCGACCGCAGAGACAAGGTCTTGATCACATGACACACCGCCATATTTTTGACATACAAATAGCAAACAACCACCACACGTGTTAGAAACAGAAATACAAAGTTCATAAAAATAGAAAACATACTGTTGCTAAGTGTTACTGAAATACTGATGGATATATTTGACATTAATATGTGTAAAGTCCATTAGCATAAAAACAGTGGCTCACATTTGTAGATTTGATATATTACAAAATGCAGTCCTTTGACATTTATAGTTATTTTCCTCGTTCGTTTCGGTCTCATTTTACTTGTGCAATCTAGTGAGGGGCACAAGTTGCATTACACTTGATTTTCAGCACCTCCCGTCTTGCAGGGCCAGGGCTGAGGATGGTGCCTGACAGGGTCATGACAGGTGCAGTACTGATAGGGTTACCACCCAGACCTGAGCACCCCTGTTTGTACTGTGGGACGGGGTTCCAGAAATTGAAAATGTGTGCCTTGGTGTGGAAGCCATGGTGAGGAGTCAATCCCTTGCGCCTCTGAGGAGACCGGCATTCTCACAGCATAGGGTCTCTGGCTGTGAGGAGTGTGTGGGAGCCACTTCCAACATATCAGTCATATGTCTAGGTGGCAGGGCCCTGGTAATTACTCAGGGGATTCTTACCACCTAGATTCTAGGTACACCAGTTGTTGGGGATCGTATCTCGGGTCTCAACAATCCCCCTGGTCTCTCAGATTATATTTGTGCCCCATTTCTGGTGGTCTGAGAGACATCCGAAGCAGAAATAAACATCAACTTGGGGAAACTAAATTCAGAACAACTTCTGCTCTAAAGCAGTCTTTCAGTGGTGCCAGGGAAATCCCTAGCCCTCAACATCCGGCAGAAGCCCAACCTTCTTACCTTTCGACAATATCCAACAGCCCATCTCTTCTGCCTGTTCCTCAAATGAATGCTCGGAATTTAATGTATGTACTATCTACAGAGATGTTAGCAATGTTGTTACGAATGCTTAATTTCTTCTTTCGGTTCCAAGTTTTCTTCTATTTCTTAATGAAATGTGAAAAAATCAAGTTTATGTAAAGCGCCCTTAAAGCACCTGGACTTTGCCCAGACCATCATGTATTTCATGGCATTTTGAAAAATGATAGGATGGAAGTTGACACGGATGACTTGACCCTCTAGCCATCACAGGGCACGCTTGTCACACTTACAATATAAAGTGGCTTATTTTGTAAATTCTTGTAATGTGCTTTCTAATCCTATTTGGGCTAAACCACCACTTTGGTAATCTTCCCTGGCCAGGGGAAATTATAGTCTTGGAGTCGCCTTAATCCTAAACGTGGATGTGTACCAGTGACAACTGTAGCTATCAGATGCATCATATTGTGCGTTTGGTTTCTTTATTTCAAACGAGTTGTAACCTTACCCTTTTCAAAACCAATTATCTACTGGGCTACCTTTTTCGGATATCGATGAAGCAAAATTTATAAATAGCTGTGGATATATTTTAAAGTTTTTTCTTCATGGTAAGTATGGACCACTTTTTTTCTCCATAAAGCGGTATTTTCCTCCAATCCCCTGAATATTGATATCTGGATTTTAGCACGGCTGCCAAGCCCTTGAGAGTGGCATCAAGGGACAGGCAGAGCGTAACATACCCTCCCACATCACAAATATCATCAACACATCTCCATCCATGACTACAGCCCGGTTGCACTTTTATTCCTCCCTTGGGATATACCACAGTCCCCAGGCACATTTAAAGGAGAATAATATTGTATCCTACGGTCACCTGCTAAGCAAGTGACACTGTGACAGTGATCGGTGCTTAGTAAGGCTCTTTTACCAAGAGTAGAGGGAACTGGATTCTCTTGTTCGCCCTGCCGACCCAATTGGACCCGAACTCTGAACAGTTTTTATCATCACTTTCACATTGTTCAAGTATTATCTACCGCTGCAAGTAAGTCCTTCAGCAACCTACGGTCGTTATTCCATATTTCCCCTGCATATGATTAGAAACATGAGTTAACCCTTTCTTCTGTGTCTACATTCAGCCATAAGAGGCAAGGCTTTCAGATGACGTACACATCCATATGGATGGATTCTAAGGAGACCTGCTCATCCAGTCACAGCTTTAAGAGCATGTGAAGTGCGCGCGCTCTGTCGTGCGCGCTCTGTCGTGCGCGGCTCTCCCGCCCATTACGTGCCGAAGCGCAGCTCCAAATAGATAAGTGGGGCATTCTGTTCACTCACGCAGAACACCGAGGTAACAGTCTTCAAACCAAGCCCTCTCTTAGTGTGTAAGGTGTATACACACCTGCTAATGTGCTGCAGCGCCTCATAATGGGTACGAAACATATATAAATTTAATTAGACTTCAGCCCAGGCGGAAGTTACGTATTGGCCAAATGATCCAGGAAGGATGTGTTATTATACGAAATTCCAGTCTGCCTAGGGTGACCAACCATCCGTAAATTTCACGAACCGTCCGTAATTTGGATCTCACATCTGTTGTCCGTGACGATCCCTTTTACGGACGCCTTTTGTCCTTAATTTTGGGCATTGGGGAAGATCACTGTTCCCCTGCCAGGAGCCTTGCACTACTCTTGAGCACAGGAGCAACCCCACCACGCCCATTTTCATTCTGTCTGCGGCTGATTGCCACATACAGAATGACAATGGGCCAGTCTGTGCTCTTACTGCATGTGGTGGGCCTCCTCCTGCCTCTGTCTAGGGCAGGACATTCAGTCAGGTGGAAGAAATGAACAAAAACACCATGCTGCTAGGTGAGAATCCAGTTCATGAAAAGATGGTGGAGCAAGTGTAAAAACAAGCATTGGCATAGCCAATAGGTCTCGCCATTGGGACCTTATAAGTGTTTAGCCATGCAACAGTTGCATAACTAAATACTTATAAGGTCCCAAAAGCGAAACCTATTGGCTATGCCAATGCTTGTTTCTGTTTATTACTGCTCTGTAGTAATGGCGGCACCTGTGCTTTAGCTTAAACATCTTAAGCTAAAGTCGGGTGGTGAGATTGCTTCAAAAGTAAAGAATTGTCTATTTCTTTACTTTTGAAGCAATCTCAGCACCCGACTTTAGCCTAAGATGTTTAAGCTAAAGCATGGGTGCCACCATTACTACATAGACGTAATAAACAGAAAAAAACAAGCATTGGCTCATGAAGAACATCAAAGCGACCGTGCGGCCGCGAAAGTGAAAGTGATCGCGATCAAGCGCGGCGTGCGCGCCCGCGCACATGCACTGTAGCTCTAGGCTAGCCATGGTAGCACTTTTTTGAGCCCTCACAAAAAGTCTCGCCAGACCAGTGCATGCGCTGGGTCAGGGGAGACCTAACAAGGGTTATGGGTCTTTCACCGTCTCATCTTTTTAAAACTGACGCATTTTTAATGTTGTATTCAACAAAGCCATGGTTGCTGCTTTTTTTATTTTATGCAGCTAGCAACCATTGACAAAGCCAATAGTTCTGGCTTGTAGGTGTAACACTACTTGTTGTGTTCTATATCTGGATGCAATGACATAAGCAGCAAATAAATATTCAGGCAGCACACTATGCTAAGCACAGATTTTCAGCTTAGGGGTTTTAAGCCATGTCCACAATTACATCGAACATCCCCTTTGGAGAGACACCCCCCCCCCCCCCCCCCCAATTGTTTCATCCCACTTAAACCCCTAGAAACAATTTCATGTCACAGTGGCACTGTGCATCATGCATGACTCATGACTTCCACTTTTTCGGATTGCTTATGTGCAGGGGCATAGTGAGCCCTACCCTGCCCCACCCCTTGCTTTAGGAACTACAGCAGGGGTGAAGTCCTTGATGGGCCTATTCTGTCTGCAACTCAGCAGACAAAGGCTCCGCTCATAATTAATGTGAAAAGGTGTGTAAGTGAGGGGATGGCTGGATGGATTAGTGAAAGGGTGAATTGATGAATGAAAGGGTGAATGGATGGTTAATGAGAGAAAGGATGAACGGATGAGTGAGTGGAAGGATGGATGAGACAAAAGGTAAATAGATGGATGTATAGGTGGAAGGGTAAATGGATGGGTAAAAGGATGGATAGGTGAGTGAAAGGGTGGATGACAGGCGAGTGAATGGATGGATGGATGAGTGAAAGGGTGGATGTAAGGCTGGATGAGTGAGTGAAAGGGTGGATGGATGAGAGAAAGGATGGATGGATGAGTGAAGGAGTGAAAGGGTGCATGGATGAGTGAACGGATGGATGAGTGAGTGAACGGATGGATGAGTGATAGGGTCAATGGATGGATTCATGAATGGATGAGTAGGAGGATGGGTGGATGGATGGCTAAATGAAAGAGGGATGGAGAGAGGGAGGATGGATTAATGGATGATAAAGGGTGGAAAGATGAGTGACTGGGTGTATGAATGAGTAAGTGAAAGGATGGCTGGATTTATGAGTGAATGGATGGATGAGGAAGAGTGGATGGATGAGTGTACAGATGGATAAGGTGAAAGGATGGATGGATGGATGGATGAGTGAAAGGGTGGATGGATGGAGGGATGGATAAGTGGAATGATGAATGGGTGGAAGGATAGATGATGGATAGGCTTGCAAATGGTTGAATATTGATATGGATGGGCACACAGATGGAAGGACAGAATGAATGGTGAAAGACTGAATGATGGATGAAAGAATGTTTACACCTTATAATTCCCATTATCTTAAGTAGATTTCCTATAGATTGAGTTTCACATTTATATGACTCGTCTCTATATAATGTGTGTGATGTAATGCACTCCGACACCCTATCCTACTTACTTCGGATGAGTAGAATTATAAAAGAAATTAAATACACACGAGAGAAGATCTATGTGAAGAGGAGGGTCACCATTGGAGGGTGGTAGCAAGGTTGGACTGGCCGGACCGGGCATCGGCAGTTTTCCTGGGATGCTGGAAAGGTGGGTGTTGGGGGCGGTTTTGTTACCATTAAAAGACCTGCACATTTGCTCAAAGCTGCGCGCATACTGAAAAACCATGAAGTGCACAATTGTCTCAACCTAATATAAACTTCTTTTCACTTGTACTTAAGTGGTTGCCTATTTACTTACTTGTATACTATTGCACGACCTCTTCTGATGTGTCTGTAAAACTTACCTTTTGTCCTGAATTTGATCTCCTGTCCTGAATTTTTGTCCTGAATTTTCACCCTTTGTCCTGAATTTTCACAGTCACCGTCCTGAATTTGCACCCATGCCAGTTGGTCACACTAAGTCTGCCACCCCCACCTCACGTTCAAAATGGACGCAAGGAGGCATTTTGCTCAAAGAAAATAGATCATGGCTCGACCACCAGCCACTCACTGTCGGTTTATTAGGTCTCGCCTACGCAGCGCGCATGCACTGCGTAGGAGGGGACCTCTTGAAATCGATCTGCTTTTTCGCCCAAAAACGTGCACGCTTTGCATTGCTTTCAATTGCAACGCGTGCACATTTGGCGATTCCCTTGTGGGAGCGAGCGTCACCATCTGTTAGTAATTATTGCGCTCGCTCCCGCAAGGTAAATGCGCGTCCCTGTTCTCGGCCACACATCCCCCACCCACCCCTCCCACTTGTATTACCATGCGCCTGCTTAATAAGCAGCCACGCACATACGTTTTGGTTACTGAACTATTAGCAACATTAGCATTAGCAACACGTCCTTTTTTCGAGGCCTGCCCTGACGTTGCCCCCAAACGCACGCTACCCTGGTTGCCTAAAAACACGTCTTCCACAGCTGCTGCTTTTATTCCTCTACGCAGCCAAATTAAGTTGCTACGGCATGCATGTGCTGCCATTATTAATCTTCGTCTCCCGGGACGAGCACAGGGATTTCCTCTCGGCAAGGTTGATTTCGGCAGACAACACTCAGACCAGGTGCTAAGATTAGTGTGTTTCCCTTCATTTCATTGAGGGTAAGTCACGCACACAGCTTCACAAATCTGATGGTACTTCATTTAATTCGTTTAGTTACCGAACCATTCCAGTGGTATAGATTTATCAGCACGTCCTTTTTTTTCAAGGCCCTGACATTCCCCCCACACGCTCCCTACCCTGGATGCCTAACAACATGTTGCACAGCTGCTGCTTTTGTTCCTCTACACAGCCGAATGACGTTGCTTCGGCATGCACGTGGTGACTATTAATCCTAATCTCCCGGGACGAGCATAGGGATTTCCTCTTGGCAATGTTGTCACCCAGGGCCCCTTTCTCTACCCTGGTGAGAGCTGAGGAATGTCATTATCAATCATAGGAGGAATCTAGTCACTGCCCTGAAATGTACCCACTTGAGGCTTCATTTACTGCCTTAGTAGAATCACCCAGCCTCATACAGATCAATTTACAGACAGAAACATTCACAAAACTTGTAAAATCAACAAATTACAATACAACATAATGTTTTCGCTTTTTATACCAAAAAGCACCGCCACTCCCTATATTAATTGCTCAGAAATTCACGTGATTGCACAGCTGCCTCTTCCAGTTTAATACAATGTTTTACTTTCCATTTGTTATGACTTTAAGGTTTTTAAAAAAATATAGAGCATAATCTTTTCATTTAAATAGAGCACTGACTCCATCCACAGGTGCACATTGTCAGAACACAAACTTCCATAAAATGGGAGAGCAAAACACGTGTAATAATCTAGCAACGCTCAGCGTTGTCTCTTGACACACACTCTGCGCACATTCCCAGGGCTTCCTTGCACATTAACATAAAGGTCCATTTGTGCAACGTTATCCTCAAAGAATCTGTACAAACTTAGCAAGGTGCTTTCTACAAACATGAGTGGATACACTTATTTGACTTAAACCACCACACATTTCATTTATAGGTTTTAAAGCAGAGCTAATCACTCATAAAACTGAAAAGACCTACAAAAACTGTACAAAATGTGAGGTAGCATACTGTGATAAAAACGTGTCCTTCAAATGTCTCTGAAAAGGAAAAATTTCAGGAGCAAACAATACCTAAATGGAACAAATATCGTTCCCTGCTTCTTTCTGCACGCACTTTAAGACATGCATAGGATGAACTAGTCAGGGGAAGAGGAGGGTCATAGGGGCAAAATAGCAAAAAGCTTCAGAAGCAAATCACGTGTGCACACTCTTTGGAGCAGATTAGAACTGTCTCTGCCTGTAGTAACAGTATTTTAACAGCAGATTCATTATGCCTTTAAAAAGGAGGCCATCATAAAGACACAAATGAAACCAGCAAAAACAGAAACCCTTCTCCAGCCCAGATGTATTCCCTACAGGGCTGAGCCCAATCCGGTTCTCTTGATATATACCCCCCATCTATCGGCTAATTATGTGTACAGCACCTTTACCATTATTTTGCCTTTCTCATGGTGTTGGCCTGTTTTAGGTTTCGCCTACACGGCGCTTCCACTTTCAAAATCTCATGTAATAAAAACAATTGTTTTTAAACCCTGCAAGCAGGGCGTCAACACCCACTTTGTGCTTATAGTCCTTGCTTACGAGAAGCAAGCATGGCAGTAAAATAAACGCAGTTGCAGCCACACTTGCTTCTGGTAAGCAGCAACTAAAAGTACAAAGTGCGTTTTTACGCACCACTTGCAGGTTTTTAAAACACAAATAAAAGGCATTGTCATTTACAATGCCAATAGCTCAAGCTCTTTTAAATGCGAGACCTATTGCATTGCAAATGCTTGTTTGCATTGTCAGTGTGCTGCTCCCTCAATCGGGTGTTTACCCGGATGAAATCTTTTAAATGACGCAGCATAAAAGCAAATTCTCTGCATTATGGAAAGCAGTTGTAACTCAAAATGCTGGAAATGACGGAAGTGTGTGTGGCTGGCTCCCTTATTTCCCACCAGGGTGGATTTTGGTTCGTGTTAATATTGCACAGGTGTATTCTGGTAGCACACTGCTTTGTCGCTGGGTTGTTATTACTTCAAAGGTGCTTATTTCTGTAACTTAGTTGCAGTCTTGCAGCGTCACAGGTTTGGGCCAGTGGCATGAATGACGCCCTTAAAGTTGGCAGGAGATGTTTGAAACTTTGGGAGTTGCACAGAAGTTGCGCGCACACCCCTGCATTATTCTTTAAATTGAGATACTTACATACTGCGTAAGAAATAATTGATGCATAATTGACAGTCCTTCTCTCTTGAATATGGGAGATGGTTATTGTAATGTATCCCAGAAATGAAACCTTTTGAGAGGAAACATATCCGTGGAGTCTAATTACATAAGGAGGTGTCACCACAGAGGGGTAAGGGAGGCGGGATTGTAGCCCCTTTAACCGTAGGCCCTGCACTGTCTCAACTGGGATTCACAAGTAGCCAGAAAGCTGATCTCACTGGTTATGAGGACTGGTTATAAGCTGGGTGTTGATGATACAGGAGCTTGTACAAGGATCAGAATCCAAGTTGTAATTGTATTTCCATATCGCTTACTACCCCTGAAGTGCTTTATGCCTGATAATTATTGCTCCACTGCCGTTATGCCCTGAAATATTTTATTGAGTCAAACCAATGGGAATTTTTTTTTGGGGGGGGGGGTGTGAATGAGGGAGGGATGAGGCCCAGAAAAAAGCAAACCATGAAGAATTTGTTGTTAAATATTGATGCTGAATGCTATGCCTCATTTCCAAATTAAATTCTTTTTTCTAGCAGGGCTTTGTTGCACTCACTTAATACCTCACCGCAAAGTAATGCTATTTACAGGTTGCAATAAACAACTTACCCACTACCAAACACTGAGACTCAAGGCCTATCGGAGAAACCACTCTAAATTGTGTGTGGAAGATGGTTTTTGAGGTGATTTGGTTCCCTAGATGAAAGGGGTACTTTTTATGCATCGCATATTTTTTGCATTTACAAAGCAGTTGCCTCTAAACCCCTTCAGCAGCTAGACTTGCCAGCTTTCCAAAAGAAAAATACCGGCTATCTGTTTACGTTTTAACATTCTGCAAAGGCTCGGACCTATTTCTAACACGGAACTTTATACGAAATAACCTTTACAAATTTTTAACATGGCCTTTCTGTCTTTGTTTACTTTAATGATCAGTGAGGGGTGAGTAGGGCAGCTGTTGAACACATTTTCAAAGTGCTTCCTTATAGTTACTGTTAAATAATTATACAGCTACGGGGAAAAAAACCTGTTTTATGGGATTTAAAAAAAAATGTATACCGGTCAGGTATCAACCCTATCTGCAGCATGCCTTCAGTTCTCACTCCTAAATTCACTTGATCTGCCAGTGAGTAAAGAAGCTTCTTTCACCAGCCATAATTATTTGTAAAATATGCAGTGCTGCATGTTGGCAACACAGAATCCCCTACCTCCCTTCTCCCTACCTCTTTCCCCTGCTGTGGGGTACATCTGTGTGGACAATTTATTGAAAAAGCGGTGTCCCAAACCAGTTCCTCTTGTTTTTGGGGTCAGTTGGAGAACACATCAAAAACCATGGATCGGAAACCATGGATCACTTGAAATATTGGATATACCACAAAAGATGCCGCCCAGGTTGACTCTGTGGTGCAAAGCTGACTTACAAAAAATTCTTTTCATACATAGCAACTGTTTGTGTTGAAGACTATGGCCCAAGATTGGAGAGGGCAAACGCTGGACTTCTCTGTCGGTGTGAAACGGCTGCCTTGCACCATTAGGCGGTCCTCTGCTACTAGTGCTACAAATATGTAGCAATATCTCAACCGGATTCATTCAAAATAATTGTTTGTATGTACAAGACATTACAATAGGAGAACAAAGATGAGAGACTCCAAGTCATTTGCTGAATGTGCTCTTAGGCATCATATATTGAAATATACATAACCGTTCTACCAGCACTGTTGAGCATGTATGCAGTGGCAACCCAAGAGAAGTGCACATTGTGCTTGTGATAAAACGTGACGGCGCAAGTGACAACGTGAGAAAAACACAGCGCAGGGCGCAAGGTGAAGAACAAGATATAATATGTACAAAATTATTGGTTCACAACATGATTAATTCGAAAAGATAGGCAATGATTTTCAGCGATGCCGAGAACCAAAGTACGGTGTGCGGCAAAGCATTTTTGCTGATGTGGGAGGGTCGACGGCATTTCGATCCTTTCAAGTTAGGATCATCATCAGGACCGGGTGGCCAAGTTGATGAGTGCTGTGTATATAAAGGTAAGTATCAGAGCAGTAGGGGATGGTGGAATCTTAGGGCGGAAGGTAGGTATGGAATCAGCCTACCTCTGGCATGAGGAAATCGGTGCGCGCGGGAAGAAGGGCCGATTTAGGATGCCAGGATGGCGTCTAGGGACGTCAGCTGTACAGCGCTTGTCGTGCGAGTGAAATCTGAAATAAGACGTAGGGCGCGATAAGGGTACGCACAGTCTGGGGAGAAAAAAACATCAAGGTGGGGGGAGCGTGCAAGTGAACTCATCATCCGGTGGAGGAGAAGGGTATAAGGAATTAGAAATGTGGTAGCAGGGTCCGAGCCCCGATCCGCTGCATAGGATCCGGGAAGAATCCTATTGAAAGAGGAGAAGGGAACGGTTAAAAAACTGCAACGAACCGGTGTTTAAAATCAAGGGATTTGCATGAGGAAGCGAGCAGGGCTTGCCTCGGTAGGGTGTAGTTGGGCGAAGGAATCAATCCAAAGGACTACGGTAGACCAGTATCGCCGGGCCGCCAACGAAGTGTGCGGGATACAGCCGGTGTCTCGGGGCGATCGTGGGACGCTACGTTAAAAGGGATCGCTACAGAGTACGTAGGGCACAATGACGTGGGTAGTGCTGATTGGTACCTGGAGTGGAGGGAGGGGCGTAGCGAGGGACGCGGGGCTGTGGTTACGGCTGGGACAGGGAAGGGAAACGAGACTGTAAAAGCGAAGAGGAACCAGAGTCAGCCGCATAAGCGGTCAAGGGAAACAAAAGGGAAAATAATTAAACATCGGGTAACTCAATCATTGCCAGGATTACAAGAAGTCATGAATGTGGTACAAACAGTGTAATACACATGTAAATGTATATTTAAAACAGTACACAGACGTTATACATTGGATGGAAAATAAGTATCACGACATTTTGTGAATAGAACCCGATGTAACAAGATTATACACATGACAAAGGTATCTGGGATAGAGGTATAGGGGGGAGGGCAAAGGGGTGATTCAGAGGGAGATAAAGGGGAGGCGAGGATGATAAGGACGATAGAATTGTCAAAGGGTAACAATTGGACCAATCTGGGCCAACAGGTATTGTGGGGGTTACATGAATCAGAGAAAGTATGGTGGACATGTAGGTATGGCATTGGAACAGTCAAGGCATGTGATACAAAGGAAGCCGATAGGTGTCACAATTTAATAACCAAAGTAAATGATACATGTGACAATTGTAACTGGTAAAGGAAACAGACCTTTGAGAGGGGTCATCACAGGTGGAAAAGACAATTGAAGTGTCAGATGACAACCAGGACAAAACATCAGGCATTATAGAGGTTACACAAAGGGGAGAAAGTTTGATACATATGCAAACGTGGCATTAAAACAATGGGGTATGTAATACATAGGACGTAATTGGGTATCATGATAGTTGTTGTGAGAAAAACAAAGTAACTTAGTTATACATGTGACAGTGGTATCTAGTATAGAACCATGGCATTAGAGGGGGGTAGTAAAGGAAGGCGTGGAGGAAAGTTCAGGCATGCAATTGGATGGTACTATTCCATTCATCAATAGTGTTCAGGCCTTGGTTAACAGAATTGCAGCGTGTGATCCATTTACACTCACTTCTGTTGAGTAGAGATTGTAGGTTGCCGCCTCTGAGTGGAAGTCGAGGTTGATCAATCACTTGCCACTTTATGCTGAGTTCAGTGTCGTTCTTCTCGAGGTAGTGTGCAACCAAGGGGGCTGTCAGAATTTTGCAATGTATCCTGCTTTTATGTTGGATGATTCTTTGTTTGATCATTTGTGTGGTCTGGCCGATGTATATGAGGTTGCATGGGCATTGGATGGCGTATATCACATTCTGGGAGCGGCAAATGGTAAATGTATTCAAAGAGTATGATTTGTTGTTGTATCTGAATTCCTGTGTGTTTGAGGTCAGTGTACAAACACTACATGTTTGGCATTTGTGGTGGCCAATCACAGGTGGTGACCCAAGTAGCAGTAATGGTGTTGAGTTGCATGGGATTGGTAAGCCAAGTAATGGCATGGACCAAGTGGTTGGATAAGTTATTGCCTCTTTGGAAAGAGAAGAGGGGTGGCTCTTGGAAGGATTTATTGGTTCTTAATATGGACCAGTTTTGTGAGACGATCTTCTTCACCTGGTTACTGCAGGGGCTGAATTTGGTAACAAGTGGGATCCTAGGGTTAGTCCTCTTGGTTTGTGTTGTGAGTAGGATGTCACGGTGGCAGTACCACGCTCTTTGGCGTGCACGTGAAATCAATCTTGGTGGATACCTTCTGGAGATAAGTTTTTCGCGTAGGACATCTGATTCCCAGAAGTAGTCCTTGCGCCACTTGCAGTTTCTACGGATGCGTTGAAATTGGCCATATGGTAGACCATCCTTCAATCCACGGGGGTGGTAACTGGAATAATGTAATAGGGTATTTCGTTCCGTGGGTTTTCGATAAAGCATGGTGCCAATCTTTCCGTCTTCAGCATGGATGGTGAGATCCAGAAAATGTAAGTCGTTGGTTCTGCACTCCGAAGTGAATCTGAGATGGGTTTGAGAATTATTTAACCAGAGGACAAAGGATGATAAAGATTCAGGGGTACCTTTCCATAAAAGCAGGACGTCGTCGATGTAGCGTCGCCAAAGGGAAATTTGTGTCCGAAAGGGATTAGCAGGGGTCAATATGAGACTTTTCTCCAGCTTATGGACGAACAGGATCGCAAAATTTGGGGCAAAGCAAGCGCCCATGGAAACACCTTTGATTTGTAGGTAAAAACTGTCCTGGTAGAGAAAGTAGTTATTTTCCAGTGCAATACGTAACAGATCCATAATGAAGTCCGTGGGGATTAAAGTAGGTCTAGGTCTGTTGTCTCAACCGGATTCATTCAAAATAATTATGCTTGTATGTACAAGACATTACAATAGGAGAACAAAGCTGAGAGACTCCAAGTCATTTGCTGAATGTGTTCTTAGGCATCATATATTGAAATATACATAACAGTTATACCAGCACTGTGCCACTAGTGCAACATAAGTGCCGGGGTAAGGTCCTTGACTGGGAGTCAGCATCTTGGAAGAAAGCGTGAAGAAAATGCTGCAAAATCTTGGAAGGAGAATAAGGAAGAATCTTTAAGAATCCAATTTTGAGGCACAGTATCAAAGGGATTCAGTGGGGGCTGAGCCATTCATACTAGTATGCTTTGTGGGTTCCAGGTTTTAGTATCCATGGGGCGCTCGCCACAGCAGTAATTAAATTACATAACTAGTTCCATTTGGCTTGACCTGCTAGAGTCTGTGGGTGAAGACTTCAGTGTCCCTGTGCATTGTGAGCAGAAGTGGAGGACACTGGGGACAGTATAACGTAGAAACCCTTTCATCTCCAGGATAATTTCACAACACATGCATCTGACATGTTACCTCTCTAATGATATTAATTTCATTAGAACCAAGTCTATATCAAGTTATAGACTGAGTGCAGAACTTGTTAAAGCAAATCTTTGTATTTCTTAATGTCCATTTTTGTTGTGGGGCAGGCACTGTTTTTTAAGGGATGGCTTATGCATCTTCAAACATTTACTGCTGCCTTGGAGTGACTGATTAACATTTTGATGGACATGAATGTATGCTTTATATGAGAGACCGATTCCGCTAAAGTGAAAGGTGAGATAGGGTTGCAATATTCCTTATTGTGGCATGATAGAATCATTGCACATTGTCTATTCTGATTGGTCCCCAGCATATTCCAAGGGCCAGTTTTCTGCTTTCTGCAGAATGAGGATTGAGTATCAAGCATGGGTTAGTTGGCAACATACAAAATCAATACATTATTTTTATGCCCGCTCTAAGGGTCTGAGGGACCGGGGACGTTACTAGGTCTTTTCAGGAGCCAGTGCATTCCTTGTGCAGTCTTTCAGTCCTTGATTGAATTGCTGATATGATCTAGAACCGGCCTTCCCATTAATTTGGCGAAGCTTGATCCTGTGGTTGGCCTTATAGTGCTGTGGTACATGCGCTCCTATTATTTGGCAGCCACGGTGGTATATTTTCTGAAGATTGAGAGTTCTAGAGACCACAAATGCTTACCTGCAGGGTCTATGATACTTTGGCGAGGGCTTCCATGTAATTTCTTCCAGCCTTGTAGCTCTCTGTGGATAAACAGAATTGAGACATCTGCTGCAGGAACAGGCTGCTCTCCAGAACAGCAGCCACAGAGTGCAAAGATGACCCTTCCAACCAGGTCCTGACAGCCTCCTCTATAATTTCTTCTAGGTGTTATTCCACTGAGAGAAATAATACAATACAAAAAAATAAAAAACCTACATACAAACATCCCCAAAAAATCAAAGAATGGGTAGTCAGTTAATTCTTGCAAGTGAACTAGCATGAAAGTCCTTATCGCTTCCTCAAAATCTAGGCAGAGTATGACTAGCATTGGCAAAGCCAACAGTTCTTGCCTATGTGAGATCTATTGTTATGTTATGTTATGTTAAAAGTGCTTATAGAGCGCACATACAGCAAACGGTTTCTTGGTGCTAGGGGTCAAAGGAATCCTGCTACTAGTTGATTAATTCATAGGCCTGGTGGAACAGCCAGTTTTTGGAAGTCTGCTGATTCGAGGGTAAATTTTCGTGGATCTGATGTTTAAAGGGAGAGAGTTCCAAAAGTGAGGGTCCAAGATGGCAAATCTTAATCTACCTAATCTCTTGCGTTTAAAGGAAGGGGTAGTCAAGAGGTTAAGATGGTAAGACCTAAGATCCCGGGTGGGGACATATCATTGAACCTGGGTAGATGCAAATTCCGGGCATGTGCCGTGGATAGATTTAAGGATGATACATCCCACCTTAAATGCACAGCATTCTACTACAGGGAGCCAGTGTAGCTTCTTCATTAAGGGGGTAACATGGCGCCATTTCGGCTGACAATTGATTAATCTAGCAGCCTGGTTTTGCACCAATTGCAGTCTTCTTGTTAGGAATGCCGGGAGGCCAAAGTAAAGTGAGTTAGCGTCAATATGGAGGATGGCCACGGCTAAAACTACCTGGATAAGGGCTTCAGGAGTAAGGAATCTACTAATCTTCCTAATCTTCTGGAGCAGAAAAAAACACGTAGAAACCACTGTCCCAATCTGGGATTTTATAGACAGATCACTGTCAATTTTGACAAAGGCTTTTAGATGATCTTGAGGGTAAGGGTGGCTTTCCCAACTCAACAGACCAAAAATACGAGTTCCAGGGGTTTAGGCGGCCCCCGACTAAGATCAGTTCCATTTTATCTGGGTTCAATTTTAAGTGGTTGATATTTATCCAATTACATATGTCACATGTTTGTCTGAAAATTAGTAATGGAAGCGGCAGACTCGTCGATGGTAAAAATCAATTGAGGATCGTCTGCGTAGTTAAAAGTGCACACATTTCTTTCACCTAAAGATTAAAGTAATGGAAAGAGGTACACATTGAATAGGTGCGGTGACAGGGAGGATCCCTGCGGCACACCCCATGACAATTTGGCTTTAGAAGCCATGAATTGTGAGAGGTGGACAGATTGAGATGGCTCATATAGAAAGGACGTGAGCCATTTGAGGGCCAGACCCTAGATCCCTGCATCCCTGACTCTGTCCACCAGAAGTTCATGGTCAACCGTGTCGAAGGCCGCAGAGAGATCGAGGAGTACCAGGGCATGAGGGGTGCCCTTTTCTGCTTCTTTCCTTACTTTGTCTAATATGGTCAGAATAACTGCCTCCGTTGATGAAAGACAAGTAATTGAGACTGTTCAATAAAAGAGCAAAGACAATTGGCAACATATGCTTCTAATACCCTGGTTATAAAGGGAAGTAGAGAGATAGAGCCATAGTTCGTGAGGACCAGAGGGTCTGCCCCTATTTTCTTGATAATTGGAACTATTTCTGCTTCTTTAAAAGCTCTGGGAACCAAACCCTGGATATGTGAATTATTCAATGGAGAAAGAGCGGGATCAGGACATGTGAGAAAAGCTTCCCTCAAAATGTGCGGGGACAGCTATCGGCAGGAGATCTTGATCTGACTTTCGTCAACAGATCCAGCACGGCTTCTCTGCTAATAATGGGAAACTGATACAGGGGGTGTGAGTTCCTGAGAGCAGCTGGCTGAGTTCCAGGAGGGGAATTAATGGGTATACTGGTTTTAATGGTGATGATTTTGTTAATAAAAAAGGTGTTAAGAGAGTTGCATAGAGACTGGGTAGAAGCTAATTTGACCTCGACTCTGTCTGGATTGGATTGCTCAGCAACAATTGCAAATATGTCTTTAGATTTATTTGTTGAATTCAAAATTTTGTTAGATAAATAGGTGGCTTTGTTTGTAGGATAGAGTTTTTGTACTGTTTAAGTTGTGCTTGGCAGATATCTTTTTTTATCTGGAGAGTAGTTCCGTCTCCAGATACCTTCAGCGTGGCACAGAGCTAATTTTTGGAGCTTTAGGTCTTCTGAGAACCATCTCGGAGTATTGTGGCGTCTTGCCTTTCTGACTTTTTTAAGAGGGGCATGATTATCACTGGCGGCCACTATACTTTCTTCATGTTGGTTGACCAGAGACTGTTCAGTCGGCACTGTAGTTGCCAGCCGATTACAGAATGCGTTAATGTTGGTACAGTTCCAGTTCCCCGCCATTAGATTCGCCTTATCTTGGGATTTGGCTGTAGTGGGATTAGTAAGGGAGAACTTTATTAAAAAATGATCGGACCAGGTGCATGGAGAAACCGTCAGATTAGCTACCGTAAGGTTGGAAGTCCAGACTTGGCTTTGTCACTGTTTTTTAACCATGCTGCAAAGCAGTGGTTGACTAAATTAGGATCCTTCAATTGGCTAGCAGCATGTCTTCAGTTATTTGATGCCTATTTAGGTGGATATGGCTGGTTTGTGGGCTGGCACAAGACCCGTAGAAGATGTGTCATATGTGAGTGTAGGAGGATTAAGCTTTATTAGAGAGTTATTATGCAGACTTTATGTACTACAGTTGGCCACCGCCTGCTAAGTGTTATGGAAATTAGCATTTATGGGGCCTTAAGGGTTTATATGAAAGGACTAATATAATACCCTTGCTGGCCATAGGCCGGCCCTTAATTTACCTGAATATATAAAGTAAGGTGATGGCGTGCCTCTTCTGATACCGCCTTTAACACCACTGATCTGTGCACGGTTTACAGTCTGCCTATGTGTTTGGCTGCACTAAACATGCCTTTCTAATTGTGCAGTGTTCACGGAACACCCATACGGCTGACAGCACCCTTCATGTTAGTGATCTATGCACCGTTTACAGTCTGCATATGTATCTGCACAACATCATAAAAACAGATGAGTTTACAGTATGTCGACCTACACTAGTGTAACATATCCATATAGTACTGTGTGCACAGTCTGTTTCCGTATTTACATTACGCAGAAGGTGCATATGGTGAGTGGTTTACTCTGAGAAGGCGGACCAACTTGGTCTTAATGACCAAATTGAATGGAATAAGATCACTAGATAGTGAACGGTATTATATGAAGATGTTGCTCCTTTGTGAGCAATAATGTTGTCTCAGATTATGCTGTGTTCCTATTGTTATTGTGAACAAATTGTTTGGGTTTTATGAAGGCATACAGTTTTCAGGATGCCTATATTTTCCAAGCTTCTGTATGCCCATTGGCTGTAGCCGTCTATTTGTATTTGTTCACAAATGGTCCATTTTTCCCCAAAAAACAGCCGTGGTCTTGTTGTGCTGTTTTACCAGCAACTGTTTGAGGGTTGAAATTATTGTGGTCTTATAAAAGAAATTTTACTTGACATCTTGCATAATGTTATGTGACATAATCACGTTCTGTTGATACTCTGAAGTGGACGTGATGTATTCAAAACTGTATCCTGCTTTAGTTACATTAGCCCCGTGATTATAATCCGGTTGCCTCTTCCAAGATGGCCGCTCCATCGGCTAGACGCAATCAGACGCTTTGCTCCTGATCCCGGTCTCGTTACTGACGTAATGACGGGAACCGAAAGGAGAAGGGTTGCACTATGCTTGAAAATTGAATACACGCACTGGCGTGGTTTGATGCTGAGACGCGTGACTGCGCGCATTCACAGCGCTAACAGTGAGAGTATGTTTGGCGATCTGGTTGGTGTGAAGGGATTGTGTTTGCACTCAAGTTGTGGGCAAAGGCTTATGGCACTTTCAAAAATAGAGTTGAATGATTGAGGACCCCGGGGAAAGAAAAGGAGAGGTGGAAAGGGGAAACCCTGTTCGTAATATCGGGAGGAATGAGTCTAATGGGGCTTATAACGACTCAGGGATGGATAACCATTTATGGTGATTAACTATTCTGAAATTCAATCCTACGCTTTGTCGTGATGTAAGGCATGAAAGATGGACTGGTGATGATTGTATAGAATTTTAGTTTGATGCATTCATTGTTTTAGTGTATGTGTCTGTTTCCACAGATTAAGTTGTGAGCAACAGAGGTGCTTGCAGAAGGGGAGAAAAGTCTAAATAATATACACCCCTGCAACTAAGTGAGAACTGGTATGTGGGCCCGTGGCTCTCACTAGGTAAATACTTTTTGTAACCTCATGTCATGTGGTTACCATTTTAATTCAGTTTGTGCTGTTATGACTACCTGTCTTGAATTATTGAATAGGAATGGGCGGTGTCTCTTACGAATTACCAGCCTGGTTTCTTTTGTCTGTTCGCAGTCACTCTTTTTTGAAGTAGAAAGGTCCAGGGAGGTGAATGCTGAACTCAGATGCCCTGATGAATTTGCCGTTATCTTTGAAAAAGGCAATGAAACATGTTGGCCATCCTTAATGTGGTTAACAACATGCTGTGTTTTTAACCTTGGGATAACTCACGCAGTGAAATAAAGAAGTTGAAAGTATATACGTAAGTTGGACCCAATTTTATTTGAGACTTCCCTTGTCTCTCCTTTCTTTGGAGTTTTGATTATATATTTTTTCTAAAAAAAAATTTTTACACTTCTCTTGCACTGGACACACTTTTCATTTCATGAGAAAGTTATCGATTATGACAAGTACGTGGGCAAGCTGGCGAGAACCTGCCAGCAG
Source organism: Triturus cristatus (assembly GCF_964204655.1). Classification (NCBI taxonomy): domain Eukaryota; kingdom Metazoa; phylum Chordata; class Amphibia; order Caudata; family Salamandridae; genus Triturus; species Triturus cristatus. Next base: position 1,264,642,100 of record NC_140585.1, on the reverse strand, counting down.
CTCCACTGGTGGTGCGCACGTGAGATACTTTCTCATTTCTCTACACTTTTTTCCTACACCTCACTATCTTTGTGATATATATAGTTTTCAATATTAATGGTGGTGGTTGAGTGACCTAACTTTTGGCTGGTTTTTCTCCACATTGTGGGAATTATTAAATATTAATTTGTAAGGCACAGGGGATTATTTCAGAGTTCATGAAAAGAACTACTGATTTAGGGGAAACTGAAGTACTGGGTATTTTAGACCCAGCGGTGCAGGGGCACACACCCTATGACTTCTGGGTTCACCCTGTTCCGGACCTACAGAAACACAGAGTCTTCTGGGTGAAGTCAAAGAATCGTTTATTGGCTGCAGACCAATGACAGGTATCCTAGAAGTACAACAGCGTGTATGTTCTCAGGAGACTGCTGAAAATCATAGGAACGGACTTCATCTTAAATACGCTTTTCCTTGCCTCAAGCATACATTCCTAGGTTTTATGATACGGCAATATACAAGTGTACATTACAAAGAAAAGGCAGAGTCATGATGACCATCCCACATTCCAGTTCGGCCAGCCCACAATGATTTATACAGTAAGGTTCAGATCCCACATCAGATGTAAACAGATCCCCCAATAAACATGAGCATCTCCTGTTTTGGGAAACAAGTCATAAAGCAGGAACAAGCAGGTGTGGAAGAGATTAGCCGGGGGATTGTGTAGAGTGAAAGGGTTTTATGACGGGTCAAGCCCTGATGCTAATCACAGGTGGACGGAGGAAGGGGAGCTCGTGAGACCGGTTTGACCCGGGGCAGCAGAGCCAGCTGCCCAGGTCACAGAGAAGTCAGAGGGAAAGCCCATGTACTGTGAGGCCCGTATTTACTCCATTATAGCCTATGTGAGGGCAATGACAAGATGGCCACTGCTTCCAAAATGGAACCCGCGTAGTGAAGCTGAATAACGTGTACACAGTGCATTCATAGCTAGAACGATATGTAAAGCACTCGTACATGCCGCATTTACCATTTGCGGTTCGCTAATACCAAGATAGACAGGGGTAGGGCCCTGTCCCCTACGCGGTCCCGAATATTAAAGTACGACAGACCCTCCTTTTGCCCTTACAAAGGCAATCACTATACTCATCTTAATCCGAGTCTAGGTCAATGTTCACAAAGTCATGGAGATGTTGCTGTAGCATCATCCTATTACTTAGCTCGTCCCTCGATACAGGTTTCTTTACACATAAGGTAGCACGGGAGACCACATATCGCGGGAGCACACTGTATACACAGGCAGAACAGGAAAAGAATGGCTAAGATCATTCCAATGACCATCAGAACTTTCCAACCCCAGGCAGATATCAATTCCCAGAACCACCCCACCAGTGACCAATCTCCCTTATCCACGTGTATGGCTTCAGATATTTTATGGAGCTTGGAGATGGCTTGATACACTGTTGGAGCATTATCTGGTATGAAAATGCAGCAACTAGATTGGATGACCTTGCATACCCCACCGCGGTCTGCAAGAATAACGTCTAGAACCATGCGGTTCTGCAGAGTCATAAGGCGATCCGCTTGGAGCTCAGCCGTCAGATTACCAAGGGCACCAGCCGTTACATTGACAGTGGATTCAACCACACGAGTCAGCTGTCTCAGGTTCCGACTATTGACCATAGGTCCCCAAAACGGCAGGAAACCCAAGAAGAAGTCTCCTGCTTCCTGACCGGCAGTGTCCTCCTTACTAATCACACCTCTCACAACTCTGGTCTTGTGATAGTCAGAGGCAGCAGTAAATGTCGGCGGTAGCAAGTTCGCAATATAACATGTGCCCGAGAAATCAGGGGGCAGCCATGTATATGCTCGGTCATGACAGATGAAATATGTGCCCTTAGCAGCCAAAAACGCAGGGGAAAACTGTGACGGGAAAGTGTACGTTTCAGTACAGTCACTCCTTCCCAGTTGAGCTCTAGGATTCTGACCATTACCCTGTAAGCAGAACCGACCCATGTGGGGTACGACCCAGATTGGAGATGAGATTTTTCGCTGTCTTTCACCCAAACTAATACTATACCCCGTCGCGTTCCATCCCACATAAGGTCTCAGCTCTTCTTTGGGAATGGATGAGTATGCATCGATATCCCTACTCATATCGGCAACTCCTTTCATCAAAGCCTTATTATTGGTGATAGGTCTGATGGAACGCGGTTGGCGAGGGGAGTATGTATCTAGAGCATAGAGGAACATGGTTTGGAATGCCCATGACGATCCATTGTAACTATACGGCAGCACTAGATAGGGAATACCCTTGTTAATGGTATGGGGCATTAACCCACACACCCAGCAATTGGTCGTATTCATTACCAGTTGGTGCTGGTGCAAGAGTTGGATAAACGAGTTATTTACGAACTCTGATCGTCTGGTCTGTTCGTGCTCAGGCAAAGGGTGAAAAGAGTGAGAGGAGGCAGTAGAAAGAAGTATAGGCTGTTCAGTGGGTTCAATGGGCTTTTGAGCGGAGAAAAACACAAATCCTACAATAAACATTATGATACTACATAGTGTAAAAAGGCACAAAAAGACAAAACATTTACTTTTTACAATTCTACACATCCTTGCGTTAAAGTTCATTTCCTCAATCGGTCTCTCCATCTAAAAAAACTCCATCCTCTACTCGGGCCGCTCGCGGTGGATGAGTTTCTTCTGCTGAGGGGCACGCCTGTCAGTCCAGGGAAACGCCCTAGACCAACCAGAACCGTTGACCTAGCGTCTTCGGCCTGTACCCCAAAGTCTTGGCACCGCGACCCTGCGGCAGAACCCGGATGGTGGTTCGAAAAACAAAAATCAAGAAAGTCCTTCAGATGGGAGAGCAAAAATGTCAACAGGAAAATAGTGAGGAAATCTTTATTTGTCCATGGGCCTAGGTCTCAAATTATAGCGGAGACGGCCAGGTGCTGTTTGGTCTTGAAACAAAAGTTCAGGCTCAGTGGTGTCCAGTCGATTTGATGGCGGCACAGCTTCCTGCAGAATATTGTCACTCTCTTGGTCTGAAACTGTGCCTCTTAAGCGTGCGTCACTGAATGGTACAAAGCGAGGTACAATGTCTGTCTCTGAATCGGCGATACCCTCCTTGACCCACTGGTCATATGGCAGAGGCAAGGGGACTACTTTGCAGTGGGTACCATGAATCCAGTGCTTCTTCCCTTTCACTCGCACTGCTGATCTTGTCGAAAGAAGAACAAGATGAGGGCCGATCCAGCGAGGCTCGTCGTTGCTCTTGCGCTGGAAATTTCGGACTAGCACCCACGTACCAGGGTTGATAGGGTGTCCAGGAGGTTCAGAGGCTTGGGGAAGAGTATCATGTACCTGTTGGTGCAAAACACGCAGTTTAACAGTCAAATCATACAGGTAATCGAGCAGTACTGGATGTTCTATCTCACTAAATTTCGCCGGTCTTGGCACGCCCCATACATTAGCCGGGCGGCCAAAGACGACCTCATAAGGGCTAAGTCCCACTCGTGAGTGTATGGTCATTCTGGTGGACAGAAGTGCTAAAGGCAGAGCGTCAGGCCATTTAAGACCGGTGCTCGCCTGGATTTTGGCCAGCTTGAGCTTTAAGGCTCCATTGTAGCGTTCTACTAATCCAGCTGATTGGGGGTGATTTGCAGCGTGGAACTTCTGCTTTATCCCTAGCCCTTCACATACATTCTTCATCACTTTACCCACAAACTCACTCCCGTTATCACACCACACCATTCTTGGCATCCCAAACCTAGGGAAGAATTCCTTCACAAGGGCTTTGGCTGTGGATAGGGCAGTGTTATCTTTCAGAGGATAAGCCTCTATCCATTTTGAGAAAGCACAAACAACCACCAGTACATATTTCAGGTTGTTGCATCTTTCCATGTGAATAAAGTCCAGCTGCAAAACTTCAAATGGACATGATGGGGGTGCAAAGTGACCAGCTGGAGTTGGGGTTCCCCTACCAGGGTTGTACTTCAAGCATACTATGCAATTCTTGACCACATTCTCTGCACACTTGGGAATCCCAGCATTCTGCCATACTGGAGCCAACAACTTGCATATACCTTTCGTACTGATATGTGCCATTCCATGTGCCATAGTAACCACTGGAAGCACATATGCATCAGGCAATAACCATCGCCTATGTTCTGTCAGATCAATCCAACAACCATTCTCATCCAACTTACCCATACTTTCTCTCCACTTGCTTAACTCTTCCTCTGTGGCTTCAGCTTGAAGCGACTTCACACTCTCTATTGTGTTTTCACACATCCCAACATCATTAACCCCTCTTGCAGGGCCTGCAACATACATTCTAGTCTTCACATTCTGTGCCGTTTCTTTCGCGGTCTCATCAGCAAACGCATTCCCACGTCCAACATCATCTGTGACTTTCCTGTGCGCACTGCATTTCATGATCGCAACTTGCAACGGTAGGGTCAGTGACTCAAGGAGATCATTCACCAGCTTGCCATTCTGAATTTTAGCTCCATGCGGCGTTAGGAACCCACGCTCCTTCCACAGTCGTCCAAAATTATGAGCCACGCCAAAGGCGTACTGGCTATCTGTGTATATATTCACTCTCATTCCTTCGGACAACACACATGCTCTCGTGAGGGCGATTAATTCTGCTGCTTGGGCCGAATTATGTGGCACTCGTGCAGTTTCCACAACCGTGTGCAAAGTCGTGATAGCATATGCAGCAGTCGTGTCACCATTAGGGAGCTTGAAACATGACCCATCTACCCATAAAGTGCCATCACACTCAGTCAGGGGAGTATCTTTTAGATCTACTCTCCCTTTCGTCTCTTCTTCTGTCCTGAACAGACAGTCATGTTGCTCAATCTCATCTGAGTCTGCTGGAATTGGCAACAATGTAGCTGGATTCAGCGTATTGCATCTCTTTATGTGTATGTGATTAGCTAACAGTGTAAGTTCATAACCTGATAGCCGCGCACTAGTCAAGTGTTGTGTCTTGGTCCTATTTAATAATGTGTCTACAGCATGTGGAACCATGACAATCAATGTATTGTCCATTACCAAACCAGCAGATTGTCGGATAGACATCGCTGCAGCAGCTGTCGCTCTCAGACAGCTTGGCAATGCCCTCGCTACAGGGTCCAAGGTTGATGAAAAATATGCGCATGGGCGCGGTCTGTCACCAAAAGGCTGTGTTAACACTGACAACGCACATCCATCTTTCTCGTGAACATACAATGTAAAAGGTTTGCTGTAGTCAGGAGTACCCAACACAGGTGCTGAACATAATGCATTACGCAATTCCACAAAACTTTTCTGGCACTCTTCAGACCATGGGATAGGATTCGGTGTGTCTTTGCATGTTAAGGCTAACAAAGGTTTCGCCAATAAAGAAAAACTAGGGATCCAATGCCTACAGTATGAAGTGATGCCCAAGAAAGCACGCACTTCTCTCTGTGTTTTCGGCACACTCAACTGTGCAATGGCTTGAATTCTTTCTGGGGTCAGTTTCCTTCCCTCCTTCGATAAGAGATGACCTAAGTAGGTCACTTCTTGTCGACAATATTGCAGCTTAGAGAGAGACACTTTGTGATGGAAAGCGGATAAATGGCGCAACAGTGACAATGTGGCTTCTTTACAGATGTTCTCAGTATCCGCGGCGATCAGTAAATCGTCCACGTACTGAATCAGGATAGCGCCACTAGGTAAAACAAGTGCATCGAGCTGCGCTTTCAAAGCCTGACTGTATATGGATGGACTCTCACAGTAGCCCTGGGGAGCGCGTTTGAAGCGGAAGCTTCGGCCTCCCAGACTAAACCCAAAAATATCTCTACTCTCTTCTGCAATTGGGATACTAAAGAAAGCATTCTTTAAATCGATCACCGAAAACCATGCAGCAGAGGCTGGAATCATTGTTAACAAGGCAGTTATATCGGGGACAACCGGAAACTGTGGCACAACAATCTTATTAACCTCTCTAAGATCAATCACAAATCTGTAAACAGGTGGCTGTGAAGGGTCCGTTCGTTTTAAGACAGGTAAAATCGGACTATTGCAAACGTTGCCTCTTGTCTCCTCAATCACACCCTTATTAATTAAGTCGCTGACAATGTCTAACAATGCTTTCTGCCCTTCATTAGAGATCTTGTACTGGGGAATACGTGGCAGTCTGACATTAGCCTTTAAAGTCACCACATATGGCGGTATCTCCAAGAGGCCCACATCATTGGGACCAGTAGCCCAAAGGGCATCCGGAAGGGATGACAATTCGGGTGGCATCGTGTTTTTAGACAAGTACATTGGGGAAATCACTTTCTTACCTAATGTAAGTTGTACTCCTGAAGGAGAACAGTACAGTGTAGCGTGCAATCTTTTCAACAAATCTAATCCCAGCAAATTCTCACCACAACCTGTTGTCAGAATCAAGGGTGCTTTCAGCTCGCAAGGTCCAACAGAAAGTGACATGGGACTGGAAATCGGGTTCCTAACTGGGGCGCCAGAAAAACCTACTGAAACATTTATATCGCCAGACAAAGGTGCGCCAGGGAGTTTTGAATGCATGATTGAACTCTTTGCAGCACCAGTGTCTAGCAGAAAAGGCTCCGTTACATTTGCTGTCGTCACCTCAACATACGGTCCACTCTGATCCACTGGCACTGAAACAACTCCCTCTCTCTGTCTATGGCTGTCCTAGTAATCATTATTCTCTGCATCACCGTCCTCTGCATAATAATCATTATTATAATACTGGGCCGTATTACTAATCGCGTTAGCTTGCTGATCAAAGCTATTGATGGTATTTTGAGGTGGCAGAGGACGCGCATTCTGGGGAGCATTTCCACGCCCTCTCCCTCTAGGAGCTTGCTGACCACCCCTACCTCTTGCGCCATACATATTACCGTTCCGCTGCATTAATTTAGGGCAACTATATTTAAAATGACCTTCCTCTTTGCAGTATGAACATTGGTTGGGACCTACAGGGACACGTGGTTGATAATACCCATTCATCTGCTGATTGTTCTGAAACTGTTGGGGTTGGTGATAGACACCTTGGGGTTGCCTATAATTATTCTGACCTCCACGTGGCGGATAGGCCTGCTGTAAAAGGACCTTTGTCTTTAGTTCCTTCGTTTTCTTTTCTGTTCTATCTTTCTCGTCCTTATCTCTATTTTCATAATACTGTGCAGTAGCCAGTATTTGCGCTGAAGAAGAAACAGCCCAAGAACTTTCCGAATCTTTTAACTTTTTACACAAGTCAGGAAGTAAATTCTGCACAAACTTGTCCACAAACAACCGTTGGCCACCCTCAGTACTCATATCCTGCCCACTGTGGTCAATAAACGTTTCTTCAAACCTAGTAAAGAAGTCTGACACTGTCTCATCTTTCTTCTGCTTGCATGCAGATAGCTTGTCCCAATTTACGCGCATCGCAGGCATTATTGTCTTCATATACGTGATGATTCTACCAGGCAGTTCAGCTACTAAAGGTTCTGGTTTCGCACCACCAGTTTGTCTAGCATCAGCAGCAACAATGTTAGCCCATGTATCCCCTAGTTCTGCATTATGATCTACATTACGAATTGATCTCCATAGAGGCTGTGGAACAACATTACCGAACAACATGTCTATGTCGGCCAGATTCATAATGCATGACCCTGCCGTCTGTGACAACTCTTTATAATAACCTGCTGGGTTCTTACGGGGATCAGGCAAGGACTGCTTAAGCGCTAACACCTCAGAGCGCTTCCATGGAACATGCACCCAAACACGCTGGAAATGCGCTGCCACAGCGGGGTTACCACCGGCAGCTGCAACCGCTTCCTTCCATACCGGGGGAACTTCTCTCATAGGGTATTGGCGCGCTTTTGCCTTTTTCCCCACAAGGACCTCTTGTTCAAACAATGACTGTTGGCAATCGTCATTCCTAAAGGACAATACAACCGCAACTGCTTTACCTACTTCACGGTCCACAATTATACCAGTTCCAAAATCGAACCTCACTCTACACAACTCCTGCGGGTTCGGATTTTTACCACTATCCTCCAATTCTTCACAGAGAATTTCACACATTTTCTCAAACACATATCTCTGTTTAGGGGCATCCCATTGATGGAAAACGTTGACAACTGATTCCACATCATACAGTGAAGGAAAAACGATCCATCTACGCGCCATGTTATCTATTACCTTTTTCTCGTCAGGGTTAGGCAATTGGCTACGCAACTGCTTACGCTGTAAACCAGGAGTCGCACCAGATGACTCAAAGAGAGGTGACATTAATGTAGTAACCACATTAGCTAAGCGCTGTCGCGCTGAAGGAGAAGCTGAGGCGAGAACAGGGGGAAAAACAGAGGGAAGAAAAGAGGATGTAGAGACAGGTACTGGAGTGGTGGAAGGAAGAGTGTTAGGGGAGGCAGTTACTGGATTAGGCAAAGTCGCAGGAAGTGCGGGGGCAGTGGGAAGCACAACTGGCGGCGCTTGAGAGGGCTGCGCTACAGGAATAGGAACTGGCTGCAAAGCAACTGGCGGTTGCGGCAAGGCTTGCAGTATATGCACTGGAGGCGGCATATTTACAAGCTGGGGAGGCGCCGTGGCAGTTTGAGCATACGGGGGTGGCGAACTCAACAAATGTGACATCAGGGGATCTTTCTCCTTTTCTTCGGACTCATTCTGCTTAGAATGTGGTAAAGCTGGGTAACATTTGTCAATCCCTAACTTACGCTGCCTGTGCAATTGCTCGCTCATCTGTTCCTCCTCATTGTCTTTAAATTGTACAGCTGCTTGCATTACTGACATACCTCTCTCTCTCTTGTTCTTTTTTGCTAGCTTAATTTCCTTTTGTTTGGCTTCCTTTCGCCATAAGCGGAAAGAGTCAAACATCGCCGGCCGGGCTTTCTTCTTAAACAATTTAATTTCCAAATTATCTAAAATATCGGTATCAAAACTACCATTTTGGGGCCATTTTAAAACACCATCTTTCCTGGTGTAGTGGATCCACACTTCGTTATATGCAATGGGGCCTACGCCATGTTTTACATAGAGCTCATAAGTTGGAGTTCCAACCGGAGGAACCGGACATGATTCCTCTAGCTGGAAATCTTTTCCACAACCCAAACAGAATAATCTACCAAATATTCCAGAACCAGGCATCTTCGCTCACTAGTCTAGATCCAAACGTCAAAGGATTATCGATTACGATAGCCTCGTGAATACACGAGTCCTCTGGTTTTGGCGTTTGCAAACTCCAAAGTACCAATTTACCAAGTCAAACGATCCCGAAGGATACCAAAAACAAATAGGAGACGCTCCACTTATACTTAACTGAATATTGCTGATCGATGGCGTCACCAGAAGACTCTCTCGATTGTTTCGCTCTCTCAAAACTCGTCAAGGGTCCAAAACAGGTCGATTAATCAGGGCAGCAGTCCTTCGTAGCCGTCGGGACCCGGAGAACCTCGCAGAAAAGACTTTCGGACCACGTCGACATGCAGGGGTCGATGAAGTGGCGGCCTTCCTCCGGAATTTCCACACGAAGCTCCTCACGAACCTCTGGCTTGGACTGGTACCGCTGAAATCGTCCCGAGTTGGGCGCCAAACTGAAGTACTGGGTATTTTAGACCCAGCGGTGTAGGGGCACACACCCTATGACTTCTGGGTTCACCCTGTTCCGGACCTACAGAAACACAGAGTCTTCTGGTTGAAGTCAAAGAATCGTTTATTGGCTGCAGACCAATGACAGGTATCCTAGAAGTACAACAGCGTGTATGTTCTCAGGAGACTGCTGAAAATCATAGGAACGGACTTCATCTTAGATACGCTTTTCCTTGCCTCAAGCATACATTCCTAGGTTTTATGATACGGCAATATACAAGTGTACATTACAAAGAAAAGGCAGAGTCATGATGACCATCCCACATTCCAGTTCGGCCAGCCCACAATGATTTATACAGTAAGGTTCAGATCCCACATCAGATGTAAACAGATCCCCCAATAAACATGAGCATCTCCTGTTTTGGGAAACAAGTCATAAAGCAGGAACAAGCAGGTGTGGAAGAGATTAGCCGGGGGATTGTGTAGAGTGAAAGGGTTTTATGACGGGTCAAGCCCTGATGCTAATCACAGGTGGACGGAGGAAGGGGAGCTCGTGAGACCGGTTTGACCCGGGGCAGCAGAGCCAGCTGCCCAGGTCACAGAGAAGTCAGAGGGAAAGCCCATGTACTGTGAGGCCCGTATTTACTCCATTATAGCCTATGTGAGGGCAATGACAAGATGGCCACTGCTTCCAAAATGGAACCCGCGTAGTGAAGCTGAATAACGTGTACACAGTGCATTCATAGCTAGAACGATATGTAAAGCACTCGTACATGCCGCATTTACCATTTGCGGTTCGCTAATACCAAGATAGACAGGGGTAGGGCCCTGTCCCCTACGCGGTCCCGAATATTAAAGTACGACAAAATAGATAAATACATTACCCTATGAGTAATCCTACGTATTTACACATACAAACTGATGAAAAGTGCCGATTATTGCCAGGTCTTTGTTGTTGGATTATAGAGTGGTTTACGGTGCCTGCCTGTGTCACTACATTAATGAACATTGTGGGGCTTTTCCACCAGTGTATTGCAAATACAGAACTAACTGCACTTTTAGAAAGGCGGGGCCGGCATCGGCCACGCCAAAGGTATGGCGGTCGTGCCGGCCCCGATGACCACACAGGGGCGGGCCTGTCGTGCGCAATGATGATGGGACAGGCGCGCCTCGCCAACAATTGGTCTGGGTTCGGTGCGCGCCCCGGAAGTGATTGTAATCACTTCCGGGTCGCACGTCGGACTAATGCTAGGCCGAGTCTGCCTCGTTGCTCGCCGCTCCCACAGCCTGCCATATGCCACGCCAGCCTCGCTAGGAGGCTGAATTTTAATTTCCTCACCCACCATCCCCTAAAAGCAGTGTTTATAGAGTGTATTGTTGTAAATTTTATTTTCAGGTTGACATCGTTATGTTTAGCATGTGTGTTACGGTTTTTTCTTTCCATTTGTTTTAGGAGGTGATTGTTTCTTTTACAGGTTATGTTTGTCGTAGGTTATTGCTATTCCTTGGTCAGGCGGTAAGGTCATGATTGGTGAGCAGTAAATTTAGAGGGCGCCGCCATTCTTGAATGGGGTCGCCCAAGGGGGAGGGACAAGTGGTCTCTCATAGAACACCAGAGGCAGTTACAGCCAGTTGGCTGGATGGGTGCGGGGGAGTGGGAGTTAGGCTTTCCAGTAGGCTGGTTGGCCACCCGCATGTGCACAATGGCGCAAGTAAACGGTGCATAACTGTAAGGGCCCCATATGGAGATAATCTACAGAGCGTATGGGGGTGACCGGGGGGGGTAAGTACCCTCACGGTGAACGGGCCCTTTGCGCATGTGCACTCCGGTTGGAGGGCGGGCATAATTTGATAAGGATCTGATGGCAGTTATTGACCTTGCCGTAGGCTCAAATAGGGATACGCAGAAAAATTAAATGCTATTATTATTGATTATGGTATTGATAGAGCGTCATGTTGTTCTGAAATTTGTAGGGGTGCACCATATTCACCGTTAGTCAGCACCCGCATATTAATCGATGTAGGTTAAGAGTGCCATAGAAATGTATTACTAGAATCGTTTAACATAGGTGTGATTAGAAATGTAATAATGCTTTCCGTAAGAGTAATGCTGCAGATTATTGTGAATATGTACTTAGTAAACGCATAATGTTTGATTTGTACGCAATGCAATGTATTAGTTAAACGTGTGCCATGTTAAAGTTACATATACAAGTTTGCTTATTCATGTATAAAAGAGATGAACTAATGCTTAGAGTGTGATTTAGTAATGTGTTTAATAGTGTAAAGGCCTGATCGCATATACGTTAAAGAGAAAGGCCTGTTCATTTTTTTATGTTAGCTAAACGTTGTAGGCCGAAAATGATTTCCTTAGGTAAAGGTTTTGGGTTGCAGAACGATGGAAAATCTTAGAGAAGAGAAAAAGTTTTTTGTTTCTTTTCTGTTGCAGGTGCAAGGACATTTAGCTAGTTAGTGAGACTAGGTCTTTGTTTTAGGAGTTAGGATGGTACGAGAAGCCAACAGGGGAGTACGTTGGAATGTGAGGATGATACTTTCAGCAGAGAAGGTGCCTGGGACCCAAGGTCAAGCTAACCGTCGTTGGATGAGAGACCAGTTTCGCTGGAGAAGTACTGGAAGAAGACCTGGCTGAAGAGGTGTGCCGAAGGGCGTGTTCTACGTTTTTGGGATTGTGTATTAGGGACAGTGCCCCGTGGGTTGAGCAGTTGAGGTTTAGATGGGGAGCTAGAAGGAGCATCTTAGAACGAGCTCTAAGTGAATGTACTTCTTAGGAAGTCTTCACTTCTGACACCTTTTATTCTCTTGCCTGGGAAGGGAAATGCTAAGTAGGGATGTCACCTTAGAGATAGAGTAGGGAAAGACTAACCGTTTTCCTTTAAGGCTAATGATTCCTAATGTAGATATTGGATTGGCCATTGCATTTCTTATGCTTCTTGAGCTTGTTATTCTTTTTGTTCTGAGTCGTATGAGACTCTTGCACAGACTTGCATTTGTTTTAGTGCCCATTTATCTTCTTCACCTTGTGCTAAGGTGTTTGTATGTGCAGTTATTTTTGGTTGTAATAAAATCTTATAAATTTTAGATTCAGAGTCAGTGGTCCTTCATAAATGAGATTTGATTCGGGTGAATATGTACTAATAATTGGATTTCCTCCCCTCCATACTATTTAGCAGATAAAGATCCTGGCGACCTGAGAGAATTCTTGGAGATCATCAGGTAGTGAAGAATCCGGTCGTATCAGTATGTTTAGATTTGGATAGGAATATCTTTGTATTAGAGATATGTTAAGGTTAGCAATCTGACATCAGTACCTATCAATGTAATCAATGTAATGCAATGGTTTTCTGCGTATTGTGTAAATAATGTATATACATATTGTTTTTAAATTTTATGTTAATAAATACGGCCGGGGGTTTAACGACTCCCTAATCCAAAAATTCTTCTTGTGGTAAACTTATTACTATCTGGGTATTGATAAGGGAGGAGGGGGGTCTAGGCCGTACCTGGCCGTAACGACAAGTATTCCCGACCTTGGTATTACTGCTGTGATCACAAGTGCGCGAGACTCCTGTTTCAGTCTTCATTCTCTTGGGCAGGTTTTACAATTTACACAAAATATGAATAGTGCAATGTTTATAGCATGTCTCGCTGCAGTAATGACATGATATCAAAGATGCAGCATTTGGAAACTGTCTACACTGCACACATATTACTAATAGTGCGGTGTCTTAGTTTGCCTGCCTCCACAGAGCATCGAGCACATAGGTTTCCCTACTGCATGTCCGTCTGCACTAAGCTTTTAATGTCAATACCCCACTGTGATTAACTGTGTCTCTGCCTGCTCTACTCACTTGTCACAGACATTGCAGTGTTAAGCGGCATAATCTTTGTCAATGGACACGCCAAGAACAGGGCAATGTTTGCAGACTCTGCGCCTACCTCCACTATCAAACCTTGCAAACTGTTCAGTGCTTACAAAGAGGCTCTTTTTCTAAGCACGTGGAACATGTTGTGCGCATGAACAAACACACTCAGACAGAATTGAGTCCTCTTGGCTTTGTCACAGCTTGTTGTAATAATTCACCCAGATCGCCCTTGCAGTCAGTCTCTTCCTGCTGTGGTTCACAGCCTCTAAAATGATGAAAGCAATTTTATCAAAGAACAGACACCGAATCACTGAGGGTTAAATCCTGACTAAGCACCGAGTTTGGGGTGGACATTTAATATCTGGATCAGTGTAAAGTGAAATGTTGTAACTTCGTATACAAAACAGGGAACTGTCAGCGCCCCCCGCACGAGGGCAGGAGAGTCAGAGACAGACAATCGAGTTTCAAATTCATTTTGAACTTTCTACGAAGAATGTTGGGGTTAGAGTTCTAGTCACTTGCGGAGAAATGTAGGTGTCAGTGCTGAAACAGCCAAGCACTTTAGTTCTGAATTGAAATGCATCAAAACGCTGTGTGTAATGTCAGTCTTTAGTGGTGGAATAGTAAACAGTATTTACCATTAGAAATGAGGTGCATCAGAAGACCTCTCTATGAACCCTAGTGCTGGATTAGCTCAGAGTGCCACACATCAGGAATGAGGTGCATTGACAGAGCTTTGTGGTTTCAATGAACCTCATTCCGACGTGCACCACTCTGCCATTTCAATAGTACACATTAGAAGAGCTGCTTGAGGGTCTTTGTAGTGAAATACCTGAGAGTACTGCACAGCAGAAGTGAGGTGCATCAGAAGATCTCTAGAGTCTTAGTGTTTCAATAGCAGGAGTGATGCAGATCAGAAATGATGGCATAGTCAGAGCTGTGCATCAGTCTCAATGCAGAATAACAGCAGGTAAAGCACATTAGGATCGGGGTCCAGTGGTATTTGTTTTATTTGTTTTACAGAGTTTTATATAGCGCGAACTTGACCCGAAGGTATCGGGTATCAGATCGCTTTAAATAGCACCAGTTACGTTACATGAGGACACATTCATTTTTTTTAGGCACGGGGAGATTAAGTGATTTGCCCAGAATCACAGGATGTTCAGCGTCATTGCCGAGACTCAAACCCGGTTCCCCAGATTCAAGGTCGACCCCCCTTAGCCGTTGGGCCAACTCCTCTCCCCAGAGCCTTGTATGGGTTTCAGTGCTGAAATATCAGTGAGTGCTGTACTTAGGTGATGAGGTGTGTTGGGGAGCTGCGGTGGGGCTCAGTGTTGGAACAGCATGGGTGTGGCACATCAGAAATACCATGCATCAGCAAGCTGTGTGAGTCTCAGCGCTGGAACAGAAGATGTTCTGCATATCACAAATGAAGTGCATTGGTGGAGCTGTGTGAGAGTCTCTACCTCGGAACAGAAGATGAGCTGCGTCTCATCCATATGAGGTCCATCAACTTTTCAGCATGACAAGGCTGGAGAACGTATTAACAGTGTAGAATGTAGTAAAGCCTCTGCATGTCTGTCGAATGAGCACTCGCATGCTCAAACAATCTCACCTGAAAAATCCTTTGTTGTTGGCGTATTTTATTGAAGACTGTCTTCTGTCCCACACATCTGAGGTAGGCATGGTGATTACAGATGACCCTTTTCCGTTTCTCTGCATCAGATGGATGGCATAAAAAAAAGTTGACAAAATCAATAGATCATGAATAGGCAAGATCTATTAGCTTGGCCAATGCCTTTTTAGGTCTCGCCTGAGCCAGCGCATGCTTTGCTTTGGCGAGACATTTAGTGAGTGGGCTTTTAAAAGTCCTACCACGGCTGACATAGAGCGTGCGGTTACGCACACAATGACAAGCAGAGACGCCATCGGCTTTCCTCTCTCGTCATGGTGCGCGCACATCGCACACCACTTGCCAGCCTACTTTCATGTGCCATCGCGCGCGTGTACCATTCGCGTCCTTTTTTTCTTTTAGTGAGCGCGCGCGCACAACTGCCGCTTGTTTTTTCTTTTAGCACGCACGCACACACAACTCTCGCTTGTTAGTTGTATTCATGCACACACCCTCCCCACAGGCACACTGTGTCTATACTGCCCCCTTTGCATATACCCGGCTTCTCCCGAAGAGGCACTCTCAGTGTCTGCTCCCCTCCTCCGTGCACCCATTACCCTCCTCCCCCAACCTCCCTCCATGGGTTACAGTGTCTGTACTGCCCCTCCTGCATGCACACACCGCCTCTACTCAGTCGCACAGTGTCTGTGCTGCCCTCCTCCGTGCACACATTACCCCCTCGCACCTCCATGGGTTACAGCGTCTGTACTGCCCGTCCTTCATGCACACTCCATCCCCTCAGTCGCAGTGTCAGTACTGCCCTCCTCCGTGCACACACTACCCCCCTCCCCCAACCTCCCTCCATGGGTTACAGCATCTGTACTGCCCCTCAAGCACCCGCTGTGACGCACGCCAGACCCACGCACCCCCCATCAGCGACATATAACACGCATTTAAAAGAAGCATTTTATACCACATACCGACGTTTGAAGCGAGAGACTGCTCATAGATTGTGGCATTAAACTGAGATTCGTGTGGTAGCTTTAGGGTGGGAGTCCCTCTACTGATTTGCATACACACAGATTGTGCCTAGGTTTGGGGGTGACCCTCTGGGAGGGACCAGGGAACCACAGTGTATTTTATGAGCAATACATCTTTCCAAGCCACACACACATACATACATAAAACACACGATTTTATATTGCTTGGGCTAGAAAACGTCCTGCCCTGATGCCACCGTGAACAGGGGCTGGCTGACAGACCCATTTCTTGAAGGGCATTATGGCGGACAAGCGCTGCCATATTTTCTTTCCCCAAGCGAAGGTCTAAAACGCCACTGGGCTGCATGAGAAATATTTCTTTATCTGAAACGAAGAGCAGCCTGGTGTAAAAAAAAAAAAAAAAATCCAGTTGACCAGTCTATAATGGTTTCTGTTGGATGGAAAGGCGTCATATTCTGGACGTTCGACTATATAGCCAGTGCCAAGAACAAGGTTAATTCTACAGGTAAATGGAAGAGCTCAATTCAACCCATAGACGCCGTTATGCACATTAACCAGCACCAGCGCGAATGAACAGGATGTTATTTTTTATAATTGTTGATTATATTATATATATTTTTTTTAAACCTATGCCGAACCCGCATCGAGTGGAAACCATTCGTAACTGGTCAACTGCAATGTCAGCCCAGAGGAGGAATACGTTTATCAGGCTTAATAAATGCGAATATATTGTTGAGATGTAAAAAAAAAAAAAAAAGCATTGGCATAGCCAATAGGTCTCGCTTTTGGGACCTTATAAGTATTTAGTTATGCAGCAGAATATCCTTGGTGCAACAACACCAACTGTTGCATGGCTAAACACTTATAAGGTCCCAAATGCGAGACCTATTGGCTATGCCAATGCTTGTTTTATGTGTGCTGGATCTACAGAAGTGAAACATAAACCCTCCCAAATCCATCTGAAGAGAGCAAGATTGGAAAAAGAAAAACAAATGCCGCAAGAGAAAGGAGAGTGTGAGATGATGCTGACCAATGAAAAAAAAAGAAAGGAAAGTGACGAGCAAGCCTACGAATTGTAAGTAATGGGTGGGATCTAAGACCCTTTTTAGTTTTTTTTTAGGAAGCACATAAGACTTGCAAGCGACAGTGCAGGTGCTATCTCAGGCAAGACCTGAAATGTGTGCTCAGTCCAAAAACAATGGGTTTACTAGTATCCATTCTGAAAAGTGTAGAAGTGGTTTGATAATGTCTGATCCCAAGATTAAAGAATAAAAAACAAGGTGATGGATGGAGTGCTTGAATTAATCTCAGCCACTGGCAATCTCTCGGAATGTATTTTTTGCCGACTATGCCACCTCAGTTTGGACTCAGCCATATGCAAACCAGTCTTTACTCTGCTACAGTGGGATCAGTCCAGCCTGAACTGCCAAGCGAGGTCGTCCCTGAACCGGAATACAAGCAACCCAGGACCCTTTTCTCCCTTATTAGGACTCATCACCAGATATAGCTTGGTTTCAGTGGCAAAGTGAACACAGGACTCACGTCTGGGGATACCCCTCACATTTAGGCCATCAAAAACCACGTGATGGATGGAATGCTTGAATTAATTTCAGCCCTTGGCAGTCGCTGGGGCCACATACCAATACACTGCTTTTTGTGCACCATGCCACTCCAGCTTGGAACCAGCCAAATTCAAATCAGCCTTAACTCTGCTCCAAAGGGAAGGGACCAGTGCGAACTGCCAGGCCAGGCCCTCCATGAATGAAACCCAAGCAACCCAGGCTCAGTTTTGCCCTTATCAGGGCTCATCAGCCAGGTATAGCTTGGTTTCAGTGGCAAAGTGATCAAGAGATCAACGTCTGGGCATACCTATTACAATTAGCACATCTGAAAACAAGGTGATGTCGGAATGCTTGAATTATTCTCAGCCACTTGCAATCACTTGGCGCCCAAACCAATCTTTTGTTTTTCACTCACCATGCCACCTCGGTTTGTACCCAGCCCACAGTCCAGACCGAACTATTCACTGTGCCACTGGAACCAAGCTACAGCTGGTTGAAGAGCCCCAATCAGGGCGAAACGGTCTTGGGTTGCTTGTGTTCTGGTTCAGAGATAACCTGGCTTGGCAGCTCAGGCTGGACTGTCCCATTGGAACAGGACCAAGACTGAGTTGCATATGGCTTGGTCTAATCTGAGGTGGGATGGTGGGCAAAAGAACGCTGAGTTGGAATGCTATCCGTGCGATTGCCCCTGTTTAGACTTACTGCAAGTCTCCTCCCATCACCTTTTGTGTGATCCCCAGATTAAGGCATAATAGTAGGGTCAAATTCTGCCTAGCAAAGTGGTAAGCAGGACAAAAGAGTATGAGTTGTTCTATATTCTCCGAAGCGTTATTGCACATGTTACAATTACTACAAACCACAGATTGAGAATGCCGCTGACGAGGCAAGGTATTTACAGGTAAAATGCCAGATTTGAACTTAACATATTGACATTTAGCATAGAGAGAAAAGATATCCAAATTTGGTCAAAATTGGGAAGGGGTTTAAGATGCAAAAACTGACCACAAAGACTTCTTTTCTTTGTGCACTGGTGTAACCTGCCCACAACAAAATTCATGGTTCTCATTTTCATGCTACCCCTTTGTGGATTTATTGACAAGGGATTTAGTCTACCCTTTAGTGCACAATCAAAACATCCCTGAGCTCCTCCCTCTCATAGAGGGGGTCGTAGCCCCCAGAGAAACTAGGATTTTTCTCTGGGAGGAGAATCCCATATGATGAAGCATGTCACCCAGGGTGAGTGAGGGATTACGTCCTTAAAAGGGATTGCCCTTTCACTACGTGAATTGGGCTTTTGTTTGTCATTTATACACCACTTTCTCGTTCTTCTTCTTTTTCCTTTTTGGTGACTTTGGACCTCAGGGTTCTTGTTGTTACAGTTATAGGATTGTGCCACAACACCTCCATACCAAAAGTACAGAAGGATTTCACGTTGCGCAGCCGCAGTAGGGTGGGTCCAGTATCGAGTTCAATGATATCTAACAGACTTTCCTATAGAGTTTCAATTAGATTTGTGACCATAATCTCGCCCAAAACTTAAGCAGCCTCAAAACGGCACAATGTTCAGTTCTTCTAATGCCAGTATCAAAGAAAAGGTGTAAAATGTGAGTTTTTTGGGTAAGGTTAAGTTAGGGTCTAAAAAAATGTTTTTCTCCACAATATCAGATTACTCGCATTGGTCCTAACCCAAATTTCAGCTCCATGTAGTGAAGCGGCTTGGGCCTTAGCCCTGTATACTTGCAATGCTAAAGACATTGCTCTGAAAAGAGTGGGCCTATGCATTTTGAGTACGGCTGCACTCTTAGACTTCTCTTTTGTATATGAGAGCTCCATGATTGTGAATTAGCCACTTTTACACCCGAGTAGTTGACAGTTTCAACTTTTCCCAGGAGAGTGTCTCCTAACGTCAATCTACCCTTATAGGATTTATGCAAATGAAAGACCATGTAGTTGGTCTTTTGAGTATTTAGTTCTAGTTTCCATAGATTGCAGAATTCAATCAACTTTTAAAAAAGATTCCTCATACCTACAGGGGTCTGCAAAGTAATATGGTATCATCGGCAAGAGGAAGCGCTGACCTGTTGTATGCCATCTAATTTAGGAGAATCGATGACACAATCATTAAGATGTGTTTTTTTTTTTTTAGATAAGTATGGTTTAAAAAGTCTTTAATGTACAATGAGAACAGGGTGGTAGCCAAGACACAGCCTTGTCTAACACCCCTACAAATGGGTATATGACTTGTCAACTCTTGGTGCCTACCCCATTGTACTTCCACATAATTACATTTATGGAGCCTTATTAAGGTAGTCAACAAGTGGGAAGGGATACCCAATTACCTACCATGCTGTATCATGCCACCTTGAAGAGTGAGGGACTTCGTCCTTTTTACAGAAGATGATTAGATTAAGGCTTTTTCCGTCTAGATATCAAGCCCTCTTAAGGGAGTCCCAATAACCCTTTCTCCTTTCATGTCGGGTACTTTGCCGTATTAAATAAGGCCGTTGATCAGTCACAGACCTTTCGGCATAGGGCGCATGCTCCTCACAGCAGCTTTGCTGCGGAGCAGGCACAGTCGCAGTCAGCAGTGCTGCTCTGCCTCCCCATCTGATGTTCTGTTGCTGATTTATTACAGCTCACATCACAAGGACTTTTCTTGAAGGGTCCAATTTATTATCCCGCTCTGGGTGCGTCTGGTCCCTTCCCAGACTCCGCACAATGTATTTCTCTCTATTCAGTCGCTTGACACTGTCCGCTGCCAGGTACATATGCACCATCTCTCTCAAGCACCGAGGAGAGAGCCGTGGGCCTGAGCGGGGTCCACTAAATAAATGTGCTGTGCATTTATAGGGGCATCTTCTCCTGCCAATGTGTGAGCCGAGAATTACATTATTATTATTATTATCATTACCCGGTAGCAAAAAATCTTGGCGATGCAAACACCTGGAAAGAGATTGCATGAATGCATGTATACTGGTGTATAAGCATCTACTCATTTTGAATGTAATACATAAGCAGGGAGATCTATAAGCAGGGAGATCTATAAGCAGGGAGATCTATGGAATAATTAAGCTTTTTTAAAAACCTTTAACTACTTACTGTTGCCGACAACCTGCGTTTTTAAAAGTTCTGCTTGGCAATAAATGTGTGCATACAATCTTTTGAACAATCTACTATCAATAGCATATGAAGTCTGTTGTTGTTGTACATGTTCGAGTTGAACACAGAGATTTGCTTTGAAAAATCTACTGGTGACAACACTGGAACTTGGAAAATAGCTTTACTATGGAGTAAAGGACTACTAATGACCATACTGAACCTAATATTTATAAACAAGAAACAGAAGTACTGAGGAGGGTTCATCATGGTCTGGTGCATTGCAGCCAAGAGGTCACAACACTGGAGGCTAGCACATTTCTGATATAAAATGTGCCTACATTTCAGAACTGCAACTATGGCAAAGAGTTCTGGAGGGGCATCTACAGTAGAGGAGTGACCTGTGCGCAGGACTCCCTCATCTATACAATGCCTATTTCCTGCGGTAATTCCTGGGTTGGAAATGCACAGTACAACAGATCTTCCTCCGCGTTCCCAGCCTCCTGCACAAGATGGGTACACGCATCTTAAATGCTTCATGCAAAATAGTCATTTGCCATAGAAGCACTCCCTGTCGACTAATGACAATTCCATTTTCTGGCCTTTTCTTGTAAGTTGGCATCAACTAGTTGTTATGGTATCAGGCCTCACCTCACCTTACGACTGCTAGGCCTACAATTGAGCACTTGTGGCACTCCTTGAGTAGATGCCCTATCCCTTGCCACCTGTGGATGAACCCTAGACTCACTCCTGTGACAGACGAGTGCGGAGTGCCCTAGATGTCGAATCACAGCAATGCCTCCTGCATGTTAGGACATGAGGTGCACCTATGGTATATTAGTGAGGTCTGCTAAGGATTACCTACCCATTGAGGTAGTTTGTAGGCGGTGTTGGGACGCAGGTGAGGCTGACAAGTGCAGACCTCCTTTGATCCCTTATTCTAGGATTGCCGCAGGTGGACTGAGCACCTTGAATGCGCCTGGGTTAGAGAGGTGCGGTACCCTAGATCTCCTGCCCCTGCCGCATATGACTAAGCACTGCCACCATTTATGGAATTGAGGTGTACCGTGCATATCTAGCCCTGCTGCCTGCGGCCTAGCGCTCATCTTCCTCGTAGCAAACCTGAAGTAGGTAAGTGCGGACCTCCCTCGGCACCCGTCTCTGCAGCGCGTCGCTCGGCTGAGCAGCAGAATTCCCCTAGGGCAAGGAGACTGTAGGTGCCTCTTTGGCCAGATCCCAGCTGCCGGTCCAGTGGTTGCACACTCGCCTGGAGTGCAGGAGTGAGATGTTCAGGTCCCAGCAATGCCACCAGTGCTAGAGAGACTGCTGAGCGTGGATTGCAGCTATGACACCGGTGCAATCCCGGGGTGGATAGTGGTGGAGCTCCAAAGATAATGCGCGAGTGCCTTCTCAGTTTGAACAGTAGGCGCCCTGTGCATGATGAGCGTCAGGTGTCTTCGGTCACTCAGTCTAGCAGAGTCTCCTGGTGCTTAGCACCTGGTATAGATTTTTGAGAGCTGTCCAGGAGGTGCCCAAACCCATATCCTGGCAGTGCCTTCTGTGGGTGCACTTGCAGTACTCCTGGCTATATCAGCAGTTTATCTGTGCCTTGAGTTTATCGTGTACTCTTAGGCTGGATGAGTGCAGAGCGCCATCGCAGGAGTACGTTTGGTTGTGGAACACCTGGAATGGATTGTTGTAAGATGTGTGTAAAGTGGCCCAAATCCCTTGTCCTAGTAGTGTCATCTGTCGGTGCACTTGGGGGACCTTGCTTGTGACTCAGCCATGCCAGCAGTGCCATTGTAAGTTGGGGTGCTGCAGACTCACAAATCCCTGATAGAGTTCAGCTGGACAATTAACAACGAGGAAGCCTGTGTTCAAATACAAGACGTCTTGTCACCGGCAACCAAGTTTGAAAAAGTGCTACTAATTCTTTTAAACGGAAAGTTGTGCATACTATTCCATTCGCTTACTGCATATTTTGTCATTTTTAACTAGAGACTTTCTTGCTGGGGTGCAGGTAAAAGATGAATCCCACAGTATTCTAGAGGTTTTACAGCACATGCAAAAAATATATATATGTGGTTGATTACAAAGTAAAATACAGATATTTAATACTTTTGTATATCAGCAGAATGCTGAGAACAGTCAAGACACTTAAGACCCCCACAGTCAAATTTGTTCCAGCACCTCTGGTAGTGCCTGGATGGTCGGCCACTGGAGGAAATCTAGGTGGAGTAAATATTTCCAGCAGGGAGTGGAGAACGGCGAGGCTGGCATCTGCCACGCCAAAAGTATGGCGGTTGTGCCGGCCCCCTCCGGACATGGAGAAAAGCCTGTCGCACACTTTGGTGACGCGACAGGCGCACCTCCCCATTGATTGGATTCACTTCCGGGTCACGCGATGGGCCAACGCCAGGCCGGTTAGAACCGGTCTGGCATGAAACCCGGATAAAAGGCTTGGGAGCACAGGAGTCAGTCTCTTCGCTCCTTGCTCACCAGCCTGCCACACCAGCCTCGCTAGGAGGCTCTAAAAGGAGGTCATTCATGAAAACAGATGTTGGTAACAATGTTATTATCCATCATATTGATACTTCACCCCACACCAACAGAACAGATTAAACATGGCAGACACCATCTTGCGCCCAACACAGGACCAAAGCAATATGGTTGACTAAGTATCACCACCTAATCAGCATAACCATGCCCTGCTGCCAATTTATGAAGCAGTCACTTGGAAGAAGTTGAACTAAATATGGCACATCCACATGTACACAACATTGCATCAGTCACAAAATCAGTAAGGATGCTTTCATACTGCCTCCATAAGCCCAGTAAAAGAAGACCGTGCACACAGGCAGGATGACGAAATACTGCAAATCCATTTAGCGTACACATCAATACACCTAATGCACTAACAGTTGCATCACAGGATCTAGCTGGCCAGTGTCCAATGAAATCCGTCACTCTGGAAGACATCAGTCGGTTCGACCGCTGCTCGCCACTATCCTAATTGATTCACTGCTGATCAGTACGTAACACACCAGCCCACCTAGAGTCCTTCACCTGTAAAGGGCACTTGGATTCCGAAAGTGTTATGGTAGAAAGGCTCCATACAAATGCTCAAAAAAAAGATTACATAGACTCTGGTAGAGGGGTGTGCAGTGCTTCACCGGGTCAAAGCTTTTCGAGAAGCCCCCCACACGTGCTGCCAAATACCCAGGATGTCATAAACCATCATTACCTAGTATGGATTCCTCCTCCTTCTGCCACCATACCCTTCCTGTGTCTTTATCTCTTGCGTTCTTTTCATCTCTGCTTCTCCTTTTGTCACTGTTTTCGAATCTCTCTCTTCTTTCTTTGTTTTCTGACTATTCTTTCTGTTACTGTGGGGATCCAATTCTGATTATGAAAACTAGTTCTGGTGCCCCCCAAAAGTGCCAGTGCCCAACACTTCCAGCCACGGGGACATATTAAGTGCTTATTTACCTACACAAACTGCGTTTGTCTGGGCACTGGGGTTAATCCTCGACATCCGTGTTCAGTTTCTGCAGTGACTGAGCCCTCAGTCTGACTCAGATATGCCAAGAACCCCAATGAGTGTGGGATGCATGTATAGCACAAACTAGCCACAGGCAACGGAGCATTGTAGAAGGTCAAAGACAAAGGCGATTGGAAGAGTATATGGAGTCTAAGAGCAAAAGTAAAACTGTTACTGCATATTGTGACGCAATGATCTTTAAAGGGATGTGTCGTTCCTAAATTGGAGCAGAGTTGGAGCAGTCCAGGTGGATAGGAGGCTGTCGTTCCCACATCCCGGGTGCATACATGAAGAAACCCGGTGCCTCTTAGTATAAAGACATAGCCGTGCTTGTGGGTTGCCAAGTAAAATGGAAGATGCAGGGAGGAAATATTTCTATTAATGGATTGGTTCCTAAAGAGTTTCTTGTGAGTGGGATCAGACTTCTTAATCACTTATCTCAACACAGTACGTACATGTCCACTCATGTTTCAGGCATAGTTGTTATAGGTATTTCACACCAGCAACGAAGTTTGTTTTCCCATTGCAGCATACATCCTAACTTTTTATGTTATCCACGTGAGACAAATGTAGGTACAATGAATCAAACTTGAAACTGTTTGCACAGGCGGCGTGTGTACTTAAACTGGGCATGGGTCTCACTGTTGTGGATCATTGGACACTTTTGCATAGAAGACAACATTCAACAAAAATGGTGTCTTTCCGCTTAACGCTGTTTGTCAGAAATGTGTCAGAGATGTGTAAACTGGCTGTAGGGGCTTGAATGGAAACAAACCCAGAATGAGAGGGATCAACCATGAGATGCGCTCTTCAGAGGTGTCCAACGATTATTCACAATGCTCGGGATCTATGAAAGGCTCTCAGGACATTTGGGACACAAATCCTTAATTTCAACGAGAAAAATGTATATAGCTAGTTGTTATACTGAAACCGAGCTTGGATCTGGTCCTTCTGAACTACTTCTTTGCCACCACTGCCATAAATAATGACGAATCGGGAACTTGTGAAAAGGCAATTGCTCCTTAGGACTCGTACCCCCCAGAATGGCGCCCAGATCCCAACCAACCCACAAATCCATGCTTGACGACCAGAGCTGTGGGTTAAAAAGGCCATGTTTATTACAAATCACACAAACATGACAGTATATAAATCATACAATTTGATACAATATGGATTGATCAAATTCAATCGTTTAAACAATATTTATATTCAAGTTGCCCCTAGCTTCGTGCTCCATCCGCTAGTCGGGCAGAACTCAATTTATTCACCAGAAAACGTTGTCTATTGGTCCAGCACTAAGGGGCCTTCTGGCTTGCTTCGCCCAACCAACTGAGAACCACGCAAGGCGCAACCCACCTGCGTCCTTGAGGGGTGAGCCCCAGTCATCTGGTCTAGGTCCGCCACCTGAGGGGCCCACCCCTCCACCACCAGGCTGCTCATCGGGGCTCGTAGGGAATACCCAGGGGCGGAAGCCCCATGCACTATTTTTAAACTGGCGCCCTTGCCCCCAGCCGGTGTCCCATTCTCTCTGGGGTGAGCTTACAGTCTCTCCACCTCAGTGCTGGCCTACGGGGTATGCCGGAGGACTCCCCTTATCAATGTAAAGGCAGTTTATGTGGCCTCTTTACCGCCACTAGGGGGACCAGGGCAGACCGCCCTTCACCTTCCCCACCACAAGCGACCTGTGACCTCCAGAGTTCTCAACAATCTTCAGGCCCGAAGCATGACTGATTCAAATGGCCTGATTCCTCAGTCTTGTTACCTCTGCGATGCGATATAACCCCCCAGGGGACAGGAGTCCCACACGACGTCATTGCGCCCGCTGCCACTGCGTGTGTAGCACGTGCCCCTACTGGTCCTGCTCATAAGCCGGCCACCCAGGGTCTACACCGCTCCTACCACCCTACCTAACTCATGTCCCGAGTCATATCTATCATGCTGCGCATGACGCGGCTCTAATTCTGAATCTTATGACCAACCAAGGTGCACCATCGTCTGCGGAAAATAACCCCGCCAGCTCGATGTCCTAACTAAGCGAGAGTCTGCCATGGTAATCGATGAGCGTGCCAACTCCTGCGAACATCCACCCCCCGCTACAAGCTCCCGCTATAAAATTCCGTCAGGGGGGGGGCCTGCCTGCCCTAGCTAACCCCTTGCCCGAGCACATCCGCGCTCCCACCGCCCTGAGTCGTGATGCCCGAACAAGTCTGCTCCCCCTAGAGGTGGCCTTGCAAGCGCCCCACCACCCTGCATCTGCTGCAGGAAATCGAGTAAATCGGTCTGCTGACTGCTGTTGCAGTGGGGTGATACGTCCCCAGACACATACTAATCTTTCTTATCCTCAGGAAGGAATTACTCCAAATGTAGCCATGAAAGTAACCACCATCTGTTGCGTCCTCGCCCATAACAATCCCAGGAGTGACTGAGCCTGACAAATCACAGGGGCATAGATGGTGTGTGTTGGATGACCCCCGGAGTGTACCGCTAAGCCCTACCGCCCCCATTCACCACTCCCCGAGCTGTGTCCCCCATCCCCCTAGGGAAGCTCAGCGGAAAAAGCCCCACTCACTAAGCATCCCCCTTTCCTGCTACATGCTGGTGGACCCGCCTCTACGTCCCCCAGATACACCTTGTCATACGCTGCATGCGTAAGCAGGGGCAGGTCCGGGCCCAGGGTCCCATACGTAAAAGAACAACGGTGAGTGCCAGCTCAAGCCTACTCCCAGACCAAACTGGAGAAGGAAGTCGTGACCCAAGGACACACAAGAACAGGAGCGGGAGGCGCCACCCACACGCCGCTCCAATGTCGGGGCATAGCCAGGTACGGAACGGCCCTAAGAGGACACCCAGCGTTAAGCCAAAAGCCAATTTAACCTGAAGACCGCTAGTGCATGATGCGAGAAATTCGCCATGGCTCAATAGACTGTTTCCATCAACAGCGAGAAAAAAGACCCTCCCTGAATACACTGTCTCCCACTGTGCTTGAGTAAAACCAAGCTCGCAACCCCCGCACATTTCTGCAAACTACGAAAGTCAATGACAACTTCCGTAAAGCCGCCCGCCACCTTTGGTGACAGACAGAATTCATTTAGTAAACTGCCTTAGGAGACCAAGGCGACTGCCGCGGCTAAATAGCTGTGTCCGCCCATTCTAGGGCTAATCACTGACCTGCCGGCAAAGTGAGGAAGGAATGCTCCTACTGACAAACTGGGAGAAATCTCTTGTCACGGACTGTACCTATCAGAAAATATTTAAGGTGCCTGCTGCAGGTGTCCGATGTAGATCGCAAGGCACCGGCTCAGAACTCAGAACCCACTTTGTTCCCCTCTTAGCCCCCCCCACTCGTCAGCTAGTGCTCATGTCCCAATACTGAACCTCTGTACCCACTCCTTGACCCTCAGTGTAACTCGACACCGAACCGTATTGACTTCAATCGGAAGCCCGAAAAACCCACCATCTCGCGAACGCCACGCGGGCTCACCACTTTCCCGCCGAAAAACACACCCCCTAAATCAACCACGCCGAAGTCATCGTTTGCTATACGCTCATTAACCGTTGCACGGGGATCTATTCACGTAGCCCAATCCTAAGCCAGCACTAACCCTTGCTGCCCTGATGACACTGCACCATTCCACTTCCCAGTTATTGTTCCCACGTGACGCGCACCGCCATCATTCCCCCGACCGCCCATCCAACAATGGTGTTCCTTACAAATGATGAGTAGATGTTAAAGTTGTTTGGGACCTTGTTCCTAGTACCCAATACGCCTTCAGTCACCGACTGAAACCAGCATTCCTCAAACTAGAGGCTCGGAACAGGCAGCCAGAACTCGCCTTCCAGCCACCGACTGAACACAGCATACCCCACAATTAGAGGTTCGGATCAGGTAGCCTGAGCATATGAAAGAGGCTCTGACACTCATCTGCACGACCCGGCCACAACAAGCAGCTGCTCTCACTCCACATGGAAAGACAAGCCCCAGAAGTGCTGTTTGCCCTTATGTCCCGTACCACTCAGTCCCCACTGCTCTCCCCTCTGTGTTGCTCCAATCTCCATGTCCGAGCATGTCGGCCGCCTTCACTTGCAGAGCACAACTGGGGGCCCCCCCAACCAGTGACTGCCCGCCTGCGCGCCGCTATCTCCTCAGTCTGCTACAACCACCAGCCCCCGCAAGCAAGTGTATTAACCCACTGAGCTAACCTATCGCCTCAAGTACTCTTCAAGCCAAAGTGACGGGTGTATTTGTATTTTCGACCCGTCACGAGATAACACAGATAAGGCGGCTGTAAAACGAGTTCACTGGCTGCCACGCTGAAGAGGGTAACGCTCTCTCTCTCTCTCAGTACTTTGATTTCCCATAACTTTGCCAACTATGCACAACTGTGAATTCACCGAAGAAATCTGCAAACTTCTTTACTGGTGCAAAATTAAAATAACCGCTGTCATTATTTAAAGATGACCTACGCTAAAGATAACCTACGCTAAATACCTATACGCAGCCTAGAGGTAGCTATAAATCCGAACAAAAAAAGGGGGGAAAATCGAGCCGGACAAATGACAAGGAACCAAACCCGTCCCCTGAGACTCAGCGTCTCAACCCCAGCCGTTATGCCACATTAGGTCCGGATTAGAGTCGCCCCCAGCCCCGCCGATGCCCAACCCTGGACCCCTCGGCATTGTACACCTCGGCTGACCCTCCCAATCCCCACGGAAAGGACGTTGACACCAACACCATCCCACGCCGCATAACTCTACGACCTGCATAAAAGATTAAAAGGAGACCCCTACAACTCTGGGCCGGCGCAGCAAGATAAGAGAGGGCGAGGACACGGGCAAGTTGCCCTAAATAGGCCCTCGCCCCCTCCCCCCCTCAGGGTGCTGACTCCGGCCGGAAGTGGCGTCACGACGTTGACCTGGGCGCCCGGGGGGCCGAGTCCTAAGTGCGTGCTTCATTATATTTCGCGCTTGTCATATAGGTCTATGAGTCGAACATGTGTTCCTGGTGACTGAATAGCTTCTTCTCCGGGCCTTTTCATTCCATGTTTCCGTTCAGAAAAGAGGTGTGCCTATTATTGTCCCATGCTTTTAGGAAAAATATGGGAAATTTTGCTGAAACATGCAGGTGTCTCATGTGAAACTTTCATGCAACGGAACATTGTGTGTTAAAAAGTCATGCAATGTTCCGGTGTGGTTTGCAGTGGAAAATTTTAATGAAAGCACAAAATGTACCGATTTAATCTAGGCCTTGTTGAGATGATGCTTAAGTGGTGGGTGTGAATTACATATATATTAAAGAGTCTTCCTACTGCAATAATGCACGACCTGGCTATTTTATTTGTGGATGTTGTGATCACAGCACCACAATAGGGGGTGGGTCCAACTAGAAAAAAATCCATATTCCTATAGTTTTCCTCCGTGTAATCTGCCAACTGGTTCTGAACTCCGGCTGCAGTTGCTCATTGTGCTTGCATCTGAAATATATATGTGTTATAGTCTTCAGTCTTGATAGAAAGATGCATCATATTTAATTATACGTTGCAGAATTGCACATTTTACTGGCCATGGCGTCTTTTTAATTCTTCTTCAGGACAGCTGTGGGTTTCTGAACACCACAGTCGCAATTTATGTAAAACAGCCTACTGCGTACGAGCTTGTGTTCAGTCAGAAGAGCACAAGGAGCACACCTCCATCGTAATGTTGTACGTTTAATGGCTATGAACTCTTATTTTAATTAAACATAATTACAGCTGAAATTACAGCTGTGCGCCATTCTATAATTATTTCGCTGTGGCAGTGTTTCGAAAACTTGTGTCTGGCGCCTGCCTGGTACCTCCAAGTCCTACATAGAGCTACTTTTTCTGAGCACTTGGAGGAGGATTATATTTGATTGGGCAAAATGAGCCAACCCGAGGTGCTAGTGGAGTGCACGGATTTGCAGGCACAAGTGCCCCCTACAGGAGGGTAAGATTTAACAAGCTGCCATCCAGTGTGCGTCATTCCTGCTGAGACCCATAAATACTTAATGCAGACTGGTCGTATGCTGAGTGCTTGTTGTTGAGCAATGAGCCAGAACGCAGAAGGAGGCTTGGGGCCAGGGGTCATTATACCACGAGCTGTATGTGGAAGGGACCGGATGGGGTGGAGCCACTGAGGAGACAAGGAATTGTCGTGGACCGGAGACTTTGCGAGAAGCGATGAAGATGGCATACCTGTAACTAATTGTGAAGCAATAAAGCATGAGTCCGCCACGTACCTGTGCATGAGTCTTTCTTGCAGTGCATGATAAGGGAACTGCAAGACACAACACTGCCTCTTGGCTGAGACTAACAACCAGTGGGCAGTGTGGGCAAGTTGAGAATCGGTTGGTCTTTAAGTGTAGTAGGCATTAGTCCATCAAGGGATAAACTGAACCTGGCATCTTTTTACACCCAGGCCACCAAAAATGCATGTTGGCAAAAAATGTGAGTAGTAATAACCTGGCTGAATTAGTCGTGTATGGTGCTGTATAGGACTGAGTGGGGCCATTGGCACTTTAGCACTCATCCTGCTTTTTGTACTCCATTGTATAACAGGGTAGATCATGTCTGTAGAAACACACTGTGCATGTGCACACAGTGTTTTTAGACAGCCTTCTTTGCTGGATTACTAAGACCTACAGAGCAGGCTATGCACAATCCTCCCCAGGAGAACCTTTGCTCGCATGCACTCTGCGTGATGGAAGCCGCTGTTTTTTTTTATTCAACCATGGCTTGCTTTTGGAGTCTCACAGGAGTTGGGTACTTGTGATCTTAAGTTGAATTGGTCCCTTGGTTGTTCTTTCTTTTGTTGTAGGATCTTTTGACTGCATTGGTCCTCTACGAGTCTCTTAATACTTCCCCTATACATTCCCTCATTGTGACCTTGTCTAATTGGTTAAGTTGCTCCCATTGATGAAGTTGTGGGCTCTAATCGTGCATCCCTGCTTGACTTAAAGCGTTCACCTTGCCTCAATTTTCATGCCTCCCGAGTTCCAAGCATTTAGAATTGCTGTGATGGCTAAATTTAGACCAGTGGTGGCATGTGGTCAGCACCGGCACATATTTTTGGGGGACTATAGCTTATTTTTTCATCATCAGGCTAGGTACAAGAGAAAGAGGGAGGAAGAAAAGGAAGGTGAAAGAGAAATATAGGAAAACAGTGACAGAGGGATAAGCCAAGGAAGAAAAGAACCTGCAGTAGGGAGAGAGACGGGAATTGTAGGGTGGTAGTAGAAAAAGACTTGAGAGAGAATCAAACCTAGGGAGCCTTGGTATTCGGCAATGATAGCATTCAACAGCACAGGCGGCAAACTACTAAGAAACTCTTTGTGACCCGGCCCTTCTTTTGTTTTTGTTATATATTTATTTTACAGATTAAGCACGGTGCAATGTGTGCCAATATTAAACTGGACCATAAGGTTTATCTTGGAAATACATTTGCATTTTATATACAAACTATCTTCTAATGCCCGCTGGAGACTGGATCGCATTCCTGGATCTCCTGTACTTTGCCATCACCTTTCCATGACAGACATCACCTCAGCTAGAATAATTTCTGTGTATTATTACTCTCGTAGCTTTCAGCACTGTCGCTAGTACAGTTTGGTAATCACGTCTTTTTTAAAATTTTGTGTAACAACCCTGTATTTTGAGTACTCTACAGAATCTTAAATGTTGAATAGTGAATCTTACTTGTTTTTTTTAACATGATTCTCTTTTGGTTTACTTTAGCTCATTTTAGTCCCGAGCTCCAACTATGGTGGTGGTTTTCAGCTAGAACATGAAGGGTCGTTGGAAGCGTTTTAGATGAAAGGGCGACTTTTAAACTGAAAAAAGTATGAATGCAAAAATATGACAAAGTTCATGTGAACATTGAGGCTTACTAAGTGTAAGGCTACATCCCAGATCAAGGTGTATAATAGGGTCCGGTTTAATAATGTGGAATCCTGATTATGGGCATCCCGTAAGCAAGAGCGAAGGTGCTACTGCCCGACTCGGCCAACAAATCTGGCTCATTAAGGTAGTAAGCATCCCTTCTTCTACTCAAGTCATGTACCACCCTCTGACTGTCCACGTCAGTCTATCTCAATGTTTAGGCACGCGTGAGACCGGTTCCTCCAATTTCTTATATTTGCTGAATTGGCGGATGTTTCACCAGGAACTTAACGCATGAGCAGGTCTCCTCTCCTGGGCAAATGCCTGGCCTTTGCCATGGGTGCGTGCCAGAAAGCTTTGCAAAGCTCACATTTCATGCTTGGGAAGTCAAACAAGGCGGCCAGGAGTCCTTCAGCAGAGAACATAGTGAGTGTTTTCGTCAGATGTGCCAACCACATTATTGAGCATGCCAATGCTTTTGGCGTGATGGGTGTTAATGATGTTTACTTGTTATGCCTCATGTTTCATTTCAATAATGTTTGAAGAGGAATTTTGCTCTGGTTGAGTTCCATTAGCAGCCAAAAGCCAGGTAAAAAGCAGAGCATGCCCCATATTGGTTGAGGTTTTTTTATTTTGGCAAACGTGGAGCGCAGCCGCCTCCTATTGAGCAGCAGGAGCTTGGTCGGCGTTCACTCTATTTTCAGATTATAATAATAATGCATTTATGTAGCTCTGAGATGCTACTTTAAAGCACTGTAAAAAAGAGGTATTATTTCTCCTACAACTTAGTAGATACATTTTAACGTGCTTTTTCCAAAGCAGACACTTTTCTTATTGTCCATTACAACGCATGTCTGGGGGAGAAAGAATGTGGAGGGACCTGTTACCACCGTTCGTGTTCAACAGAAGTACGTGGTAATTCTTGCTGTCATTCTTGGAGAATTTGAGTGATGGGCATCGCCAAGAGAAGGCTTGTAGGGAAATGCTGGCACTCTTCAAGTCTGTGGTGAATGGAACCGCATAGAGATGGAATCTTGTGCGGAAAGACATTCCCCTATACCACTTGTATTTCACCACTAAGAAAGCACGCAGGTTCTGGGATACTAAACTACTGTCACTTGACAGAGGAGGCGGAAAGGGCATCAAAACCCTCCGTTATTTCTGTTGCAGGACTAAAGCTCAAACTAAAATATACATCAAACACTTATTCAATGGCCTGGCCGTATTCCTAAAGGATAAACTACCCCTGCAAAAAATACCTCCTAAAACTCTTTGACATAGTTAAACTTTCAATCCAAGACATTAAACTGACAACCTTAGAAAACAAGAAGTGCACACCTTGGTCGTTGCTTCATCAAATCACATCTAATCAAGCATCATAGTTAGGTGCCGAGTATAATTGTGGATGTATGGCTACCCAGGCTAATCTACCCATCCAACCTTGGCTAGCCTCCTTCGCTTCTCTGGATTGCAAACCTTGTGGAAATTTAGCCTGCAAACTGAACATTATCTGCGCCATCTTGCCTCTCCCCAGCGCCACGCACAGCGAATGCACGGCCGCCATTTTAGGCACCCCACTCTCTCCCCGCTCACTCTCGACCGCCAGCGCTTTCCCCTGGCGCTGCGAGCATCCCCCCGCGCGCCGGCCACCCCCGCTCTCTCATACAGGCCATAAACCCTCTCCTTCTGCGCGACCCTGCTACGGAACCACTTCCGACCGACAACCCATACATGGTCATGCCTCTCCTTTGATAACCCCCTTCCTCTGCGCCCCATTGTCTGAACTGGTCCCAGGCCATCACCTAGCCCTGCGGATGCAGTTTATTGCCCCTACTGTAAGGGAAACACCCCACATCAAAGGGATTACAGTAGATCAAAGCCCCTACCCCCTGAGACCCGGCCGGTTGCACACACCCCCGGGAATTAGCGGAATTCCCTGCTGTGCGATAGCCATCTCCCACTGCGGGTAGGGTGGGAACCTCTACTGTAACCATGTGTGGGATGTTCTTTCAGGCATCAAGGGAATCTCAAGAATATACTATGTATAATAAAGCAATAAACCAGTGTATAAGAGACCAGGTCTCAGAGATGCAGTTAGAGCACCTCGTGACGATACCTTGCTGTCAGATCTGATGTGTTCTGCTCCGACGGAATAAAACTTTGTTTCCTGCCTTCCAGTCTCCGGCGCCTGCCTCTTTTATTGGTAAATTATCGAGTGGTATGAGAGGCGATTACCGCCGGGCAAATACTTGAAAGGTTATCGACTGAAACTGCCGCTACCATTTAACAATTGGCGTCCCAAACGTGGGGCCCATCAGCGACACGTGGATCCAGTGGGAGAGGTCCCGACGACAGAGTGAACGACTGCAACGATCGGGAGAGCTCCTGCCCAATAGACCCTCGTCTGGCAGCCGATCATCCGAACTTCACTGGTTCCGAGCAGACCTCTCTCGAGTGATCTACAGTCCTGACTGGGAACCATCAGGAGTGCCGCGGCAAATACGGAGAGTAGAGGACGATCGGGCGCTGGAGGCGGAAGACGAGAAACTGTCCACGCGGTCCGGGTAAGGTCGTGAAATACGACAAAAGTGCGAAATAATTGATTGATTGTTTGAATACTAGTATTGCTCATTGATTGTTCTTTTTGAGATATTCGCTGTCTACAAACGGGGAGGAGTAGAAATACTCTCTCTCTCTCCCTTTGCAGATAGTGAAGGGTAGGTAACGCAGACTTTTGTCCCCGTTGAAACCCGTCGTGCCTATCTTTATCTCCCCATTGATTGATTGTCCGAACATTGATTGTTTTGAAGAATAGTGCTTTTTGAGATATTCTCTGTTTGCAAATAACGTAGAATAGGAATATTCTGTCTAGTCTTTGCAAATAGTGAAGGGTAGGTAACGCAGACTTTTGTCCCCGTTGAAACCCGTCGTGCCTATCTTTATCTCCCCATTGATTGATTGATTGATTGTCCGAACACTAGTTGTTCGATATTGGTTCTTTGGAGGTATTCTCTGCTTACAAATAACGAAGAATAGAGATATTCTGTCTAGTCTTTGCAAGCAGTGAAAAGATAGGTAGTGCTGACTTTTGTCCCCGTTGAAACCCGTCATGCCTATCTTCTCCCCACTGATTGTTAGTTGGTTCTGCCCGGACCGCTTATTAGAGGTGAACCACCCGGCTCCACTGGAAGGCACCCCTAATAAGGACATGTTCACTAAATATGGACTAGTCGCCGTAGCTTATAGCAAGCTGTGGCATAAATATACCAAGAAGGACCCCGAAAGTCAGTGGCCACTGATGGGATCCTTCGACGACCGCAAGATAGAAGCGCTAGAAGTAGCTCTGCGTAGCAATAAGACGACGCCTACTATGCTTGACAGTATTGGCATGTGGCGCAAAGAAGCGACGCAACGGAAAAAGAGGGAAGAAGTAAAAGCAGAAAAGGAATTACGAAAGGCAGCTCACCTTGCCGCTAAAAAGTTAGAAGAAGACATAAAGGAGAGAAGGGAAACTAAACTAAGACAGGAGCCCGAAACCTCAGGCCAGTACGCTGTTAGGACCCCTTCTTTGCTCTACCCTGAGTTGTCCTCCAAGCAGCGAACGAATGACGAATTACTGTTAGGTCCCCCGATCATTTACATGCCCCCTCCGTATGCACCCTCCCAATCAGTAGTACAACACCCACAACCCCCGAACACGAGCGAAAGCAGTACAGGGGCCTCGGCCCTCACGGCTTCCGCGCCGGCTGAGCCTCTTGTACTGAACCCAATGTCGACTACAACGCTAGATGACCATGAGATGGGAAAGAAAGAGTCCACCAGAATGAATCGATTAACTAAGGATGAACGAGCAGGAATCGATAGGATAGTAGGGACGCTGGTGGAGCGAAAAGAAAGTGAGGAGTATATAACAGACGTGTATAGCTCGTATGCCGACAGCCGCAGACGACACTTCGTCGTACGGCTCTGTTATCACGCCCTGAATGCATATGAGGACAGATACCACGATAAAGGTCCCGAAGGCTTAGCGGCCCTATATAGGAAGGTAGACATTGGGGAAGAAGGAGAGGGCGATGTAACGAACCTCTTCACTCCTACACTCGAGGTCTACCGACACCTTAAAGAACATGGACAGACCACCAAAACAGAAACCCCCATAGCAACTAAGCCCCAGGGAGGAAGGGCCGATGCCATGATGCCCATTAAAGAAGCTGCCCCCTACTGGGTCCCCCCACGGGGTCAGGGAACACACGACGACATCAACCACCAAGATGCGAAGGGAAGGGTTGTATATAACTGGGTCTACCAGCCGTGGGACCGGCAAGATATTTTGACCTTTAGAAAGACTCTACCCGACTTGAGAAAGAACCCGACTGCCTTCTACACTGAATTGGGTACAGCCTTAGGCTCAACGATAATGACGTTAGCAGATATCGACTTGTTCTTTGGGCTATGCCTGCCGGCTGATATGTGGAAACAAATCCGGAAAGTTGACCACGCTGAGCCGTTCGGATATACCTGGATACAACTCGATACCATAGATAAACAGCGAGAACCAGGACAGAAACCCCCGAAAGCCATCTTAGAGCTCCCAGACAAGATTGTACAAAAGCTGAAGACTCTAATCCCAGAAAGAAAGGTAGACTGGTCGATAGTGACGGCTTGCCGCCAGAAACCCCAGGAGGATGTGTCTGAATACTTCTCCCGATTCGAGACTGTGTTTTCCGATTACAGTGGCCAAGACATGACCACCGCAACCGGACACCACCTCTTTGTCCAGAATTATGTAAAGGGTCTGTCTCAAGAAGTTTCCCAGAAGCTACAGACCAGCGAGAGCAGTTGGGCAGCCTCCAAACCCGCAGCAATTCTCCAGATGGCCCAATACTACGAAAACCAGAAGAACGAGAACGATAGGGCGTCAGAGAAGAAGAAAAAGGAATTAAAGGAGAGGGTGATGATAGCACAGTTGCAAGGGGTGACCATAGGAAGGGAACCCCCAAAAGAGAATTACCAACCAACCGCTCCTAGAAAGCTACCCCCTAGAGACCATACACCTACACCCTACAACGGACGGAGAGACTTAGATGGAAATCAATGTGCGTTCTGTAGAGGGTTCGGACACTGGAAATCCCAGTGCCCGGTCCTTCTGGAAATGAACAAGAATAGGGACCCCAGAGACACAGCATATGACCCCAGAAATAGAGGACAGGGACGAGGGCACACGAACAACACCATCAACGACAGGCCAGGCAGACCAAACACCTTTGATCGCCCCCGCCAAAACCAGTGTCAGCAGTCCGACTATGAGAGCACTCATGACTTCGCATAGGACCGCCAGGGTCAAGGGAGGGATCCAGTCGAACTCCGTGTTGACCAGCAAGGTCCTTACGTCACCGCTAAGGTCTTGGGCACAAAATCTCCATTCCTGGTAGATACTGGGGCGACACGTAGTGCGTTATCTAAACGACTGATTCCTAGGGCACCCTTGTCTGGCTCACACGTAACCTCAATAGGCTTTGACGGAATGCCCTCCACTAACCCCTTATCAGCACCAATCTCCTTTGACTTAGAAGATAACACCACTGACACAACCTTTCTGCTCTCCTCCAACACCCCCGATGCTATTATGGGACTTGATTTGCTAAAACATTTTCGAGCCACCATCAGATGCTCCCCAGACGGAGTTCGAGTCATCCTACACGATAACCCAGATCTGTCCAGACCCTGTCACACACGGCGTATGCTCTCTATAACCGATGCTGATATGTCCCTACTCGACACATTACCTTCACATCTATGGGCTAAAACCGACTCAGATGTAGGGCGCATGGTGATCGACCCGGTACACATAACCGTCCGACCGGACGCAGTGCTCCCAAAGCTTCCACAGTATCGGATATCACCCGAAGGCGAGAAGGCATTGGTGGAAATCATCGAGTCCCTGGTCGAGGCAGGAGTGGTAGAAGAAGTAGTCAGTAATGTTTGCAACAGCCCAATCCTACCCATTGTAAAGAAGCAAGGCGAGGGGGATGAGAAAGCCTACCGTTTCATTGTTGACTTGCGAGAGGTTAACAAAGTAGTCATACCCCAGTACCCCGTAGTCTCAGACATCACCACCATCCTCACCCTGATTCCATCCACTGCCACCATCTTTACTGTTATTGACCTCAAGAACGCATTCTTTTCCATCCCCATCCACCCAGACAGCCGCTACCTGTTCGGCTTCACTTTAAAAGCCCGTTCGTACAGATTCTGCAGGGCACCCCAAGGCTACACTGAGAGTCCCAGTATTTACAGCCAAGCCCTCAAGAGGCAACTGGATGCAGTCCAACTACCCGATGGAGTGGTGTTGATACAGTACGTCGATGACATTCTTTTGGCGGCCGACACCACTCCTCTTGCCGTCACAGCCACCATTCACCTCCTCCGCTTCCTTGCGGAGAACGGTCACAAGGTCTCCAGAAAGAAATTGCAATTCTGCCAGCCCCAGGTAACGTATCTAGGCCACCTACTATCCAAAGACGGGAGGAAACTTACCCCTGACCGAATTCAAACCATCCTAGAAACCCCTGTTCCCAAAACTCAGAAGCAAGTACGATCCCTAGTGGGCCTCACCTCCTTTTGTCGACAGTGGTTGCCAAACTTTAGTCTTACCATAAAGCCTCTGCTTTCCCTGCTGGCTAAGGATGTCCCCTTCCCCCTCCCCTGGACACCTGAATGTCAATCCTCCTTCAAAGAATTACGAAACGCCCTCTGCTCGGCCCCAGTCCTAGGAACCCCAGACTACACTAAACCTTTCTCCCTCTACACCCACGAAAGGGAGGGATGTGCGTTGTCTGTCCTAACCCAGTCCATAGGCCCTAAGCAACGCCCTTGTGCCTACTTCTCTGCCACTCTTGACCCCGTAGCCAGAGCTTTGCCCGCCTGCCTTCGAGCAGTAGCCGCCGCTGCTGTCTCTATCCGACAAAGTGAGGGGATCGTGCTCTCGAACCCCCTCACGGTATTGGTACCCCATGCTGTTGACACCCTCCTGAACCAAACCAAGACTCAACACCTGACTAGCGCACGACTGACTGGTTATGAACTGACTCTGCTTGCACCCCACATCACATTGAAACGATGCACCACTCTGAATCCAGCTACACTACTGCCTCTCCCTGACGCTGACCCCAATGCATCCCCTATACATGATTGCGTGACCCTCACCGACGAACAAACCAAGAGTAGGGTTGACCTCCGGGATACTGCCTTCCCGGACCCTGATGGAGAACTGTGGGTGGATGGCTCATGCATCAAGCTCCCCGATGGCACCACCTCAGCTGCCTATGCAGTCACCACAGCCCGAACAGTTGTTGAGACAGCCCGCATCA
Source organism: Triturus cristatus (assembly GCF_964204655.1). Classification (NCBI taxonomy): domain Eukaryota; kingdom Metazoa; phylum Chordata; class Amphibia; order Caudata; family Salamandridae; genus Triturus; species Triturus cristatus. Next base: position 1,264,602,569 of record NC_140585.1, on the reverse strand, counting down.
CACAGCGATCCGCACAGGCGGCGGAACTAATTGCCCTCACACGAGCCTGCATCCTGGCAGCAGGGACAACCGCAAACATTTACACAGACAGTCAGTACGCCTTCGGGGTAGTTCACCACTTTGGGCTCTTATGGAAAGAGAGGGGATTTTTGACTTCTCATGGCACACCCATCCTGCATGGAGATCTAGTCTCTGCCCTGACCGAAGCAGTCCTCCTCCCCACACGGTTAGCTGTGATCAAATGCCAGGCACACAAGAAGGTGACAGACATTATAGGACAGGGAAATGCACTGGCTGACATTACTGCCCGAACCACAGCCGAGAATAGGTCCACGACCCGTATGTACGTGACCAGGTCACAAACTGAGAAATGGAAGGATGCTAGGGAAACAATTAGGGATATCCAACTAGCCAGCACACCACACGAGTTAACTGAATGGGCCCGGGTGGGATTGAAGGACGATGACGGTTGCTGGCGAACCAAAGACTTGAACAAATGGTTGTTACCAGATTCATACTTGATCCCCATACTGACCATGGCACACTCCCCCGCACACATAGGGTCTGCCCCCATGATCGAACTCATCTCTAAAGTCTGGCACAACGACAAAATACCAGACTCAGCCAAACGTCTAGTCCAACAATGCCTAGTATGCCTCCAACACAACCCTGGGAAAGGAACTGCTGTACCCCGGGGAGGGTTTGGGGTCCCCAATCACCCCTTTGAAGTCCTACAAATGGACTATGTCCAGCTAGAAAGGTGCCAAGGTTTGAAGTATGTACTTGTCATTGTGTGTGCCTTCAGCAAGTGGGTGGAAGCCTACCCAACCCATGACAACACCGCTATGACTACCGCAAAAGTACTACTGAAGGAGTTCTTCCCCCGATACGGCCTTTGTCGAATTTTGTGGAGCGACAATGGCCCCCACTTCGTTGCCGAAGTTATCCAACTCATCTTAAAAGGGTTGGGTGTAAAACAGAAGTTCCATGCGGTCTTCCATCCCCAATCTGCAGGCCTGGTTGAGCGACACAATGCCACATTGAAGCTTAAGATAGCAAAAATAGTCGCCACCACAGGGCTAAGATGGCCAGACGCTCTCCCACTAGCATTGCTATCAATGCGTTCCACCCCCACCAAACACCACTTAACCCCCTACGAGGTCGTCTTCGGGCGGCCCATGAACCTTTGGACTGCACCAAAACCGACATCCATCCACGACGTCCCGGACGTCCTCATGTCTGATTATCTGTACAATCTAACTAAAACGTTGTCTATCATCCATCAGCAGGTGCTGCACGCCATCCCCGATGTTTCCAGGGGCCCCGGACACGACATCCAACCTGGTGACTTCGTCTTAGTGCGTAACTTCCAGCGCACCAAGAGTCTGGAGCCCCGGTGGACGGGCCCCCTGCAAGTCCTGATCACCACCCGAACAGCTCTTCGAGTGGAGGGGAAACGCAATTGGCTGCACGCACACCACTGCAAGAAGGTATCACCGACCCTGACAACCACGGACAACGTCACCGCCCAAGAGGAACTTCTGGACAAAGACTGACCGAATGCACAGCTTTAAGACTATAACACTTTTTATTACCCTTCTCTTTTGCCTTCTCCTCATGGTCACCTTCTGGATCATGGAGGAGAACACACCCGCTCATAAGACATTGCTGACCACCGTTCAACCTACCACCACGAAGGAGCACCATCTGATCTCACTTTCACCCCAACTCCGAGAAAGGCGTAAGGAGTTCTGGAATAACTCTTTTGTGCAGTTGCTCCACCAACACAATCTTGCCACCAACGCCACTAACTGCTGGATCTGTGGATTGCTACCACATGCCACTGGGCACTCAATCCCTTTCATCCCTTCACCTTTTTCTGTCCATGGTTCCTGCCTCGCCTGGCTGATCCTTCTGCAGGAGAGCTACAAGGACAATGCCACTTCCGGCAGAACCATGTCACACTTCTACCATGGGTTCTGGATGAACAAAACTGGTAGAACTTCCGCCCTCTTCTGCCCTCTGAGATCGAACGCTTCCTTTCACATGGACATCCCTGCCAAAGAACGAGTTGAAATGCAAGTGTTCAACAATCCAGCCAGACCCACCTTCTCTTACCTCCGAAAACGGACCGCCGCCACCCTAACAGTGGCCCTGTCCGTCATCAACATCACTGGATCTGTATGCCTCGAAGGCCTGGGGGCACAGCTGGTGGGCCACAGCTCCTGCCTCATCACCCGAACATTGGATTCAGTTGACCCACCCTCCTTTGTTGCCTCCCCGAATATGTACTTCGTCTGTGGTACTAAGGCCTACACCTGGCTCCCGAAAGGTTGGGGAGGCACCTGCTACATCGCCTTTGTCCTTCCTCCGACGTATGTGGCTCCAGCAAACCATCACCGACAGAAACGGGCCAAAGACATTGTGCAAGCCGACTCCACTGGAGCACAGTTCATGGATGCAGTAAAGGGTCTTGTTCCGCTCTGGGGTCCGATGGCAAACAGCCGTGCCATCCGCCACTTAACCCAGGCAGTCGAAACGGCAATGAACATTACGGCTGGCGCCCTCGCCAACAACACCGCCGAGCTCCAGGCCGTCCGCTTAGTGGCCCTTCAGAACCGCCTCGTTCTAGATGTGGTCCTGGCTGATCGTGGAGGAGCATGCCGCATCATTGGGTCCAGCTGTTGTACCTACGTACCAGACAACTCACCCTCAGTCTACAAAGCAATCGAACACCTCCACAGACTGTCCACAGAGGTCCATCAAGAGCAAGAAGAATGGTCGCTGGGGAGTTGGTTTTGGGACACTATTAAAAGTTGGGGATGGAGGCTGTTTTCATTTATCCTAATACCGATTGTGATACTATGTGGATGTTGTTTGGGGATTCAGTGTCTGCCACCTTTATGTTCGCTTTTTATGAACTGCATCTGCCCTAAGACTTCGAACTTTGAAACAGAGCGGATGAAAGCCCTCTATGAGGTGGAAGTCCGCAGTATTATGGGGATAAATCCGAACTAGACAAGCTGGCGAGATATGTTAAAAGGGAGGACTGTGGAAATTTAGCCTGCAAACTGAACATTATCTGCGCCATCTTGCCTCTCCCCAGCGCCACGCACAGCGAATGCACGGCCGCCATTTTAGGCACCCCACTCTCTCCCCGCTCACTCTCGACCGCCAGCGCTTTCCCTTGGCGCTGCGAGCATCCCCCCGCGCGCCGGCCACCCCCGCTCTCTCATACAGGCCATAAACCCTCTCCTTCTGCGCGACCCTGCTACGGAACCACTTCCGACCGACAACCCATACATGGTCATGCCTCTCCTTTGATAACCCCCTTCCTCTGCGCCCCATTGTCTGAACTGGTCCCAGGCCATCACCTAGCCCTGCGGATGCAGTTTATTGCCCCTACTGTAAGGGAAACACCCCACATCAAAGGGATTACAGTAGATCAAAGCCCCTACCCCCTGAGACCCGGCCGGTTGCACACACCCCCGGGAATTAGCGGAATTCCCTGCTGCGCGATAGCCATCTCCCACTGCGGGTAGGGTGGGAACCTCTACTGTAACCATGTGTGGGATCAGATCTGAGCCGGGGGCTTCAGGGGATGTTCTTTCAGGCATCAAGGGAATCTCAAGAATATACTATGTATAATAAAGCAATAAACCAGTGTATAAGAGACCAGGTCTCAGAGATGCAGTTAGAGCACCTCGTGACGATACCTTGCTGTCAGATCTGATGTGTTCTGCTCCGACGGAATAAAACTTTGTTTCCTGCCTTCCAGTCTCCGGCGCCTGCCTCTTTTATTGGTAAATTATCGAGTGGTATGAGAGGCGATTACCGCCGGGCAAATACTTGAAAGGTTATCGACTGAAACTGCCGCTACCATTTAACAACCTGACACCACTCATTGTACCACATCTCTAGCTGTCCCCCAGCCGGAAATCGTCCGCCTTTTCATCTGCATAAGCAACATGGAAAAAAGCGTCGGAAGGACCCCTCAGCATCACAGTAAGGATAACCTCCTCTCATTATGTTTTGAAGAAAGACCTGTAACATATACTTTATGAATGATGGGTTATGGGAGTCACTCTAACTTCCTAAGAATAGCCTATTTCTCTATCAATCTGAAAATCCTTAATCTGTTATCCCAATATTGTGCCTAAGAGTAAATTGCTTAACTGTGATAGGTTTTGCTAGGCACCTCTTAAATTTCTATGTTATTGCTTAGCAACTAAGACACAAACATTTCATTTGCATAACTCATACCACAACAGTCAAGTAATTTCTAATAAAAATTACTCTCTCCGATGACTTCACAACGGGTATATGATCCTTTCCCCTTTAAATGTTCCTGCTTACAAATATATACTATGTAAAAATTCTACATAAGCTGTACTTTATTTTCTTTTTTTTTTTATTTATTTTTATTGTTCATCAGAAAAATAAAGTATAAACAATTAATTGCTTTGAAATATATATCTAATACAACAGAAATCCTTCAATTAAAGCTTAATCTCTTAAATTAAACATGATGCAATACATAATTTTTTTTAAAAAAAAAAAATTCCAAAGTAATGAAACATGAAAGTAAGAATCGAGCAATTTCAGCACCGCCAGCTTTAATCCTAACAGGGTAAGCATGTACCTATCACCCTTTAGATTAGCCATCTAGTTTAAGTTTCCATTTTTCGACTGGGGCCCATACCCGTTTCCCAAGCTGTCTTGCATTCACTCCTTTTTTTTCATATAAAGATTGCTCTAAGGTGTAGATAGCTAATAATTTTGACAGCCATTGTTAAAACGAAGGGGGATTAGAGTCTTTCCATACCGTTGCGATACAAAGCCGGCTCAGCGTCCTAGCAATAAACAAAAATTCATGGTGAGGTACCTCCTGTCCCTCCTTTGCCACTCCAAGAATCATGATCTCATTAGTTAATTTAATCGAGATCTCCAATTCATCTTTAAAGAAGTTTTCCATAGCTAGTTTAAAGGGATCTAAATTAGGGCAGGCTGCAAACATATGTATCGTATCTGCCTCCAAGCTCTGACATCTTGGGCAGAGGATCCCAATAGTACCACCCCAACGAGCTATTCTATGTGGTGTGTAATATAGTTCATGTAAGGTCTTATAATATTGTACTTGCAAGTTTGCAACCTTCAGGATAGAATTTCCAAGCTGAAGTGATTTTTCGCCCTCGTTCCCGACTAAATCTAATTTAGTTCTCCATTTATCAAATACCTTTCCTCTATCATCCTCATTATACTCGCACAATGCAGCATAAAGTTGAGAGATTGAACATCCCTCATCGTCTCGAACAATTTCCATTAGATCTACCCTAGCATACTTACAATTACCTGCCTGTTTCCTCTGCAAAACTGATCTTATCTGTAAGTATTTAAAAAAATCTCTCCGATCCAAGTTATATAGCTGTTGCGCCCTCTCAAATGATATTAACCCTGTCTGATCCGTGATATCGCCAATTGTACTAACCCCAAGATTATCCCAACGCCTCATCACTTGATCATGGAATACTTCTGGGAGGAGTTCATTCATATATAGAGGGGTATAGAAATTCATTCTCCCTAATTTAATTTTCTTCCGGATCGTTGACCAGACCGATATAACAGCCCCCAACAGCTTGAACTTTGTTCTTTTATAGTAGTTTAGTTCCTTGAATGTAAGAAGTCCCTTATTAGAGTCCAAAACCAAGAGCTCATATATATCCGGAATGCCAGCCCTACCCCTCCAAATGTCTTTCGTATTCCCGCCGAGAAGTCCTTTGCAGTACTGAAGAACTGACGCAAAATAATATGCCTTAAAGTCAGGTACTGCAAGGTCCCCCCGGTCTTTAGACAGTGCCATCATCTTTATAGCTCTACGAGTTCTGCCCTTAGCCCATATAAAACGATTACAAATCCCCTACTTTATTTTCTGAAGCACATTTAGTCTGCTGTACCTGGTTCTGAAACTTCTTGTAGGCTACATTAATGTATAATATTATATAATTTGTTTTATATTTCAGTGGTTCTATGTAAAATGCTTTGATGCCTTCTGGTTTGGTCAAAGAAAATAAAATGGAGAAATTGTGGTCTTTTCATACAAAGCCTTGTGACCAATGCTTTACTGATCCCCAAGTGGTAGCCATTTAAATGCTTAATTGCTGAGATAATGTGATGGTAGCAACTCTTTCAGGAAATGAGGCTAGCAGCATTGCTCTGGACTCGTTGTTTGAGTGCTTTTAGTTGGCAGCCTGGTATATGTTTGCAGAATGTTTCATGCGTCCCGGGCCAGTCATGAGTTACTGGACTCCGATTGTTTCAATCACAGTCTTTTACCACTATCTACCAAATTCCCAGGGATTTACCTTACAGTTGAGCCTAAAACTGAGCACCAAGTACATACTTTTAGCACTTGACCCTCAGATAGCGAAGTCGAGCAGTTTATGACTTACTCTGGGAGGGATGGCTGGAGTTAGAGACTCAAAGCTCCATAACCAACCAGTAGCATTTAATAGCTCAATGTCCAGCCAATGTATGTTCTTTTGGTAAAAAAAATATTTTGCCCAAATTACACATAATTATATTCTGTACATAATGTTCCAGAAATAACAAATTATAATGGTGAGTACTAATATCTCTTAGTAACTTCTGGGGAGGCATCTTATGCTCCTTCTATGGCACAACCTCCTACGTTACTCTCTTTTCAGTAGTTCAAGTGTCTGGGGTCGTCTGTGGAGGGTCTTGGTGAAGTGCTTGCCAAGTTGTGGACCAGTGCGCTGACGTGCTCAACCCATTGATGCATTTCCTTTGTATGTACAGCATTTCCTCTGTTATCTTAGTCTGATGGAGGTGCAGGCTGAGAATGCATTTTGCTGGCACGTTGTGCAATGATTTGCCCTCAGTGCACAAAGAATTGTGATCTTGCCGCAGCCGTACCAACTTTTGCATGCGTGCCCTAGTTAGTACCAGAACAAGGTGAGTGTGGGCTGAGGTGGAGTTGAAGTGAATGTGGCTCCACAGATCTTGCGACTTGGATCCTCCCTTGGGCCGAAACTCAAAACTCACCACTCAAAACAAGCTGCCCACCCCGTGTAAGGTGAACACTTAGTTCTGGATGCAAGTGATATGGTTTTGTCCTTCGGTACATTTGTTTTGTCTTTGTGGGGTCCACAAACTGCGGTCTGACCCTCTCTAGTGCTGCTTGGCTGGATAAGAGTTCATCAGTACCATCCATCCATGTGGGTACACAGTTATGCTTATTCTTCTGTGTCATTTCAGTCTCTGGGCTCCACCCTTGAAGATCAGTACAACTATCTCCTCCCTTTTGAGACGTTGGTGTCTCTGGTTCGTCCGGCGTGATCGCCTGCATATCCCTCTCCTGAACAGTGTTTTCCTGGGGCAGGAGCACCTCCAGTGCCCCTCCTGAGAAGTTAGTCAACTCTTTCCCTCAAAGAGAATTCTAGACTGTGCCTTCTGGAAGCCTCTTTGAGGTTTTCTGGGTTCTGGTCCCAAACCTGGAATAGTAGTTGGCCACGGATACCCCAGCCCTGGAGCACAAAAAGATTTCCCTGTCCACACCGGTGAAGAAACTTTGGAACAAAGGCTAAAAGTTTTTGTCCGTCTTTATAAGTTTCAGACTATAGTAGTCTATTTCAACACTCCGCTCTGATACTGATTCTGGAAGTTCTTTCGGTTGCTCTACCCCGACTGGTCCTGCCAAGGTCTTTGTTGCGAGGTGCTATCAGGATGGTGTGGGGAGCTGTGAGCCATTAGGTAGGAGAAACCCAAAACAATTGTTGAAACGCAAGAGAGCTTGTCCCAATTAACTACCTGTTCATCTGTGTGGGGTAGCCCTTACAGAGAACAATGAGCCAGTAAAAGGCTCGGGGAAACTCCCTTGCTTGAAAAGGGCCATCTCTCTCACCCCCACATCCAAAACTACTACCCACTACAAAGGATCCTTTGAATGCCCTGGAGTCCCCATCTGCAGTCTGGGATCCCTCCACCACTCTATCTTAGGTGCCAATTGGATCTAACATATACAAAATGGATTCCCGTAATCATGGTCCCATTATCTATTATGCTCCATACACGGATCTTTTGCGCACCCATAAAGGTGCACACATACAACATCCATGTCTCACATGGATGGGTAATGGATCTTATTACATGGAACTGGCTAAAGATTAGTTTACAAAAAGGTGGAAGAAGCCAGTAGGCAACTCACCTGATCATGAAAAGACATTGAAAAAGCTGGACTTGACAATGTGAACGGCGTTGCTGTCACCACAGTCAGTCTTCCACATCCCAGCAAGCTAACAGTTATAACTCTTAGTCAAGGAACTTGTGCCCCTCATAACCACTGAGTCCTGCTTGTGGTCTCTACCTAAGTCGCAAAATTACCTCCACTGCATATGCATGACTGTTGTGCATGCACAGGCTGAGGTCAAAAAGCTACAGCGTGTTATGACAAACTACAGTCAGGGGCACACATTGTGCAGATTGATGCAGAGGACGTTTGTCCATCACAAGAATATGCCTTTGCAGTATCCCGGTCCGGATAACGTTTCAAAGGACCACTGCAATTAAGTTTGGCAGTGTCCGTTTCCTAGGACTTCTTGATGTGATCCCTGAGAAATGTGCTGACCTACCTGTTGACCTTGAAGCAGGAAGATTAAAGACAAATACAGAGAGGAAGACCGTTTGCATTGAATGTTCACATGAGCATTTTAATTTTTAATTTTTAATCTGATGCCTTAAGGACAATTGGTGTGCCCAGTTGTGGGTCTTGTGATCACTGTGCATTAGGAACCAAGCTGTAACTCACCGAAGAAGCCCAACAGTTATGAAACCATTGTAGGGTTCTCCTTCAGAGGGGATGTTGTGTAGCAGTTCGGCCTGGACTGTCCCTATTGGAACAGGGCTAAGACTGTGTGGCATATGGTTGCCCCCCGTTCAGAAATGGCGCAACGGGTAAAAAGACACAATGGACTGAAATACGGCCAAAGCAGTTGTCAGTGACTGAGACTTTTGCAAGCATTCCACACATCACCTTTTGTTCGTTCAATAGTTGTTTTAAGGTACTGAGCCAGGCTTGTATTCTCATTAGACATGAATGTTTGAAATAACAGCCCCCACAAGCTGTTGCCAGCATACACAAGAAAGCTTTTATTATATGAGTTGTTGATCTCAGTCCCAGAAGTGAGATACTTGTTCGAGAGGCTCAGCGGAAACACAGACCTTTGTGGTGCTTTACAAGGGATGGCAGCTCTTTCGGAGAGGAAGCAGCCATGTTTGCCTAGATGTGTCTGGTTCTGCAGAAAGGGTGTGAACCAATCGAAGAATGTATGTTGTGTTCTGGTAAAAGCATCTGGTTGGGAGTGAAGCCCCTTTGCATAACATTTACTAAGATCGCTGAAAGATCTAGAGAGTCGTTTTTAAAGCGCACATGTGACCTTGTCCATTTGTGAATGTATTCCTACCTGTATATTAATTATGTAGCAGATGTAAAATACTTTCGTGGATGGGGATGGTGGATGTCTACTTGTATTTACTAATCCAGTGGTCAGCAAGGAAGTGCTGGCAGATTTCAAGTGAACTTTTCTCTCTAAATAAGAGAGAACTGAGGTTCTCTTTATTTGCCACAGAAATGGGAAGATCTAAGCTACTCAGCAAAGTTCTGAACTTTTACCTGTAGGTTGCACATAGACCACAAATTAAGCCATATTAACCCAAATTAAGCTTGCATTAACAGATGAATTCTCTCTGAAGAGATCTGCTCCAAAGATAGTGATGCTGGGAATGTTTTTTCCAAGTTCTTTCCACAGAATGTCTGGTTCCACACAACTGGTTAGCTTTGGGTTTAATGCACATTGAACCACATCTGAATAACTACAACCACAAATGGCATTTGCCAGGTTTGGATAGGAGTGAAAGAAAATTGGGCGCCTGGCCTGCACTAGCTTGTATCAACCCTGGATGGAAAAGTAGTTAATGGACTGGACTATCAAACTGCTTGTTAGGCCAGCATAATAGCTGACACCACTAATGGGATGAGTAAAGCGAAGCTGGTCTTCTCTGAAGTTTCTTGGGTCACCTTCCTTAATTTAATCATTAATTTATGCAGCTTTGTGTAGTGCAAATCAGACCCCTGAGGTGGCCCAGTACTGTACATAGGCATCACAAAAACATCACCATGGTACAACAGCAGGAAATCTTTAGAAAGATCAACAAGCAAATTGAGTGTGGCCAGGATTGGGGTGATGTATTAGGATCTGCTGGAGACTAAATGTGCTGCAGAGTTTAAAGCGTTTGCTTTAGTGGAGAACGGCAAACCGTGGGAGTGCCAGTTAATAGCTAGTTGCCATAATCAAGTTTAGATAGGACTAGATATTGGACCACTGTCCCGAAACGATCATATGGCATAAGAGAATTGATTCCCCTGAGTAGTCTAATTTGGTAGTGTGTACCCATAACTATGGCACTGATGTGGGCATGGAGTTCGTGTTTATCAAGAGTAAATCCAAATGATTTTGCGCTTTCCATGATGGATGATTTGCATTTGAGTAGATTTGAAGTATTCATCCAGGCTTGCACGGGTGGTGGTAAGAGTAGAAAAAATTCAGGTTTCTGGTTATTTATTCTAAAATATTGGAGCAACATCCATGATTGGAAGTCACTTGGGTCTTCTCAAGATTGGTTATGCCCTCTGGTAGAGAGATCTTCAAGTACACCTGCATGTCATCCGCATAGAGATGAAAGGAGATGGTAGATGTCAGGGGAGACCAGAGGGGCTCCTTGTTCAAACTGAAAAGTGTCAGGGAGAGAATGAAGCCTTGTAGTACTCCTTGGCAAAGAGTCAAAGGGCTGAAGAGAGAGTTTGACAGTGTAATTTGTCACAAATGATTTGAGAGATGATATTCAAACCAACTGAAAACCGTTCCCTTAATTCCAAACTGATCCTAAAGACGTTTTAGGAGGGAGGTGTGATTGACCGTGTCAAAATGCTGAGGAAAGGTCAAGAATTGTGAGTAGGCATGGTTCTTTATTGTTCTTTATTGTCCTGGATATGTAGTGCACCATATGCAGCATTGTTGTTCCTGTGCTGAATCCTGATTGGTGGTCATCGAGGACGTTAATGTGTTTGGATAACAGGTCTGTTAAACAATTTGTAAGCACTTTTGCTAGAAAGGGAAAGTTTGATGAAGGGTGGGGGTGGTTAACAGGAGATAGCAAATGTTTTTTAAGATGAGCGACTTACCTGATTTTGAAGCAGTCAGGCACTGCACCTTGAATTAGGGAGGAGTTGATTACGAACGTTAGGTAGGTGCTGAGGGATAATATGTTTTCACAATTGTGGCTGGGTAGGGTCTGCAAAATGGGAGGATTCTGTGCTAGCAGAGGTAGTAGTTACCAGTATATTTCAATTATAGGTTCTAAAGAGGTTCACACATCTTTTGACACTCTGATGTTTTTGCAATTGGGAGAGAGAGCTCAATGGTTTTTTTATTTTTCCTTTGAAATTTTTGGAGAATAAGCTGCTGTTTTCTTTGGTGTTGGGTATGTGAACAAAATATTGATAGAATTCTTGATGAGTTAAAAAAAAAACTCTCAGAGTCTATTTGTTTTCCTTGTTGATTTTTGTTGTTCTGAAAAATGCAGTCTTTGCCAAATGTGGTTTTTATTATTCATTGTGTTTGAGTCGTAATTTGTAAAGGTTTTTTTATGTGTACTGCCACCAGTTGCTTTCTCTCACTCAAGGGCTTTTCCATTCTTCTAGAAGTTGTTTTGGGAACCGGTGAGAAGATTTCTTGTTGTTTAGCATTTTTAATTTTAGTAGGTCAAGATTATTTGCAATGTCTGACACGACTATGTTGCAATTCTGTACTAACAAGTTTGTGTTAGATTTATCATGCAGTTCCTTTCTTGTTGCCATTATCTTGTTTCTAGTAAGGATTGTTCGACATGATTGAAATACCTGAGCCAAACCACTTGTTTCTTTGTTTGCCCGTTGGCAGTTTTGTTGTAGAACGGAGAGATAGGTATAAGAAAGTGGCCAGGCCCATCCGCAGGACGGAGGAGTAGTTCTCTGTAAGGCCTTTTTAGGTCGAGCCTAGAGCCAGCGCACATGCACTGTTCTGTGAGACTCGTTGTGGTGGAGTAGCGAATTGAAGCCCTGCCCACTCTCCGCCCATATTTGCCATTGGCTTGCGTCATTTTCTGTCCTAAATGCTGGCTTCTGATTGGTAAATAGGCTTGTTAGTCCCTCCATAGTACCGCCTCCTCTTCATTTGTCACCTCCCCTGGCGGCTGGCCCCTTTACTTTGGTTGTTACAGGTATGTGTTATTTAGACTTTGAGCACTATTTTCTTTAATGAGGTTCTCCTACTGCAGGCACGACGTGCTTTGGTGCCTTCTTTATTCCCCTCCCGCCCACACGCCCTCCTGTTGTCCGGGCCTTCTTTACCCCGCCCGACTTCCCCTTCCTGTTGTCAGTGCCTTCTCCCCCCGTCCGTCCTCCCTCCTGTTGTCCGTGATGCCAACCATTTGCAATGCATGAATCGCGTACATGCAAGACCTATTTCATTGCAAATGCTTGTTTGTAGATGAGGTTGAGGATAGATTCCTCTCGTGTGTAGGTGCTGAGCAGAATTGTTTAAGGTTGTTATTGAGGGGAAGGTGTGGCAGGGCCACTTGCGCAACCTTTTGAGTATTCCCACTGTAGCTCTACGTGATCAGAATTTATGGTGCTTCAAGGGAGAGAGCGACCACTAGCACTCTCACAATAACTGAGAAAACCCAGTATACATAATAAACTGATTGTCCCGAGCAGCCAACATATATACAAAATAGGTATGTCCAAAAGCTCTTGCTCTGTTTTCAGTTCAGTTTATTCCTCCACAACCTTCAAAATGTCTTCAGTAGCCAACACATGTTTCGTCAGGTTGATGTTTGAACATCACTGACTTCATCAGGGCTCAATTAAATGTATCGTCACGTATATTGGTTTTAAAAAAGGTCGTATCTCGAAAATCAGATCACTTGTTGTGTATCTCCATATTACTGTCAGTTCATGTCCACCTGTGTCTTGGAGAGTACTCCTTGACATATCCAGCCCGGCGTGGTAACCTGACGAAACACGTGTTGGCTACTGAAGACATTTTGAAGGTTGTGGAGGAATAAACCGAACTGAAAACAGAGCAAGAGCTGTTTTTGTATATTTTGTATATATTTTGGTTGCTCAGGACAATCTGTTTATTATTATTGAGGGGAGAAAGAGACTCGGCTGTCTCTCGTCTTCCCAGTGAAAACAAGGTGAAAAGACAAAGATGGTCGCTGTCTTTTACAGCATATTTTACTGCCCAGGAGTTTCAGTGTAAGTCTAATGCCTCCTGTTATATTTTGATTTTTTTTTTTCTCACTTAAGTATGTTTAATGTTTACTGACCTTCTCTGTATTTATCAATGTTCATATCCAATGGTCTACTTGGCTGCAATGGGACAATGTAACCAGGGAACACCCCCCAATCATAATTAGGGGTGCAATTGTGCCTCAGATGCTCTTGCCTCGGTACCAGTGTATGTGCTGTGCCAATGTTTATTTTGAGTGCCTCTTAAAAAAAAAATATATATATATATATATATTACAATTAGTATTTTTATCATTTATTTAACCAGTAAATATGCGCTCATCGTTGTTTAGCATTCATATATATTGCAACGCTGTTAATCATTCGACTATAGCAGTGTGGTACAAACGGATATGCACACAAAGTTTTGAAATCTTACTGCAGAAATATCTATTTTAACGCCCCATAATCCACTCAGCTCACGTATAACTTGTCTGTCGTAATCGACAGCATTGAAAGTACTTCGAGACATATTTTTCGCTTTTTTCATCTTTAAAATAATTACACGTCAAATATACACTCGAAAGTCGGTAAAAACAAAGTATGAGATTTAAGCATAACGCAGTAGCGCTGAAGCCTCCCGATGCCTGTCTGACTGGGCCCAGCTCCTGTCCTCTGATGACTTTGATCTCCGCTCGGGTGAAATCTCCCACCTTCGCCTACTGCTCTTTATCGCCTCAGCCTGCTCGGTTTCCTGTCTGGGAGACGGATGGACAGATTAATTACCCTAGCCCGTCAGTGACATCGATCTGCCTTTGCTGTCAATACTGACGTGCTTTCACCTCGCGACCGCCGCGCGCCCTGCCTGTGTCTCCTTGCTCGAAGGCGCAAGACCTGAGGGCGGGGCGAGGGGGTGATAGTCTTATTGCTGGGCCTGTCCAGTGGGGTGCATTTTAGAGATGAGTGAAAAAGTTAACTCAATCATTGTTAAAAACTGAAGATGCTCTAAGGGAATACTGTTCAGTGTAATGGTGCAGGGCCCTAGGCTCTCGTGCATGAATGACTGAGACACAGACACCATTTACTGGAAAGAACTGGCCCAGGGCACTATTATCAGGGTCACATCTCCTGTGGTGGATGGGTGCGGGGTAGGGTGTAAGCCAGACCTCTGGCAGTGGCTGGCACAAACAACTAGAAAAGTGACCAGCAGGTCACTACATCCCTCCCAAACTTTATTCACACTGGAACAGCAAAGTCCAACCTGTGGGAGAGAATAAAACAATAATAGACACTTCCACTGAGTCTCTTCAGCTGCTTACAGAACAAGACAATGGTACAGCTGCAGCTAGGACCCCCAGTTCTATTTGACACAGTTCAGTGGTGCTCTGCGGGTCTGGTCCTTCTTGGACTCAAGGCGTGAAAGTGGACACTTAACTCTCTATACGTACAGTTCTTTTGGACGGTGCAGGTGGATTGATAGTGAATCTGTTAGATGTTACACTTTCACAGTTCAGTCTTGGTTGTTGTTGTTTCTTTTCTGCAGAATGGTGGAGTAGTTACAAACAACCCTCTCTCACCAGGATGCCCCTCTCACAGGTATTCCCCTCTCAAGGGATGTCCCGAACGTCCGCCTCGCTAGGCTTCCACGGGACTAGGTGTCCCTCGCTGTGTCACTTCAACGCCACCTTCTAGGTTTGTGAACGAAGCGCTACGAGTCCCACCTTCAAGTCTGTCGTTCCACCTGGAGGGTAGTTGTTTCTTGATAGGATTACTCCTGCCTCCCAGACTTTGGTGGACCATCTTTCACAGGATGGCCTTGGAACATGAGATCTTCATCTTCCTGGGAACCTGCAGAAGAGCGGCTGTAGACTCCTCTCTCGTGGTGGGACCCTCTCTCCCCAGCGTCCTTTGCCCCTTGGATCTCCACGGTCTGGTGTGGAGTGGTCGGATCCTCTTCTTCAGGACAACGTAGCAGTCTCACCAGCCAGTCTCCCGTTCGACCCCAACGGTGGATGTTACAAATGGTCCAGCTTGCTCCCCTCTGCTGTCACCAGGTTTGCTTGTTATTGCGAAGACTCCTATACAACTAGCTTCTCATGGCATGGCGCCACCAATGTTACCAATGTGCTTTGGTTCCTTCCAGATGTTCTTGCACTCAGTCGTCCTCGATCTTGCGTTGTAAGAGTTGTCTGATCTCCTCTCTTCTTTTCTCTTGTTTTTTGAATGTCTGCGGTGGCCAAATGCCACACAATTTCCTGTTATCTTTCACTTTGCGACGTGGTCAGATCCACTCTTCTTGCACCTCTTCTCTGGCCAGGCATCTCCATGTGCCGTGCACTTCACACAGGTCTCCCTGGCCCTGTCCTACCCCTAGGACAATGCACTCTCTTCATTCGGTGACCAGACTTGTCGTCGCAACATTCTTTCTCTCATGACTCGTCCTCGGTCCTCATTCTTTGATTACAGGTCTTTCTTCTCTGACCTCTCTTTGGTCCTCTTCACAGACCTCTCTTTGGTCCTCTTCACAGACCTCTCCTCAGTCATCTTGTCAGACCGCTCTTCGGTCATCTTCTCGGACCTTTCTCAGGTCACCACTTCTGTGACCTCTTCTCAGGTCCCCGCTTCTTTGGCCTCAGGCACGTTATCTTCGCCGACCTCAGGCAGGTCATCTTCGCCGACCTCATGCAGGTCATCTTCGCCGACCTCATGCAGGTCATCTTCGCTGACCTCATGCAGGTCATCTTCGCTGACCTCATGCAGGTCATCTTCGCCGACCTCATGCAGGTCATCTTCGATGACCTCATGCAGGTCATCTTCGCCAACCTCTTGCAGGTCATCTTCGCCGACCTCTTGCAGGTCCTCTTCGCCGACCTCTTGCAGGTCCTCTTCGCCGACCTCTTGCAGGTCCTCTTCTCCGACCACATGCAGGTCATCTTCGCCGACCTCATGCAGGTCATCTTCGCCGACCTCATGCAGGTCATCTTCGCCGACCTCATGCAGGTCATCTTCGCTGACCTCATGCAGGTCATCTTCGCCGACCTCATGCAGGTCATCTTCGCCGACCTCATGCAGGTCATCTTCGCCAACCTCTTGCAGGTCATCTTCGCCGACCTCTTGCAGGTCCTCTTCGCCGACCTCTTGCAGGTCCTCTTCGCCGACCTCTTGCAGGTCCTCTTCGCCGACCTCTTGCAGTTCCTTTTCGCCGAACTCTTGCAGGTCCTTTTCGCTGACCTCTTGCAGGTACTGTCCGCTGACCTCTTGCAGGTCCTCTTTGCTGACCTCTTGCAGGTCCTCCTCTTGCTCTCGGGCTCCAGCCCGTACCGTCAGGGTCTAGGGTACGTTCTTCGGCGCAACTTCTCTCTTTGCGCTCTCCATCCTTCGTCTGAGGGTACTCTTGCATCAGGTGGCTTGCGCTCTTCCTTCTTCCACTTGCGGTGGTGTCCTTTTACCACTGGGCGCGCATGCAGCACCCATTCTTAAGTGCTTCAGAGACTTGCTGCCAGGGGCCTGTTGCACTGTACCACACCTGCTGTCCAAGTGCAATACTCCTTCCTGCTGCAGTGACCACCTGTGGCCACTAGGTGTCACTGCTTTCTCTCCCAGCCCTGGCAGCTTTTTCCTTCCAAGTTCCTGTATAGCCGGTGTCCTCACTCAATTTCACTGGGGTGGTTGCAGCAGCCCTTCCTGTGCTGCAGCCCACTTTTCTACACTCTATCTACCATTGCCGAGCTTTCCCTCTTAAAGTTCCCTTATGGGCTCACTTGCTGGATGGGATTCCATCTGTCCAGCTTCCAAGGCACTAACCGGTTTTGGGGGTGTCTATCACTCCAGCTTTTTTTTTCATATTCACTTCCCCTCTTGTTTCCATTAACTTTGGGCCTCAGCAGCTGTCCATATGCTGCTGTACGTTTTCCTTGCACTGTTCTTTGCACACTTTTATTTTTGGACAGGCCGCAGTTCCGCCCGTAACCTGTAGGTGGCGCTGCCACCCTTTCTGATCTCTAAGCCTCCAGGCCACAGCCTCCACCTGGCTGGGCAGCTACTGGCGCACCTTCAGTCCCTTCCAGCGCTCTCCACACCTTCACGGGCCTCGCCCTACACTGGCACAGCCGGAAGTGTTCAACTCTGCAGCAGCACCTCCTCAGGACTCATGCCACTGCCAGTAATGCTCTTGCTGTCTTGGTAAATGTCTGCTTTTATGTTTTTTTCAATTGTGAGTGGGGCTCTGGCTGTGTTGTGCTCCACAGTGACCCTCCCATTCACTTCATCTTCGCCGTCCAGTAAGTACGACCGCACATGCGGCCCTCCAGCCGTTGTCTGTTCACTCAGCTAGGGGCCTCACCTCATGCTGGCACCTGACCAGCCCTGCCCTTACATCGCCAGCTTCCTCACGCGCACCAACCGCACGCCTGGCCCATCTACCTCTACTGGCTACATGCTCTCTTCGCCTGCGGGCGGAGCACCATCTTCATCGGCCACCTGTTAGACTTGGCACTCAGCCTTCGTGCGATGGGGGCAGATGATCGCGTGGTGCCCTGGCTGCCTTCTCCCTGCAGGCAAAACTCCCACACCGCAGCGGCCCCCTCACCCTCCGGTGAGTCAATGAGGGCCTTGCAGGTGCGGGGGTGGGGGACATGCAATGCTCTCGCAGTAGGGAAACTCGATGCTTACCCCTTATAACTTTAGTTGGGGTTCGGCAGTGAAGGAAAGAATCTGTCTCAAGGAGAGCATCAACATTTTCTCACTCCTAGAGGTGCACCAAGCAGGGTTAGATCTCACCACGCATTACAAAAAAGAGTAGGACAGGAGGGACAGGCACAGACCTAGGGTAGAGAGGTTAATTGAGAATTGGTTGAGGGCATTTAGAACCCTGGTATGCGACTTTTTAGAAAAGTTCCTGCAGAACGTGGCGGCACTATTTCTCCACATGCCAGTCCGGCCATGTTAGAGGGGGACCAGAAGAGAGGGAAGCTCAAGCACCCCCTGGCAGCCCTCCCTGCCCTTATCGGGATCAGAGCGCTCACCCAGTTACTTAGCAGATACCCATGAAAGGAGGAAGGGCAGCTACCAGCATGCAGTTTTCTGGCAGGCTTTCATATCCCTTACCAGGGCCCTTAGGTCTATCGCCTTCGCAAAAACTTGAAATCGGTTAGTGTCAATATGGAGGTGGCCAGGCAGACAGTGGCGAAAAAGCTCAGCCTCGGGAGAGTAGCTGGTTCATTCTCGCCCCACCCTTCAATAACTTTGTAGTCTCCCCTCTGGGTGTGGTACCCAAGAAGGAGGACGGGAAGTACCGCCTCATACACCATCTGCCATACCCACTGAGCCAGTGAGTCAACGATGGACTGGACCCAGTCAGTTGATCTGTGTCCTACACGACCTTAGATGGGGTGGTTGATCTGATCAAAGTCGTAATAAAAGGGTTGCTGTTCATGAAGACAGATATAGAGTCTGCCTTTCGCCTCATGCTGGTTCATCCGCATCGCTACCGCCTGCTGGACTTTCATCAGGACAATGCTTTTTACTATGACAAATGCCTGCTCATAGGCTGCACATTCGCTCTCACTTATTTTGAGACCTTCAGCAGCTTTCTAGAGTGGTAGTTGGGTACATGGCACGCAGCAGGAGGGCAGATACACCACCTCAATGACTTGTTATTTATTGGCAAACCTGGCACCACAATGTGCGGTGACGGGCTGCGTCACTTCGTGGAATTGGCAAAAGAGCTAGGGGTACCGCTAGTGAGTGAAATGACGGACGACCTAGTCACACAGGTATCTTTCCAAGAAATTGAGCTAGACACCTTGGCGCGGTATACAGGCTACGGCGGGCCAAACTGGGCTGCTGCAAATCATAATGGAGCGGATACTCGCAAAAAAAAGGCAACCCTGGGCGAGATGCAGCAGCTGCTGTGTAAGCTTAACTTTGCCAACCGTGTTATCCCGGCAGGACGGCCATTTGCCAGACTCCTTGCCTGGTTGAAAAAGTGCCTCACAAAAAAACATCACAGAGTGCAGCTCCCGCAGGGTGTGAAGGAGGACCTGGAGCAATGGGTAGTCTTCCTAGCCAACTTCAATGGGACACTCATCTGGTGGGAACCATGGGTGCCTGCCAGCCAGCTGGAACTATTTATGGATGCTGCAGGAAGCAAGGGCTAAGGGGTGATCCTAGGCGCAGCATTGACGGCATCCTGCTGGTCGGGTGCTTTGCACGTGAAGGGGATCACAAAGAATATTACACCGCTGGAACTCTTTCCTCATCATCGTGGCCTTCCCCCTATGGGCGGATCAGCTCACCAACAGGCAGATCACGTTATGGCCCTACAACCAAGCAGTTGTGCATGCATTGAATTTAGGAACAATTCTGTGGCCAGCAGAGGTGCGATTACTATGCCAACAAGCCAGCTGAAAGCCAACATAGCTATCAGACCCAGACACATTTTAGGCAGCGATAACTCAGTAGCTGACGCATTATCTTGTTTATTGCAGAGATTCAGAGAGCTGGCCCCAGATTCAAGAGCAGACCATGACGCCGGTTCCCGAGTGCCTCTGGGCGCTGGCTGACCTATCTTAGCGATGTTGGGGGACAGTGCGCTGGCACCCAAGACAGCAGACAAATACCATAAGTGCTGGGAAGTTTTTCACGGCATAACTGGTGCAGCAAGTCCAGGCGAGATCCCAACTGAGGATGTCACAAGATTCATTCAATGGGCATTTGAGGGCGGAAGAAGCCAGACTTGGCGCAAGTACACCTTAACATGATATCCTGCTATACCAAGCTAGCGACAGGGAGGGACCCAGCTGGCTTCTTCTATTGAAAGGTGATGATGAAAGAGTCGGGCTGTTTCAACCCTAGCGCAAGGACCAGAGGCGCCCAGTGACTTTAGCTTGTTGAGAAAGTTGCTTGACACACTTCCTCACATTTGCAGGCCTGGGACAAGACACATAGACAAGGAGAGCTCAATATATAACATAGAAAGAGAGACAAAAAAAATGTAATACATTGTCTAATGTACGACCAATTGGTAGCTGGACATTTGAGGTGGGCAACTTTGTTTGTTGAATGGTGATTACTTCAGGTGGTGCAGCAAATAGTCCCCAGGCTGCCAATATTTGTTTCAAAACGAAAAGCACCATAGCCGAGGAAGAAGAGCTGCTCAATCAGTGTCCTTGGGATGCCATACGGCAAGGGCACTGGGAGCGAGTTATGGGCCAGCAAGGGTCAGCTGCAGGCGGACAGAGCACTTGCAGCCCAGGAGAGGCCGGACAGCTGCCCACATAGATCTCACTAGCAAGGGAAGCCTAGGAGCTGCGAACGCTAGACGCCTGCAAAGGAGCAGTCGCGCAAGGGCTTGCCGTAAGTGCAGTCAGTAATTTAATATGGACCAACAAGACCAGAACTGCTGTTGTAAAACTTGAAAGATATGACAAATGTATTGAAGTATTTGAATCCATGGAATGCAAATGTCCATTAAGTTGTGATGTATCATGTCCATGTGTAATGTTGAATAAACTGCATCCATTATGAACCAACTATGGCTCCCCTTTATCTGTCACTAAAGGGGGAATGGTGCGTTTGGATGGCAGGCGCGGTTCTAGTGGGTGGGCCGGGTGGGTGGCAGTGAGGGAATCCGAGGAGGAGGTAGTGGGAGGAGCTATGGAGCGATGAGGGGCACTGTTGGAGGGTGACAATGAGGGAATCCGAGGAAGAGGTCATGGGGTGGAGGGGGAGCTACAGAGAGATGAGGGGCACTGGTGGAGGGTGGCAGTGAGGGAATCCGAGGAGGAGGTATGAGGGGGAGGGGCTATGGGGAGATGAGGGGCACTTGTGGTGTGTGGCAGTGAGGGAATCCGAGGAGGAGGTCAATAGGGGGGCCATGGAGGGCTGAGGGGCACTGTTGGAAGGTGGTAGTAAAGGTATTTACAGAGAAAGAGGTTATTGGTGCAGGGCCAAAAAAGACTTTTGCATCAGCACTGAAGCCGGCCTTGACTTGGCCTTTCTGTTTTTGTTTATTTAATTAGCAATCGGGTCATAAGGGCTACTGTGGAACATACTTTAAAGTGCGTGCTAATGATATGTACTACTATATTCAATGTTTTAAGTTTGAAGGTGATTTTACTAATGTTTTTACCAGGAAAAATGAAAGTGGAGCCCGATGTTGCCTGATACGGTGCTGGGGCCCAAGGTCAGCTGTGAGATAAGGTGCACTGGAGAGGAGTAGTGGATAATCAAGCCTGTAAGGGGGTGCACTGCAGGGTCAGGGGTCAGGTGGAGGTAGTAATGAAGAGGGATTCTTCCTGAAGGCTCGCACAGAGGGAGCCTGTAAGGGAGTGCGTTGCAGAGTCTAGGGTCAGGTGGAGGTAGTAATGAAGAGGGATTCTCACTGAAGGCTCGCAAAAAGGGAGCCCGAGAAGTGTCACTTGCCTGTTACTTCCACCTCAGAAACCTCCTCTTCCCATCAAAGGGACATTACATGGAAAAAACACTTTGTGAGAGTGATAACATTGAGAAAGAGACTTAGAAAAGAGTGCGTTTTACTGGGCCTTGTAAGACTAAGAAGAGATAAAGGAGGGCCCTGAAGCAGGCCTGCCCAGACATATATGCGACAAATCGAGCCTACAGTGGCCCCCCCAAATGCACCCTTGGCCCACCCAAATAAAAATTCCTGGAGCCGGGCCTGTTGGATGGCCAGAAGGGAACTGGTGGCCACTCGCACATCTGGGAAGGGTTAGATACGGAAGTGAAGTTGGAGAAGGAAAGGAGTGGAAGCAAATGGAGATGAGGGAGATGAGGATGCGGCCAAGGAGAACAGTGCGTAAAAGAAGGGAAGAAACGGGGCAAAGGAGAAGGAAAAAGAGAGGAGGGGACGAGAATAAGTAGAAAACACCAAGCATGAGGATATGCCTAATAGAAACGTCAATAAAAAAGATGGAAGAATGAATATGAGAAGAGGGGGAGTCAAGGTGGGCGCAAAAGCAGGGTGGAATGTGTACGTACTCAGGAGGGCAATAAGTTTCCGCCTGGGAAGTGTGAGACGGCAAGTAGAAATGGGGGAACGGGAAGCTGTCTGAAGATGAAAAGAGGCTCAAAGTGGAAAACAGAAGGAACATTTATCCTTCTAGAATGATAGGGCATATATCAGAACACAGGAAAAAGAGATGGCGAATGGAAGTGGGAGGAGGGAGGGGTGGATCTGAGGAGTGGAGAGAGTGCAGCAGACACAGTCAGATCACATGGAGGAGTCTGTATCAAAAAATGTTTGTGTTCCCTAGTAAAGATAATTGGAATTGGACCCCTCGTGGCGTACTAAATGTCTTTGCACAGATGCTAATGGTGTCGCCTGTACCCTGGGGGCCGGTCTGTCTCTTTTACAGGCATCCATGTGAGGAGAAGGACTCGGCCCTGCTCAGCGGGTGGGGTGGCGGTATTGGAGACGGTGCCGTGTGAGGGAGTAGGACACGCAAGAATATATGGTATCAAGGACTAGGCAAAAAAGTAAAATACCCTCCACTTTGAACTAAAGCACTGATGAGACAAAGCAAGAGAAGTGAGTTCGCCCGACCATTCCCAGAATAGCTACCTCATCTCTTCCATTCAACCATCTATCCATTCATACTGTCACCCTTCCATCCCCTGGCTGATAGCCATCATTTCACCTTTACATTCTGTCATCCATTCATTCTTTTACCTTTATTTAGTCTTTCACTATTTCATCCAGCCATGTTTTCACCCATTCACTCACCCAGGCATCCTTTCACTGATTCACCCACCTTCTCATCCTTTCATCCACCCATGCATTCTTTCACCCATCCACTCTTTTGCGCATCCTTTCACCCATCTACCCATCCTTTCACCCATCCATGCATCCTTTTGCCCATCCACCCTTTCACCCACTCACACATACTTTCACCCATCCTTCCTTTTAATCTTCCATCCATCGGTCCATATTCGATCAACCCATCCTTTTTTTACATTAATTATGAGATTTTGTCTGCGGTGTTGTAGACAGAAGAGGCCCATGAAGAACCCCACCCTGCTGTAGCTACTAAAGTGGGGGTTCACACGCGCTTGGGTGGCACCCTTTCTATGGTAGAATCCGTAGGAGGACATAGGTTTCATTCTACAGGATTCTACAGAGACAGAACAGCTAAGGCCTGGGGGGCTGTGTTGAGGAAATGGCATATGAGGACTGATGGGGCTCACTGTAGGACGCAGGCCTGGCCAGGCTAGCAGTTGGAAAGTAGAGAGAACATTCTAAAGCCCGAAGCGAGGTCCCTGTGTAGAGGATGGAGAAGGGCCTTTATAAAAGGTGAAGAGTGTAGGACACCTAAGGGCAGATATTGTCTTCTATAGAGGACACCACATATAAGAGGAGGGGGCAGACACATAAGGCCAGAGAAGTTCTCTGTATGGCACAGGCCCTGTGATGAAAGGGAGACGTGTTTTGGGGACGCTGTCTAGGGTACAGGGCATGTGAGGCCTGATGGGGCTTTCTGGAGGGAACAGCGCTTGTGTGAACGAAGGACACTTCTGACGGCAGGTCGTGTTAAAATAGTGATAGAAATGATTTTGATGGATTAAAATTATGTGCCTAACGTGATGGCCATTTTTGCACTAAAATGAAAACACAGCACTGTGCAAAACTGTACTTTCCTGTGCTTGCCAAAACTAGGTCCGAACTAGGCCTAAGCTCCATTTTGAATTCTAACGCAGCCATGGTCTGTGTTTTAATTTCTTTGTTCATGATGTGTTACAGAATGTGCATCAGGATAATGCTCTGTGTTAACATACTGTTCTCGAAGAACTTCGGATGAAACTCTTTGCTACATTTCAAGGCTCTTTCTGCCTGTGCTACTGTAGATCTATCGATTGATGAGACTGCCATTGTTTTGAGTGTAACTAGATTTCTACTTACACATTTGATTACTTTAGGCCAATAGATGTCGTTTAATATTCATTTAGGGTATCAAGTTAGGATGATGTTAGATGATGCTGCATTACAATTTGTGTTCTGACTTGTCAATTTGTGCTATGACTCAAATCACTTTATGCGGATAATGCTATTTTCACGGTGTATGTCTTAATAGGAATACTTTACTTTTTGGAGGTGAGCCAGGTCTGGTCTGCCCCAGAGACATTGTAAGGCATCTGTAAAGTGGGCTCTGGCCCAGGGCACCAGCCATTCAGCCCCCCCCCCCCCTCCCGATAGAGACAGCTCTGCAGAGTCTTGCCCTGATGTCCTTGAATAAATCTTAAACATATTTTTTCGAAATACTGGCTTCCTTTAATTTACTTATAATGTGGGTGATGTGTGAGAGTCTATTACAGAACATTTTCAGGGATATCTTGTGTTTGTTTCATGCATCATCCATATAAAAGTTTCTTTTAGATCAAAACAGGAACTCACATTTGAGAAATGGGAGGGTGTCACAGAGAGTATTTCGAGTAATATCGTGAGCTGCTGCTGTGTTACAATATTGAAAACACACATCACTATACCTGAATATTAAATGCGAAAACATTTAGAATTTGGAGGAGTGTGCCTGGGCACTTTCAGTGACTTGGCCAAAGAGTCCATGAAAAAGCTGAAATTGGTTCATAAATTCAAGATTGTCCCGAACAGGGGCCTCAAAAATAAGTTTTGCCCAGGGCCCCTACATTCTTAAGATGTCCCTGTCTGCCCTGACTTTGTTAGTCTGTCTCTTGATTTGGACCTAGAATACTTTTGCTCTGAAACCTGTTTTCATGTTGGACTCTATAACTGCATCTGATTGAGTCTTCTTTTGATTCCCTATGTTGATTTAGCATGCATTTTGACTAACTTTTATTTTGCCTTCTGTATTGCACTTTCAAAATCTAATATACATTCATGGTTTTAAAACTCCTTGAAGGCTCAAGTCCCTTTTTGGCTTAAGGATTTTCTAATTGACTTTGCTGATTAAACCATCTGGGATTCTAGGTAGGCACTTATCTAGGTTATTCGATAAGATAGTGTCAGTGAAGACCCTTTTCAGAGCAAGAGTTCTTCAAATGGGCTGCAATGTGAGGTCAGAGAAGATTGACAGGCGGGTCAGACTGTGGGACATTGATGTTATGGTGTGTTATCATAAATTATACAGCAACTTGTACAATGTATGTGATGTGTTGAATGATCGTTGAGGTATTGTACCTGTGTCTCCTCTACCCCACGAGGTTCCTCTGGTGCAAGGAGGTGAGATTCTTTTTGGTTGAGCAGTACCGTGTACATGTATTTATTGGGGGTGGCGGCGTTTTAATTAGAAGGCTCTATAATCTTTTTTTCTTACTGCATGCTTATTTCTGTGTGTAATATTAGATGTCTAGATATGTAGTGGTCTAGATTTAGAGACATTAAATTAGAATGGAGAAGGCTGTCTAACTAGGATACCTTGATGATTGTGTTTATGCCATGACTTTGTTATGCCTTTTTTCTACATGTCACTTTACGTCTTGGGTGGATCCTTTTGTCCCCCTTAACTTTTCTTACTAAATCTACTATTAACAAAAAACTTTTTTAATTACTTACGTTTTTGCTTATAATAACTGAGCAATCTACAATCTGATGTACTTTTTCTAGGTTTGACATATAACTGGATATATTTGCTGTGAACTCATTCTATTATTTGTTTACTCCAAGGGACTTTGATTCAGCCATTGGCCTCTTTGACCCTTATCTTCTGCTTTGCCTGCTATTGGATTGAGATATTGTCAGTCACACGTGGAATTAGCTCACAGGTTTTTTTTAGACGTATATATTCACTCCATGAGGGACTCTTTTTACATCTGAGAAGTAGAGCATGTCATCACACATTTAATTTTTGAACACATACATGCAGCAAATACATAGAACAATCCATTTTTCATTTGTTTTTCACTGCAGCAGTGTTTTCCCCTTCGTTTATATATACACGAGCAATCCTTTTTACAATTGCTTTGCAATGGAGCATGTGTCAGCCCTGCTGGGCTAGCATTAACCTTTTGTCTTTGCCATTGCTTGTTTTCAATTAGTAACCGAAACAAAGAGGGTGTGATTGTTCCAAACTTTTATAAATTATAACCTATTCCACTTTGTCATTGCCCATCATGATAATAAACTTTGTGTAGCTTGTGGCTTAGATGCATAAATGCCTGGAATATTCTCATTTCTAATAAGCGTTGCAACTTCTCTACAGCTTCTCACTCAATCTGTCTCCTACAGGCACCATCAGTCACACCTGTTTCCTTGCACGTGCTGTACACGCACCCAGGGTCAGCTCCTCTGCTAAAGAGGAGGAGCATCGCCCCACTGCTCTCAGAGCAGTGGAAAAGGAAAAATAAAATGATAATAGCATTGTTATTGTCATTTTATTTTCTGGTGCTGGGTTAGGGCAGGGTGGGGCTGGTGTCATAGCCTGGGAGGAGGAGTGGTTTATTCACAATAAGTGTGCATGGCGGTATGGCTGACCGTCTTGGGCCCATGCGCACTTAACATATTCTCCATCGGGCTGTAATACACAGCCTGAGTGGAGAACATGCACAGGCTCCCATTCACCATCTGAGTGCCGAACCACGGAACTCAGACACGGCGCTCAGACCAATCACAACAATGCGACAAGCCGCTTTGTGATTGGCTTAGGGGAGTCTGTGTGCTTCCGGTACTCACCAGGAAGAAAGGCAACGACGGAGTAGAGATGGCAGCCACGAAGAGGTCCGTGCTTTTTTTTCTTCATATTTAGTGTTTTTTCACCACCATTGTTCCCTGCCAGCGGCCACTGGACACACATTCTATTACTCCACTCTTTCATTTCCCTGCTTCTAAAACACCACTGACAGGACCCACCAGCACACCTCAGGCATGAAACCCAGCATGCAAACTTCCTCACATATTCTCCTATAGGGAAGAGCGGTTTCTACCTTCAACTTGAGTAGGGACTGTATTAAAGATGCTGAGAGGCACTTGAATGTTTTTTGATGGGAGGTGTAGAGAGTGGAGACTAAGATGGAGTTTTTATGAATGGCAGCGAGGCTGACACCTGATTTTGTGTAGGCAAGGCAGTTGGATGAGGTTGTAGCAATCGGTTGAGCTAATAAAACAAGAGGGTGGAAGTGGAGAGCAGAGAACAGACTGCCATGATCTATTAATGACTTCCAGTCCCACATTTTATGTAGGAGTGGAAGGGAATCGGATCATTGTCCGTGTTTTTTTTAAAACCTAGAACCTATGAGTCTATCAGATTGCCCGATAAGACGCTCAGATTATGGTGGCACTGATAAAGAGTATTTGTAGCAGGAAAACAAAAACTTTAAGGAACACATTTTTGGCCAATTATGCTTTAGTAAAAATACAGATACAGGTGTTAGCATTCAAGGTGCCTAAATGAGTATTGGCCAGGTACTCCCTACACCCCCTCCTCCCCACAAAAAACCCGTGACAGGGGAGAATTTTTTGGAGGCAGGGGGCATGACACCCCCCGGCCGTATTTATTATACGAAATTAATAAACATTAAACTCTAATACAAAGGTTTCCTGTCCATATCTAAACATATCTTTATCAATCTTTACAAACTTTATTTTCTGCGTTCCTACAAGGGGCCTACAGCAAGGTCACTAACTGGTGTCAGATCCTTATCAAATTGTAACCACGCCCTCCAGCCGGAGTGCGCATGCGCAGAGGGCCCGTTCACCGTGAGGGTACTCCCCCCCCCCCCCCCCCGGTTACCCCTGTACGCTCTATACCTGATCTCCATAAAGGAGCCCTTGCAGCCGCTGTGCACGTGCTGGATGGCCAATCAGCCTAGAGAAAGCGTGACTCCCTCCTCCCCCGCACCCAACTGCCCCTGGAGTTCTAGGAGAGACCACTTGTCCCTCCCACTTGGGCGACACCATTCGGGAATGGCGCCGCCCTCTAAGGACCTTAAATTTACTGCTCACCAATCATGACCTTACCGCCTGACCAAAATACATCATAAATACGACGATAGCTGACCTGTGGATAAACAAATTAGCATTTCAGACACTGTTTCTCACCATTATCCTGATAATTTAAAGCACAACTGCTAGCTTACTATTCCCTGAACCGAACCACTACAACCTATTTGCTTCTAGGGGATGGTGGGTGGGAAAACAAATGTTACCGCCTCCTAGCGAGGCGTGGGGGGGGGGCAAGCTGGGGAGCCAGGAACCAAGAGGAGGCTTCCTGGGCTCCCCAGCCCTTTATAGCCCTGGATGGATGTTTGCCCCTCGGCGCGACCCGGAAGCGATTCAAATCGCTTCCGGGTCACGCCCAAGCCCGGTACCAATGAGGAAGAGGGGGGGGGCGGCCGTCGCGTCACAAGCGTGTGCGAAAGGCACGCCCCCTCCTCCCCCCCCACCGTCGCGGAGGGTGCCGGCTCGACGGCCATACCTATTGGCGTGGCCGATGCCGGCCCCGCCGTTCTATTATGCTCTTGCTAACGGCGTGATTAAATTTGCAGATCAGAGGTTTAAATTACAGAAAGGCTGACTCTGATTTTCATCTTTTCAACGTTGATAGAATTAGTCTAACTAAATTTATCGCAACACTCATAATTTATAAAACACTGTTGAAAAGGATTAATAGAACTTCGTTAGTTGCTGTAATACTAAACACTAGTCAAAAACATATGAATATTATTAGTATGTTTTCATCAATGTTAAGCTCCTCTTGTTTAAAACAAGTACCTTGAGAACAAAATGATATTTCTGAATGCTTTTAAATGAGAGAAAACTAAGATGAAGAGTTAACTTAATGAATAAGTTAACTCTTCATTTTAATTTTCTCCCTTTCCAGTGTGTAACATTTTCAAACAGGCAACTTGCACCTAGTGGCAGATAGACACAGTGCCATATTTATGACTGAAAATACAGTCATTTTATTTTAAATGGGAGAAATTTAAAGTTAAGAAAATTTTCTATAAAACATTATCTTAATGTATTTCTCTACTTAAAATTGAGCGAATTAAGTCCTAATATTTTATGCCTGTTTCCTCGCTTTAAATTTCTCACAGAGAAACAAATGACCGCACTGTCCTGTTATAAATATGGTACCACGTCTACAGGTCACTGGGAGTAATATGTCTGCTGTTTGTAAAGGCACTTTGACAAGGGAGAAAATTAAAATGATGAGTTTTATGTAATGTATAGAAACAAAGTTAACTCTTCAGTTGAATTTTCTCCCATTTCCGAGAGTGTCGCATTTACACACAGCAGGCATCTTGCTCCCAGTGGCTGGTTGAAACGCTGTCCTATTTATAAATAAAAAATACAACCAATTTTTAAAATGTGAGAAATTTAAAGTGCAGAAAAATGTTCCATTAAGTGCAGAAAAATTCCATATCACAAATATTTTTGCGGAACATTTTTCTGCTCTTTAAATGTCTCCCATTAAAAAAAAAATGGTTGTATGTTTG